>NC_058099.1:35565000-36815000 GCF_020171115.1 Neogale vison
AGGGCCAATTTTCTCAAAGGTGCATAGGCAAATCTGATTGCACAGAATGCTTTGTGTGAATAAGGAAGCATTTAATGAGACGTTTCTGTCCCATTCTAGAAGCACTTCTACACAAGTATATACCAAGTATATTGGTCAAGCCTTATACTCATCTATCCTTGGGACGAATACTGAGCTACTTGATGTCCAGGGAAAATAACTCTTCAAGTTTTAATTTTAACTTACAAAAAGCTCTAGGCTATAGATCTGTAATTCAATTGCTCCCTGGCCTCTTTCTTTATCATGTTTGGATGGGTCCTTGATTCATGGACCTTTCAACATATCCTACTCCATATTAAACAAGAGTAATATTTATCTCTGTGCTCATTGTCTCTTTCTCCCTATTTTCATATTAATTCCTAAAATTGTTTTTTGAATTGTCCTCTTCCTGTGTCTTCAAAATTGACCTCTTTTCCTGTCCTCCACCATGATCCCCACCAGAAAACTATTCACACCTAGGGGGCACAGAGGAGAGTGCGTAGGTGGTGGCAAAACTGATGTAAGGGTCAAACACCCAGGCCTTTTTCCTTTCTCCTTGTTGAGGATGTTATTCACCCCCTTGCTCCTGTCCCTGGATAGCTGAGACCTCCCAGAGCTCATCAGAGTGATGTGGAAACTGAGATGTATTTAGGAAAATCAAATGAATTCTCTTAACTTCCTGACCTGGCTCAACCATGCATGCAGCCAACTGGTGACCATCAATTGCTTTTCTCCCCAAGAATACTCAACCCTACATGGCAGTCAGAGGGAGAGGAAGGTGAGGTACACCAGCAGATATCTAAGAATAACCCCCATGACTGGTGAGAAATTCCAAGCAACTTCCCAATAGTGAGAAGCCCAGTTAAAAGAATGAGCGGGATAGAAAGCCTCCGAGAGCTGACATGAACTTTTATCCCAACAGGGAGGAAATAAACTAGTCATCAAAACAAACAGGCTTTCCTGGAAAGAGTTATTGCAGGAAGATGGTGAGACAGTTAAGAAAAATCTCAGTGGGTTCTGTGTGGAATTTGGGAGGCTATTGGATCAATAAAAACAAAAGCCATCAATCAATGAGAAGCTAGGAGCAGAAAAGGTGACTGGGAGATAAAAATTTGTCCTAGGGGAAAAATTGACATTGTCAATTAAATAAAATCCAGGAGAAAGTATTTAAAAGTACACAAAACAATACTAAAACTGAATTTTTAAAATAAAAGGAACTTGAGTTTCTCTCTGAGGCTAAGAGGGAAAGAAGAAGAGAGAGAGAGAGAGCAAAAGAGAGAAGTTGGTTATTTAAGAACAGGTAACAGGCATAAAATGTACACCATGGGAATCCATTAAGTAACTCAGGAGGAGAAAACAGAATAGATGAAAGACAAATAACAAAGGAGGAGAAAACCATTACCCTGAACAGAAATTCTGCATGTTGATTCAAAAATCAATCACCAGGTAAGAATTGTACCAGAAGAACTACCTATAAACAGTCAATCCAAAGATAAGTTGTGATTTTCATATATGCCAAAAGAATTCTATAGAGTTTTCCACAGCGCAAAACTGTACTTCCCAGCAAGGACCAAGAATCTGGCTGCTGCTGGCCTGCTTCTCTGCTGCCCTAAATGTAGATGCAAGTGGAACAAGGCTGAGAGAGTGCTGAGGGAAAGGGACTGAGAATCTGAAATCTACACACCCTGACCCTTGCATCTATATGACACTTGAAAAGACATTGTTGGCACATGTAAACCCAGACAGCACACACCCCTATAATGCCTTACTCAAAAAGATTTTGTTTATAAAGTTTTCCCAACAAATTGTTAAGAATAAATAATGAAAGGACTGGAATCTATACAGTATGTAAGACACAGTAGAGGATGGTTAAATATCTGAAGACTGACAAAGTCTTGGATGGGTGGGTCGGGGGGTATTGGGTGAGCCTAGTCGGGGGTATTAAGGAGGGCATGTATTTCATGAAGCACTGGGTGTGGTACATAAATAATGGATCTTGGAACACAGAAAAAATAAAATTAAATTTTAAAAAAGTCTAATGAACACTTGATACCAAATGTGCAAAGACAATATATGAAGAAATTTTTAGGAAATGCATCAAGGTAAACAGTGAAAACAAAGCAATGGTGTAACTCTAGTTACAATTCTAGATGACTTTATTAAGCTGAGAATTTTAGAAAAAGATGTATAGTTATATCCCACTGAAGGTTTCATCTTATGAAGGATGTGGCAGGAAAGGGTATCTTATAATATATGAGTATAAAGCATTGATACTAAAATAACAAAAGTATTAATGTGTTTGTTGAGGGGTGCCTGGGGGTTCAGTCAGTTAGCAGACGCTTTTGGCTCAGGTCATGACCCCATGGTCCTGAGATGGAGCCAAGTTTCCAGCTCCCTGCTCAACAGCTCAACTTAGAGTTTGCTTCTCCCTCTCCCTCTTCTCCAACTCTGCTTGTCCTCTCCCTCTCATATAAATGAAATCTTGAAAATAATATATGCTCGTGGAAATCTTAAGAGAAATACCAGTAGACAAGTACTAGCATGAAGACGTTTGAAAGAATAAGAGGACGATGAATGAGCAAAGAAACTTGATCAAATCAAAGTCATACACTGAACATGAATAGATTTAAATCATTGAATATTAAATACATGATACATAGTACCCAGTTTTGTAAGGGGCTTCAAGGTTTCTAACATTAGGATAGATTAGGAGATCTATTGAAACAATTTTATTAATAGATTCAAGAGGAAAAATAATCTTTTTTTAAGATTTATTAGACAGAGACAGAGAGGTCACAAGTAGTCAGAGAGAGAGGCAGAGAGAGAGGAGGAAGCAGGCTCCCCACTGAGCAGAGAGCCCAATGTGGGGCTTGATCCCAGGACCCTGAGACCATGACCTGAGCTGAAGGCAGAGGCTTTAACCCACTGAGCCACCCAGGTGCGCCCAAGAGGAAAAATAATCTTATCAACAGATGTTGACAAGTCACTTCATAAAACTTAACATTGATTTCTGGCTTTTTAAAAGTAGCACACTTCGGGAGGGTATGTGCTATGGTGAGTGCTGTGAAGTATGTAAACCTGGCAATTCACAGACCTGTACCCTTGGGGCTAATAATACAATATATGTTTATTAAAAATTAAAAATTATTAAAAATAAATAGATATATAAATAAAATCAACAAGCTTTAAAATGTTTTTTTTTAAAAAAGTGGCACACTTCAATACAGGAAACTGCCCCTAACATGAAATTAAGTATCAGAACATCAGCAAGCAGCATGTCTACAACTTGGATGAAGTCACCAGCTTTCAATGTCTACATCACTTTGCAGTCTAGATAATTAGATGAGATGAGGACAACAAGGAACATAAATATTGAAAAGAAGGAAAAACCACAAATGTTGTTTAACTGAAAAAAATTTACTCAAATGCCAAAACTACAAGAAATAACAAGACAGTAAACGAGAGGGGCTGTATATAATTCACTGCAGTTAGAAAAGTTTTACAATACCTATGGAAAATATATAAGAAGTATGAGAGGCCTATATGAGTATCATATATTTACAATGACCATATATTAACAGGAGAAGTCATGAGACATTTTCATTTTGAAGAAGCAAAAGTCCAGAATGTAAGCCTCAGGACATTTAACTATCCTCCAAGTGCCCTCATTCAAAGCCCTTCTCCCTCTTACCAGCAGGTGGGAAGAGCCATTCTCCACCCATTTTCCCATCCTTAGAGCAGCCCCAACCCTTAGTTGGGAGGGATGGTCCAAGCCCTGAGGCAAACATGGAACGCTCCCTGATCTAAAGGTCTCAGAAGCAAAGAAAACCTGCCTTCAACTCAGTCCATGCTTTTGGAGGTAACCAAAGAGTCTAGAACAGACCACTGACAAATGGAGGCTTTCACAACTCTGCTTATATGCTGATTACTTCCCGCCTCATTACGACTCATAACCATTTATCTCACGTTAGGATGACCCCTAAAATCTTCAAGAGATTACAGCCTCCAATTAACGTGTTTATTGACATGACCAAATCAAACATCCCATGGGGTCACAGACAACAGATGATGAAAGTAATTACCCAAATAGGCAAAATCAGAGCATTTCAAACAAGACCTAGTCATGATCAAAACAAAACAAAACTTTCAGCATTGAACTGGAGGTCCCAGACAGGGCAGTAGGGCAAGAAAAGAGACAAGCCTATCAATTTTGAAGGAAGATGAAAATTGTCATTACTCACCGGTGTTATTATTGCCTACTATATACAAAATCTAAATAACTTTGAGATACATTACAAATATTGAAAAGAGTGTTCCTCAACACTAAATCAATGCACAAAAAAAATCTACTGCATTTCCAAATTCCAGGAACAGGTTATGAAATATTTTAAAACATACAAAGAAATATAAATGTACATATTTATATATATAAATATAAGCATGGATGTTTAGGTATTTAAATACAACTTTTAAAATAGAATTATATATAATATAAACTTTAATATATATTTTAATATATATTAGTTCTCCTCAAATATTATTCATCTATAGATTCAATGTAATGCAAATTTTTAAACCGCCAAAATCATTATTCTACAATTTTAGAAGTTGGCTCCATAATGTATAGAGAAGAACAAAGGACTAAAAACAGCCCAGACACATTTGAAGATGTACTGGGTGGGGATAAAGGGACATCCTCTACAAGATATCAAAGTATACTAGAAAGCAATATTGATTGGGGCAGCATAACATCAACATGGCAACAGACAAATAAATCAATGGAAAAGAATAGATCCCATGCATCACACTAAGAAGAGAAAGGACGACTACCATATGATCTTCTCAACTGATGCACAAAAAAAATTTGACAAAATACAGCCTCCTTTCTTGATTAAAACTCTCCACAGTATAGGAATAGGAAGGAACATACCTCAATCTCATAAAAGCCACATACAAAGAGCCCACAGAGAATATCATTCTCAATGGGGAAAACCTGAGAGCTTTCCCCCTAAGGTCAGGAACAGGACAGGGATGACCACTCTCACCACAGCTGTTCAATTCAGTGCTAGAATACCCAGCCTCAGCAATCAGACAACAAAAAGGAATAAAATGCTTCCAGTCAAAGAAGTCAACTCTCACTCTTCACAGATGATGTGACACTCGATGTGGAAAACCCAATAGACTACCCACAAATTGCTAAGTCTCATATAGGAATTCAGCAAAGTGGAGGGTATAAAAATCAGTGCACAGAAATCAGTTGCTTTTCTATACAGTAACAATGAGACAGAGAAAAGAGAAATCAAAGAATCAATCCCATTTACAATTGCCCCCCAAAACCTTAAGAAACTTGGAATAAACCTAACCAAAGAGGCAAAGGATCTCTACTCTGAAAACTATAGAGCACTCATGAAGGAAACTGAGGAAGACACAAAGAAATGGAAAAATATTCCATGTTCATGAATGAGAAGAACAATTATTGTTATAGTGTCCATGCTACCCAGGGCAATCTACACATACAGTGCAATCCCCATCAAAGTACCATCACCGTTTTCCACAGAGCTGGAACAAATAATCCTAAAATTTATATGGAAAGGCATAATACTCCATAGTGTATATGGACCACATCTTTCTTACCCATTCGTCTGTTGAAGGGCATCTTGGTTCTTTCCACAGTTTGGCGACTGTGGCCATTGCTGCTATGAACATTGGGGTACAGATGGCCCTTCTTTTCACTACATGCTGCTGCCCCTCGGAACAATTTGTTACTTAAACTGTAACCCCTGGAGGATTTTACTGGTTGCCAAGCACATTTAGATATGGCCTTAAGAAATACATATACTGGCAACAGGTCTTTGGGGAGAAGGACGATATACGACTGTGAAGCTGGGCATCTGGGGATGCCCGGCTCGCTCAGGGTGGAAGGCCGCCCCTTCACAGAGGCCGGGCAGCCAGGAACGCCCAGCCGGCCCAGGGCAGAGCACAGCCTGCTTCAGGGAAGCCGAGCACCCGGGAATGCCCAGTCAGCTCAGGGTAGAACGAAAATCGCCTGCTTCCCTTTTCCGTTATTGCTCCTTTCTCTTCCCAGAAGTGCCTGTTGTTAGTTAGATGAGTCCTTTCTTCTTTTTTTTTTTCCAATTTATTTATTTTCAGAAAAACAGTATTCATTATTTTTTCACCACACCCAGTGCTCCATGCAAGCCGTGCCCTCTATAATACCCACCACCTGGTACCCCAACCTCCCACACCCCCCCGCCACTTCAAACCCCTCAGATTGTTTTTCAGAGTCCATATTCTCTTATGGTTCACCTCCCCTTCCAATTTACCCAAAAGCACATACCCTCCCCAATGTCCATAACCCTACCCCCCTTCTCCCAACCCCCCTCCCCCCAGAAACCCACAGTTTGTTTCGTGAGATTAAGAGTCACTTATGGTTTGTCTCCCTCCCTATCCCCTCTAGAACGTATCATGCTTAGCGAAATAAGTCAAGCGGAGAAAGACAACTATCATATGATCTCCCTGATATGAGGAAGTGCTGATGCAACATGGGGGCTTAAGTGGGTAGGAGAAGAATCCATGAAACAAGATGAGTCCTTTCAATGTGCTTGTTTAACTATAAAACTTTATCCTCTGCCTTTGGAGACAGATCTTGAAAGAAGTTGCTGTGGCTGACATCGAAGGGATTACTGCCTATGTTCTCCTCTAGCATTATTCTTCTACATATAGCTGTCCAGTTTTCCCAGCACCATTTATTGAAAACTGGACAGCTATATGTAGAAGAATGAAACTCGACAATTCTCTTACACCATACACAAAGATAAACTCAAAATGGATAAAAGACCTCAACGTGAGACAGGAATCCATCAGAATCTTAGAGGAGAACATAGGCAATAATCTCTTTGATATCAGCCACAGCAACTTCTTTCAAGATATGTCTCCAAAGGCAAAGGAAACAAAAGTGAAAATAAACTTTGGGACTTCATCAAAATCAAAAGTTTCTGCACAGCAAAGGAAACAGTCAAAAAACAAAGAGGCAACCCAAGGAATGGGAGAAGATATTTGAAAATGACAGTACAGACAAAAGGTTGATATCCAGGATCTATAATGAACTCCTCAAACTCAACACACACAGAACAGATAATCATGTCAAAAAAAATAGGCAGAAGATATGAACAGACACTTCTCCAATGAAGAAATACAAATGGCTATCAGACACATGAAAAAATGTTCATCATCACTAACCATCAGGGAGATTCAAATTAAAACCACATTGAGATATCACCTTACACCAGTTAGAATGGCCAAAATTAACAAGACAGGAAACAACATGTGTTGGAGGAGATGTGGAGAAAGGGGAACCCTCTTACACTATTGGTGGGAATGCAGGTTGGTGCAGCCTCTTTGGAGAACAGTGTGGAGATTCCTCAAGAAATAAAAATAGAGCTTCCCTATGACCCTGCAATTGCACTCCTGGGTATTTACCCCAAAGATACAGATGTCATGAAAAGAAGGGCCATCTGTACCCCAATGTTTATAGCAGCAATGGCCACGGTCACCAAACTGTGGAAAGAACCAAGATGCCCTTCAACGGACGAATGGATAAGGAAAATGTGGTCCATATACACTATGGTGTATTATGCCTCCATCAGAAAGGATGAATACCCAACTTTTGTAGCAACATGGACGGGACTGGAAGAGATTATGCTGAGTGAAATAAGTCAAGCAGAGAGAGTCAATTATCATATGGTTTTACTTATTTGTGGAGCATAACAAATAGCATGGAGGACATGGGGAGTTAGAGAGGAGAAGGGAGGTGGGGGAAATTGGAAGGGGAGGTGAATCATGAGAGACTATGGACTCTGAAAAACAATCTGAGGGGTTTGAAGTGGCGGGGGGGGTGGGAGGATGGGGTACCAGGTGGTGGGTATTATAGAGGGCACAGATTGTGTGGAGCACTGGGTGTGGTGAAAAAATAATGAATACTATCATGCTGAAAATAAATAAATTTAATTTTTTTTGTAAATGTATATATTTTATTTTTATTTTTTTCCCCAATTTATTTATTTTCAGAAAAACAGTATTCATTATTTTTTAAAAAAACTTTATCTTCCTCCTTGATTGTCCGCAAGACGTGACTAACGTTTGACCTTCATTGGTCCTTCTGTTGGCTATTGTTTCTATCTAATAAAAGTGAGACTGTTTTTCAGAGTCCATAGTCTCTCAGGGTTTTGAAGGGGTGTGGGGTGGGAGGTCGGGGTACCAGGTGGTGGGTATTATAGAGGGCACGGATTGCGTGGAGCACTGGGTGTGGTGCAAAAATAATGAATACTGTTATGCTGAAAATAAAAAATAAATTAAAAAAAAAGCGAGACTGCGGAGTTGCTCGTGGCAACAGTCTTTTCGACTGTTGTCCCTTGCTCCCAATCTCTTGCAGCTGACTTGTTTGTGCCTAATTCTTCTCCCATCGCGGACTGGAAGCGGCAACTACATCTGTATCTTTGGGGTAAATACCCAGGAGTGCAATTGCAGGGTCATAGGGAAGCTCTATTTTTAATTTCTTGAGGAATGTCCACACTGTTCTCCAAAGTGGCTGTACCAAATTGCATTCCCACCAACAGTGTAAGAGGGTTCCCCTTTCTCCACATCCTCTCCCACACATGTTGTTTCCTGTCTTGCTAATTTTGGCCATTCTCACTGGTGTAAGGTGGTATCTCAATGTCGTCTTAATTTGAATCTCCCTGATGGCTAGTGATGATGAACATTTTTTCAAGATTTTTTAAATTTATTTGTTAGAGAGAGCAGGAACACAAGCAGGGGGAGCTGCAGGCACAGGTAGAAGCAGGCTCCCTGCTGAGCCAGAAGATCCATGTGGGACTCCATCCCAGAACCCTGGGTTCATGACCTGAGCCAAAAGCAGATGCTTAACCAACTGAGCCACCCGGTGTTCCTATATTGAGAGAGAGGAAAGCCTAGACTATACTGTTTAAGGATGTTGGTCATAAAACTCAAGAAAAGCAAGGAAATGATTAAACTCATCAGCAATGTGGTTCTCTCTGGAAGGAGAGGGAGAAGATATATTGGGCAGGAATATCCAGGAAGCTTCCAAGGTACTGGCAATGTTCTACTCCTTAAATTAGGAGATTGTTACTTTATTAGTCTTTAAATTAAATCTATGAGTTTGATGTACTTTCATATGTATTTACATATATGTGCTACTTTTCACATGTTAAATTCCTAAAGTATTAAATATGTGATACCATTTCTCATCTTTCAGATTGCAAAGACCAAAAAGAGTTCTTTTTTTTTTAAGGCAAGTTTTTTTAAATTTTTTATTTTTTCAGTGTAACAGTAGTCATTATTTTTGCACCACAACCCGTGCTCCATGTAATCCGTGCCCTCTCCAATACCCACCACCTGGATCCCCCTTGAGACTAAAATACTATGTTAGCAGAGTGTGGAAAACAAACATGCTCAGACATGCTAATGACAGGAATGTGCAAATTTGCCAATACCTAACAAAATTACAAATGTATAGAAACCGGAATATTTTTAAGATGTGCTAAATTATAAATTCATAAGGAAATTTGTTGTAGCATTGATTGTAACAGCATAAGATCGTAAAACTTTGGAAGATCTAAATGTCCATCACTATTACACTGGTTAATTAAATGATGGCACAAAAGTAAATGGAATATATGCAGCCATTTAAAAGAACAAGACAGCATATTGTCTGGCTCAGTTGGTTGAACATATACCTTGGGCTCAAATCATGAGCTCAGAGTCCTGGGAAGAATCTGTGAATGGAGCTCCCTATTCAGGCAGGAGTCTTCTCCCTCTTCCTCTGTCCATCCCCCACCCAAGGTGTCTCTCTCTCTTTCTCTCTATCTCTCTCTCTATCTCCTTCTCAAATAAATAAATAAATACTTTTTTAAAAGAGGCAGTATTAGAGAGGGCACGGATTGCATAGAGCACTGGGTGTGGTGCAATGAATACTGTTACGCTCAAAAGAAATTTAAAAAAAAGAAAACAGAAAAAAAAGAGGCAGTATTACACATCTATTTTGCAGATAAATATACTCAAGATATATTGTTCAGTGAGAAAATCAGGACATTAAAAAAGAGCACTGTTGTGCAAAACTTGTCACTGTCTTAATAGCTTGCTTTTCTCACTCAACAATATCCATAGAATATCTCTGGCGGGGGGAAGGCACAAGGACATTGCTAACATTAGTTGCCTCGAGGGAACATAATAATGTGACAAGAAAAAAGATTAATTTTTATTCTATATTCGTTCACACCTTTTAAATTTTGATTCAGGTACAAGGAACACCTCCTAATGAGATGATACTCACGAAGATGAATTGAGGAGGAGGAGGAAATCAATGGTGATAAACAGAATCAGATGTATTGAGACTGAAACCAGCTCTGTCATCCACAAAAGATGTGGCCTTTGGTAAATTGTTTAACCTTTTAAATTCTGTTCCCTGGAATAAGAAGCTAGGGACATAATAGCACATTTCTAGCTATACTACAAAGCTATATTAATCAAAACACTTGGATGCTGATACAAAAATAGACACATGTCAGAGGATAACCACCAGAGATAACTACCAGAAATAAACCCATGCTTATCTCATCAATTGGTCCATAACAAAGGAGAAAAGAATACACAATAGACAGTCTCTTCAGTAAATCGTGTTGAAAAAACTGGAGAACTACATGCAAAAGAATAAAAACAGGACTACTTTCTTTTGTCTTACACA
Source organism: Neogale vison (assembly GCF_020171115.1). NCBI lineage: Eukaryota > Metazoa > Chordata > Mammalia > Carnivora > Mustelidae > Neogale > Neogale vison. The sequence goes on from NC_058099.1 coordinate 35,575,778, forward strand.
GATGTGAAATAAATGTGGAGTAGAGACCTACAGGTAGGACCTGATCATAAAACACCTAAAAGAAAACACAGGCAACAACCTCTTACACATCAACCTCAACAACATTATTCAGGATAGGTCTCCTCAGACAAGGAAAACAAAGGCAAAAATAAACTCTCGGACTTCATTGAGCTAAAGAGCTTTTGCACAGTGAAAGAAACCAACAGCTAAATGAAAAGGCAACCTACTGAATGAGAGAAGATAATTGCGAACAATATATTTGAATAGTAACCAAAATATATAAATAAAACGTACAACTCAACACCAAGAAACAAATAATCTGATAAAAAAAAATGGGCGGAGGATCTGAATAGACATTTCTCCAAAGATGACCTGCAGAGGGCTAAAAGAAACATGAAACAATGCTCAATATCACTATCATCAGGGAAATGCAAATTAAACCAACAGTGAGATACCACCTCACACAAGTCAGAATGCCGAGAATCAATATGGCAAGAAATAAAGTGTGCTGGTGAGGAAGTGGAGGAAATGTTAAAATGAAGGTTTGTGAAGTGTCTGTCACAGTGCCTGGCACATGGGAGCACCTCACTCAATGTAGTCAGTACTATTGCTGTTGTTGTGAGACATGTGTCCTGCCTCTCCATTCTGGATGTCTAAGACTCAGCAAGGGGACAACATACTCTGACTCTGAATGGAGCACTGGCTTCTCTGGGAGCCCAGGGAAAGCTCAGGAGGAAACCAGCATCTGCTATACACTCTTCTCCATCTCCAGGTGACCGTATCTCAGTCGTTATCTCTAATTAGGACAGGGAGATGGTCCCTGGAGGACCCAGGTATGTATAGGGCCTGTACCCTGTGCACATTTGACATTCCAAACTTTAAATTGCTTCTGGGACTAACAGGGTCCCTGTAGGAGTTCACAGCTGCTTCTTGAGGACTCCTTTCACTGCTGGGAAAGATGTGCCTGTGGGATTTCTGGGCTTCAGACCAGGATGACAGGTCCTCCCCATGAAGAGTCTATAGCTGAGACACGCAGTTAGCCTGCACATCTAGGAGGAAGGATGTTAGAGAAACCCCACCAGAGGCTAAAGTTTCCACAGGGCTGTACGGGGGAAAAGAAGATACAGGGTCTCAGAGGTGAAAGAACTCCAGCAGGAGAGTATCTGGGGTCCTTCTCTGGGATCCAGGGTCTGGCCCAGGGCACAATGAGAAACTGAGAATTGGCTCCAGGATCAGGAGACTAAGAGAAATGGCTACAAGCAAGATGCAGGTGGGGAGCACTGGGCTGTGGTGGGGACAGGGCTGGCGGCCATGACTTTTGCAGAGCATTTTCCAAAAATGGGCTTTCCTCCTCCCCCTGCCTCTGCTCCAAGCACCTTCCAGCTACAGCCAGCTGTGAGCAGCTGATGCTGGAACAGGGAGGAACAGCTGAGGGTAAGCCCAGGCATTCCCTCCTGCTCTACAGAGCTCACCACTGACCCAGCCCTGCCCTGACACTGCTGTTCCATCCTCCCTGGGAGGAGCCCAGAGTCCTGGGAAGAAGGTAGCCTGATTTCCACCCCATCCTGCTGAGATTTCCCAGAAGACTGAGCCTTTCATGGGGTCAGAGGGTGAGCACACAGGCAAGCTGGGACCCACCCCTGTCTGTGATGCCCAGTCTGTGGCTAGTTCTGTTCTCCTCACTTTATTTCTACCCCTTATTCATGGGGATGCCTCCCAGGACCTCCAGTGGATGCCTCAAACCACAGATAGTACTGAACTCTATGTATCCTGTTTCTTCCTATATACACGTACCTGTGATACAGTTTAATTTATATATCTGACATAGTGAGGAGTTAACAATAACCAATAATAACATACAATAATTATAACAACATCCCACAATATAGTTATATGAATGTGGTCTCTATTTCACAGTATCTTATTATTCTGTACTCCCTTTCTTCCTGTGACAATGCAAGATGAAAAATGGCCACATGATGAGCCACAGTGAGGTAAGTGACCTAGACATTGAGATGCAAAAAAAGGCTCCTCTTGCCTTTGTGAGCACATGTCAGAAATGCTATCTTCTGCTACAAACCATAGTTAGAGGTGATGGCAGGGCATGAAGTGAAGCTTTGGAAAGTAAAATGTGAATGAGGGACGTTATCATATCGAGAATGTTTTTCCCTGAATACAAAGTAATTTCTATGCATTGTGTTAGAAAATTTGTTAATATTGGAGCACCTGGGTGTCTCCTGTGGTTAAGCTTCCTGCTTTGATATTAGCTTAGCTCATGATCTCATGATAGTGTGACGAACCTGCTTTGGTTTCTGAGCTCAGTAAGGAGTCTACTTGAAATCCACCTGCCCCTGTTCCCCAACCTACTCACACAACTGCTCTCTCGCTCTCTCTCAAAGTAATTAAAAAGTTTTAAAAAAAAAAGAAAATCTGGTAATATTGAAGAGGTACAAAGAGGAATCCCTGTTGATTTTGCTAGAACTTCTTTTCAATCACTCTTAATCAAATATATTGTTAACCTAATTGAGATCAAACCACTGTGTACTGTTTTGTATTCTCTCATTTATTACTGAAGTGTAATGATGCAGCTGTGTAAAAAATTATAAATATAACTTTAATGTCTAATATTCCATTAGATGAAGTGCACCATTAGGTATTTATTCGTAGACAGTTATTTTGTTTCCTGTGTTCATTCATAATATGGCTGTGATGAATGTCTTTATTGAGAGACACTGGCCTTCCATTCTCATTGTTCCTTTAGAAATTTTTCTAAAAGCTTAAAGGTGGAATTGTTGTGTTATATAGGTTTTTAAAGTTTCTGTTCTTCTATGTAACCTGCTCTCCAAAGAGGTTGTTTGATGATGCATGAGGCTCTGGACAGCATTGTTTGCTTCTTTTTTTGTTTTTTTGTTTTGTTTTGTTTTCAATTTATTTATTTTCAGAAAAACATTATTCATTATTTTTTCACCACACCCAGTGCTCCATGCAAGCTGTGCCCTCTATAATACCCACCACCTGGTACCCCAACCTCCCACCCCCCCCCCGCCACTTCAAACCCCTCAGATTGTTTTTCAGAGTCCATAGTCTCTCATGGTTCACCTCCCCTTCCAATTTACCCAAATTCCCTACTCCTCTCTAACGCCCCTTGTCTTTTTGTTGTTTTTTAATATTTTATTTATTGATTTGAGAGAGAGAGAGCATAAGTGGTGGGGAGGGGAAGAGGGAGAGGGACACAAGCTGATTCCCCACCATGTAGGGAGCCCAATGTGAGACTCGATCCCAGCATCCCAAGATCATGACCTGAACTGAAGGTAGCTGCTTATCCAACTGTGTCACCGGGAGCCTCTGTTCCCTTTTCTCAGATGCCTGATGGCTCCAGAGGTGAGTAGTGACCAGACCCAGGTGTCACACCTATAATATAGCCACAAAGGTAAGAGATTTCCTTCCTTTCCTGTTCTCACGGGCTGAATCCAGTCCATCTGGGGCTGTATAGGTGTCAGAGCTCTCTGTTTTCCTCCATCCTGAGTCTCCTCCAAAGCCTGACATGGCACTATTTCCTGCTGGCCATATCTTGATGGGAAACCAAGCATTCAGATCACATTTTCACACACACACACACACACACACACACACTCACCCAAAGGAAGGGTCTGTAACCTTCACCCAAGACTGTTCCCTGCCTGGTGAGGACAGCGCTGGGCACTCCATGACAGAGTTGGGATGCCCTGGGAGAGTTTTCATGATGCACATAGGAAAATCGAGGCCTGGAACTTGCTCAAGCTACACGGATATCTATGTCCCAGGCAGGGGCAGGTCCCACATATCTGGGCTCAGTGTGCAAGATCCTCCTAACCATTACATGCTCTTGGATCAGAAGAATAAACATTGTTAAAATGTCTATACTGCCTAGAGCAATCTATACTTTTAATGCTACTCCGATCAAAATTACACTGGTATTTTTCAAAGAGCTGAAGCAAATAATCCTAAAATTTGTATGGAATCAGAAGAGACCCCGAATCGCTAAGGAAATGTTGAAAAACAAAAATAAAATGGGAGGCATCACGTTACCTGATTTCAAGCTTTACTACAAAGCTGTGATCACCAAGACAGCATGGTACTGGCATTAAAACAGACACATAGACCAGTGGAACAGAGTAGAGAGCCCAGATATGGACCCTCAACTCTATGGTCAAATAATCTTCGACAAAACAGGAAAATATATACAGTGGAAAAAAGACAGTCTCTTCAATAAATGGTGCTGGGAAAACTGGGCAGATATATGTAGAAGAATGAAACTCGACCATTCTCTTACACTGTACACAAAGATAAACTCAAAATAGATAAAAGACCTCAACGTGAGACAGGAATCCATCAGAATCCTAGAGGAGAAATAGGCAGTAACCTCTTCCATATCAGACACATTCAAGATATGTCTCCAAGGTAAAGGAAACAAAAGCGAAGATGAACTTTTGGGACTTCATCAAGATCAAAAGCTTCTGCACAGCAAAGGAAACAGTCAACAAAACAAAGATTCTGGTCATTTCAATTGAACTACCTGTCGTTCAGCAACTTTAACATGGTGGGCACTAAGGACTTCCAGGGCTGAAGCCCTCACATGGGTCAAATCTGCGCATCACTCATGCTCACAGCACACTGCTCATGGGAAGAAGCTTCTGTGTGCACAGCTCTGGCTCACAGGAGTGGACAGGATGGCTTCTCTAACAGAAACCACTCTCCTTGACCTCTCCAGCCACAGCATATATTTATCACTGTTGAATCCTGCTTGTGGTATGGACTGCAGTGTTTCCTTTGCCTTTCTTGGGAAAAGGAAGGGGCAGGGAGAGCCACTGGGAGGCATGGGAGATAAGTTGGGGCAGAGGTTCATGGCGGAGCACCCAGAGTGGAACCGCACTGAACAGACGGGAGCACCCTCACGTGCTGAATTGAGGGATGGGGGAAGGGCCCTAAGCCTGCACAGAAAATACCATGAAACCCATGGTTGCGTCATGTGGGAGACCTCTCCTGGCTCAGAGCAATGCTCCTCTGCAGGGCACAACTTGTACCTCCTTCTCCCAGAAATATTTGACAGTGTCTGGAGACACACTTGGTGGTCACAGCTCAAGGAACAGGTGCTATAGGCAGCAGGTTGGCAGAGGTCAGGGATGGTCCTAAACATCCTCCGATGCACAGGACAGCCCCACACAACAAGGAACTCTCCAGCCCCAAGTGTCACTAGTGCTGAGGCTGATAAAGTCTGGGGTAAATAGTCCAGGGCGGGAGTCACCCACCTGGCAGTGTATCTCACATAAACTCCAACCATGACTGAAGCAAGAGCAGACTGGGCTATGAGACACAGCAGAGAGCACACAGAGCTGGTACCGCAGAGACAGACTCTGTCCAACATCTGTGTAAGACAGTACAACAGCTATTTGGTGGGAAGAACTCAGATTTGGGGCCCATGATCCAACTTGGGCTCTGCCATTCAATCTTAAGAACCATATCTTTGGCGCCTCTGAGCTTTGCTTACTTTTATTTATGACACCTGAATGACACTGTCTTCTCCATGGCTTGCTTCAAAGAATATGGCACAGAATACATGTTCATTAATATTAACGACATTGTCTACCCTCTGACCAAGCGCACACACACAGGTTTACACACACACACACACACACACACACACAATCATGACACACACACATATACATGTGTACACACCACTGCAATTAAGAAAAACCTATAGAAATATTACAAATAAGAATTCTGAATACAGGGTCTGGTAATTGTTGCTGAGAGTCTGTAAATCCTCTACCCAAAGGCATGTAAGTCTTCCCATAAGCTAGCTGCTTGCAGGGAACCCAAGAATGGAGGCAGAGCCAGAATATTACACAAGAATACAGTATAAACATAAAAGGACAAAGAAAAACCATTCCTTAGACACCTTTGGCTAAAAGTTCACCAAACTCTAATGAGCTGGGGTTAGATGTTAATGCCATACATCCTGCTGTCTGATAACTTACAGTCTGCCCGGTTATTAAGAACTGAGTTAACTGGTCAGTAAGCTGCATGGCTGTCATCCCATAGTCTGGGTTCACTCACTCCAGTTACTCCTTCTGTGGCCTTCATAAATTCTTCCCCATGAGGGAACCTCTCCCACATACTGCTTTTAATATGAATTAGAATTGGCAGATCCCAATTCTGACAATAGTCAAGACTATTGCTAAAGGTGGGCAGACTAAGGAAGGACCCCTCAAATGGTTGAACTTGTACCTAGGCTTATTCTGCCTGGATGGGGATTAGCACTTTTAAACAGGTTCTTCCAAATGTAATCATATTGAAAGAGGCTAAACTTTGGTAGTTGCAAGAACACGATCAGCTTGGGGATTCTCCTCTCTAACCATCTAAGAAAGCCCAGATTAAGGGAAATTTCTATGCATTTAAATCAAAAAGAAGTAACTTACAGCATTTTCCCATGCTCATCATAGAGCAGAATGCCCTCCATGACAGGGTATTAGCTCTGCTGGGCTCAGGTCCCGTCTCTATCACCACCTTGCTCAGAAGACTTGGACAGGTCACTTCCCCTCTCTGGGCCTTAGTGCAGTATTTGTAAGCTCTATTCCAGCCCTGACTGTCCCCCATCTAAGATCTAACCACACTCCTACCTACTGTCTCTTTCACTCATTTATCTCTTATGCACATATGTTCTCCTATTCTGTAGCACAGAGTGATGGTGTACAAGATGCCTGAGACTTTTCTCAAGAAAGCCTCCTGTGCTACTTTTGTCCTTGGCTGATGACAGAAGGCATAGCACATGGAAAAAGCCAATTGGTCTTCCCCTGTGACAGGTTTCATTATCATGGGCCTCTCAGCCTACCCAAAGCTGGAGAAAATGTTCTTTGTGCTCATCCTCCTAATGTACCTGGTCATCTTGCTGGGCAATGGGGTCCTCATCCTGGTGACCATCTTTGACTCCCGCCTGCACACACCCATGTACTTCTTCCTGGGGAACCTCTCCTTCCTGGACATCTGCTACACAACCTCTTCCATCCCTCTAGCCTTGGACGGCTTCCTGACTCCCAGGAAAACCATCTCCTTCTCAGCCTGTGCCGTGCAGATGTTTCTCTCCTTTGCCATGGGAGCCACAGAGTGTGTGCTTCTGGGCATGATGGCATTTGATCGCTATGTGGCCATCTGTAACCCCCTTAGGTATCCCGTGGTCATGAGCAAGGCTGCCTATGTCCCCATGGCTGTCAGCTCCTGGGCTATTGGTGGTACAGCTTCTGTGGTACACACGTCTTTGATAATTCAGCTGCCTTTCTGTGGGAACAATGTCATCAACCACCTTGCCTGTGAGCTACTAGCTGTCCTAAAGTTGGCCTGTACTGACATCTCCATCAATGTAATCAGCATGGGGGTGACCAATGTGGTCTTCCTGGGGGTCCCAGTTCTGCTCATTTTTGTCTCCTATGTGTTCATCATTGTTACCATCCTGAGGATCCCCTCAGCTGAGGGGAGGAGAAAGGCCTTCTCCACCTGCTCTGCCCACTTTACTGTGGTGGTCATCTTCTATGGGACCTTATTTTTCATGTACGGGAAGCCCAAGTCTAAGGATCCCCTGGGGGCAGAAAAACAAGACCTTTCAGACAAACTCATCCCCCTTTTCTATGGGGTGGTGACCCCCATGCTCAATCCCATCATCTACAGCCTCAGGAACAAGGATGTGAAGGCTGCTATGAGGAACCTGGTCTCTCAGAAATGTTTCACCCAGTGATGGAGGGCTCCTCTGTCCTTTATCCCACTCTATGGGATAAAGAACTTCTGATCATTATAGCTGCCATTCAAAAGACAAGTCACGTGATCCAGAATCCTCTCTTGACCTTCTATCCATTTTCAGAGAACATTTAACTTTTCAGAATATATCTTGTGAGTTCTAGCCATACAGCTGAGAGTTTTGACAGATGCCACACAACAGATCTCTAATTGAATACACAAAGACATTCTGAACACATGATAAAACCAAGGTGAGAGGAGCCAGCCATCAGAGTGAGCTTCATGAATGGCCTGCACTGTGTCTGAGCTACAAAGCCAGTGCACAGAAGAGAGAGGGCGCTCCCAGCACTGTTGCCATCCCTCTTGGATTCCCCAGGAAGAGTCACAGGAACAAGGAGGAAGTGGGAATTTTCATTTTGGACTGTTTTTAGAAGACAGTCAGTTTGGCTGAAGTATAAGAAGAGACAAAGACAAGTTCTCCACCTAGAGGGCTTTTGGGTGGGAACAAGCTAATCTGGAACACTCAATTTCTTTTTAGCTATGAGAAAATTGAGGCCATTTTTTCTCTCTGTACTTCACATTATGAAACACTGCTAGGAAGTTAATGGCAAGAAGGAGTATAGAGTTTGAATTTGATGCTCATCACTTAGAGATATCCCCACTAGAAATGCTAGTATTTGGTTGGATAATAACTCACATTCTGGAAAAAAGAAAGATGATAGAGAGAGATATAGACAGATAGATAGGGGCTAAATATATTTGAAGACTTTGGGGGCTAATATTTGACACATTTCTTTATTTCAGGACTTCACAAAGTCTTTAATATGCTACAGTACACATTGAATGTCCAAGAGATGTAAACTCGGTAGCATTTCCTGAGCCTCCATAGCTCAGCAGGATAAAAACAGGGAAGCTTTTTCTTACATATGAGTTTCGGTTGGTTGCCTAAACTTTTTCAGTCTATTTCATCATATTTTAACATCTAACCACTTGATTTAACACGAATTACTTATTATAAACAAGTGCTTTGTAAATGGTAAGCACAATGGAACTATTAGATACCAGTACTGGTCGCATCATGAATGCTGCCCAGTGCTGCGTGCCATGTGGATCAGAGTAAGACATCGTCCCTATATAGAGCAATAGACAAACAAGGTAATTGAGAGATTCAGAGGTGTTAGCAGATGAATAGAAGCAAGTTTTTATGGCAAGTTCTATGAAGTTCTTTGAATATGGCAGACTTTTTTCTAAAGAGAATTTAGAAAGTGAGTCTAATTTTGAGACTAGATCTTGGAAGTTGGAAGGTTTTGCTTCGAGTGATATTTACATTTTCATATATTTATTAAGAATGCATTGCTTAAGGGAGTTCCTGGATGGTTCCATCAGTTAAGCAGCTGCATTCAGCTCAGGCCATGATCCCAGAGTCCTGGGATAGAGCATGTGTTGGGCTCCCTGCTCAGGTGAGCCTGCTTCTCCCTGTACCTTTGCCTACTGCCCCCCCTGCTGTTCTCTTTCTCTCTCTCTCTCTGTATCAAATAAATAAATAAAATATTTAAAAAAAAAAAAAGAATGAATTGCCTAAGGATGCCTATTTGGTTAATAAAATTTCACATCCTTATGTCAGTCCTGTTCCTAACTTCTACTTTGTACTTTGAAGACAATCAAATGACCAACAGACACCAGAAAAACTGCTCAACATCAGTTGGCATCAGGGATATGCAAATCAAAACCACAATGAGATACCACCTCACACCAGTCAGAATGGCTAACATGAACAAGTCAGGAAATGACAGATGCTGGCGAGGATGCAGAGAAAAGGGAACCCTCCTACACTGTTGGTGGGAATGCAAGCTGGTGCAGCCACTCTGGAAAACAGTATGGATGTTCCTCCAAAAGTTGAAAATAGAGCTACCCTACAACCCAGCAATCACACTACTGAGTATTTACCCTAAAGATACAAATGTGGTAATCCAAAGGGGCATGTGCACCCAAATGTTTATAGTAGCAATGCCCACAATAGCCAAACTATGGAAAGAACCTAGATATCCATCAACAGATTAATAGATAAAGATGATGTGGTATATATATACAACGGAATACTATGTTGCCATTAAAAAAAAATACGAAATATTACCATTGTAATACTGTGATGTAACTGAAGGGTATTATGCTAAATGAAATAAGTCAATCAGAGAAAGACAATTATCGCATGATCTCTCCAATATGAGGAATTTGAAAGGCAGGGCTGGGGATCTTTGGGAGGAAGGGAGGGAAAAAAATGAAACAAGATGGGCCCAGTGAGGGAGACAAACCATAAGGGACTCTTAATCTCAGGAAAAAAACTGAGGGTTGCTGGAGGGGAGGGGGTGAGAGGGGTGGGTTGACTGGGTTATCGAAATTGGGAAGGGTATGTTCTATGGTGAGTGCTGTGAATTGTGTAAAACTGAACTTCACAGACCTGTACCCCTGAAGCAAATAATACATTAGATGTTAATAAAATAAAACAAAAAAAGGGAAAAAAGAATATATGTGTGTGTGTGTGTGTGTGCTGTGTGTGTATACACACAGCACATACACACAATGGAGTATTACTCAGCCATCAAAAAAAGAAATCTTAATTTCAAGGAAGTAAGATGGCAGAGGAGTAGGAGACTGAAATATCATTAGGTCCCCAGAATTTAGCTAGATAGTTATCAAACCATTCCAAACACCTACAAACTCAACAGGAGATAGAAGAGAAGAAAAGCAGAAATTCTAAGAACAGAAAATTGACCACTTTCTGGAAGGTAGGATGTGTGGAGAAGAAAATCCAAAGCAACATGAAGATAGGCTGCAGGGGGAGAGGCCAGCTGTTGGCAAGCGGTAGAGCAGTGGAGCACAAAATCAGAACTTGTAGAAGTCTGCATCACTGAGGGATGTCGCTCCAGAGGCTAAGCAGGGGTGGAGTCCTCATAGGGACAGTGTGCTCTCAGGTCCCGTGGGTCACAGAAAGATCAGGGGTATCTGAGTGTGGCAGAGCTGCCAAGTATTGATGTGGGGAGGCCAGCTGCAGAAACGGAGCTGAAATAGGCTGAAAGCCTATTCCTGTGATCCAAAGCACAGTCAGGCCACTACTCTTCAAGCAGGGACCCCACAAGTGGTAGATCTGGAGACACCCCTTCCTTCACCCTGAGGAAGAGCAGCAGGGGAGTGTGCAGCAGGAATCTGCTGGGTTTGGAGACTCCAAATGGGGCCATGCACCAGAGATAGAAACACTCAGTCACAAACCAGGTGAACTTGGACTGTGGCTGGAGACCAAGGAGATAGGAATGATTGGCTGCTGTTATCTGAGGGCGCACAGAGGAGTGGGGCCCCAAGCTCTCGGCTCCTGCGGGGCTGGAGATTTGGAGGCCGCCATTTTCACTCCTGTCCTCTAAAACTCTACAGAAGCATTCAGGAAACAAAAGCTCCTGAGAGCAAACCTGAGCAGATTACTTAGCCTGGTCCCTGACAAGGACCTTTGCCTTGGGCAAAGACATTTGAGAATCACTGCAACTGGCCCCTCCCCCATAAGATCAGCAAGAATATCCAGCCAAGACCAAGTTCACCAATCAGTGAAAACTGCAGAACTCCAAAGCTAAGGGAAAACAACACATAGAATTCAAGGCTTTTACCCCATGATCCTTTAGTCTTCCAAAGTTAAATTTTTTTAATTTTATTTTTTTCTTACTCTATTTTTTTTAACTTTTCCTCTTTCCTCTTTTAACATTTAACTATTTTATCTTATCAATATCTTTTAAAAAATCTTTTTAGGGGTGCCTGTGTGGCTCAGTGGGTTAAGTCTCTGCCTTCAGCTCAGGTCATGATCTCAGGGTCGTGGGATCGAGCCCCACATCAGGCTCCCTGCTCTGCAGAGAGCCTGTTTCCCCCTCTCTCTCTCTGCCTGCCTCTCTGTCTACTTGTGATCTCTCTCCCTCTCTCTGTCAAATAAATAAATAAAATCTTAAAAAAATAATAAAAATAAAAAATCTTTTAAAATTTTCATTATTAGAGTCATATTTTATCCCTTCATTGTATTTAACCTTATTTTTGGTATACAAATAGGGTTTTCTTTAAAATTTTGAGATACAATTTCTTCTAGAGATCAAAACATACCCTAAATCTAGTGCATTGCTTTGTTCAAATCTCCAGACTGATCATACTCTCTCCTCTTTTATTTCTTTTTCCAACTAACTTATCAATTCCTTTTTTAAAATCTTTTTAAATTTTCATCTTTACTATCATATTCCATCCCTTCATTGTGTTTACCCCTATTTTGTGTGTGTGTGTGTGTGTGTGTGTGTGTATTTTTTTCTTTCTTTAAAATTTTGGGATGTAGTTTCTTCTAAGAGAACAGAATACACAAAAAATCAAGTGGGTGGCTCTGTTCAATTCACCTAATATATATATTTTTTATTTTTTATTTTTCCCCCTTTCTTCTCCCCCAGGTTTCAGGTCTCTTCTGATTTGGTTAGCATATATTTCTCTGGGGTCTTTGCCAACCTTTTAGTATTTTGTTCTCTCATTAATCTATTCATATCTGTATAAAATGACAAGGCAGAAAAATCATCACACAAAAAAAGGAACAAGAGGCAGTATCAAAAGCATAGGGACCTAATCAATATGGACATTAGTAATATGTGAGAATTAGAATTCAGAATGATGATTATCAAGGTGCCTGCTGTGCTGGAAAAAAAAGCATGGAAGACACTAGAAAATCCCTTTCTGGAGAAATAAAATCCCTTTCTGGAGAAATAAAAGAACTAAAATCTAACCAAGTTGAAATTTTAAAAAAGCTATTAATGGGGGTGCAATAAAAAATGGAGTTTCTTACCACTAGGATAAATGACGCAGAAGAGAGAATTGGTGATACAGAAGACTAATTGATAGAGAATAATGAAGCTGAACAAAAGAGAGACAAACAACTAGGGGACCACGAAGGGAGAATTTAATAGATAAGTGATACTATAAGAAAAATAATACTAGAATAATTGGGATCCCAGAAGAAGAAGAAAGAGAGGGGGCAGAAGGTATATTGGAGCAAATTATAGTAGGGAATTTCCCTATTATGGCAAAGGGAACAAGCATCAAAATCCAGGAGGCACAGAGAACATCCCTCAAAATCAGTAAAAATAGGTCCACACCCCATCATCTAATAGTAAAACTTACAAGTCTTAGAGACAATGAGAAAATCCCGAAAGCAGCTCAGGACAAGAGGTCTGTAACATACAACAGTAGAAATATTAGATTGGAAACAGACTTATTCACAGACACCTGCAGGCCAGAAAGGACTGGCATGATATACTCAGAGCACTAAATGAGAAAAACATGCAGCCAAGAATACTATACCCAGCTAGGCTGTCGTTGAAAATATAAGGAGAGATAAAAAGCTTCTAAGAATTTGCAAACACTAAACCAGCCCTACAGGAAATAATGAAAAGGGTTCTCTAAGCAAAGAGAGAGCATAAAAGAAATAGACCAGAAAGTAACAGAAACAATATACAGTAACAGTCACCTTACAGGTAGTACAATGGCACTAAATTAATATCTTTCAATAGTTACCTTGAATGTAAATGGGCTAAATGCCCCAATCAAAAGACACGGGACCTCCAGATTTAAAGTGAGGGGGTGGAAAACAATTTAAAATGGACATCAAAAGAAAGCTGGGGTGGCAATCCTTATATCACATGAATTATATTTTAAGACAAAGACTATAATAAGAGATGAGGAAGGACAATATACTATACTTAAGAGTCTGTCCAACAAAAAGATCTAACAATTTTAAATATTTTTGCCCCTAACATGGGAGCAGCCAACTATATAAACCAATTAATAACAAAATCAAAGAAACACATCGACTATAATACAGTAATAGTAGAGGACTTTAACACTGCCCTCACTGAAAAGGACAGATCATCTATGCAAAAGATTAACAAGAAAATAAAGGCTTTAAATGACACACTGGACCAGATGGACATCACAGATATATTCAGAACATTCCATCCCAAAGCAACAGAACAGAAGAATACACATTCTTCTCTAGTGCACATGGAACATTCTCCAGAATAGATCACGCCGAGGGTCACAAATCGGGTCTCAACCAATATCAAAAGTTTGGGATCATTCCCTACATATTTTCAGACCACAATGCTTTGAAACTAGAACTCAATCACAAGAGGAAAGTTGGAAAGAACTCAAATACATGGAGGCTAAAGAGCATCCTACTAAAGAAAGAATGGGTCAACCAGAAAATTAAAGAAGAATTGAAGAAACTCATAGAAACAAGTGATAATGAAAACAACGGTTCAAATCTGTGGGACACAACAAAGGCAGTCTTGAGAGGAAAGTATATAGCGATACAAGCCTTTCTCAAGAAACAAGAAAGGTCTCAAATACACAACCTAACCCCACACATAAAGGAGCTGGAGAAAGAACAGCAAAGAAAGCCTGAACCCAGCAGGAGAAGAATAATAAAGATTAAACCAGAAATCAATGAACTAGAAACCAAAAGAACAGTAGAACTAATCAATGAAACTAGGAGCTGGTTCTTGGAAAGAATTAATAAGAATTGATAAACCCCAGGCCAGACTTATCAAAAAAGAGAGAGAGAGAGAGAGAGAGAGAAAGGACCCAAATAAGTAAATCATGAATGAAAGAGGGAGATCACAACCAACACCAAAGAAATATGAACAATTATAAGAACCTTTTATGAGCAAAAATACGCCAGCAAATTTGACAATCTGGAAGAAATTGATGCATTCCTGGAGACATATAAACTACCACAACTGAACCAGAAAGAAACAGAAAACCTGAACAGACCCATAACCAGTAAGGAGATTGAAGCAGTCCTCAAAAATCTCGGGAGTTGGGGGAAATTGGAAGGGGAGGTGAACCATGAGAGACTATGGACTCTGAAAAACAATCTGAGGGGTTTGAAGGGGTGGGGTGTGGGAGGTTGGGGGAACCAGGTGGTGGGTATTAGAGAGGGCACGGATTGTATGGAGCACTGGGTGTGGTGCAAAAACAATCAATACTGTTATACTAAAAATAAAAAATAATAATAAAATAAATTTTAAAAAGAAAAAGAAAAAAAAATCTCCCAACAAACAAGAGCCCAGGGCCAGATGGCTTCCCAGGGGAATTCTACCAAACATTTAAAGGAGAATTAATTCCTATTCTCCTGAAACTGTTCCAAAAAGTAGAAATGGGAGGAAAACTTCCAAACTCATTTTATGAGGCCAGCACTACCTTGATCCCAAAACCAGACAAGGATCCCATCAAAAAGGAGAATTACAAACCAATATCCTTGATGGAGACAGATGCGAAAATTCTCACCAAAACACTAGCCAATAGGATCCAACAGTACATTAAAAGAATTACTCACCATGACCAAGTGGGATTTATTCCAAGGCTGCAAGTTTGGTTCAACATCCACAAATCAATCAATGTGATACAATACATTAATAAAAGAAAGAACAAGGGACGCCTGGGTGGCGCAGTTGGTTGGATGACTGCCTTCAGCTCAGGGCGTGATCCTGGAGTCCCGGGATCGAGTCCCACATCAGGCTCCCAGCTCCATGGGGAGTCTGCTTCGCTCTCTGACCTTCTCCTCGCTCGTGCTCTCTTTCACTCTCTCTCTCTCTCTCAAATAAATAAAATAAAATCTTAAAAAAAAAAGAAAGAACAAGAACCATATAATACTCTCAATAGATGCTGAAAAAGCATTTGACAAAGTACAGCATCCTTTCTTGATCAAAACTCTTCACAGTGTAGGGATAGAGGGTACATACCTCAATATCATCAAAGCCATCTATGAAAAACCCACTGCAAATATCATTCTCAATGGAGAAAAACTGAGAGCTTTTTGGCTAAGGTCAGGAACACGGCAGGGATGTCCATTATCACCACTGCTATTCATCATACAATGAGAAGTCCTAACCCCAGCAATCAGATGACAAAAAGAAATTAAAGGCATCCAAATTGGCAAACAAGAAGTCAATCTATCACTCTTTGCAGATGATATGATACTATATGTGGAAAACCCAAAAGACTCCACTCCAAAACTGCTAGAACTTGTACAGGAATTCAGTAAAGTGTCAGGATATAAAATCAGTGCACAGAAATCAGTTGCATTTCTTTACACCAACAACAAGACAGAAGAAAGAGAAATTAAGGATTCAATCCCATTTACAATTGCACCCAAACCCATAAGATACCTAGGAATAAAACTAACCAAAGAGGCAAAGAATCTATACTCAGAAAACTATAAAGTATTCACGAAGAATACTTTATAGTATTCTATAAATACAAAGAAGACACAAAGAAGAAGACACAAAGAAATGGGAAAGTGTTCCATGCTCATGGATTGGAAAAACAAATATTGTGAAAATGTCCATGCTACCTAAAGCAATCCACACATTTAATGCCATCCATTTTTTTCAAAGAATTGGAACAAATAATCCTAAAATTTGTATGAACAAGAAGAGACCCCAAATAGCCAGAAGAATGTTGAAAAAGAAAGCCAAAGTTGGTGGCATCACAATTCTAGATGTCAAGCTCTATTACAAAGCTGTCATCATCAAGATAGGATGCTACTGGCACAAAAACGGACACATAGATCAATGGAACAGAATAGAGAACCCAGAAACAGACCCTTAACTCTATAGTCAAATAATCTTTGACAAAGCAGGAAAGAATGTCCAATGGAAAAAAGACAGTATCTTCAACAAATGGTGTTGGGAAAATTGGACAGCCACATGCAGATGAATGAAACCAGACCATTTCCTTACACCACACATGAAAATAGACTCAAAATGGATGAAAGACCTCAATCTGAGAAAGGAATCCATCAAAATCCTTGAGGAGAACACAGGCTCACAACCTCTTTGAACTCAGCCACAGCAACTTCTTCCTAGGAACATTGCCAAAGGCAAGGGAAGCAACAGCAAAAATGAACTATTGGGACTTCATCAAGATCAAAAGCTTTTGCACAGCAAAGGAAACAGTCAACAAAACCAAAAGCCAACTAACAAAATGGGAGAAGATATTCACAAATGACATATCAGATAAAGGGCTAGTATCCAAAATCTATAAAGAACTTATTAAACTCAACACCCAAAGAACAAATAATCCAACCAAGAAATGGGCAGAAGACATGAGCATACATTTCTATGAAGAAGACATCCAGATGTCCAACAGACACATGAAAAAGTGCTCCACATCACTCGGCATCAGGGATATACAAATCAAAACCACAATGAGATACCACCTCACACAAGTCAGAATGGCTAACATGAACAAGTCAGGAAATGACAGATGCTGGCGAGGATGCAGAGAAAGGGGAACCCTCCTACACTGTTGGTGGGAATGCAAGCTGGTGCAACCACTCTGGAAAACAGCATGGAGGTTCCTCAAAATGTTGAAAATAGAACTGCCCTATGACCCAGCAATTGCACTACTGGGTATTTACCCTAAAGATACAAACGTAGTGATCCAAAGGGGCACATGCACCCGAATGTTTATAGCAGCAGTGTCCACAATAGCCAACTATGGTAAGAACCTAGATGTCCAACAACAGATGAATGGATAAAGAAGAGGTGACATATATATATATATGACATATATATATATATATCATGGAATCTTATGCAGCCATCAAAAGAAATGAAATCTTCCCATTTTCAATGATGTGGATGGAACTAGAGGGTATTATGCTTAATGAAATAAGTCAATTGGAGAAAGACAACTATCGCAACTATCATATGATCTCCCTGATATGAGGAAGTGGAGATGTACCGTGGGGGGTTTCAGTGGTAGGAAAAGAATATATGAAACAAGATGGGATCAGGAGGGAAACAAACCATAAGAGACTCTTATTTAATCTCACAAACAAAAGAGGGTTGCCAAGGGGAGGGGTGTAGGGAGAGAATGGTGGGGTTATGGACATTGGGGAAGGTATGTGCTATGGTGAATGCTGTGAAGTGTAAACCTGGTGATTCACAGATCTGTACCACTGGGGTTAATAATACATTATATGTTAATAAAATATTTTATTTATTCATTTGAGAGAGAGAGAAAGACAGACAGACAGACCTTGAGTGGGGAGATGGGCAGAGGGAGAGAGAGAAGCAGACCCCTAAACAGGGAGCCCCAATCAGGACTTGTTCCCAGGACCCTGAGCTCATGATCTGAGCCCAAGTCATATGCTGCCTTGTTCTTTTAAATGGCTGAGCCAGACAATATACTACCTTGTTCTTTTGAATGGCTGCATATGTTTCATTTAAGTTTGTGCCATCATTTAATTACCAGTCTAATAGTGATAAACATTCAGATCTTCCAAACTTTTGCAATCTTATGCTATTAAAATCAATGCTACAACAGATTTCCTTGTCAATTAATAATTTGGTACTTAGTAATAATGCACCTGTTCCTCTACATTTGCAATTTTGATAGGTATTGATGAATTTACACATTCTCTGTGCCTCCTGGATTTTGATGCTTGTTCCCTTTGTCATATTAGGGAAATTGTCTACAATAATTCTCTCCAATATACCTTCTGTTCCCCTCTCTGTTTCTTCTTCTTCTGGAATCCCAATTATTCTAATGTTGTTTCATCTTATGGTATCACTTATCTCTTGAATTCACCCCTCATGGTCCAGTAGTTGTTTGTCTCTTCTTTGCTCAGCTTCTTCATTCTCTGTCATTTGGTCTTCTATATCACTAATTCTCTCTTCTGCCTCATTTATCCTAATGGAAGCAGTAAGAGCCTCCATTTTTTATTGCACTTCATTAATAGTTTTTTATTTCAACTTCATTAGATTTTAGTTCTTTTATTTCTCCAGAAAGGGCTTTTATTTCTCCATACAGGGTTTCTCTAATATTTTTCATGCCTTTTTTGAACCCGGCTAGCACCTTGAGAATCGTCATTCTGAACTCTAGATCTGACATATTACCAATGTCCATATTGATTAGGTCCCTAGCCTTTGGTACTGCCTCTTGTTCTTTTTTTGTGGTGAGTTTTCCAGCCTTGTCATTTTATCCAGATAAGAATATATGAAGGAGCGAATAAAATACTAAAAGGGTGGCAAAGAACCCAGGAAAATGTGCTTTAACCAAATCAGAAGAGTCCCCAAATCATGGGGGGAAGCAAGAGGTAAAAAGAAGTTCAGGAAAAAAAATTTTTAAGAAAAAAAAATAAAGAAAAAATATAAAAAATAAAAAATATATATTATACTGGTGAATAGAACAGGGTCACCCACTTAATTTTGGGAGTATTTTGGTCTCTTAGAAGAAACTACCTCCCAAAATTCTAAAGAATGAAAAACATATATAAGGGTAAACAGGAAGAATGGATGGAATATGACTATAAAGATGAAAAAAATTTGCTCAGGCTGGAGACTAGAACAAAGCCCTGTGCTAGATTTTGGGTATATTTTGATCTATTAGAAGAAGTTGTATCACAAATTTTTTTAGAAGAAAAAACCCTATGTGTATACAAAAAATAAAGTTAGGTACAATGAAGAATAAAATATGACTATAATAATGAAGGTTCAAAAAAGATTTTTTTAATGGAAGTTATTGTTAAGATAAACTAGTTTAAAAATGTTAAAAGAGGAAAGAGTAAGGGGCGCCTGGGTGGCTCAGTGGGTTAAAGCCTCTGCCTTTGGCTCAGGTCCTGATCCCAGGGTCCTGGGATCGAGCCCCGAATCTGGCTCTCTGCTCGGCAGGAGGCCTGCTTCCCTTCCTCTTTCTCTCTGCATGTCTCTCTGCCTACTTGAGATCTCTATCAAATGAATAAATAAAAATATTTTTTTAAAAGAGTAAAACTTAAAAAAAAATTTAGCACAAGAAAAAAAAAATTAACTTTGCAAGACTAAAGAATCATGGGTAGAAAGCCATGAATTCCACTCTGCTTTCTCCTTCTCTGGAATTCCGCTGTTCTCCTTGATACGTGGTTCTCCTTGAACTTGGTCTTGGTTGGATTTTTTGCTGATCTTCTGGGGGACGGACCTGTTGTAGTTATTCTCAAGTGTCTTTACCCGAGGCAGAATTGCCCCACCCTTATCACCGGCCAGGCTAAGTAATCCACTCCGGTTCCCTTTTGGGAGCTTTTGTTCCCCGAATGTTTTCCATAGAGCTCGGGAGGACTGGAATGAAAATGGCAGCCTCCCAATCCTGGCCCGGAGGAGCCAAGAGCTTGAGGCACCACTCCTCAGTGCACCCTTGGAGAAAAGCATTCAGTCACTCCCGTCTCCCTGTCCTTTGGCTACGCTCTGAGCTCACCCAGCCTGTGACCAAGCATCTCTCTCTCTCTGGCACACAGCCCCATCTGGAGTCTCCAAACCCCACAGATCCCTGCGCTCTTCCGAGGGGGGGGTGTCTCCCTGGATCTTGAGGGGTCCCTGTGCCATGGATCACAACTTAAGGTAACCCCAAGTTGAGAGCTCACTCCTCGGCTCCATCTCTGCAGCCAACTTCCCTACTCTAATACCTGCGAGCTCTGTAACACTCAGACACCCCTGATCCTTCTGTGATCCCGCGGGACCTGAGACCATGCTGTCCCTGTGTGGGCTTCATCGCAGCTTAGCCGCTGGAGTGATGTAGTGATGTCCCTCAGTGGAGCTGACTTTTAAAAGTTCCGATTTTGTGCTCTGTTGCTCCACTGCTTGCTGGGAGCCGGCCCTGCCCCCGTGGTCTATCTTCCAAGCGCTTTGGATTCACTTCTCCACAGGTCCTACCTTTCAGAAAGTGGTTGATTTTCTGTTTCTAGAATTGCTGCTCTTCTTCTCTTCAAATTCCTGTTGGATTTGTAGGTGTTTGGAATGGTTTGATAAGCTATCTAGCTGATTTCCTGCTACCTGATGACACCTCAGCCTGCTACTTCTCTGCCATTTTTAAATAAAATATTTTTTTAACGAGGCAGAATTACACATGTTTTCCAGACATATATACCCAAGATATATTGTTTGGTGAGAAAATTGAGATATTAAAAAAGAGCACAGCTGTGCAAAGTTTGTCACTGTCTTAATATCTCTTTTGTCACTCAATATCCATAGATATCTCTGGGAAAAAAAAAACATAAGGACATTGCTAACATTGGTTGACTCGAGGGAACATAATTGTGTGACAAGATGGGCACTTAGTTTTTACTCTATATTCATTTATATCTTTTAAATTTTGATTTGGGTACAAGGAACACCTCCTAATGGGATGATAATCATGATGATGAATCGAAGAGGAGGATGAAATCAATGGTGATAAACAGAATCAGATGTATTGAGACTGAAATCCAGCTCTGCCATTCACAAAAGATGGGGTCTTTGGTAAATTGTTTACCTTTTAAAGTCTGTTCCCAGGAATAAGACACTAGGGACACAATACCACATTTTAAGTTTTACTACAGCTTGAAATGTGGTTGATTACTACTAATCAAAATGGGTTGATGCTGACACAAAAATAGACACATAGATCAGAGAAAAAGGATGAAACACCCAGAAATAAACACATGCTTATCTCATCAATTTACAGCAAAGGAGGCAAGAATATACAATGGATAGTCTCTTCAATAAATGGTATTGAAAAACTGGAGAACTACATGTAAAAGAATAAAAACTGGACTACTTTCTTTTGTTTTACACAGATGTGAAATAAAAGTGGAGCGGAGACCAACAGGCAGGGCCTGACCATAAAGCTCCTAAAAGAAAACATAGGCAACAATCTCTTGCTCATCAGCTTCAACAACATTTTTCAGGATATGTCTCCTCAGACAAGGAAAACAAAGGCAAAAATAAAACTAAAAAGCTTTTGGACTTCATCAAACTAAAAAGCTTTTGCAAAGTGAAGGAAGTAATCAGCTAAACGAAAAGGCAACCTAATGAATGGGAGAAGATACTTGCAAACAATATATTGGATATAATCCAAAATGTATATAAATAATGCATACAACTCAAAACCAAGAAAACAAATAATCTGATTTTTTAAAAAAGGGCAGAGGATCTGAAATAGATATTTCTTTTTTTTATTTATTTATTTTCAGCATAACTGTGTCTGATAACCATTTGTATGTCTTTATTGGAGAAGTGTTTGTCCATATCTTCTGCCCATTTTTTGATATGATTGTCTATTTTGTGTGTGTTGAGTTTGAGGAGTTCATTATAGATCCTGGATATCAACCTTTTGTCTGTACTGTCATTTGCAAATATCTTCTCCCATTCCGTGGGTTGCCTCTTTGTTTTCTTGACTGTTTCCTTTGCTGTGCAGAAGCTTTTGATTTTGATGAAGTCCCAAAAGTTCATCTTCGCTTGACACATGAAAAAATGTTCATCATCACTAGCCATCAGGGAGATTCAAATCAAAACTACATTGAGATATCACCTTACACCAGTTAGAATGGCCAAAATTAGCAAGACAGGAAACAACATGTGTTGGAGAGGATGTGGAGAAAGGGGAACCCTCTTACACTGTTGAAATAGATATTTCTACCAAGATGACCTACAGAGGGCTAAGAGAAACATGAAACAATGCTCAAATATCACTATCATCAGGGAAATTCAAATAAACCCACAATGAGATACCACCTCACATCAGTGAGACAATGCCGAGAATCAAAATGACAAGAAATAACATGTGCTGGTGAGGAAGTGGAGGAAATGTTAAAACGAAGGTTTGTGAAGTGTCTGTCACAGTGCCTGGCACATGGGAGCACCTCACACCGTGTAGCCAGTTCTGCTACTGCTGTTGTGAGACATGTGTCCTGCCTCCCCATTCTGGATGTCTAGGACTCAGCAGGGGGACAACATACTCTGACTCTGAATGGAGCACTGGCTTCTCTGGGAGCCCAGGGAAAGCTCAGGAGGAAACCAGCATCTGCTATACACTCTTCTCCATCTCCAGGTGACCGTATCTCAGTCGTTATCTCTAATTAGGACAGGGAGATGGTCCCTGGAGGACCCAGGTATGTATAGGGCCTGTACCCTGTGCACATTTGACATTCCAAACTTTAAATTGCTTCTGGGACTAACAGAGTCCCTGTAGGAGTTCACAGCTGCTTCTTGAGGACTCCTTTCACTGCTGGGAAAGATGTGCCTGTGGGATTTCTGGGCTTCAGACCAGGATGACAGGTCCTCCCCATGAAGAGTCTATAGCTGAGACACGCAGTTAGCCTGCACATCTAGGAGGAAGGATGTTAGAGAAACCCCACCAGAGGCTAAAGTTTCCACAGGGCTGTATGGGGAAAAAGAAGATACAGGGTCTCAGAGGTGAAAGAACTCCAGCAGGAGATTATCTGGGGTCCTTCTCTGGGATCCAGGGTCTGGCCCAGGGCACAATGAGAAACTGAGAATTGGCTCCAGGATCAGGAGACTAAGAGAAATGGCTACAAGCAAGATGCAGGTGGGGAGCGCTGGGCTGTGTGGGGACAGGGCTGGTGGAACATTTTCCAAAATGGGCTTTCCTCCTCCCCCTGCCTCTGCTCCAAGCACCTTCCAGCTGCAGCCAGCTGTGAGCCGCTAATGCTGGAGCAGGGAGGAACAGCTGAGGGTAAGCCCAGGCAGTCCCTCCTGCTCTACAGAGCTCACCACTGACCCAGCCCTGCCCTGACACTGCTGTTCCATCCTCCCTGGGAGGAGCCCAGAGTCCTGGCAAGCCAGATTTCTACCCCATCCTGCTGAGATTTCCCAGAAGACTGAGCCTTTTATGGGGTCACAGGGTGAGCACACAGGCAAGCTGGGACCCATCCCTGTCTGTGATGCCCAGTCTGTGGCTAGTTCTGTTCTCCTCACTTTCTTTCTACCCCATTCATGGGGATACCTCCCAAGACCCCCAGTGGATGCCTCAAACCACAGATAGTACTGAACTCTATGTATCCCATTCCTCCTATATACATGTACCTATGATAAAGTTTAATTTATAAATCTGACACAGTGAGAGGTTAACAATGACCGATAATAACATACAACAATTATAACAACATCACATAATAAAGTTATATGAATGTGGTCTCTCTCTCTCACAGTATCTTATTATACTGGACTCCCTTTCTTCCTGTGACAATGCAAGATGAAAAATGGCCACATGATGAGCCACAGTGAGGTAAGTGACCTAGACAGTGAGATGCAACATAAGGCTACTCTTGACCTTGTGAATACAGATCAGAAATGCTATCTTTTGCTCTAAACCATAGTTAGAGGTGATGGCAGGGTGGGAACTGAAGCTTTGGAAAGCAAAATGTGAGTGAGTGACGTTATCATATCGAGAATGTTTTTCCCTGAATACAAATTTCTACCCATTGTATTAGAAAATTTGATGATGGGGGACCTGGGTGGCTCAGTGGATTAAGCCTCTGCCTTCGGCTCAGGTCATGATCTCAGGGTCCTCAGATCAAGCCCCACATTGGGCTCTCTGCTCAGCGGGGAGCCTGCTTCCCCCTCATCTCTCTCTGCCTACTTGTGATCTCTCTCTGTGTCAAATAAATAAATAAAATCTTTTTTAAAAAATGAAAATTTGATAATATCATGGCACCTGGGTGACTCTGGTGGTTAAGCTTCCTGCTCTTGATATTAGCTTAGCTCATGATCTCACAGTTATGTGACTGAGCCTGCTTCAGGTTCTGAGCACAGTAAGGAGTCTGCTTGAAATCCACCTGCCCCTCCGTTCCCCAACCCGCTCCCACAGCTGCTCTCTTTCTCTCTCTCTCTCTCTCTCCCTCTCTCTCTCTCTCAAAATAATTAAAAAGTTAAAAAAAGAAAAAAAAAGAAAATCTGGTAATATTGAAGAGGTACAAAGAGGAATCCCTATTGATTTTGCTGTAACTTCTTTTCAGTCACTCTTTTTTTTTTAAGATTTTATTTATTTATTTGACAGACAGAGATCACAAGTAGGCAGAGAGGCAGGCAGAGAGAAAGGGGGAAGCAGGCTCCCCACTGAGCAGAGAACCTGATGCAGGTCTAGATCCCAGGACCTTGAGATCATGACCTGTGCCGAAGGCAGTAGCTGAAACCACTGAGCAACCCAGGTACCCCTCTTTCAGTCACTCTTAATAAAATATGTTGTTTACCTAATAGAGATCAAACCAGTGTGTACAATTTTGTATTCTCTCATTTATTACTGAAGGGTAATGATGCAGCTGTGTAAAAATTATAAATATAACTTTAATGTCTAAAATTCCATTATATGAAGTGCACTGTCAGGTATTTATTGGTAGACAGTTATTCTGTTTCCTGTATTCATACATACTATGGCTGTAGTGAATGTCTTTTTTGAGAGACACTGGTCCTCCATTCTCATTGTTCCCAGAGGAGAAATTGCTAAGTTATATGAGTTTTTTAGTTTCTGTTCTTCTATGCAATCTTCTATCCAGAGAGGCTGTGTGACAATACATGAGGCTCTGGACAGCATTGTGTGCCCTTCATTTTCTTTTCTTTTTTAATATTTTATTTATTGATTTGAGAGAGAGAGAGAGAGAGAGAGAGAGAGAAAGCATGAGTGGTGGGGAGGGGAGGAGGGAGAGGGAGTCTAGCTGACTCCACACCACACACGGAGCCTGATGTGGGATTCAATCCCAGGATCCCGAGATCATGACCTGAACTGAAGGTAGCTGCTTACCCAACTGAGCCACCCACTGTTCCCTTCCTTTTCTCAGATGTCTGATGGCTCCAGAGATAATAAGTGATGAGACCCAGGTATCACACCTGTAGGATGCAGCCACGAAGGTAAGAGCTTCCCCTTCCTTTCCTGCTCTCACAGGCTGACTCCAGTCCACCTGGGGCTGTAGGTGTCAGGGCTCTCTGTTTTCCTCCATCCTGAGTCTCCTCCAAAACCAACTCGGCACTACTTCCTGCTGGCCATATCTTGATGGGAAACCAAGCATTCAGATCACCTCTTCACACACACACACACACACACACACTCACTCACTCACTCACCCAAAGGAAGAAGCTGTCACCTTCACCCAAAACTGGTCCCTGCCTGGTGAGGAGAGTGCTGGGCACTCCATGACAGAATTGGGATGCCTTGGGAGGCAATGGTTCAGACTTTTTGTGATGCACATAGGAAAACTGAGGCCTGGGACTTGCTCTAGCTACATGGAATATCCATATCCTTGGATATGGACCAGCTGGTCCCCAGCTCTGGCCTCAAGTGTGCAAGATCCTCCTAGCTGTTCCGTTCATTCCAATCGTACGAGCTTTCATTCAGCAACTTTAACATGGTGGGCACTAAGGACTTCCAGGGCAGAAGCTCTCACGTGGTCAAATCCTGCACATCACTCATGCCCACAGCACACTGCTCATGGGAAGAAGCTTCTGTGTGCACAGCTCTGGCTCACGGGAGTGGACAGGGTGGCTTCTCTAACAGCAGCCACTCTCCTTGACATCTCCAGCCACAGCATATCTTTATCACTATTGAATCCTGCTTGTGGCATCGACTGCAGTGTTTCCTTTGCCTTTTATGGGAAATGAAAGGGGCTGGGAGAGCCACTGGGAGGCATGGGAGATAAGTTGGGGCAGAGGTTCATGGCGGAGCACCCAGAGTGGGCCTGCACTGAGCAAATGGGAATAACCTCACGTGCTGAATTGAGGGATGGGGGAAGGGCCCTAAGCCTGCACAGAAAATACCATGAAACCCATGGTTGCATCGTTGGGGAGACCTCTCCTGGCTTAGAGCTTAGAGCAATGCCCCTCTGCAGGGCACAACTTGTACCTCCTTCCCCTTCCAGAAACATTTGACAGTGTCTGGAGACACATTTGGTGGTCACAGCTCAAGGAGCAGGTGCTATTGGCAGCAGGTTGGCAGAGGTCAGGGATGGTCCTAAACATCCTCTGATGCACAAGACAGCCCCACACAACAAAGAACTCTCCAGCCCCAAGGGTCACTAGTGCCGAGGTTGACAAAGTCTGGGGTCAGTCCAGGGCAGGAGTCACTCTGCCTGACAGAGTATCTCACATAAACTCCAACCATGACTGAAGTAAGAGCAGGCTGGACTATGAGACAGCAGAAAGTACACAGAGCTGGTACTGCAGAGACAAACTCTCTCCAACATCTGCAAGACAATGTGACAGCTATTTGGTAGGAAGAACCCAGATTTGAGGCCCATGATCCAACTCTGGCTCTGCCGATCAATCTTAAGAACCAAATCTTTGGCTCCTCTGAGCTTTGCTTACCTTTACCTATGACACCTGAATGACAGTGTCTTCTCCGTGACTTGCTTCAAAGAATATGGCAGAAAATAGATGTTCATTAATATTAACCACTCGTCAACTACCCTCTGCCCATGCCTACACACACACACACACACACACACACACACACACGACACAATATATACATGTGTGTACGTACCACTGCCATTAAGAAAGAGCTATAACGGGGTGCCTGGGTGACTCAGTGGCTTAAGCCTATGCCTTCAGCTCAGGTCATGATCTCAGTGTCCCAGGATTGAGCCCCACTCTCTGCTCAGCAGGGGGCCTCCATCTGCCTCTCTCTCTGCCTGCCTCTCCGCCTACTTTGATCTCTCTCTCTGTCAAGTAAATAAATAAAATCTTCAAAAACAATTTTTTAAAAGAAAGACCTATAGAAATATTACAAATAAGAATTCCAAATACAGAGTCTGGCGAAGGTAGCTGAGAGTCTGTAAATCCTCTACCCAAAGGCATGCAAGTCTTCCCATAAGCTAAGTGCTTGCAGGGAACCCAAGAGTGGAGGCAGAAAGCCAGAATATTACACAAGAATACAGTATAAACAAAAAAGGACAAAGAAAAACCATTCCGTAGACACCCTTGGCTAAGAGTTCACCAATACTCTAATGAGCTGGGATTAGATGTTAATGCCATACATCCCGCTGTCTGATAACTTACAGGCTGCCCGGTTATTAAGAACTGAGTTAACTGGTCAGTAAGCTGCATGGCTGTCATCCCATAGTCTGGGTTCACTCACTCCAGTTACTCCTTCTGTGACCTTCATGAATTCTTCCCCGTGAGGGAAACTCCCGCACATATTGCCTTTAATATGTATTAGAATAGGCAGATCCCAATTCTGAAAATAGTTAAGTCTTTTGCTGAGGGTTGGCAGACTAAGGAAGGATCCCTCGTATGGTTGAACTTTTACCTAGGCTTTATTCTGTCTGGATGGAGATTAGCACTTTTAAACAAGTTCCTTCCAAATGTAATCAAAGTTGAATGAGGCTTGAAATATTGGTAGTTTTAAGAATAGGATCAGCTTGGGAATTCTCTCTCTAAGACTCTAGGAAAGCCCAGATTAAATGAAATTTCTATGCATTTACATCAAATAGAAATAATTTACAGCATTTTCCCATATTCATCAAAAAGAGGGGAAAAGCCCTCCTTGACTAGGAATTACCTCTGCTAGGCTCAGGTCCTGTCTCTATCACCACCTTGTTCAGAAGACTTGGACAGGTCACTTCCCCTCTCTGGGCCTCAGTGCAGTATTTGTAAGCCCTCTCCCAGCCCTCACCATTCCGCATCTAAGATCTAACCACAATCCTACCTACTGTCATCTCTTTCAGTCATTTATCTCTTATGCACTTATGTTGTCCTGTTCTGTAGCACAAAGTGATGGTGTACCAGATGCCTAAGACCTCCTCAAGAAAGCCTCCTTTGCTGCATTTGTACATGGCTGATGACAGAAGGGATAGCACATGGAAAAAGCCAATTGGTCTTCCCCTGTGGAAGGGTTCATTATCCTGGGGCTCTCAGCCCACCCTAAGCTGGAGAAAATTTTCTTTGTGCTTATCCTCCTAATGTACCTGGTCATTCTTCTGGGAAACGGGGTCCTCATCCTGGTGACCATCCTTGACTCTCGCCTGCACACACCCATGTACTTCTTCCTGGGGAACCTCTCCTTCCTGGACATCTGCTACACAACCTCTGCAGTCCCCCTCATTCTTGACAGCTTCCTGACACCCAGGAAAACCATCTCCTTCTCAGCCTGTGCCGTGCAGATGTTTCTCTCCTTTGCCATGGGAGCCACAGAGTGTGTACTTCTGGGCATGATGGCATTTGATCGCTATGTGGCCATCTGTAACCCCCTTAGGTATCCCGTGGTCATGAGCAAGGCTGCTTATGTCCCCATGGCTGTCAGCTCCTGGGCTATTGGTTGTACAGTTTCTGTGGTACACACAACCTTGACAATTCAGCTGCCTTTCTGTGGGAACAACGTCATCAACCACCTTGCCTGTGAGCTACTGGCTGTCCTAAAGTTGGCCTGTACTGACATCTCCATCAATGTGATCAGCATGGGGGTGACCAATGTGTTCTTCCTGGGGGTCCCAGTTCTGTTCATTTTTGTCTCCTACGTGTTCATCATTGTTACCATCCTGAGGATCCCCTCTGCTGAGGGGAGGAGAAAGGCCTTCTCTACCTGCTCTGCCCACTTCACTGTGGTGGTCATCTTCTATGGGACCTTAGTTTTCATGTACGGGAAGCCCAAGTCTAAGGACCCCCTGGGGGCAGACAAACAAGACCTTTCAGACAAGCTCATCCCCGTCTTCTATGGGGTGGTGACCCCCATGCTCAACCCCATCATTTACAGTCTCAGGAACAAGGATGTGAAGGCTGCTGTGAGGAACCTGGTGGCTCAGAAATGTTTCGCCCAGTGATGGAGGGCTCCTCTGTGTTCCCACTCTATGACATAAAGGACTTCAGATCATTATAGCTGCCTTCGAAAAGACAAGTCATGTAATCCAGAATCCTCTCTTGACCTTCAGTCCATTTTCAGAGAATGTTTAACTTTTCAGAGTATATCTTGTGAGCTCTAGCCATACAGCTGAGAGTTTTGACAGATGCCACACAACAGATCTCTAATTGAATACACAAAGACTTTCTGAACACATGATAAAACTAGGGAGAGAGGAGCCAGCCATCAGAGCAAGCTTGGTGAATGGCCTCACTGTGTATAGCTACACAGCCATGCATAGAGGAGAGAGGGCGCTCCCAGCGCTGTTGCCATCCCTGTTGGATCCCCCAGGAAGAGTCACAGGAACAAGGAGGAAGTGGGAATTTTCATTTTGGACTGTTTTTGGAAGACAGTCAGTTTGGCTGAAGTATAAGAAGAGACAAAGACAAGTTCTTTACATAGAGAGCTTTTGGGTGGGAACAAGCTATTCTGGAACACCCCATTTCTTTTTAGCTATGAGAAAATTAAAGATTTTTTTTAAATGCACTTCACATTATGAAACACTGCTACGAACTTAATGGCAACAAGAAGTATAGAGTTTGAATTTGATGCTCATCACTTACAGCAATTCCCACCTGAAAGCTAGTATGTGTTTGGATAATAACTCACATTCTAGAAAAAAGAAAGATGATAGAAATATAGATGACCAATCAGATAGAGTGATCCTAAATATATTTGAAGACTTTGGGGGGCTAACATTTGACACGATTCTTTGTCCCAGGATTTCTCAAAGTCTTTAATATGCTAGAGTACACTGTGAATGGCCAAGAGATGTAAACTTGGTAGCATTTCCTAAGTCTCCATAGCTCAGCAGGATAAAAACAGGGAAGATTTTTCTTACCTGTGACCTTCGGTGGTCTATTAGTCTATTTCTTCATAGTTTACACCTAACTACTTGATTTTACATGAATTAATTATTATAGATAAGTGCTTTGTAAATGATAAGAACAATGGAACTATTAGATACCAGTTTGGGGTCATATCATGAATGTTGCCCAGTCCGGTGTGCCATGTGGAACAGAGTAAGACCCCGTCCCTACATACAGCAATAGACACACAAGGTAAATGAGGGATTCAGAGGTGTTAGCAGGTGAACAGAAACATCTTTATGGCAAGTTCTATGAAATTCTTTGAATATGAAACACATATTTAAAAAGAGAATTTGGAAAGTGAATCCTTTGTGAGAACAGATTTTGGAAGTGTTTGATCAAGTGATATTTACATTTTCTTACATTTATTAGGAATGAATTGTCTAAGGATTAGTGTTTGTTTAATAAAATTTCTGATTCTAATGTTAATCCTGTCACTAATTTCTACTCTGTACCAGCAGGGAATAATCTTGCTCTTACAAATACACAAATGCCATCTAGTGGCCATTTAAGCAAACTCCAGACACTTAATAGAGCCATGCAATATTGTTAGAAGAGGTTTCAGGGATTTTCTTGTTCAACCCTATGCACAGGATGTATGCTGTTCCTCTCCAATGTCCCTGACCCCAGTCAAATGGCATTTCTTGGACATCTCCAGTAACAAAGAATTCAGCACTTCCAGAGTCTAGCTTTTTCGTTCAGCCCTTGCAAACTCTTCCTCGATTTATGCTTAACTATACCCTCCTGTAGCTTCTACCTTCACTCCTAATTAGGTTTAGTGCCTCTACATGAGATGTACCCAATCTCTTTCCTTCTTCTTTGTGAAGGTATTCTGGTCTCCTAAATCCCCTGCAGACCACACAGCGCCAGCCCTTCCTCCTATGCCAAATGTTCTTTGTGCATATCCTCGTGATCTATTTAGTACTCCTGCTGGGCAATGGGGTCCTCATCCTGGGGACTGTGTCCAACTCCTACCAGCACATGATCATGTAATTCTTCCCTGGGAAACACTCCTTCTTGTAGATCTGCTACACAAGCTCCTCAGGCTCTTTCATTCTCAACAGCTTCCTAATCTGCAGGAAAACCATCCCTTTCTCTGCCTAGGTGTGCAGATGGTTATCTCCTTTGCCATGGGAGCCACAGAGTGTGTGTGGGCATGATGGCATTTGATCTCTATCTGGCCATCTGTAACCTCCTCAGGTACCTACTGGTGATGAGCAAGCTGCCTATGTGCCCATTACTGGCGGCTCCTGGACAACTGGAAGCATGACTGCCATGGTGCAAACATCTTTAGGGACATGATTACCCTCCTGTGAGGACAACTTCATCAACCACTTTACCTGTGATCATCCTGTAGTGATCCTGGTTCTCTACATTTGTATCTTTAGGGTAAATACCCAGTAGATGTCCATCAACAGATGAGTGGATAAAGCAGATGTGGTATATATACACAATGGAATACTATGCAGCCATCAAAAGAAATGAAATCTTGCCATTTGCAATGACGTGGATGGAACTAGAGTGTATCGTGCTTAGCGAAATAAGTCAAGGGGAGAAAGACAACTATCATATGATCTCCCTGATATGAGGAAGTGGTGATACAACAAGGGGGCTTAAGGGAGTAGGAGAGGAATGGATGAAACAAGATGGGATTGGGAGGGAGACAAACCATAGTGACTCTTAATCTCACAAAACAAACTGAGGGTTGCTGGGGGGAGGGGGTTGGGAGAAGGAGGGTGGGGTTATGGACATTAGGGAGGGTATGTGCTTTGGTGAGTGCTATGAAGTGTGTAAACCTGGCGATTCACAGACCCGTACCCCTGGGGATAAAAATATATTATACATTTATAAAAAATAAAAAATTTAAAGTTGAAAAAAAAAAAGAATGAGCAGGATAGAAAGCCTCCGAGAGCTGACATGAACTTTTACCCCAATAGGGAGGAAATAAACTAGTCCTCAAAACAAACAGCCTTTCCTGGAAAAGAGTTATTGCAGGAAGATGGTGAGACAGTGAAGAAAAATCTCAGTGGGTTCTGCGTGGAATTTGGGAGGCTGTTGGATCAATAAAACAAAAGCCATTGATCTAAGAGAAGCTAGGAGCAGAAAAAGTGGCTGGGAGATAAAAATTTATCCTAGGGAAAAAATTGACATTGTCGGTCAAACAAAATCCAGAAGAAAGTATTTAAAAGTACACAAAATACTTAAAACTGAATTTTTTTTAGTAGTTAATTTATTTTCAGCATAACAGTATTCATTGTTCTAGCACCACACCCAGTGCTCCATGCAATCCGTGCCCTCTCCAATACCCACCACCTGGTTCCCCCAACCTCCCACCCCCCACCCCTTCAAAACCCTCAGATTGTTTTTCAGAGTCCATAGTCTCTCATGGTTCACCTCCCCTTCCAATTTCCCTCAACTCCCTTCTCCTCTCTAACTCCCCTTGTCCTCCATGCTATTTGTTATGCTCCACAAATAAGTGAAGCCATATGATAATTGACTCTCTCTATGTACTATAGCACCAAGAACCATAAGATACCTGGGAATAAACCTAACCAAAGAGGTAAAGGATCTGTACTCGAGGAACTACAGAACACTCATGAAAGAAATTGAAGAAGACACAAAAAGATGGAAGACAATTCCATGCTCTTGGATCGGATGAATAAACATTGTTAAAATGTCTATACTGCCTAGAGCAATCTATACTTTTAATGCTACTCCGATCAAAATTCCACTGGTATTTTTCAAAGAGCTGAAGCAAATAATCCTAAAATTTGTATGGAATCAGAAGAGACCCCGAATCGCTAAGGAAATGTTGAAAAACAAAAATAAAACTGGGCGCATCATGTTACCTGATTTCAAGCTTTACTACAAAGCTGTGATCACCAAGACAGCATGGTACTGGCATAAAAACAGACACATGGACCAGTGGAACAGAGTAGAGAGCCCAGATATGGACCCTCAGCTCTATGGTCAAATAATCTTCGACAAAACAGGAAAAAATATACAGTGGAAAAAAGACAGTCTCTTCAATAAATGGTGCTGGGAAAACTGGACAGCTATATGTAGAAGAATAAAACTCAACCATTCTCTTACACCGTACACAAAGATCAACTCAAAATGGATAAAAGACCTCAATGTGAGACAGGAATCCATCAGAATCCTAGAGAAGAACATAGGGAGAAACCTCTTTGATATCAGCCACAACAACTTCTTTCAAGATATGTCTCCAAAGGCAAAGGAAACAAAAGCGAAAATGAACTTTTGGGACTTCATCAAAATCAAAAGCTTCTGCACAGCAAAGGAAATAGTCAACAAAACAAAGAAGCAAACCACGGAATGGGAGAAGATATTTGCAAATGACAGTACAGACAAAAGGTTGATATCCAGGATCTATAATGAACTCCTCAAACTCAACACACAGAAAATAGACAATCATATTAAAAAAAATGGGCTGGGGGGAGGGGGGTTGGGAGAAGGGGGGTAGGGTTATGGACATTGGGGAGGGTATGTGCTTTTGGGTAAATTGGAAGGGGAGATGAACCATGAGAGACTATGGACTCTGAAAAACAATCTGAGGGGTTTGAAGTGGTGGGGGGTGGGAGGTTGGGGTACCAGGTGGTGGGTATTATAGAGGGCACAGCTTGCATGGAGCACTGGGTGTGGTGAAAAAATAATGAATACTGTTTTTCTGAAAATAAATAAATTGGAAAAAAAATGGGCAGAAGATATGAACAGACACTTCTCCAATGAAGACATACAAATGGCTATCAGACACATGAAAAAATGTTCATCATCACTAGCCATCAGGGAGATTCAAATTAAAACCACATTGAGATACCACCTTATACCACTTAGAATGACCAAAATTAGCAAGACAGGAAACAACATGTGTTGGAGGGGATGTGGAGAAAGGGGAACCCTCTTACACTGTTGGTGGGAATGCAAGTTGGTGCAGCCACTTTGGAGAACAGTGTGGAGATTCCTCAAGATATTAAAAATAGAGCTTCCCTAGGACCCTGCAATTGCACTACTGGGTATTTACCCCTAAGATACAGATGTCATGAAAAGAAGGGCCATCTGTACCCCAATGTTTATAGCAGCAATGGCCACGGTCGCCAAACTGTGGAAAGAACAAAGATGCCCTTCAATGGACGAATGTATAAGGAAGATGTGGTCCATATACACTATGGAGTATTATGCCTCCATCAGAAAGGACGAATACCCAACTTTTGTAGCAACATGGACGGGACTGGAAGATAAGGAAGATGTGGTCCATATACACTATGGAGTATTATGCCTCCATCAGAAAGGATGAATACCCAACTTTTGTAGCAACATGGACGGGACTGGAAGAGATTATGCTGACTAAATTTTTAAAATAAAAAGAACTTAAGTTTCTCTCTGAGGCTGAGAGGGAAAAAAGAAAAGAGAGAGAGCAAGAGACAGAATTTGTTATTAAAAAACAGGTAAGAGTCATAAAAGGTACATCACGGGAATCCACTAAGTAATTCAGGAGAAGAAACAGAACAGATGAAAGACAAACAACAAAGGAGGAGAAAAACATTTCACTGAGCAGAAATTCTGCATGTTGATTCATAAAATGTTCATCAATCACCAGGCAAGAATTGTACCAAAAGACCTACCTATGTACAGTCCATCCAAAGGTAAGTTGTAATTCTCATATATGCCAAAAGAATTCTATAGAGTTTTCCACAGCATAAAACTGTGCTTCCCAACAAAGACCAAGAATCTGGCTGCCGCTGTCCTGCTTCTCTGCTGCTAAATGTAGATGCCAGAGAAACAAGGCTGACAGAGTGCTGAGGGAAAGGCGCTGAGAATCTGAACTCTACACACCCTGACCATTGCATGTATATGAGACTTGAAAAGACATTGTTGGCAT
This sequence comes from Neogale vison, assembly GCF_020171115.1. Classification (NCBI taxonomy): domain Eukaryota; kingdom Metazoa; phylum Chordata; class Mammalia; order Carnivora; family Mustelidae; genus Neogale; species Neogale vison. Next base: position 35,611,022 of record NC_058099.1, read on the forward strand.
GTGCAAACCCAGACAGCTACACCCCTATTATCCCTTATTCAAAAAGATTTTGTTTACAAAGTTCTCCCAACAAATAGTTACAAATAAATAATGGAGGGACTGGGACCTATACGTTAAGTAAGACACAGGAGAGGATGTCTAAATGTCTGAAGACCAACAAAGTCTTGGAGGGGTGGGTCGTGGGGGGTTGGGTGAGCCTGGTGGGGGGTATTAAGGAGAGCATGTATTTCATGGAGCCCTGGGTGTGGTGCATAAACATTGGCTCTTGGAACACTGAAAAAATAAAATTTTAAAAAGTCTTATGAACACCTGATACCAAATGTGCTAAGACAAATATATGAAGAAATTATGAGGAAATGCGTCGAGGTAAACCATGACAACAAAGCAATGGTGAAACTCTAGGTACAATTGTAGATGACTTTATTAAGCTGAGAAATTTAGAAAAAGATGTATAGTTATATCCCATTGAAGGTCTCATCTTAAGAAGGATGTGGTGGGAAAGGGAATCTTATAATATATGAGTATAATGCATTGATACTAAAATAACAAAAGTATTAATGTGCTTGTTGAGGGTCACCTAGGGGTTCAGTCAGTTAGCAGATGTCTTTGGCTCAGGTCATGATCCCATGATCCTGAGATGGAGCCAAGTTTCCAGCTCCCTGCTTAACAGCTCACTCAGAGTTTGCTTCTCCCTCTCTTTCTGCCCCAATTCTGCTTGTCATCTCTCTCTCATGCTCGCTCTCTCAGATAAATGAAATCTTGAAAAAAATGTATGCTTGTGGGAATCTTAAGCGAAATAGCAGTAGACAAGTATTAGCATGAAGATATTTGAAAGAATAAGAAGATAATGAATGAGCAAAGATACTTCATCAAATGAAAAATTCATACACTGAACCTGAATAGATTTAAATCATTGCATATTAAATACATGATTCATAGTACCCAGTTTTGTAAGAGGCTTCAAGTTTTCTAACAATAGGATAGATTAGGAGATCTATCGCAACCATTCTTTAATAGATTCAAGAGGAAAAAGTGATCTCATCAACAGATGTTGGCAAGTCACCTAATAAAACTTAACATTGATTTCTGGCTTTTTAAAAGTAGCACACTTCAATAGAGGAAACTCCCCCGGACATGAAATAAAGTATCAGAACATCAGCAAGCAGCATGTCTACAACTTGGATGAGGTCACAAGCTTTCAATGTCTACATCACTTTGCAGTCTAGATAATTAGATGAGATGAGGACAACAAGGAACATAAATATTGAAAAGAAGGAAAAACCACAAATGTTGTTTAACTGAAAAAAATTTACTCAAATGCCAAAACTACAAGAAATAACAAGACAGTACACGAGAGGGGCTGTATATAATTCACTGCAGTTAGAAAAGTTCTGTAATACCTATGGAAAATATATAAGAAGTATGAGAGGTTTATGTGAGTATCATATATTTACAATGACCATATATTAACAGGAGAAGTCATAAGATATTTTCATTTTGAAGAAGCAAAAGTCCAGAATGTAAGCCTCAGGACACTTAACTATCCTCCAAGTGCCCTCATTCAAAGCCCTTCTCCCTCTTGCCAGCAGGTGGGAAGAGCCATTCTCCACCCACTTTCTCATCCTTAGAGCAGCCCCAACTATTAGTTGGGAAGGAAGGTCCAAGCCCTGAGGCAAACATGAACGCTCCCTGATCTAAAGGTCTCAGAAGCAAAGAAAACCAGCCTTCAACTCAGTCCATGCTTTTGGAGGTAACCAAAGAGTCTAGAACAGACCACTGACAAATGGAGGATTTCACAGCTCTGCTTATGTGCTGATTACTAAAAATCATGTGCTTATGTGCTGATTACTTTCTGCCCTCATTACAACTCATAACCATTTATCTCACGTTAGGATGACCCCTAAAATCTTCAAGAGATTACAGCCTCCAATGAACGTCTTTACTGACATGACCAAATCAAACATCCCACGTGGTCACAGACAACAGATGATGAACGTAATTACCCAAACAGGTGAAATCAGAGCATTTCAAACAAGACCTAGTCATGACCAAAAGAAAACAAAACAAAACTTTCAGCATTGAACTGGAGGTCCCAGACAGGGCAGTAGGGCAAGAAAAGAGACAAGCCTATCAAATTTGAAGGAAGACGAAAATTGTCATTACTCACTGGTGTTAATATTGCCCACTAGATACAAAATCCTAATACCTTTGAGATATATTACAAATAGTGAAAAGAGTGTTCCTCAACACTAAATCAATTTACAAAAAATCTATGGCATTTCCACATTCCAGCAGCAGGTTATGAAATATTTTAAAACATGTGAAGAAATATAAATGTACATGTTTATATATTTAAATATAAGCATGCATGTTTATTTTTTTCTTTTAATTAAATTAATTTATTTATTTTCAGAAAAATTATTTTTCTGAAATTATTCATTATTTTTTCTCCACACCCAGTGCTCCATGCAATCCGTGCCCTCTGTAATACCCACCACCTGGTACCCCAACCTCCCACCCCCCCGCCACTTCAAACCCCTCAGATTGGTTTTCAGAGTCCATAGTCTCTCATGATTCACCTCCCCTTCCAATTTACCCCAACTCCCTTCTCCTCTCTAACACCCCTTGTCCTCCATGATATTTGTTATGCTCCACAAATAAGTGAAACCAAATGATAGTTGACTCTCTCTGATAAGCATGCATGTTTAGATATTTAAATATAAATTTTAATATAGGATTGTATATAATATAAAATTTAATATTTATTTTAATATAATTTAAAGTATATATTGTATTGTTATATAATGTTATATTAAATTAACACAAATTAATTTCATATGTATTAATTTAATATATATTAATATATGTGTTCTGAATGTTACTAAAATAGAGGAATGTTTCCTATTCATGAGCCAGGAAATTTACTATGGAGATATTAGTTCTCCTCAAATTCATCTATAGATTCAATGTAATGCCAATTTATAAACCCCCAAATCATTATTCTACAATTAAGAAGTAGTCTCCATAATGTATAGAGAAGAACAAAGGACTAAAAACAGCCCAGAGACATTTGAAGATGTACTGGGTGGGGATAAAGGGACATACCCTACGAGATATCAAAGTATACTATAAAGCAATATTGATTGGGGCAGCATAACATCAACACGGCAACAGACAAATAAACCAATGGAAAAGAACAGAGATACCATACATCGCACTAAGAACAGAAAGGACAAGAACCATATGATCCTCTCAACTGATGCACAAAAAACATTTGACAAAATACAGCATCCTTTCTTGATTAAAACTCTCTGCAGTGTAGGAATAGAGGGGACATATCTCAAACTCATTATAGCCATATAAGAAGAGCCCACAAGAACGTCATTCTCAATTGGAAAAAACTGAAAGCTTTCCCCCTAAGGTCAGGAACAGGACAGGGATGACCACGCTCACCATTGCTGTTCAACAAAGTACTAGAATTCTTAGCCTCAGCAATCAGACAACAAAAAGGAATAAAATGATTCCAAATAGTCAAAGAAGTCAAACTCCCATTCTTCAGAGATGAGGAAAACACTCATCTCTGAACACTCAATGTGGAAGACACTCAATGTGGAAAACCCAAAAGCCTCTACCGACAAACTGCTAGGTCTCATATAGGAATTAAGCAAAGTGGAGAGTATAAAAATCAGTGCACAGAAATCAGTTGCTTTTCTATACAGCAACGATGAGACAGAGGAAAGAGAAATCAAAGAATCAATCCCATTTACAATTGCCCCCCAAACCTTAAGAAACCTAGGAATAAACCTAACCAAAGAGGAAAAGGACCTGTACTCTGAAAACTATAGAACACTCATGAAAGAAATTGAGGAAGACACAAAGAAATGGAAAAACATTCCATGCTCACGTATGCGAAGAACAAATATTGTTAAATTTTTACACAGGCCAATTTACACATACAGTGCAATACCCATCAAAATACCATCACCATTTTCCACAGAGCTGGAACAAATAATCCTACCATTTGTATGGAAAGACCCCAAAGAGCCAGAGGAATGTTGAAAAAGGAAACCAAAGTTGGTAGCCTCATAATTCTGGACTTCAAGCTTATTACAAAGCTGTAGTCCTCAAGACAGTACGCTACTGGCACAAAAACAGACACATAGATCAGTGGAACAGAATAGAGAACCCAGAAATGGACCCTCAATTCTACTGTCAACTAATCTTTGACAAAGCAGGAAGGAACGTCCAGCGGAAATAAAGACAGTCTGTTCCACAAATGGTGTTGAGGAAACTGGACAGCCACATGGACAAGAATGAAACTGAACTATTTTCTTACATCATACACAAAATAAACTCAAAATGAATGAAAGACCCGAACGTAAGACAAGAATGCACCAAAATCCTAGAAGAGAACACACAGGCAGCAAACTCTTAAATCTCAGACGCAGCAACTTCTTGCTAGACATGTCTCCTAAGGCAAGGGAAACTAAAGCAAAAGTAATGTACTGAGACTTCATCAAGATTAAAAGCTTTTGCACAGCAAACGAAACAGTCGACAAACCAACAGACAACCTACAGAATGGGAGAAGGTATTTGCAAATGTCTTTTCAGATAAAGAGCTAGTATCCAAGAACTATAAAGAACTTATCAAACTCAACACCCAAAGAACAAATAATCCAGTCAAGAATGGGCAGAAGACACGAACAGACATTTCTGCTAAGAAGACATCCAGATGGCCAACAGACACTGGAAAATCTGCTCAATATCACTCAGCCTCAGGGAAATACAGATCAAAAGGACAGTGACATGCTACCTCACAGCAGTCAGAATGGCTAAAATTAACAAGTCAGGAAACAACAGATATTCGTGAGGATGTGGAGAAAGGGGAACCCCTCTACACTGTTGGTGGGAATGCAAGCTGGTGCAGCCACTCTGGAAAACAGCATGGAGCTTCCTCAAAAAGATAAAAATAGAGCTACCCTATGACCCAGTAATCTCATTACTGGGTATTTATCCTAAAGATACAAATGTAGTGATCCAAAGGGGTATCTGCACCCCAATTTATAGCAGCAATGTCCATGATAGCCAAACTATGGAAAGTGCCCAGACATCCATCAATAGATGAATGGAAAAGAAGATATATATATATATATATATATATATATATATATATATATATACACACACACACACATATACACATACATATACACAACACATACACACACATGCATGTATGTATGTATATGTATACACCACATACAATGGAATATTTCTCAGCTATCAAAAAAGGAAATCTTACCATTTGCAATAATATGGCTGGAACTAGAGGGTATTATCCTAAGTGAAATCAGTCATTCAGAGAAAGACAACTATCCTGACTTCACCACATGTGGATTTTAAGAAACAAAACACAGGCTCATAGAAGAAAGGAGGGAAAAATAAAATAAGACAAAAACAGAGAGGGAGACAAACCATAAGAGACTCTTGCCTACAGGAAACAAACTGAGGGTTATAAAAGGGGAGGTGGGTGGAGGGATGGGGTAACTGGGTGATGGGCATTAAGGAGGGCACCTTATAATGTAATGAGAGCTCGGTATTATATGCAACTGATGAATCCCTGAACTCTACCTCTGAAACTAATAATACAGTATCTGTTATTAGTTGAATTAAATAAAATATAATTTTTAAAAAGAAGAGAAATTCCAGAAATGGACACATGCATGTTTGGAGATTTGATATATAACACACGTGATGTATTACACATCACTGGAGAAAGGGTTGGACACAAACGCAAACAGAACAGTTGGAAATACCTGTGCCAAGGAGAAATATATAAAACATTTATAGCAGCATTCAACTAGGAGGCAACCCAATGATCCGTCAACATAGAATGTAAAAATAAACTGTGCTACATTCATAAAATGGTATTTAGCAATACAAATTAATGAATTCAGCCATACTCGTAAATTTTAATGAGTCTAGCAAACATAATATTGACTAAGGAATCAAGACAAAAAGAAAACCTATAAAGGTTCAACTGACATTGAGGATTTGTGTGTGTGTTTTTTTTTTTAAGATTTTGTTTATTTTTTTGTTAGAACGGGAATACAAGCAGGGGGAGCTGCAGGCACAGGGAGAAGCAGGCTCCCTGCTGAGCCAGAAGACCCATTTGGGACTCCATCCCAGGACCCTGGGTTCATGACCTGAACCAAAAGCAGAGGCTTAACCAACTAAGCCACGCAGGCATCCCTATATTGAGTTTAGAGAGAGGAAAGCCTAGACTACACTGTTTAAGGATGTATACATTGGTAATAAAACTCAAAAAAAGCAAGGAAATGATTAAACTCATCAGCAATGTGTTTCTCTCTGGCAGGAGAGGATAGATTGGGCAGGAATATCCAGGGAGCTTCCAAGGTACTTGCAATGTTCTACTCCTTAAATTAAGAGATTGTTACTTTATTAGTTTTTAAATTAAATCTATGAGTTTGATGTACTTTCATATGCATTTACATATCTGTGCTACTTTTCACATGTTAAATTCCTAAAGTATTAAATATGTGATACCACTTCTCATCTTTCAGATTGGCAAAGACCAAAAAGAGTTCTTGAGACTAAACTACTATGTTAGCAGAGTGTGGAAAACAGACATGTTCAGACATGCTAATGACAGGAATGTGTAAATTTGTCAATACCTAACAAAATTAGAAATGTACAGAAACAGGTGTATTTTTATGAAATGCTAAATTATTAATTCATAAGGAAATTTGTTGCAGCATTAATTATAACAGCATAAGATTGCAGAAGTTTGGAAGATCTAATGTCCATCACTATTAATTAATTAAATGATGGCACAAACTTAAATGGAATATATTCTGCCATTTAAAAGAACAAGACAGTATATTGTCTGGCTCAGTTGGTTGAGCATATACATTGGGCTCAAATCATGAGCTCAGGGTCCTGGGAAGAAGCTCTGAATGAGGCTCCCTGTTCAAGTAGGAGTTGGCTTCTCCCTCTTCTTCTGCCCATCCCCCTACTCAATGTCTCTCTCTTTCTCTCTGTCTCTCTCAAGTAAATAAATAAATAAATAAATACTTTTTAAAAATAGGCAGTATTACACATCTTTTTCCCAGGTAAATATACCCAAGATATATTGTTCAGTGAGAAAATCAAGATATTAAAAATCAGACACATGAAAAAAATGTTTATCATCACTAGCCATCAGGGAGATTCAAATTAAAACCACATTGAGATACCACCTTACACCACTTAGAATGACCAAAATTAGCAAGACAGGAAACAACATGTGTTGGAGGGGATGTGGAGAAAGGGGAACCCTCTTACACTGTTGGTGGGAATGCAAGTTGGTGCAGCCACTTTGGAGAACAGTGTGGAGATTCCTCAAGAAATTAAAAATTGAGCTTCCCTATGACCCTGCAATTGCACTACTGGGTATTTACCCCTAAGATACAGATGTCATGAAAAGAAGGGCCATCTGTACCCCAATGTTTATAGCAGCAATGTCCATGGTCACCAAACTGTGGAAAGAACAAAGATGCCCTTCAACGGACGAATGGATAAGGAAGATGTGGTCCATATACACTACGGAGTATTATGCCTCCATCAGAAAGGATGAATACCCAACTTTTGTAGCAACATGGATGGGACGGGAAGAGATTGTACTGAGTGAAATAAGTCAAGCAGAGAGTCAATTATAATATGGTTTCACTTGTTTGTGGAACATAACAAATAGCATGGAGGACAAGGGGAGTTAAAGAGGAGAGGGGAGTTGAGGGAAATTGGAAGGGGAGGGGAAACCATAAGAGACGAAGGACTCTGAAAAACAATCTAAAGGGTTTGAAGCCATGGGGGGTGGGAGGTTGGGGGAACCAGGTGGTGGGTATTAGAAAGGGAATGGATTGCATGGAGCACTGGGTGTGGTGCAAAAATAATGAATACTGTTATGCTGAAAATAAATTTTTAAAAAAGAGCACTGTTGTGCAAAATTTGTTCTGTCTTAATATCTTGTTTTTCTCACTCAACAATATCCATAGAATATATCTGGTGAAAAAAAACATAAGGAAATTGCTAACATTGGTTGCCTTGAGGGAACATAATTATGTGACAAGAAAGGAAATTAATTATTATTATATATTCATTTATATCTTTTAAATTTTGATTTGGGTACAAGGAACACCTCCTAATGGAATGATAATCACGAAGATGAATTGAGGAGGAGGAGGAATTCAATGGTGATAAACAGAATCAGATGTATTGAGACTGAAATCCAGCTCTGTCATTCACAAAAGATGTGGCCTTTGGTAAATTGTTTAACCTTTTAAATTCTGTTCCCTGGAATAAGAAGCTAGGGACATAATGGCACCTTTCAAGCTATACTACAAAACTATAGTAATCAAAACACTTGGATGCTGATACAAAAATAGACACATTGATCAGAGGAACAGGATAACCACCAGAAATAAACCCATGCTTATCTCATCAATTAGTCTATAACAAAGGAGACAAGAATACACAATGGACAGTCTCTTCAGTAAATCGTACTGAAAAACCTGGAGAACAACATGCAAAAGAATAAAAACTGAACTACTTTCTTCTGTCTTACACAGATGTGAAATAAAAGTGGAGTAAAGACCAACAGGTAGGACATGACCATAAAATTCCTAAAAGAAAACACAGGCAACAATCTCGTGCACATCAGCCTCAACAACATTTTTCAGGATAGGTCTCCTCAGACAAGGAAAACAAAGGCAAAAATAAACTCTTGGACTTCATCAAACTAAAAAGCTTTTGCACAGTGAAAGAAACCATCACCTAAACGAAAAGGCAACCTACTGAATGAGAGAAGATAATTTGAAAAATGTATTTGGATAGTATCCAAAATATATAAATAAAACATACAACTCAACACCAAGAAAACAAATAATCGATAAAAAATGGGCAGAGGATCTGAAGAGACATGTCTCCAAAGATGACCTACAGAGGGCTAAAAGAAACATCGCTATCATCAGGGAAATGCAAATTAAACTCAAAATGAGATACCCTCTCATGCAAGTCAGAATGCCGAGATCAATATGGCAAGAAATAACATGTGCTGGTGAGGAAGTGGAGGAAATGTTAAAATGAAGATTTGTGAAGTATCTGTCACAGTGCCTGACACATGGGAGCACCTCATTCAGTGTAGCCAGTTCTGCTACAGCTGTTGTGAGACATGTGTCCTGCCTCCCCATTCTGGCTGTCTAGGACTCAGCAGGGGGACAGCATACTCTGACTCTGAGTGGAGCACTGGCTTCTCTGGGAGCCCAGGGAAAGCTCAGGAGGAAACCAGCATCTGCTATACACTCTTCTCCATCGCCAGTTGACCGTGTCCCAGTCGTTATCTCTAATTGGGACAGGGAGATGGTCCCTGGAGGGCCCAGGTATGTATGTATAGGGCCTGTACCCTGTGCACATTTGACATTCCAAACTTTAAATTGCTTCTGGGACTAACAGGGTCCCTGTAGGAGTTCACAGCTGCTTCTTGAGGACTCCTTTCACTGCTGGGGAAGATGTACCTGTGGGATTTCTGGGCCAGGATTTCAGACCAGGATGACAGGTCCTCTCCATGAAGAGTCTATAGCTGAGACACGCAGTTAGCCTGCACATCTAGGAGGAAGGATGTGAGAGGAACCCCACCAGAGGCTAGAGTTTCCACAGGGCTGTATGAGAAAAAAGAAGAGAAGACACAGGGTCTCAGGGGTGAAAGAACTCCAGCAAGAGAGTGTCTGGGGTCCTTCTCTGGGATCCAGGGTCTGGCCCAGGGCACAGTGAAGAGCTGAGAATTGGCTCTGAGATCAGAAGACTCGGAGAAGTGGCTGCAAACAGGATGCAGGTGGGTAGTGCTGGGCTGTGATAGGGACAAGCTTGGTGGCCATGACTTTTGCAGAGCATTTTCCAAAGATGGACTTTCCTCCTCCCCCTGCCTCTGCTCCAAACACCTTCCAGCTGCAGCCAGCTGTGAACAGCTGATGCTGGAGCAAGGAGGAGCAGCTGAGGCTAAGCCCAGGCAGTCCCTCCTGCTCTACAGAGCTCACCACTGACCCAGCCCTGCCCTGACACTGCTGTTCCATCCTCCCTGGGAGGAGCCCAGAGTCCTGGCAAGAAGGCAGCCAGATTTCTACCCCATCCTGCTGAGATTTCCCAGAAGACTGAGCCTTTCATGGGGTTACAGGGTGAGCTGGGACCCATCCCTGTCTGTGATTCCCAGTCTGTGGCTAGTTCTGTTCTCCTCACTTTCTTTCTACCCCTTATTCATGGGGATACCTCCCAAGACCCCCAGTGGATGCCTCAAGCCACAGATAGTACTTCCTATACACACACACCTGTGATACCATTTAATTTACAAATCTGACACAGTGAGAGGTTAACAATAACCAATAATATCATACAACAATTATAACAACATCACATTATAAAGTTATATGACTGTGGTCTCTCTCTCACAGTGTCTTATTATACTGGACTCCCTTTCTTCCTGTGACAGTGCAAGATGAAAAATGGCCACATGATGAGCCACAGTGAGGTAAGTGACCTAGACATTGAGATGCAACAGAAGGCTACCCTTGACCTCATGACCACAGGTCAGAAACGCTATCTTCTGCTCCAAACCACAGCTGGGGTGCTGGGGGGGAGGGCAGAACTGAAATTTTGGAAGCACAATATTGGTAAGGGGGATTACCTTACTGAGAATTTTTTTGCCTGAACACAAAGTAATTTCTGCCTGTAATTTATTACATAATCTGATAGTATTGAAGAGTTACAAAGCAGAATCCCTTTCCCAACTGATTTTCAATCACTTTTATCCACATATACTGTTTACCTAACTGAGATCAAAACGGTATGTACGATTTTGCATTCTCACTTTTATCTTTAAAGTGTAACGATGTGCTAGTGTAAAAATTATAAATGTAAATTAAATGTCTAATATTCCATTAGATGAAATGGCACCATTAGGCATTTATTGGCAGACAGTTATGAAGGCTTCCACTGAGAGATACTGAGAGCTTTCACAATTTTCTTCCAGAGGTTGAAATATTGAGTTATGTGCATTTCCCAGCTTTTTGCTTTTCTACACAAGCTGCTCTCCACAGAGGCGGCATGACAATGCATGGGGCTCCGGAGTGCATTCCTTTTCTCAGCTGCCTGCTGCCTCCAGAGATAAGTAGGGATCAGGCCACAAGCAAGCCCTATCCTGGTGTCACAGCTGTAGGATGCAGCCACGAAGGTAAGAGCTTCCCCTTCCTTTCCTGCTCTCACAGGCTGACTCCAGTCCACCTGGGGCTGTAGGGGTCAGAGCTCTCTGTTCTCTTCCATCCTAAGTCTCCTCCAAAGCCTGACACGGCACTATTTCCTGCTGGCCATATCTTGATGGGAAAACAAGCATTCAGATCACCTCTTCACACACACACACACACACACACACACACACACACACACACACACTCACCCCAAGGAAGGGTCTGTAACCTTCACCCAAGACTGCTCCCTGCCTGGTGAGGACAGCGCTGGGCACTCCATGACAGAGTTGGGATGCCCTGGAAGGAAAACTGTTCAGCCTTTTTGTGATGCACATGGGGAAACCGAGGCCTGGGGACTTGCTCAAGCTACATAGAATATCCATATCCATGGATATGGACCAGCAGGGCTGGTCCCACAGCTCTGGGCTCAGTGCAGGGTGGGAGTCACTCTGCCTGACAGAGTATCTCACATAAACTCCAGCCATGACTGAAGCAAGAGCAGGCTGGTCTATGAGACAGAGCACCCAGAGCTGGTACTGCAGAGACAGACTCTACAACATCTGTGCAAGACAGTGCGGCAGCTATTTGGTGGGAAGAACCCAGATTGGGGCCTGTGATCCAAGCCCAGCAATGGCGTTCAATCTTAAGAACCAAATCTTTGGCTCCTCTGAGCTTTGCTTAAGTTTACCTATGACATCTGAATGACAGTGTCTTCTCCAGGCTTGCTTCAAGGAATATGGCACAGAATAGATGTTCATCAATATTAACTACTCGTCGTCTACCCTCTGTCCATGCCTACACACCCATACACACACACTCATGACACACACACATACACATGTGTACACACCACTGCAATTGAGAAAGAGCTACAGAAATATTACAAATGAGAATTCTGAATACACAGTCTGGCAATTGTTGCTCTACCCAAAGGCATGCAAGTCTTCCCATAAGCTAGCTGCTTGCAGGGAACCCAAGAATGGAGGCAGAGAGCCAGAATATTACACAAGAATACAGTATAAACAAAAAAGGACAAAGAAAAACCGTTCCTTAGACACCCTTGGCTAAGAGCTCACCAAACTCTAATGAGCAGGGATTAGATGTTAATGCCATACATCCTGCTGTCTGGTAACTTACAGTCTGCCCGGTTATTAAGAACTGAGTTAACTGGTCAGTAAGCTGCATGGCTGTCATCCCATAGTGTGGGTTCACTCACTCCAGTTACTCCTTCTGTGGCCTTCATGAATTCTTCCCCGTGAGGGAACCTCCCCCACATACTGCCTTTAATATGTATTAGAATAGGCAGATCCCAGGGTGCCTGGGTGGCTCAGTGGGTTAAAGCCTCTGCCTTTGGCTCAGGTCATGATCCCAGGGTTCTGGGATTGAGCCCCAAATCAGGCTCTGCTCAGCAGGGAGCCTGCTTCCTCATCTCTCTCTGCCTGCCTCTCTGCCTACTTGTGCTCTCTGTCAAGTAAATAAATAAAACCTTTTAAAAAAAAAAAAAAAGAATAGACAGATCCTAATTCTGACAATAGGCAAATCTGTTGCTGAAGGTGGGCCAACTAAGGAAGGATCCGTCTTATGACTGAACATTGACCTAGGCTTTATTCTGTCTGGATGGGGAGTAATTTTTTTTTTTTAGATTTTGTTTATTTATTTCTTTGACAGAGATCACAAGTAGGCAAAGAGACAGGCAGAGAAAGAGGGGGAAGCAGGCTCCCTGTTGAGCAGAGATCCATCCATGAACCCTGAATATGACCTGAGCTAAAGGCAGAGACTGTAACGCACTGAGCCACCCAGGTGCCCCGGATTAACACTTTTTTAACAAGTTCCTTCCAAATGTAATCAACGTTTAACAAGGCTTGAAATTTTTGTAGTTGTATAAATAGGATCAGTTTGGGGATTCCCCTCTCTAAGAATCTAGGAAAGCCCAGATTAAATGAAATTTCTATGCATTTACATCAAAAAGAAGTAATTTACAGCATTTTCCCATGCTCATCATAGAGCAGAGGAAAAGCCCTCCTTCACGGGATTACCTCTGCTGGGCTCAGGTCCCCTCTATCACCACCTTGCTCCAAAGACTTGGACGGGTCACTTCCCCTCTCTGGGCCTCAATGCAGTATTTGTAAGCCCTCTTCCAGTCCTGACCGTCCCCCATCTAAGATCTAACCACACTCCTACCGATTATCTCTTATGCACCTATGTTGTCCTGTTCTGCAGCACACAGTGATGATGTACCAGATGCCTGAGACTTTTCTCAAGAAAGCCTTTGCTGTGTTTGTCCTTGGCTAATGACAGAAGGGATTGCACATGGAAAAAGGCAATTGGTCCTCCCCTGTGGCGGGGTTCATTCTTCTGGGCCTCTCAGCGCACCCTAAACTAGAAAAAATGTTCTTTGTGCTCATCCTCCTGATGTACCTGGTGATCTTACTGGGCAATGGGGTCCTCATCCTCGTGACCGTCCTTGACTCCCGCCTGCACACACCCATGTACTTCTTCCTGGGGAACCTCTCCTTCCTGGACATCTGCTACACAACCTCCTCAGTCCCTCTATTCCTAGATGGCTTCCTCAATCCTAGGAAAACCATCTCCTTCTCAGCCTGTGCCGTGCAGATGTTTCTCTCCTTTGCTATGGCAGGGACAGAGTGTGTGCTTCTGGGCATGATGGCATTTGATCGCTATGTGGCCATCTGTAACCCCCTGAGGTACCCTGTGGTCATGAGCAAGGCTGCCTATGTGCCCATGGCAGCCAGCTCCTGGGCTATTGGTGGTACGGCTTCTGTGGTACACACATCTTTGACAATTCAGCTGCCTTTCTGTGGGGACAATGTCATCAACCACTTCACCTGTGAAATCCTGGCTGTCCTGAAGTTGGCCTGTGCTGACATCTCCATCAATGTGATCAGCATGGGGGTGACCAACGTGATCTTCCTGGGGGCCCCAGTTCTCTTCATCTCCATCTCTTATGTGTTCATCATTGTTACCATCCTGAGGATCCCCTCAGCTGAGGGGAGGAGAAAGGCCTTCTCCACCTGCTCTGCCCACTTCACTGTGGTGGTCATCTTCTATGGGACCTTACTTTTCATGTACGGGAAGCCCAAGTCTAAGGATTCCCTGGGGGCAGACAAACAGGACCTTTCAGACAAGCTCATCCCCCTCTTTTATGGGTTGGTGATCCCCATGCTCAACCCCATCATCTACAGCCTCAGGAACAAGGATGTGAAGGCTGCTATGAGGAACCTGGTGGGTCAGAAATGTTTCGCCCAGTGATGGAGGGATCCTCTGTGTTCCCACCCTATGGGATAAAGGACTTCTCATCATTATAGTTGCCATCTGATAGACAAGTCACGTGATCCAGAATCCTCTCTTGCCCTTCTGTCCATTTTCAGAGAACGTTTAACTTTTCAGTGTATACACTGAACATCTTGTGAGTACATCTTGTGAGTTCTAGCCATACAGCTGAGAGTTTTGACAGATGCCACACAACAGATCTCTAATTGAATACACAAAGACATTCTGAACACATGATAAAAACGAAGGAGAGAGGCATCATCAAAGCGAGTTTGGTGAATGGCCTGCACTGTGTCTAGCTATACACCCAGTGCATGGAGGAGAGAGGGCGCTCCCAGCACTGTTGCCATCCCTCTTGGATTCCCCAGGAGAGTCACAGGAACAAGGAGGAAGTGGGAATTTTCATTTTGGACTGTTTTTGGAAGACAGTCAGTTTGGCTGAAGTATAAGAAGAGACAAAGACAAGTTCTCCACATAGAGAGCTTTTGGGTGGGAACAAGCTATTCTGAACAGCCCATTTCTTCTTAGCTATGAGAAAATTGAGGCTATTTTTTCTCAGTGCACTTCACATTATGAAACACTACTTGTAAGTTAACGGCAAGAAAGGGTATAGAGTTGAATTTGATGCTCATCACTTACAGCAATTCCCATTAAAAAAAGCTAGTATTTGTTTGGTTAATAACTCACATTCTAGAAAAAAGAAAGATGACAGAGATAGAGATAGACAGACAGATAGACAGAGGCTAAGTATATTTGAAGTCTTTGGGGGCCTAACATTTAACACCTTTCTTTGGTCCAGGACTTCTCAAAGCATAATATGCCACAGTCCACTGTGAATGTTCAAGAGACATAAACTTGGTAACATTTCCTGAGCCTCCATAGCTCAGCAGGATAAAAACTGGGAAGTTTTTCCTTACCTATGACCTTCGGTGGGTTGCCTAACCTTTTACAGTCCATTTCTTCATATTTTAACATCTAACCACTTAATTTCACACGAATTACTTATTATAAACAATTGCTTTCTAAATGGTAAGCACAATAGAATTATTAGATGCCAGTTTTGGTCATATCATGAATGTTGCCCAGTGCTGTGTGCCATGTGGAACAGAGTAAGACACCGTCCCTATATAGAGCAATAGACACACAAGGTAAATGAGAGATTCAGAGGTGTCAGCAGTTAAATAGAAGCATTTTTATGTCAAGTTCTATGAAATTCTTTGAATATGGCTGACTTCATAAAAAGAGAATTTGGAAAGTGAATTCTTTTTTGAGAACAGATTTTGGAAGTTTTTTTTTTGGTTTTTTTTTTTCATAAAACAAACTTTTATATAACTGAAGGATCCTTCCTGGGACTATTTAATTGCCTTTACAAAAAAAAAAAAACACAACAGAATAGAATGAAATTCCAGTGTTCCAAATCAACTTGTTATACATCAATATAAACCCACAGTGTCCTGGCAAACAACATGCTTTCATTTTCTGTCTCATCCTAGAGTTCTTGATCAAGTGATATTTACATTTTCTTATATTTCTTAGAATGAATTGCCTAAGGATGAGTGTTTGTTTAATAAAATTTCTGATTCTAATGTTAGTCCTGTTACTACTTTCTACTTTGCACCAGGAGGGAACAATCTTGCTCTTTCAAATACACAAATGCCATCTAGTGGCCATTTAAGCAAACTTCAGACACTTAGTAGAGCCATGCAATATCATTGTTAGAAGAGGTTTCAGGGATTTTCTTGTTCAACCCTATGCACAGGATGCGTGCTGTTCCTCTCCAATGTCCCTGACCCTAGTCAAGTGTCATTTCTTGGACATCTCCAGTAACAAAGAATTCAGTACTTCCAGAGTCTAGCTTTTTCGTTCAGCCCTTGCAAACTCTTCCTCGAATATGCTTAACTCTACCCTCCAATAGCTTCTACCTTCACTCCTAATTAGGTTTAGTGCCTCTACATGAGATGTACCCAATCTCTTTCCTTCTTCTTTGTGAAGGTATTCTGGTCTCCTAAATCCTCTGCAGCCCACACAGCGCCAGTCCTTCCTCCTATGCCAAATGTTCTTTGTGCATAACTTCGTGATCTATTTAGTGCTCCTACTGGGCAATGGAGTCCTCATCCTGGGGACTGTGTCTAACTACTACGAGCACATGATCATGTACTTCTTCCCTGGGAAACACTCCTTCTTGTAGATCCACTGCACAACCACCTCAGGCCCCTTCATTCTCAACAGCTTCCTAATCTGCAGGAAAACCATCCCCTCCTCTGCCTAGGTGTGCAGATGGTTATCTCCTTTGCCATGAGAGCCACAGAGTGTGCACTTCTGGGCATGATGGCATTTGATCTCTATCTGGCCATCTGTAACATCCTCAGGTACCTACTGGTGATGAACAAGCTGCCTATGTGCCCATGACTGTCAGCTCCTGGACAGCCAGAAGCATGACTGCCATGGTGAAAACATCTTTAGGGACATGATTACCCTCCTGTGAGGACAACTTCATCAACCAATTTACCTGTGACATCCTGGCTGTCCTGAAGTTGGTCTGTACTGACATCTCATCAATGTTATTGATCACTATGGCACTGGCCAATGTGATCTTTCTGGGCATTTCAGCTCACTACACTTTCATCTCCTATATGATTATGATTGCTACCAACCTGAGGATACCCCCAGCTCAGAGAAGGAAAAAGGCCTTTTCTACCTGCTCTGCCTACTTCACACTCATGGTTCTACAGAACTATGCTCTTTGTGTATGGAAGGCCAAAATCCAAGGACCCCACTGGGGGCAGACAAGCAGGATGTTTCAGACAAGCTCACCTCCCTCTTCTATGGGGAGGTGCTCCCTATGTAGATGACCCCATCATCTACAGCCTCAGGAACAAGGATGTGAAGGCCACTGTGAAGAACCTTGTCCTACGCAAACACGTCATCCAGTGATGGTGGAGGGGTCCTGATAGATCTCTATTCCCTAGTTTCTCTCACCTGAGGGGCTCAGAGGATAAGATAAAGGGCCAATTTCGCCAAAGGTACATAGTCATACCCGATTACACAGAATGCTTTGTGTGAATAGGAAGCATTTAATAGGAACTTTCTGTCCCATTCTAGAAGCACTTCTACACAAGTATATATCATTGGTCAAGCCCTTATACTCCTCTATCCTTGGGATGAATACTGAGCTATTTGATGTCAGGGAAAATAACTCTTCAAGTTTTAATTTTAACTTATAAAATCACTAGGCTATAGATCTATAATTCAATTGCTCCCTGGCCTCTTTCTTTGAACATGTTTGGATGGGTACTTGAGTCATGGACCTTTCAACATATCCTACTCCATATTAAACAACAGTAATATTTATCTCTGTGCTCATTGTTTCTTTCTCCTTATTTTCATATTAATTCCTAAAACTGTTTCTTGAATTGTTCTCTTCCTGTGTCTCCAAAATTGACCTCTGTTCTTGTCCTCAGTCATGGTCCCCACCAGAAAACCATTCACACCTCAGGAGCACAGAGGAGAGTGCATAGGTGGTGGCAAAACTGATGTAAGGGTCAAACACCCAGGCCATGCATGCAACCAACTGATGACCATCAATCGCTTTTCTGCCCAAGAATACCCAACCCTACATGGCAGTCAGAGGGAGAGGGAGGTGATGTTCACTAGCAGACACCTAAGAATAAACCCCTGACTTGTGAGAAATTCCAAGCCACTTCCCAATAGTGAGCAATCTAGAAGTCCAGTTAAAAGAATGAGCGGGATGGAAAGCCTCCGAGAGCTGACATGAACTTTTATCCCAATAGGGAGGAAATAAACTAGTCCTCAAAACAAACAGCCTTTCCTGGGAAAGAGTTATTGCAGGAAGATGGTAAGACAGTGAAGAAAAATCTCAGTGGGTTCTGTGTGGAATTTGGGAGGCCATTGGATCACTAAAAACAAAAGCCATTGATCAAAGAGAAGGTAGGAGCAGAAAAGGTGACTAGGAGATAAAAATTTGTCCTGGGGAAAAAATTGACATTGTCGGTCAAATAAAATCCAGGAGAAAGTATTTAAAAGTAGACAAAACAATACTTAAAACTGAACTTTTAAAATAAAAAGAACCTAAGTTTCTCTCCAAGGCTGAGAGAGAAAAAAGAAGAGAGAGAGAGAGCAAGACAGAGAAGTTGGCTAATTAAGAACAGGTAGGAGACATTAAAGGTACACCACAGTAATCCATTAAGTAATTCAGGAGGAGAAAACAGAACAGATGAAAGACAAATAACAAAGGAGGAGAAAAACATTTCACTGAACAGAAATTCTGCATGTTGATTCATAAAATGTTCATCAATCACCAGGCAAGAATTGTACCAAAAGACCTACCTATATACAGTCCATCCAAAGGTAAGTTGTAATTCTCATATATGCCAAAAGAATTCTATGAGTTTTCCACAGCATAAAACTGTACTTCCCAACAAGGACCAAGAATCTGGCTGCTGCTGGCCTGCTTCTCTGCTGCCCTAAATGTAGATGCCAGAGGAACAAGGCTGACAGAGTGCTGAGGGAAAGGCACTGAGAATCCGAATTCTACACACCCTGACCATTGCACCAATATGACACTTGAAAAGACATTGTTGGCACGTGCAAATCCAGACAGCACACACCCCTATTATCCCTTATTCAAAAAGATTTTGTTTATAAAGTTCTCCCAACAAATAGCTACAAATAAATAATGGAGGGACTGGGACCTATACGGTAAGTAAGACACAGTAGAGGATGTCTAAATGTCTGAAGACCAACAAAGTCTTGGAGGGGTGGGTCGTGGGGGGTTGGGTGAGCCTGATGGGGGATATTAAGGAGGGCACGTATTTCATGGAGCATGGGTGTGATGCATAAACATTGGCTCTTGGAACACTGAAAAAATAAAATAAAATTTTAAAAAGTCTAATGAACACCTGATACCAAATGTGCTAAGACAAATATATGAAGAAATTATGAGGAAATGCATCGAGGTAAACAGTGACAACAAAGCAATGGTGTAACTCTAGGTACAATTGTAGATGACTTTATTAAGCTTAGAAACTTAGAAAAAGATGTATAGTTATATCCCATTGAAGGTCTCATCTTAAGAAGGATGTGGTGGGAAAGGGAATCTTATAATATATGAGTATAATGCATTGATACTAAAATAACAAAAATTATTAATGTGCTTGTTGAGGGGCACCTGGGGGTTCAGTCAGTTAGCAGATGCCTTTGGCTCAAGTCATGATCCCATGGCCCTGAGATGGAATCAAGTTTCTGGCTCACCACTCAACAGCTCAACTCAGAGTTTGCTTCTCCCTCCCGCTCTGCCCCAACTCTGCTTGTCGTCTCTCTCTCATGCTCTCTCTCTTAGATAAATGGAATATTGAAAAAAATGTATGCTCGTGGAAATCTTAAGAGAAATACCAGTAGACAAGTATTAGCATGAAGACATTTGAAATAATAGGAGGATTATGAATGAGCAAAGAAAATTGATCAAATGAAAAAGTCATACACTGAACCTGAATAGATTTAAATCAATGCATATTAAATACATGGTACATAATATCCAGTTTTTTAAGGGACTTCAAGGTTTCTAACATTAGCATAGATTAGGAGATCTATTGCAACCATTTTATAAATAGATTCAAGAGGAAAAAGTGATCTCATGAACAGATGTTGATAAGTCACTTGATAAAACTTAACATTGATTTCTGACTTTTTAAAAGGAGCACATTTCAGGGGCACCTGGGTGGTTCAGTGGGTTAAAGCTTCTGCCTTCGACTCGGGTCATGATCCCAGAGTCCTGGGTCGACCCCCACATCGGGCTCTCTGCTCAGCAGAGAGCATGCTTCCTCCTCCTCTCTCTCTCTCTATCTGTCTATTTGTGATCTCTGTCTGTCAAATAAATAAACAAAATCTTAAAAATCAAAAAAAAAAGAAAAGTGGCACACTTCAACAGAGAAAACTCCCCCTGACATGAAATAAAGTATCAGAACATCAGCAAGCAGCATGTCTACGACTTGGATGAGGACACCAGCTTTCAATGTCTACATCACTTTGCAGTTTAGATAATTAGATGAAATGAGGACAACAAGGAACATAAATATTGAAAAGAAGGAAAAACCACAAATGTTGTTTAACTGAAAAAAATTTACTCAAATGCCAAAACTACAAGAAATAACAAGACAGGGGCGCCTGGGTGGCTCAGTGGTTTAAGCCACTGCCTTCTGCTCAGGTCATGATCTCAGGGTCCTGGGATCGAGTCCCGCATCGGGCTCTCTGCTCAGCGGGGAGCCTGCTTCCTCCTCTCTCTCTTTGCCTGCCTCTCTGCCTATTTGTGATCTCTCTCTGTCAAATAAATAAATAAAATCTTTAAAAAAAAAAGAAAGAACAAGACAGTACACGAGAGGGGCTGTATAAAACTCACTGTAGTTAGGAAAGTTTTACAATACCTATGGAAAATATATAAGAAGTATGAGAGGCCTATGTGAGTATCATATATTTATAATGACCATATATTAATAGGAGAAGTCATAAGATATTTTCATTTTGAAGAAGCAAAAGTCCAGAATGCAAGCCTCAGGACATTTAACTATCCTCCAAGTGCCCTCATTCAAAACCCTTCTCCCCCTTGCCAGCAGGTGGGAAGAGCCATTCTCCACCCACTTTCCCATCCTTAGAGCAGCCCCAACTATTAGTTGGGAGGGAAGGTCCAAGCCCTGAGGCAAACATGAACGCTCCCTGATCTAAAGGTCTCAGAAGCAAAGAAAACCAGCCTTCAACTCAGTCCATGCTTTTGGAGGTAACCAAAGAGTCTAGAACAGACCACAGACAAGTGGAGGCTTTCACAGCCCTGCATATGTGCTGATTACTTTCCGCCCTCATTATGACTCATAACCATTTATCTCACCTTAGGATCACCCCTAAAATCTTCAAGAGATTACAGCCTCCAATGAACGTCTTTACTGACATGACCAAATCAAACATCCCACGTGGTCACAGACAACCGATGATGAAAGTAATTACCCAAATAGGTGAAATCAGAGCATTTCAAACAAGACCAAGCCATGATCAAAACAAAACAAAACAAAAACAAAAACTTCCAGCATTGAACTGGAGGTCCCAGACAGGGCAGTAGGGCAAGAAAAGAGACAAGCCTATCAAATTTGAAGGAAGACGAAAGTTGTCATTATTCACTGGTGTTATTATTGCCTACTATATACAAAATCTAAATACCTTTGAGATATATTGGAAAGAATGTTCCTCAACACTAAATAAATGTACAAAAAAATATATTGCATTTCCACATTCCAGTAACAGTTTATGAAATATTTTACAACATGTGAAGAAATATAAATGTACATGTTTATATATTTAAATAATATAAGCATGCATGTTTAGATATTTAAATATAAATTTTAGTATAGAATTATATATAATATAAACTTTAGTATATGTTTAATATATATTAAATTATGATATATATTGTATTATTATATAATTTTATATAAAATTAATAAGTATTAATTTAATATATTAATATATATTTTTAAATTATACTAAAATAGAGTAATGTTTCCTATTCATGGGCCAGGAAATTCACTATGGAGATATTAGTTCTCCTCAAATTTATCTATAGATTCAATGTAATGCCAATTTTAAAACCCCAAAATAACTATTCTACAATTTAAGAAGTTGGCTCCATAATGTATAGAGAAGAACAAAGGACTAAAAACAGCCCAGAGACATTTGAAGATGTACTGGGTGGGGATAAAGGGACATACCCTACGAGATATCAAAGTATACTATAAAGCAATATTGATTGGGGCAGCATAACATCAACACGGCAACAGACAAATAAACCAATGGAAAAGAACAGAGATACCATACATCGCACTAAGAACAGAAAGGACAAGAACCATATGATCCTCTCAACTGATGCACAAAAAACATTTGACAAAATACAGCATCCTTTCTTGATTAAAACTCTCTGCAGTGTAGGAATAGAGGGAACATCATTATCATAAAAGCCATATATGAAAAGCCCACAGGGAATATCATTTTCAATGGGAAAAAACTGAACGCTTTCCCCCTAAGGAACAGGACAGGGATGACCAATCTCACCACTGCTGTTCAACACAGTGCTGGAATACCCAGCCTCAGCAATCAGACAACAAAAAGGAATAAAACGCTTTTAGTCAAAGACGTCAAACTCTCACTATTCACAGATGACGAGACACTTGATGTGGAAAACCCGAAAGCCTCTACCCACAAACTACTAGGTCTCATATAGGAATTAAGCAAAGTGGAGGGTATAAAAATCAGTGCACAGAAATCAGTTGCTTTTCTATACAGCAACGATGAGACAGAGGAAAGAGAAATCAAAGAATCAATCCCATTTACAATTGCCCCCCAAACCTTAAGAAACCTAGGAATAAACCTAACCAAAGAGGAAAAGGACCTGTACTCTGAAAACTATAGAACACTCATGAAAGAAATTGAGGAAGACACAAAGAAATGGAAAAACATTCCATGCTCACAAATGGGAAGAACAAATATTGTTAAAATGTCCACGCTACCCAGGCCAATTTACACATACAGTGCAATCCCCATCAAAATACCATCACCATTTTCCACAGAGCTGGAACAAATAATCCTACAATTTGTATGGAAAGACCCCGAAGAGCCAGAGGAATGTTGAAAAAGGAAACCAAAGCTGGTAGCCTCATAATTCTGGACTTCAAGCTCTATTACAAAGCTATAATCCTAAAGACAGTATGCTACTGGCACAGAAACAGACACATAGATCAGTGGAACAGAATAGAGAACCCAGAAATGGACCCTCAATTCTACTGTCAACTAATCTTTGACAAAGCAGGAAGGAACGTCCAGCGGAAATAAAGACAGTCTGTTCCACAAATGGTGTTGGGGAAACTGGACAGCCACACGGAGAAGAATGAAACTGGACCATTTTCTTACACCATATACAAAATATACTCAAAACGAATGAAAGATCCGAATGTAAGACAAGAATGCACCAAAATCCTAGAAGAGAACACGTAGGCAGCAACCTCTTCAATCTCAGACGCAGCGACTTCTTGCTAGACATGTCTCCTAAGGCAAGGGAAACTAAAGCAAAAGTGATGTACTGAGACTTCATCAAGATTAAAAGCTTTTGCACATCAAAGGAAACAGTCGACAAACCAACAGACAACCTACAGAATGGGAGAAGGTATTTGCAAATGTCTTTTCAGATAAAGGACTACATCAAGGACTAGTATCCAAGATCTATAAAGAACTTATCAAACTCAACACCCAAAGAACAAATAATCCAGTCAAGAAATGGGTAGAAGACATGAACAGACATTTCTGCTAAGAAGAAAACCAGATGGCCAACAGACACCGGAAAAACTGCTCAGCATCACCCAGCATCAGGGAAATACAGATCAAAAGGACAGTGACATGCTACCTCAACCAGTCAGAATGGCTAAAATTAACAAGTCAGGAAACAACAGATATTCGTGAGTATGTGGAGAAAGGGGAACCCCCCTACCCTGTTGGTGGGAATGCAAGCTGGTGCAGCCACTCTGGAAAACAGCATGGAACTTCCTCAAAAAGATAAAAATAGAGCTACCCTACGACCCCACAAATCATACAACTGGCCGTTTACCCTAAAGATACAAATGTAGTGATCCAAAGGGGTACCTGCACCCCAATTTATAGCAGCAATGTCCATGATAGCCAAACTATGGAAAGTACCCAGACATCCATCAATAGATGAGTGGAAAAGAAGATATATATATGTATACACACACACACACACACACATACATATACACAACACATACACACACATACATGTATGTATGTATATGTATATGGATATGTATACACCACATACAATGAAATATTTCTCAACTATCAAAAAAGGAAATCTTACCATTTGCAATAAAATGGCTGGAACTAGAGGGTATTATCCTAAGTGAAATCAGTCAATCAGAGAAAGACAACTATCCTATGACTTCACTACATGTGGATTTTAAGAAACAAAACACAGGCTCATAGAAGAAAGGAGGGAAAAATAAAATAAAACAAAAACAGAGAGGGAGACAAACCATAAGAGACTCTTGCCTACAGGAAACAAACTGAGGGTTATAAAAGGGGAGGTGGGTGGAGGGATGGGGTAACTGGGTGATGGGCATTAAGGAGGGCACCTTATAATGTAATGAGAGCTCGGTATTATACGCAACTGGTGAATCCCTGAACTCTACCTCTGAAACTAATAATACAGTATCTGTTATTAGTTGAATTAAATAAAATATAATTTTTAAAAAGAAGAGAAATTCCAGAAATGGACACATGCATGTTTGGAGATTTGATATATAACACACGTGATGTATTACACATCACTGGAGAAAGGGTTGGACACAAACGCAAACAGAACAGTTGGAAATACCTGTGCCAAGGAGAAATATATAAAACATTTATAGCAGCATTCAACTAGGAGGCAACCCAATGATCCGTCAACATAGAATGTATAAATAAACTGTGCTACATTCATAAAATGGAATTTAGCAATACAAATTAATGAATTCAGCCATACTCATAAATGTTAATGGGTCTAGCAAACATAATATTGACTAAGGAATCATACAAAAAAAAAAAAAAACCTATAAGGGTTCAACTGACATTGAGGATTTGGGTTTTTTTTTTAAGATTTTGTTTATTTATTTGTTAGAGAGAACGGGATCACAAGCAGGGGGAGCTGCAGGCACAGGGAGAAGCAGGCTCCCTGCTGAGCCAGGAGACCCATGTGGGACTCCATCCCAGGACCCTGGGTTCATGACCTGAACCAAAAGCAGAGGCTTAACCAACTAAGCCACGCAGGCATCCCTATATTGAGTTTAGAGAGAGGAAAGCCTAGACTACACTGTTTAAGGATGTATACATTGGTAATAAAACTCAAAAAAAGCAAGGAAATGATTAAACTCATCAGCAATGTGTTTCTCTCTGGCAGGAGAGGATAGATTGGGCAGGAATATCCAGGGAGCTTCCAAGGTACTTGCAATGTTCTACTCCTTAAATTAAGAGATTGTTACTTTATTAGTTTTTAAATTAAATCTATGAGTTTGATGTACTTTCATATGCATTTACATATCTGTGCTACTTTTCACATGTTAAATTCCTAAAGTATTAAATATGTGATACCACTTCTCATCTTTCAGATTGGCAAAGACCAAAAAGAGTTCTTGAGACTAAACTACTATGTTAGCAGAGTGTGGAAAACAGACATGTTCAGACATGCTAATGACAGGAATGTGTAAATTTGTCAATACCTAACAAAATTACAAATGCACAGAAACAGGTGTATTTTTACAAAGTGCTAAATTATTAATTCATAAGGAAATTTGTTGTAGCATTAATTATAACAGCATAAGATTGCAGAAGTTTGGAAGATCTAAATGTCCATCACTATTAGACTGATTAATTAAATGATGGCACAAACTTAAATGGAATATATTCTGCCATTTAAAAGAACAAGACAGTATATTATCTGGCTCAGTTGGTTGAGCATATACCTTGGGCTCAATTCATGAGCTCAGGGTCCTGGAAGAAGCCTTCCATGGGGCTCCCTGTTCAGGCGGAGATCTGCTTCTCCCTCTTCCTCTGCCTACTCAGGTCTCTCTCTTTCTCTCTGTCTCTCTCAAGTAAATAAATTAATTAAAACTTTTTAAAAATAGGCAGTATTACACATCTTTTTCCCAGATACATAAACCCAAGATATATTGTTCAGTGAGAAAATCAAGATATTAAGAAAGAGCACTGTTGTGTAAAATTTGTCACTGTCTTAATATCTTGCTTTTCTCACTCAACAATATCCATAGAATATCTCTGGGAAAAAAAAAACGTAAGGACATTGCTAACATTGGTTGCCTTGAAGGAGCATAATTATGTGACAAGAAAGGAAATTAATTTTTATTATATATTTGTTTACACCTTTTAAATTTTGATTTGGGTACAAGGAACACCTCCTAATGGAATGATAATCACGAAGATGAATTGAGGAGGAGGAGGAAATCAATGGTGATAAACAGAATCAGATGTATTGAGACTGAAATCCAGCTCTGTCATTCACAAAAGATGTGGCCTTTGGTAAATTGTTTAACCTTTTAAATTCTGTTCCCTGGAATAAGAAGCTAGGGACATAATGGCACTTTTCAAGCTATACTACAAAACTATAGTAATCAAAATACTTGGATGCTGATACAAAAATAGACACATTGATCAGAGGAACAGGATAACCACCAGAAATAAACCCATGCTTATCATATCAATTAGTCTATAACAAAGGAGACAAGAATACACAATGGACAGTCTCTTCAGTAAATCGTGTTGAATAAAACGATTAAAAAAGAATAAAAACAATATGCAAAAGAAGATAAAACGTTCTATTGTCTTACACAGATGTGAAATAAAAGTGGAGTAAAGACCAACAGGTAGGACTTGGCCATAAAGCTCCTAAGAGAAGACATAGGCAACAGCCTCTTACACATCAGCCTCAACAACATTTTTCAGGATAGGTCTCCTCAGACAAGGAAAACAAAGGCAAAAATAAACTCTTGGACTTCATCAAACTAAAAAGCTTTTGCACAGTGAAAGAAACCATCACCTAAACGAAAAGGCAACCTACTGAATGAGAGAAGATAATTGTGAACAATATATTTGGATATATCCAAAATATAAATAAAACATACAACTCAACACCAAGAAAACAAATAATCTGATAAAAAATGGACAGAGGATCAGAATAGACATTTCTCTAAAGATGATCTGCAGAGGGCTAAAAGAAACACCACTATCATAGGGAAATGCAAATTAAACCCAAAATGAGATACCGCCTCACACAAGTCAGAATGCCGAGATCAATATGGCAAGAAATAACATGTGCTGGTGAGGAAGTGGAGGAAATGTTAAAATGAAGATTTGTGAAGTATCTGTCACAGTGCCTGACACATGGGAGCACCTCACTCAGTGTAGCCAGTTCTGCTACAGCTGTTGTGAGACATGTGTCCTGCCTCCCCATTCTAGATGTCTAGGACTCAGCAGGGGGACAGCATACTCTGACTCTGAGTGGAGCACTGGCTTCTCTGGGAGCCCAGGGAAAGCTCAGGAGGAAACCAGCATCTGCTATACACTCTTCTCCATCGCCAGGTGACCGTGTCCCAGTCGTTATCTCTAATTGGGACAGGGAGATGGTCCCTGGAGGGCCCAGGTATGTATGTATAGGGCCTGTACCCTGTGCACATTTGACATTCCAAACTTTAAATTGCTTCTGGGACTAACAGGGTCCCTGTAGGAGTTCACAGCTGCTTCTTGAGGACTCCTTTCACTGCTGGGGAAGATGTACCTGTGGGATTTCTAGGCCAGGATTTCAGACCAGGATGACAGGTCCTCTCCATGAAGAGTCTATAGCTGAGACACGCAGTTAGCCTGCACATCTAGGAGGAAGGATGTGAGAGGAACCCCACCAGAGGCTAGAGTTTCCACAGGGCTGTATGAGAAAAAAGAAGAGAAGACACAGGGTCTCAGGGGTGAAAGAACTCCAGCAAGAGAGTGTCTGGGGTCCTTCTCTGGGATCCAGGGTCTGGCCCAGGGCACAGTGAAGAGCTGAGAATTGGCTCTGAGATCAGAAGACTCGGAGAAGTGGCTGCAAACAGGATGCAGGTGGGTAGTGCTGGGCTGTGATAGGGACAAGCTTGGTGGCCATGACTTTTGCAGAGCATTTTCCAAAGATGGACTTTCCTCCTCCCCCTGCCTCTGCTCCAAACACCTTCCAGCTGCAGCCAGCTGTGAGCAGCTGATGCTGGAGCAGGGAGGAGCAGCTGAGGCTAAGCCCAGGCAGTCCCTCCTGCTCTACAGAGCTCACCACTGACCCAGCCCTGCCCTGACACTGCTGTTCCATCCTCCCTGGGAGGAGCCCAGAGTCCTGGCAAGAAGGCAGCCAGATTTCTACCCCATCCTGCTGAGATTTCCCAGAAGACTGAGCCTTTCATGGGGTTACAGGGTGAGCACACAGGCAAACTGGGACCAATCCTGTCTGTGATTCCCAGTCTGTGACTAGTTCTGTTCTCACTTTCTTTCTACCCCTTATTCATGGGGATGCCTCCCAAGACCCCCAGTGGATGCCTGAAACCACAGATAGTACTTCCTATATACACACACCTGTGATACCATTTAATTTACAAATCTGACACAGTGAGAGGTTAACAATAACCAATAATATCATACAACAATTATAACAACATCACATTATAAAGTTATATGACTGTGGTCTCTCTCTCACAGTGTCTTATTATACAGGACTCCCTTTCTTCCTGTGACAGTGCAAGATGAAAAATGGCCACATGATGAGCCACAGTGAGGTAAGTGACCTAGACATTGAGATGCAACAGAAGGCTACCCTTGACCTCATGACCACAGGTCAGAAACGCCATCTTCTGCTCCAAACCACAGCTGGGGTGCTGGGGGGGAGGGCAGAACTGAAATTTTGGAAGCACAATATTGGTAAGGGGGATTACCTTACTGAGAATTTTTTTGCCTGAACACAAAGTAATTTCTGCCTGTAATTTATTACATAATCTGATAGTATTGAAGAGTTACAAAGCAGAATCCCTTTCCCAACTGATTTTCAATCACTTTTATCCACATATATTGTTTACCTAACTGAGATCAAAACGGTATGTACGATTTTGCATTCTCACTTTTATCTTTAAAGTGTAACGATGTGCTAGTGTAAAAATTATAAATGTAAATTAAATGTCTAATATTCCATTAGATGAAATGGCACACAGTTATGAAGGCGTCCACTGAGAGATACTGGCCTTCCACTTCATTGAGCTTTCACAATTTTCTTCCAGAGGTTGAAATATTGAGTTATGTGCATTTCCCAGCTTTTTGTTTTTCTACACAAGCTGCTCTCCACAGAGGCGGCATGACAATGCATGGGGCTCCGGAGTGCATTCCTTTTCTCAGCTGCCTGCTGCCTCCAGAGATAAGTAGGGATCAGGCCACAAGCAAGCCCTATCCTGGTGTCACAGCTGTAGGATGCAGCCACGAAGGTAAGAGCTTCCCCTTCCTTTCCTGCTCTCACAGGCTGACTCCAGTCCACCTGGGGCTGTAGGGGTCAGAGCTCTCTGTTCTCTTCCATCCTAAGTCTCCTCCAAAGCCTGACACGGCACTATTTCCTGCTGGCCATATCTTGATGGGAAAACAAGCATTCAGATCACCTCTTCACACACACACACACACACACACACACACACACACACACACACACTCACCCCAAGGAAGGGTCTGTAACCTTCACCCAAGACTGCTCCCTGCCTGGTGAGGACAGCGCTGGGCACTCCATGACAGAGTTGGGATGCCCTGGAAGGAAAACTGTTCAGCCTTTTTGTGATGCACATGGGGAAACCGAGGCCTGGGGACTTGCTCAAGCTACATAGAATATCCATATCCATGGATATGGACCAGCAGGGCTGGTCCCACAGCTCTGGGCTCAGTGCAGGGTGGGAGTCACTCTGCCTGACAGAGTATCTCACATAAACTCCAGCCATGACTGAAGCAAGAGCAGGCTGGTCTATGAGACAGAGCACCCAGAGCTGGTACTGCAGAGACAGACTCTACAACATCTGTGCAAGACAGTGCGGCAGCTATTTGGTGGGAAGAACCCAGATTGGGGCCTGTGATCCAAGCCCAGCAATGGCGTTCAATCTTAAGAACCAAATCTTTGGCTCCTCTGAGCTTTGCTTAAGTTTACCTATGACATCTGAATGACAGTGTCTTCTCCAGGCTTGCTTCAAGGAATATGGCACAGAATAGATGTTCATCAATATTAACTACTCGTCGTCTACCCTCTGTCCATGCCTACACACCCATACACACACACTCATGACACACACACATACACATGTGTACACACCACTGCAATTGAGAAAGAGCTACAGAAATATTACAAATGAGAATTCTGAATACACAGTCTGGCAATTGTTGCTCTACCCAAAGGCATGCAAGTCTTCCCATAAGCTAGCTGCTTGCAGGGAACCCAAGAATGGAGGCAGAGAGCCAGAATATTACACAAGAATACAGTATAAACAAAAAAGGACAAAGAAAAACCGTTCCTTAGACACCCTTGGCTAAGAGCTCACCAAACTCTAATGAGCAGGGATTAGATGTTAATGCCATACATCCTGCTGTCTGGTAACTTACAGTCTGCCCGGTTATTAAGAACTGAGTTAACTGGTCAGTAAGCTGCATGGCTGTCATCCCATAGTGTGGGTTCACTCACTCCAGTTACTCCTTCTGTGGCCTTCATGAATTCTTCCCCGTGAGGGAACCTCCCCCACATACTGCCTTTAATATGTATTAGAATAGGCAGATCCCAGGGTGCCTGGGTGGCTCAGTGGGTTAAAGCCTCTGCCTTTGGCTCAGGTCATGATCCCAGGGTTCTGGGATTGAGCCCCAAATCAGGCTCTGCTCAGCAGGGAGCCTGCTTCCTCATCTCTCTCTGCCTGCCTCTCTGCCTACTTGTGCTCTCTGTCTATCAAGTAAATAAATAAAACCTTTAAAAAAAGAATAGACAGATCCTAATTCTGACAATAGGCAAGTCTGTTGCTGAAGGTGGGCCAACTAAGGAAGGATCCGTCTTATGACTGAACATTGACCTAGGCTTTATTCTGTCTGGATGGGGAGTAATTTTTTTTTTAGATTTTGTTTATTTCTTTGACAGAGATCACAAGTAGGCAAAGAGGCAGGCAGAGAAAGAGGGGGAAGCAGGCTCCCTGTTGAGCAGAGATCCATCCAAGAACCCTGAATATGACCTGAGCTAAAGGCAGAGACTGTAAGGCACTGAGCCACCCAGGTGCCCCGGATTAACACTTTTTTAACAAGTTCCTTCCAAATGTAATCAACGTTTAACAAGGCTTGAAATTTTT
Organism: Neogale vison; assembly: GCF_020171115.1. NCBI lineage: Eukaryota > Metazoa > Chordata > Mammalia > Carnivora > Mustelidae > Neogale > Neogale vison. The sequence goes on from NC_058099.1 coordinate 35,642,589, forward strand.
GTAGTTGTAAGAATAGAATCAGTTTGGGGATTCCCCTAAGAATCTAGGAAAGCCCAGATTAAATGAAATTTCTATGCATTTACATCAAAAAGAAGTAACTTACAGCATTTTCCCATGCTCATCATAAAGCAGAGGAAAAGGCCTCCTTGACTGGGGATTACCTCTGCTGGGCTCAGGTCCCCTCTCTCTATCACCACCTTGCTCAGAAGACTTGGACAGGTCACTTCCCCTCTCTGGGCCTCAGTGCAGTATTTGTAAGCCCTCTTCCAGTCCTGACCGTCCCCCATCTAAGATGTAATCACACTCCTACCGATTGTCTCTTTCAGTCATTATCTCTTATGCACCTATGTTGTCCTGTTCTGTAGCACAGAGTGATGGTGTACCAGATGCCTGAGACTTTTCTCAAGAAAGCCTTTGCTGTGTTTGTCCTTGGCTGATGATAGAAGGGATTGCACATGGAAAAAGCCAACTGGTCCTCTCCTGTGGCGGGGTTCATTCTCCTGGGTCTCTCAGCCTACCCAAAGCTGGAGAAAATGTTCTTTGTGCTCATCCTCCTGATGTATCTGGTGATCTTACTGGGCAATGGGGTCCTCATCCTGGTGACCATCCTTGACTCCCGCCTGCACACACCCATGTACTTCTTCCTGGGGAACCTCTCCTTCCTGGACATCTGCTACACGACATCCTCAGTCCCTCTACTCCTGGATGGCTTCCTCAGTCCCAGGAAAACCATCTCCTTCTCAGCCTGTGCCGTGCAGATGTTTCTTTCCTTTGCTATGGCAGGGACAGAGTGTGTGCTTCTGGGCATGATGGCATTTGATCGCTATGTGGCCATCTGTAACCCCCTGAGGTACCCTGTGGTCATGAGCAAGGCTGCCTATGTCCCCATGGCGGCCAGCTCCTGGGCTATTGGTGGTACGGCTTCTGTGGTACACACATCTTTGACAATTCAGCTGCCTTTCTGTGGGGACAATGTCATCAACCACTTCACCTGTGAAATCCTGGCTGTCCTGAAGTTGGCCTGTGCTGACATCTCCATCAATGTGATCAGCATGGGGGTGACCAACGTGATCTTCCTGGGGGCCCCAGTTCTCTTCATCTCCATCTCTTATGTGTTCATCATTGTTACCATCCTGAGGATCCCCTCAGCTGAGGGGAGGAGAAAGGCCTTCTCCACCTGCTCTGCCCACTTCACTGTGGTGGTCATCTTCTATGGGACCTTATTTTTCATGTACGGGAAGCCCAAGTCTAAGGACCCCCTGGGGGCAGACAAACAAGACCTTTCAGACAAGCTCATCCCCCTCTTCTATGGGGTGGTAACCCCCATGCTCAACCCCATCATCTACAGCCTCAGGAACAAGGATGTGAAGGCTGCTGTGAGGAACCTGGTGGGTCAGAAATGTTTCGCCCAGTGATGGAGGGCTCCTCTGTGTTCTCACCCTATGGGATAAAGGACTTCTCATCATTATAGCTGCCATCCGATAGACAAGTCACGCGATCCGGAATCCTCTCTTGCCCTTCTGTCCATTTTCAGAGAATGATTAACTTTTCAGAGTATATCTTGTGAGTTCTAGCCATACAGCTGAGAGTTTTGACAGATGCCACACAGCAGATCTCTAATTGAATACACAAAGACATTCTGAACACATAATAAAACGAAGGAGAGAGGAATCATCAAAGCGAGTTTGGTGAATGGCCTGTGCTGTGTCTAGCTACACACCCAGTGCACAGAGGAGAGAGGGTGCTCCCAGCACTGTTGCCATCCCTCTTGGATTCCCCAGGAGAGTCAAAGGAACAAGGAAGAAGTGGGAATTTTCATTTTGGACTGTTTTTGGAAGACAGTTTGGCTGAAGTATAAGAAGAGACAAAGACAAGTTCTCCACATAGAGAGCTTTTGGGTGGGAACAAGGTATTCTGAACAGCCCATTTCTTCTTAGCTGTGAGAAAATTGAGGCTATTTTTTCTCAATGCACTTCACATTATGAAACACTACTCGTAAGTTAATGGCAAGAAGGAGTATAGAGTTGAATTTGATGCTCATCACTTACAGCAATTACCACAAAAAAAGCTAGTATTTGGTTGGATCATAACACATTCTGGAAAAAAGAAAGATGATAGAGATAGAGATAGACAGACAGAGGCTGAATATATTTGAAGAATTTGGGCTAACATATGACACATTTCTTTCTTCCAGGACTTCTCAAAGTCTTTAATAGGCTACAGTACACTGTGAATGTCTAAGAAATGTAAACTCGGTAGCATTTCTTGAGCCTCCATAGCTCAGTAGGATAAAAACTGGGAAGCTTTTTCTTACCTATGACCTTTGGTGGGTTACCTAACATTTTTCAGTCTATTTCTCCATATTTTAACATCTAACCACTTGATTTTACACAAATTAGATAAGATATTAGCTTTGTAAATGGCAAGCACAGTGGAACTATTAGAAACCAGTTTTGGTCGTATCGTGAATGTTGCCCAATGCTGTGTGCCATGTGGAACAGAGTAAGACACCGTGTCTATATAAAGCAATAGACACACAAGGTAAATAAGAGATTCAGAGGTGTTAGCAGGTGAATAGAAGCATTTTTATGTCAAGTTCTATGAAATTCTTCGAATATGGCACACATATTTAAAAAGAGAATTTAGAAAGTGAGTCTAATTTTGAGACTAGATCTTGGTAGTGGAAGGTTTTGCTTCAATGATAGTTATGTTTTCTTATATTTATTTAAAAATGAGTTGTGGGGATGCCTGGGTGGCGTAGTTGGTTGGACGACTGCCTTCGGCTCAGGGCGTGATCCTGGAGTCCCGGGATCGAGTCCCACATCAGGCTCCCAGCTCCATGGGGAGTCTGCTTCGCTCTCTGACCTTCTCCTCGCTCATTCTCTCTCACTGTTTCTCTCTCTCAAATAAATAAAATAAAATCTTTAAAAAAAAAATCCTTTAAAAAAAATAAAAATAAAAAAAAATAAATAAAAATGAGTTGTGGGCCATCTGGATGGCTCAGCCGGTTAAGCGTCTGCCTTCTGCTCAGGTCATGATCTCAGAGTCCTGGAATCAAGCCTGTGCCTGGCTCCCTGCTCAGTGGAAAGCCTGCTTCTCTCTTTCCCTCGGCCCTACCACCACTCATGCGCTCTCAATCTCTCTATCTCAAATAAATAATAAAATCTTTAAATAAAATGAGTTGCATAAGGATACATATTTTGTTAATAAAATTTCACATCCTTATGTGAGTCCTGTTCTTGATTTCTTTTTTGCGCCAGTAGGGAACAATCTTGCTCTTGCAAATACACGAATGCCATCTAGTGGCCATTCAAGCAAACTTCAGCCACTTAGTGGAGCCATGCAATATCATTGTTAGAAGAGGCTTGTGGGGGTTTCTTGTTCAACCCTATGCACAGGATGCATGCTGTTCCTCTTCAATGCCCCTGACCCCAGTCAACTGGCATTTGCTTGGACATTTCCAGTGACAAAGAATTCAATACATCCGGAGTCTGGCTTTTTCGTTCAGCCTTTGCAAATTCTTCTTTGAATTATGCTTAACTATACCCTCCAGTAGCTTCTACCTTCACTCCTAATTAGGTTTAGTGCCTCTATATGAAATGCACCAAATCTCTTTCCTTCTGCCATATGAAGATAGTTCTAGATAGTTCCCCTCCAGCTCCAACAGTCCCAGTACTTCCTCTGATGCCAAAACCACCCACCTTTACCCAACTGTATCTAGAGCATCATCAAAAATGGAAAGAGTATGATAGTTCTGAAAATACCTTGGGAATAATAATGATGCTGCCAAGCTAAATCTATTTCCCCAGGATAACTGAGATTAGACTGTATAGAGAGTCACTTTTGAAGAAGACCACCTTTTTGTTAAGTAAAAAATCACATAAATTGTTTTCTCTAGGAACAATGGCTAATTCTACTCCCAACCTCCCATCTCACATTCCTTGTATTTCAAAGTCAATCACCTGTCTCTTGGCCCATGCTTTCAAAAAGAAGAAGTTGCATCAACAGGAACAAGACAACAGAAGACAGAGGAAAACTGTTCTTGGGCCCAGGTCATTGATCTTTCTCAAAAACTATTGCTGTGGTACTGTACAATGTAGGAATCCATCCCCCAAATGAAAATAATCAGAATGTATAAACTGAAATATTAATGGTTTCTACCAGAATGACATTTGTTTTATGGGTGATTTCTGGACCATAGTGTTGACTGGATGACAAGGAATGCTTGGGAGAAGGGGTTTGAACACTTTGGGGGAGACTGAGTACTTTGGGGGGATGTATTAGTTTCTAGAGGCTTAATTAGGTTAAGGGCTGATGAGGCTCGAGGAAAGGAAGACCACTGAGTATGTCTGGATCTACAGTGATTGTATTTTTGAAGTTGATTGAATTTATTGATTAGAAAGAATTTTGATAAGGTGTATAACTCCTGCTTTAATAACAAAATAAAAGGAAAGGTTTCAGCTATAAGTTTGGTCATTTTGAGAAATAACCTTTGTGGTTTGCCAAATATTAAAACTTTCAAGTCAAAATGGGCTGTGCTTAGTTATTTTAAAAAATTATTTGATTTTTTTCTCCAGCCTTTCCTTGTGCATTGTACATCAGTGTCTGTATTCATTCCATTTGAGGCCCATCTTGTCTCTTAAAAAGCTAGCCACAAATAGCTCCCAATAACACCTCTGGGCAGACACCTAAGAAGTAAATCCGATCTAAGTAAAATGTAGTGGCTTGCCAATGTTTTTACCAGTGAGGAATTACAGGAATTTAGCCATAGAATTTGAAAATAAATTGAAGTCTCTTTTTAGCCATTTTTTGTTTTTAGTACAGACCAAGATCCTGTTCATTGCAACATGTTTTCATAGGCATGAATGCTTGTGTTTGATCCAGGAATAATAAATGATTGACTGTTACCAAGCAGCAGGGTGGGGTGGGATTCCTGGCACTTTTCTTTTTTTTTTTTTTTTTTTAAGCAAAGGAAAAAACAACTGAGCAGAAATGTCTTCTTTCAACAGCTTTTTGTGGAAATGCAGATTAAAGAGACTAGTTTTTTTAAATCTCTTATTGCAATAATTACAAATACCGTTACATGAAGCTAACGGGAATGCTATTTAAATCAATATATGTTATCTGACCTAGATGTTTCCTTTAGGGGCTTCAACGAACAAGACATCTTCAGTTTATTAAATTTTTTATCTTAATGAGTTCTGGGTTCAAATATTTTCTTTTTAAATATAAATATTTGCTTTTGCTAAAGTTAATTTGAAATTCTTGAGCGTTGACTTGAGCATGCACAGAAAAGCTCAGTTTTGTTAGAAGAAGCTAAGGAAATCCACTGTTGGAATGTAAAAAGCAGCTAATATCTTATAAGTCCTTATACTTCATGGTGCAAATTTTCACAGTGTAGAGTAATATTTAAAATTATTTTAAACAAAACCCTGAATGCTACGCATCACCAAAGAAAAGTCTGTCTCATTTAAAAAGTGTTCTAAACTGGCAATTCTCAAACTTTTCGTGCTGCAAATTAGCAAAACTTAAAAGACAGATGATATCTGATGTTGATGAGAACAAAGGGAAATAAACGCTTTCATATTCCGTTGGTGCTAATGTGAAGTAGGTCAATTTTTAAGATACAATGCTATAAGAGGACATCTGGCTTGCTCAGTCGGTAGAGCATGCAACTCTTGATCTCTGGATCATGAGTTCAAACCCCACACTGGGTGTAGAGATTACTTAAAATATAATGCTATAATATTAGATAGACATACAAAACAAGGAGTTGAATAAAGAAAAGAAAATTCAACCATCTTCCAAGAAAGAAAACTAAGGAGCCTAGAAGTCCAAAGTCCTGTTTCACAAGCAGTGTCCATGTATTTACGAGGGGGTACCAGATTTAACAAATCACTATGCAGATGCCCAAGTCAATGCAAATTTCAGATAAATCATTAATACTTTCATAATTATATATACACCCATAAAATACATACATTTAAAAGATATGTTTTTTAGTATAAGTATATATACTTTTATCAAAAAGGGTTTCCATTGATTATCTGAAATTAAAATTTTACTGGGGCTATGTTTTATCTGGCAGCCCTAATTTAAGATAAAACAATAAGAACAACAAGAGAGGAAAGTTTTACCTGGGGTTGATGCTAAAAATCCTGCTCTGCCTCTCCTCTATTATGATGTCTCCTCCCCCAGGGGATGATTATTGCCAGTATTTTGTTACAGGAACTGCTCAGCTAGTTTCTTTATTTTCTAGACACTGTTATCATTACACCTATAAAAAAATAGTGTATCTCTCAAAGGTAATGACATTTTAAACATAATGTGCAATACCATTACCATGTATAAAATTCTGTCAGTAATTTTCTTAATATACTCAAATATCTACTCATTTCCAAATTTGGAACTTCCAATTGTCTCCTAATGCCCTAATCTTTTCTTTCTTTTCTTTTTTCTTACAGTTTCTTTGAACAAGAATCTAAACAATCCACACATTGTGCTTTGTTTCAAGTCTCAATTTCTTCATTTAACTGTAACCCCCTTATTACAGCCTGAATTTCAGAAAGACAAGGCAGCAAAGATCATAACTGAAAAAAGCAGCAGTCAGAGGATTAGTCAAGTAGTTATTGCTCAGGATTTACACTGTTCTTTTCCTTGGGTTCAAGTCACCTGTTGTCACATCTTCAGTGTCCATTGTAGAGGACAGATCAGGAATGGCTCCTCTGCCCTGTTCAGGTTGCCTCTCCTCTGTGCCAAAAAAGGTCATGGCGACATTTGTTCTCCACCCTTGCTGCTGCCCAGGTAGGTGCCCCTCTCTCAGTCTGCCTGGGAGCCACTTCCCTGGAGACTTTCTCCCCCTAAAGTTCTGTGGTGTTTTAACCTCCCTATTCCCTCCCATTGGAGCCTTCCCTTGTCCCCTGATCACTGAGTACCATCTTGTTTTCTCTTGGATGGAGCCAGAGACAATTTGAAATGCATGAACATGAAGAGAAAAGATCTGAAGTATAGCCTCAAGGTCAAGCACCCATGAGATATTGAGGTTTTTACCGCAGCCCAGATTGTCTCTTAAGTATATCATGTATACATTATTATGCCACAAAAGTCATGGTCTCTTTTTTTTGCTTCAACTTGTGTCACAAAAGTTAAACTTCTGTCCCCCAGCGTGGTGTCTCACTCGTGCCAAAAAGGGAGTGTGGGAGTGTGATGGGCCAAAAGGGGTAAGGAGTAGGGAAATCCTGCCACATAAAAATGGAGTTAGGTAGGACACATAGAATGGGCCCAATAATTATTTGTTGGGTGGAACAGATGAACAAAATCAGTAAAAGGCACCAATCACAGTGCCTGACACATTGTGTATATTCAATAAATACAACATTGTGAATTTTCAATAAATACAACCATAAAATAAGTATTATTATTGGATGATCACTGAGGTCTCTCCCATTTTACCACCAAAGTTCTAAGACATGAATGAGTCGGGATTGGGCCTACATCCAGTGGACACTGGAAGACCCACTTCCTAGGGGCCAGGACAGGGTGCCCAGAGGAGTTACTGCACCTGTGGACTTTCCTTCCTCTTCAGTTATCTTCTCCCACTCACTCTTCCCTAGGAGGGAAGACAGGACATTGTCCTCAGGCCTTGGTGTAGGCCCTTCACATTTCAAACTGAATTGCTTCTGGGATCGACCCTGTGCTGATATAAATCCTAAATCTTCACATCAACTCCAAAAAAGAGACAGGCTGGATTCCTAGCCATATTTTACAAGTAAGAAACCTAAGGTCAAATAAAAAATGAATTTTTCCCTCTGGACCCAAATCCTTATCTTCTGATTCCCACCCCGATGCTAGATCTTTCCATTTTCTCATTTCTTTTTCATTATTTTCAATCCAAATTATATATTTTTTTTTAATTTTTTTTTTGCAGAGTACAAATTAACACATGCCCATTGTAGGAAGTTCAGACAAAATCAAAGCAGTATAGGGGCACCTGGGTGGCTCAGTGGGTTAAAGCTTCTGCCTTTGGCTCAGGTCATGATCCCAGGGTCCTGGGATTGAGCCCTATGTCCGGCTGTCTGCTCAGCGGGGAGCCTACTTCCCTTCCTCTCTCTCTGCCTGCCTCTCTGCCTGCTTGTGATCTCTGTCTGTCAAGTAAACAAATAAAATCTTAAAAAAAAAAAAAAAGTCAAAGCAGTATAAAACAGAATTTCATCCCCCCATGGCTAACCACTCTAAAAAGTTGGAAGTTTTAAATGCTCTATGTGATTGAGATTATATTGTATGTACACATTTAAATCTTATCATTCATTTAATTTTATATCATAACCATCCCTACCATGCTACTAAAAACCCTTTGCTGACACCCTTTGAGTGTGAATAATCTTCCATTTTATGAATATACCACAGTTCTTGACTATGCCATTTATGGATGGACAATTATTTTTCCTAATTTTTCTTGTAAATAATGATGAAATGAACATCTTCGTTAAGAAAACTTGATCCACTTCCTTGATTATTTCCTCAGGACTAAGTCCCTGAAGAGGATTACTGGTTTGGCAGGTGTCTGGATATGATGTTCTCACCAGCAACTCAGGGAACTCTCTCTCAAGTTGATGCTACTGTCATTCAGAAGCAAAGTAATTTCTAACTTCATTAAGTAAAATTAATAGAAAACTGTAATCTTTAACTTTTCCAAATATGCTTTGTACATTTTGAAACATATTGGTCTCATGTCTGACGGCTTCGGTAGATGTAGAATTTACTAAATATTCCATTTGAAATGCAGTAAAAATATGAGTTCATGCCAAATTTCTAAGTGTCATCACGGTAAGTAAAACAGACCCTGTTGTTACCTAAAGCTTCCAGACAGCTGAGGTCCACAAGAACGGATCTCATAGCAACTTTGCCAGCCCCAACCCATCCTCCAAAGTCTACAATTGAATAAGCACCTGCCTACTTGACATCTGTACCTGGATGTATAATAAATCCTCAAATCAAATAAGTCCAAAATAGAACCCTCAGTTTCTCAGTGCCCTTCTTCCAATTTGTTCCTTCCCCATTTTTCCCATCTAAATAAATGGGGGCACCACCACCTGCCTACTTACTCAGGCCAAGAACCTATGGATCTTCATTTACTCCTTCTCTCCCCCTCTATATCCAATGCATCAGGGAGTCCCATTTGCCTCCTTCAAAATGTACTGAAATTGAGCCCATTCTGTCAGTACACATGCTTCTCTGCAGACCATTCCTCATGTTTCAAAGTATGTTTCCTCCCAGCTCAAAACCCTCCAGTGGCATCCTGTTGCACTTGGAAGGAAATTTCCAACTCCCACACAATCTGTGTCCTGCCCACCTCTTCACCCACACCTCCTGCTGACATCCTTCTAAGCCCTTTTCTCGCCGTCAAACTTCCCAGTTCCTTTTTGCTATGAGATTTGGCACGTGCTTCAGCCACATCATCACCCTGTGCTGCCCTTCACCTACTCAGGTCTCTGCCTAAAGGGCATCTTTCTACATGCCCAAGATGGACGACCTCCCACCCCCCTGCACCTTTATTCTTCTCTACCGCACTCATTACCACCCAACAAGCAATCTCTTCATTTGCTTGATACTATCTCCCCACTGGAATGTTCACTCCATGGGGGCATGGACTTCCTCTGCTGTGACTATTGCTAACACACAATATCTGGCAGGGAGCATAGTAGAATGACTGACATGCTCAAATAACTATTTGTTGAATAAATAAATGAGGTAGAAGGTTTTCACTATGAAAAATGTGCATTAGACTCATTTGAGCTTATTACAAAGAAGGACAAAGGAAAGGTCATTCTCTGCAACTTGAGTTCCCATTCGAAAAGGACTGTAAAGCCCAAACCACTAGACAAACAGAGATTAGTGCCATTGTATCAGTGTGGCATCGTGCTAGAGGCTGTGTGCTCCTGTAAAAATGGAAACGATATACTGCCACACGTGTAAAGACAGCAGCCGTCTGAGATGCTCACAAAGGCTCTTGACCGAGAGAAGGTTTGTTGTAAACACACTAAATTGCCAAGATTATTGGAGAGTTAGAGCATTTAGGAAAGGAATCATTTCAATTTTAAGAAAAAAGTTTGAAAATTAGTTTTGTTTTCATATGCTCATAAAAAATTAGTGTTTATTCCAAAGTAGTTACGTGTGGCAAAAGTGAATACTTTATCAGTGAAAGTTAATCTACCTTAAAGCAAGTGGCTCCCATTTCTGATCTCTGTATTGGCGCCATGAAACCGTCCTGCTGTTGGAAATAGACAAGAGTGTCACCTAGTGGCCACTTATATGAACTACAGCTCCTTGAAAGGTCAAGTCAGAGAAAGCTGTATCTATGGTTCATCTTGCCAGTGGTTACCAGATTTCCAGATTTCACAGACATATAAGGATTTTTGTGTTTGTTTGTTTGTTTGTTTGTTTGTTTGTTTGTTTGTTTGTTTGTTTGTTTATAGATACTTATAAGGAGTTGTCAAGATTGGATTTTGTTGACTTGGGATGTTAAACAACAATAACAAATACCACCTGCTATCTAAAAACAATAAAAAACCATTTTAACACCTCCCAAAATAGAAAGAACATAATCTCAGAATAAAGGAACTGTACTTCAAATTGATATTTGAAGTATTTGGCTTTATAAAAAAATGTACCATGCAATCTTTTCTTTCCTCAATAGGAAAATGAGACCTAAAAAGCTTTACGGACAGGTACAAAGGTGGAAATTTGTATTTGGGAACTCTGCTCAGCTGACGATTCTTTCCTGCAACAGCCTCTGCTTAAATCCCCTCCACCAGGAGAGGCACTCTCCTGGACCACCTCTTTCCAGCACCGAGATGGGTTTCCCTGTAACTTGGGGCAGATTAGGCAGCCTCTACCCAAGGGTCCTGGTTTGGGCTTGGGAGTCTCCTACGTCCTTCTTTATTCTGATGTGTGAAAGCGGCTCTCAGATCCCCACCTCCTCTAATCTCTTCCCTGGTCTAAACCCCCTAGGTCTTCAGTCCGTACTTACACTCAGCCTGAAGGGCAATAAAGTACATTCTATGTCTCCCAGGGCTCTGGTTGCTACAAAGTTAAGATTATAGACATTTGTGAACAGATCCTGTGAAAAATCAGAAGTCTGAAAATTTCTTTTCCCACGCTAACCAGCTCAGAGCAGTACAGAAGTTTTCTTAGGTACCAACCTTCTTGACAAACCTACTGCAAGCACCCTGTGGGACCCACGGTCCCTTATATTACAAATTCTGTCCTCCACATGTTTAGGTAAAATCTCCTAGAAGACGCCCGCTGAGTCACTGAATAAGGCTGAGGTTTTTCATCAGCTGCTCCCCATGACTGACCTTTCTTAGTCTCTTGCGAGTGCGCCGTGCTTTCCATAGGAAACAAATGGGTGAGTATGCGGTTTCTCTTGTTTCAGCGGCGAGTGATAGAAAGCCCATCCTTATCAGCGGTTTAGACCAGCTGATTTATTTCTCTTTGGTGTACAAGCCTAGAAGTGGGTGAGGTATGGCGCCCCCACCATATCAGAAACCGAGACTCCTTCTACCTTGTTGTTCCATTCCAAGATCTGTTTATGGTCCAGTGTGACTTGAGTCACTCCAGCCATTACAGCCACGTTCTGGCCAGATGAAAAGCCAAAAGGCAAAGTACAGAACACTTTCTCTCTACCTCAGGACATTCCCCAGAGGATGCACCACACTTCTGCTGGGCATTCCTAGATTCAATGGAGGCTGTGTTGTTTCTAATAATAAGGAAGAAGGGGGACACTGAGATCGGGGTACAACTAGCTATGTGGACAACAACTTGTATGACATGTGCTCAGGGTCAGACACAAGGTCAAGTGGTTACTGATCCAGCCCTTGTGGCCAGCCTCTCTGGAAAATCACTAACCTTGACACCAAATTGTATAGGACTCCACAGTTAAAATCCCCTAAAATAAGATCAATGACCAGTGGACAAAACTGGGCACGCAAAAATGTATCTGGTGGAATCATGATCATTCAAGCAAATGGATTTTTTAACTCAGATCTTCTCAAGATGTTTCCATGCAAGAATTCCTTCCTGGCATTTCTCAGAAATGTCTTGTTTTTCCAAAGCCCAAATCCTAACTAAAGTACATTGGGAAGTCTAGAAACCTGGAGAAAGTTTTCTCCCATGAAAATTAAAACTTAACAATCAAGCGGGGAGTGGGAAAACTAGGTGAAGGGAATTCAGAGTACAAACTTCCAGTTACAAAATGAATAAGCCACGGGGATGAAAAATATAGCACAGGCAATATAGTCAATAATATCGCGATAACTATGTGGTGACCAATGGTGATGACGCTTATTGTGGTGAGCATTTTGTAATGTAGATAATTGTGGAATCGCTATGTTGTACTCCTGAAACTAATATGAAAATGTCAACTCTCCAATTTTTTTTTAAAGATTTTATTTATTTGACAGAGAGTGACCACAAGTAGGCAGAGAGGCAGGCAGAGAGAGACAGGGAGGAAGCAGGCTCCCTGCCGAGCAGAGAGCCCGATGCGGGACTCAATCCCAGGACCCTGAGATCATGACCTGAGCCAAAGGCAGAGGCTTTAACCCACTGAGCCACCCAGGTGCCCCTCTCCTTCAATTTTTAAAAAAAATTTACTTGAGCAATTTGGGCACTGTTGTATTATTTTATATTTTACTTTGAAAAAAAAAAAGAAAAAATGTTTAGGATAGAAAAACAAAAAAACAAAAACAAACCAACCAAACAAAAGAACCTTAACGGTGAACATAGAGATGTCACTAGTTCAAAGAAATCTACTGATGGTCAAGTTGGAAGACATAGAGGACACTGAAGCATACGCTGGAAAATTAAGGTGGACAGATTCCAAATGGGATCCCATCAGACTTCCCCACAACAAGTGGGCAAGTGTGGCCATGTTAGGAGCCGTGGTGGGCTGGCACAGGCTTGCACAGGCCCCAGGGAGCAGCTGTGTGCATCTCTTCCCAGTGCTCAGGGACATCACATTGGGAGCTCAAAACTGACCGTACTGGGAATACTTGCACCTCCCCTCGGTACCAGGCAAATGCTACATATCAGGGCTTTTATTTTTTCCTCCAGAGAGTTGGTTTACCAGCACACGCTGGTTTCAAGTGTGTGTGTGAGGTGGGGAGGGGGGGGACCGGTCTGCTCCTAACAGTAGGTCATTTTTAAAAATAAAATAAATACTAGTAATTTTATGCACATAGGATACTAGTACAAGTCCTGGGAGTGATGTTAGAAAAAACAACAACAAATTTTGAGGCAAAGTAAGACCTTCTTTGGCAATTTCAACAAGTGATTTTGTGGTATTAGTAACCTTCCCCAGTAGGTCTGAATGTTAGTACTATTTGAAAACCTTCCAATAATGATTGCTGGCATTTCCAGGTGTTCAAGTATTCACTATAGGCTATAGTTCTTTGTTAATATTCAATAAAAGAGATGCAAAAAAGTACAACGTGATTGCTTTCATAGAACACTCCAACATGAAATCAGAAACCGCACGAAAATCTGAATTGGCAAGAGCAATATTGAATTCAACAGCAAATTCAAACAAATGCAAGGGCAAGCAGACAAAATTGTCATTAAAAAAGGAAATGCAGGGCGCCTGGGTGGCTCAGTTGGTTGGGCAACTATCTTCAGCTCAGGTCATGATCCTCGAGTCTGGGGATCATGTCCCACATCGGGCTCCCAGCTCCACGGGGAGTCTGCTTCTCCCTCTGACCTTCTCCTCGTTCATGCTCTCTCTCACTGTCTCTCTCTCTAGTAAATAAATAAAATGTTTAAAAAAAAAAAAAAGGAAATGCAGGGTACCTAGGAAACCCAAGCAGATTCTGCACTGAGCATGGAGCCTGACATGGGGTTCAATCCCATGACCCTGAGATCATGGCCTGAGTCTAAATCAAGACAACAAACAAGCAACATGTACTTGTCTAAAACAAGCAACATGTACCCTAATGTCCAACTTGAAGATGTTTGGGCCATGCTCTCAAGTCAACCAACATGAGTGCAAAATGAAAGAACATTTTCTACATCTCGAACGCTTGTTGCAAAGAAATTATTAAAACTACCAGGTGGACTATTTCATGCTTTGTGTTTTTAAAGTTCATTTTGTAAATCGTAACTTGTAAATATCAAATATTTGTGGTGTTCCCTTTCCATTTTTTAAGTGGTTTACTTTGGCATTTATTTTGTGTTATCATTCCCTTCTTTTTATCATTTTCTATATCCAGAGTCTGCATCAGGGAGAGATCATTTTTCATGTTATTGAAATAATATTGTCACAGTATATTGGTTCATGAGGATAATAATATAAAACTGTATTATTTGCTGAAAACTTCTGAAACTTTTAGTATCATATAATCAGAAAATTATTCAATTTATTGTTATGGTCTCTCATTTTTAAAGTATATAAAAGTATTATGAAAGTTGTGGAATGATTTATTGGGGCCCCTAGGTGGCTCAGTGATTAAGCATCTGCCTTTGGCTCAGGTCATGATCCTGGGGTCCTGAGATCGAGCCCTGCATCAGGCTTCCCACTCAGCAGGAAGCCTGTTTCTCCCTCTCCCCTTACTTTTGTTCCCTCTCTCTTTAAAAAAAGATTTTATAGATTTAAAAGATTTTTTTTAAAGATTTTAAAAAAAGATTTTATTTATTTGACAGAGAGAGAGATCACAAGTAGGCAGAGAGGCAGGCAGAGAAAGAAGGGGAAGCAGACTCCCTGCTGAACAGAGAGCCTGACCCCAGGACCCTGAGATCATGACCTGAGCCAAAGGCAGAGGCTTAACCCGCTGAGCCACCCAGGCGCCCTTAAATAAAATCTTAAAAAAAAAAAAAAAAAGATGTGGAATGATTTACAGTGTCAGGAAGCTTGAGAATTCCCAGAAATTCTAATTTGTTGTTCCCGGCTATTGATGTTAGTATCAGTTGGAAATTTGGAAACATTACTCTGGATAACTGATTTTCAACCTTTTTAAAGCAGCCAATCTTTACTATCAAACAAAGCCCACCTTGGAAACAGGAGATAAAAAATATATAAAAGGAAACTCTGGCTGAAAGAGAAGAATTGGGAGATGGGATTCTGTCCCCAAAGTTGCAACCAAATTGCTGAGTGACTTGGGGCCTGTCACTTACAAGTCTCTGCCTTGGTTTCCTCACTTGTAAATTTCAACTAATGCTGCTCTACCTGGCCCCTGGCTTGTTGCGGGGGACAGCTAAGATGATGCTCAGAAGAGCTTTGCAAACTTGGGACACCCTGTAGAGGGTTAGGTGCCAGACCGATAAAGAACGTCCACACACCTGATACAACCATTGTAATACGAGCCCAATGGGGAGATCAGACTGGAACTCCAGAGGCCACCCATCCTGGCCACTTTCCTAGACTCTCTGCCAGTGCCTGAACTTTTTAAGAGCTAGAGCTTCAAGAAATAAACAAGACCTTGAATTTATAGTGGAATCATTCTACACCTAGTTGGGATCAGACAGAACACAGAAAATTGTACTCCTCACATGAAAGTGATGAATTATAAAAAAGGGGGTGTGGGGGCGCCTGGGTGGCTCAGTGGGTTAAAGCCTCTGCCTTCGGCTCAGGTCATGATCTCAGGGTCCTGGGATCGAGTCCCGCATCGGGCTCTCTGCTCGGCAGGGAGCCTGCTTCCCTTCCTCTCTCTCTGCCTGCCTCTCTGCCTGCTTGTGATCTCTGTCAAATAAATAAATAAAATATTAAAAAAAAAAAAAAAGGGGGTGTGAATTGTGTGCAAGTTCAGCTAAATGGAAGCCAGGAAGTAGCATTTCAGTCTGGAACTACCATAAGATGTGGAGGAAGATGTCAGTTCCCTTCCCTGAACTTCAGATCTTCAGAACTATCACATCTGTAAAAGGACAGGAGCGCCTGGATGACTGCACATTTCCATGAGGATTCATGCTGTCCCCATTCCCTGGCTGAGCTCGCCCAGCAACAGGAATCAGTTTTGTTCATCTGCGTCCGGAATGTTCCTGCCAAGGGCAGCTCTGGCATTCCTCAGCCCAGAGAGCTCTTTTTGCAAATAACAGCTATTTTCTGAACAGTAGCAGTAAAGTTTGCTTTTCTTAACCTTTGCACCATTTTTTTAAAAAAATATCATTACATGTACTAAAAAGCAACACATGCTTGTTAAAATAAATTCAAACAATGCAGAAGTAACCAAAGTCAAAAGTAAGTTTCCTCCTCCCTGCAAACCTTTGCCCCCGTGGTAATCATATCCTTCCAGACTTTCCATGTGTATATGTATACAAATACACATAAGAGTAATTTAGGAGTTTTTTGTTTTTGCTTTTGTTTTCTTAGGGAGAAGGGGTGTTTATTTGCTTCCCCCACCCCATTTCATGGGACCATTCTGTAACTTGCTGTTTTTTCTCTATTTGTACTGGGCAGTTTCCAAGTCAGTACATTTTTGTAATGGTTATTATTCAGCTTTGTGGATATAACATAATAATTCCAATAGGGGGTGAGCCTGGGTGGCTCAGTGGGTTAAAGCCTCTACCTTTGGCTCAGGTATGATCCCAGGGTCCTGGGATCAAGCCCCGAATTGGGCTCTCTGCTCAGCAGGGAGCCTGCTTCCTCCCTCCCGCTCCTCCTGCCTCTCTGCCTACTTGTGATTTCAGTCTGTCAAATAAATAAAATCTTTTAAAAAATAGTAATAACAATAATAATAATAATAATAATTCCAATAGGGACACACATGTTTCTCTATTGATGGATACTTTGGTCTTTATAATGTTCTCGCTTTCAAAATAATCCTCTAAAAAAAACAGTAATACTGTAAGACCATCCCTGGACACACATGTTTGCACACACGTGTGGGTATTTCTGTGTATTGGGATGGCTGGAGATGCACATTGCCTGACACACAGAGCCCGACAACCCACGTTGTTACTCTTAGCCTATTCCCAGCATCTGTAAAGCATGATTTCTATCTCCACGTCCCTGTCTGTAGGGTTCTCCTACCCCCTGAGCCCAACTGCCTTCTTCTGATCTTCAGATGCCACCTGACTCAGCCAGGACTGGGGTTACCTAGAGGAGCAAATTCTAGCCTTAGTCTTGATGAGCAATGATGGTTAAGCCAAGGGTGCTTTGCTGTTGTAACCCCAAAGTCGGTGGCTTAAAACAACACATTATTATAACAAATTTGTTATGTAAATAACAAACGTACTGTCTTACAGTTCTGGAGGTCAGAATCCAAACTGGGACACAGGGGGCTCGAGTAAAGGTGTTGGCTTCCTACCTGCAGGCTCTCAGGGAGAATCTGTTTCCTTGCTTTTTCCTTTCCAGCTTCTGGAGACTGCTGGCATTCCTTGGCTGGTGGTCCCTTCTCTCGCCAAGTCTTTCTCTGACATCTCTTGCTTCCCTCTTCCACATTTAAGGATCCTTTTGATTGTGTTGGGCCCACCTGGATGATGCAGGACAACCTTATTTGACGTTTTCAGCTGTGATTCCATCTGCAAGAGTAATTCCCCTTTGGATGTAATATGACATATTTGCAGGTCCTAGGGATTAGGATATGGACACATTTGGGAGACCGTTATCATGCCTAGCACAGACACCAAGAGCCTGACGTTGAGAACAGAGCCCACATAGGAGACTCCTAAGGAATTTAGATGTATGTCTGAGAAAAATCCTTCTGGAGTCAGGCAGGCGGTGGTGGGGTAAGGGCAGGGAGGTCAGCTGGAGGGTATTACAGTGGTAAAGCTCGTGAAGGACAGCAACAGTGAAGCCCTGTTCACGTGTGGATTTCCCTGGATCTCTTACTCTGAAGAAGAAAGGGGTCTTTGCCATACTCAGTCCTAAAGAGCAGCCCAGGAAGTCTCACCCCGATGAACAAGAATGGAACCTCAGCCCTGACCCAGCCCACCACAGCCTCCCTGCGGCTTCACACCTGCAGAGGTACAGGATTCTGTCCTGTTTTGTCGAGAGGAAGTCACAGAGCTGGAAGAGCCTCTAAACCCAGCTGTCAGAAGGGGCTCACCCCTGCCTGGCTTTTCCTCCACATTCTTGACCCTGCAACCAGGGAGGTGTTCCTCTCTGGGACAGGCTGGATTCTGGAGTCAGTGGGCCATTAAATAACATGTTTTCCAGAAAATTACCTTCCTTAAAGGAAACCACTTGTTCCAAGGAGTAGAAAAGGGTCATTGTGCCTTGCCAGGCCCCCACTCTCCTTAGGACACGGCACAAAGCTTCTGTCCGGGGAAACCCAGGGCAAATTAGATCCCCAGGTGCTCTGGCCTTCCCTTCATTCCAAAGATAGCAAATGGGTCTGCTGACAGGTGGCCGGAGGCGAACCCCATTTATGGATGAAAAGGACAGTTGAGCTTTGTGCCTGTGGGTTCCTGCCCCAGCAGTGCTATAAGACATTGGGTCCGAAGTGCCTCGCAGTGGGCAGCTAGGTTCCTCAGCTACAAAATAAAGGGGATGGGGTGGCTGTGAGTACTGAGAAGATCTGTAGAAAGCCTGGAGCTCTGCGCATAGGAGACATTGAGTAAGTAGGAACAGGTAACAGCAGTAGAAGGAACAGAGAGAACGCTGGATTTGGAAACTGGGTTCAAGTGAGGCTCCACCCCAGATTTCTCAGGTGACCTTGAGCAGCCCCTTCCCTTGCTGCCACCAGATAAACACTCCTGGCTTTGCTGGCATTCTGGTGTCTCTGTCCTTGCGCTGCCACCTCCTCCCCTGGGACACAGAGGTGCTTGCTGCCAGCCTGTTCCAGAGCTTCCCCTCCCCCCACCAGCCTGCCCCTACACAATGGGCTTCGCTGGGCAGAAGGGCAGGAGCACTGGGGCTGCCACACACCACACCACACACACAACACACACCTCACACACATACACACCCATGCCGCACACATCACACACACACACTTCACTCTCACACCACATAGCCCATGCATGCGTGCTCTGGCACCCACACACTCCACACACATAAGAGAAGTATGATTATAGGAGCTGCTCGTCTCTTCTCTGGGTCATCCTTCCCCACTATCCTATCCCAGCTACCCCATACCCATCTTTCAGCAGATGCTCCTGCTTCTCTGAGACAATGGACCATCTGGCGTAACATGCTCATCTCCCTTCTCCCCCAGACAGGCAGACACACAGCAGTTATCCGCATCCCTGAACATCTTTCCCAGCACCATTGCTGCATCCACACACCACCACCTGGGCCTGACCCCACCCCCCAGACCCCCTTCCTGAATTCTGCCTTCCAGGCCCATCCTGGGGAGCCCTCTGTGGGTCTTTTCCTTGCTGCCGTACTGTTAGTGTCTCCCTCTCTAATCCTCCTTGCTCAACACATGTTCAACCTCCCTCCTATTCCTAAAAATAATAATCACCGTTGCCTCAGTGTGGTGCCATTCTGGCCAAAATACATGGCTCCTTTTCCCTTCAAATTATCTTCAACAATAACCTCTCCTTCCTCAGCTCCCATTGATCCAACTGCCCCTGCACACATGCACGCACCCTAAACACACCACTGTAGGGCCACTCCCTTCACTCCACTCAAACTTTCTCACCAAGGTCACTGTCAACTCTCTTGCAAAATCCAAGGTCTCAGCTCTGTGCTCACCATCTCCAGCTCCCCCACCCCCGAAGCTTTCAACCAGCTGACTTGTCCTCTCTGAAAACCACTTTCTCCCTTGCAAGGTTGCCAGATAAAATATAGAACACCAGTTAAAATAGACTCTCAGATAGACAACAAATAATGTTTTAGTATAAGTATGTCCCAAATATTGCATGGGACATACTTATACTAAATACTGGTTGGTTGGTTGGTTGGTTGGTTGGTTTTTTCTATCTGAAATCAAAATAACTAGATGTCCTGCATTTTTATTTGCTAAATCTGGCAACCCTACTCCCTGCTTCTCTGTCCCATGTGCTCCTTCCTACCCCTTCTTCAGCTGCTCCTCCTCAGCCCCCACCTTAGGTCAGCCTGCTCCAGGGTGCTGGCCTTGCCTACCTTCCCTTCTCAAGCTCCTTAATCTCTGGGACAGCTTCTCCCACACCGTTAAGCCCAGCTCCACTCACGGCTGGCCTTGCCCAGAGTCATGAAAGAACTTTTCTCTAGCTCCTTTGTAGCAACAGCAGATTGCAGTGTTGGTGGGGAGGTGTACATATGTGTGCTTGGAAAGACTACCTGCCCAGCGCAAGGAGCAAGGCTGCCTCTTTGTTGCCTTCATCATCTATTGCCCAGAAACATGCTGGCCAGATGTGGCAAGAAGCGCTTCCCTTGGGAGCTGGCTGTTGTCCAGCCTCATTTCCTTCCACTGAGCTGCCTACTCCCTGCCCCCACATGTTCTATGAATCACCATTTGAGCTGCTGCCTCTGGAACACCCTTTCCCAAACTCTCCCTGTTGAAGTGCCCTCTTTTCTTCAGGTCTAGCTCAAAAGCCACCTCCTCCCAGTTTCCCCTGGATCTCCCACCTCCCCCTCCCTTGAACACCTGAGTATGTTATCTGCAGCCTTGTCCATGTCACTAAATTAGGAGTTCACCAAGTGCTGGGACCGTATCTGGTTGACTCCCATGTTCCCTAGGCAGAACCTGGTACACAGTCAGTGCTCGGCCAGTGTGTATTGAATAGAGAAGTGAATGACTAAATTCATTGAGAAATGAATGACTAAATTCACTGAGAAAAAGTGACAGAATGAATGAACAAATGCTTGAGTAAGGAAGGAAGGAAGACTTATTGAGCAGATGGAGTGGATGGAAGGATGGATAGATGGATGGATGGGAGGGAGAATGGATGAGTGGATGGATGGGAGGGAGAATAGGTAGGTGGGTGGGTGGATGAGTAGGTGAATGGGTTGATGGTTAAGTGGGTAAATGGGAGCAGGTGGGTGGATGGATGTATGGATGAATGGGTAAGTAAGTGGATGGATGGATGGATGGATGGGTGGATGGTAGGTAAGTGGGTGGATTAGCAAGTGAACAAGTGAGGAAAACTCAGGGCTTGACAGACTGCCCATTGCCTGAAGAGTGAGGTCAAGCTCCCCACCATTTCTTTGTTTTCAGTCACGTGATTCCAGCCTGCAGACCTTCCTTTCACTGACCCAGAGAGGTTGTGACCATGCAGCACAGGGACAGAGCTCCAGGCCTGGGTCCTGATACTTGGGTCCAGCTGAAAGGCACCTGACCTGGACCAGAGCTGACTTTGCTCACCCCACCCTGCACTTCTATCTCTGCCCATCTGGAGCTTCCATGCCCAGGTTATTTCTTTGTGTCTAGATATGCTCGCCTACCTCTGATATCTGGGCACCTCTGAGAACAGGCCCCTGCTGAGTTCTGAGAAAGGCACCACCCAGGACCCCTTCAAGGAAGGACTTCAGGGTCAGCCTCAACCACAGAGTTGCTTTGCCGAGGTCAAAACTTGGGGGACAGGAATGGGGGTGGGCAGCGCTCAGAGACCGAGCAAAGGCAGAAGGTGTGTATTAAGGGCCTGCATTATAATTTGACTTTTTCCTCTATCTAGTCCTGCTTTCTCCACCCTCCCCTCACAGATGTTGACTCCTATAAACATCTTATACCCCAAGCTTTGTCTCAGTTTTCATTTGTGGGGAATGCAATCTGCAACAGTTCCTTTCCACGTGCATCTACGAAGGCCCTGTTTGGGGTCCGGAGTGACCAAGATAAGCTCCCAAGAACTCCTATTCCTGAGCTGTGCCTCTCCCTTCCCCATATTCCCCTATTCCATCCCTCTCTGCCAGCCTGACACTCCCCCTGCCTCCTTTCCCCCACTATACCTCTGCAGCCCCAAGCCTCTCTCTGAGAGTCCCTCCTGTGGCCAAGATGGCCTGTCTAGGTACCTTAGAGCCCAGACCCTTATCAGGGTCAGTTTTGCCACCCTCAAAGAGTCCTAGGAGAGCCATCCATTCAGGGCTGAATGGAGACATATGAGCCAGGAGACCCAGAAGTTTGCACCCCTCAAACTGCACTCTAAATATAGCACAGCATTTATTTCCCAGTACTGGAAAAAAAAAAAAAGCAGATTTTCTGTTAATAAAAACTGAACATTTCTTTATTCGTAATGAAAACAAGAGCTTTGTTACAGGTTCTTTTGATGTAACATAACATTTTAACTTATTTGGGATTATCTTTCAGTTCATGATTTTTCTATCATTCCTAATGACGCAAGTCATTCACATTCTCTAAGAGCACAAGTGACCTATAAGAAGACAGTAATATAGTCTCATTCAAAATATGTTTCAAAGTCTTCTTTCTGGCTTTCCTGTTAATCAAACAGCTTGTACTTTCTGTGACCATGTTTTTTTCTCTTCTGTTTCATTTTGTAGTTTTCAACACTGGTTCTTGAGAAACCTATATAAGGATATACATTTTCAATTATAAAATAAATTGTTCGTTCCCAAGGAAGCAGTCCTTTGGTTGCAGAATTGCAGGTCTAATTTCAGACAATCGGCAGGGGACAGGCCTCAGGGCTGAGTTCTGTGCGTTGTGCCCTGGCAAGGAACCAAACAACTCCCTCAGCAGAGCATATAAAAATGTAAAAATATCCACTCGAGGGCACTCTTTCTTCTGGTGGCAACAGAACCAGTTTCACCAGTATGCTGGGGTAACCTGAGTGAACTAGCCCTCTGTTCCTGATAAACTCCAGTCATACCCTCATTAGTCCGTAGAGCTGGCCCCCGTGCAATCTGACCCAGTCACTCACTCTTCAGGCCTCCCCTAGGCCCCATCCTGTGGGCAGGATCCAGCTGAATTCTCAGGGGTCGGAGTTGAATTCCACCTGGTCCTGGCCCTGCAGATCTACCAGGCTGGTGGGCACAGCAAGCTGGGATGGGATGACACTGGGAGTTTGACGAATACAACAGGCAGGGAAGGCCAGGAAGGCCAGACTTGGGAGCAGTGGGACAGCAGGAAGGCTTGCTGGTGGGTGAATGGGTCAGTGGGTCTCACCCACCAGCAGAATAAATCCTAGGAACTGAGAGGCCTCACATGAAGGTCCAGAAGTCCCGGGCACCTACCGCCGCTGCAGGCTGGGCATGGCGACCCGGGCCTGTGAAGAGAGAAGCCTCCTGGCGAAACGTGGCCACCGTGAAGCTGTGGCCAGGGACCCCCTGAGGATCCTGGGCCCTCGAGTCACAGCTGAAACAGCACAGGAGGCAGGTGATGGCTACGGTGACCACAAACAGCACCGCCACCACTCCAATCACTGCTGTTTCCATGGCCGTGCAGCAGCTGACCGGCTGAGCAACCAGGGGTGTGTCTTAAGAGTCTTAGCTCCCCATCCGCACCAGGGGGTTCTGGGTGGTAGCAGGCACCCAGCTCTTCCAGCCCCGCTCCTTGTGGGCTCATAGGCAGATGCCGGTCAGAGGCCCTGCAACATGGCCCCACTAGGCCGTTGGGCGCTCCGCATTGCACCAGTCAGACCTCAGTGGGTCTCTGTTACTGTTCTCTAAGCCTTTGGCCAGGATCCCAAGTGCCGCGGTCAACTCCAGTGCCAGCTCCTGGAAGAAGAGCTAATCCTGAAAGATGTGAGCTCAAGACTCCCCGAACTTGGAGGGGCTGAGCAAAAGGGAGCGGAAGACTTTGCTCAGAAAGAACCTTGCCGACCCGGCCCTCCGGTGCCGCCTACCCATTTCAAGAGAGTTTGTCTGCTCAGACAAAAAACAAAATACTCCCCCTCCTGGGGCTCCAGGATGAGCCTGGGCTCCTCCCCTGCAAGAACCTTGGGCCCGTCCTTGAGTAGGCCTATCTGCCGCCTCCTGAGCTCCTGGCTCAGGCAGGAGGCAGGCAGGCAGGTGGGGAGGAGGGCAACGTCAGCCCTGGGCAAGGTCGGGGTGAGAGGGCTGCACGGTCACCTTGAGGGCCACGGGGCCTTCGGCGGAGGCTGCAGTCCCTTCCTACATGGGACTGGAAGAGGGCTGTTTAGAGAGGGCGGGCTACGCTCCCCCTAGGACCTGACCCGCTCGAACGACTAACATCCGGGCTCCTTTGCCCCGCAGTTCCCGAGAAGCCCTCTTCTGCACGGCCTCCCCGCAGTCCTCCCCGCTCACTCGGCCTGCTGCCCACACTCAGGTGCTAGGACAACTTACCCCGGGCTTCCCCAAGTGACAGCGCTGGCTGTACGCGGTGCCATGGCCTTCTGACCCGGGGGCCACCCCACGGGCCACCCCACGGCACACTCATCCCTGGGTGCTACAGCCTTTGTCCTGCTTCCGACAAGGCTCCGGGATGTCTGACGAGCTGTGAGCACTTCCTGAATTCCTTCCTCCGATTGTGGATTGTGTGGGCCCCGGACCCGCACAGCTACCTCCGGCCCCCTCGGTGACTGCACTCAGCCCACCCCCACGCACACCCACGCCGGTCCTGCCCTGCGCAGTCGCAGTTGTGTTCTCCACTCAGCCCTTCCGGGTGAAGGGTGAGTCCGGCCCCGCCGCTGAGTCCGCCAGGAGAGCTGCGTCCTCTCCCTCATTCGCAGCTCTTCTACAGCTAACGCCCTGCCCTAGCCCCCTTCCAGAAAGGAGGCTCTACTCAAACTATGAGCAATAGGACAGAGAGAAACAATGCTTCCGGGTGCCAGACACAGCCAGGCATTAGCTCATTTAATGGTCCAGCAACGTTGGCAAGTGATATTGTCTACATTTCACAGACAAAATGCAAATAGTCAGAAGTTAAACCACCTGCCTGCAGCCTACTGCTGATTAGTCGTAGGGATAACAGGAACACCAAATGGCTGAAGGGGAGGCTTCCCTCCTTTCCCTCCTAGCTCAGTGCTCTTCCAGGGTACCACAGGGCCACGGAGCAATCACCTCTTTCTGCGGCTTTACTGATCGGAGTGCGAAGACTCAGAGAGGGCAAAGGGCCAGCCTGAGGTCACACAGCCTGGGTCTTTTGCAAGCTGTCCAAGGCCCCAGTGAATTTTCTTTAGTACCAGTTTTAGGGAGACGCTTAAGCACAGAATGAGTGACTACTGGGACTCCATGAAGCCTGTCAAACTCTCACTCTTCCTTTTTCCAGGAAGAGCTCAGGGCTCTTCCTCTGTGTGAGCAGCGCTGGGCAAGCTGGGCCCGTGGCAGGAAGCTGGACACCTCGAATTGTTGCTATTAACTGGGGCAACCAGAGCAGAGAAGGAAACATGAACCAATCTGTGGTGTGTTTTTTCAGACTGAATTACCAAAAGCAACTCACCAATTCAGGAAGTAAAAGGCACTAGAGGAATCGGGTTTCAAGCTGAGTTATTTGTTCTCTGACTTCTGGTTTGCCTGTTCTTTGTGGATGCAGAAAAGTGGGAGGCCATCTATGGTAGATGTGTGCTTTTCAGCAGTTTTAAACTGGAATAAAGGGCAATTGCTCAGCTCTCTTATCTTCCCCCTTGTATGGGTTTCCTTATCTGATTCTGAGATTTGGGGGCCCTTCCTTGATTCATCAGTAAAACAGGCCTTCTGGTCTGTTCTCACAACAGGCATTCAGTATTTGAATGGAGGCTGGTGGCACAGTGAGAGGGACCTGGCTTGTGTTGTGAGGACAGGCGCGGTCTGCTCTGAAGGGCCTCTCGGGGTTTCACGTCACACAGGCAGTCTGCCATGTGGAATGACCAACACGGCGCCTCAAGCCCAGGGCAAAAAGAGCAATCTCATAAAGAAGGACGAAGTGTAGATGCCTTCACCACAGTGCCTGTTCCGTCCATCCCCCCACAGCCTTGTGTCCTGTGACAAGTGGCAGCAGCACAGTCAGGCAAGCTGGAAAGACCAAGACAGCCATACGTGTTTGCCCACAGCTCAGAGATGTTTGTACTAAGGGTTTTTTCTGGGTATATTCTCTTCTTCTTGTGACTGTTGTCATCCTGTGACATACAGCCACTGCCTGTAGACCCCAGATGCCATAGGACTCTCCAAGATAACTATAACAATCACTTAGATACGCACCCATATGCACCATCAGCAACTGATCAGAAATAGACCACATCCCACACTTTCCCTTAGATTAACAAGGGCAAACACGATGGCAGACATCCAAGAACAGAAAGGAGAGAGCTCTCCCAGAGACTCCAGGCCACACTGAGGAAAGGCAGGCCATCTGAGTCTTGGGGATCCACAGAGAGATGAGGGAGAGGGGATGTTCAAGCCAGCAGGCCACACATGTCCTTCTGTTAAATGTTTCCCCCTTCTCCAACCCCCCAACACCCGGGATGGAGTGGGAACCCAAGCTCCCTCAGCAAGGCCCCAGAAGCTCAGAGGCTTAATCCTCTCGGGGCCCTACTGCTATACTTGGTGTCCCTACAAGCCCCAAGTTTCTGGCAGTGGTTATTCCAATCATATTTACTTTTCCAGAGAGCACAGCGTTCTGAGAGTTTTTCCTGAGCATCTGTTGTGTTGGCTGGTTCTGCGCTGGGGGCTGGGAGACCTCAACGTTTCTCAGATCTAGGAGGGCAGGGGCCCCCTGAATCCTGTCATAAATCTTGGGAAAGGAAGAAAATGTGATCGTATTCCAACAGAACTAGAAAAATAAATACTAAAAGCAAACTGGAAGCCTATGGGAGGGAGTGACAACTTCTTCTTGAGAAAAGACCCAGAGAGGGGGAGGTACGAAGTGCTTCCTGGGGCCAATGATGGAGCAGCATGGACAGGACAAAAGGAGCAAGGGGTAGGAACCGGATCAGGGGGCTTTGAATAGACAACCGAGACACACAGACTGTCCCCCAGGGTGATGAGGGGTTTCAGCAGATCCCCAGACCATGCACAGACGCTTCAGAAAGGGCAGGGCTGGAGGGGGGCAGCAATCCAGGCTGGAGGGACAAGCTAGGGCAAACACGGGAGTGCAAGAGGGAAAGAGGATTTGAAGGACACGGCAGAGATAAAATCAGCAATACCTACTGACCCGTGGCCCAGAAATCTAGTGTGGCTGTCAGTGTGAATCTGCCTCCCTTTCCCCCTCACACCCCCCAGCCCTCACAGAGACTCCACTGGGAAATAGAAAAGAAACAGGATGTTCTATTCCAATGAGTCACCAGGCCCTGGACTTTCTGGCCTATTCTCAAGCCCCTCCCCACCACCTCTCCTGGCCCCCAAGGCTCTCCTCCCTCCACTTCCCACCCAAGCACAGGCTGAAGGCCTCAGAACAAGATTTCCTTCCTCCCTGTGGAATTCTGCCAGCTATTCATGGGATATTTGAAACATGCCTCCAGGCTTTTGCAAGAAGGAGTCTCTGCTATCCCATTTTAGGGATGAGGAAACTGAGATCCCAAGGAGGCAAGCACTCTCCCAAGGCCACCTAGCACCACCTCCTCCAGTTAAAGAACCTCTCCACCCCTCTGGTATACACAGGCATCCATGGGCACAGGGAGCTGGAGACTCAAAGCTTGGATAAGAAACCCTGACCCAGTTACCAAGGAAATATTTAATTCAACACAGCCCGGAAAGTGGGGCTTCTGCAGGTCCCAGAGCTCAGTCTGCCCTGGAGATGGGCTGGGAAGATCGCTGGAGCCTTTGGGGGCCAGCCTGGGGCCTCATCCCTCTTCTCCCTGAGCCCCTGGACTGTCCCACAGAGGCCCAGAGCCCCCATGGTACACAGAGAGCCCTCTCTGGGCGGGGCCACATGCAAACCCTAAATCCTCCCTCAGAGCCTGGGTCTGGAGCTTTCTTTCCCTACTACCCTTGGAGCACCACAGGTCCCGCCCAGGTTCCCCCAGCGCACAACTGGCCCTCCAGCACCAGGCAGAAGGCACCTGTGTCAAGCATTCACTTCTTGTCAGAGACGAAGGTCCCAGGGCAGTGCAGACACACGCCTGGCTGCTCCCTCTCCCACCTGTGTTAGTCAGGAGCCTCTTCATGAAAGCTTCTTAGCGCGTTTTATTTTCTTGCATCAAGGCATAAGTGAATTGACCTTGCAGCCTCATATTGCCTTCTCTCCAAATACAAGGGCATTGCCGGCCCCTCCCAGCTAGACCCCTGGCCAGTACGTCGGAAGACAGCCCTTCAGAAAGCCCTGAACATCTTCTGTGCGTCCACGTGCACCAACATTCCCTGGGAGTTACAGGCACCAGGCGACATCTGTCCCCAAAGGAGACCCCTGCTCTCACCCCGTTACCCTCCAGTGTGCGCAGGGCCACCCCCAGTGGCCCTCGGTTCTCTCCTCATCGTACCCGGGGGCATAGTATGCAGAAGCAGCCCAGTAGGAGCGGGGCACCCTCCCCAGCGTTTCCTGCAGAGAGGCGCCCCTCTGCAGGGGAGCACAGGGGCCCACAAGTCCAGAGTCCCAGGGACAGTAGGTAGGGCAGGCCTGGGCTGCCATTCACAGGTGTCAGCGGCGGCCTCGGTGGGCATGGTGGGCGTGGTGGTGGGCGTGGTGCTGGTGGTGGTGGTGGTGGAGGCCCGCATGGTGCGTATGAGACATGTGGCCAGGATGATGGAAGTGGCGAAGGTGTCCCAGGTGGCCCTGGCGCGGGAAGAAGCAAGGCTGGGCCCAGCGGACGCGGTTTCTCCTGGCAGCCGGTCGGTTCCTCTCCACATCCACCCGGAGGTCCTGCTGTCCGCGGCACAGGCAGGCGGCCAGCAGCAGCAGCAGGAGGATGGCCACAGCAGCACCAATGATCAAACCCACGAGGCCTAGCATCTGGAAGCTGGACGGTCCTTCCATTCGGCAGCTCCTTGCTGCTTCCTCCCCTTCGGCAGCCTCTGCTCTGCCTTCACAGTCCCGGGACCTTGTTGTCTCGGCTCCCGCGGACTGGAGAACAGCCAGGGAATGTGGGCGCAGCCTCTTTGGGCCGGAGCTGCCTGCCAAGTGTGAGGCCAAGCGACTGTTAACTCTGGGGAGGTCCATGGGGACACTGGGTGGGAACAGAGGAGGCATCAAGCAGGGCTGTGGAAGGAAGAGCCCTGAGATTGGGGACAAGAGGTCCAGGCCCCCCATCTCTGCCACCTGGCCAAATGACCAGGCCAGCCCCCTTCCCTCCCTGGCCTCAGCAGCCGCCACTCTTAGATAGGACAACATAGCGAGTAAGAATGTGGGTTGTGGAACAACACAACTCATTAGCTCTGTGACTGTGCACAAGTTACTTAACTTCTCTGTGCTTTGATTTCCTCATCTGCAAAATGGCCAGTAAGAGTACTTTCCCGCATACACAGGGTTTTCTAAGGACTCAAGGGGTTAAGATTTACAAAGTGCTTACTAGTCCCTGACACATGTTTTCCTTCAATATTACTGCAGTGGAGTGTGGCCCCCGGGAGACCTCAGCCTTTGAGAGTCTCTGGCTCCCTGTCCTGCTACCTGAGTCCTCCGGGACAGGGACAGGCCCTATGGAATGAATTGTGCTGTACTTCAGGAGCTCAGTGAGGTACTGCGGGCAGATTTGCATCATTGGGCAAGTTGAACCCTGTCTCTAGGTCCTCGTTGCCGCCACGTCTGGGTGTTAGCCCACGCTCAGGAGGCAGGAAGGAGGCTGCTGAGCTCACAGAGGCCAGACCCCATCCTGCCTCCCGGCACCCGTTCACCAGTCTCGACTGTTGAAAAGCCACTTCTGCCGTGGGCTTGTCAGCTCAGAGATGTTCTCATCCTCAAAGCTCCTCTGCACATGCAGCTCTGCATCTCACTCCACCAGACCACAGATGCCCAGGGCCCTCCACAGTGAGGCCCCACATCCTCTGTGTCCTTCTCTGGTGCGCGCTCATCTCCCTGCCACCTGGAGGAATGTTTTCAGCAGCTAGCCTCTGCAGATCCTTAGGCAAACCCTTCCCCTGACCCAGCCTGGTTCCTCCTCTGGAAAAGTGCCATGGCAAGAGGTGACCTCCAGGGACTTTCTCTCTCAGACCTCAGTGACATGAGCTTTCTCGGGGAGGCCTCAAACCCTTAGTGAAAACCTTCTCTGGATGAAAACGCCAAATGCTGTCTTCAACAAAATTGGACTCAGGGGGCAGCAGCTCTAATGAATCCAGGGGTTTTTGTCCTCAGAGGAAAAGCCACTTAAACTTTTAATGATGCCGAAGTGAGAACTCCCTCCTATGGCTTCTGGGGCCCTGGGAGCCCAGCTGCCTTCTCTCAAGGCCCATTAAGGGGTGGGGAGGAAAGTCTGCTAAAAAGAAAAGGAGGAATGCAAACAGAACTTTCTCCTTCTTCTCTAAGGAGACTCCCACTCCACACCAGCCACGGGATGGGGGCAGAGCCCGGCAAATAGCAGACATGCAGGGCTTTAGTCAACACAGAGCGCCTGTTGGAATCGTTCAGACCCAGCCCCCAATGAGAGTTAGAGAAACTGAGGACAGAGAAGGGAGGCAACTGGCTCCAGGTTTCCCAGCTTTGTGGGCTATTGTGTACAGAAGGTAACAAAGACAGAACTATTCCTGGAGTGATGGGGGCATCCAGAGTGAGAAGCTGAGATCAGCTGGGGAACTTCCACAGAGTTAACAGGGACAGGGATGGGCAGAAGTGGATAACACTGAACGTTCCACCCCCTCACACACACATACACATGGCATTTGTTTTTTTGAGTGCAGTCACTTCCCAGCTGGACAGAAGACAGGATCCCAGAGTGGGTATTTGATGAAATGCTTTGAGCACCTGGGGGAAGGTAGAGAGAGCACAGTCCTCTGGGTCCGCAGAAGCGACTGAGACCTTCTTGGTGGCCTGACTGGACACAGGGTTTGCAGGACTGAAGACTTTAGAGGAATGTGTGGTTGTTTCAGAAAAGCTGTTCTGTACCACTGTGATTGTATTTCTCCCATAGGGTTTGGTCTTCTGCACACTCCGCAGGCTGCCTTCCTGGCCGACGTGCTGGGACCATGCAGCTGATAGGTCAGCCATTTGGAGTTCCTATCATTTAGCTTCATGCCCATACATTCTAGGGCGCAAAGACTTATACTTGCATGCCTGTGCGCCCTTGTAAACTGCTCTGTGGGTAAACCCGTGCACCAAGAATTGTGTGCGCACATACTCGTCCACATATGTTCCATACAAGCTCACAAAATTGTGTTTGTACTAAATACAAGTGGCCCTTGGTTGTCCCACAATCCAACCCTTGTTTTCAGTAATTGGTGGCACCACCTAGTGGTGAAACTGTAAAAATCAGTTTCGTATTCTGATCTGCCAGAATTACAGTCTCCTGGTCTTTTATAGATTATAATTTTAACCCATGCACTTAACTCCTCTCTTTTACAAATTCTTGTCCAGAAAATTTAAGGAATTTCTACAAGATATAGTGCAAATGGAACCATACTGATGGAGGCACTGACTAAGGAAGGGTGTCTCTGGGAGGTAGTGGAAGGTATGCCCCAGCAGAGTCTCCCTAAGCCCTGTGATAGACAGCCAGGACTAGGAATAAGAGTGAAGTGGGCACAGGCAGAAAATAAGATGAGTGACTTTAGGAACACAAGTGTCTGCTCTCAGAGGAAACGCCAATACTCAGCCCATCTTTTGTTTTGCACAGAAAAGTAGGGATAATGATCAGCAGGTTCCTAACCTGGGTGTTCATGCCAGTTAGAGAAGGGAGTATTCCTCTGCCTAATGTGGATGGTCTCAGTAAATATTGAAAAGAAGTTGCTCAGAACAGCAGCAAACTTTTCTCCTCTTCTCAGGAGTTCTTCCTACTCCAATCATGGCTGAGCAGACCACCACACCACCCCTGCCCCCACTAAACCATAAACAACCCGGCTTTCTTCTTCTTCTTTCTCCACTGTCTGGAGCCAACATGCTTGAACTTTAGCTACATAATTTTTATAGAACATTTCAATTACAATACCAAAAAACTAGATCTAGGTTCCTCTTTAAAGTGAACACATAGGGAGAAATTGCTAGACATATGAAAAATTACATCTTATTATCAGGGTTACTAGAATCTAAAAAATGGATAAAGAGTAAAATCCCAAAATTTATATTCCATTTAAATAAGATTCAAAAGTCAATCCATGCAAAGCAGGAAATTTGCTTTTAGATTAAAAATCAAATCAGGAAAGACCACTTTGAGAACCTATCTCATGAGTCTGGAGGAAAAAAGAATAGAGAGAGAGGAAGATCCCAGGAACTCAAATATGCTTATATAATGGACATTCTAAAAGTAGAGAGCAGAGACCATGGAGAAATAATCATTCAAGAAATAAAGAAAATTCCTGAGCAAGAATTGAGTATTTAGATGAGAAGTCACACTGCATACTAGGCAAACTATTTGCAGGGATGGGGGTAGCCAGGGTAGACCGTCTGGTTTACCCAGCTGAAATTTTGACTTTAAAAATGTTATGTAAAAAAAATATAGAAAGGAATTCAGATGGTACAGCTATATAGAAACAGCCTGGCAGTTTCTTAAAAAAGTAAACACCTTCTACTATATTACCTAGTGATCACACTTCTTAGTATTAACACAAAGTAGTTTAAAACTTACATTCACACAAAACCTGCACATAGATGTTTACAGCATCTTTATTCTTAATTGCCAAAACTTAGAAGCAACCAAGATGCCCTTTCGTAGGAGAATGAATAAATAAACCAGGGTACATTAAGACAAGAATATTATTCAGCACTAAGAAGAAATGAGCCGTCAAGCCATTAAAAGACATGGAGGAATCTTAAATACATTTTGGTAAGAGAAAGAATACAATCTGAAAAAGCTAAATACTGTATGATTCCAACCATATGATATTCTGGAAAAGGCAAAACTATGGAGACAAAAGAATCAGTGATTGCCAGGAGTCAGAGACGAGAGGAGCATGCAGAGGTGGGGCACAGAGGATTTTTCAGGCAGTTTCCCAGGACACCGTCATGTTGGATACAGATTATTACACATTTGTCACAGCCCTTACAATGGACCACACAAGAGTTAAGCCTAATGTAAACTACGTACTTTGGTTGCCTATGATATATCAATGGAGGTTCATTAATCACAACAAATGTGCCACCGTGGGGCCAGATGATAGTGGGGGAGGCTATGCACATGTGGGGACAGGATGGATATGGGAAATGTGAGTACATGCAACTCAATTTGGCTGTGAATCTAAAACTGCTCTAAACAAACAGTCTATTCTAAAAAAGTAAAAGGATTAAGAAATGATCCTACAAACAACTGGAGCTGTTCAAACTGTCTCAAAGAATAGAGCAAGATAGGAACTTTCCTTTATTTTATAAAATTTACTTCTACTTTCTAATTTACTTTCTAAACCTAGCATAACCCTGATACCAACCCTGACGACGATCACATAAAAACACCGCAAATATCAAAACTCTAAAAAATAACATATTTATATCCCTAGCAGAATGTTGAAAGACTAAGGCTCCATAAACAAATAGTTTATTCTAGGAATGTGAGAGTGGCTTGATGTTTTTAAGAAGTCTATTGTTATAATTATTTATATAAATAGGTAAAAAGAATAAAACCACATAATCTCCTTAGTAGGTGGCAGAAAGGCATTTGATAAAATTCATTATTCATTCTTGATATGTATATATGTACATATATATGAACAAAAAAATAGAAGTGCAGTATTAGAAGGATACTCTCTTCACATGCTTAAAAAGAAAAATATTTCAAACTACTAGCCAACATCATGACTAATGGTGAGAAAACAGAGATGTTCTCATGAAATCCAGGGAAAAGTGAGAAAGCTCACTCATACCAATTTCACTTAGCACATTTTTTTTAAGATTTTATTTATTTATTTGACACACACAGAGAGATCACAAGTAGGCACAGAGGCAGGCAGAGAGAGAAGGGGAAGCAGGCTCCCCACTGAGCAGAGAACCTGATGCAGGCCTCGATTCCAAGACCCCGAGATCATGACCTGAGCCAAAGGCAGAGGCTTAACCCACTGAGCCACCCAGGCACCCCACTTAGCACATTTTTAAAAGAACACAAAATAAAAAGTAGAATATTTACTATGTAATTACATGTCTAGAAACCTTAAGAAATTATGCTAAAAACCATTCACACTAATAAGAGGTTTAATAAAGATAATTTAAAAATAAAATATAGGGGTGCCTGGGTGGCTCAGTTGTTAAGCATCTGCCTTCAACTCAGGTCATGATCCCAGAGCCCTGGGATCAAGGTTCACGCTGGGCTCCCTGCTTGGTGGGAAGCCTGCTTCTCCATCTCCTGTTTCCCCTGCTTGTGTTCCCTCTCTCACTGTCTCTCTTTCTCTGTCAAATAAGTAAATAAAATCTTTATAAAAAAAAATAAAGGGGTTCCTGGGTGGCTCAGTGTGTTTAGCCTCTGCCTTCGGCTCAGGTCATGTTCTCGGGGTCCTGGGATCGAGCCCCACGTCGGGCTCTCTGCTCAGTGGGGAGCCTGCTTCCCCCTCTCTCTGCCTGCCTGCCCCTCTGCCTACTTGTGATATCTCTCTCTCTCTGTCAAATAAATAAATAAATAAATAAAAATTAAAAATACAAAAATACAAATACAAAAAGCAGGGACTTTCCTATATAATGGTAATAATTAATTTAAAAACACAACAAAGTAAAAACATTACAGAAATTGGCAGCAAAAAACATAAAACCTCTAGGAATAAATTAAGCAAGAATACTAATGGTGGGGGCTGGAGGGGGTAAGGGAGACAATATTTTGCTCAGGAGAGAAATACATGAGCTTCTTCCTTGTAGGCCCAGAGCACCTGTCTGGGGAAAGATTTGAATTATTACAGAAAAAATACAAAGAAAAGGAATGAATATGCAATCTTTGACATTCAGAGCAGGCCTCTTCCTTATAAGTCAAGCCAATGTCCTGAGAGCATTTTCAAAGTTCCTTTTTCTCCCCCTTTCAACACACCGGATCAAGAAGCAAGCTGAGGACCTGGCCCCCAGAGCTCCCCCACAGCACAGAAAGCTCCCGACTTGCATGTATGACAGCCGAGTAGCAAGGGTTTGAAGCTCTAAGGCAGAGGGGGCCCATGATAGCCAGACCCAGGGGAAGCCTGGTCTCTTCTGGCCCCAGGTGATGAGGGAAAAGAGAAAAGAAACAGAAGAAAGAGATGTGAAGTATAAAATCTGTGAAGCAGCCCCTAGAGGATGGGGGTAGAGATGGGGGTAGAGACCAGTAGACACTGACATTATGTGGATAAAAAATACAGTCTACAAAATCTGGGAATTCATAAAAACGTGACCTCATTTACACATGCAAGGCAGTTAGGGCTGGGAATGGTCGAGTTGCAACCTTAAATGTATGCACAGACAAGAGCTGGAGAGCTACCCGACCTGATATTAACAGCGCTTCTCACTGAGTGGTGGGGTTACCAGTGATTGATTTTTATTTCGGCAATCTGTATTTTTAACATTTTAAAAATAAACATCGTATTTGTATATTAATGAAAGCAACAGAAGTTACAGCAGCTTTAGAAAAGATATTCAGGGGGTGCCTGGGTGGTACCATCAGTTAAGCAACCAACTCAAGTCTGATCTCAGGATCTTGACCCCACCCCCAGCTCTATGCTCAGTATGGAGTCTGCTTGAGTTTCTCTCTCCTTCTCCCTTTGCCCCTCCCCTCTGTGCTCTCCAGCTCACTAGCTCTCTCTCAATTAACAAATAAATATTCAGAAAACATGCCGATCCAAATAGATAGCTCTGAATCCCAGCCAAGCCATTCACCTCCTTCACCAAAGAGCAGCCAGACTCCAGAATCATAAACTCGATTGGTGTCAGCTTAAAAATGCCAAAAAGTGTAAGAAGTATATCAGATTGGCTGTCCTTGGGAATGGGAGGGAGCTGATTAACCCAAGGGGACTGCTCTTCCCCAGCCCTCCTGGATGGTATGCCCATGGGCATTTAGACACGCATATAGCAGGTAAACACAGTAAATTTTTTTGAGCCTCACTTTCCCCTTATGCACAATGAGGGAAGGACTGGTGACAGACTGAATCTGTACAGTCAAAGTTGTCTTCCTTTCTGACTTTTCAAGTTTCTACAACTTTCTGAAACCCCCATTAAAAGATAACGGTGACTGCCTGCCTCTCTGCCTACTTGTGATCTCTCTCTGTCAAATAAATAAATAAAATCTTAAAAAAAAAAAAGATAACGGTGACACTTAGAATTTCATTTATTTAACTAACATCTATTTAACCTGGCCCTACATTTCATGCTAAGGCTAGGGAGAAGAAAGATGCAAATCTTTGCCCTCCAGCAGCTTTCTACCTTGGACAGGAGACAGAAATAGAAATGATTACAATGTACCAGGTAAATTCTGGGACCTGAGTGTTCAGAAGTCCCCAGCACATTGCAAAAGAGAGGGTCATTCATAAGCAATAAACTTCTCTCCCTTTTCTCCCCAACCTGCTATTTTAATAATTGCTAGAATAATTACACTTTACAAATTGATCTCACTCAAACCTCCCACAACTCAATTATCCTTGTGTTACATACATATGAGTCTCATAGCTAGGAAGTGGCAAGTCAGAATGGAGCCCAGGCCTGTCTAGCCCCAAAGCCTACCACCAACACAGTGTTAGACTGAGAGAGGGAACTGAATGAGGCATGAGGCCTCCCTTCGAAAGAGGAGCTGTGTCTCTGAGAATCCACAGGAGACGAAAAAGAGACTCTGGGAGAATAAAGGAGGAAA
Source organism: Neogale vison (assembly GCF_020171115.1). NCBI lineage: Eukaryota > Metazoa > Chordata > Mammalia > Carnivora > Mustelidae > Neogale > Neogale vison. Next base: position 35,679,123 of record NC_058099.1, read on the forward strand.
AAAAGGGCAGAGTCTTTCAAGACTTCTGCCTTAAAAATTTGAAAAATTCTGATTAGATGTGTAGAACAATGTTCAAAGAGATAATAGTTTCCTGAGTGGCTTTCCAACCTATTCTCCACCAAAAAGAAACATTTTCTTAACGTAGATAATAATCAGGGGTGCCTGGGTGGCTCAGTGGGTTAAAGCCTTTGCCTTTGGCTCAGGTCATGATCCCAGGGTCCTGGGATCGAGCCCTGCGTCGGGCTCTCTGCTTGGCAGGAAGCCTGCTTCCTCCTCTCTCCCTGCCTCTCTGACTACTTGTGATCTCTTAAACATATGAATAATATGTTAAACAACATATTGAATAAATAAAATCTTAATAATGAATAAATAAAATCTTAAACAACAAAAGTAGATAATAATCCAAAGATGAGATGGTTGGACAGATGAATTAATATGTGATAATGCGAACAGTAAATTGCTGACAATTGTCAAAATCAGATTTTAAGTATGTGGCTACTCACACTACAATTTTTCTGGCCTTTCTGTACGTTTAAAATTTTTCACATACACACCCACCACCAACCCTCCCCCCACACACACACAATGTTGTAGGCAGGGGGCAGTAAGCAATAGGTGGGCAGGAAAGTAGGAGAATGGAGTTTTCTAGTGCTGTCCCATATGGCGATTGAGTCCATGAAATGTGGTTAATCTGAGTTGAGGGTTTCTGTATACGTAATATAGACTCCAGATTTTTAAAACTCATACATAAAAGAATATAAAATATCTCATTAATAATTTTTATCCTACAGATGCGTAGGTGGCTCAGTCAGTTCAAGTCTACCTTCAGCTCAGGTCATGATCCCAGGGTCCCGGGATCGAGTCTCACATTGGGCTTTTCCTTGCTCACTGGGGAGCCTGCTTTTCCCTCCACCTGCTGCTCCCCTTGCTTGTGCTCCTTCCCTCTGACAAATAAATAAATAAAATCTTTTTTAAAATCATGTTTATCCTATTCGCAGGTTGAAATGATAATTTTTATATGTTAGATTAAATAAAATATATTATATAAATTTTTACCAGCTTTTGTTTTTTTTTAAACATGTACTACACATATAACTTATATGCACACCCTGTAGAGCATTTCTACTGAACAGTGTCACCTACAGCACTGAGTCACCACAGATCCTATTCTTTTGCTTATTCACACCTGCTCTGGATCAGTTCCTGTGCTGGGGGAGGCAGGGGTGACAAACACAGTCATGGCCACAGATAGCCAAAGGTCTAGGTCCGAGAGACAAGCCAAGACAGACCTGGAAACACTATAGGATTTCAGTATCTAGGTAATCTCAGTGGCTTCCTTGCTTGTCAGTGTCCATGTGGTGCCTTTCTGATTAGACAGAGGGCAGAATCTTTCTGCACATTTAGAAATATGTAGGAGTGTTTGAAGAGGTCAGGATTGAGGGTCAGCATTTCACATGCAAGAGTCAGGGAAGGTAAGCATCCCACACTAAAGACAGTCCCACTAGAGGAGAATTATCTTATCCAAAACACCAGTAGTGTCCCTGTTGAGAAACCCAGTAAGAAGACATAGAAAAAAAACCCAGAAGAATGACACACCTGTTTCTGCCCACTGGATAAGGACTCTGAGGCCTGTTTACCAACCCATACAGAGGTAGCACCAATATTTCTATGCAGGCAAGAACAAGGAGCTCCCTTGGGTACTGAATCACATAACCCAATTCCATGTCTCCTTAACTGTCCCAAGGGACAGTTAAGGACACCCAAGGCTTTGGGTCCCAGCAGGAAACTTTTCTGATTATGAAGACTGCCAAAGGCAGCGTTCACTTAGCCCAGCCTAATTAACCGTCTGGGAGCCTGTACCCAGGGCTCAGGGCACCACTCTTCAGCATCAGGCTTTAAAATGCCACAGTACAGCCCACTTCTGGAGGTGGTTCCCAGTGAAAATGAGTCATCCCTTTGGTCTGACCTCAGGGGATGGAGCTATGGGAAATAAGGAGTGTGGATGGGTGTCCTAGCATAACTGCAGTTAAGGACAAGTCCTCAAGCTCCACAGATCCCCAGAAGGCCTCAGTTGAGCACCATGTGAAGAAGGTGTGAGGACTCTGAGATAGGTGAGTATCACTGCTAGCTTGTGAGAGGATCAGAAATCCCTTTCTGGGGGCGCCTAGGTGGCTCAGTGGGTTAAAGCCTCTGCCTTCGGCTCAGGTCATGATTCCGGGGTTCTGGGATAGAGCGCATTAGGCTCTCTGCTCAGCAGGGAACCTGCTTTCCCCCCTCCCCTCTGCCTGCCCCTCTGCCTACTTGTGATCTCTGTCTGTCAAAAAAAAATAAATAAAATCTTAAAAAAAAAAAAAAAAAAAAAGAAATCCCTTCCTAGAACAAGGTCCAGTGGTGCAGGCAAGAAACGAGAGGTGCCTGCATCATAACAGTATCTGGGAGAAATGCAGGTAGAAGAGGCTTAAAATATATTGTTGAGATGGAATTAAGAGGAATTTCTGACACATTTGACAAGGAAACTTAAGGGACCTGGAATGAACAACTGAATGGTAGAATAGGCCAGAATAACTTCTTGAGAAACTTGTCAGTGAAGAGGAGAAGAGGGATGAGGCAGCAGCTGCAAGAGGAAATTATGTCAAAGAAAGTTTTATTTTAAAGATACAGATGAGTGAAAAGAAGGGTCACATGTACCCTAATGTTCATAGCAGCAATGGCCACAATCGCCAAACTGCTGGAAGAGCCAAGATGCTCTTCAACAGATGAATGGATAAAAAAGATATGGTCCATATATACAATGGAATATTACGCTTCCATCAGAAGGGATGAATACCCAACTTTTGTATCAACATGGACAGGACTGGAGGAGATCATGGTGAATGAAATAAGTCAAGCAGAGAAAGTAAATTATCATTTGGTTTCTCTTACTTATGGAGCATAAGAAATATGAGACTGACACACTACCTACTGTGCAAACGAGGCACCTTGGAGCATAAGGAATAATATGGAGGACATCAGGAGAAGGAAAGGAAAATTGAATTGGGGTAAATCATAGGGGGAGACAAAGCATGAGAGACTATGGACTCTGAAAAACAAACTGAGGGTTTTGGAAGGGAGGGGGTGGGGAATGGGTGAGACTGGTGGTAGGTATTAAGGAGGGCACATATTGCATGGAGCACTGGATGTGGTACATAAACAATGAATCTTGGAACACTGAAAAAAATAAAATAAAATAAATATATAAAAAATAAAGATGCAAGAAGATGGAGCCCTGTATTCCATGGGAATCCCCAAGGGAGGGGAGTAACTCATGGAATGACATTCCTGTGGAGAAGAGAGGGATTAGGGATTAGGGTCAGGAATAGGGGTGGAGTGGGATATTTTGATATTAACTCCCTGTCTCAGTGCCTGGTATCATGGGCTTCCAGCCAACTAGATACTTGAAGTGATGCTCCTTGGAACTCATTCCTTTTCCTTCCTGCTCACAGGTTTTTTTTTTTAATTAAACTATGTGCTGTTTACCACAAAAGTTTTTTAAAAGATGTAGAAAAATTGAAAGCAGAAAGAGAGAAAATATATGTGAAGCAAATAAGCAAAAGAAAGTTGGTATAATAATAGACAAAGTAAATTTTAGGGCAAAAAAACTTTCTAGAGATAAAGAGGATGCATATATAAATGTAAAAGATCATTTTCACCAGGAGGATATACCAATTATAGTGTTGTATGCTCCTAATAACATAGTATGAAAGTATATAAAGCAAAAATTTCTAGAACTCTAAGGAGAAACTGGCAAATTCATAATAAGGAAAAGGATTCTAACACATATCCTTACATTATTGAGAGGTCAAGCAGACCAAACAATCAGTAAGAATTTAGATTTGAACAAATTTGACTGTGAACTTGATAAAGTGGACATATATAGAATCACTGCCCTCAGCAGAGAAGACACATTCATTTCAAATGCACAGATACTATTGATGAAAAATCACCAGAAAATAGGTCATAAAGCAAACCTCAACAAATGTAAAGGATGGATATCATACAGACCACAATCTTTGAATACAATGAGGTTAAATTAGAAATCAAGTTGAGATAAATTTTTAAAATTTAAAGATTTATCCAACAACCTCCATTTGTTTGGGAATTAAGAAATATACTTCCATAATAATTAAAAGGAATAGTAATAGAAATTACAAATTATTTAGAACAAGACAGATTTAGAAATAGTACATATCAAAATATGTGGAGTGAAATTTAAAAAGCATTTATGATTAGAAAAAATAAAGTCTTAAATTTAATAAGCTTAAAAACTGAGAAAAATTAACCAAGATTAGCAGAAAGAAGAAAATAATAAAGATTAGACCAGATGTAAATCAAACAAGGAAAAGAGAAACAATTTTTTAAAAATCAACAAAATCAAGAATAGGTTTTTTTTTGTTTGTTTGTTTTTAGTATATGTGCTGCTGAAGCGAGCACTCAAGTGTAGGTTTTAAAAATATATACAATTGGTAAATCCTGAACTAGACTAACAGAAAAAAGAGCAAAGACTCAAATAAATAGAATCAGAAATGAAAGAGGAGACACTATAACAAAAGACAGAGAAATTAAAAATAACATAAGAATTACTATAAACAATTACATATCAACAAATTGCATAATCTAGAAATGGATAGATTCTTAGAAGAATGGATAAATTAGAAAGAAGAAATTTCTTCTAAATTCTTAGAAGAAATGGATAAATTCTTAGAATCCCACAATCTACCAAAACTTAATCAAGAAGAAATAAAAAGCCTGAACAGACCAATAATAAATAAAGAGATTGAATCAATAACCAAACACCTCCTACCAATGACAGACTAGGACCAGATGGCTTCACAGGTGAATTCTACCAAACACCAAAAGAAGAATTAAAACCAATCCTTCTTAAATCCTCCCCCAAAAAAACAGAACAAGAGGGAACACTTGCAAACTCATAATTTTATAAGGCTAGCATCACCCTGATACCAAATCCAAAACAGCCGCCATGAGAAAAAACAAAAACAGAAACTGCAAGTCAATATCCCTGGCGAACATAGATGCAAAAATCCTCAATAAAAATTCTAAAAAAAAAAACTGAATTCAACATTACATTAAAAGGATTATATACTACAACAAAGCAGAATTATTCCTGGAATGCAAGGATGGTTCAACAGACAAAAATCAGTAAATGTAATACACCATGTCAACAAAATGAAGGATAAAAAAACATGTTCATCTCAATTGATTCAGGAGAAGCATTTGACAAAATTCAACACCCTTTCATTGTAAAAACTCTCAACAAAATAAAAAGAGAAGGAAACTACTTCAACATAATAAAGTCATATATGAAAAAAATCCACAGCAAACATCATGCTCAGTTGTAAAAGACTGACAGCTTTTCCTCTAAGATAAGAAACAAGGCAAGGATGCCCCCCTTTCATCATAGTACTAGAAGTTCTAGCCAGAGAAATTAGGAAAGAAAAGGAAATAAAGGCATCTTAATTGGAAAGAAAGAAGTAAAATTATCTTTGTTGGCAGATATAATCTTATATTTAGAAAACCTTAACGACTCCACAAAAAAAGCCATTAGCACTATAAATGAACTCAGCAACATAGCAGGATACTATACACAAAAGCCAACACACAAAAATCAGTTGGATTTCTATACAAGAACAACCTAGAAAGAATCACAAAAACAAGTCCATTTACAATAGCATCATAAAGGGGCGCCTGGGTGTCTCAGTAGGTTAAGCCTCTGCCTTCAGCTCAGGTCATGATCTCAGGGTCCTGGGATAGAGCCCCACATTGGGCTCTCTGCTCAGTGGGGAGCCTGCTTCCCCCCCTCTCTCTGCCTGCCTCTCTGCCTACTTGTGATCCTCCTCTCTCTGTCAAATAAATAAATAAAATCTTTAAAAAAGAAAAATTAAAAATTAAAAATAGTATCATAAAGAATAAAAGGCTTAGGAATTTACTTAACCAAGGAAGTGAAAGATTTGTACAATAAGAACTACAAAAAAGAAAAAAAAAAGAACTACAAAAATTGCTGAAAGAAATGCAAGCAGACATAAAGAGAATCACTTCCCATGTTCCTGGATTGGAAGGCTTAACATACTTTAAATATCAAAACTATCCAAAGTGCCCTACAGATTCAATGCAATCCCTAAGAAAATCCCAATGACATGTTTCACAGAAATAGAAAAACTCATCCTAAAATACAATTGAATCACAAAAAAATGGCAAGTAGCCAAAACAATCCTGAAAAAGAAGAAAAGGAAGACAAAATTGGAAGACTCACACTTCCTGATTCCAAAACCCACTACAAAGTTACAGCAATCAAAACAGTATGGCACTGGCAAAGAAAGAGATGTATAGACCATTAGAATACAATAGAGAGCCCAGTAATAAACCCCCACACATATGATCAAATGACTACTGACAAGGGTGCCAAGATCCTCAGTAAGGAAAGGATAGTCTTTTCAAAAAATGGCACTGGGGTTGGGGTACCTGGGTGGCTCAGTGGGTTAAAGCCTCTGCCTTTGGCTCCGGTCATGATCTCAGGGTCCTGGGATGGAGCCCCACATCAGGCTCTCTGCTCAGCAGGGAGCCTGCTTCCCCCTCCTCTCTCTGCCTACTTGTGATCTCTGTTAAATAAATAAAATCCTTTTAAAAAAAAGTTTCATTACATTGTATTTGGCAACAATTTCTTAAATAGGACACCAAGGAAATAGGTAACAAAAAAAAAAAAATTAGACAAATTGGACCCCATGAGAATTTTAAAACTTTGTGTATCAAAAAAAAAAAAAACTATCTACAGAGTATGAAGGTAGCCTACAAAGTGGGAGGAAATATTTGCCAATCATATATATGATAAGGGATTAATATCCAGAATCTCTAGAGACCTTCTAAAACTCAACAACAACAACAACAACAAAACAATTTAAAAATGGGCATAGGCATCAGAAAAGATCAGAAAAAATGGACATTTGCATCAACCGAGATGGAACTGGAGGGGATTATGCTGAATGAAATAAGTCAAGCAGAGAAAGACAATTATCATAATGTTTCACTCCTATGCGGAATATAAGGAATAGTGCAGAGGACCATAGGGGAAGGAAGGGAAAACTGAATGGGAAGAAATCAGAGAGGGAGACAAACCATGAGAGACTCTGGACTCCAGGAAACAAACTGAGGGTTACAGAAGGGAGGGGGAGGGGAGTTGGGGTAGCTGGGTGATGGGTATTAAGGAGGGCACATGTGGTGATGAGTACTGGGTGTTACACACAACTAATGAATCGTTGAACACTTACATCAAAAACTAATGATGTACTGTATGTTGGCTAACTGAACATAATAAAAAAAATAGAAGTTATTCCTTAATTAATTAATTAAAATGGGCATAGGATTTGTACTGACATTTCTCCAAGATGATATATTAATGGCCAATAAGCATATGAAAAGATGCTCAATATCACGAACCATTAGGAAAACGTAAATCAAATCCATAATGAGATACCACCTCATGCCTATTATGACGGCTACTACTATGGAAAAAAATGGAAATTAGCGAGTGTTGGCAAGCATGTGGAGAAATTGCATACTGTTATACCCTTGCATACTGTTGATGGGGAGTATAAAATAATAGTACTGCCACTGTAGAAAATAGTGGAGGCTCCTCAAAATTTTGGAGGTTCCTCAAGAAATTTTTAAAAAGAAATGCCATACCAGCCAGCAACTCCACTTCGGGTACATACCCCAAAAAACTGAAAGCAGGGTTAACATTAGCATAACAGCATTGTTCACAGCAGCTAAAACATGGGAGCAACCCAACTTTCCATCAGCTAGTGAATATATGAGCAAAATGCAGTATGTCCATACAATGGAATGTTAGTCTGTCTTTAAAAAGGAAGGCATCCGGGCGCCTGGGTGGCTCAGTGGGTTAAGCCGCTGCCTTCGGCTCAGGTCATGATCTCAGGGTCCTGGGATCGAGTCCCGCATCGGGCTCTCTGCTCAGCAGGGAGCCTGCTTCCCTCTCTCTCTCTCTCTCTCTCTGCCTGCCTCTCTGCCTACTTGTGATCTCTGTCTGTCAAATAAATAAATAAATAAATAAGGAAGGCATCCTGCAATGGCGACAATATGGATGAACTTTGAAGGGATTATGCTCATTGAAATAAGCCAGTCACAAAAAAGATAAATACCGTATAATGCCGCATGGTAGGCTCCTCTTCTTATTTACAATTCCCTACTGCCTTGTCTATGAATTCCGTTTCCATTTACCACCTCCAGGAGTGGTGATGGAGGGGCTGAAGGAGTTACTGAGAGGATCTCAGCTGGGCTTGGCAGCTCCCCATTCCTCCCAGGACTTCTCTGGGTGTCTCTGGTTCAAGCGGTGACAATTACTGACTCAGTTTGAGGGCAAATATCTCCCATGCCCACTACCTGGGCCTGCCTGCTTGCTGTTACAGTCTCTTACCAGTCATCTTGATGGTTCCCCGAGGCCCTTCCTCCTGCTCCTCATAACCATTGCCTGTGAGCCAAGAACCCCCAACACCACTACTGTCTTTATTGCAGTAACCTCTTCCTTGCTTTGGTTGGCTGTGGTTTCCTCTAACAATTCAGTCTCATTTGCTTATCATTTCTCAGCAATTCCTCAACATTTCTGGTCTGCTGGTAGCACTCTCTCTGATTTTGCAGTGTTGTTAAGAATTAAGAATTAATTTTTATTTAAATATGTACAAGTTCTATTTTCTACAACTTTTTGATAAGACCTCCACACACATATTTAGTCTCCAAACTTGGCTAGCTCCAAGAGTTCAAGATCTTACTTTCTGGACCAAAGATGAAATACAGTTTTCTGATTTATAAATTTATTGATATGAAAGGCCATCCAGATTCATAAAAGTGAAAGTATATTTGAGGTTTTGGCCTCATTGGAAGTGACATAAAGATAATTATAAAGCTTAGAGAAAGGATATATTAGTGAAGGGCGCCTGGGTGGCTCAGTAGGTTAAGCCTCTGCCTTCAGCTCAGGTCATGTTCCCAGGGTCCTGGGATCGAGCCCCGTATCTGGCTCTCTGCTCAGCGGCGAGCCTGCTTCCCCTTCTCTCTCTGTCTGCCTCTCTGCCTACTTTTGATTTCTCTTTCAAATAAATAAATAAAATCTTTAAAAAAAAAAAAAAGATATATTAGTGAACCGACTGATGGATTCTGAGAGAATAGATTCTTTTAATACAGATTTGGTCTCTTCCCTCAGGGTCTCCTAGCAGTTAGAAACTTGTAGAGGACACACAGCCACATAACTGGGGCACACAGATTTTATGTACCCCAGATTCCTCAATCTGTCATCCTGCTGCCAGAGTGATCTCCCTAGGCCTGAGCCCTGGAACTCAGGGCCTCATAGCAATTCCAACCACCTCTCACCTCCCCAAAGGTCATCAAGAATGGCCTGATGTCCACCAGGTGGAGCCCTAGAGCTAGAACCCATCAGATCGAAGCCCCCAAATCAATCTTGCACCTATGACAAGAATAAAACACTAAGAGGAAGAAGGGCATATTCCAGATACATGGAAAATTTGACACTGGGGAAGAATATATATTGATGGAAATCACTTCACGAACATATTAGAAGGAAAAGAGCTATGTGACCAGGACATTTAGTAAAAGATGTGGATTGATGGAGAGACCATGCTCCTGGAGGAGAAAACTTGATTTTTTTTTTAAAGATTTTATTTATTTATTTGTCAGAGAGAGAGGGGGAGAGAGCGAGCACAGGCAGACAGAGAGGCAGGCAGAGGCAGAGGGAGAAGCAGGCTCCCCGCCGAGCAAGGAGCCCGACGCGGGACTCGATCCCAGGACGCTGGGATCATGACCTGAGCCCAAGGCAGCTGCTTAACCAACTGAGCCACCCAGATGATGACAATTCTGCCTTTCAAATTTGTCAATGAATTAAAGACAAAATCCCAGAAGAGATTTCATGAAATTTGACAAGCTGACTGCACAATTTTTTTGGAAAAGGAAATGTGCTAGAATAATGAAGACACTATTAAAGAAGGCTAGTAAGAGGGAATCTGACCTAGCAGATATCAAGACACTAGTAATTACAGTAATTAAAAGAATGTGGCATGAGGACTGTAATGTGGCATGAGACAAAAAAATATATTTAAGACCTAACATCGTGTCTAGAAAGAGATCCAAAAATATATGAAAAATGAGTATTGATAAACAGTGCTGCAACAAATGTAATTCTGGAAAATACAAGTAATCTAGTCACAGAAAACATCTGAGGTGGCCTGGTTTGGGCAGAGGGGAATGGATTACCCCAGGGCATGGGGAAACTTTGGGGATAACAGATAAATTCTCAGTCTTGATTGTGTTGATGTTTTCATGACCGTACACTTACATTAAAATTCATCAAGTTATATGATTTAAATATATGCAATTGTACATCACTTATGGTCAATAAGACTGCAACAAGAAAGCATGCTTAAAAGCCATATTTAATATGATTACAAAATCAACTGGGGAGCTTGGGTGGCTCAGTCATTAATCATCTGCCTTCAGCTCAGGTAGGTTGCTTTTAATTGCTTTTAATTGCTCACTCGCGTGCTCTCTCTGTCAAATAAATAAATAATTTTTTTAAAAAAAATCAATCTTTCTGTGTAGATATGCATATGTAAATGACCAGAAAAGTATCTAGATAGACATACATATAACCAGAACACTGGTTACCTTTGGGGAGTTGGGGAGAGGCAGCAATGAAAAGGGGGTGTGACTTGTATACCATATACTTCTATATTCTTCATATTTTTTAAAAAATACGTTCTAGGGGTGCCTAGAACATAAAAAGTACGTTCTAGGGGCAAAGGTTTTAACCCACTGAGCCTGGGTGGCTCAGTGGGTTAAAGCGTCTGCCTTCAGCTCAGGTCATGGTCCCAGGGTCCTGGGATCGAGCCCTACATCAGGCTCTCTACTCAGCAAAGAGCCTGCTTCCCCACCACCCCCTACCCGCCTGCCTCTCTCCCTACTTGTGATCTCTGTCAAATAAATAAAATAAAATCTTTTAAAAAAATACGTTCTATATGTGTAACTTGTATAAGAACATAAAAAGCTAATAAAAGCACTTGTATTTTAAAATAGTTAAATAAAAATCAAACAACAATAACAATATCCAGTTCCAAAATAAAATGACCATATTTGATAACGAGGCCCTCGAGCCCACAGAGGCACTGGAAGGAACCTCGAGGAGCCACTGTCAGGATATCTGTCCGGAGTGTGGAGAAGAGGAGCCAGGCGCAGTGAGAGGCACCCTGTCACCACCTGACCTGGGCAGATCCGCTTTGCACTGAGCGAGGACGCTGCATTCACGGGCAGACCCATCACATCATAGAGCAACCAGGGGACCCTGAGCCAGCCGCTTCACCTCTCTAGAGCAGTTGTCCTGTCCATAACAATGAGGGTGCACCAGGAGGTTAGATATGGACTCCCTTGCCCTGATATTCTGTGATTCTCTTTGTCTCTCTTCACCCAATTCCCTCCCCGTTACACTCTTTCCAAATTTTGCATTTTCTTGAGATCCCCATGAAAGGTGGCAGGACCTCTAACTCCTGGAAAGCAACTCTGCCTACCATTTGGGTGCTCACCCATTCACTATTTTTTAAATTTATTCACCGCGAAGCATTTATGCATTTATTTAATTATTCATCCATCCACTCCTTGACTCATTCTGTACACACACACACACAACACACACACACACACACACATCACACGGGCTGGGGGCTGACCTGTAAGTGTGGGTCCTGACCCTGAGTCACTTTCTCCAACTTTTCCACACCAATTAAGATTTCCAAAGAGACTCTGTGTAATTGGGTCTTTGGGACATCATCCCTGAAGCACCCCAAAGTTTCTAAGCTGGGCGCCTTTCCTCTTCTCCCTCTAAATTGCCTTGGGGATTGCACAGTCCCTTGGCACATAGGGAGCTTTGAAAGGTGCCTACTCCATTTGGCCTGCGTGCTGCCTGGGAGGCCGTCGGTCACAACGGAGCTGGGAGCTGCCCAGGTCAGAGAGACCCTAGCCACCCACAGTAAGCTACTGAGGACCCTGTGTGGCCTTGAGCACACCAGCATCTCCTAATTCCACCAAACCTGACACCCTTTAGAGAACATCCACTGAATTCTGAGTACTTTGCCTAATTCCACCCAATTCTAAAAGCTCCACTTAATTCTTTCAAGTTGCAAACACATCCCTGAATTCTGCACAAATCTAGGCATGTGTTCTTAGTTTGGGAAGCTGGGTCAATGTGAAACCCTTGTGTCCTGACCACCAGGGATCCCGGGGGGCCCACTTCTTTGAACAGTGTTATCCGAGCTGTAGCCAAAGGCGGCCCCTGGTCTCTGAATTATCTTCAGGGAAACAGGGAACATGGATCAGAAAGAGCCTCAAGGTAAGTAAAAAAGAGGAGATGTGGGGACAGGGGAAGGGGTCTTGGCTGGGAGTCAGGAGCCCCAAGGAATTACTGGACCCTTGGTTTCCCCCTCCAACTCAGTATGTGATGACGCTGGGCATGCCTCTTCTCCTCTCTGGGTCTCAGTTTCCATATGGAAAGAGGGGTAGTCTCCATGAGCTTCAAGACCCTCCGGCTCTGCCAGGTTACTGTCCAGATTAGTAACAGCTTATGATTGTCACCCAGCTGCTCGTTCCCAATTTGTCTGAGCCCCATGAAGTCACAGCAAGACAGGAAAGAGTTGACTGTGACCAGGCTGGGGGCTTCAACTTGGCCTTCAGAACCTGGGTGAGGAGGGGAAGGAGGTGGCCCCCCTACAGGCTGTCAGGGTAGGCAACAGACGACTTTGGAAATGCCAACACAGGGCCATGGTGCACAAAGAAGAGGGTTCAAGCTGGCCTGGGAGAAATAAAAGAAGGCTCCCTGGGAGAGATAACATCTGCACTGGTTTTTAGGTAACCTATGTCTAGGAGTGAGGAGAAGGCAGAAAGGATATTATGGGCTCTGCAGACAAAGCTTCCTAGCCCTGCTTTGGGAACCAGAGTTCCCCGGCATTCAGCCACATCCCTTCTTGGCCTCTCTTCCTACAGGCCTCCAACCCCCAGCTGAAGGAGAGACAACAGAGCAGGGAGACCCACAACTCAGCACTCAGGCTGGAAAGCAGACAAGACATTGAGCTAGTGGTTCTGTGACCATGTCCTCGCTCTGATGTCTCTTTCTCCTCCTGGTTCTGCCCAAAGTTTGTTCCCCCCCACAAAGGCTGCTCCTTCTCTACTGTACCTCCAGGGCCCCTGCTTGGTCTCCACTCATCCTAGTCATCCTGCTTGGTCCTCTGAAGCCCTGGCCACAAGTCAGAGTGTCTGCACTATTGGTGTGTGTGTGTGTGTGTGTGTGAGAGAGAGAGAGAGAGAGAGAGGGAGGGAGAGAGAGAGATAGTGCACAAGAAAGTGAGAGTGCCTGCTACCCACGTGCACACCTTCACATGGATGACTGTACAGGGACACACATGAGCCTGTGTGTGTCATATATTCACACAGCCACATATGTGTGCACATGGAGGTCAGAGAGTTGTTTGCACATACAACACGTAGCTAGGGGCCATATGTGGGGACATGATGTGGGTGTGCGTATACTGAGATAGAAAGCCAATGGCTGCCCATGTTTGCTAGGGACTTTAGGGGACAGATTATAGTATGTGGAACAGCATGAAGGGGAAGCTGTAGCCTGACCTGACTAGTGGGGCTGCACAAAATGCCCTCTCTCTCCACCCACAGCCCTGGCAGATGCTGGTCTGTGGCTATTGACGCTCAGTTAAACAGAAGTGCCCCTCCAGGAGCCCAGTCTCAAGTTTCCCAGCTCTTTCTTGGATGGAGCTTACAGATCACGCTCCCCTGACCCCACAACATCTCTAGACATAGCCAAGCAGAGACAAGATCTTCTACCTGAGGTCCCAAGGCTAGAGCAGAGCTCTCCCTCTGCAGAAGGGGCCCTTCACCCCTGCGGTGGGCCCAGCACTCTGGACCCCATGTTTGTTCTATGCAGGAGGGAAGAGTCCACAGGGGTCACTTAGCCTGTACCTTGCTGGATGGTGTAGGCCCAGTAACACCCAGAGACTCTGTATGAGGAAGGATTTTTGTGACCCCCAGCATGGCTTGACAGAAAGAGAAAAAAAGGTGGGGGGGGGAGAAAAGTATGTCCATGGGACCATGGGACAAACAGTCTTCTTATCTTACCACCAGAGGCCTGCAGACAGAAGCAGGATGAGGTAGGCACGGAAACTGGAGAGGATTTCTGCCTAGGAATGGTTTGAATTTAGAGGCCTGGGCGCACATACATCCTCATTTGTTCCCCTAATGCCTAGCATGGTACCAGGTGTGTGGCAGGAACTTAATCTCTTCATTCTGGAACAGACAAACACACGACAAGTAAAAGGGAACTGTCTCAGGCAGGTGAGGCACCCCCAGGAAAAGGTGCTCCCTCCAGACCCAGGTCTGGGCAGCACGTCCCATGGGTTTATTGACATCAATGGCAGGTGTCCGAAATACTAAGGAAAAGTTGACTTATGCTCATTACCCAGTGGGAAGATTAAGGGGAGAACAGGGGAGAAAGATGTTCACGCAGTGTGATAAAAGGACCACCACCATTTGGCCCTTGACAGAAACAAACATCTGCTGAGCATGATGTGGGTGTCATACAGCTGTGAGGCCTGGATTCTAGACTCACCTTGCCACGAACCCATGATGCGATCTGTTTCCTTGCTGCACAGTGAGATCCAACAGGTTCACCTCTCAGGGAGCCTTCCACGCTGATACCCTACAAAGTCATGGGGTCAAAGCAGCTCCGGCTCAGGCTGGAGAAATTAGAGGAGTTGGGGGGCCAGGCCAGCTAGTCCTACAAATTGCAGCTCGAAAGCCCACAAAGAAGGCAGATTCTGAAGGTCAGTCCGCACACAGTAGCTGACAAACAGGCCCTGTGGAGGGACAGGTGGATGAGCCCACTGACAGGCTCAAGGTTCAGCCGTCCCTCCAATGAGAGGCACAGTGTATGCCTCATGCATGGAGACCAGAGCTAAGCTAAAGACACAGCCAGATGTCCGCAGGCTGAGAAATAAAGGAGAAGGGCATTCCCAAGAGCGGGAAGAGTGTAAGGCAGCTCAGAGTCTTCCTAAAAGCCAGGAAGACCCTCAGGAACCATCTAGCCCAGGGATTCTCAGGTGCGCCACCATGCCGAGCAGAAGCAGCATCACGCAGACTGAGTCAGAAGCTCTAGGGATGGAGCCCAGCAACCTGTGTTGTGACAAACTTTCCAGGTGATTCTGCTACACATGAAGATTTGAGGACCTCTGATTTTCCCCGAACTATGTTAATAGAACACTCATCTGCTATAGGGGTGCCCGGGTGACTCTCGGTTTCAGCATAGGTCATGATCTCGAGCCCATGTCCAGCTGTGCTCAGCAGGAAGTCTGCCGGAGATTCTCTCTCTCCCTCTTCCTTTGCCCCTCCCCTCTTGTGCACTCTCTCTCTCTCTCTCTAATAAATAAACCTTAAAAAAGGAAAGAATATTTATCTGCTGCAGATTCATGTAAAAAGAGGACCCATGATCAAGTAAGTTTGGGGATTACATGCCCTATACCACGTTTGGAAGTCACAAATCACACTGGCCTATCTGAAGACCTGAAGTAAAGGGCTTTATTTACTTTCAGTTCATTTAGTGTTGTCTCAAATTAATTTTTCAGATAGCCTACTAACATTCCCCCTAACACCCTCTCAGGGAAATGCTGATCAAGAGCAACGCTCACGTCTCACATGGATGAACTGCCACCCAGAGGTGCACGGATTGCTGGAACTCAAGGACGGAGCATGTGTAAGAACTGGAAAAGGCCCTAGCAACATATCCCCACCCAAAAGAGGCCCTGTGGGCTGTCCCCGACCCTGCATCCTCCTTCCCTCCATCCCAGCTGTGTGCCCCCTTGAGCACAGCAATATGGAGCCGGACAACAGGACAGAGATCTCTGAGTTCTTCCTGAAAGGATTTTCTGGCTACCCAGCCCTGGAGCACCTGCTCTTCCCTCTGTGCTCAACCATGTACCTAGTGACCCTGCTGGGGAACACGGCCATTGTGGCAGTGAGCATCCTGGACGTCCGCCTGCACACACCCATGTACTTCTTCCTGGGAAACCTCTCCATCCTGGACATCTGCTACACATCTACTTTTGTGCCCCTTATGCTGGTTCATCTCCTGTCGGCCCAGAAGACCATCTCCTTTATTGGCTGCGCCCTCCAGATGTGTCTGAGTCTCTCCACAGGCTCCACGGAGTGTCTGCTTCTTGCCATCATGGCCTACGATCGCTACCTGGCCATCTGCCAGCCCCTCAGGTACCCCGTGCTCATGAGCCCTCAGCTCTGCTTGTCACTGGCCGGATCTGCCTGGGTCCTCTGTCTCTTCAAATCAGTGACTGAAACAGTCATTGCCATGAGGCTGTCCTTCTGCGGCCACCATGTGATTAATCACTTCACCTGTGAGATCCTGGCAGTGCTGAAGCTGGCGTGCAGTGACACCTCAGTCAGTGAAGCCCTCCTGCTGGCGGGGGCCATCCTGCTGCTGCCTATCCCGCTGGCCTTCATCTGCCTGTCCTACGCCCTCATCCTGGCCACCATCCTGAGCGTGCCCTCAGCTGCTGGGCGCCGCAAAGCCTTCTCCACCTGCTCGGCACACCTGGCTGTGGTGATGCTGTTCTATGGCACCGTCATATTCGTGTACATGAAACCCAAGAGCAAGGAGGCCCGCATCTCCGATGAGGTCTTCACGGTCCTCTACGCTGTGGTCACACCCATGCTGAACCCTGTCATCTACAGCCTGAGGAACAAGGAAGTGAAGGAGGCGGCCAGGAAAGTGTGGGGTAGGAGCTGGACGTCCAAGTGAGGGAGGCCTGGAATTTTCAGGTTAGTAGGTGAGGCCTTCACAGGCCCACAGTGAGGACAGGTGGTGCACAAGGCTGAGCCTGGAATCCTCCTCCTGGAAAGCCAGCACCAAGTCCCACTGATGCTGCCACAGACTTGCTCGAAAAGCCCCTTCCCTGGCATCGCCCTGGCCGGCCCTCCACATCGCTTCCCGCACCTGTGCACCAGCTCCCGGCTAGCCTCAAGGCTACACTCCTAGTGGTCCTTCCACTCTGTCATCCCCGGGGCATCCAGAGGGACCTCTGGGAAAAACAAATGGGATCACATCCTCTCCTGATTGTAACCCCCAAACGGCTCCCCCTACTCTCAGGACAAAGTGTAGCTCTTCCCGGAGCATTCTAGGCCTTCACAAGCTGGCCCTACTAGTCCTGACTAACCCCCAACCTTTTGCCCCACCTTCTCCTCCTTACAGCCACACAAAACAGCATGTGTGCGCCCCAATGTTGCCCAGCCCTGCCCAGCTGCGTGCTCCTTCTGGCTCTTTCCATGAGGCAGCCACATCCAGCACGGCTTGACCCTCAAGGCCCAGCTCAAAGGCCACCTTGCCCAGGAAGCCTCCTCACTGAGCTCCTCCAGCTTCACTTGTGGTGCTATTGTAAGAGCAGACACAGTCAGAATCTACTCTGTCCCAAAGTCCAGCCCTGCCCAACCCTAGGCCCCCTCACAGGTTTTGTAAATAAATACATGAACACAATGTTGCAGGGCTGATAGCGGCAAAGCCTGAGGTCCTTCCTAAACCTGAGCAGAGCAGAGACAAGTGTTCAAAGATGACAGGCATGGCCTGGTGTCCTGGAAGGCGACAGCAGAGGCAGTGATGAGGCCCAGAGTCCATGATCCCCAGAGCGGTCCAGCCCTGGGGTACCGATCACCCTGAACAGCCCAGGGCCTGTGTTCCCAACATCTGCCTGGAACAGCAACAGCGGCCATTGCCATGCCTCCCAGTCCAGCATCCAGGCCTCACCTGGCTTTGGGGAGACTTGCTCTACCCTTCCTTATCTCATCACAGGGATCCTGCCAGAACTGCCCCTTCCTGGTGCTCAGCCTCTTCCCACTTTCCTCCTGACAACTCAGTGAGCACACAGTAGAAATGGAAACAGATTCACAGAGTATCTCCATTCCCTGCCCACCATTCCCCGGCCTCAGTGGCATCATCTACAAGAGGAGATGCTGGCCTCGGCCTCCAAGAAGCAGTCCAGCTCTCCTGCCCCCTGCCACAGGGAAGCCCAGTCCCTGCTAGAGCTCTCAGTTCCCCTCCAGTCCCTCTTTCTGCTTTCCATGTTGGTAGGAGAGAGCCCAGCCTACTCCCTGAAACTCAACCCTCTCTGACCAAGCCAGGTGAAGGTTGCCCGCCAAGATAACCAGCTTTAAGGCCATGACAGGAGTTTGGATGTTATCACGTGGGCACTGGGGTTTACAATCACATTTACTTTTAGTTAGATCACTGATTAGATACCATTTTCCACCCATGAAATTGGGGAAGAATTTTTTTTAACGTCTGTTGGTAATGAAGGTACAGTAAAGAAGTAATATCGTATGTGGCTGATGGAGATGGGAATAAGTTAATATAAACTTCCTGAAAAGTCACTTGGAAGTATGAATCAAAAGACTTAAAAAATTGTTAGGCTCTATGAGCTAACCCATCTACTTCTAAGAATTAGTCTCATATGATCATTAGAAACAAAGATTTATGAATAAGAATATACAAATAATAAATCCCGGTGGTATCCAATGACAGCATGTGATGTAGCCTTCAAAAAAATTCCTCTTTCCCGAAGAATATTTGATAATGAGAAATGCCCACAATGTAATTAATAGAAGAAAGCAGAATTCATAATTTTGCATTCACTATTATGTTAAAAATGTTATTTTTTGAAGTATTTTTGTTATGGATTTATGAATTAGTATAGATGAAAAAAATCCTGGGAAACTATGAAAAAATATTAAGAGTTGTTTCCACTGGATGGTGGGGTTAAATAGGATTGATCAGATAGAGCTGATTATTTTCTTAATTCCAACAGTTCCAATATTTATAACATGAAAGTGACTTTGAACTTAAAAATAAGGTGATGCATTTTTTTTTTATTTGACAGAGATCACAAGTAGGCAGAGAGGCAGGGAGAGAGAGAGGAGGAAGCAGGCTCCCCGCCAAGCAGAGAGCCCGATGCGGGGCTCAATTCCAGGACCCGGAGATCATGACCTGAGCTGAAGGCAGAGGCTTTAACCCATTGAGCCACCCAGGTGCCCCAAGGTGATGCATTTTTAAGAAATGGAAGATCACCTGGTTCCAGAATACAGCACTGATGAGGAGGCCTCCAGCCTGAGGGACAAGAAGTGAGCAAGCAGCTGCCCGTTCCAGGCTCTTGTGGTAGGGATGGGAATAAGTCAGGGGCAGCCTGACCCAATGGGCAACCAGAGAGAGGGCAGCTGAGAAACACTTGGGATGCACAGATGACTGCAGAGCTAGAAGATGGAGAGAGAGGCCTGTGGCATGCAGCCTGGGTTTCTGGCTTATTTAGGTGGCCAGCACTGCCGCCCCGAGACAGAGAGGAAAAGATGAGAGATGCAATGGGATGGCATTGAGTTCCAGGCATCCACAGGTGACAAGAGAACATTGTTCTATGAGCACGGAGAAAACAAGTGGTAACAGTCTTCGAATGTTTGACTTTGACCTGGGATCTTGATAAAGATTCCAGAGGACAAATCACAGTATACAGGGAAAATCTGTAGCTGCTGCTGCTTTATTTAAGGTTGTGTTGTAGTCTCTACAACTGTTTCAGCTGTTATTCTTTATTAGGAAAGGAAGGAGAGGAAACCTGGAGAGACCCAAGCACCTGACTGAACCCAACTCAATGTCCCTCACAAGTGCTCACGGCCTCACACTCTGTACAGCAATGCGCTTTCTGGAACTTTCATGAGTCCTGATCCTCACAACATTCTGGAATGGAGACACTCTTTTCACAGACCAAGACACCCATGCCTAGGACAGGGGGCCACAGACTTCAGTCTCGGATCCAAGGGGTAGGATGGCAGTAAGACCCAAACGGAGTCTGTCCGGTGTCTCTCCTGTACCTATTTCACCACAGCCAGGCGCTCCCAGGGAAGCACACGAATCCCGGGTCTCTAGGCCCCACAGCTGCCAAACCTGCAAACGTGTATAGTTCCACAGTTTGAACTTTAAATTGGGCAGGGACTGTGAGGTTCCCCAGGGCATAGAGCAGAGAGCTCTGTGGCAGGGGACCAGGAGGCTGGTCCTCGAGCTTTGGCCCTGGCCCAGCCCAGCCCAGTGTGTCTGCTGGTACTGAGCTCAGCACCTGCGGGCTCTGCTCTCCCAAGCCCTGGGTCAGGACACCTGGCAGCCCGCTCCACCTACACACCTGCGTGTGCTCATGCCACTGGGCCACAGGTATGACGAGGTAAGGACGATCCATAGTCCAGCATGTGGGCTATTCTCATGAAATCTTTTTTGAACATATGAAAACCAGAGTACTTGCTTGTGAAAGAAGACATAATGATACTAGTGATACTGGCTACCACGTACTGATTACCTACCATGTGCCAGGCTCTGTGCTAAGGGCTCTGCATGCCCCATCTCATTGGATCTTCAAAATAACCTCACAAGGAAACACTGTGCTTATCTCCACTCCACAGGTAAGGGAGGTGAGGCTGAGATAACTGCTAGCAAGTGACAGGTCTGGGACTTGAGCCCTGGTGGGTGGGACTCCAAAGCCTTCACTCACCTCCTCTGCCATCCAGTGAGGAAGTGGTCAAGCAGGAATCCTAGATCCAGGCATGTCAGGGAAATTGCAACAGAAGCTTCGGTCCTTTTATGCCCATGCCCTTTCTTTTAAAATAATTTGTGAAGCCTAAAATAAAATATTAAATGGTTCAAACTAGATTTGCCAGCCAGTGAAATTGATATATTTACCTTGCAAAGTAACCCTGGGTCTGTCAGACCTTGGGGATGGAAGTTGCTAGACAGAGTGAGGAAATGTTTCAGAAGGGACAGGGTACTCTATGTCACCGAATTGAGTGGTTCCATTCACAGGAGAAATCTGACCAAAGTCATACAGCAGAATCAGAACAGAAGCTACCATCAAACCTGGATCCCTCGCTCCTGTCACAGGGCTCCCGGTCCTGGTTCATGGCATCACCCTGCCTCTCAGGAGCTCTAAAACCG
Organism: Neogale vison; assembly: GCF_020171115.1. Lineage (NCBI taxonomy): Eukaryota > Metazoa > Chordata > Mammalia > Carnivora > Mustelidae > Neogale > Neogale vison. The sequence goes on from NC_058099.1 coordinate 35,700,271, forward strand.
GGGTGTGGAATTCAATAGTTATTCTCAGAGACACTCAGTTTCCTATCTCTCCGTGAACCTGATTTGGCAGGATATGACCGCGTGTGAGATGCTGGCAGGTAGATGCCAGAGTGGTTTTCCGAGTGTATTGGGAAACCACCTCGTGCCCAGATAGTCAACAGATTTCAGGTTTCCCTTCTCCTAGCATGTGGTAGGGTCACACAGGGCCAGTGAAGTGCAGGCAGAGGTGACCCATGACACGTCTGGGGAAGAGCATGTGACAGCTGGTGTGAATGCCTAGTGTGTCCCTCTCCAGACATAACTGGTGATGTCCAGATGGTGGGGCCTCCCTCAGCCAGGGTCTCTGAGGAGCTCAGCAAGGAACAGAGCCGCCTGAAAAGCTACAAAGGACATGGAGAACGAGAAAAAAACTGTCGTCAAGGTAAGCCCCTAAGATTATGTGTGTTACTGCAGCAAAACCTAGCTCATCGTCACTGATGCACCCACGGAACGGCGGCTGCTCCCTGACGTCCCCTCCCGTGCCCATGGCTCAGAGTCAAAGCTGCCAGTTACCTGGAAGCACGGTATTTCCTTGACGCAGACCTGTGTCTTGGGGGCCAGAAGCCTGTCTCTCCACGAGCTGGCTCTAATTCCCATGAATGTGTAATAATCAGACTCTTAAATTGTGAGAGACCCACTCCTCTCTGAGTAGCTCCTCAGACAGAGCAGGGAGAAGCCCGGCACCCCCAGGGCTCTTCTCCGGAAATCACAACAGCTCTTTCTCTGCTGCTGTGTGTGTGCTTGTGGGGAAGCTGCTCTCAAGACGGGACATCTGGGATGAGGGATTTGGGGCAGCGGAAGAGCACGGGCTCTCAACGGCAATCTCCAGCACCCACCAGGTGCTGGCACTGGGGAGCAGCAGTGATGGATCGGACACAGAGCTTTGATTACAATAGCTCCCAGTCTGTGAGACCGCACACTACCACACAAGGCAAAATTCGAGTACCCTGTGCTTATAGCTGTGAGCGTCGTGTTGTTGGGAGGGTCAGTTCTACGAAGCCCTCTGAGTAGGCTACGCAGAGGAGGGGTGTGAGATCCGAGCCTCGAAGGATGAGTGGCAGAGAAAGGCTGCTCCAGGCTGAGGAAAGAGCAAGAGAAGAGGGACGAGACAGGAGTGTGCAGGTTTGTCCGTTATTGGGGAATTGTCTAGTGAGGCTGGAGCAGGGTGTGCAGGGATGGAAGGGAGGCAAGGCAAGTGGGCGGGCCAGCACCTGTTCTGAAAAGCCCTTAAATGCCTCTGCCATTCTTACTTGGGTCTTTCTGTTATGGAGGAGGGAAGGAAGAGAAACAAGAAGCCAGGTGGTTTCCGACCTTTCACCTGCTTGAGACCCCCCCCACACACCCTTATGTTAGGTGTCAGAATTCGAGGTTAACATAGGTAATTTTGTAATAACGCACCCAATAAAGACCAAACCCTTATACTTGCATCTAAAATGCTGTGGGTATAATCCAGACACATGAAGTCATAACCTAGAAAAGGTACTTCCTTTTAACTTCTTTACAGATTTCAAGTTTTACTTTGTCCTTCCATCCCAGGTTCTCAAAGAGAACCTCAGGTTTTAACATCCAGAGAGAGGAAGTGACATGTCCAAGGTCAGCAAGCATGACGGAATGAGTGTAAACTGTTAGGGCGGAAACCACATCTGCTTCTGCCGTATCCCCACCTCCCAGCACAGGCCTGGCACACAGAAGTGCCCCACAGCTATTTGTTTAATGAGTGGATGAAGGAGGAACCACCACACTGACGCAATTCTCTCGTTTTGCCCAACCTCAGCAAGAGAAATGTTTACCTTAGCTCTTCGTGCAGATAAGATTTAAGGTCAGGTGCTGACCCGGATTAATCCACTGCCTCTGTGCACTCTAGAAATGCCCTTAACAATCACCCCGATTCCGGCTGGAGGAGGGGAAAGTGGCACAGGCTCTGGGGATGGAGTGGGTCATGAGAGAGGCTTGAGCTCTTGTCGGGAGGTGGCAAGCACAGATCCAGCAGGAGCCCTCTGGCTGAAGATACAGTCTTTGCTCAGGATCCTCAGACAACAGGTGGTGCTGGGAAGCTCACGAGCATCTTTGTGGGTATGTCTCATCTGAGCTACACAGCACTTCCATTTTTCAAAGGGACGCTGAATCTCGGAGAAGCCACGTGACAGTCAACCTCACACAGTTTAATAGGACTGACTCTGGGATGCAAAGCTTGAGTATCTGTTGAGTGACTGCTCTTGGCAGTATTCACTGTGGGCAGTGTGGGAAGGAAGGAGACAAGGTCCTGCTCTCAAGTGTAGTAGAGGAGACAAGTGCACAGCACATGGCAGGAGAACACAGAGGGACAGCGAAGGGCTAAGAGAGTGCAAGAAAGGAGAAGGTCACCCCTCAAGAGGCCGGAGGGAGAGGAGAGATGGAACCATGGTCTGAGCAGGAAGTCCCCACAGGGGAAGGGAGGGAGGACACTCCTCTAAAAGGGAACTTCTTGGGGCACAGTGTGGCTCAGCCAGTTAAGCTGCTGACTCTTGATTTCAGCTCAGGTCATGATCTCAGGGTCCTGGGATCGAGCCTCTAGTTGGGCTCCATGCTGAGCAGGGAGTCCGCTTCAGGATTCTCTTTCTCCCTCTGTCCCTCCCCTGCTCACTTGCTCTTTCTCTCTCTAAAATAAGCAAATAAATCTTTAAAACAAAACAAAATACAAGGGAACTTCTTGGGCAAGATGTAGCACTGGAAAAGACAAGGTCTATTCAGCAGAGGGTGAGGCCACCAGCCCCTAACAAATGCTAGATACACTGAGGTGGAGGAATGAGGGGCCAAATCCAGCCCTGAAGGATGGGGCTCCAGTGTTGACACAGGGCATCGCTCTCTCAGTCAGCCCAGGAGTGAGGAGGTGACTGTACCTTCTGTAGTTAAATTTCATACTCAGCTCCAATTTCTGCTTTAGACCAGGGGTCACATGGGCCATAAGACAGCCTTCCTGCCTAACAAGACTGCCGTGCCTTGGGGACATTAGGGCTCCCTCCCGTGAATACCTGACACTGGCATTTTCCCAGGAGGCAGAGCAATGGAAGCCATCTGGGAGAAAACTGAGGCCCTCCCCCACTTGCCCTCCTTTTTAGAACTAGTCACTGACTGACAACGCCCCTGCCAGATTAGAACCTGGTTTTCCCTCCTCCTGCAACATCACTGCCAAAATCATTTATCCCACAAGGCAATATGGAGGCCAAGAAGGGAGTCACTTGGCTTGCATGACCACTGGAATATACATGTTCTTGTATGTTCTTTTAAAAATCAACAGATTAGGGGTGCCTAGGTGGCTCAGTGGAGCCTCTGCCTTCGGCTCAGGTCATGATCCCAGGGTCCTGGGATCAAGCCCTGCATCGGGCTCTCTGCTCAGCAGGGAGCTGGCTTCCCCCTCTCTGCATACTTGTGATCTCTGTCAAATAAATAAAATCTTTTTAAAAAATAATGTTAAAAAAAATCAACAGATGAGAGCCCACCTGGTTGGCTCAGTCAGCTAAGAGTCTAACTCTTTATTTAGCCTCAGGTCATGATCTCAGGATCCTAGGATCAAGCCCCGAATTGGGCTCCCTGCTCAGCGGGGATCTGCTTGTCACTCTCTCCTTCTGCCCACCCCCACACCCCTTCTCATGCTCTGTCTCTCTAAAATAAATAAATAAATCATTTAAAAAATTCAGCAGATGAGGGAACGGGGAAAAAATGATAGCCTATCATTCCTTAAAGAAAGATAACTGCACATCAGGCTTATACATCCTGTGGAGTGAGAATGTTTGACCCTTAAGAACCAAAGGGACCACTCATCCCTCACCCACGGGCCTGCAAGAGCTCATGTCACCTGATTCAGGGAAGAAGGGGCAGCCTTATGATAGGTATGATGTGTTTCTGTCCACTTATTTTTCTTACTGTTGTACCCCAGCACCTAAACAAGACCTAGCACAGAATCAATATTCAAAGCACATTCAGCAAATGAATGAATCTGAAATACCATGAGCATAATTCAGCCATATGAAGTCATAACCTAGAAAAGATGCCTCCCTCAACAGCCAAGAACACTAGATTATGACGGAGTGTGCCAAACATGAATCCTCCTCTCTTGTCTCTCCTGCCCCCACCACAGGAAGAATGAGGAGCAGCCTAGGGGGCTAGAATGTCCTCATTTCCGTAAGTCACATCAGAGCTGCAGAGCTGAGAGGGCCAGCTTGCAGTCCTGAAGTCCAACCCTCTCATTACACAGATGGTGAAACTAAATCGCAGGGGCAGAGATGACCTGCCCAAGGTCAGGTTGCTTGGTTTCCAGACCAGCAAGAACTTCTTCTGACTCACGTGTGGTCTGGACAGGAAGGAGGGACAAGGAGATGACAAACCAGACGGCTGTGACAGAATTCATCTTGCTGGGGCTCCAAGAGCACCGTAACCTTGAGACAGTCCTGTTTGTGCTCTGCCTGGGCATCTACAGTGTCAATGTCCTGGGGAACTCCCTCCTCATGGGGCTGAGCGTGCTGGACCCCCGCCTGCACAGCCCCATGTACTTCTTTCTCAGCAACCTCTCCCTCATGGACATCTGTGGCACATCCTCCTTTGTGCCTCTCATGCTGGTCAACTTCCTGGAAGCCCAGAGGACCATCTCCTTCCCTGGCTGTGCCCTGCAGATGTACCTGACCCTGGCACTGGGTTCCACAGAGTGCCTGCTCCTGGCCGTGATGGCCTATGACCGTTACGTGGCGATCTGCCAGCCACTTAGGTACCCAGAGATCATGAACGGGCAGACTTGTGTGTGGATGGCAGTGCTGAGCTGGGGGACAGGCTTTGCCAACTCACTGCTGCAGTCCCTTCTCACCTGGAGCCTCCCCTTCTGTGGTCACAATATCATCAACCACTTCTTCTGTGAGATCTTGGCAGTGCTGAAACTGGCCTGTGGGGACATCTCTCTCAACGCACTGATGTTAGTGGTGGCCACAGCGGTCCTGACGCTGGCCCCACTCCTGCTCATCTGCCTGTCCTACGTTGTCATCCTTGCTACCATCCTTAGGGTGCCCTCTGCTGCAGGCCGGCGCAAAGCCTTCTCCACCTGCTCTGCCCACATCACAGTGGTGGTGGTTTTCTATGGGACCATCTCCTTCATGTATTTCAAGCCCAAGGCCAAGGACCCTGACCTGGATAAGATTATTGCACTGTTCTATGGGGTCGTGACGCCCTCACTGAACCCCATCATCTACAGCCTGAGGAACACAGAGGTGAAGGCTGCTGCCCTAGCCCTGCTCGGGGGAGGCCTGCTCTCCAGAAAAATGGCCCACCCTCTCTGTTGCTCTTCACCTCTATCATGCACGGCAGGCTAGGTCCATCGTGGTGAAGACTTGGAATTGCAGTGGCTGAAACCCACAAGGGTTTATCTCCCACTCCCGCTGCAGGTCCTTTAGCAGCTGACTGGTGGCTGGGGTCGGCTCTCAATCATCTTCATCCCTCTGGGCCTCAGGATAAGCAGCTACCATCTGGAACACTGCTGGTCACCGTGACAAAGCCTGCACTGGCTCTTTGAGCTTCACTTCCACCTTCACTTCGTCCGCCAATGCAAGCACGTGCCACAGCTAACATCAAGGGGCAGACGAAGCACACTCACCACGTGTCTGGAAGGAGCAGGGAGACTGAGAAATCTGTGAATAGTCATCAGCAATAATGGCTGCCACACTATCCTACAGTAAACCCAAGAGCCACTAGATATTTGCCTCCCTCTTCTCTCACCATCACTGCCCCACACATCCAGTCAGTCATGAAGTCCTAGAGAATCCATGGCCTAAGACCTAAATGGGTCCCCTCCTTTCTCCTCACAGTACCTCCTCAAGAAGCCTTCACTCTCCCTCTCTCTCAAATACCGCAACAGCTGTGTCACTTTTGTCCTACAAACGCCCTTCAAAATCTACCCTCTGCACTAGCTGTCAAAACGCCAATCTGAAAAAATCCAAAAAACAAAATACCAATCAAATCATGCCACTCTCCTGCTTAGATCCACCAATGCCTCATTTCCCATGGGATAAAAGCCAGACCCCCACCTCTCCATCCAACCTCATACCAGCTGCTTTCCTCAGCCCCTCTCCACCCACACACACTCTCCGGATCCAGGTCCCCTGAACTATTCCCAGTTCCTCAGCAAGTATCAGTCTTTTCTGCCTCTGTCTCCCCCTTGCTCTTCCCTCTCATGTCCAGATGCTTCTTGATCTTTAGCTAACATGTACTAGATCACAGACCAGGCCAAGCCCTATACTGTGTCCTAAGTGCTTTACTGACTGGGGACCACTTGGAATGAGTGGAGGAATACAATATGGACACTGGTGACCAGAAAGAACCCTCTCCCAACACCTTGGCATTACAGAAATTTATTTAATTCTTACTCAGATCTGCCCCCCTCTTCCAGAAAACCCCCTTCTGACCCCTCCTAGCAGGGTGCGGTCTGGCCCAGCTCTATGTCCCTCTTCACAGAAGGACTCTGTCCTGAATCCTAGCTATTTGGGTTCAAGCATCCTAGTGACCTGACTCTATATATCCTAATATGAAGGACTAGTATTTCTGATACAAGGAAGAGACATCAAGCCCACACCTCTTGACTCACCATTCAGTTGGCCACATTGCTCTAATCAGGGCCCCAAGGAAGAGACAGAATTGCAGAAAGCAGAGAACAAAGGGATTTTTCCTGGTTTTTGAGCTTTAAAAACCTAGGCTCTAAGGTCTTCACAGGAGAGAATGAAGGCATAGACAAGAACTAGGAGAAAAACCTAAGTAAAAGGGAGTTTTCCCAACCTCCAGATTAATGCTCTAAGTTAAGGGAGAAGGAAGAGAGAGAAGGGGATGCAGTAAGAGCACTGGCAAAGAAGGGTCCCAAAAGGAAGAGGTCCTGAGCCACATTCCCTAGGCCAAATATCCGGACAGATTTGTAGGATCTGAAAGATGGGGGAACTCATGCCTTGTTGGTCAGGTAAAAACCCAGAGCAGGCCCCCAAAGTAGAAATGGCTTCAAGGTGTGTCTGGGCTATCCAAGCCTCACAGGTCTTTGTGGGTGGCACGGAAGTCAGGGAGGGCCTCAGCACTGACAATGGTTATGCAGATGGGAAAAAGCGCTCTGGGATGGCCTGCCTACACTGCTAACTGGGGACCAGGTGGAATGATGGAACTCACGATGGGTCCAGTGTGGACCCCAGTGACCAGAAAACAACCTCCCAACGTCTTCCCATTATTTAAGATCCTCAAGACTCAGCTGTGACTCTTATAGAGAGGAACTCCCAAACTGACAAAGGATATCTCTCAGGCAAAAAAGATGACACTCAGGCAAAATGGGGCTCAAAATAGAAGTTATGTTCTTGTGATATTTCTCGCACATTTGTGATTTGTACCTGCTAGTCCAATTTCCTGAAACCTCAGCTTCCTTTCCTGTTGGGTGTGGGCACCACAAGGGAGGTCTGTCTCACTAATTTAAATCACCCTAACATGCGTGCGCACGCGCACACACGCGCGTGCACACACACAAACACACACACACACACCCCTACTCCCAGCAGCTGCAGTGTGCCATGATGGAGCAAAAGGCTCCGGCAGAAGCTCCAGCAGCTCATTCCAGCTGGGTTCCCACCAACCCTGCTCACTTTTTTGGACCCTCTCTTTCCCTCTCCTCCCCACACCCTTGGCCCAAGGAAAAAAGGCAGCATGGAACCAGCAAATACTTCATTGGAGACACACCAGACTCCACCTGCATCAACTCAGGATACCAGTGGCCCCGGCCCCAGCCCCACCTGCCCTGCAATCCCCCGCCTGGCACAGCACAGCACAGCATGGCACGATATGGCCCAGACGCCGCCTTGGGAAGGAAGCCTGAGACCAGAGTTGCTGAGCTGCTGGGCAGATTTGGAGACTCGTTGTCCCCAAGATGGACTCCATTTCCTCGGGAATGATGCCATATCCTGAGAGGGCTTTGTCTCCCTGGGAAGGAATCCATATCCTTAGGAGGGCTCCACATCCCTGGGAAGGACTCCACACCCCTAGGAGGGACTCCTCGGTCCGGAGGGGCTCTAGGGTCCTACACAGGCTCCATCCTTAAGAAGGGCTCCATGGATGCAGGAAGACTCCAGGCCTTCAGGAAGTTCGCCAGGTCCCTAGAAGAGCTCCATGTCCTTAAGAAAGACTCTATGTCCTCAAGAAATACAACCTGTCTCTTATCCAGGGAGGGTTCCACACTCCCAGGGCTCTCTGCCCCTAGGAAGGGTTCATGCTCCCCAAAGGCCAGGCCCAAAGCCCCACTCAGCTGGAACAGATGCTGCTGACAGTGGCCCCACCTGGACCCACAAGGCCCAGCTCCTCCTGCTCATTGATGCACAGCTGGTAACCGCAGCCCCGGGCCCGAGCTCCAGATGGGACCCGGTGGTCAGTCTTGGCACGTGGGGGCAGCAAGAAGCCCACGCTGCCAGCGATGAGCATATGCCAAATGCTGTGAATGTAGAAGTAGTTGTCTCGGGTCTCCACAAAAGCATAGAGTAGGACAGCACTGCCTGCAATCAGGCTGCCCGGACACAGGTAGAAAAGCCAACGGCGCCATGTGGGTGGGTAGCAGTGCCGGCGGCGGACGCTGCGTACTGTCTGGGGGAAGCAGAGAAGTGGGACTCAGGAATACAAGGCCTTGGAACCCAAGCCAGAGCTGGTCATTCCCAGGCTTCCCAGAGCCCTCGTCATGACCCGAAGGCATCTGCCAAGTCTGAAGTGGGCACCATGAACAGCACAGTGATGATGACAGGATCCAAGCCCACCTTAAATTGGGGATCAGATCCTCAGGGCCCTGCACCCAAGTCCTTCTGGGACGCCCCCCTCCCCAAGCCCTCCCAACCTTACCCAGGCTGTGGCCAAGATGCCCAGGGCGAAGAGACTGGGTCCAAGCAGGTTCCAGAGTCCATGCCGGTCAAGCTGTAGAGCCATAGACAGCAGCATAGCCCCCAGCAAATACAGCACCTGGAGAGAGAGGACTCCAGGGGCTGGGCCGGGATGGCGGGAGGCACTTGGCAATGCCCCCAGGGAGAGGTTGGGAGTGAGTTTCAAGTGAACTTTGCCTACAGTTGTCCCCCAGGGCCCACTCTGGACTGACCTGCTTGACCACAGGCTGTAAACGCGCCATGGCAATGACAGTGACCCACACGGACATTAAGGAGCCCAGGAAATCACAGAACTGCAGCACATCGTAGTCCATGATGCAGAAAACCACAATGCCTGGCTGGTCACAGGCATGGTAAAACTGGAGGAAGAAATGACAGGCATTGAGAGAACTTGGGGCAACGGTTTAGGTCCGTGAAGCAGGAGAAAGAAGTCACGAGGATGGTGTGCTGCTGTCAGAAAAGCAGAGGTCAGAGGTCACAGACTGAGCAGAACTGGGAAATGCCTGACTCCCTGCTCCTGAGAAGAACGTGGTAGGGAAGCCTGGTCTGCCTCACAAGCCGTTATGTATATGCCAGCCCTGACCCTGTCCTTACCTTCCTAATCTTCCCAATTCTAGAATGTACTATGGAGAGCACAGGCCGGTGGGGATTCCAGGTATGTCAGTCTAAGGCCTATCCTTCCCTTCTTCTCATGCTCACCATGGGTCCCACCTATAATCCCCATCACTGGCCCAAGCTAGGGGGCTAGACACTGGTCTCTGGCCACCCTAGACCCTAAGCCTCCCCTGCATATCCCAGTCTCCCCTGATAGCTCAGACTAGGAGTTAGGGTTCATCCTTAGGCTTAGGCCTTACACTATCTGGCCCTCTTCATCCCCTCCCACCCAAAGTCATGGGTGGAGGGACGGGGGGGAAAGGAAGAGAAAAGGCAGACCCTGGACCATGGAGAAGAGCACAACACTTTACACCATGGAGAAGAAATCAGGGAAGGGACAGTGTCCGCCTAGCCTCTACTGTGGGAAAGGTGGTAAAGAGGAGTTACGAAGGGGGCACAGGGGACACAGGTGTGATTAGATCAGACTATACTGGGCACCCCAATTAAGAAAACAAGGTCTGTAGTCAGCCCCCCTTGGTCTGTGGTCCCAACCCCTCCGCCTCTCTGGACAAAGCTATCATGGCTGCAGGCATCCTGTGTTCCCTTATTTGTAAAAAGGGGCTAACCAAAAATGATCTGAGTTCTTTTTACCTTAGAACATTTGCTGTCACCTTCTCTGAACTTCTGTGTAGAATTTATGTGATTTTTCATTGATGCCAAACACTAAGAACATGTATGGTTTTAAGATTATCTTTGGTGCGAAGATGACAGGAACGTGTATCCCTATGAGCTCACCCAAAGACAAGACGCTGGATAAAAACTATGAGGACAAACAGCTCCAGACCAGTAATAAACATCACACTGGCATGCTCACTCTCCTATCACCTGATATTGCCCCTTCTCCATGTCACAAAGAACAGACGGTTGTGGTGATGAAAAAAGAAAATTAAAATGCTGTAATGGGAGAGAAAAGGTTTTTGGCCTATATAAACTTGGTGGAAATCTACTCATTGGAGTTGACCTTGAGACATTCCAGTAGATTTTACAGGACCAAAAAACTGACTCAATCTGCTTGATCTCTGTCCTCTGCATGTTAACCCAGGTCCTCAGAGAACCATGGCTGCTGAGGGCACCTCTTGATAGTAGAAACAAGCTGCTAGAGTTGCCACGGTTAAAATGAAGTTCACCAGGCTGAACTGAAACTGGGGCAAGGAGGCTACGGGTTGTACCACCCAAAGGTGGCCTTGGAAGTGGCCTGATCTCTGACAGAAGGGGCCCTTCAGGTACCACTTTCAGCCCAGGTCAATCTCTTCATCATTCTATGGAAAGGCAACCCTAAGTGACAAGGGCTCTGAGTCTAGAAGAGAGGTGGACTTACAGACCTCAGTGAGACAGGCAGCCTGGCCCTCCAGAGGCATATCTGTGATTGTGGGTAGAGGGCAGGGAGATATGGCCCACCGCTGAGGAAAGAAGTGGCTGAGCAATATTCAGAGCATTCTCTTCTGGAAGCAGTGGCCTCTATAACCTCGGGGAAGGATGGAAATGGGAGAACCTGGCCTCCTGTTTGGATGCATTACTGCTGAGAATGAGAAGGTGGAGATGAGTTCGGAGAAAAGGAGCATTCTATCCTGAATTCAAATCATAAAGCATGACACCCCAACCTTAATCAAACAGCATCCCCCTTAGGAAAAAGCAGGTGGGAAACTGAAGCAAGTCTATTGTGAAAACTGGCAGAATCCAGTCCAGGAGCAGAGCTGCCAACAGTAGAGTGGGAAGGCAATTCTTTCTTTCTCTTGTACGTGCTGATTAATTGGGAGTTTAGTTCCTAAGCAAAAGGAGTATTTTGGTCTTTTGCTATTGTAGCTATTGGATATTAATTACTCTCTACCTCTAAGACCAGCTATAAGACTCAAAAGTTCAGTCTCTAGAGACAAAGGATAAGAAAGAAATTGCTAAGTCTCTTTTGACCTGTTGAAGTTTTCGTCCAGTCAATTCAAACTGCAAAATTTGTAACTTTGGAAAAGGTGAATAATCTAAGAACAGGGAGAAGCTAGGAGTTAAGAAAAAGAAAACTTAGGGATATTAATTGGCATTGGGAAACCTTGGGTTTAATTCCTTCAAATTTTAAAGTCTTAAGCTTGTGTACCTATTGTCTGTCTTTCCCTGCACTTTGCGGGTAAAGAATGCTGTCCCTTCACTTCAGGAACAGACTGCTTTGTTTTGAGCACTCCAAGCTTTTAAAAGGGCTTGCAAGTTAAGCAACCAAGGCTCCCTCTTACATATTATTAAATTGAGAAAGTAAGCTCTTACTGGGAAACTGAGAGCCGTTCCACCCAAGTCCACATCTGCATTTGAATTAGTATCTGAACACACCTAAAAGATCGATTTTTTTCAATTCTTTCTTTCTTGTATGTGCTGATTAATTGGGAGTTTAGTTCCTAAGCAAACGGATTATTTTGGTCCTTTGCTATTTTAGCTATTGGATATTGATTGTTCTCTACCTCTAAAACCAGCTGTAAGTATTACAGCTACTAAATTACCCAATACTATTTTCTGATTTGGATTTTATTTTAAAATACTAATTTTACATTTCAGGCCTTCACCAAGCTTGCTCCATCTGCCTGACTCTCAAGTATATAAAAGGAAATGCCCAAACATATCTTGAAGAGGGGCTTGTAATAAATCCTTCAATTTCAAATAAAAGAAGATGTATATCAGAGAAAAGCAAAGCTAAATCACCTAATATTGAAGACACATATAAGGGAATAATTAACTGAAGGCTGACTGTCCTCCTAAGAAATTTCTGTGCAATGAAAAAAAGAGTAGGGGATAATGGAAAGATTGCCTCTGGAGTAGAGAGGTTTGGGGAGAAATCATTGCACTAGTACTGACTGATTATTCTCCAAGCATTCTAAAAGGTCAGAGAGATTTTTAAGGTCGTAGAAGACCTACAGGAATAGAGTAAGTTAAAATTGCTATGTGAGGTGAACAGGATGATGTACCCTTCACCAATCCTGATCTGCCTATGGTCACCGCTCACTGTCTAAAAAGACCATTGGTGGGCGCCTGGGTGGCTCAGTGGGTTAAGCCGCTGCCTTCGGCTCGGGTCATGATCTCAGGGTCCTGGGATCGAGTCCCGCATCGGGCTCTCTGCTCAGCAGGGAGCCTGCTTCCCTCTCTCTCTCTCTCTCTGCCTGCCTCTCCATCTACTTGTGATTTCTCTCTGTCAAATAAATAAATAAAAATCTTTAAAAAAAAAAAAAAACACCATTGGTAAAGTCTATCACTGACTCCTTCGTGGTGCTTAATTCACTAGGGAAACCTACCAACAACCTGTGTCAGCTTACTTCACTGAAATTTCTCAACCTGGAGAAGACAGCATCTTGTTATCATATATTCTGGGTATCTATCTGTCCCTTCTACCTGCACTGCTTCCACTTGCTTTTTTTTTCATGGAGCAGAATCCACCATCCACTGCCATGGCATCCCACTCATTACCATCCTTAACCAGGAGATACAACTTAGAGTAAACAAAGCAAAGCAAATCACTCACCACCACAGAGTTCACTGGTATAAACCTACTGTCCATCACCTAAGAGCAACCAGCTGAACAAAACACTGGAATGGCCTACTGAAGGCTTAGTTACGGTGTCACCTGGGCAACTCTACTCTGTAAGTCTGGAATAGTCTCCTATGTTTGGCGCACAGTGTGTCCTCAGTAAGCTCTCATCATCTTATACTTTATGCCACGTATGTTCATGAGAGAATATCCCTACACTAATAAACTTTCCTCCATGCAGAAACAAAGAAAGAAACTTGCAATATTGTTGATCCACTGAAAACTGTGGGCTAATTTTTACACTGGTATTTCTTCTGTCAACAGAAATAAAAAGAAATGACAGAAATAACATAGAAAGATTGGGAAGTTTAAAAAAAGAAATTTAGATTACAAACTGGCTTCTGTTAATATAATTCTAATCTGACACCTTCCTCAGCTTTGGACAGTTTATGAGGTAAATTTTTTTTTAAATTAACCTAAAATGTTTTCTGTGAGATTTCATATTTTTATAACATAACTATATAGTTCATCTGGTGCTTCAAAATGGAGTATCCAGGCACTACAGAGTGTAAAACTGGAGATGCAAATACATTCAATCCATGCAGGGACTGGAATATCTGCACTCAGGATATAATGGAATTTATGGCTATTCCCTTATTATCTGCCTCCATTTCCTCTTGGAAACAGTGGTGGGATTTTGCCAAGGGCCACTAAGAATTACTTGTGAGGTGTGAGGAACAGAAGAGATAAGCAGAAGGCAGGATATCAACAATCAGCAAGAAAATCCCCAGGGGCCCCGGGGACTTTCGAACATCAGCTCGTGGGAATGGATTGTGAGGCTCCAACTGGCACTGGGAAGAATCCACGGCGTGAACTGTCTGGGCTAGAGCCATACAACTGCAGCGTTTGCTGTATTCCCCTTGATGACTTCTTGCATTTGGTTATATTTTTTGGGCTTTTGATCAGCTCTTCTTACCTTTTAAGAATTTGAGAACTATTTTTAAAGAAGAATGTGAGAACTATTAAATGAGGTCGTAAGTTTCTCTACATATTCCAGGACTTCTGAGAAACTGACGTCAGTTTAGAAATTTACCAATGCGTCCTCTCTGCCATGGTGCCAGGAGACAATACAGCTCAGTGATTACACATAAGGCATCTAGAGTCCGGCTGCATGAGAATTCTGGTTCTACCACTCATGTTACACCTCAGACAAAGTACTTAAACTGCCCTCACCTGCAAAAAGGGATGATGATGATGATAATATAAGTGCCTATCTATTACTCTAATGGTATTGTGAGGACTCAGTTTGCAGTGTCTGACACACTAGATGTTATTTTGCTGTTTCCATTATCTGAACTGGTCTGGCTATACACAAAACAAAGTGCTGGATTTGTGACCTATTTTTAACATATTTTACATGTTATGTAATATATTTTGCATTTTCAATTTACACTCTAAACTCTTGAACAAACCTGCTGTCTGCTCCCATGCCCTTGATAGGAATCGATGCACTACTCCCACGTATAGACTGTCCTGGCTTTGAAGACAGGGGAAAAAACAGTTATCCATGCCCTGGTAGTTTGACCTGCAATTTGACCACTGGGTCCTTAAATGGAGACTACTGGGGAATGACGTAAGTCCAAACTAAAGAATGAGAAGGAAGAACAATGGGGAACCTGCCCAGGAAACCTGGATGACCAGCATCACATTTGGCCCATGTGGAAAAAGAAGAGGAGTTAGAGCAAGACTACAGGCAACACCACAGAGCTGGCATCATCTCCTTGATTTTTCACCCTATTATTTTTTTTTCTTTTTTAAGTAAGCTCCACACCTAACATGGGGCTTGAATTCATAAGCCTGAAATCAAGAGTCGCATGCTCTACTGACTGAGCCAGCAGGGCACTCTGCTTATTATCCTAGTTAAATGGAAGTTCTGCATATGATGTCAGCCAGTGTAGGCTCCCCTGGTGTTCCAAATGGGGAAGAGACCTTTTCTTTCAAGGATGATTTGCCATTGTATCCAGAATATAAGGAGTCATCTGGTACTAAACACTCTAGAGCCAACACCCAGGATGCTTGTGCAAAGTGCAGGAGAATGAACCCACTCTCCCCACATGTTCCAGGCTCCTGATACACTTAGGTACTGTTACTGATTGTGAGTCCTAGTAGAGCCTCATGCAGCCTAGAGTGGGCTGGTGGAACAGCTGATGCTAGAGGATTTGGTGAGCAACAGTATAAAGGGCATCTGGCTGTTAAAAAAAAGAGAGACAGAGACAGAGAAACAGTGTCTACTGTAAAAATAGAATGAGGCACTATCAGAGCAGGTCTAAAAAGAGGGACAGCCAACCAAAATTAGAGTGTGCTCTTCTCACCCAGCTTAAGAGGGGAAGGTCTCTCTACATAGCATGGTTCTAGCCTCCTCTTCTTCGTCTGTGCATGTACATCCCAGAGGACCCTACAACATGCCCCTCAGTTTCAGAACATTCACCTCCCCCTTCCACTTTCTGCTAAATGATAAGTAGGATTTTTGTAATTTGGACATATGTCTGATCTATTAATGCCGAACAAAAGGGAAGCACATATTGGTTTTTGTGATATTCTTGTTGCCAAGACATGAGGAAAGTCTGAATCCATCTAAGATTTTTGCAGAGCTCAGAGGCTGGCACTGTATGTCACGAGATGCCAAGAGCCCAGAGAGGAGCTGAAAAGATCCCTAGATGCAGCATCTCAGGGGGAGAATCTACATGAGGGCTAAGTCACGTTAGCAGACTCACTCCTCTACCCTTTCCTTATTTATGGATTTATTTACTATTTATGAAGCTTGCTAGTAATATGAACTTTTCTGATTATGGGAAAACACAGAGGGGGGCTGTGAACATTCTGTAATGAGAGGCAAAGGATTTAAAACTATATTAAACTTCATCAAAATATGTTTCTTTGCACTGGAATTTGGTATCAAGCTGCCACTTTCCATGCCGTCTCAGGATATAGTTGAGTCCACGAAATTTTTTAGGATCCCAAGAGCCAGAATGTTGTATAAATTACCCAGTTATAGAGATCCTCCCTGTCTTCCAAAAGTTCCCATGAGAAATCAAGAGGGCCATGGTGACTGAATGGGGAGATACCTTTTCATACCATAAGAAAGAACAAGCTAAAGATACAGAAATGCCCCGTATAACGAAGAACATGAGCACAGTACAGCCAGCCCTCACATCACCGGAGATGAAAGTGGAGACTCTGTAGAGACTCGGGAGAAAGTGCAGATCTCTTGTCACCACACCAAGGAGAAAAGGGGAAGCTGTAGACACCATTCCATACTGTAGGACAGCCAGTATATTGCAGAAAAGCTCCCCCTGGCCCTCAGTGTATGAGACAGCTGGAGACCGCACACTCTTTCTAGCAGCTGTTGGTTATCTTAAGTTACAAACAGCCCTGTTCATTTATGCTGATGTGCCTTACAAAAATTACCATATTCTACCCATGCCGTGAAGAGGGAGACATCCTCATATAATGAAGGTGTAGACATGCCCAAACCCGTGGAAAACACGGTGGAAATGCAGACCCCCACCCATCACCATGAATAAGGACTCAGTGAAGACACAGATGCACCGCATACCGTGGAGAAGAACATGGTGAAGGTGTAGACAGCAGCTTCCAGCACATATCGACTCCGAATGGCCAGGACCACAGGTGGCAAAAACATGAGGTTGCTCAGGCAGAGTAGTAGTGTGGACAGCAGCTGGAATCCATAGGTGAGCGCATCCGCACTGTCGGTGCAGCCCCAGCCCCTCCAGCCTAAGAGTGGGGAGGGCACAAGGTAGAAGGTGGAAGAGGGCCCAAGGCAGCCACAGGTTCGGCACTCGTGCTGGAGGCCTCTCGCCAACCCTACGACACTGCCAGGGAAGGTAGTCTCCAGCCTCCCATTCTCTCCAAACCCATCCTCAATTTAAGGTGCCGCCGCCCGTCCAGCCCCAACTCCCAACCCAGGAAGCGTCGCCCACGGTCCCTCGCCGGCCCAGCCCGCTCACCGGCCTTGCACTCGCAGGCCGCGTACAGGTAGTTATGTGTGCGCAACAGCTTGCACTGGCCGTAGGGCCCGCAGTCGTCCACGCAGGGGGAGAGGAAAGTGCGCAGCCGCACCTCCGCCGTCGCGTTCCGGCACCGCACGTACCTGCGCACACCGGGCTGTCAGCAGGGTCCAAAGCCGCTCCTTTCCAGCCCGGCCCCGCCCGGCCCCGCCCCGCTCACCGAGGCCCCACCCCGCACAGGGAGCGCAGGGTCAGGAACCAGGTTCCAGTCTGTGGGAAGGGGATTCGCAGCCTGGCCACTCTGGAAGTGGCACTGACGGAGAGCAGGAAGCCAGCCAGGGACTCTTAGGGGAGAAGGTAGAAGAGAGGGTATCAGCAAGAGGGAAGAGGAGTCTGTAAGGGGTCAAGACCTAAAGAACTTTCACCCACCTGACCCCTTCCCTGGCCCATCCTTTCTCCATACCATTCCCCACTGTCGCCAGCTCCAGAGTTATAGACTCTTCTGCTTTCCCCATTCCTCACCCCCACCTTTAGAACAAGTCACCGCTGCATCCCCTAGGCTCAAGGGCACCTCGTGAGTCAGGCATCCAAACACCGTCACGTTTTCCTGGCGCAGGGAGCTCTGGGGAGGACAGGTATGAAGACAAGGCGGTCACACCCTCCAGACCCTACCATCACCCCACCACCCCCAGACTCCTACACCTGTTAACCTCTCTTCTAGAAACCCTTCCAGGAGCTCACTGGACATCCCATTCCTGCAGGTGCTCTCCACCGCAAAAGCCCGCCTGCCGGCCTTTCTTTCTTCCTTTCTTTCTCTGTCCTTCTCTCTCTTTTCTCCCTCTCTCCCTCTCTTATCCCCATTCTTAGAAAAACTGGAGAACACCAGATTCTCCACAGCAGATATCTTTCAAAGACTGATGCAAATGCAAGGCCCAGTTGTCTTTGAGAAGAATTGTTTAAACTCTGTTCAAACAAGAAAGAACACCCTGTTTCAGTCCCATCTAGCTTATAAGAAGGAGTAGGAGGGGGGCTGTTGCTAGATGTAGAAACTAGTTGTGAACAAAGGAAACTGTAAGGTTTTCAATCATCTTCACTTGGGTCTAAAGGCAGGAGGAGTGTAAAGAAATGTACCCTTCCCTGGGTGAAATGATCCTAGGTACTGAACAGCGGTAATAAAATGTGGTGGGGGTGGGGGATGAAGCAACCTGTCTGGGATTTAAAGAAACCAGATATCCGTAGGAATAAATGTAAGGAGTGTCTATAAGAATAAAAGTAACAGAATGCCGTAAGCTCACCTCATTCAGGAAGGATCTGAGGTAGCTTATTAAATGCATATAATAAGATAAAAAATGCATGAAGGAAATTTAAAAATCAAGATAAAAAAATAAAGTCTGTCCCTAGATGTAAGCCGTATATTTGATGCTGACTTCCAAGCAACCAAAGCAAAAAAGGAAACATAATGAGTTACCAGATTTTATCTTACAAGTCCATAAGATAAAATTTAATTAGATTCTCAAGAGAAGCATAGCATCCAAATGGGTGGTTCTCAGGAAAATTCTCATCAAAAAAGCACCGTATTCTGTGATGCATCCTATCTTCAACCACAAGTGTGAATTTCATACAACTTGCTTTAACTTCCCTCAGTGCAAGCCAGGGTAATATACCAAAGTATTATTCCATAAAAGTCATACTAGTGGGAAGCCAAGGCTGGGGGGTGGGAGTTGGGGAGGTGTCCTCTAGGTATGTAGTTCTCCGATCCAAATGTTCAGTTCTTGATTCCAAGGGAAAAAATAAAAATACTCAGAGGGAAAAATCAGAGTAGATGAGCCAATATATCTTTCAGAATAAATATAATGGGTTGTTTGAGGTGTGCAGCAAGTGTCATGGCAGATGGGTGTAATATAAGCAGATGAATATACAGAAGGACATGGTGAGAGGCTGCAGGGGTTTAGGGCCTCTACTCTCAAGATAACTGAGGAAGAACAAGTATGGGTTGTACTGGTCTCTGAAACAGGCTATACAGTTTCAAGGTCAAATCAAGACCTCACTGTCATGGCCCAAAGGCAGTAAGAGTAACAGAGATTTTAAGTATGAAAATAAGGAATGTCTTTGGGTTTAAGAATCTGATCTGTCCTTACCAGCAGGAGGACTAAAAAGTTCTGAGCCATGTTCTACAAAAGGCCACATCTAGCCATAGACCAGGTCTCAGGTTGGCTGAAGGGAAATGGTTCCCCTCTCCGCAGAGCTGGAGACTAGTACATAAATTACTGGATCGATGCAATCTAAGACAGTCACTAATGGCCTGACACAGGGCTCTTCCCTAAGCTTGGTCTTATTTAATGCTGAAAATAATAACTAAGAGGTACAGAATGCTGGCTTTTCAAGCATGTGAATTACACAAAGCAGGTAAGACCCAAATCCCAAGCTAGTATTAGGCAGTGGCTCAAAGATGGACATAAATTCTTACACTCAAGTTAGAAGTTTCACTGCAAAAATACGAGGTGGAAATTGGCAGCAGTTCACATGAACAAGCTCAGGGCACAAAATGGTGTTCCTTAGTGACAAGTAGACAAACACAGAACTTAATGTGAAAAAGGACTGAAGAGATGAACAGTTTTAGGTCTTCTTCAACTTTCCAAAGCTTTGACTTGTGATCTTATTACTTTTATAATAAAAAAGTAAATGTATACAGCTGGTTTGAGAAAATAAAAAGAAAGAAGGAAAAGACTCTGAGATCCTAATTCACCACAACCCCACGTAATCCCCCAGTGTGATGTGGTAGCTCAAAAAGGAAACTTGACCTCAGGCTGCACAAAACCACATGCCAACCTGGTCAAAGTCCTTTGGATCACTTATCTCAGAGACACTAGGACCAGAGGAGACAGAAGAGGAGGAGGAGACGTCTAAGATGCTGAGGTTGTTCGGCTTTCAGGAGATGAGGGGCATCTGAAGGATTGCTAAACAAGATAGGAATGTAACAACTGTACCACAATGAAGATGTAAAATAATAGGGGAAACTATGCAGGGAAAGAGGGGGGATATGGGGACTCCCCATACTTTGTGCCCAATTTTTCTGTAAGCTTAAAACTGCTCTGAAAAAATTAAGTCTATTAATTAAAACAAAAAAAGGACAAGGATAGATTTACTGGATATAGCTTCTGGGGCAAAACAAAGATTGGTGGGTAGAAATCCATGGAGGCAGATTTTCATGGAATGTCAAGACAGTCTTTAGCAATCAGAGCTGTCTAAATATGGACTGCATGGCCTCAAGTGGTGGGGAACTCCCCATCACAGGAGATGCAAGAAAAGTGAACACCTGCCAAAGAGGCCTTTGGGAAGTAGAAGGTTAGCCTATAAAACTGCGATAACTTAGCCCACTCTGAGTTGCCCTGGCTCACCTAGCCTATCTGTAGTATAATCAACACTCAGGAATGTTTGTATGTTTGTTGATCAGTCTTGGACAGAGACATTGTCCCTAATTGTAAAGTGGGCCCAGAGCAACCCAGATATGCTTTGAGAAGGTAGTAAGAACCCCTACATCCCTGACATCTTCTCCTTCAAGTTCCCCTCCAAGGCACCCCCCCCACCCCACTTTCCACCAAGAGTACCACATTGAGCTGGAGCTCCAGGCTGAGGACGCCTCCACTGTCCAACACTGGCAGCAGCCTCAGGGCAAACACTGCAGGGCGCTCAGGGGGCAGGGCCACACTGGGGCCGAAGAAGATGTAGAAGTGGACGGAGAAGGTGTCCAGCTCATTGCGCAGTGTCGGGCGCACCGGCCAGCAGTGCTCTGGTGGGGATGTGGCCCCAGGCCCCTCTGCAGAGGCCCCCAGGGAAGGTGGCTCTGGGGGCAGTGGCTGGTTGCCCAGTGACTGGGGCATGTTCATGGCAGCTCCAGGGACAAGGACCCGGGACAGGCTGGGCTGTGGGCACTCTGTGGGCAAAGGAAATCAGTGCTGGGGACTGCTGCCCTCACAAGACCTACAGCCCCACAAACCAGATCTGAATTAGATAGGAATTAGCAAAGTGTAGGGAGGGATGAGAATTAGAATCAAATGTCCCTTGGAAGTATGGGGCATCTAGGGTCACAAGATAGGGCCCCGGGGGGTTCCTAGTGGTCACTGCCAATGTAATGTCATGTGGAGGGAGTCAAGGTCATCTCTCCCTCCCCAAGGGCAGTGAAGACACAGATGATGGGCTCTCTCATGGATTTGCATGGGCTTTGGCAAGGACAGTATCCCAGAGGTTTTAGATGCCCCCACCTACCCCCAGGAAACTGAACAAGATTAAATCAAGGGGAGTAATGAGGTCCCTTAGTTAGCCCCAGACAAATGCAAAAAAATATCCAAAGGCCTTCCAATGAATCGAAGCTCCAAGTGGAAGGGCTTTAGGGAGTGTGAAGGAGCCTGGGGAGTTGGGGAGATTACAGGTACATCACAGAGGGTCAATGAACACTACCACCATGGCTGCCTCTTCCCAGCCACCAATGTTGGCACAGGCTGAGTGGCCAAGGCAGATGTGGGGCTTCTGACCTTGCAACCGCACACACAGCTGGAACCGGACAGTTCTGCCAGGACCCCGGGATGGGATCTCCACACGCACGTAGACCCAGTGCCCCCAGGGGGGCAGTGCCAGCTCCAGCTGGCACACCGAGGTACCGCCACAGGACAAAGAGCTTGAGTTGTGCAGGGGTGGGGCCTTAGGACGTAGGCGCATCATCAGGGGGCAGGCCAATGCCCCGCGGCTCCCCACACATACCAGCTGTGCTGAAACCCTGTAAGTAAAGCTGGGCACAAAGACCCTGGGCAAAGGGGAGGTTGGGGTAAGAAAGGACAGGTGAGAAAGTGAGAGGGACACCAGAATGAAGAAAATGCTTAGGAAGAAGGTAGCACGGAGGGATGGGGAAACAGGAGAACAAGAAGCTTTTTTTGCTTCCTCCCATCTTGCTGGGAGGGAAGCAAAGGTCCAACCCACCCTGGGGGCTCTGGGTGACCCCGCAGCCCAGGTTGTCCAGTGGAACAGTAGGAACAGGTAGAGAGGCTGACTGTTCCCTCTTTGAGGTCAGGGAAAGAAGAGGGAAGGGGTCAGGTTCAGGGGAGTATTCGACTTACTTGTACAGTGCTGAGCGATTGTGGGCCGAGAGGGTTTGCTCTGAGGGACGGCCAGGGACCAGCACAGCAACGTCCAGCAAACGCCGGATAATCAGCTGTGGCTGAAGAAGGTACTGACACTCGTCCTGGAGACCCTGAGACAAAAGCAGGAGTGGTGGAAGGCGAGACCGCGAGGGTGCTACTAAAGCGAGGCAACAGAATCTGCTGAAGGGTGGGGGACAAAGCTCCCAGGACTAGGACTGAGGTCCCTCTAACCTCTGAGTCCCTCCTGCCTGGTCTCCACCTCTGTCTTTCCCAGGTGCGTAGGATCTGCTATGATCCTCCGCATTGGCTGAGGCTTGGGGGCTCAAAGCACCACCATCCTGACAATCAGGCCTGCACCTCTTCCATCCAACCCCTCCTCCTGGGCATTCCTAGACAGCCCCTCAGGGTAATTTCAAAACACTCCATTTCCCCTCTAAGCCCTCAAGAACTCAGAACACTGGCTCTCTTCTGGGGTTAGAAGCTCCCTGAGGCCTCTAGTCCAAACCCACCCAGTCTTCCTAATCTGAATCTTTCATTTCCTTTATTCCCTACTCAGCCCTTCCAAGTGCTGGTCCAGCCTCTGCTTTAACACCTCCAGGGAAGGGCCACTCTACCTCCTAGGCATCTCCAGAGTGTAAGCAATTTGCAAACAGGAACCTTGTCTTGTTTTATTTTTGCTCCTCCAGACATGAAGCCTAATGTAAAATGTATGCTTCACAGACGAATGTCTGCTGAATAAATGAATGAACAAATGAATCAACACAGCTGTGGGCAGCTCTGATGTTTATGAAGCCAGAGTGTGTTTTCTGTCTCCCCTCCCACTGCTCAGGGGACCCACAGGTACCACTGCTCCTTCTGAATCAGGGTGGGTTTCTTCCATTACTGGACATGACAGCCACATCTAAGCGGCTCTTCTAGACTCAGTTCACACCACCCCAGCACGTAGAGCTTCCTCGCCCCTCCAAGGGCACAGTCCCTTATGGCCCATCCTCTGCAGCATGTGCAGCTACCTAAGCCCTCTGACCCCAGCAGGTCAAAGGAGGACAGGGCTCCTGGTGAGGCTTTGCTGTTCTTCTGGACAAATGGCCCAATGCTGACCCAATGGAGGCCACTGTTCACTTACGCGGTTATTCTGACCAAGACAAATGTCTAAACCTCATTCTGACAAAAGTTCTAGGCTCTGACATCACATTGGGTTCCATACTGTGGAACAGCCAGCCAAGGTACTGATTTCTAGCAAAGCACCCCAAGGCTGGAAGGAGGCCTTGATGATACCAGGCCAGAAGACCTCACTACCCTCTGCCTGGGATTCTTCTGTGCCTTTTGCATCACTGCATTCCCAATGCCTAGCACACTACCTGGCAAATACTAGGTGCTAAAAAAAAATCTGTTGAGGGGCGCCTGGGTGGCTCAGTAGGTTAAGCCTCTGCCTTTGGCTCAGGTCATGATCCCAGGGTCCTGGGATAGAGCCCCGCATCGGGCTCTCTGCTCAGCAGGGAGCCTGCTTCCTCCTCTCTCTCTGCCTGCCTCTCTGACTACTTGTGATCTCTGTCAAATAAATAAATAAAATCTTTTGAAAAAAAAATCTGTTGAGTTAAAGAATGGGTGACAAAAAGAGGGTCCTTTCAGGGCACCTGGGTGGGCTCAGTGGGTGAAGCCTCTGCCTTCCGCTCAGGTCATGATCTCAGGATCCACATTGGGCTCTCCGCTCAGTGGGAAGCCTGCTTCCTCCCCTCTCTCTCTGCCTGCTTCTCTGCCTACTTGTGATCTCTGTCAAATAAGTAAATAAAATCTTTAAAATTTATATATATATATATAGAGAGAGAGAGAGGGTCCTTTCAGAGAGCTACTCAACCTACCTAAGTTGCTCAAAGACCTCCATCTCTGGGTGCCTGGGTGGTTCAGTCATTAAGTGTCTGCCTTCAGTTCAGGTCATGATCCCAGAGTCCTGGGATCGAGTCCAACCTTGGGCTCCCTGCTTGATGGGAAGCCTGCCCCTCTCTCTCTCCCACTCCCCCTGCTTATGTTCCCTCTCTCGCTGTCAAATACATAAATAAAATCTTTAAAAAAAAAAAAAAAAAAGACCTCCATCTCTGATACCCACAGCAGATGTCCTTCATCTTTGGTGTCAAACCCTAAGGATCAGAAATACTACCACACATCATCTCATCAACCCCACTTCCTATGGGAGCAGTCACTGCCATAATAACCTTGCAGTGAACAAGCTCAAGGGTGAGGGTAACCCCTTTCCTTGCTGGATGGACAATCCAGGGGGAAGAAACACTTTGTTCCACATCTTTCTTGCTGTTGGCTTAACTGAAGGATTAGTGGACATGACCTTAATGGTTAAAATGTGCTCCTTCCTTAAACTATATAATGTGCACATCAAAGCTCCTCCCTTGTTGGAGAGGGAAGCATCCAATCAGTGGAGAGCAGGGAAGGTGCAGAGATGCGGCAGCCTTCACCCTGTGATAGGGTGAGAGGAAGGGCACCAGAAGCCAGGTCTTCAGGAGATGCCAAGGCATAAGCCAAGTAAGAGTGCCCAAACTGAGCCAACACCAGCAGTCATGTAAGGAAGGGGACCAAAGCAAGGACACTTGAGAAACCAGGAGGGCCAAAGTGAGAAGCAGGGTGGGAACAAGTCTGAAAGAAGCTGGGGAGGAAGGCCTTTGACTGAACCCTAGTATGGCTGGGCTGAGTTTCTTGAGGAAGGTCTCAGCAGGGTGGCCAGTGCCAGACTCTGGATAGGGCTTACAGACTAAGATGCCCAAAGACGCTTGCCCTTCCCTATAGGAATATCCCAGGACCCAGAACAGCCTCTGGCCCTCAGTCAGTCAGCACTGATCAACACACAAGAGTGCTGGTCAGACTGCAGGGGGCAAGAGTGCAAGCAGGGAGATGAGTGCGAGGCTACCGCGGTAGCCCAGGAGAAAGCTCAGGAAAGGTACGCTCAGGATGAAAAGAGAGAAGCAGATGCATCAGAGCATACTTTAGAAGTAGAATCAACAAGACTTTTTCTTTACAGACTAGCTATAAAGAAAGAAAGGGAAAAGAAGAGTCAAGTATGCCACCTAAATTTGGGGCTTAAGCAAATGGTGAATGGCAGTGCCACTGACTGAGAAGACCAGAGAGAAGAGGCTTGGGCTGGGAGAAGAATGGGAGTCAAAGATATTTTCTGTTTGGGTTCTGCTTTGATTTGTATATGCCAAGTCTGAGACATTTCTTGGACATCCAATCAGAGATACCAAGTAAGCAGTTAAATATAAAGTCTGAGATGCAAAGAAATTAGGACTCATGGAATACACTTCAAAGATAAAACTTACAGGTGGTATTTAAAACTGGAGACATCTAGCAAGAGAATGGAGAAATAAAGAAGGAACTGCCTCAGGACCAGGCACTGGGGCCCCACAAAACGCACCAAGCAGGGGAGACACCAAGAAAGGAGACAGAAGGAGTGGTGGGCAGGAGAAAATCAGCGCAGTTCTATAACGTCATAAAGGCCACGAGGAGAAAGTACTTCAAGAAGGAAAGAGTAATAAAAGGAACTAGTCAACAGCTAGTTACTACTTAACTCTGGAGAGAGGAAGTGGGGACTGGAAGGAGTGAAGGAAGAAGACTTACTTTTCACTGTATGCCTTTTGTACCTTTCAAATGTTGTACCAGGTGCATATATTACCTATTCGAGACACAAATATAATAATTTAGAAGGAGGAGGAAGAGCAGAATGAGCACTGTTAGCAGATTTTAATCTCTTCAAGTCGAGATACAGAGTTACACTTGGTCTGGTTGATGGATTCAGTCGAATCCTTTCTTCTCTACTATCTGCTTCTTTGCCTTCGTTATCCTTGTTTTCATTATTTTACCTGCTTTCACTTACTTTCAAATCTTGAAGCTGGAAAAAGGAAGCATTTGAGGAGAACACTGCTCCAGACATTTGGAAAACTTTCCCCTAATGAGCCATGTGGTGCCAGATGTTACCTATAGTCCAAAGACCAGTCCGTCAGTGCAGACTGGGCTCCACAGAATGAACATGTGCTCCAAAACAGGGAAGGCAAGGCAATGGAAAGCATGGGTCAAGACAGAAGAAGCGGACAGGAAAAGGAAAGAAGTGAGATCAGTTTTGAACACTATGAATTTGAGAAGATAGCAAAAGAACAGTAAAAATTGGCCATACCCCCACTGTATGCCAGGCTCTGTGCCAGGTGCTAGGACGGTAGTGAGTGGCACAGACACAGGAGCTCACAGAAGTGTAAGACCACAGCTCAGGAGAATGGCCTGGACCAGAAAAGTTACTTCCCTTTAACAACCTCTTAAAAGTCCTGATCACTCTCAGGATAAAGTTCAAATTTCTAGGTCCTTCACGATCTGGCCTCTGCTCATTCCTCCAGCTCCCTTACCCAGTCCAGCAATCAGTCCACAGCGAACCACTTCAGTTCTCTAACACAGTTCTGCACATTAGCCCATGCTAACTCCCACCACCTGGAATGCCCTCTCTTGCTTTTTCAACATCAGACCTCACTTTCTGTTTCTTAAAACCACCTCTACCATACTACCAAACTGAGTTAGCCTTTTCTCCTTTGTCCTCTTAAAACATCTCCTGTATCTCATTAATACACATCTTATTTATCTGTGTCCCTTGCATGCAATCCAAGGTCTGGGACAAAGCAGGTGTCCAAGGACTAATGTCTAAAGAGAGGTCTGAGCTCATCCCCAAACCTGGGGAGGGCCCTAGAAATAGTGCTGCCTTCTTATGGTCAGGACTCTTCAGTCCCCACCCGAGGCCAAGACTCACAGTAAGTCAGGACAACAATATAAGGAAAAAGCAAGTCAAGAAGATGGAGCCCTGGAGGAATGCTCTGGACAATTAACTCACAGACTGGAGTCTAGGGAATTCACCAGAGAACTTAAGAATCCTTAGAGCCCATATAAGATTCCAAAAGATAATCAAATTCTTAGAGGAAACACAAGGATAATCCTTGCCCACTCCTCACCCCCAAGTCTCTAGAAGATGCCTTAACTAAAGACCTACATCTCTCATGATATCCAGGTCTGCAGTCATTCATGGGCAAGGTATAAATGTGTCACCTTATCTCTAATATCACCATACCTCAGGAGTTCTGCCGCCGGCTAGCCCTCCAGCTTGCAGTTCCAAGTCTCCAGACCCCACTTGCTGTATTTAGATGCAAATGGTTATGTCAAGGCTGGTTCTGACCTCTCCTAACCAGGCACCCAATTCCTCCTGCTCATCCAGAAGGGCTTTTAAATAACGAGAGCAGGGCTTCAGAAAGATTTTTCCTATTAGTTCTCGCAAAGAGAATCAAGGATCAAAGTCACAATCAGGAATGGGCTCTTTGGGATTTGGCCTAAGACCTAAGGCATTCCTTGAAATAGAATAACCCTTAGGTCTGATGAGAGTCAAGACCTACCTAGAACCCAGAGACATTTCTAGGTGAGTTCCCGACATGCTGTCATCCACAGGGCTCCCAGGCCTTGACAAGAAATTCGCTGGGACAGCCCTTTCAGCAGAAATAGGCCCATCACTGAGGCCTTAAGACACGACCTCAGCCACAGTTCCCATCGCTGACAACAGCAGTGCCAATGCACCTGTCCCTGTATAATTCTCAGCTCATTCAAAAGCATCATAACACCTTCTCTGAACACTGCGCTATAGGAGGAGGAGGAGAGGTGAGTCTGGTGCAGTCACAGTGCCACTGTCCTCAGGGAACTCAGCCTGGAGAGATACAGCTGAGTCAAATCTTCCCCGATTGGAAATTTCTGCCCTTTTCAATGATCAATGGCCAAGTCCCACTAGCGTTTGTGTTCTTCAGCATCCTGTTCTTTAAATCCTTGCTCTGCTTATGCTCAGTCTTTCACCCTTATCACTGGCCCCACACACGTAGCCACTCCATTCTGCCAAAGGCCAGCTTATCATACCCTCCCTTCCTGCCAATGGACAAGAGTAAGAAACCCATAGATCCTCTCACTATAAGGAGGAAATCTAGCCCATTCCTGGGAGGGACAGGAAAACTCTGTGGCATTTCTATCCCCTCCAAACCAGAATGGAAAAGCATCCTGACCTTTGAACCTACACTGTACACTTTAAAAACCTCTGTTCTATGAAATCAGAGCTGACATTTGGAGAAAAGGGAAGCAACAGTCAGGACGGACACCAGCTGCCCAAGGCCTCCTTTTAACAGGAAAGGATTTCCCTGTCCCCGAGTGTTCTCCTGTGGCCTTCCAGAGGGTGTAGGGAGCTGAAATTATGATAGGAGAGGAATGTTTTCTTCCAGATGGACCAATAACTGGGCTGGAGCCTATGAGAATCTGCAGGGCTATCACCAATCAAGATGTAGAACAAGACCAGTCCTGGGTTTGTGCAGCAGCATATGACCAGTCCCTGGCTGGCTTCTGATCACCTTGAATAACCTTTACACCTTCTAACAGGGACACTCCTCCACAGTGCCAGGGCCTGTGACTGACTCCAGACTCTGCACTTTCCCTTCAGCACCCACTATGTCCTCCTAAGGCTCCCAAATTGCCTCCAAAAGATCATGACCTCTGGCCCACCAGGTAAACTGCTGGCCTCTAGCCATGGGCCACCCTAGCCACCCTTATGCTGTTGCCCACCCTGGCACAAGGCTGGTATGTCAGGTGGCCTGTGAGGGGGATTCAGCAGATATGGAGAAGCAACTGTGGCCCCCACCTACCCTGGGCAGCATCAACCCACCTTGACAGAGATGTGGCCATGGGCCTGGGGAAGGTGGGCAGCCAAGAACCAGTCCCCAGGTAAGGGGCTGCTGACGTTAAAGATGCCTGAGGTGCGGTTGGGCAGTGTCCAGCTGAGGGTCAGGGAGAAAACCCCAGGCACAGCCGTGTCCCCTGGGAAGTGTGTGTGCAGGGGATTGATGACAGGGGGTGCCCCGGACCGGAAATACCTGGGGGACCAGAATGAGAAGAGGAAGACAACAGGCAATGGGGTGGGAGACGGGAAATGGGGAAAAGAAAGAACTGTCACTCATTGCCAATAACACAAGTGAATTCCCCATACTGAGACATACAGCAACATGTTCAGGTCAGGAGTCAGGGCATAAAGAGTAAAACATCAGCTCAGGCTCTCACACAGTCAAACAGTAATCAGGAGACAGAAGTTTTGTCCCTTACTCAGTCACACTTCAGTCCGGACAAGGGTGAGGGGACAGGGCCAGGAGATCAGTTTAGATACTCATATAGTCACACTGTAGTTTGGAAAGTGCTATAGGGTTGGAGGTGGGTGTCATAATGTTAACTCAGACACTCACACAGTCACACTTTGGTCTGGGCAGTGGTCCCCAAACGTTCCTCCTTGCTCCTTGAAGATGATGAGGTTCCAAACAGCCAGGAATGTGTCCTCGGGAACATGGAAGTGGAAGAGCTCAGTGCTGGCAAAGGAGCGGAATGGACTCAGCTTTCGGGGTGAGCAGGTGGAGTAGTCAGTCAGGAAGAGGCCTCCTGGGGAGTAGGCGAGAGAGAAAAGAGCAGGGTTGAACACAGGGTACTTTCGTTAAGCAACAGAAACACCAGTCTTCCTCACCAATAGCACCAACTCAACAAATATTCTCCCCTGAGCCAGGAGCTGAGACTCATGGTGGCCTAGTCATCATGTTTTAATCCTTATAATGACCTTGGGGAAAAATGACCTGTTTTTACAGATAACGAAACTGAGGCTCAAACCTAGACCAAACTGAGGATTCAAACCTAGATCTCACTACATCCTAAACCAGGGCCCTTTATATACCCCCACAGCATCCCTCACTGAAGAGTCATTGTTCTCTTCTTAGCAAGCTTAACAAAACAGAGGTGTGAATGGCATGTGTTTGGTGGGGGGGCAGATGGAGGAACACATGGGCTCTTTGGCCACTGAACAGACTAGAACTCCACCTGTGGAGCTCGGGAGTCAGCACTGAACTGTGTAACTTCCTTGTTTATTTTCTTTCCCTTTCTATTCCCCTGTGGTTCCAGGAGCAGTAAAAACCCTCAGAAGCTTCACAAAAGCTGTCTGT
The DNA here is from genome assembly GCF_020171115.1 of Neogale vison. Classification (NCBI taxonomy): domain Eukaryota; kingdom Metazoa; phylum Chordata; class Mammalia; order Carnivora; family Mustelidae; genus Neogale; species Neogale vison. Next base: position 35,730,571 of record NC_058099.1, read on the forward strand.
ATACTGGCTCAGGGCAGGAGGGACAAGGGGGGCAAAGTGTGGTGAGGATGCAAGGGGCCTGCTTGGGTGGCAGAGGCAAAAACAGGCGCTTGTAGGCCACCATGAGAACTCCCAGGAGAGGAGGGAGTCATCATGTCCTGTAGGATTCAGAATGAGCAACCAGAGGGTGTTTCCCCAGAGGGAGGCCCAGTGATGCAGTCAGTCAGTGACTCAGTGGAATCTCAAACCACCTGGAAATATTCACACTTGGGCTTGGGGGGACGGATCATCTCCAATTGAAGTGTCAAAATACAAGTACCTGATCATGGTTGTTCACAGCAGAGCCAAGGTGAGCAAAAAAGTCTGGTGTCAGCAGCTCTCCAGGCAAATGCATGGGCACTCGGACTACTGTTGACAGTGAAAACCACCCAGTAACTCAGAGGCATAGAAGAGTGTCCCTGATGGCAGGCAAAGTTCTGGAGAATCTGACTGCTCTGATCTAGATCAGCCCTAGAGAAGCACAGAAGGGTGCCCCCAGGACTGATGAGAAGCCTGGAACGCCTTCAGGACAGAGCAGAGGGTAGAGGGGAAACTGCGGTGGAGTGTTTTTAGCCAAATAGTAAATACCCACAGGGCATACCTAGACTGACAAACTGCCTTCCAGAAATGGGAGCTATACTTCAAGATGAGGTATTGAAATAATGGAGAAAGAGGCATCTGGGAAAGGGAGGTTGCTGAAGGAGGGAACACTGGAAAGGAAGGTGCTATTGAACTTCAAGGTCACCCTGCAGGGAGCTGCCCTAAAGTATGTAAATATTGGCCCTAGACTGGCCTATGCTCAGCTTCAAAGCCATGGCTTCAAAGCCAAGGACTAGTCAGTCCAGTTTAGACCACGTGATCAGTCTCAACTGTCAGCAAGGAAAACCTGCCCCCTTTCGGAATGAGCTCCGATAACCGGGAGGCCGGAAGCCAAGAGCTGAATGGCCTGGCTACTATTGCTTACAAGGAAGTGGAGCTCTGGAGCACCCTCTGCTGGATTTAGGGGAGAGCTTCTCCTCCCCAAAGCTGGTACTAGGGATGGGTCATCGGATGGACCACCGCTATTGCTAAGAAGAAATACTGGCCAGGCCCTCAGGGCAGACCCTCAGAGAACGGGTGGTGAAAAGAGCTAATGACTTTTGGGAAATAATGGATAAGCACAAAGTACAAAAGTACAACTACAAAAAACCCCTGTGATTCAAAGGAACATGGCAAGGCCTGGAGAACTGGGAAACTGGTTAAGCCACCCGAAAAGTGGCCAGGGGCTACAGAGGTCACAGAATGGGCTGGTGGGAAAAGTGAGTGAGCAGCAATTGGACATGGTGGGAGCAACCTAGAAGTTCCGAGGGCAAATGCTAGAGGAGTGTCCACAGCCCCATTCACTCCAAGCTTTGGTTTGGCATTTCACAATGGCCTACAGAGCTGTGTCCCAGAGGAAGCATGAGTAAAGCCCTAGTCAAGCTCAGACAAACCTGTCCTGGATGTTCCATGCTTCCACCATGAACCTATGGTGATTCTCCACCACCATCTGAAACACACATGCGCACGCGCACACACACACACAGGCAGAGGCTGGTCCTGCTAGTGACAGCACTAAGTAAAACAAAAGGTCACTTCCTGGGATGGCAAGGCACACCTGAGCTACATAACTATAGCCAACAGAGCACAAGGAAAAGACCCAAGGATTGGGATAAACCAGGAGACCCAGGAGGTACCTTCCATTCCTGAAATGAGACTGAAGCCAACAAAAAGCATTTACTAACACTATGCTATGTGCTCTGATATGCTGTGATGGTCCTGTGACACTGCCAGCCTCTCCTCTCCACCACCAGCTCACAGAGCACCTCTGCAGGCCAGGCCACAACCACCAGGACAGGGATTATTAACAACATGAAGGGCAGCCCTTAGTACAACCTTTTCAGAGCTCTTTTCCAGCTTCCTTACAATTCTCCCCAAAGCACCTGAACCTGCTTCTGGACAATCATCTTTTAATCCACATCTTTGAGCTTCCTACAGTTCTGTGGCTGTCAGCCACCCTCCTCCCCTAGCCAGCCCATGCTTGCTCAATGGGCTCATGAACAAAGTCATGCTGGTAGGGATGGAAGCTACAAATTGGGCTCAATAGTAGATTCTCCCTCACCTAAACTGAAAAACTGGTTTGGCTACTACCTCTACTGAGTGCCTAATTTGCCAGCAGCAGTCATCAACACTGAGCCCCTCTATAGCCCCTTCCTTCTAAGAGTCAGCCTAGAGGCACATGGATTACTCCTAGATGTTGTGGGAGGCAGCAAGCACTATTTCTTAGATAGAAATGCACTTGGAAGGTGACACTTCGTGATCTGTCTAGAAGAGAAGGAAGAGCTGAAGAGGAATATGTGTGGCCACAACACGTATTCTCCCCCTCATGCAATCACATAGGTACTCGGAGGACTCAGGGCCTCATATGCACGCCACAGAACATACTAACCACAAGCATGCATACACACTGCACGTGACCAGCATTTCCCCAGCCCCCTCACGTACACAAACACATAGGTACCCAGATGCCAGTGAACACACATATAGAGCTTGGACACTTCTGCAGGGGCATGACCTTTGGCCTGTACTAATCTCCTCAAGCTTATACACTGAACTAGGTCCCCAAAGCTCACTGAAACTCAACTCCCACCCCAGCTGCTCTGTTATTTTTTTGCCAAAGACTCCCTTAGGCACATCTCCAGCCTTTCTAGAGTGCCAGAGGGGACTGGGGGCTGAGGCCATGAAGACTACAGTCATCTCCTTAAGATGCAGCCAACTTTATGGCCTATCTCCTACAGCCAGGACCCCCTCCTGCTCCCTCTTTCCACCCATTAAGAAGTTGGGCCTCCCCTTCTCTGAATCACTTGCTCCCTGGATGGTGCTCCTAGGCTGACAATTGGCAAATGAGGAAGAGTTTGTGGATTAAGCACCTGTGTGAGCAGACAGAAGACAGGACAGGTTGTGCTTTCATCCTCTCTCAACTGGGTCTATTTTCCTATCAGGCATATGTTGCAGTGAAAACAAAACAAAACACTAGTGTGAAACAGGAATTAGGAAACTTTTTCTAGCCCCACTACTGCCATTTACAAGCTGTATGACCTTGGGAAAACTGCCCCATAACTGAGCCTCAGTTTCCCCATCTATAAAATGGCCTCTATATTTCAAGACTGCTCTAAAAGTATCAGGAGGGCACTTGGGTGGCTCAGTGGGTTAAGCCTCTGCCTTCGGCTCAAGTCATGACCTCAGAATCCTGGGATGGAGTCCTACATTGGGCTCTCTGCTCAGCAGGGAGCCGCTTCCCCTTCTCTCTCTACCTACTTGTGATCTGTCTGTCTCTGTGCCAAATAAATAAATAAAATCTTTAAAAATAAATAAATAATAGTATCAGGAATTATTCCTAAGCAAATCAAACTTATCTGGAATAAGACTCATTACAAGCAGAAAACTAACTCATGTCCATCTGTTTGCTAATGCTGTTCTCAAAACTGTTTTCTTAACCCTGTTTCAATGCATGCTCAGTATCTCAAAGTTCAGGCTAAATAGCTAGAGGCTCTCTGATATAGGATCATGCCTCCCCCATCGAACTTCCCTTGCAGAAGAAGCTTCCAAGTTTTCCTTCTTGGAAAAGCAAGAGTCAAAGCAGGGTCAGGATGCCACCAGTAAAGAAAACCTTGGGGTCTCTGTCCTGGGGACTATTAGGCACATGCTGAGCCTCAAGCCCACAGTTTCCTCTCTTCCTACCCTCCCAGTTTCTCTCAGTTGTATAAGACCTCTCTCCTCCCTATTTCTTCCGACTTCTTCCCCAGTGATCTAGTTGCCCAGGTCCCAGTCTCCTGAATCCCTCCAGTCCACCCCTCCCTGCCAGAACCCCATCCCTGCCTCAATCTTCCTGCTTCTGCACTCACCAGCCCCTGGGCCAAGGACAGAGAACAGCAACAGCAGCAATAAGGCTGGCGGCAGCTGGAGCCCAGACCTGAGTCGAGGCTGGGAGAGGGGCAGGGTATGAGAGAAAGGGGTGGGTAGTGGGAAAGACTTGGGTAAACACAGAGATGAGGGCAAAGGCTGAGATAATGGATTGGGCTGGGCTGGGCACTGGGGCTTGAACAAGGGCAGGGAATGGGATGGAAGGAGGGGCTGTAATGGGGACTGGGGCAAGGATAGGATTTGCGCCCCGGGTTTAAGCAAACACTGGGAATTGGGTTGGGACAGGGGTTGGGCTGGGATTTGTGACAGGAGGTGGAACAAGGGCAAAGGAGGGGTTGGAGGCCAGGACAGCCACAGGGACTGGGACTTGGACTGAAGGGGGGGCCTGGGTTGAGACTCGGATCTGGGCATTTGCTGGGACCCAGGCCGGGGCAGGGGCCAATTTGGGAAGCGGGGCGAGGGCGGGGCTGGGGGCCAAGGGCTGGATGAGGATAGGACGAGGGGCCGGGACAAGGGCTGGGCCATGGCCCGGGGCGGGGGCGGGGCCGGACTGGCCAGCGCGGGGCGCGCGCAGAGCTGACCCACGGCTCCGCTCCCCACCCCCAGGGAGTGGCTTTCGGTGTCCTCGTGGGCCCGGGGCCGGGGTCAGGCCGGCTGAGGCCAGGCCGGGGACCTGGGTAGGAGTTCAGGCCTGGGCGACTCCGGGCTGCGCTGGACCGGCGATAACCAGGCCCCGCGGCGGCGGCCTCTGTCTGACGTAGTTATGACGCTCCGCCCCTCTATCAGCTCGATTGGTTCTTCTCAGTAAAGCCCACCCCCTGCCCTATTCTATTGGTCTCCAACTTGATTCTGCGGGCCTCCGAGGACAGACTCCGCCCCAGCCCCTTGATCCCCTGCCTTTCTCACCCTAGCCTCGGAGCCCGGTTGCCAACCTCAGATCCTCACAGCCCCCACTGATAGAACCACAGACATCTCACAGGAACCCTACAGAGACCTTACAAACCCAGACACCTACAGACGTCCGCACAGATGTCCGCAGACTATCCAAACGCTCTCACAGAGATCCCGCAAACCCCTTTAAAAGAAGTGAACCCTCTAGGCTCGTCCCCTCCGGGTCCAATGCAGCCTCCTCTGGAGACCAGTGCTGTTGCCACGGAGACTCCTGGGCGTTCCGGTTGCCCTGGTGACGGATCCCTCCACTCCCGGCCTGGGTTCCAGAGGTTTCAGTCAAGCTCCTCCCTCATCGGCCCCGGAACCCCTCATCCCTCCCCGTCCCACCCTCCCCCAGATCTGGCCAGAGTTCCTTTGCAAATTTCTGCAGGTGTCCAACTTCCCTCCCCAAGTGGTAGACTTAAAGGCAAGGCTTCTCATTACATAGCAACTGCAAGGCGGGTCTCATCCAAGAGCTATCCACCCCTCGCTAACATTTCCCCTTCCCAGCTTAAGACGAGTTTGTGACCTAAGGAAGGACTTGTAACAGCCAAGCCAAAGCCCAGAGGTAGGTGGTTTCTCCAAAGCCGCCTCTTCCAAACTCTCATACCACTCCACTCCTAACACCTTCTGCCCCTTTCCAACTCAGTCCAACCCCCTCCCATTCTGTATTTTTCATCCTTACACTCCCCCCCCCTCCGCCAGGTTTACTCCCCACAATTCCCTCTTCCCCTTCTTTTTCTCCTTCTTCTCCTCCCATCCTCTGGTTCTCCACCCTCAAGTATCTTTTTCCTCTTGCTGAATGCCTGGTCAGATTCCTATCACCCTACCTCTCTCCCTACTTAATGTCCCAAACTTCCCCTTTGGAAAGACTCTAATGAATGTTAAGTGGTGTGTTTAGTATCTCTGGAGCATGGCGGGAAAGTAGGAACCACAGAAGGCTAAGGCTGGAATCCTTAGGCTCTATTACAAATAATGACAGGCCTTGAATGTCAGAGCCAAGAAATTTAAACTTAATCCTTAGGCTGAGACAATTGAGTGTTTTGTTTTGTTTTTCTTTAAAGGTTTTATTTATTGGGGCGCCTGGGTAGCTGAGTGGGTTAAAGCCTCTGCCTTCGGCTCAGGTCATGATCCCAGGGTCCTGGGATGGAGCCCCGCATCAGGCTCTCTGCTCAGTGGGGAGCCTACTTCCTCCTCTCACTCTCTGCCTGCCTCTCTGCCTACTTGTGATCTCTGTCTGTCAAATACTTGAGATCACAAGTAGGCAGAGAGGCAGGCGGAGGTGGGGGAGGAGGCAGGCTCCCCGCTGAGCAGAGAGCCTAACCTGGGGCTCAATCCCAGGACCCTGAGACCATAACCTGAGCCAAAGGCAGAGGCTTAACCCACTGAGCCACCCAGGCGCCCCCAATTGAGTGTTTTTAAGCAAAGGAATGCCATTGTCAGGTTTATGTTTTTAGAAAGATCTCATTTGGGTCAATAATGAGGACTGACTTCTTTTGGACATTCTTCCAAGACAAATTTGTCACACCCCACTCCAGAGCGTCCTGAGCTTACCCAGCACAACACCAACTCATCTGTATTGTCATTTTGGTTAGCCAGATCTCCTTCCCAGGTTCTTTCAACTGAGTCCAGTGCTTAGCACAGTGCCCAGGTGAAAGTGTAAGATTGAGTTGTTTATAAAAGCAGAAGTTACATAAATCAGTGAAAAAATGGCTGAGTGGATTAATACGCTGGAGGAGGCAGAGGGGTGAAGTCACTACATAATCAAGGTAGAAAATTCTGAGAACTTGAACAAAATCAGAGGGAAAAGAAAGGAGAGAGTGGATTTTGGGATTATTTAGAAGATAGGAAATACAGTCCTTAGTACCTATTTGTAGATGAGGTTTGAGGGGAAAGGGTAAGACCAAAATAATTCCCATAGTTCAGCTTTCATGCCCTGTCAGACATCCATTTAGCCATGTCCCACAAGCTGTTGGGTATGAGTGTTAAGTACAGGGATTAAAAGAGGTCTGAGCTGGAAGTATGGATTTAGGAAATCATCCACATACCAGCTAGAAGTAGCTGAAGCCTTGACCATGAGTGACATCATCAAGGGAGGGTGTATGTGGTCTCTAGACAAAACCAGACTGCACTCAGGGCCCTGCCTAATGCATCGTGGCATTGTCTTGTACTCAGGAGCAAACCCCCACTTTGGCTTGGTATCCCAGTCTCTAGAACTCTACTGCCTGACCTCCATGGTCCTAAGGTCCCGGATCTGCCTTGGATTAGTCAAGTTGCTATGTTCAGTCTCCCTCCTGGGTCACGGTCCTCTACTACCATCTACTGATGGGATTCTGACTGTTTCAGACTTTTTCTCTCTTTAAATTCCAGCTCCCTCACAATCTGTGGCCACATGTCATATGGGGTCTAGGCACACAGAAGAACCTCCTGGCACCAAAGCTCATCTTGCTTCCCCCTTATATCTCAGGTGCACGGAAATCCTTATCCTAATTCCATAACCCCCACTGTACTCTGACTTGCAGACCCTCCAGTCCCAACCTAATGAAGGCTGTACCCTATTCTACCACTAGATGGAAGCAGACAAGGTCACAGAAGAGCCTCATAGCACCATGGATACAGAGGAGCACGCCTCTTCAAAGGACCGCTCTGCCGAAGAATCACAGGAGCCCCTTATCCCTGAAACACCCTTTGAGCCTTCCATCTCTGAGACCCCCTTAGAGCCCCTTGCTGCTGAAACCCTTTTGGAGCCCCACACCTCTGAATCTTATATGGTGCCACCTGCTTCCCAGGCCCTTTTAGAGACCCATGCCTCTGAAACCTCTTTGAAACCTTCCATCTCTCAGACCCCGTTAGAGGCCCACACCTCTGAATCTCATATGATTCCATCCACTTCCCAGGCCCCTGTAGAGACCCACACCTCCAAAACCTCTTTGAAAACTTCCATCTCTGAGACCCCTTTAGAAGTCCACACTTCTGAATCGCCTATGGTTCCATCCACTTCCCAGGCCCCTTTAGAGACCTATACCTCTGAAACCCTTTTGGAGCCCTCTATCTCTGAGACCCCTGTAGGATACTCTGAGAACCCTTTGGAAACCCCTATGCCTGAGACCCTGTTGGAGACTCTCATCTTTAAGGACCCAGAGAAACATGTTTTTTCTCATACCTCATCACAAGACCATGTTCCTGTATCTTCCCCTGATACTCTGGAGGAAGACCTCTTTAAGTATTCTCCCAATGAGGTCTTGTGGAGAAGGAAGTCCAGCCAGATCTCTGAGTATGAGAGCCTTCAAAAGCACTCCCTTTCAAGCCCTTCAGCCCCGGTCCACCTGGACACATCTGCAAAGGAAGAGGAAGAGGAAGGAGAGGACAAGAAGCAGGTGGAGGCCACTGACAGCAGTGCACACACAGCTCAGCCAGGACAACAGCCGGGCAAGAAGAAGGCAAAGAAAGGATTTAGCCGTAATTGTGCCTGCACTTTACCCCATTCTCATCACTGTCTTATACCTGCCCCAGGAGGAGGGGATTGGGTTACTCTTAAACCTGGCCCCTTCTCTTAGTTTTAGGGCCTCCACACTTCTCCTTGGTTACTCAGCTTCTCCCTTCCCAGATTACACAGCCCACCCAGTGGTCCCTGCCAAGCAAACAGAGCTGGTGGAAGTGGCTAAGGCAAGGCCCAGAGAGAAGTTCGGTGCTCAGATGAACTATCTTTTCCAATGGGAGAAGAATGCAGCCCTGAGTGCCATCCAGACAGGTGAGCCCAGAAAGCCCTTCAGAAGCCTGTGACAGGCCGTGGCCATCCTCCAATCCAACTGGACCAGGAAACCTGCCCTGATCAATGGATTGCTGTCCCTTGTGGAAATGGCAATGCTAACTGACTTTAATCTAGGAGGGGAGAAGCCAGGTGGGCCAATGTGGATAGCATGGTACAGAAAAAAGCAGGGATATTCATATAAAGCCCAGGGAGGGACAGGAAGCTAAACTAAAGTTGTTAAAAAGAATAAAAAAAAAAAGAATGGCCATATACCAGACCCACATCTAGGGCTCTGAAAGCCTGGACCAAACAGACCTTAAGGCAGAGATGGCCCAGGACCCTAGGCAGTCCAGGAGACTTGTGGCTCTGACATGGCAAAAGGCCTTGGTCCTCTTGGTGGAACTTCACTAAAATGCTGTCTCCCAGCATGCCAGACCCATTATCACCTAGGTACCCAAAAGCTGTGAGTCTCTTCACCAAGGAGGAGAGTGGTATCTTCAAGCCCTATTGATTCCAAGTCTCAGCCCAGAATCAGTACTCTTGCCAGCCCCATAAGTGGCACGCTGTGCTTATGTATGCCTGCATATAAAAGGTGTGCAGATGGAAACCCATGCCCTCCGGTGCGAGCATGTATACCTGTGTTGCTGAACTTCATGTCTATAGCAAATACCTTCAGAATGAAGGCCATCCTGACCTGCTCTGCAGATTCTGGGGTTTCTAGACAATTCAATAGACAGGAGTTCATTTATTTTTGTCTTTCATACTTCCTTTCCCCTTATGATAGTAAGAGAGTTATGTTGAAACTAGATGGGCCTAAGATATAAAGACAACAAGGCAATCCTATGTCTTCTCACTCCTTCGTGCAATTTACTCTCCTCATTCTCATGCTGGGACCCTTCCCCCTCTACCCCTGGCCAAGAAAGTCACAATGATCTCATCTGTCTTAATTCAGGCATTGAAATGGCTTTGTTTGCTTATTTTAACATCTTCTGTCACCCTTATTCTTCCTGGAAATGCAAGGTCATTCTCAGAACCTCCTGCTTGCTCCTCATTTTTCAAGGCTGCTGTACTTCTCCACATGGAACTTCTTCATTTTCCTGTTTAAACAGGCAGCTTTATTTAGTAATTTAAGTGTCATTCAATCCTGAAAAAGGTATTTATGGTTCCCTCCTAATATTGGGGATCTTGAGTCCCTAGAGAATCAGTACGTGTGCTGTGTAGAGAAGGATCAAATGTAAGCTTTCATTTAGTCAGCATTTACTGAGCACCAGCTGTGTGCCAGGCATTGAGCCAGGTGTGGAAGCAGTAGCTGGTGGGATGTCAAAAACAAAATCCTTCAAAAAATGTGTACTCTAGGGGCGCCTGGGTGGCTCAGTTGGTTAAGCATCTGCCTTCAGCTCAGGTCATGGTTCTAGAGTCCTGGGATTGAGTCCCGCATCGGGCTCCCAACTCCATGGGGAGTCTGCTTCTCCTTCTGACTTTCTCTGCTCTCATGCTTTCTCTTTCTCTCTCTCTCTCTCTCAAATAAATAAATCTTTAAAACAAAATATGTACTCTAATGAGAGACACCAATAAGTAAAAGGATAGTTATAATTCATTCTAATAATTTCTATGAGTGAGGTCAGTCCACAGTGCCTCATAAGCAGAAAAAAAGGGGGCACCCAATCTTGGGTGCTCAGGGAATAAGTCTTGGAAGGGATGATTTCTCAGCTGAAATCTGTAAGATGAGTAAGAAGAGGTGGACAGGTCAAAAGTGGGATATGAGGGCAAGGTGCCAGTAGGAAAGTGCAAGAAATGTTGAACAGAGCTCAGAGCTCAGCTCTGGAAGGGCAGAAGTATACAGGCATTTCTGTGCAAATCTCAAGAGTTGGGATTATAACCTAAGGGCAACTGAGAGTTACTAAAAGGTTTTAAGTGGGACAATAATATGAGCAAATTTGTGGTTTTGAAATACTGCTCCAGCAGTAGTGTAGACTTCAGAAAGATAAGACTGCACATAGGAAGAATACATTGGGCAGTGGTAATAATAACCAAAGGTCAGAAGTAGATGCGTGGAGGTGGAGAGAAATAGAACGTTCAAGAAATGTTAAGAAGGTAAAACTGACCTTTGGATCTTTGGATGTATAGGATAAGAGAGAAGGACATGCCTGGAATGACGCCTAGGTTTTTGGCTTAGATACTGATTAGATGATGATGCCATTAGTGAAACAGAGAAGATGCATGATAAGTATGTGTTTGGATGAACAGAGGACAAAGCTTGAGGGCCAGGTTTGAAAGGAATAATTGGCTGTACCACACTTGAAGAGCTGGTGGAACATGCTGTTGAAAAAGTCTGGAGATACCTGACTATATGTCTGGACTGGAGACATCCTTCACGTAAAGATAGCTGTATGTTGTATGGAGATGTTCTAAGCAAAAAGAGATGTTATCTCGCAAATATGATTATATGAGCATGGAATCAATTGTCCCTGTCTGGTATTTTCAGAGTAAACATCTGTGCCATAGACACCTTTGCCACAAATAGTGACCATAAGGCAATTTGCCATAAAAGATAAAAAAAATAACTAGTTGGTAGTTTGGTTTGGCAGTTTGTTAGTTTCATCAACTGGTTGACAGTTTGGTTTCACTTCTCCATTGACACAATTCTCTTATTTTTATATTACATAAATCTCAGGCTTCATAATTGTCTACACAGTGACACAGAGTTTTAAACCCACACAACTTCCCATACAACTTTGGAATGTCTATCAATGGACATGTGACAATCTGTTGAGAACAAAGAGCAGTGTAGAAAGCTTTCAGAACACAATACGAAGCTCAGTTACAAACATGTATCCTAGTACTTGGAAACTGATACCTCTTAATGAAGGAGAAAATTTTAGCAAAAAAAGAAAAAGTGATGAATCAGTGAGCAAAAAAAACAAAAACAAACTGATGAATCAACATGCCAAAAAAAAACCCAAAAAACAAAAACAAAAAACAACCAAAAAACAAAAACGTGTAATACTATGAATGTAAGACTTTGAAGACAAGTGGTTAGGTAAGATCCACAAAATAAAATCAGTTATTTGCGGGTATTGCCATGAATCTGTCCTATACATTTTAAATTGATTTTAAATTCAATTTTTTTTGCATTTTGCAATAAAGCCATTTTTAATTTTGATATTCAGTTTCCATGTTTCATTATGCCCTTTTAAATGAATATCTTTTTTTTTTGTAATTTTATCTTTTGTGGCAAAATTGTCTATGGCCAATTTATCGTGCAGTGAAAATGTCTGCAGTGAAAATGCTTGGGGCAAAGATTCTTAAGGTGCAACTACATAGAATCACCTTGTACAGAGTCAAAATGGCATCCCAGATAATGCCTCCTCCCCCTGCCAGTCCTTGTCCACTTATAACAGGAAGAGTGTTTGGAATCAGAGCAGAGAGAGGAAGGTTCCACTCTGGACTACAGTGGCCTGATGTCAATTGTCCCACTTTAAGAGCATGGACACCTATAATGGAGTCTGAGGTATAGTCGCCAGTCTCTGTTTAAACTCTAGTCTTCATCTGAGAGCTGAACACTGACTCCTATATCGGTACTTGGACTTGACTTTCCCAGGCCCCCAGGCAGGACCTCAATCTATGGGAACTGACCCTCCTTCACCTTCACTCCTCATCTGCTCAGCCTCTGGATGGAATTCAGAATTCCTCTAGTAGAATCCTGGCCCCCACTCACCTCCATTGTGACTCTGCCCATTCGCTGCCCCTTCGACCAGGCCTTGCTGGTGTAATGGGGCGCTGGCACTGTGGGCTGTCAGTATCAAGACAGAAGTAGCAAAGCCAAAAGCCACATCTGGACAGGCTTTAGACCCTGAAAGACCATGGGTAAGGCAAGAAAACCTAGACTGACAACTAGGCACAGAATTGTGAATTGTGGCCCTGGCCAAAGTCAAAGACCAGAGGACACTAACTTCAGGGATATGCCTGTAATACAGGGTCTCTCTTCCCTTCTGAAGGAATTTCCTCCTTCATTTACTCAGTCAAGGAGTTTGTGCTCTCTGAGCACCTATTTCAGGCCAGGCCCTAAGCTAGGACAAGAGATGCAAATGAAAAGCCAGACCTCTCCTTAGAAGAACTTAGTTTAAGAGAAACATAAGTGAAAAAATTTATTCCAATGAATTGTACTGTGATAGGAGTAGCAGGAAAAGTCAAAAAACATGGGCCCCTAGACAGAAAGAGGAAGTCAGGGAAAACTTTTTAGTGGAGGTGACACTTCACCATAGCCTTTAAATGGGAATGGGTCCTATGGCTGAATGTCCCATTCCATGAGGACTCATCCAGGATTCTTGCCTAGAAATTGGAGTACTCTCAGGTGTCCTGAAGGGTGAAAAAATCTGAGTGGAATGTACTCTCTGGCTCTCTTCCCACATTTACATGGCTCCACCCTTGCCTTGTAGTACTGCCGATCTGTGAAGCCAGTTTCAGATCCCACTGTGGAAACCAGGCTCTCAAGGTTGTGGCATCTCACTGGTGCCTGCTCTCAGGGATACTTCTTAGCCTCACAAGCTTCGATTTCTTGATCTTCACCACTCATGACTTCAGACCTACCTCTTTCTCCTGATTCTTAGAGAACCATAGACAGACCTTCTCAAGTTCACAGACAGCATTAGTTCCGTAACACCAGGAACACAAGAGGAAATATGAAGGTGTGAACCTTGAAAAGTGAGGAAAGCCCTCCTCCTGGTCCCAGAGCTGCCCAAACTCCTCCTACTCTGCCTCTGGTGCCTTCTGAGGTGCTAGTCCTCACCATCTCCTCTACACCTGGTCAGTCATCTTCCCTTCCCTCACCTTAGACACTTCAAGGAAACAAAACAAAGTTGGGCTTTAATGTGGGAAGGGGAAGAGATGGGAATCTTCACAGTCACAGAGAACTTGGCGAGATTCATGTTCATCTTCAAACAAAATTTCATTTATAATCTTGAAGACAGTCTTCAGTCATTTCTGACAGGCTAACAGAGATGAAGTGGATCCTGGGGTGGGAAAGGAACTGAAACCCTTGTGGAACACTGAGAAAACCTGGTGGGAAAAAGTCTAAAGGGGTGGGGATGGGAACTTCATGGGTGGAGGTGAATACACCTAGGGGGAGAGGTGAGAACGCCTTGGGCAGGGGGGTTGCGCTATTTTTCCTTCTCACTTTTCCTTGTTAATCCCTCCACACTCAGGTCTCTACATTGGCTGGCGCTGCCCCCATTATCTATGGGACTGTTTCCGGATTGGAGATGAGTCCAAATGCTTTTGTGGACACTTGCTGAAAGAGCACCAGATCATCTCAGGTAGGGAGAACTGACCAGCCCCTGTGAGGGGAAGGGATAACTATACTCTGGCCATATGACAGAAAAGTGTGTGTGTTGGTATGGGGTGTGGGGAGAGTTGGCATGGGAAGGCCTGGCCCTATTAGGTGTTCCCCATTCCCCATTCCCATTAGACATTTCTCCCCATTCCCTTAGACATATCCGTGCCCTGCAATGTGGGCCAATGTCGCTGCCTCATGTTCTGCTTTATCCCATCACGCCCAGAGGAGGTGGGTGAGTTCTGGCTCAAAAGACGAGCTACCTTTGACCCCAAGGCCTGGAGGGCCCAATGTCGCTGCAAACACAGCCATGAAGAGCACACAGCTACTGGGTCCCATCCCTGCAGGGTGAAAGGTAATTTCTAGGGTGAGGGGAGTACAGGGGTGGGCATGGGTAGGATGCAAATAGTTTGGGAATAAGGATAGGGGAACTGGTAGAAGAAACCTGGGTTTGTGGTTGGTATGGAAGAGATGAGAATGTTGTCAGCCCAGGGGGAAACCCCAATTCCCTATACTTGTCTTGGCTTCCTCCTTGCCCCAGGCTGTTGCTGCAATTGCTTTGAGTCTAATTTCCTCTGTGCGGCCTGTGACCGTCGCTGGGAGGAACACGAGACTTTCTTTGAGACTGAGGAGACCCGGCGACGAGGAGGGAGGCCTCATGGTGAGGGGGCAACCTAGAACAGTGGGGGTCTTAGTCAGAAGGCCGGGCAGGAAGGTGCTCCCACCCTCAACCATCCCCTCCAGGACTACCTCACCCTCTCACCCGCTGCACCCCATACTTGCACCGGTTTCTACCCCCAGGAGCAGACTATATGCCTTTTGCAGAGATGCCTACCTTCCAAGAAGCCATCGTCAGCAACTCTGACTCTGAGGCTCTACAGAAGCAGGGGCCCTCTGGCCGTCCTGGCTCCCACTGCAGACCCCCGGGGCCTCCTGGCCCACACAGCCTCTGGCCTGATCCTATGTCTGACCCCCATACCTGACCCTTTCACCTCTGCTTTTTCCCTCCTCCAGGCACAGACACTATCAACACCTGGCGCAGGCCTCGTTGAACCTGGCTCAAATCATCAATAAAAGGGAAGCCACTGGAATCTGGCCTGGTTCTGTATGGGGCAGATAGATCCTAGGATCTTAGAGTTGGCACCTAATGCAGGCAAGAGAGAGGACCACAAAGGAGACAGGCTGGATCAAGCCACCTTCTTCCACCAAAACCACATTTGAGCTGCTAGTTCTGGCATCAGAAGGACAGAGTGCCTTCAAGGAAGCCAAGGAGGGAGGGGTTTTTTGGAAGAATAGAGTGAACACTGGTGTTGGATGCAGTTGGAGACGCCAGTAATAAAGACTGAAAAATGTCCACTGGATTTTACAATTAGGTCTTTGGGCACTTCAGATAATGTAGTTTCAGTGATGCAGTGGGGGCAGAAACCAAACCCAGTAAGTCTGAAAGAGTTTCTTTAGGAAGCTTGGATGAAAAGAGCAGGAGAGAAGTCAGACAATATCCAGAGAGAGATGTGGAGTCAAGAAGCAATTTTTAGGAGGGAAAAAGGGGAGGAACCAGTAAAGGAAGATCTTGAAGGATACAGAAGAGAGAAAGAGATGCCTGGTGAGACATCCCAGAGATGGAGATCAGGGCAGAGGTGAAGGGATTTGCTCTGGACAGGAGAACCACCACCTCCTAAGACCAAGAGGAAAGAAGAAGGAAAATGATGGGCCTTCACTGAGCTGCAGGAAGCAGGATCTTGTGGAAGTTCCCCCTGTGAAGTAGGAGACAAGGTCAGTTGCTGGTCATGAAGGCAAGGGTAGGAATGGGGAGTAGGAGAGAGATATGGGTAGGCTGATGTGGGGAATCACAGAAAATCCTAATCAGTGGGTAGTTGAGGATTCAGGTACAGCTGGAAGCAGGAACCTAAAGAGGAAGAGAAACACAATAGTTAGATTGAGTTAAATTGATAGTTGATGATGGGAGGGTGTCAGGAAGGATGATCAGGAAAATAAAGCAAAAAGAAGGGTTCGGAATGTGGGGAGAACTGACCACACAAACGGAGAGAAAGTAAAGCCAAGAAGCAACTGACAAACTGAAAAAAAAGAACAAAGGAACAGAAGTCTCTAATGAGGCCCAGTAGCTGATATAGTAGTGGGGATCAGTACAGGAGACATTGGTCAGAACCTACAGAGAGCTGCAGCTCTTATATGAGAGCATCTGCCAGGGATCACAAAGAATGGAGTAAAGAACTGTGGGCAAGGGGCCAAAACCAGTGACTGTGGCCAAAATCAGTGAATCATAGTTATTTTTACAAGGAGTAGGAGATTCTGGCTCTAATGGGCTCTGTGATCCTAGGCAAGCCCTCTCTGGGCCTCAGTTCCTGGCTCTGTAAAAGAATAATCGCTGTGCTACCTGCTCTCCCTGAGAACCCAAAGAAATAACCAGTTTCAAAGCGCTTTGTTGTCGTCTACCATGCCTGGCCAGTTTCCTTCCCCTTCCTAGATCCCAGCTCCTCTTATCTCTTGAGCTTCTCCAAAGCAGCTCTATGGGCTGCTGTGCTCTCAAAGGCACCACAGAGAACTGCATGTAACCTTTAGGGCACAGAAAAGGCCAGGTTACATTTCCCCACATTTGGGGAAGCTAGCTATACTTCCAAAGGAAAAGAGGCAATCTGGACTGCTAGAACTCCTAGGGGAAAGTACAGGGTCAGATGTCTGCCCTTTGGAGGATAAAAGGACTTTCTAACAATAATATGGCTATAGCAAATGTGGTTACTATCTCTGGAAGTAAAGAGTTGTTCTTGTCTGGTGATGTGCAATTAGCGCCATAATGACCATTCACTAAAACTAATTCAATAGTCAGCAGTAAAGGAATGACTACTGTGAAAACTCATTCAAATAAATAATATGCAGAGGGTGCCTTTGTGGCTTTAGTCACTTGGGCATCTACCTTGGGCTCAGGTGGTGGTCTCCAGATCCTGGGACAGAGCCCTGAATGGGCTGAGGCATCCTGCTTCCTGCTCAGCAAGGAGTCTGCTTCTGTCTTCTCCCTCTGCCCCCATCCCACCGCTCATTCTCTCTCTCTCTCAAATAAATAAGTAAAATCTTAAAAACAAATAATAGGCAGACATTACAAAGTATATTTACATAGACTAATAATATGGAAAATTGATTGTCGGGGCATTACATATTATGTAATATTTTAAAACATGTTAAACATATTAAATGTTTTAAACATATATATTTTAACATATTACATATTATGAAAGCAAATGAAACACCAATTGTTATTCACTCCACAATCACTGAGCACCTATCTATGTCAAGGACATGCGCTAAAAAAAAAAAACAAACCTAAAGATACAGTGGTAGCTTTTGTCCTAAGTGTTGAAATCATACTAAAACTTAACTGTGTGAGTATATCAGCACTCGCTCATGCTCTTTCTCACTGTCTCTCTCTCAAATAAATAAAATCATATATATATATATATATATATATATATATATATATATATATATATATGCCGGCAAAACAAAATATATCTCTGACGCATTTTCCCTTGTTCTTCAAACCTGACTAACTGAAAATGCCAGGCGCAAGGCTAACCATTTCTGATTAGGAAAGCACACTGGATACCGATGCCTTTGCTTATTAGTCGTGTGGTAAAGACAGGACCCTCCCGTCGCACCCCCCCCGTTTAAAAAGAAAGGAAAAAAAAGGGGGGGGGGGTGAATGCCCTGAAAACAAACAGCAGAATCTTCAATCTTGGTGTTTGGACACAAGAACATCAACTAAGGAGAAACTGCCCTTAGGTGAGTACATTTAAAAATCTCTGAATGGGGCGCCTGGGTGGCTCAGTGGATTAAAGCCTCTGTCTTCGGCTCAGGTCATGATCCCAGGGTCCTGGGATCGAGCCCCACATCGGGCTCTCCGCTCAGCAGCGAGCCTGCTTTCTCCTCTCTCTGCCTGCCTCTCTGCCTACCTGTAATCTCTGTCTGTCAAATAAATAAAATCTTTAAAAAATAAAAAATATCTGAAATGCTCAAGGGGCTGAAATGCCCTTGTAGGAAGGAAGCTGGGTATCCATCCCACCAGTTATAGAACCCCCTTCCCAGTTAGCCTTCTGCCCCACTCGCCAGGCGCCGCCGCCCCGCCCCCCTCCCTGGCCTTGGCCTCCACGGGTTGCGGTGGTTCCTGGAGCCAGCCAGCGCCAGCTTTCTCAGAACCCGCCCTCTCCCTGGCCAATGCCGGGAGAGGGTCTACGACCTTAGGGGACTTGGTGCCACACGAGTGTGGTGCAGCAGAGCCAATTGGAGGAAAATCCCACCTGGTCTCCTAAACCTTCCAATGGAGTGAGATACTCTCTTGGCGAAACTACTACTTGGCCGCCCAATGACAAAGGAACCTTCACTCTGACCAGAAGTCGAGGCCAATGGAGTAGAACACTCGCCCTCCAGCTGGCAGAAGAAGCCAATGGGATGAAAAGATTCCGCCTCCGGGGTAGTGGCGGAGCCAGCGGAGTGAACGGCGCCACCCTCTGGACTAAAGGGCAGCAGGCGGCCCAGGAGCGCGACCAATGGGATGGTAGGGCTCGCTCGCAGCGGCCGGCGGAGCCAATGGCTGCCGCTCGCCGGCTCCCGGGCGGACCCACCTCGGGCTGGCGGCGGGGCCAGCGTACTGGGGCCGGGAGAAAGGTTCGGCGACTGAGGGGCAAGATGGCGGCCGCCCTGGCGCTGGCTGCTGGGCTGTGCGTGGCGCGCAGGGCGGTGGCGGTGGCGGGGCCGCGGGGGGCACAGGTGAGAAGCGACCGTGGGAGCGCAGAGGGCGTCCCGCGGGCACTGCCGTTCTCCGGGCCCGGGGTTGGCGTTCCTTCCCGAGGCGCGCGCGGCCCTGCGGCCTCGCGGGAACGGAGCCCGGACGCCGGGCAAGGAACGGCGCCCCTCCCGTGGTGCAAACTCCGGGGCTGTGCGGTGAGGTCGGGCTGGTGGGCGGCGGTGGCCGACGCCCTGCACCGGCTGGGGCGCCGAGGTCGCGAAAGGTCAGTGGATTGGCTGCTGCCTTATAAGCCTACCTGAAACCCAGGTGACCGAACGCCTGCTCCGGGCAGCCTCCTCGGCGCCCCCTGCAGGAAGTGAGGTTTGTCTTCTCCGAGCCCGTCTCCTGCCCCTGTCAGGCCCCTGTCAGGCCCCTGGCCGCCTGAGCACACGTATTAACCTCTCATCTTCTCCACTTGTCATAGGGGTCAGGTTCATCCCACCTCTTTCTCCCACAATGTGACAACACTGACTTCAGCCTTCTCTGAGCCCCTGGGAAACTGGGGCCTCCCTACCCACAATCCCCTGGGGCTGAGTTCACATAATTCTTCCCTTCACTGATTTAAGGGACTGAAGTTAAAATTCACAGTCAGAGGTCAGATCTGACACCAAGACGTGCTTGTGTCAAACTTGAATAAAACGGGTAACACAACTGAAAGATCAGGCAACGGTAATGGAAATAAGTGGAAACTTAGTAACAAGGTAAATGGAAAGGGCTCCAGTAGTCTCAAAGATGATACAAACCACTCCCTTTATTTTATATTTAAAGCCAAGAGGAGGGATTCATCTAAGGTAATTCAGTGGTAAAAGAAGAACTGGGACCTAAGTGTCCAGTTCTCATCCTGTGTCCTTTCCTCCGAACAGTAACTAAATTTACTAAACACATTAGCAACAGGAATCAATTGCACTGCTGAATCCTGCATTGTAATATAGCCTTCATCTAACCAAGCTCAGCACTATAACCCTACTCTCTGCTGCTGATGTTCTGAAATTCAGGAACTTGTCTTTTGGATGGGAAACACTAATAGGTTCTTAGAAGGATGAAGTTAATGACTAACAGAACCCAGCCTCTGCCAGCCTTGACTCACTATATGGGAAAGGTATTGTCAGCTCCCTCCCTCGGGTATGTCTGACCCACCTTCAGGTCCGAGGAGCTGCAGGTGTGACTGATGGAAATGAAGTGGCCAAGGCCCAGCAGACAGCTCCTAAGGGAGCAGCCCCAACAGTCTTCTCCCGGATCCTGGATCGAAGCCTCCCAGCTGATATTCTATATGAGGACCAGCAGGTGGGGTGCCTTTAGGGTTCGTCCCCTTAGGAACTTGTGAGATACATCAGCCTGTTAAAAAGTAACATGATGGCCTCTGGCCTGTCACTACTCCCAGTGTCTTGTATTCCGTGATGTGGCGCCTCAAGCTCCTGTGCACTTCCTTGTCATTCCTAAGAAGCCCATTCCTCGGATTAGCCAGGCTGAAGAAGAGGACCAGCAGGTGGGAAGAGCAGAGCCAACATTTGGCTTTGGGGCAGGGGAGCCCTGGACAACAGCTAGAGGTTTTGCTCCCTGTAAATGAAGCCACCTGTCTCCCTCCCCTTTCCCTGTAGCTTCTAGGACATCTTCTCCTTGTGGCCAAGAAGACAGCAAAGGCTGAGGGCCTGGGAGATGGATACCGACTTGGTGAGTGATTTTTGGCCCTTGAGCCCCTCACCTATAAATTCTCAAACCTGTCCCTCAGTCTGATCTTTAGTCTTTGACCTTTCCCATGTTTCATAACCCCATGCTCTATTTCAGTGATCAATGATGGGAAGCTGGGTGCACAGTCTGTGTATCATCTGCACATTCACGTACTTGGGGGTCGACAGCTCCAGTGGCCTCCAGGTTGAAACTACCAACTGACCAAGAACCCCAGACCTGGATGCTTGGAGAGTGGGGGGAATGAATATGATGCTAATAAACTTGCTCTCCCTCGATTTTGGATCACTGTCTTAAATATATAAAGATACCACAAATAGGAGAATGCTGATTAAACATAATGATCTCTATCGACTATGGACTGAGAGACATTAAGGAGGCCCATCCTGTAGTTAAAGAAGCATTTGCCTATAGGTCTGTGAGTCCTCATGACTAATGATCCACCTGGGTCAAGCTTCTAGAAAAGTAGCAGTAGGAATAAGCCTGTGTGAGTAGGAAGAGACTGAAACCCAGGGTGAGACTTGCTCAACCCTGGCCCTCATTCAGATGCCAAGCCAAGTTCTAGGGGGTAAGAGAGGAGGATGGCCTCAACATGAGGGCCTTTTACTGAAGAAGTAACCACACGAAAAAGGCTGCCACCCTTTGACTGATCCCCATGTCTTATCATTTTGCTTTTGAGTTGTCTAATATATTTTCAGCCTTAAACATTTTAAAAAGACTACCTCCACTTTTGAGAATGAACTAAGGGGTAACTACTGTTGCCCCTACACAAGCACACCAAGTATGCTTTAGTCTGATACCCCAGCCCTGTG
The DNA here is from genome assembly GCF_020171115.1 of Neogale vison. Taxonomy (NCBI): domain Eukaryota; kingdom Metazoa; phylum Chordata; class Mammalia; order Carnivora; family Mustelidae; genus Neogale; species Neogale vison. Next base: position 35,751,840 of record NC_058099.1, read on the forward strand.
CTTGTCCCCAACACAAAGAACCACCTTAGAAAGCCTCAAAAGAAGCACTCTTAAGTGTAAAAGGCAGGACCCTAGGCCAGCGGAACCTTAAAAGCTGGGCTGAGGCGGAAGGGAGTCTGAATGGAATGCAAACTTCCCAGACAGCAGCAGGTTGAAGACTTCCGCCCCGCAGAGAATTTGCCTTCACCCCCACACAACACTTCCGCCCTGCTCTAGTTCTGCGCAGACTCCTGGAATTATTTGCCGTCTCTATGGCAACCCGGTAGGTGCTGCGGGAAGATGGAGACCACCGAGTCTACCAAGGGATCCCGGACTCGGTGAGAGCGGCAGCTTTGGCTGCAGGTGTAAGGGTACAAGAAAGGTCAGCCGACTTACTGGGCTGCGCTTTTGACGTATTTGCTTCCTTTTAGATCTTTGGACGTGCAGCCTGGAGCTGGAGGGCTCAGGTCTTCTTCAGAACCGTTTCCTTTGGATGGCCGTCCTAGGTCGGTCCTGGCAGCTGCAACTACTGCAGCTGCAGCTGCCTCCACTGCCAAAACCAATGCGTTATCTACGAAGACCCGAGTCCGCTACTCTGAGCCGAGCGTTCTCATTGACCGCTCCTCTGACAGTCTTCCTGGGGAGCCCTGCACTGGAACCAGCTTTACCCACAAGATAGATCAGAGGAGACTTGGCCTTGAGCCTGTCTATGCTTCCCGTTTCACCCAGGATCCCTGTACTACAAATGACTGTAGCTCTAGTCCTGGCCCTGTTACTGGCTCCAGTTCTGGTCCTGGCCATGGCTCTGGCCCTGGCTGTGACTCTGGTCAAGGGACTGGTTCTGATTCTGGCCCTGGTCCTGCCACTGAATCTGGACCTAATCCAGACCGTGGCCATGACCCTCAGCTCAGCCTCTGCAGTCTCCCAAGCTTCAGAAACCTTGGGGCAGAGCTGGTCCCTAATTATTCCTGCTGGAATCACTACTGCTGTTGGGAACCTCAGAAACAACCCTGGAAAAGTTTGCAAGTCCCAGAACCTGGTGCACGAGGGCAATGGAAGACCCCCCAATTTGAAGAGAAGTGTATGGTTCTCAAAGAAACATTGCCACGGGGACACTGCCTTCTCTACAACTGGGAGGAGGAGGTATTAAGGTTTCAGCCTTTTCCTGAAGACTGCCCCCAGTTTCCTGGGGGAGGCAGTAGTTTATGATGAGGGTGGGTACCATAAAGGATATCTTGGTCACTCACCTTGGGGCCCACAGAGAGCCACCAATCACCTGGATCAAGTCCCAAGCATGCAAGATGGCTCTGAGAGTTTCTTCTTCCGACATGGACACCAGGGACTGCTGACCCTACAGCAACAGTCACCCATGTCCTTCAGCACCACCCAAAAAGACTCGTACCAGCCCCCACGAAACTACTATCAACCAATTCGAGGTGGGAAGCATGAGAGAATGGGCATGAGCCCATTAGAGAAAAGAGAGAGGAAAGAATTTCTAGTAGGACTATGGATTGTCTGATGGGTAGAAGGGTAAAACCCCACGACTTTCCTTCCTTTTCTCACATTTGTTTCTTCTGGGCCTGCTTCTTAACCAGACTCCCCCACTCTCTCCACTCCCTGTCCTCCCACAGGAAAGCGGGAAGCCATGCTGGAGATGCTCCTGCACCATCAGATCTGGTAAGAGGCTGGGAGAAGGGTAAAGGGGATGGGGGAAGAAAAAAGTCTGGAAAGAATGGCTCTGACATCCCCCAGGACTATATAGTAAAGAGGTGCAGGCAGAGCAGGAACCCACAGGGAAGCACTCTGAGGTCGAGTCCGTGACACACCATGACTACCGAAAGGAGCTGGTACACGCCGGGCCTCCTGCCCCAACCAAGGTGAGAGCTTATCTCATCCCACTTGTACAGCTGGCTTCTAATGGGCTGTGGGAAAGTAGCAGAGGTTAAGAGAGGAAGATTCAAACCAAGAGCTTTTCAGGTTTTCTCCCTTACAGCCTCATGACTACCGTCAGGAGCAGCCTGAAACCTTTTGGATACAGAGGGCACCGCAGCTACCGGTGTGTTGAGGGTGTTGGGAGTCGGGGAGAAGAAGGAGGGGAAGAGGCTGTTCTGTTCAGGCTTGGCGCAGAGCAGGATCTGTCCTCATTCTGGCTCTCCCCTAGGGTGTCAGTAACATCAAGACACTGGACACACCATTCCGGAAGAACTGCAGTTTCTCAACACCAGTGCCTTTGTCTCTGGGGCAGCCTTTGCCCTATGAACCTGAGAATTCTTCCCACCAACTGGGAGAAATATCCTCCCTTGCCTGTCAGGGAGCACACGGTGGGGAAATGGGTAGAACTACTATTTAAGAGTTGAGGCGGGAAGAGGGGTGTGGAATATAGAATCCATTTCTGTCTGTACTGGCGAGGTGGGAAGGAAGGTGATTCTGTCTGTACTTGGTGAAGGGGCTTTCCATAAAGAGTTCTCTCTCACCCTGAGACGGCTATTTCAGTGAGTCCACGCGTTACCATGTTCACACCCCATAACTTTTCCTTGGACTTGCCCCTAACCCAGACTCTGACATCATGACATTTTTTGTTGTTTTATATTTGGCCAAAATATTCTGGTTTAGATACAGTTATTTACAGAAGGTAAGGAAGAAAGGAACCAGGCCAGAGCAAGGCAGGTATATATGTACAAGGCTGAGCTGCAAAGAGCAACAACTTCCATATAAGGCAGGGTTTGTGCATGTTGGTTTCCATCTTACACGACAATGTCCATTTCTGATGTGTGGAAAGATGGTGACCACTGCCCACCCAGGTACCAGCAGCAGGAGACGGTCTGACTTGGGAAGAAGTAAGTTCTACAGGAGTCCAGTGGGTCCTTTCCGCTCTCCTAGGAGCCAGTAAGTTCGCATCTTTCCTTTTCCCTGGAAGTGGGGGAGTGAAGATAATTCAGATTCCTCTATCTCTGTCTTTCCCCCCTGGTCCCATAATTGCTTTCATCCTCCCTTTCCCTGATCCCTCCCTGGCCTGCCATCACCTTCATCTCCACATCCCCCCGAAGCTCTAGCTGGAAGCATCCTAGCTCATCCAGGGCATCCTTGGTGGTAGAGGAGACATGGATCTTCAGGGCTGGAGTGGGATGGGATGTGGGGATGGTGGGGAGATGAATCAAAGAAAAGACAATAGAAGAATTGGCGGTATCGGAGAGCGCTTTACCAGACCACCCCTCAGGAGGCTCTCAGTCTTCCCCAGGGCACAGGCACTAGAACCAAAATATGTCCAAGGATGGGGCAGACAGGAACTGTGGTCTCTCAGATTGAGAGATTTGAGGAACTCTGAAAAGAAGAAAAGGACAACACACATTGAGGCTAAGGCTGGGGTTGAGGGCTGATGTTTTACCTTGACCGTTAGACTCCATGCGGGAAGCAGTGTTCACCGTGTCTCCAAAAAGACAATAGCGGGGCATCTTCAGGCCAACAACCCCAGCACAGACGGGCCCTAGGAGAAGAAACAGGTTGGGAGAGGCTGGGAAAAGCAGACACAAGGACTGGAGGGAGAGTCAGCCTTACCCGTGTGGACCCCTATGCGTAGCCTCAGCTGGTCATGGGGTCGGTGGCGGATGCGGAAGGAAGAAACAGCATCCAGTAATGCTAGGGCCATACGAGCAATTTCCGGGGCATGGCGCTGACCGTTTCGGCCTGGGAGGCCAGACACCACCATGTAGGCATCTCCAATCGTTTCTACCTGATTGAGATGGGGATTAAAATGTCACCTCTATGTGTATCAGTGGGAATGGAGAAGCATAGAAGAAGATAAGCTGGACACCACTATGAGTCAACCGAACAGCCTGGGAGGCCAGCACATTGACTGGAAAGTGAGAATTGGCAGAGGTAGAGGTGGGTGGGTTCAGTTTCAGGGAATCTTTAAATCCTCCTATCCCAGCCCTATACATGACGAACATTCAGTAAGTGTTTGCTGAATGAATGGATACCCGCTCTGCAACAAGACATTTAAGTTCTGCTGTCAGGAAATGGGAAGCAAGAAAACAGGACTGCCCTGAAGAGCACAGAGGCTGGTGAGAAGGGCAAGCAGGCCCACTGAAATAGGTCTCAGACAGCCTGAACTGTGCAAGGTAAGAAAGCTGCGCTTGGCTTTGTTCACTGTACTGAAGTACACAAAAGAATGGCCTGTTTTTAGGAACTAGACACTGAACCATTTAGGGATAAAGGGGCACTATGCCTGCAACTTACTCTCAAATAATACAGAAAATAATTATATAGACATACAGATTTTTTAAAAATAAGGCAAGTGGGGTAAATTACAAATAACTGGTGATTCTGGGTGAAGAGTGTATGGGAGTTCTACGTTACAGGATGAAAGACATGGTAGAGTAAGTCCAAAGGGAAGGGACAGGAACAGTATTAACTATGCAGTGTTAGACACTTTCCACAATAAATCTATTATTCCTAACTTATAGGTAAAATTCCTGACACTCAAGGAGATTTCCAGTTACTTGCCCAAGGCCACACAATTAGTTACAAAATCAACACCTCAATCCCAATGGTTTTTACTCTGAAGTATAATAAAGCTCGCTCTGTGCCAACTCAATGACTTAACAAAATTTTTTACAAGGTAGCCTGTCCCTCACCCTAATAAATCATTCTGTACCTACATCCCATATGATTCTCCCATGTCTAGAAGGGATGGAGAGATTGAGAAAAAGATGGATAGGCTGTATTTATAACCCTAGGCAAAAAGTGGCAAATGGGGGCTAAATTCTGTGATGGTTCTGATTAGGGAAGCCTAAAGATTCACAAGAAATCAGACAGAAAGGTACAGTAAGAGGGCCAGAGCCTCATTTGTCTACAAAGGGCCCCCAGTATTAGGGTGTTGAGAGCCAGGAGGGCAAACTGACCATCGAGCAGGGTAAGGCATGTAGGGTTTGGAGAGATTGGGTTTTCAAGGTGGTCTCAAAAGGAGGGTAGCCCATGGGGCGCCTGGGTGGCTCAGTGGGTTAAAGCCTCTGCCTTTGGCTCAGGTCATGATCCCAGGGTCCTGGGATCGAGCCCCGCATCAGGATCTCTGCTCAGCAGGGAGCCTGCTTCCTCCTCTCTCTCTGCCTGCCTCTCTGCCTACTTGTGAGCTCTCTCTCTGTCAAATAAATAAATAAAATCTTAAAAAAAAAAAAGGAGGGTAGCCCCAGCTCTCACCTTGTAGACGTCAAAGTTGTCAATTATGGCATCAAAGCAGGTATACAGGTCATTAAGAAGTGTCACCACCTAACAAGGATGGGAAAGTAGAGTCCCTGAGACTTGAGCGTAACTTTCTAAGAATTCTTAACCCATAAGCCCTAACAAAATATGGGAACTCCAGAACAAAAGAATCTCCCCTACTATCAAGGCTTCCTATGCCCCAACGAAGCTCCCCCAGATCCCTATCCCGCCCCCTACTTCTTACTCCTGGTTCTCACCTGCATGGGGGTGCTCTCTGCTGACAAAGCTGTGAAGCCAACAATGTCACTGAAGTAGATGGTAACACTGTCAAAGGCCTCAGCCTGTACAGTCTCTCCCCGTTTTAACTGCTCTGCCACTGAACTAGGAAGCAAGGGCCAAACTCAGAGAGAGAGGATGGGAGGAGAGAGGAAATGAGTGCATGGCAGAGCAGAGATGCATTATAACGTGAAAACTAAGCCGGGTAGAAAAGAAGGAAGGCGACTGGGACAAGCTCAAGGTAAAGTATTTAAGTGGTGGGGGTTGGAAGGGGACCCCTGGGGATGGGGGCTAAATGTCTCAAGTTGGGATTGTTCTATATCCGCTTGCTAGAGCAAAGGCATGGTAGAGCCGTGTCCTAAAAAGAAGGGGTGGGAAGCCAGGAAGAAGGCAGCATATCTCATTCAGGGACAGAATGAAAACACACAGGCTATCGCCAGAAAGTCTCACTGCATCAGGATGAAACAAAGCAGGGTTCTAAGAGCTGGGAAGTGAGTTCTCAGGAGCTTGAGCAGGGAGAACCCAACAGCACAGAATACCAAAGGAAAATCTGGGAAGGTGACCAAAGTCTCACTGGGGTAGAATTTGGTAGAGCAGAGCCTCAGCCTTGCGTTTCTCCTCCAGATAGGCCTGTGTGCGCTCCTCCACCAGCTTCTCCAGGTTATTGGCATACTGCTCCATGCGCAACAGCAGGTTGTCCAATATGCTCGTGCCGCCCTCCCTGGGGGGAGGCCAGGATATGGTACCTGCTCCCACTCTCTCAAGACTCCCAGGACTTCCTACCCAACCTACCCTCTTTACCCACCAGCCCCACCTCCGCCACCAAAACTGATGAGGCTTCTATCCCTGGGGAGTCCACGCCCCTTAGTGCCCTCTCACTTGTTAAAGCGGCGAATGAAGCCCTTAATTTGTCCAAAGTCTGGCCGCTCAGCGGGTTCCTGGGCCCAACATCGCTCCATCAGCAAGACCAGCTCTTCATTTAGTTGGGTCCGGTCAATGCTTGGCCGGAAATATGGCCGCTGACCATTTCGGACCTTCTGGACAATCTCTGAGGGTGATAAAGGGTTTGGATGAAGAACAGGGTCCCCTAGGTAGAGGGGTCTATGGGCAGTAGATTGACTCTCACCTTTGGGGCTGAGGTCCAGGCCCTCCAAGTAGAAAGGGCCACTGCGAAGTGCTATCTCCTGTAAGATGATCCCGAAGCTATAGACGTCAGCCTTCTGCATGCCCGTGGTTGGCAGTGGGTTCCCGCCCAACAGTTCTGGGGCAGTCCACAGCTTCTCTGAAAAGAGGGAACAGGTTGGCCAGGTCCTCAAAAAAAGTGTCCCCAACACCATAATACTCCCCATATTACTGTCATTCCATCTTCTCCCACACTCCCTAGGTGGAAATGATCAAGGCCAGAGGAGAAATATAAAAGTGGGTTGTGGGGAAGGGCCTCACTGGCATAGAGGGCGTGGCTGTCATCGGGTTCAGCAGTTGAGCGGAAGCTGGCCAAGCCATAGTCTGTGATTTTGAGCACAAAACGACTATCCACCACGCAGTTGGAGGACTTGAGACTCCCATGGGATGCAATAATGCTGTTATGGAGGAAGGCCATGCCCTGCAGGATACAGAACAAGTCATGGGTTTGGATTATATCCGGCTTAGGATACCCCCTTCTCCATGAGATGGGCATTAACTAGGTGTCTAAAGAGCTTGGGACCATAAAAACAAAAGGCTACTTTTGGAAGGTGTTCTTTACAGTAAGTTTCTATGAACGGAAGTGGGCAGAATAGGAGAGTCATCCCTTCCTGGTACCATTAACAGTATATTGGCACCACAGCACCAGGGACAGGTCAAATGTTTAAGGGGAGGGACAGGGGAGCTATCAGTTATTGCCCTGGAAAGGGCAGTCAGTCTTCTGAGTAGTGAACAGAACTATGAAGATAAACTCCAAGCATGATATGACTGACACTCGTGATGGCTTCAAATGGCCACTACTTAGGAAGACATGGCTAGACACCCCGGTATCCCAAGTACCTAGATGCATTGAGGAAAACTAGCCACTTGCAAACTTTAACATACAGCCATGTCTGGGTAGGCAAGTCAGGATGGAGGAGGAAAACAGTCTACTAGAGAGAATGCTGGGCCAGAGAGAGAAAGTGGAAAAAATAGTCAATTAGTAAAACCCTGGACGACGAACAAAAGTGGGAGACAGCTGCCAAGCCAACACAGAAGCCAGAAGAGAAAAACTTTTGCTTATGAGGGACTATAAGGCAGGTCCTAAGAAGCAGAGTGGTGCTTCCCAAAATGAAACCCTGGGAGCCATCCCAAGTCAGGTAAGGTAGAAGAGAAAAAGAAGGCAGTGTTCTGTATGCTAACCAAAATACCTCTGTCTAAATATTTGGCCCTGGACCTACACAATTCATAACTCTAGTGTCTGTGAACGCCTTCCTTTTATTCCTTTTGATAGGAACAAAACCTTCGAGAGTCACCAAATTTGTGAATACAGAAAGGATTAGACTTCTGGCTTTGTTCTAAACCAATTTTCCACTAAATCATGAGTTCTCTCCACACCATAAGAGACTCTTAATCTCACAAAACAAACTGAGGGTTTCTGGGGGGTGGGGGTGTAGGGATGGGGTGGGTGGGTTATGGACATTGGGGAGGGTATGTGCTATGGTGAGTGCTGTGAAATGTGTAAGCCTGATGATTTACAGACCTGTACCTTTGGGACAAATAATACATTATATATTAATTTTTTAAAAATCATGAGTTCCCTCAAGAGTCCTGTTTTTCTTATATTATCATCACAGTCAGCCACCACATCAACTTTACCTAATATTTTATCTCTCACATGATGGCAAATTTTCACACACAAAGACTTTTTTAAGTAATTTCATGAGAATTAAACAGAAAGACCAAAGCCAGCTTCAGGTGTGGTACAAGTGATCCACTAGGCTAGCTCACTGGCTGCAGGAATTGCTCTATAAACACCTGTCCAACCCATGCAAGATTCAAATTCATACCTTTGCAAACCCATGAACCACTGGGGTCATTTGAAAATAGCTAAAAACTAATATATGGGAAGATACCAAAGATTTGGTATAATTTTCCTTCGTTTCTCTTAGTTTTAAGTTCCGTCATTTCTCTACAGAGAGAAGTTTTATTTTTAAGTTCCTAAGCTCTTAGTTTTAAGTTCCTTCGTTTCTCTACAGTTTTAGTGTTGTTTTTTTTTTTTTTTTACTTTTGGTTTTTCTTGGGGGGAAAAAAGAGCAGCTATGCCCAAGTTGGTCAGAGAATAAATGATAAGAAAAAATAGGAGAGAATTATGTTTGGAGACCCCATTCATCTTTATCCTGCTAAGAAATCTTAATATAAACTCTTGGAGGTTTGAAAATTAAAAAAAGATGATGGCACACGATCTGAGATATCTAAGGCAGGATCACAAAAATTCTTTACAAGTGCAGGAATTTTTGTGGCAGATAAATCTCCCCCAATTAAAAACTCCAGACCTGAAGACATCCAGATGGCCAAAAGACACATGAAAAAATGCTCCACGTTACTCGGCATCAGGGAAATACAAATCAAAACCGCAATGAGATACCACCCCACACCAGTCAGAATGGCTAAAATTAACAAGTCAGGAAATGACAGACGCTGGTGAGGATGCGGAGAAAGAGTAAACCACCTACACTGTTGGTAGGAATGCAAGCTGGTGCAACCACTCTGGAAAACAGCATGGAGTTTCCTCAAAAAGTTGAAAATAGAGTTACCCTATGACCCAGCAATTGCACTACTGGGTATTTACCCTAAAGATACAAATGTAGTGATCCAAAGGGGCATGTGCACCCTAATGTTTATAGCAGCAATGTCCACAATAGCCAAATTATGGAAAGAACCTAGATGTCCATCAACAGATGAATGGATAAAGAAGATGTGGTATATATATACAATGGAATACTATGCAGTCATCAAAAGAAATGAAATCTTGCCATTTGCGACAATGTGGATGGAACTAGAGGGTATTATGCTTAGCAAAGTAAGTCAATCGGAGAAAGACAACTATCATATGATCTCCCTGATATGAGGGAACAGAGACACAACGTGGGGGGTAGGAAAAGAATAAATGAAACAAGATGAGATCAGGAGGGACACAAACCATAAGAGACTCTTAATCTCACAAGACAAACTGAGGGTTGCCAGGGGGCATGGGTGTTGGGAGAGGGAGGTGGTTATGGACATTGGGGAGGGCATGTGCTATGGTGACTGCTGTGAAGTGTATAAACCTGGAGATTCACAGACCTGTACCCCTGGGGCTAATAATACTTTATATGTTAGTAAAAAAAAAAAAATTAAAAAAAAAAAAACTCCAGACCTTTACCCATTATTACCCAATCATCAGAATAAGGGAAACTGGAAAGAACAGGACTTTCACAGGACTAGAAGGAGAAACTGAAAGCAAAAATCAAGAAACAAAGGCATTTTAGGGGCACCGGGTGGCTCAGTCAGTTAGGCATCTGCCCTCAGCTCAGGTCATGATCCCAGGGTCCTGGGATGGAGCCCCACATAGGGCTCCCTGCTCAGAGGGGAGTCTCCTTCTCCCTCTGCCCTTCCCTGCCCCATTCTTGCACTCTGTCTCTTTCTAATAAATAAATAAAATCTTAAAAAAGAAAGATATTTTAAAGCAAATTAACTCTTTTTTTTTAAAGATTTATTTATTTATCAGAGAGAGAGAGGGAGAGCGAGCGAGCACAGGCAGACAGAATGGCAGGCAGAGGCAGAGGGAGAAGCCGGCTCCCTGCTGAGCAAGGAGCCCAATGTGGGACTCGATCCCAGGATGCTGAGATCATGACCTGAGCCGAAGGCAGCTGCTTAACCAACTGAGCCACCCAGGCATCCCTAAAGCAGATGAACTCTTAAGGAAGAGCAGGGAAGACTCACCTTAACAAGGTCATTAATGAGGGAATAACGAAACATCCAGTCCAAGTTGATGCTGTCATTTTCCAGAATATCCTGGTAGTGACACAGAACAGATTATGTGACTATCCTAGGCCCACTAGCTAACATGTGCTTATCTCCCCCATCCCTAAAATCTCCACCTTTCCCTTACCTGTAAACTCCCCCGAGGACAATACTCGGTCACAATGCAAATGTTGGGGGGATCAATGCAGGCACCAATGAAGCGAGTGAGATGGTTGAACTGAACATCTCTCATCTAACAAGAACAAAAAGTGGGAGAGGAAAAAAGAATTGAAAGAGATTAAAAATTAGATACAGAAGTAAACCATTTGGGGCACCTGGGTGGTTCAGTGGCTTAAAGCCTCTGCCTTTGGCTCATGTCATGATCTCAGGGTCCTGAGATCGAGCCCTGCATCAGGCTCCCTGCTCAGCGGGGAGCCTGCTTCCTCCTCTCTCTCTGACTGCTTCTCTGCCTGCTTGTGATCTCTGTCTGTCAAATAAATAAATAAAATATTTTTAAAAAAAAAGAAAGAAAGAAACCACTACATTGAACAGGACCTTTCTCTTAATTGTACCTACAACTTAAAATCCTTTATAAATAAGCCCCTTGCCTTCCTACCCAATTTTACTATTCTCTTCCCCCTCCCCTCTTTTCTCCATCCCTATTTACCCCTCACCCTTAACCCATACACCATTACATACGTGTTTGAGCTCAAACAGGACCTGCCGGGTCAGCTCAATGCGCTTCTTATTCACATGTTTGATAGCGACAACATTGCCCTGATGGTGGGAGTGAAAGGGGGAAAAGTTAAGTTAGTATCAGGAGTTCTTGGGAGGTAGGAAATCCTGGAGAATTGTGGGAACATCCAGGAACTCAGCTAGATATAGAAAGGAAGGTTATGAGGGGCAGAGGTTCATGGCATGAGGTGACAGATGGGGATGAGACAGGATGAAATGGTGGGGACCAGAACAAGCAGATGACTGTTCACCTTGAAGTGACCGGTGTTGGCAAAGATCTGGTATTTCCCATGGGCTGTCATGAGCGAGCCGTAACTGGATCCCCGCTGGGGCCAAGGGCAACATGGAGGCGGAAGGATGAAAGGAACATTAGATGATGGTGGCAGTGCAGGGGCTATCGTTACAAGCCAATGTGCTGGGAAAGGTCCAGGGTACAAAAGAACAGGCACTCAGAGGGAAGCAGAGGGACAGCTGAGACCAGAGCTCACCAGCGACAGTGTGAGGCGACTGCCTGCACCTTTATGATATCGTTCTGAATTGCCAAATTGCAGTTCTTCCCAGCGAATGCGCCACAACATGCTAGCCAGCTCCTTCTCCAGCATCAGCTTTCTGTAAGGACTGCACACCTCAGTTGACTGGCAAGCCCGATCCTCCCATCCCATCGGCTAACAGTGCGGTTGCAGGGGCTTCCCCGCAGCGCCGGGAGCTGTCACTGTTATACCCAAGGGGGCACTTGGAGCAGGACTGCCACAGGAGGCTGTGTTCCCCACCCCACAGGGATATTGCAAAACACAGAGGCTGAAGGTCAAAGTTCTTTCTTAAAATGGTAGCGTTCCTGGAAAATTCACCTGTGCCCTTAGAAGACCCCATGCAAAACCCCTCATTAGGACGCTCAGTCTAGGACCAAAAGGGGGAAAACAACACCTAGGCTGAAAGCTCAACAAAAAAGGCTAGAGACGAAGGTGTTAGGCCTAAGAGGTGACCGTCAAGCTAAGAGTCCCCCTAACCTCCAGAAGACTGAGCAGCGGAAGGGAGGGGGCAGGTCAGTGGGAAGCTCAGAACTCACCGGAAGATGAGGAAGCTGGAAACACCAAACATGATGAAGGTGATTCCTGTGCCCAGAGCCACAATCGCCAGTGTTGAAAGTGGAGCTGAAGGAGGGAAGGGACCCTGAGAAAGACTGTGTGGAGTTGTGGATGGGGAGGGGTAGTGCTCAGGGTGCAGGGTACAGACAGATTTCTTGAGGGAAAGGAGTGAGGAGGGGGTATACAAGTAAAGGGAGTCAGGGAGAGGAGATGAAAGGATAGAAGTAAGGGGAGGAAGGATGACTCCCAGCCCCTGCACACACCCACTTTTATCACAGGATGGGTCGTCCAAGTCAAAGGCACAGGGGGGATTATCCAGGGGGGGGGCCCCCTTCACCCAGGGAATAGGCCGTCCTGTCCACCAAATCTGCTTCTCAGCTCCTGAGTAGTGAGCTGCAGGCTGTGAGGAAGGAGAAAACTGGGCCCACGGGTTTGCTCCCACCAGCCTCTCCCCGAGACCCCAGTGCTTTGGCTGCTTTTCTCCCCAGCCTACCACCCACCCAGGAGAGAGCTCTAGCCAACAAGTCTCTGCCTCTAGTACCTTTGATTCTGCCCCACTGAACCCCTGAAAGCTGGCTATTCAGGGCCCACAATCTCCACCCTGCCTCCTCCCCCCATTACCTGGAAGTCCCCAGAATCCAGGTCTCCCATGGCCCACAGGACAAAGTCAGTCTCTCGGTCATTGTTCTTGTCCATAACAACCAGTCCAGTTACACCTAAGACAGAAAAGAGTAGCCCTTCCTCTGAGATCTACCCTAGGCCTCTCTCCTGTGCTTGATTCCTCTGATTACCTCAGATCCCTCCCAGCCCATGTTCTTTTATTTATTTATTTATCTATTTAATTTGACAGATAGAGATCACAAGTAAGCAGAGAGGCAGGCAGAGAGAGAGGAAGGGAAGCAGGCTCCCCGCTGAGCAGAGAGCCCGATTCGAGGCTTGATCCCAGGACGCTGGGATCACCCGCTGAGCCACCCAGGCACCCCAGCCCATGTTCTTAATACATGGCCACCTTCACCATGTTCTCTGACCCCTCCTAACTCTTTCTCTGCCCCTGGCATCTGTATTTTCTTCTGCCTACTCTGCTCCCTGGCCCGACCACAGCACTCTGGCCTCCACCTGACCCTCTCCATTACCATGATATCTTCGTCCCTGCATCTTCTCCACAATTCGAAGTCCATCTTCCCGGGTGCCTCCCTCCTGGATTGTCTCATTCAGGACCTCAGCGTACAGCAGGATCCCATCGTAGAAGCAGCCAGCAATGAGGTTCATCTAGGGGTGGTAACTTCAGCAGGGCTCTCCAAATGTCCAGCCAGGCCCCTCCCCAGCCCCCTTTCCTGTCTCTGGGGTCTCCTTCTACCTCTTCTCTCTTCTCTGGTTTGCTTCCTTCCCGCCTCTCATTCCTAACATGCCATCCCTACCTCACTGCACAGAAGAGCAGAAGGGAAAACCCTGGATGACAGCAGATGGTCCCCAAATTGGGCTGGCTCCATGGCCAAGGCTGAGTTAGGGAGAAGAGCCTTTCCTCAAAGCCTGGCCCAAATCTTAGGAAAGCAAGATCTACTTACCAGGGAGGGGGCCAGCTCCACACCAAAATCTTCCCGGGCTCTTATCAGCAGACGATTCTGGAATTCCTGATACTCGGGATTTGGGGGTTCTCGGTAAGTGATCACCAATACTGTCTGTACCAACAGCACATGGGAGAGAGTGAACAGGATTCAAGATAGGCATTGGGGAAGAGAGGAAGCAAGACAGGGAAGCTCGGTGAAATATTCATGATACACAATATACACAGGTGAGTCTGAAGGGCGAAAGGATATGAAGCTCTGAGTTGTGCGTGCACCTGAGTGTGCGATGTATGTGTGGTGTGTGTTTAACACATCGGGGAAGAGGGGAGTGGCACTCCTCCATGAAAGTTCTAGAAAGATGGAACCTGGGAAATAGATGATATCAACTCCAACCCCCAGACCTGACCCTCATCCTCCTGAAGCCCCTACCACCAGGCAGCCCTCCCTGCCAGGCTGCCACGGCCCTCACAGCTGCTCCACCCCAGCCTCTCTGGGCACCCACTCGCTATCAAGGACAACACGGATCAGCAGCTCCTCTCTGAGGTGTTCATTACTGTTCATGTGATCAGTAAAGTATTGATATTTTCCTCCAGGCCACTTGGACACAGTGCCTCCACCCAGTGAATTAAGTAGATTTCGGGTTCTAGGACACCCGAGGGAAATACCTAGAGACAACATTTCTGTCAGTGAAAAGCTGTGGGTCCATTCACTTAACATGTGCAGAACACCCGCCCTAAGCAGCCTGTCCTTCATACTGGTGTGGTCCTATACGTCACTAAGTAATACATACGTGTCACAGAGAAAACACTGAGTCATATGCCCACACGCATTTCACAGCTACACAAATGACACACTCAATCTCAGCTGGGCCCACAGCTCACTAGCTTTGGGTCAGCACATCCCTGTCTCTCACTGGGACGCCCACTTGGCGCCCAGTGCCCTTACACACTGCCCCTTCCCTAGCTGATGGACGGGTTGGCCTCTGCCTACACCTCAGGCTCGCACGGTGACTGAGAATCAGCCTTTGCCTTGGATGAGAAACTGGGCAAGACTTCATTCAGATCAATGCATTTTGTGAAATGATAGCTTAAAATCTATTCACTTCTACCAGTTTTGTTCATTCCTGTCACTGAAAGTACATGTGGACACGGAGATACTAGATAAATCAGCTATACATGATTTATTTTATATCAATTCATTCTAGGAAGGAAATAATAAAGTTGGTTTCTAGTATGTATTCATTACATTAGACTAGTGTTTGCTTCATAGTGTAATTATTCTTACTGGAGCATTAGGGTCCTTGATCACATTCTTGTAATACTCTCCCCCACTCAGGTAAAATTTAAAAGGAGAAGGGGCCTGAAGATAGGGTTGGAAAAATTTGCTCAGTAACACCTATTTCAAGAATAAAAGAAAAATAGATGGGTAGGATATTGTTAACAATGTTAAAAAATCAGTAAAAAAGCTCAAAAAGATTGTGCTTAACACAATTTATATTTCAATAATAAAGGCTGATAACAGGTTTTTAATGCTTTTTAAGCGCTTGATAATTCTCTAGGCTTCTCGTTTCCTAGACTAGCTGTTATCACACTTTTTGATTTCATGACCCCTTTATACAACTAAAAGTTACTGAGGACCGCAAAGAGCTTTTGAGTATATGGCACATCTATCAATATTTTCATTTTAGGAATTAAAACACAAGAATACACAAGTACACCTTCTCCAGCTGCCAGGCTGACAAGAGCAGCCCACATCATGTACCCTCTGGAAAACTCCACTGTACAATTGTGAGGGGTAAGAGTAAGGAGGCATGGGACGCCTGGGTGGCTCAGTTGGTTAGGCGGCTGCCTTCGGCTCAGGTTGTGATCCCAGCATCCTGGGATCGAGTCCCATATCGGGCTCCTTGCTCAGCAGAAAGCCTGCTTCTCCCTCTGCCTCTGCCTATGCTCACTCTGTCTGACAAATAAATAAATAAAATCTTTAAAAAAAAAAAGAGTAAGGAGGCAAATAAACATCTTAGTATTGCGTTTTAAATAGTTTTGATCTCCTGGTCCTTCTGATAGGAGACATAGAAATCTTCCTCGAGGGCGCCTGGGTGGCTCAGTGGGTTAAGCCGCTGCCTTTGGCTCAGGTCATGATCTCAGGGTCCTGGGATCGAGTCCCGCATCGGGCTCTCTGCTCAGCAGGGAGCCTGCTTCCTCCTCTCTCTCTCTCTCTCTCTGCCTGCCTCTCTACCTACTTGTGATCTCTCTGTCAAATAAATAAAATAAAATATTTAAAAAAAAAAAAAAAGAAATCTTCCTCGACTACACTAGCTAAGGTACAATTCCCTTGTTATTCCCTTTACATGAGAGGCCTTTGTTTTGTTTTATCTTTGTTTTTTGTGGGTTTTTAAAGTAAAATTCATTGCAAGTCATTCTAAGTTTGTATTTATTTGCTTATTTAGTGTCTGTCCATCCCATTAAATGTAAGCTCCAGGCAAGGACTACATCTGTTACATTCTCCACTGTATACCAGTACCTAGCAGAGTGACTGGGATATAATAGGGGCTTGGTAGATACTAACAGAATGAGTCAATCTTTGAGTGAATTAAACATCAACTGAACAATGCGGTAAATTCTACAGGAGACAGAATTAAGCACAAGAATAGGAAATTCAGTCCAAATTAAGGATTGTTTCCTCAAAGAGAAAATAACTCATCTGAATCTTAGAGAACACACAAATATTATTCAGACAGACAAAGGTAAGAAGGTTCTTTTGGGCAAAAGTTACAGCATAAATGAAACCCATCCTGCCACTGCCCATGTTCAAGTGTGACAGTCATGGACTCAGACCCAGACATGTCACTCACAGTCAGATACAACCAAGTATATACTGACAGCCACATAAAACTTTACTCATTGGGGAAGACAACCATCAAAGTCCAGCCCTTGTATACATCTACTGAATTTCAGACTCAGAGAATCCCCATAGGCCCCCTCAAATCCTTTTCAGGAAAAGGAGGGATGTGAATAAATAAATAAATAATACATATATATAAATTATTGAAAAATTGGTGAGAGTATCAGGGAACAGTTTGTGGGTATGATTTGAAGAGGCAGAGATTTGGGATGAGGGAAGGAAGTACATTCCAGAAAAAAGGAGCAAAGAGCACAAAGAAGAGGACACGGAGGCCCAGAGGCTAGGGAACTGAGAGAGGTCTGTTTGGTTGGAGTACTGGGCAAGAGGGATACCAGGAGGCAAGAATGAAAAACTGAGCTAGGGGCACCTGGGTGATTCAGTGGGTTAAAGCCTCTGCTTTCACCTCGGGACATGATCTCAGGGTCCTGGGATCAAGCCCAATATCAGGCTTTCTGCTCCGCGGGGAGCCTGCTTCCTCCTCTCTCTCTGTCTGCCACTCTGCCTGCTTGTGATCTCTCTCTGTCAAATGAATAAATAAAATCTTTAAAAAAAAAAAAAGAGAGAAAAGAAAAACTGAGCTGAACACAGACTGTAGAAAGTCTGAAATGTTGTGATGATGTCAGGATTTTATTGTGTAGAAAGTCAGTCGTTAAAAGTTTTGAGGAGTGAAATAAATGGAGCCATGTCAATTTTCCCCATAAATTATTTTGTAAATTCATGTCTTTCCACTCCTACTACTGCCACTGTCGTTCAAACCCATATCACTTCACCCCATTCAAGACCCAAGTAAGTATAGGCAATGTTACTGCCTCTAGCCTCCTCCTCTCCTAACCCAACCTGAATTCTGTCTCTGTATTTCTCTTTGAAAAAAAATCTCAAGGATCCCACATTCAAGTCCAAGTATCTTAATCTTAGGTTCAGGGCACTCCTTAATTTGATTATACCTCTGCAACATTATTTCCTATATCTGCTTCAAGCCAACCTTCTTTCTTGGCAGGTCAGTGTCTTCTTGGTCCCCCCAAAATGCCCATTCCTATCTTTTTCTCTTTGTTCAGGCTGCTGCATCTTTTCTCCCACTCAGACTAGGAAGATGACATCTATCTTCCAAGTCATAATAGATTCTTACTCCTTTATGAAGAGGCTTTCCTAAACCCATTCAGTCTCCCTCCTCAAACCCCCTCAAGTTCTTAGTGTCTGTTCCGGGACACACAAGCATCATCTTTCTCAGACTTGTAGCTAACTGTATACAATCATGCCTCACTTATCCAGAAAGGCTGGAAGTCCTCTCAGGGTCTGGAACCAGGTCTTTTCTAGAACTTCTCTCTCATACGGTATGGGACTTAGGAGTGTTCTGGGATCTTGGGAGGTAGTGCCAACACCAAAAAGAGCCACAAAAGTGGAGAAGTAGGAAAGAATGATATGAAACTAAAAAAGACTCTGTTCATTTCCCTCCTATAGTTCATAATTCCAGCCCTATTTTGGGGTTTCTGCAGGTCTTATGAGAGACAGAGAATGTCCAAAGAAGCTCCTCTTCCCCCTCCTTCAAGTCTGGCTCAAATGATACCTGAAAGGCCTCTCTGAGGGCCTGGGCCTGTTCCCGGGTGCGATTGTCTTGCCAGGGCCGGCCTGTGGAGCGTGTGGGGCCAGCACGGAGACTCTCCCCAAAGACATCCAGGTAAAAGAAGACATAATCCCCATTGGTCAGGTTCTCCCTCTGGGCCTGAAGAAGAATCTCATGCAGCATCTCCAGAGGGCCACAGATATACACGACTGAGAACAGGTACAAGACAGAGGGGAATTCTTAGAAAGGATCCAGTCCCCACACAGCCCCCTCTCTGAACCATCTGCATTTCCATCTTTAGCAAGAAAGCGAGTGCCCTAACCTATCAACCACCCAACATATGCTCTCAACCCTCCCCCTTGGAGTCTATCTCATAAGTACCCTGGGGCCTTATGGACCATCTGGCAGAGGTCAGAGTGTGACTCCAGACCCCAGAGGAAGGGAGCTATCAGCTTTAAGCCCCTCCTCTTCCCAGAGCTCTGCCTGTTGCCCCCCACCCAACCCTCCTCACTGCCCTGCCGTTCTCTAGGCTCAAAAGCACTGATTGCTCAGAATTTCTCTCGGTGTCAGCTACCCTGTCTTTTCCAGACAAATCTCCCGAACCCCAAAAGTTCATTTATGGAGTCCTCACTATTTTTCTGCCACCAAGGGGTCTTGGTGCCCCAGTCTAAGAAGTTTCTGCTCACAGATGGATACACATCCACTACTCCAGGGCACTCATTTCACACTGCTCCCCAAATTCAATTTCCGCCCAATCCCACATTCTTCCCTGACACAGGATTCACTTCTCATTCCACCTTAGCTCTTATCCCTGGTTTACAGCTGCCTGTGCCGTCCACGAGCTCCCCTAATAGAACGCCTCCACCCTCTCACAGGTGCTCTGTCCACGCGTGCTTCTTGACCCCAGCCACCAGCTCCTCAGTGCCCACCTCCATCCACCTTCTCCCAGTGCTGAGCTCCAGGGCTACAGCGACCCTCCTCCCCCCACACCCTGACCTGGACCTGGACCTGGACCACACTCACTGCGCCCGTTGGCCCGGATGAAGTGGGTGGCCTGCTCCGGCCCCCCCGGCTCTCGGGCATACACCTGGTGCTGCACACTGAGGTTGCTGCCCTGCAGGGCTTCAAAGACGCCCTCGATGGTGAAGTAGTGAGGCCGGTCATCGGTGCGGGCGTCCAGATACAGCAAGGCAGCACGGGCCGTCCAGTTGAAGTGCCCATGTAAGGTCACTACAAACTCACCCAGCTTGGGAGCAGAGGGGCCAGTACGCACCAGGGTACGATAATGCTCATTCTTAGCTGCAAAACCAGAGGCCACAGCACCCGCAGTCAGCAGGGGAAGACGCCAGTGTGAGGCAAAGCGGGCCACAGAGGCAGCAGGATACACGCAACCGGGTCCCAGCAGAAGGTCAGGGTCGTGGTACAGCTTGAGGTCCACCGCGCGCAGTGGTGCCAAGTACTCAGAGCAGGCGCCGTCTAGTTCGGAGCTGACAAACCGGAGGTCCACTGGCAGCGCCCGGCCCAGCGCCTCCATAGCTAGTGCCACTGCGGGACCCACCCGTGGCCAGGCCCAGGCATAGCTCAGGTTGTGTTCCGGCAGCACCACCGCCAGTGTCAGGTTCCGTGCCCCAGGAGGACGCACCCCACCTGCCAGGGCCGCCAGCAATAGCAGGAGTGATGGCAGTGCCATAGGGAGAAAGCAGCAGCCCCAGCACCCGCAGAACCTGGTGCCACTCTGGCCTAGAGGGGAGGCACGAGCACAGCCCAGCCTGGAACCTGGGGAAGGTGGCCGAGAAGGGAAGTGGGGTAAGCTAGGTAGGCTGGGATACGGAAAGCGGTGGGGATGGGAGAGGGGGAGATAGGACGAAGCCCCACAGATAGAGGCAAAGAGTAGGTCTACCAGCCCGGGGCAAGGAGCAAGGGCTGAGTAGAGTCGCACAAACAGGGAGGGACCAAGGGGGCCCGCGACTGAGATGGGGACCGTGAGAGGTGAAGGAACCTGATAAAGCTGGGAAAGAAAAGGGGATCAGAGACTGGGATGGGGTGGGGGTGGGGGGGAGGCTGGTACAAAGAAAAGGCCCTGGGGGACCTCCCCGCTGAAGGGGCTGGGAGGGCTGAGAGCTGCGAAAAGGAGGACCAAGGGGGTAAGGTGGGAGGGGGCCTGCGCCGCGGAAGGACTGAGACCATGGGCAGGCAGGGAGCGAAGCAAGGCCTGGGCCGGAGGAGAGGGAAAGGCAGGGGTAAATCTCCCTGTGAAGGCTTCTCCAGAAGCTCCAGCTTGGACTAACGGGCCCAGGGCGCTGGTCCCATCCGGAGCTGCGGCGGCCCCGCCCGTGTCCCAGCTCCTCTCTGCTCCGCTCCTCCTGGGCCCCGGCGGCCGGCGCTGCCCGGCGCTTCCTCCCGCCCCCAGCCTGGGCCCCCAGGCGCGCCGCTTGTCCAGGTCAGGTCGCCGCGGCCGGGGCCCGTCTCCGCTCCCTGCGCCGGCGGCGGCCGAGTGTGACTCCCTGGGCAGGCCGCCCGCCCCCGCCCCGCGCCTTCCCCGCCCCCTCCCCCGCGGCCCCTCCTCCTCCCCCTCCGGCCCCACCCTCCGGCGCCTGCTGTCTCCCCCCACCCCCTTCCCTGACGCCCAGGGACAACCCAGATCTCCTACCCACCCAGTGACAACTCGGGGGCTCCACACAAGGGCCTCTTAGGCCGGCGAGGTTCCTGGGCGTCCTCTCACTTTAAGGGCCTACCCCGTCTCCCCCAAGCCCCCGGCCCACTCCGCCACTCTCTCCCCATCTTGCACGGTGCCACAAGCTCAGAACTTCTCCCCACACGTGTACCCCGCTGTTCTTAGGGTACCCTCTCAACTCCCCTGAGTCCTTCCAACAGTCTAGTATCCAGAAAGCAGTCCGGAGGGGCGCCTAGGTGGCTCAGTGGGTTAAGCCGCTGCCTTCAGCTCAGTTCATGATCTCAGGGTCCTGGGATCGAGTCCCGCATCGGGCTCTCTGCTCAGCAGGGGGCCTGCTTCCCTTCCTCTCTCTCTGCCTGCCTCTCTGCCTACTTGTGATCTCTCTCTGTCAAATAAATAAATAAAATCTTTAAAAAAAAAAAAAAGAAAGAAAGCAGTCCGGAATCCCCAAATATTTGGTATCCTTACTAGTCCTCCGCCTAGTAAACCATAGCACCCTTCCCATTGCCAGGAACCTCTCACTCCTTCACCATGAAGACATGCCTGCTACCTGGCAGATGGTGCCTCCAGGACCAATGGACTCCGATGACTGATTTTTTTCCTGAGTCCTTACAAAGCCCTTGGGTGGGTCTCCTTCCATAGAACTCAACCCTCCCTCTTCCTTCCCCATGCTCCCTTCTGTAGTCTCCCATGTCCTCAGAGGCCCGTTGTAGCCCACTAGGCCTCTACCACACCATCTGCTCTAGGCACCCAGCCCCAGAACGGCCACTCCTCTTTTGTCTCCCTGCACAGCCCAGGCTTGCACCTGATAACAGCTCACAGACTGACTAAGCCAAACATTCCCCACCAACAGTGGAAGCCCATGTATCCCCCTTGGGCTCCACCCTGCTCCCAAGCCACCAACCTAGAAGGCTCTCCCCAGATACCCTATATCTGGCATGCCAATCTGATCCCAAGAACAGCTTATGAGGGATGATATCATGGTTGCTGGGAGGAACTGCTATGGGACCTTGGGGAGTGTCTCTCAAATTGTCATAAAGCAGAAGCATATAAATCCATTTTCTTCCCCTCTCTGAGAGCCACAGCTTGTCTCCCCGCTTCAAGCCTCTTCTCCAGAAATCACAGTGCCAAGAAGCTGAGAGCTCCAAGAGTAAAGGGAGGGGTGTAGGTGTGTAGGGGGAGAGGAGGGGCCTAGTTTCTCCGAGATGAAGGCGACACCTAGTGGTTTTGAGGGGGAAATTAAGAACAATGACATTTTATTCTTAGGTGTGATATTTCTTTAATTGAACACTGGCTGACTTGCATAAGCTGTAGGGATGAGTACAAGAAAAGCTGAATAATGTAGCCCTTACCTTGGAGGAGTGTGTAGTTGGAATCCATGGGGTGCAGAAACCAAGGGCAAGCCCCCAGCAACAACTTGCCCAAGTGCAGTAGAAATGGAAGCTTTAGGACTTCTTTAACACAGAGGGATGACAACTCCAATTCTAGCTCCCGACACTGTGAATAAAAAGGAATTTTGTCCTATCTGAGCAAGGAAGAGAAGGACAAAACAGTCAAAAGGGTGATGGGACAACCTGAAAAAAACATTGTTCTAACTTCAGATCTCATCAACCAAATGATACGTTTTAAGCAATGATATGCAGTTTAATAAAAAAAGCAAATCTATAATGACACAATCTCTGCCAGAATCACTAAATTTCAGGGCTAAGAGGAGCCTTGTAAATATATCATTCAATAACCTTATTTCTGAAAACCAGGAGCCCAGGTTGGCTCAGTTGGTAGAGCATGTGACTCTTGATCCTGGAATTGTGAGTTCAAGCCCCAGGGTGGCCATAGCGCCTACTAAAAATAAAAAAAAATAATAATAATAACAGAAAACTAAGTCCCAGAAAAGGAAACCACTCCTCCTCCAATCCTACATGGCCTTCTAATAGCAGAGACCGTAATCCAGGTAAAACTCCATTTAGATATTCTCAAGGTGGGGCTCTGTACAGATACTGTGCTAACTCATGAACTTACTGTACGAAGCCATGTTTTTAGGATAAAAGACCACAAAAGACAGAGACAAGTCTCTCTGGAACACCTGCAGACCCTAGTGAGGACGAACACCACTGTTGCCCAGATTCCCACACAAGTTCAAGTACATGATATGTCATTATTCTGAACATTAAGAACAACTCTTAATTTGAGTTAAGAGTCTCTTTGAGGAGAGGCTGAAAATACTATGTAAATGAGAACTTTGGTTGTCTATTTATTCCCATTATCTAAGTGATCACTGTTCTCATTGATGTGGACAAAAAGATTTTGGCTGTATTTGGTGACCTCATTGTAATCCATAGGAAACCTAAGCAATCTAAAGACCTTGCTAGCCTGACCAGCACCCAGCCAGGCTCCACCTTTCTCTCCGTAGGGTTGGTATGGCCTCCTACTACTTTGCAGACACCACCTATAATTTCTTCTAGAATAGGGCCCAGCCCAAACACCTCTTTTCTCATCCACTACAAAACTGCCAAGCATCAAATCAGCTAGCTGCTAAAAGCTGCTCTGGTTTCCAAAGTGCCCAGTTCCACAGCAGAAAAAAAAAAAAAAAAAAAAAATCCTACCTCCAGTCACACTCAGGCCAAAGGAAGCTCAAAACCCTTGCTGAGTTCTGGAGCCACCATGGGATTTAGTCTCATGCTAATCCTCTCCACAGCAGGCCCTGAGGCCCCAAACTGACTCCCAGTTCGGTACTGAACAATGTTAGAAATTACCTGATTTCACAGCTAACTCTGGACCTTGAGGTTTGCTCCACACCAGACCACACCTCCAGACCATGTCTCCAGACTTGAAGGGTTCCAGGAAAACAAGAACAAAAACAAAACAAAACAAAACAAAATGAAAAACAGAAACCACACACCTTAAAGTCTTCTCTCTGCTTGACTGACCTAATATGCAGAAAAGGCCTTTAACTATATGTGAATTTTCTCCTACACACAACACGGACAGGTCTAAAGGAACCTGCCAACAGAGGGCAGAGAACAGCCATGGAAAGCAGGATAAAATAAAGGAGAAAAGATATATTTCGAAGCAGCATTTCAATAAAGGGAGAGGAGGAGGCAGCGTAAAAAGAGAAACACAGGGAAACATATTGAAGGCAAAGAGAGGGTTTACAAAAATTCTACATTGCTTCTTTTAGCCCCAGTGAGGGAAGAGAATCCTGAAAACAGGTCAAACTCCATTATCACTCATGTAGCCCACTCCTCTACACCTCCTTACTCCTCTCATGCTCTATACAGCAGTGCACAAAACGGCTTCAGATCTTGGGTCCAGTTCACCTTCTCATAATATTCAATATCTTTCAAGAGCTGCTATTATTGTTTAAAGGGTCAAGGGTTTTTACTTTGTATTCACACATCATTTTATTTTATAAGTTAAAAAGATTTTGAATTTAAAGTACTTTCAAGGGTGCATGGGTGGCTCCATGGGTTAAAGTCTCTGCCTTCGGCTCAGGTCATGATCCCAGGGTCCTTGGATGGAGCCCTGCATCAGGCTCTCTGCTCAGCAGGGAGCCTGCTTCCCTTCCTCTCTCTCTGCCTGCTTCTCTGCCTACTTGTGATCTCTGTCCATCAAATAAACAAAATCTTTTAAAATAAATAAATAAATTATTGTTTTTTTAAATAAAGTACTTTCAAATCAGAAATCAGATCCCAGCTTCGAACTTACCTGTCTAGATATGTATGCTGAAAGTCGCACTGATACCATACTCTGAGGGCCAGAAACATGAGTTTTGTGAAAAGACATTTCACATGGATAGTTTTTCTAAGGATTCTTGAGTTTAAGAACGTCAGGAGGAGCAGCTGTGTGTTTATCTTCACATCAGTTCATGCCCCAGGTGAACCCTATTTTTTACCCATCTGCTCCATTAAAGCCTGGACCTGCACCTCTATGCACTCCCAGTGGTTTCCGTTGTTCTTCCACACGTGACATGTTTTCCCAGATACATATACTGCTTCCCTATGTTCCTAATACCATCCTTCAGCATTATTACCAACCCCAGTAATTACTTAGCTCCCACTGGGAACACTGGATAACATAAAGCTTCAGATATAATATTCTGTGTTATATTTCTTTCTCCACTCCACTTAAAAGTCTACTGTCTTTACAAAATCTTTCACTGAGAAAAAGAGACATATGTTCCCTGCCCCACAAATATGTCACATAAAGTAAGTAAAGGAGGGGTGCCTGGGTGTCTCCGTCAGTTAAGCATCCAACCCTTGGTTTCAGCTCAGGTCCAGATCTCAGAGTCCTGGGATGGAGCCCTGTGTAAGGCTCCGTGCTCTGTGGGGAGTCTGCTTTACAGTCTCACTCCCTCTCCCTCTTTCCCTCCACCCACCACTCACTCTCTCTCTATCTCATGAATAAATAAATCTTTAAAAAAAAAAAAAGCAGTGGCAAAGGAAACATGACCACAACAGCTTCTAGAGAATGGAAATGTATTAATCACTTTCTAAATCTTTTGCTCTACTTAGAATTTCCTAGAGAAGCCAAAGACTGGGAAGAGGAGGAGAAATCTGAAACAGCATCTGACAAAACTGTGCTCTTTTCACATGGCTACAATATGTTATGAAAACCAAAAGAGTAGCTAGCTGTGGCCTTGTAGAATTGGTTGGCAGACAGACTAAAAGCAGGAAGACCATTCTGAGGCTCCTGGAGAAATCCAAGCATGAACTGCTAAGTGCCTGATCTAGGGTGATGGAATAGTAATGGAGAGAGAAAAACAAATATGCTATAATAGGAAGGAAGAAACAACAGGACTTGGTGGCAGACTAGAGCCATAGGATGAAGAGGAAGAAGGCAAAGACTATGCTAAGGTGGGGGGGTCTCACAGGTAAAGGTCAGGTGAAAAATGTAAATGTGAGAAGGAGCTGGGGGTCTGCAAACCCTGAAGCCCCTGCTCCATCAGACGTGGATGCCCCCACTCTGGGATGGAGCCCAGAGTCGTCAGCTGGTCCAATTCTCCTTTAGGACTGTTTCAACAGCATCTGTGACAACTCTCCGTGGCTCCAGTCTCACCTCCCTCCAAGTCATCCTCCGCGATGTGCTCCGATGCCAAAGTGACCTTTCAAAACAAAAACCCAAGTATGTCACTTCCCTGCTCAAAATCCTTAAATGGTTCCCCATGGAAGATGTGTTTTTCAAGCTGTTATTTTTGGTATCAAAACCCTTCCTTCAAACCACAAATTTAAATGTAAAACAGAAATGAAGCCCAGCTGTTCCAGAAGCAATAGCAATGGCAGATGCCCATGCCCCCTGCCCTTCGTGGCTCTCCACACAGAGCCCCCAGGCCTCTGGACCTCTCCCCTTCACACTTGGGGAGAATTATCCAAAATGTATGTATGTAAGATGGTTTCAAGGAATCCACTTCCAGATCCTCGCCTTCCATATTTACTCTTTCCTAAATGAACTGCCAAAGAACAACCTTGTGCTTGCACAGACCTCCTGCTTTAAGAAAGAAAGCCATGTCCCTCGCTCATGCCAAAGCTAAGGATGAGGAGTTGTTCTAGGGAGTCAAAACTGCTGGGACACCAAGCAAAGGGATATATAAATGAAGACATTGATCCAGGAAAACTGTGAAAGATGAATCAAGGTGCCTTAAATTGATAGGCTTCCTGCCTTTTCCCCACCCTACACATAATTCTGTAAAAGGTAAAACAGCATTGGAAATGGCAGGTTTAGGGGCGCCTGGGTGGTGCAGTTGGTTAAAGTGTCTGACTCTTGGTTTCAGCTCAGTTCATGGTCTCAGTCAGAGTCTTGAGATCAAGCCCTGCATTGGGCTCCACACTCAGTGCAGAGTTTGCTTAAGACTGTCTCTCCAGGGGCACCTGGGTGGGTCAGTCGTTAAGCATCTGCCTTCGGCTCAAGTCATGATCCCAGGGTCCTGGGTTTGAGCCCCTCATCGGGCTCTCTGCTCAGTGGGAAGCCTGCTTCTCCCTCTCCAACTCCCCCTGCTTGTGTCTCTCTCCCTGTCAAATAAATTTTTTTTAAAAAGTCATGTTTAGCCCAGGCTGGAATTCATTAGCCAAAGAAGGATACATTAGTGATATATTTTGCCCTAAAAGTAACTGAAATACACTAAAATAATTGGATTTTACTATATATAAATTATACCCCAGTAACTTAACTTAAAACAAATCAACCAAAAAAATGTAACTGGAAAATTCTGCAGGTCATGAAAAAATTCATTAAATAAAAAACACAGGTAAACAGGTAAATAACTTATTTAGTATTTAGTGTGCTTTATAAAATAGCTAAAAGTCTACTTTATTGAATGCCATGAGATATCTGTTACAATTATAGTCAATCCTCAGTTCATTCCAACTTGTAAAAATAATCAATGTTTTCCATCTCCTATTAACAATACATAAAGGTAGGGGTGCCTGGGTGGCTCAGTGGGTTAAAGCCTCGGCCTTCGGCTCAGGTCATGATCTCAGGGTCCTGGGATCGAGCCTCGCATCGGGCTCTCTGCTCAGCGGGGAGCCTGCTTCCTCCTCTCTCTCTGCCTTCCTCTCTGCCTGCTTGTGATCTCTGTCTGTCAAATAAATAAATAAAATCTTTAAAAAAAAACAATACATAAAGGTAAGCTTGGATTATAAATGTGAGATTTCAACTTAAAATTGTGTAAGAGGGTTATTATTATTTTAGGGAGCTCAGGAGCAAAAATGTTAAAGGTCTGTGGCTCAAAATAACACTATGAGGAGAACCTGGCTGGCTCCGTCTGAAGAGCATGCAACTCTTGATCTCAGGGTCATGAGTTCAAGTCCCACGTTGGGCATGACTCTACTTTAAAAGATAAAATAAAGCAACACTTTGAAAATCAATGGCTACATAGTGACTCTTGATCCTATCAAGATGTTAGTCTCCCTTCTGCTAATAAATATTTTAAATAACAGCAACTTACTAACTTAAAATGAAATTCAGAGATAATATAAGCTATCTATATACATAATTTCAAAACACCAATAAAATGTCCTAGCTGTAATAGAAAACAGAAGTAAAAGACAGTAACTGGTGGTAAAATAGTAGGTATTTCAATACATAAGTGATTAGACAGAACTATGATAGAAGATTCAAGGAAGCACTCACATATATGCACCTAATTTTAAAGAACGAGTAAATAAGGATTTAAGAGATCAGAAGCGATCCTATTTAAACAAACAAACAAACCTAGATTAAATACCAGTGTTAGGGCAAGTAATAACAGACCAAATTTATTTATATATAATACCCTACACAAATGTTCAGTGGAACATTTGAGAATCATACAGAACCCAGGAGATCTAAATCATGCAGAATCCAGAGCTTTTGACAACCAAAATGTACTGCCAGTGTTGAAGTACAAAGACTGACAAGATAAAATTCCTTCTCTTGCGGAATACATGACCTAGTAGCAAAGGAAGAAAAGTAGAGGTAGAAAGGTAGAAAATGCCTGCTTTAAAACAATATTATCAGTTACATGGATTTGCTCTCACACTGAAGTCTAGCATCTGTGGCTTCAACTACTAACGGGACACTAGCACCCACCTCCCATCACTATAGCAATGAAAAATGTCCCACAAATGTCCAAAACACCCCTCCACGAGCAGTACTACTGCTGTTAAGAACTGCTGGCCTCCAGGATAGAGAACAAGCTCGTTAGCCCATCAGGATCTGAGTGCCAGCTTTTCTTTCCTGCCTCCTCTGTAGCCACAAAGCCTTCGAAACATACAGAACTCTCTGTTGTTCCCTAAGTGAGCCACTACTCCATGCCCATCTTTTTTCCAACAGACTGAAGTGTCTTCTCTTCCCTTGCCTTCTGACTAGCCACTCATCTTTGAGGCCTTTCAGGCCACTTTCTTAACCCTTACTACATCGCCTTTAAAGTAGGTAGCTACTTTCTACCTACCCTGCTAGACTATGAATTCCATGAGGGAAAAAATTCTGCCATGTTTAATCTTTGTACCTCAACATCAGCAATACATTTTAGATGTCATATCAATGTTTTATCAATGAATAAACAAGGGGACAGTTGAAGGAATTCACTTTACAAGAAAATGAGTTATTTCTTCTGAGACAGCAGGGAAAGATGGGTCAGGATCCAAGGATGGAATTAGTGATAAATTTAACTTCTTTGTTGAGCACTGAACTCAGCTGGGCATAAACATAAACTCCCACCCTATCACAGTCTTAATCTGTGCCATGACAAATATCTCCTTCTCACTCACCAGTATGGACAGATTCTATAACTCTCTGTTCCCTTTCTGTTCTATAAAAACTCAATCCAATCCAACTGGTTTAAAAGCCCATCCCAGGTCCAATGAGAACTCATCTACCCTCTTCCAACCCAAGCTTAAGCTGCGGCTTAAGGAACCTGAAGTTGAAAGGGGACTATTAGGATGCCTGGGTGGCTCAGTTGGTTCAGCCTCTGCCTTCAGCTCAGGTCATGATCCCAGGGTCCTGGGATTGAGTCCCGCATCGGGCTCCTTGCTTGGCAGGGAGCCTGCTTCTCTCTCTGCCTCTGCCTGCCGCTTTGCCTGCTTGTGCTCTCTCTCTCTCTCTCTGACAAATAAGTAAATAAAATCTTTAAAAAAAAGAGAGAGAGAGAGAGAGAAAGGGGACTATTGTCCCTTCTATGGCTTCTCCTCTTCTGCTTCTAGTTCTCTAGAAGGTTCTCTAGGGAGGTTCTAGCTCTTCAGGGGTTGGGAACCAGGAGGAGAGCAGAAAGGAATGAAGTAACCGTCTCTTTACTAAATGAGGCAGTTATTGCAAACCACTCCTGGCCGTGGATGACAGGCCATTAGAGCCTGTTGCTTGGCAGATATCAAAATGCCAGATCTCTCATACGGTGCTTGTCTGAGTTCTTTATAAAGTCCCATGAGGACTCTCCATTGAGCTGTGCTCTAATGTAGACAATCCTGTTCCAAGCCATTTCCCTTAACACTCCTAACTTCCGTCCAGCAGGTAGCTTCTTGTATGGGCTACCAGCAAGATAGATGAAGCCCAGCTATCCTTCTCAGGGACCCTTTGGCCACAAGAAACACAAATAACCTTGCTAAGCCGAACAAAAGGAATACAGGTTATTCCACTGCTAACCCCCTTCCCTGCCCTACTTCTCTCTAATTGCCTTTCCTCTTCTCAGATAAATGCAGAGCTGAACAAATCCACTGTCCAAACAGTCCAACCAGGAAATGAGAAATCGGTCGCCTTCATACAGACTCTCTTTGATAGTTTCTTGCTTGGTTTGGGGGCTAAAGGAGGGGACAGCATTCCCTGCTAGGGTCATGATGCCTTCCCCCTTGAGTCATCTTACATCTTATGCAGACTGGGAGTGAGGTGGGGTAATGAGAAATGGGTGGGGCTAGTGGCTGGAGGTTCCAGGGTCAGTTCTGCTCCTTCTTTATAAATGTTGGAGAGAGTGACTGACCCCAATTACTAGCAACTCTCTCTAGAATGTGTGTTACTTAGTGTTTCTTTGTCCCACATCTTTGGAACCTAGTCACCAATTCCAGGGCAAAAGGAAGGACTCAACTCAATATCTGCTACAATATGCTGAAATGAATGAAAGGGTATATGAAATAAACAGCTCAGCTGCATTCCTAAATGAGGAGGCAAGGTCATCTTCTGAGTGACAGAAAGAACCAGGAGTTAAAAGTTCAGGCAGAATATGGGGCACCCAGATGGCTAAGTCAGTTAAGTGTCTGCCTTTTGCTCAGGTCAAGATTCCAGGGTCTTGGGATCGAGTCCTGAGTCAGGCTCCCTGTTCTGCCTATTTCTCCTTCTCCCCCACTTGTGCTCTCTAGCTCTCTCTCTTTCTCTCTCTCTCTCTCTCTCTCTCAAATAAATAAATAAATAAAATCTTTAAGGAAAAAAGGTTCGGGCAGAATAAAGAAGACAGACACAGACCGTGGATAGAACATCAGATAAAAGCCATGGAGAGGGGTGCCTGGGTGGCTCAGTGGGTTACATTTATTAAAATAAATAAATATAAATATAATACATAAATTAAAATAATTAAAATTTATTTATTTTTATTAATTATAATTAACATTAATAAAATATTTATATAAAATAAATATTTATGTTTATATATGATAGAATAAACAATATTACTAAAATTAATTAATTATTAATTTATTAATTAACAATTAATAAATTAATTAAAATAAAAATAAATAAATATAAAATAAAACTCAGTGGGTTTTATTTATTAAAAAATAAATAAAATCTTTTTTTAAAAAGCCATGGATAATTTCCCCTCAATTAAAAAAAAAGGCACATATACATATTACCCATAAAATGCTGCATATCATTTCAGGGGCACAAGGATCCAGGATCTCTTAAAGCATCCAAAGGGGCCAAAGGACCCCAGATTAACAAATTTTAGGCTAAGAGAAAGCAAGCAGGAAGGTAACAGTTGATCGTATATGTAGGAGGAAGGAGTGGTATTTATGCAGGTAGAGCAAATGCTAGAAGGTCAGAAGTTTAGGGACACAAATACCCAGAGGCAGTCTGTGTCAGATGCCAGTTTTCTAAGTGCAATATTTAATCCAAACTATTCTGATTGCTTAACACTATTCAATTTATTTTTTAGTATCATGCCATGATACATCCTTCTGTATAGTAAATATAACAAATAATTGAGGGACTCCAGAAAAAGGACCAGGTATTTGATTATGCCTAAAAATATAGTTGGGGCACCTGGGTGGCTCAGTGGGTTAAAGCCTCTGCCTTCGGCTCAGGTTGTAATCCCAGGGTCCTGGGATCAAGCCCCGCATCGGGCTCTCTGCTTCCTCCTCTCTGCCTGCTTCTCTGCCTACTTATGATCTCTATCTGTCAAGTGAATAAATAAAAAATCTTTTAAAAAAATTAAAAATTAAAAAAATAAAAAATAGTTGTTAGACTAGAAATCAATAACACTGATTGCCTCTGTAAGGGGAATGAGTATCTAAGGGGCAAGAAGGGACATATTTTTTAAATTATATATTATTTTGTATTTCTTTAATTTTGTAACATGTGCAATTATTACTCAAAAACTTTAGTTGAAAATTAATATTAACCATAAACCAAAAAGTATAAAAAATATAATATTGATAAAGCATACTTGATACTTTAAATATATTAAAGGAAGATAATGGGACATCAAAAAGAAAGATGGCATTTCCTTAAATAGGTAAATCCACATGATGTATTCCTCACAGCTGCACTAGGAATATTTAAAATATTAGATAGTGGAATGGTGACATCAGAGCTGCTGTAGATTAAATGTTTGTGTCCTCCCAAATTCCTATGTTGAAATCCTAACCTCCAAGGTGATGGTATTAGGAAGTGGGGCCTTTGGCAGGTGATTAGGTCATGAGAGTGAGTCCTCATGAGTGGGATTAGTGCCTTTATAAAATAGATGCCAAAAAGCTCCTTCACCCAAGTAAGGACACAATAAAAAGACCACTGTCTATGAGGAAGCAGGTCCTCACCAGACACAGAATCTGCTGGCACCTTGATCTTGGACGTCCCAGCCTCCAGAACTGTGAGAAATAAATATTTGTTGTTTATAAATCACTCCGTCTGGGGCACCTGGGTGGCTCAGTGGGTCAAAGCCTCTGCCTTCGACTCAGGTCATGATCTCAGGGTCCTGGGATCAAGCCCCATGTCAGGCTCTCTGCTCGGAGGGGAGCCTGCTTCCCCCTTTCTCTGCCTGCCTCTCTGCCTACTTGTGATCTCTGTCTGTCAAATAAATAAATATTTTTAAAAATAATAATAATAAATAAATAAAAATAAACCACTCCATCTGTGGTGGTTTGTTACAGTAGCCCGAATGCCCTAAGACAAGAGCTGAGAGGCTTCTTCTGAAAACCAATGAATTGGGGCAAAAAAATCAAGTGTTATGGAAAAGTATAATCTGATATTAGCCGATCTTCGAGTTAGGACTAGAATGTTTTTATAATAAATGGGTACTTTAAAAACTCTCCAAACATGATTCAGATAATTTCATGTATAATGTGATAAAAACAAAGCTAAGATTTTTGGGGTGTCTCTGGCCCAAGAATGCAGTCATGAAAACAATCTGATTTTCCATAAAGCAATCTTGGCCAAACACCAGACAAGACAAACCATAAAGTTGATTTAGACTCTTGCTTGAGGACTGAGCCTGATTATTAAAACACAGAAGTACATACATGGACAGTTGGATGAGAATAGGGCTCTAAAAACAACAAGTGTGATACGTATGACTATAAGACCTCCACAGGAGTAGATGAGTCAGACATCGTCCTCAAACACCAGCTAGGTCCCCGAGAGAGAAAAATGGAGTGGTAACACGATGCCAGCTTCTCCAGCCAAATGACAGCTGAGAACCTCTCTCATAGGCTACTGAGTAACAAAACTATCTAACAAAAAGGGAATAGAAGGTTGTCCCCATGTGAGGTTAAGAAGAAAAGAACCCTAATGTTTCTCTTTCGACTCTAAGCTTTACATTAACCTGGCAGGGATCAAATAAACAGATTCCAGGATCCCCAGACTAAAACCCCCTTATAAGGAAAACAAACATAAATGTACTTTGTAAACTGTCTTGCATTGTATACGTGTTAATTATTATGGTAATTATCAGAGATATTTACCACCCAAAAATGAACTAGACCTCACCACCAGCAGGTTGAGGTCATATTCTGGAAGGTGAAATGTTTTAAAATAATGAGATTATTTGTTTTTATAATAGTGCACAAAAGTTTTCAACTTTTCATCTCTTCATTGCAAAGTTCGAAAAGAGGAGCCAGTCGGTGACACATGATCAAGAGTTTAGTAACTGTGAAGTTCAGTTCAGTAGAAGAAATATTTGTCGAGGTGCTGTCAGAAGATACAAAGGTAAGTGAGCATACAGTTCCCTGCCTCACCCACACTTAAGAAGTATACTAACTAGGGGGGCACCTGGCACCTGGGTGGCAGCCCAGGTTAAGATCTCAGGGTCTTGGGATGGAGCCAGCCCCGTGGTGGGATGTCTGCTTCCAGCTTCTCACTTACCCTGGCCTCTGGTCTCTTCCCCTTGTTCCTTCTGCCTAGGGATGACATTAGATTCCTGCTGTTGGGAATCTCTGGGTTGCCTCACCTTCTCTTGAATGGCTTCTCAACTCTTCTTTAACTTTTATAGCTAATTCTCGGGATGAAATTCTCTCTGGTTTAAACACTTAGAGTGACTTCTGTTTTCCCGGCTGGAACCTAAATGTGACAACTAAATGAAAAATGAATTTACTGGTATGGAGAGCAGAGACCCTGATTCCAAAATCTGCTAAATTCAAAATTAACTGCTATTGGTGTGAGTCCAGATGAGTTATGCAGAGAAGCACAGAGAAAGAACTGATTTCCCTCTTCTCCCAAAAGAACACAGGAGAGAAAAAAGTTTGGGGAAGAGAGAGAGATGAGCATTATGGTTTCCATCCTCAGGGTAATATGGGGAAAGGGCTGCTGAAAGGACCAGGACATAATTGAATCCCTCCTTAAAATCTGGGATGAGTCAAAGAATGGATCTGCATAGGACCAGATTAAGGCCTTAGAAACCTTAGAAACCCAAAACACTGAAAGATTATGGCACTCCACCCCCTCACCATGCCCCCACCAAAACAAATAAAATCAATCCTTAAGTGTAAAGAAGTATAACAAATTGGTTTTTAACAAAGTAATTACTTTCACATTTTAAAAAAATACATCAGATCGGGGTGCCTGGGTGGCTCAGTGGGTTAAAGCCTCTGCCTTCACCTCAGGTCATGATCCCAGGATCCTGGGATTGCCCTGCATCGGGCTCTCTGCTTGGCCGGGAGCCTGCTTCCCTTCCTCTCTCTCTGCCTGTCTCTCTGCCTACTTGTGATCTCTGTCAAATAAATAAATAAAATCTTTTTTTAAAAAAAATACATCAGATCTTATCCTCTAAATCTATCTGATAGCCCTGCTTGGCTGGTACCCTAGGCACACACACTTAGTCTGCCCATTGGGTCATCCAGTGATGAGTCCGTGCAGCCTGCTTTGTCCACAGCTCCAGTGGTCAGCTTCTCAGGGATGGCGCATTACATGTTTCTATGGGCATGCAGGGGGTTGGAGGCTGCATCGCCTGAGGGCCCAGGAGTAGAGAAAAGGGACTCTGAAGCTCACATGGGCCCAGATGGAGTTGGTGTGCCAACAAAGGATCTGTGAAAGAGCAAGAGGATGTGCAGGGGTCACCTGCTGGTATAAGGGTTACAG
This sequence comes from Neogale vison, assembly GCF_020171115.1. Taxonomy (NCBI): domain Eukaryota; kingdom Metazoa; phylum Chordata; class Mammalia; order Carnivora; family Mustelidae; genus Neogale; species Neogale vison. The sequence continues at coordinate 35,787,006 of NC_058099.1, forward strand.
TGGATGTGTTTCCAAACGGTTATCCATATATGGAAAAAGCTAAAGCACCATCCAACAAAACCACCATCTATCAAAACCACCACTGGGGGGCACCTGGGTGGCTCAGTGGGTTAAAGCCTCTGCCTTCAGCTCAGGTCATGATCCCGGGGTTCTGGAATCGAGCCCCGCCTCGGGCTCTCTGCTCAGCAGGGAGCCTGCTTCCTCCTCTCTGCCTGCCTCTCTACTTACTTGTGATCTCTATCTGTCAAATAAATAAATAAAATCTAAAAAAAAAAAAAAAAAAAAACACCACTGGCCATCATCTTCTTAGAACCGACCATGGGGGAGGGGAAGGCATGACAAGCTACTGCAGAGAGGAAACAACTAGATGAGACCAATAACAAGGGTATAAGCCTCCCCTATAAGGACCTGGCTGTGTACAAGTTCTGACAGAGAGAACCAAATAGGCAGGAAACAGGCATAAAGCCCAGAGATGGAGCTTTGAATTGGACTGGGAGTTGTAAATCATGAATCTTAGTTTCCACAGTGTTGGGGGGGGGGACATCAGCTCTGAAAACAAAAGTTAAAATCTCTGCATGTCCAAGTCTGTGACTATGCAATTACATATTGACCCACTTTCATGATTTTAGCTAGCACCAGAGGTTTGGTAATGCCTGCATCACCATCTCCAGCTTTACTTGCCTTCTTCCTCAGGTGATTCCTTCTGCCAAGAGTACCCTCCCGACTCCCATCACATATTTTGCATATTCAAGTTTAACACTTCAAGGTCCAGTTCAAGTGCTGCCTTCTGTGGAGAACTGTCTTATTTGAACCTTCACAGTGTTTCATCTGCCTGTCTTTCATGGAGGCTTTCATGTCTGGCCTCATAGAACAGTATGGGTATATTTCATTCCTCCTGCTAGGCAGTAAGCTACTCGAAAACAGAAGACATGTTTTATTCATCTTTGGATTCCCCTTAGCACTTACTGTATTTGTTGACAGGAAGAACACTATCCTTCAGAGTCTAGATGATTTCTCCTAAAAAGATCTTTAAAAACTGTTCCTGAGGGGCGGTCTGGGGGGCTCAGTCAGTTGAGCAGCTGACTCTTGCTTTCGGCTCAGGTCACGATCTCAGGGTCCGGGGATCAAGCCTTGCACTGGGCTCTGCTTTTGGCGTGGAGTCTGCTGGAGGTTATCCCCCTCACCCTCTCCTTCTGCTTCTCCCATTTGCATGCTCTTTCTCTCTCTAAAATAAAAATAAAATATTTCATTTTATTTTTAAGATTTTATTATTTATTTGACAGAGAATGAGACAGACAGCAGGAGAGGGAACACAAGCAGGGGCAGAGGGAGAGGGAGAAACAGGCCTCCCGCCTAGCAGGGTGCCCAATGCAGGGCTCAGTCCTAGGACCCTGGGATCATGACCTGAGCCGAAGACAGATGCTTAACAACTGAGCCACCCAGGCACCCCCAAAATATTTTTAAAAATAAAATAAAAAATGTTCCTGCAACTCCACTTTTGATGCTCCTTGCAGCTTAAGAGTCACACAAGAAAATCAGTCTCACCAATAATTATTGCTGATACTTATTTTGTGCTGTATGCCAACTACTGGGCCATGAACTTCACATCTAGTACCTCACTTAATCTGCCTAACAATCCTCTAAGACAGGTACTATTATAGTGAAGCTTGAGATTGTTAGAGATGTTAACCAATTGCCCAAGGCTACCCATTAAGTGTCACAACTGGGATACTATATATATATATATATTTTTATAGTGGCTAAAAAATTGAAATAACAATGAAGGACTACTTTATTTTTACCTATAGAAAAGATTTCTAGTAATAATACCTAATTTTAGCAAGTGTGCAGGAAAATGGTACTCTCATACATAGCCAGTGGGAGAACAATCTGGTACAACTTCAATAATGAGGATAATCTTTCATTCTTATTTTATTTTATTTTAAAAGATTTGTTTATTTATTTATTTGAGAGTGAGTGAGTGGGAGGGAGAGGGAGAGGCAGAAAGAATCTAAAGCAGTATCCATGCTGAGTGCAGAGCCCGACCTGGGGCTCAATCCCACAACCACAAGATCATGACCCAAGCTGAAACCAAGACTCCAATGCCAACTGACCCAGCCACCCAGGTGCCCCCTTCTTTTTTTTTTTTTTTCTTTTTTTTTAAAGTAGGCTCCACAGCCAGTGTGGGGCTTGAACTCATTACCCTAAGATCAAAAGTCACATGCTCTACTGACTGAGTCACTCAGGTGCCCTTATGTAACTCCATTTTCAATGATATATATTACTCTTATAACTTAAGAAAAAATTACGAGATTCTTTAAAAAGGCATCAGAGAGGGGCGCCTGGGTGGCTCAGTGGGTTAAGCCGCTGCCTTCGGCTCAGGTCATGATCTCAGGGTCCTGGGATCGAGTCCCGCATCGGGCTCTCTGTTCAGCGGGGAGCCTGCTTCCCTCTCTCTCTCTGCCTGCCTCTACATCTACTTGTGATTTCTCTCTGTCAAATAAATACATAAAATCTTAAAAAAAAATAAATTTAAAAAAGGCATCAGAGATAAAGGATACCAAAAGATTTTAAGAAAAGTACTTTTTTTTTTTTTTCTTAAGGGAGAGAGAGAGTTGGGGCAGAGGGAGAGAGAAAATCGTAAGCAAGCTCAATGCCCAGCATGGGCAACGTGGGGCTCAATTGCATGACCCTGAGATCATGACCTCAGCGGAAATCAAGAGTCAGACACTTAACTGACTGACGCACTCAGATGCCCCCGAAAGGTTTTTTTTTTAATCTCACTGAAATAGGTCTGTAGTTTCCATTTAACAAATATACCAGATAAAACTGATGGGAGTTTTTATATATAAATTACCAGTATATTTATTTAAAACACTTGATGCTTCTTTCATATAACTGCAACACAGTGTGCAGCTCAATAAATACTTATTGAATAATCTAGTGTAAAATTTTCATTTAGTGTACAGCTCAATAAATACTTGTTGAATAATCTAGCGTAAAAATGATTTAGATAAGAAAGAACACAGAGATGTTCCTGGTTTACACATGACAGTAAGTTCCTCTGTTTATATTTCAATCGCATTTGCCATTGTTAACCACCACCTAGTTCTTGAAACCCTCAAGACTTCCAACACAGCTCATTCGCCTAGTTACCCTCTCATCTCAGTATCCACTAATCTCTTACTGGAGCAAAGGTCCTCATCCTCCTCTGCACTGTGAGCTTCCCCCAACCCCCTCCCCCCTTACCCTGGTCCTCAGCTTTCTGCATTCTTTTTTCCATGCTCATTTCCTTGGTGAGTTCACCTGCAGTCATGGCATCATCACCTGTCACCTCAACGTAGATAATTTCTGGTGGAACATGACCTTGTTTCACTGGGTGTGGGCATGTGTGCTGTTACTGCTACATATAAAAGGTATTCCATTATTGTGCAACAGTAATGATTAGAATTTTATGCAACTCACCAAGGAAAAGATTGCTTGGAGGATCTGAGGACAAGTTGTTGGCATCAGTGGCAATAAATTCCTTCCCCTCTTCATAAAGTAAACCAAATAAAAATACATAAATAGAAGAAAAGTCAGCAAAGCACATGTGAAATTCTCAGGTAATGGTATACCTTTTGGGGGGAAGGAATAAACTAAGTAAGTGAGTTTATTGACCAATAGAAGATTTTTTTAAGGCTCTAGATTCTACATTTATAAAACTCACTTAAATGAAGAAAGCACATATTTTTTATTAATCACATCTTTGTTTTATTATTTTGCTGGTAGTCAGTCCTAGTCGGCCAATCACATTACTCTTGTGGACTCAGCTTCAAGACAGACTTTCTAACTGCCTCTCTCCCACTCCGATCAGATTTCTTTTTTTTTTTTTTAAGATTTTATTTATTTATTTAACACAGAGAGAGAGACAGGGAGAGAGAACACAAGCAGAGGGAGTGGCAGGCAGAGGGAGAAGCAGCTTCCTGCTGAGCCGGGAGCCCAGTGGGATCATGACCTGAGCTGAAAGGCAGATGCTTAACAACTGAACCACCCAGGTGCCCCTCCAATCAGATTTCTGCACTTAAGTTTCTCCTGTATGAAACTGCAGGCTACAGGGAGCATGCAAATGTATTATTTAGACCTATGGTATATTACTCATAGGTCCTGAAATAAGTTAAGGGCTATAGGCATTCCTGACCCAATATACAGAACAAAGAGTGTAAAAGACTTTTGGAACAGAAAGATAGAACTTTATTAATTTTTGCTTAATCCCAGCAGGAAAGCAAGCACGTGGTAGAAAGCTCCACAGAATATTACTCCATAGGAAAGGTCATCAAAACCCTTACAGCCATGAGCAAGACTAGGCCCAGATAGTAGCTCAGAATAGCAATAAAAGCCAAGACTCACTGAAGGGTAGAAACAGCCTTTAACATCTATCTAATAAATAAGCTTCAGACAAGCAAAATAGGAGAAAAGGAGATGGTTGAAGAAAACAACACTTCTAAGGGTCCGAGCCACTAACACCTCTGGATATCTACAGTCCTGGGCCCTACTCTGTGGTAAGTGCTTATTGGGGTGGTAGGTAAAGAGGCAGCGTCTGGGGCTTGCTAGCCATGCAGAGGGGTTATTAGAAGTATGTATATATGGTGGGGCTCCAGGCAGTGAAGCGGCTGCCTTTGGCTCAGGTCACAATCCCAGAGTGCTGGATCAACCCATCAGGCTTTCAGCTCAGCAGGGAGTATGCTTCTCCCTGTCCCTCCCCCCTTGCTCACGCTCATGCTCCCTCACTTGCTCTCTCACTCACTCTCTAATAAATAAATAAAAATCATTAAAAAACAGTATGTATAGGGGTACCTTGGTGGCTCAGTGGGTTAAAGCCTCTGCCTTCGGCTCAGGTCATGATCCCAGCGTCCTGGGATGGAGCCCCGCATAGGGCTCTCTGCTCTGCGGGGAGGCTGCTTCCTCCTCTCTCTCTGCCTGCCTCTCCGCCTACTTGTGATCTCGGTCTGTCAAATAAATAAAATCTTAAAAAAAAAAACAACAGTATGTATATATGGAAGTTACTACTCAGAAAGTAACCAAAACAAAGACCAAAAACCATGGGAAATGAATTAGGCACCAGAATCAGAATTGCAAAGACGGAAAAGAGGGTGAGGATCAGCTTTGGGGAAGTGGTAAGGTTGTAACAAAATTTGTGGGATGGTTCAGGACAATAGACTGGGATTCCCCTGGATCCTGCTGAGCCTGACCAGGTTAAAGATGGAGCTTTGAAGGTAATACAGCTGTGTGGGAGCCTTCTCCTTCCTCTGATCCCCTGCTACCTCCTGGAATTTAGGTTGCTTCAGATTTGACAGGCAGAAGGCCGCCACGTTATTAGGGAGACACTTAACGTGACGGTGAATTCTGGGTCTACTCCTCTGATCCTCTGTAGCCCACCCACCCTATCAGATATTACAGGTAACTTCAGCAGCACCAGGAGTCCAGCCAAACACTCTGACATTTCTCTACAATAGACCGTAATGGCACAACTTCTGTGACACCACCATACCATAGGTTTCTTCCAACCACCTGGCAGCTCTCTCTCAGTCTCTTACTGGCTTTTCCTTCACTGCCTGTCCCTTGGGTTCATTGGTATTCCTGGAGGCTTTATTCTAAATTTTCTTTTTTCTCCACTCAACTCTCAATAATTCTATCTACACCCAAGCATAACTCCAATAACTATCTCCACATGCCAAGCATGGATTCGGTCAGCTCTACATTAATATATCCAATTGTCTACTGGATCTCTTCACTTGATGGACTTGCAAGCACTTCAAACCCAATGTCCAAAATCAGACACATGATTTTCCCCCAAAGTATCTTAACACCCTGAAGTTCTCTTACTGGTAACTGGCACCATCATCCACCTACATGCTCAAGCCAAAACCTCAAAGTCATCCTTGAATTCTCATCTCCCTCACTGTCCACATCTAAGTCTTGCTGGATAGACCTCCAAAATATTCTCTCAAAACCATCCACTTCTCCACTGCTCTACCCTACACAGGGAAAACCACCACCATCTTTCACCCGAACCAATGTAACTGCCCTTTAACTTGTCTCCTAGAGTCTAGTGTTGATCCTCTCTAGTCTGTCTATAAAACAGCCAAAATGTAGCACTGGCCAACTCACTCTTCTGTGTACAACCCTAGACTGGCCTCCCCTTTATGGGATGAATTACAAACAACTTATCGTGGATTTCAAGGTGCTCTGTGATCTGTTCCCTTACTTCCACATGATCACCTCAAAATCATTAAAGTCACCATATAAATATAGATACTTCTTTAAACATTCATTTTGGAGAGAGTGAGTGCACTTGTGTGAGTAGGGGAGAAGGAGATAGAGAAACTCAAGCCGACACCTCTGGCATCTATCCTAGCCTACCTAGATGGGTCTAATCAGCCCCTCTTGGCCACAAGCGCACAGGCCTGCATCATTCCACATTCAGTCCTGCCTTACCTTATCAAAGCTGGTGGATGAGCTGACTGGTACCCTTTACTCACATGAAGGTCTTGTACATCTTCACAGTTGCTGATACCACATCCTTCAGAAGTTCCCAACCAGTTTAACAAGGTCAGATTTGATCATTTAAAGTCTGTAAGGACTGCTAGACTCTCTTGAATCAAAGTTGCTCAGTCTCTTAGAGAGCCATCTCTCCCCTGCTTTTCTGTCTGGAATGGATCTAGTTGTATGAGGGGAAAGGGACTTTGTAGCAGCAAGAAGTTGGACTCCTTGAGCAAGTGGTCCTCTGGGTTCCCAGATCTCCAGTGCAACGTTCTTTTGTCTTTGCTGCTTAGTCTGCAATTGTGGCCCAGCTCTGTGGTGGGTGTAATTCTTCACTCACCCAATAAGACATATTGGTGAATAAGCACATGAAAAGACGCTCAGTACCATTAATCACTGGGGAAATGCAAATTAAAGCCACAGTGAGATATCACTATACACCTACTAGAATGATTTTAAAAACTGACAATACTGAGTGCTGATGGGGATGCAGAGTGACCGGAACTCTCACCAATGCTGAGAAGTGTAACATGTACAGGCATTTTGGAAAACAGTTTGGCACTTTTCTCCTACATTAGGATAAACATTCACTTACCACAAGATCTAAGATTTCACTCCTAAGTATTTATCCAAGAACAATGTAAACATATGTCTACAAAAAGACTAGTAGGTGAATGTTCAAGCAGCTTCCAAAAAGTGGAAAACCACATAAATGTCCATCAGAAGATGATTGGATAAATTCAGTACCATTAATCTTTGGGGAAGTAATTGTGGCGTATCCAACAATGAAATAAAGCTTAGCAATAAAAAGGGATAGACTACTTATATACACAAAAACATGAATGAATATGAAAAACATAATGCTGAGTTAGAGAAGCCAAGAACAGGATACACACTGTATGATTCCATTTATATGAAGCTCTACAATAGATGGCACTCCTTTGCAATAATATAAATCTGATCAGCAAATATCTGGGATGGGGGGATGGGAAACTAGAAAGAATAACAAGAGAATTTGTGTTTGTAGGGGGTAATAGAAATTTCTACAACCTGGAAAGATGATTATATAGGTGCAAGCATTGTCAAAACTCACTACATTGTACACTTAAAACATATACACCATCTTGTTTGTATATTATATTTCCATAAAGCTGAAAAAATAATTATTTTGCAACAGTTGAGGAGTTATATAAGTCTTTTTGTTACCTATAGTGGCTGGCCAGCAAATCATTACAGAAGTTAAGCAGCCCGTGGGTAGTATAGAATTATCCTTGATCCATCAGCCTTCTGCAACATACCAAAGGAATGGATTCTCTATCCAGTGGAAATGGAAGGCATTAGGGAATTTGCTTCCCAAGTCATAGAAGTTAGAGTGTGAATTTGCACACCCTCTCGTGATTAACTCAACCAAGTCAATCTTTTAAAAGGATTTTATTTATTTATTTACTTATTTGAGAGAGATTGAGAGTGAGCGTGAGGGAAGGGGAGAGAATCTGAAGCAGACTCTGCACTGAATGCAGAGCCCAACACGGGGCTCGATCCCACTTCTTCAAGATCATGACCTGAGCTAAAACCAAGAGTCAGACACTTAAACAACTGAGCTACCCAGGCGCCCCTAACCTAAGTCAATTTTTTAAAAATCAGGTCTAAGCAATGGTAACAGTTAAAGAAAGCTATTTTTTTTTTTAATCAGGAAGTTAATGCTTCAAAAGTAAAGAATTCCCACTGTAGGAAAACAAAACACTTCTAATACATGCTCTGACTGGAGTCTGGACCTTCCAAAGAACATGGAGAATCATCTGATGTGTTAGCAGGAACACACACACACACACACACACACACACGAGATGAGCAGAAATGCCTCCCTGGCCACCCTCTTTATGGCACAGGGGAAGAATGGCTCCACCATCAGAGAAGCAGCCAGACGGATAGTCTTTATTTGTAACTTGACTTACAAATGTTTATTATCATCATTTTTTAAATGGCCGGATGCTGGAAAGGCTTTCATGTAAACACAGGAAGGGCAGAACACAAAGTAAAACCCATCAACTGCCCTTTCTACCTGCTGTCTTGCACTTCTCTCTCTCATCCCCATAACTCACTGCACCTTAGTCTCCAAAGTAAATGCTAAAACTACACCTGAGGACTTGGGTTAAGCCAAAAGTAAAGAAAGTTCTAGGGTGGAAGTGTAAGAAAGAATTGAGAGGAGGGGTGATGAATTCAGTGGACATTTGTCCTTTCTAGTTCCCACCATCCGTGCCCCCTTCCTAAGACTGCTCTGCCGTCATTTCAGGCAATTAACTCTCCTGTTCTCCGTACATCTTTGTTGGGAGAGGAAAACCAAAAGTTTTCCCTCCCTTCACCGAAACCAAGGACTTTCTCAGGGTGCGGGTGGGGCTCCTTCTCCTAGACCCTTTCTCTCTATATCCTGATAGAGCCATAGATGGCCCTTGATTCAAGCTTAGCCAATCAAACAATCTCTTGGGACTTCACTTTAGCGGAGTGATGCAAGAAGTAAAGAAATGGTTGGCAGTGGATCTGGCAAGACAGTTAAGTAGTTCCTTCTCTGTCAGCTCCAAGCCTGCTTCCTCAGCTTTCCCTTCCCTGTGAGGCTCTCCTCAGTGGAGAAATAATTATTTTAAGTGCCCCCCTTCCTCCACTGCCCCCCACTGTTCTTCACTCTCCCTCCTTATTTGTCAGAGAGAGAGAGAGAGTGCACAAGCAGGAGGAGCAGCAGCCAGAGGGAGAAACAGGTTCCCTCCCAGACGAGCAGGAAGCCTGATGCAGGACTCGATCCCAGGATCCTGGGATCATGACTGGAGTTGAAGGCAGATGCTTAACAGACTCCGCCACCCAGGCGTCCCTAGAGAAGGTTCTTAAGCAGGGAATTCCCATGATAAAGACAATGTTTCAAGAAGAATAACATGGCAACCATGTATATAACATAGACCAGAAGAAGAAGAGATTGGAGAGCAGGGAGAATAATTCAGGGGCTAACAGAAGACAGTTCTGAAGAAATAAAATTCTGGATTACAGTGGGGCCAGAGAAATGAAGAGAAACTTGTACTGAATTACAAGAAGTTGGGCTAGTAGTGTGGAAGATTAGGATTAGAAGGGTTCAATTTGAATTCCAACTCTGAAATTTACAAGCTGTATGACTTCTGGCAAGACACTTCCCTGCTCCATATCACAGTTTCTTTGTCAGAAATTTGAAGAACTTAGAATATTAGGCTTTTGCAAGTTTTTCTCCCAATGGGACCCTTTTTTTCTGGGGGAAAAACAAGGCAAGATTGTTCTGGCTGAGCATAGGTAAAGAGCTCAGAGCCTCAGCTAGCCTTCATTTTATGTCTCTCAGCCACCTCTGAGGCATTCTTGAGTGATCTCCAGAGGACTAGGGAACAACATGTGAGAAATTTCTAAAGATTCTACTACCAACTCTAATATTCAATGACTCAAGGGGGTAAACTTGGCAGAGGTGCTTAGGAAAACAGTAATGACTTTAAGAGTTGCCACAGAATCATATAACAGAAAGGGTAAATTGCCCTCCAATAAATTTGCCTGCTTTTCCTTCCAGGCCAAACTCAATTTAATGTCCCAACTCTCATCCAAAATCTTGTGCAAGCAGTAATCTAACCTCCATATAAACAATACAGTCACAAATAGTTCACTGCCTAACAATCAGTTCATTCCAATTCGAGGTTCACCAACTAATAATAGTAGAAGTCTGTCACTCTATCACTGTCATCTGAAATAAAGGTGCTTATTCTAATTTCTGGACCTAAAGCAAGTAAATCTAGCCCCTCCTCCATAGGAGAATCCTTCAGCTTTTTGAAAAGAGCTATAAAGGCTGCCTTATCACCTTTTATTCTCTTTTGCTCCGACCCACCAAGAAGCTCCATGGAGGTGGCCTGCTCTAGTTCTAGATCGATTCAACATTTTCTAAGCATCTAAGTGCTTAGGTGTGCAAGCAGATTTTCATTTATTCAGGGCTTTAAAGACTTAATCAAACCAGATGATCTTCCTTAAAACAAATGACTAGTTTTATGGTGAAATGTAAATAGAATTCAAACTCATTATCTGGTAACTATTCTTTTCTTGCTTAATATTAGCTGCTCCCAGTTTATCAGAAGTAGATTGCTAAGTCTTTTGACCCAAAGCTAATTGTGAAAACATCTATCCAGGAATCCAAAAAGATCTAAGACTCAAGGTCCACTGAGGCAACTACAAATAATAAAAATAAATTAAGCATTCTGACTCCAAAACCTGTAATGTCATCAACTCGCAAGGGAATATAATTCTCACCATATAAAACTCAATTATCACCAAGGCAACACAGAATATCATCAGTGTTAGTAAGAAAGCTTCATTCACCATTCTCCATGCCACCCATTGCATATTCCACCACCAGATCTGTAAAATCAGGGTCTATCGCTTGGGCCTGAGCATCTGCCAGTCTGGAGAATTTGAGGACGTGAAGTAGAAAGTATGACTGAGCCCCTAAGGAGAAATCAAGCCAGCGCAGCCACAGTCCATGATGCCTGTAGGAGCGTAGAACCTTTACGGTTTCCTGTGCTCCAGTTGTCCTGGTAACCTGAGGCCTCCTTATTTGTGTTGGCATCTTGGGGCCAAGAGCGGAAGCAAAGCTGGAGCACCAGCGAGATCTGCAGGAAAAAAAATGTGGGTAATGCAGCAGTTATGCCACAGGAGGGTCAAGCCTAGGGCATAAGAATTACCTGGTTAGGGGAGAAGAGGGTGTAGTGTCTTATAAAAATCACATTTCCAGATTTAATTTCCAATGTTTCTGATTCAACAGGTCTAGAAGGAGCTCAGAAACCTGCAACTTTAAGAAGCCACTGCCTACCAAATAAGACAAAGACCACACTTTTGAAAATTCAGGCTAAGCAAACAAATCAGCAGTTGGAGAGAAAAAGTATAGCCACCTATCAATTTCAGAAAGCCCATATTCTAGTACAGTAGTTCTCAACATGGGGAGAGGGTTGCTGATTTTGCCTTCCAGGGGGACATTTTGGCAATGCCTGAAGACATTTTTGGTTATCACAGTGGAGGTCAGGGATGCTCCTAAACATCTCACAGGTCATAGGACTGGCCCCAAACAATAAAGTCTTACCTAGCCCAAACCCCAGTGCCGTGGTGGAGGATATTCTGTTCCTCGGCACCACCATTCCCAATCCACAGAAATCAATGCTACATACACAATTTTGATCATAGTACAGAAAATTATGTGAAGCCCCCTGGAAAAAAAATGAGACCCCAAAAATCACTTTTAAAAAAAAACAGGGAATGTTATTAAAGATATGGGTAAGAAGGAGACTAGAACAACAGACAACACGGGCACCTGGTTGGCTCAATCAGCAGAGCATGTGACTCTTGATCTCAGGGTCCTGAGTTCAAGCCCCACAATGGGCATGGAGCCTACTCAAAAACAAAAACAAAGCAACAAAAATTAGAACAGACAATGATGGGAGGTAAGTATGGACAAAAATGATGAGCCAAGAAGGAAATCAAGAAAGGACAAGGCACTGGGTGACAGCAGTGAGCAATGAACGCCACTCCCTCAATGGATGCAGCCTCTCTCTACATGTAGAGGATTGGTAAAGAGAAACCTATTAAAAATAATATAAGCAAAAAAAGAAAAGGAAAGGAAAATGGATAAAGGAACTATAAAGAAGGAGCTTTAGGATACATCAAGCACAGATCTGGAGTGAAAAAAGACAATAGAGATTCCTTTGTAAAAGAAAACTAAATAAAGACTCTCAAACAATGGTAAGAAAATGAGAAGACTCCTAGGAGGAGGTTGGGAATTATGTGAGAAAGGAAAAAAAAATTTTTTTTATGATCTTCTAGCCCTAATTTCCTCCTCCACCTTCACCCCAAGAAAGATGATCCTTTAAAAGTTCTTTGATTTTATCAAGCAGACATAATGACAGCGGGGGGGTGGTGTGTGGGGGCGGTGACTGGCTCAGTCGCTTAAGCAGCTGCCTTCTTCAGCTCAGGTCATGATCCCAGGTCATGATCTCAATCTGGGGATTGAGCCCCACATTGGGATCCCTTCTCAGCGGGGAGCTTGCTTCTTCTCTATCTGCCATTCCCACTGCTTGTGCTTGCTCTCTGTCTCTCTCTTGCTTGCTTCTGTGTCAAATAAATATGTATTTTTTTAAATCTTAAAAAAAAGTAAAATAGGGGTACCTGGGTGGCTCAGTGATTAAAGCTTCTGCCTTCGGCTCAGGTCATGATCCCAGGGTCCTGAGATCAAGCCCGGCATCGGGCTCTCTGTTCAGCAGGGAGCCTGCTTCCCCCTCTCTCTCTGCCTGCCTTTCTGCCTACTTGTGATCTTTGCCTGTCAAATAAATAAATAAAATCTTAAATAATAATAATAATAATAAAATAAAATAATGAAAGGGAAGGGAAGTTGGAGAAAGAGGAGCACATCTAAGAATTTTTTTTTTGTTCTTTAAGATTTTATTTACTTATTTACTTATTTATTTAAGAGAAAACAAGCACAAGCAGGGGAGTGGCAGGGAGGAAAGAAGCAGGTTCCCTGCTGAGCAAGGAGCCACGGCAATCTGGGCCTCAAGCCCAGGTCCCTGGGATCATGACCTGAGCCGAAGGCAGACACGTGACTGAGCCACCCAGGCACCCCTAAGAATTCTTCTCAAAGGAGAAGATGGTGGTGCTCAAAAAAAAAAAAAAAAAAAAGAAAAGAAAAGTAAGACTCAAAGAGAAGGACAAAAGATGTTTTGGGGAAAGAAGAGAAAAGATGAGAGAGAAATCTGGTAGCAACTTGAGGGAGAGGGACTTTAAGGACTCTTTCTCTTTGGGAAAGAGAAATTAAATGAGGATTTTTTTTTTTTTTAAAGCATTACTTCTGGGGTACGAGAGATGAGACATAGCCTTTATCTTCTACCCCTTCTAAGGAACCTTCGGTAAAATCTGACATTACTTTGGGGATTGGGTCTGCATTTTTTCTCAGTTGTGACAACATGTAAGATTGGCCTTTAGGCAGATCAAGAGCCCAGTTACATACATTTTTACCATGTTTGAAGTGACTATAAGATTTCTGGAGCAACCAAAAGACAGCCATATGACAATAAACTAACTCCCAGAGTTTAGAGCTGTACCAACATAAGTTATTCACCTCAAGGGGCTATTTAAATTTAAATTAACGAAAATTTAAAATTACGTTTCTCAGTCACACTAGCTATATTTCAAGTGCCCAAAAACCACATGTGGCTAGTGGCTAAGGATTAGGCAGGACAGGCAGAGAACAGTTCCATCACCACAGAAAGTTCTATTGGACAGTGCTAGAGTAAAGAAAAAAGCTTAGACAAATAGCTAACAAAAAATGAACCCCTTTCAAATCTTTAAAGAGCTGCCACATTGAAAAACAAGTAGATTTGTTTCCCCATGTTGTTTCAAAAAGCAGAATTAAGGGGGAAATGAGATGCCATCACATGACAGATTTCAGTTTAACAACTCTCTAGTACCTAAAGCCAGATAACAGTAGAAGGGACAGCCTCTGGCCACAGAAGGAAGTGACCCATTTCGTTCAGTAGAAGTCAAGCAAAGACCAACTTGATCATCTTTTAGAACTAACAAAGAACTGGATGCCTTCTAAGTATCTAGTTTTGAATCTATAATTTTAAGAAAAGAGCAATTTACATATAAGATAAAAGTGAGAATCATAAATAGAATTTTAAAAGTCACTACTGCCACAAGTAGACTATAGAGCAGGCAGGAACAATGAAAACATTTAAGTGGACAGGGAATTTAGTCAAACATAAATGATGGTTAGTTAGGGATTAATTACTGGTGGTACAGGCTATCATGAATGTAGTAATTTGTAAGGAGAAAAAAAATTACACGAACTTGTTAAGAATGGTACCAATGGTTCAGAGACAAGGTGGGAAAACTTCAGTATGGGTTATTAATGGAAACTTGACCGCAGTTGAAATCAGTACTAGAACCAGAGGATCTTTTCTACTCTGCCAAAGAGAACACCAGGCTAAGTATAGCAATTCAATGTTCTTGGAACTCTGGCCCCTTCATCCCATTCCTCTGCTGTTCACCCATGGTCTTATCATTTCTCTCAACTCCTGAAACTCAGTCTCCTTCATGTGATCTCTTCATCTGCATAGGAACAGCTTCTTTCAACCTTCTCAACAGAGAATGCCAGAGGATGAGGTCTCTTAACATTCTATCCTAGCTATGAACTTAAGGGTCATGTATTTGTATTTAAAAAAATATGTATTTTTTTAAATCTTAAAAAAAAATAAAATAGGGGTACCTGGGTGGCTCAGTGTATCTGGGTAGCTCTTCATCCTCCACCCCAAAATGTACTTGGCTTGATTATAATGTAATGTACTGAATATATATTCATATACATGTACTGACTTATTACATTATCTGTGCATTTTAGTGTTTATGTGTACATGAGAGAATTCATGCACACGCATGTGGTAACATCCTTTCTTGGTCAACACTAAGGAATCTGGCGCCAAAATTGTGAAATTCACCCTTCAGTGGCTAGCACATAAAAGCTTCAGTGGAGTCATCCAAAGGACTCTACGGTTGACCATGTCATGCTTCTGAACGCAAAATACTGGAAGAAGAGACAGAAGTAGATATAAATTTGAAAACTTTTATCTTTGTAGAAAAAATAGTGGAAACATAAGCATCTTAGAGGAAGACTAGCTTAATCATAAGGGGAAGGTTGAAGGCTTGGTGAAAGCAAGCATAAGAGGCTTTCCAAACAGTTCAGAATCAGAAAAAGGTGAGAGGAGAGGAAGGAAGACAGAAGTAGATCATGCAGAAAAAGTAAAATCCAACCTTTAAAAAAAAAAAAAAATCTAAGGTCTTACCAAAGAGAAAGGTGGAAAAAAAGAAGATTTCAACAAGAGTGTTAAAGATGGGAAAGAGCCAGAAAGGGCTGTAGGCTTTAAAAAAAAAAAAAAAAAAAATCAATGAAGAAGAAGTGGTGTATGTTGGCAAAGAGAAGTGCAGAGTTGAGGGAAGGGATAGAATTTATGGTAGGGGAAGTTGGTGTGAAGTTTTCCTCTAAAGATGCCCAGCAGAGCAAAGAAGGAATGAAGGCAAAAGCCACTGGGAATAAGGTAGGGCTGGGACTAAAACAGCAGAGGAGAAAGCAACAGGGTCCAAAGTAGGAAATTATTTTCTTTTTTTTAATTAACTGACCCAGATTTTCTTGTCTGGGGCCAAAGGCAACTGTAGGATTTAAAGATCTTTAAAATAAATCATAAAGATCCTGCTCCTTAGAATTGCCTTTGGCCCAAAATAAAATAAACAATAAAGATCATGACAGAATTAGTGTCAGTTTCTGAGACAAGTACAAAATACCATTGTGGAGTTGATTTTACATTTTTTAAAAAATTATTTTATTTTATTTTTTGTCAGAGAGAGAGAGCACAAGCAGACAGAGTGGCAGACAGAGGCAGAGGGAGAAGCAGGCTTCCCGCTGAGCTCCGTCCCTGTGGAGTTGATTTTAGAAATCAGACTAATTAAGTGCTGTTAAAGAAATGCTACTGAGAATAAAACACCTTTACCTTTCTCTTTTTCAGTCACAGGGTAAATATAGAAACTTCATAGTTACACATGTCCACAGAAGACAGTAAGTGACCTAATATATATGGTAAAACCGAGTTGTTTGTCTTTGTATACTGTAGCCTAATGCCCACCCCCCAACAAATGTTTTACTTGGTTCAGGATTCACAGAACAGGTTATAGGGCTGCACAGAGAAAAGATAAGCTTAAAAACAAAGACCATAAGATGAGGGAGGGGGAAATGAGAGGTGTTGTGCTGATACAGAACTGAGGTATTAGAAACACAGAATTCACGCAAGTCAGCGAGGGGGACAAAGGCACAAAAGCATGGCAATGCCATATAACTAATCTTGATAGCCTCACTGTGGGTGTTAAAACACTGAATCCGACTTTTTAACTCTTTTTAAAACGTCAACATTTAATAGCTTGATATATGCAGTTATGTGATTTTAAATGACTATTAAAATTAGAACATCAACGCCTAATTCTTTGGCAAAGACCGAATGGCAGGTGGTAATGTTAGACACATTTAACCTCACCTTTAAGTCACTCACTACTCTTCCTGCTCGGAAGGCCATAGATTCTACCTGCGAGGGCAAATCCCAACTCCTCACGCCAGCATTCAAAGCTTTTAATGACCTAGCCACATGGTACCTACATAACCCTAAGTCCCCTACCCCCAAAACCTAGCCTCCACTGTCAGAGTGCACAGACCTCTAGACAGACCGTACCTCTGCGGTCTGGCCGTTTCCACCTTCCTACCTGATGTGGAAGTCCCCTTAATTTACAGGTTCTGGCTCGCCAAGGCCTACACCGGCGCTGCGCTCCTCCAGCACTCCAGTACACCTCGCTCTCGCTCCCCCGCCCCGCAATCCGCCCCTCCCTGGGCCACACCACCTCGCCCACTTGCCGTTTTGCCCCTGGGCCCCTTTTCCTCCCCACCACCAGCTCTCTGGGGCCTTCTCCCTGCCCCCAAGAGATACTCCCAGCAGACATTCCCGGCCAGCCTCCATTCAGTCGAAGGCTCTGTATTCAGTGTCTGATAGAGGACCCCGCAGGACCCATCCCCGCTTAACTCCCCGGCGCTTCAATGACCCTCCCGGGGCTCCCCCAAACCCAGCCACCCTCAGGGGCCCCAGCCACCCAAATCTCCCCGCTGCGGCGGGTCCCTCCTATCCGGCGGCAAGCAGCGGGGGTCGGCAGTGACTCACCGGAGGGCCAGCGGCCGGAATACGCTCACTTCCTCTCCGCGCGCACCTGCCGGGCCCCGCTGGAGCGCTGCCCGGCTGGGCCTCCGGCGGATGTTTTTTCTGTCCCCCTGCTCGCAGGCAGTGCGCGCCAACCAACGCCTCCCGGCCGCTCCCCCCACCCCCCCGCAACTGGCACCCCCAACCACCGCTGCCCCAGGAATCACAGAATTGGGCCCTAAACACTGACATCCCCAACAGACAAGCGCACACACACGGAGCAACCACAAGCGTGGCCTCCAGCCCCACGCAGCTACAGAAACGCACACTTGAGCGTACCCACCAGCTGGAATGCAAGTGGGTTCAACCAACACCTTCCAGACACCCACAGCCCCACAACTTCTGAGAGAGGGATCCTGGCTCAGCCCCAGCCTTTCTTTCCAGAAGCCCCTACTCCTGCCCATAAGCCTACCTTCTCTTCATTACAGGCGGCTTTCACTTCTGTCCCCATTACCTCACACACCAATCCCCATTGGGCCCCCTTTGCCTTCCAGCATCATCACCACCTTCAAGCTTCCTAGCTTCCCAGTCGTGTCTGCCCCCTACTGGGTTGGTTCCAGGTTGCAGAAGCAAAAGACTGGTCGGGACTTCCAGGGTGTCAGCATGTCCCCCTTCCCCAGAAAGGGAGCAGCAGAGCTATTGACCACTGACAAGACTTGGGGCTCTTGTGCTAGAAGGCCTTCTCATCCATCTCCTCCAGCCAAGAGAGCAGTCCAGGGCCATGCCTCCCACTGCGGTCTGGCCTACGTCAGAGCACCCTGCTTCAACCACTGAGTCTTGATTCTCTCAGTACTCCTCTGAAATAGAAAGGTATCAGACCTGACAAGGGTGAACATGTGGTACAACTGGCATCTCCATCCACTTAAGCTATCTACTTGGAAGAGGACAGACAGGGAATCTGAGGTGGATGGATGAAGTTGTGTTTCTGAATGGTGAAGAGGGCGGCCCTCTAACAAGGTCAGCCAGAAGTATTCGTATCTGACCCGCTGGGTGACAGGGAATGGGAGTCTTGCAGGAAAAGGGACTGGAGACTCAGAAGGAAAAATAGAATGTCAAAGTGATTGGTGTAGGAGGGGAATAACTCAGATTGGGTCTTTGGAGTGTGGCAGACTGAGAGAGAGGGGCCATTAGTAGCAAAGAGATGGCCCCCACTGGAGTGGTCAGAAAGAAGAACTTGAGAGTTCACAGGAGTGGGGATGGGCAGCAATGGATCAGAATCCTAACATGAAAAGCTGGAGCCCCCAAGTTAGCTGGAAGGACAAGAAAATGACACCTCTTCCCAGGGCAGAAGTGAGGGGACTGAGTTAGGAAAAGCGGGTTTATCTGCAACACTGTTTCTCAAACTGGAGGTGGTAAGGGTGACATGGAACACAACCGCGAAAAGGGCAGAAGTCTGTGGTAGGAGACCACAGCCCCTAACAGAAGCCCTCAGCCACGCAGAGCTTCTCAATAGGATTTAAACAAAGAGCTATACCTTAATCTCTGAACTCTTAGCACCAGCGCAGCAGCTACTATTTTCTGGGAGCCATGTGGCAGGGACAGTACTAATACCATTACATGCATTACCTCATTGAAAGCCTCTTAACAACCCTATGAGTTAGTATTACTATCCCAATGTCAAGATAAGGAAACAGGTTTTAGAGAGGTGAAGTAGTTTGCCCAAGGTCACAGTCTTAAGTAGAATCAGGATCTGAATCCAACTAGTCTGATTCTATAACCCATGCTCTTAACCACCCACCTTGGGGGTCTCTAGAACCTGCAGGAGGATGTCAGAGGATTCCTCAATTCTCATTCCATAATGTACAAGAGAAAAGCGGCATACCTCTGTGAAATGAGTGACTCATATCACCTGGGTATTTGAAGACGTTCCTCTTTGAAAGTACCACCCCTAGCTATGGGAAGATCGTGTATCTACTGTGTGTTTGGAGGTACTGAACAATGCACCCTCAGGATGCTTATGGAAGAGAAACCTGCCTCCCCATCTCTGAGGGGCAGCCATGTCTCTAGGATACTTCTGGGAGATTCTGCCATAGGGTCTGAGAGAAATATTCTGCGCTCCAGGTGCCTGTTCACTCTCCTGGAGCCTCTGGCTGTTGCACCCTACTGCAGCTCCTTGGTTTGGCTGGGGCACAGGATTAGCCATCCCCAGGAAATGCCTCCCTCCGGTCCAGGCAAGGATCCCAGCACACACACCCCTGGAGTGTGTATGTGAGTTGGGGGCAGGGTGGAATGCTTCCTTCTCTCCAGGTCAGGGAAGAGATGTGGGGACCACCTGGGGGCCCTCCCCCCTCCCACCTCCTTGCTGGGGAAATGCCCAGTCCAGTGCCCCTTCCATGGCCACCTCCCTCCCCCTAGCTGTGCCTGGGCATGAATCAGCTCTCACAGCTTGTTAAAGCTGGACCTCTTGTTTTCATGCCCTCACCTCAGGAAACAGAATTACAGCTTTTCCAGCTCTACTCAGCAGGGGGCCAGGGTCCTCACTTTATAAACATTCCCAAGCCTGTGAGAGCAGAGGGCACGGAGATGGTGTGAGACAGAAGCCCAGGGGAGAAAGACAGAAACTAAGACCGAAGGAGAAAAACAAAGAAAATCCAGAGACAAGACCAGAAGAGAGGCCAAGAAGGGATCGCGAGGGCTGTGCTACAGGAATGACCCTAAGGATGCTCTGGGCTGGACAGGCGAAGGGGGTCCTGGGAAGCTGGGGGATCATCTGCTTGGTGATCTCTCTGCTCCTCCAGCAGCCAGGAGTCCACAGCAAGTGCTACTTTCAAGCTCAAGGTAAAGCTGGGGGAGGCATTAGGAAAGGACAAGGACAGAGGGAGCTGGGGCGAGGGGGCTTAGAGATGATCCTCTACCAGAATACCCAGACTCCCTCCAGCTTCGAAACAGGAGAGACTAAATATGGGGGCAATATGCACTTACTTTCTCCCATTCCAGACCACAAGCGATTCTGTCGGCCACCACCAATCCCCAACACACTAACATTTCCTGTTCTTCCCTAGCCCCCTGCCACTATGAAGGGAAATATTTTACCCTGGGTGAGTCTTGGCTCCGCAAGGACTGTTTCCATTGTACCTGTCTGCATCCCGTTGGTGTGGGCTGCTGTGACACGTGAGTGAACAAAGACAGCCAGAGAGAATGGCTCTGACTAGAGTGACTAAGGGCTGGCCAGGGTGTAACCAGATTGCTGTGATGTGAGAATGAACAGAACAGAGGTACGAGGCAGGCTGAACCTGAAGTTACCAACAAGAATTTGAGAGATAAGGCTGCAAGCTACAAAATGAGGGATGTAGGGGTGGGTCTGGAGGGGAAGTATTTCTGCTGTGAAATGAAAAAATCCATATATGATAGGTGAGACCTTGGCTAGGGGGACCAAGAGGGCACTAAAGATATGGGAAAGATATGAGAGGAATGCTGGCAGAGAGAAGTGTGGGGCAGGGATAAAGGTGGTCCTTCACTGTGCTGACTCCTTTCCCATCCTTTGGTTCCCCAGGTCTCAGCATCCCATCGACTTCCCTGCAGGCTGTGAGGTACGTCAGGAGGCAGGAACCTGCCAGTTCTCCCTGGTGCAAAAATCTGACCCTCGGCTACCCTGCAAAGGGGGAGGGCCCGACCCAGAATGGGGCTCAGCTAACACCCCTGCTCCTGGGGCTCCTGCTCCCCACTCCAGCTAAACTCAACTGATCACCCTTCTGCTGACTGCCCACTGCTGCTGCCACTTCCAGGGAAACCACTAGCAGCTGCCAATTTATTCTGAATAAATAAATTAATGCTACAGCTGAAAGCCTGCCTCTCGTTGTCCGTGCCATTGGACCCCACGTGGGAAAAACAGGCCCTACTAGAGTCCAGGTGCTGAGTTCTCTGTATCCTGAAGAAAGATAGTGTCACGGTGAGCCAGCTTCAGATGGTTATGGTGCTGGTGCTGGGGCCTGGGGCTGCATATGAGGCCAGGGTAGGGCTTGTGGGCAGCACCTTGATGGGGAGGTCCCAGCTGAAGGTGTCCACGGGCACTTGCTCAGGCCCTGTCCAGGTGACAGGCTCAGGCTGTTCCAAAGGAGGTAGGAGCACCAAACCTGGTTCTCGTGATGTTACAAATTCAAAATGCAATCGCCACTTCAGGGACACTGTGGGAAAAAAAGATAAAGGCAGAGGCATTAGAAGCCAGGAGTAAAAACGAGTGCAGGATGTGGTTAGTGAATGAGAAAAAAAAGCAGTATTTGGGAAGAGGAGGAAAAGCCACAGGGCTAGGATCAAGGGTTTCTCTAAAGAAATCTGTTAACCAGAAATGTGACAATCAGGACAGCAAGGTCAAGCACCCAATAACCATAGCATGGGACAGTCAGGACTTCGGAGCTTGACGTAAACATGCTAGAGCATCAGAGATCAATGTGCCACAGGGTCACAGTGGGCAGGGGAAGGAAGAACACCCACAAAGCTCTTAAAAGTTTAAGTGTCAGTGCATCTAGGAAATAGGCTGAAGGTCAGAGAAAGTGTTAAGGGTCAAAGGCTGGGTGTGGGTATGGCCAGGAGTTTGTTAGGAATCAGGACCCATGACACTCCAGAGAAAGAGGACATTTTACTCTCTTCCCCACTCCGATAACGGTCAGGATCTCACCAATGGCTGTGCAGAAGCCTGGGGTGGAGCTGAGAGGGATGGGGAGGGAGAAGCTGGTTCTGGTTGTATGCAGGCAGGACTCCTGGTGCCGGGCATGAGTCACATGAGACACGGAGGGGACACCCCCCGTCCTGCGGCGCCTCTGGTACTCGGGCTGTACACGTTCCTCAGTCTGTAAGCTTACTGAAAACTGGGGGCAAGAAGAGAAGTGGGTGCTAGCAGGCACTGGGAAGTGCAGACTCTAGATGAGAGGCTTGAGCCTAACCTCAAGCTTTTTTCACCCTGGGTGACCACACTCTTCACTTCTATATACCACCCCTCTTTATGCAGGCCCTTCTCCTTCCTCCCTAGCCCTCCAAGCCCAGCATCCCAAAAGCCCCTTTCCTTCTCACCTGCAAACAAGCTACAGTTCCTTCCCCTAAGTTTAAGGTCCCCACCACATCCTCGCCGAGTCTGTATACAGATTTGAAGATGCCAAATGTCCCAACTTTTCCTCGGCCATCACTGATATTGTATAGATCTGGGGAGAATGGGACACTATAAGTGTGGAGTCCACACTGGAGCGTATCAAGGGCTGGGAGCCAGAGGCCAAGGTGGGGCTTTTCGTTATAATGTGGGATATCAGTGAGTCCTTAGAAGTACGGGCAATTAGGAAAATCTGTAATACTATGGGAGGGTTAGTGGGGAGGGTGGCAATTGTGAAAGGATTCTCACGGAGGCTGCGGCAGGATGTGGCAGCCATGAGACGCTCCCCAGCCAGCTCAGCTATCCATGAATCCTTCTTCCCACCTTCATCCTCTTCCAGGAATGGACTAGATGGGGCTACGGCCTCATCCTGGGGAAACCGAACATCTTGAAGGCCTACAGAGAGAATGAGCAGAAAATATTGCTAGGAGGGAATGGACAGTAGAGATTAGGTTTTAGACTCCAACCTGTGAAGGCTGAAGGTAACAGGAACCATGCCCCAGGTACCCTTTAACTTATTGTCCAGAACCTCCCTCCCCAACCCCCTTGCACCTTTACGGAGACCAGGAAGCCTTTCTCCAGTTCCCCACCCACAAGCCCTCTTTAGATCTTTTCTGCTTTAGTGAGGCTCTTCCCCAGCCCTGGATTTCCTCCAGAAATCCTTACTTACCCGTCAGCACAAGAACCCTCAGAGGAACCCTGAGTAAAGTGATGGGTGAGTTGACACGCTGGCAGCCAATGGTCAGTTTGTAGACATACTTGACTGACTGACCCCGAAAGGAGGGTGGTCCCTCTATGGGCAGCACTTCACTGTAGGAGTCTGGTTGGGAAGTAGTAGTCAGGGCAGCCAGAAGCAGCCAGAGAAGTCCTCCCTCCAGGAGCCTTAGAAGGCAATCCAGGGGTGGGGAGGAGGCAGACACTCACATGATTTGGACTCTCCGGGATCTAGCCTCAGATCACAGAAAAGGATTTTTGGTGGAGTGGAAAGGATACACTGACCTCTCTCACCTAAAAGAGATTAAAACAAAACAAAACAAAACAAAAAAAACCCTGCAATTTAATGACCCCATTGTCCAGTACGGATGAAGCTAGTGCAGCAATGGGGGCCACGAGCACTGCCAACAAAGGGCAGCCCAAAGTAAGCTACCCCTCTTTTCTTATTGTAATATAGGATCAGTCTTATACCCCCAACATTAACAAATACATTCCTCCACATCTCCGATATGACAAAGACTAGAAGCACCCACTAGAACAATTTAACAAATTCACTCTCAGGTGGCAATGACTCCGCCCCCTTCCAAAGGCAAATGCCCATCTCTAACCTCGGTGTGGCAGAAAGACAGTCTGGCTCTCTGGCTGGACATCTGGCTGACTGGAGTCAGGGGGAGGTAGTGCTACTCGACTCTCACTGGCATGGAACTGGCAGTGGATTTGGGCACTGGCCCAGGCCAGAGCCTCACTATGGGAGGAGGAAAAGAAAGCATCAGAGGGGCGATCCTGACCTCACAAATACACTCCCAAGCTCCCTTAACCCCCTGAGGAGACCAACACCATCAGGTGACTGTCCTAGGAGTAAGGGAATCTAGAACCCCAAAGAGAATCCATCGACAAAGAGAAGTATACTATGGGTAGAAGTGTGAATGGGGGAGAAGAAAGGAAGGGCGTGTGTAGGGCTCTGTCAATCCCATCTTCTGTTAAACAGCCCTTCCTACAATGAGAACACAATGAGCAAGAAAGTGGTGGCGTAGCTACACGACAACCTGAGCTCTGGCTTAGCACTATAGATAACAGGTTTTCTCCCAGAAGAACCACCTTCTTCAGTATCTGCATCCCTACCTGGATGCAGAGGTGGCCGTGGGGGGCAGGGGGTTGGTGACCGTCACTACACACTCCAGCGCCTCCCCCGCCAGAAACACAGGACCTCGGCTCAGCTCTGCTACCACTTCAATCATGGCAGCTCCGGAATGAGAACTAGAGGTAAACGGCGAGGGGGGTGTGTGTCAGAGGTCAGTACCATGGCAAGGAGGGGCGTCTGCGGCGAGCCTGGGGCCGAGGTCAGAGGAGACCGGCAGTCACCGCCACGGGGTTTGGGAGAAGCACCTGGATTTGGGATGCGGGAGGTAGATGGGAAGTACGGGTAGCAGCTGACTCAGTAAAGATAGGACTTCGCTCGGGGCCCCAGACCCCCGCCCCTCTTAGCGCCGAGTTAGTTCCCTTACCACCCACACCCGAACCTCCAAACCGGCCTCCGCCGCCCTCCCTCCAGATTCCAGGTCCCAGCCCAAGGCCCTGCCCGTCACCTCGTACCCCTAGCCTGGACACCTCGCACGGTCGAAAACGGGGTCTCGGCAAACCGAGGCCCTCAACCGCCCGCCCCTTCAGAACCCGGCCAAGTGCGTGGCGGCTTCCGCGACAGAGGCGGGACTTCCCTTCAGCCCCCCGTTCCCGACAGAGCGCCTTCCGGCCGGAAACACCCGACCGGCCCAACCGGAAGGGGCTCGGGTCGTCCTGCAGCCTTGGGTCACCTTCCCACGGGCTGGCACCTGGGCGCAGGCGCTGTCCCAGACACCTACCGGCGGGACCCGGCGTCCCACCCAGGGAAGGGCCTGGCGCGACGGCCGGGGGACCAGGCTGAGGCTGCCGAGAGCTCCCAGGCCGGTCCCGGGGGCGGTTCCTTGCGGGCTGGCCCCCGGGGCTCCTCCCCTTTCCGCGGACTCGATAGCTCTTTGGTCGGGCAAGCTAATCACCGCGGCCCAATGACGACGAGGCCCGACCCTTCCCTCCCAGGACCCAGAAAGACGACCGAGGGGGAGCCCGAGGCGGCTTCATTGCTGTCGCCGCCAACGCCGCTGCAACAACAGCTCCAAGGCTCCACAGAGACACCAGTTCACCTCGGCTTTCCCCAGCGCCCGGCTCTCCGAGACGACACCTAACTACCACAACTGCCCACATCTGGACTTGGCTGGCGAGGTATTTTGTACCAAAAGACTTGGGACCAGGGACCGTCGAGGTCGTGCGGACCCAGGATCCAGGGAACATGGGAACTGGAGTCCCAGCCTCGGAGCAGACGAGGTGTGCCAAAAGGGATCCACAGGTTTATTGCCCTGAAAATGCGGGAGGCACTGAGGCTGGGCAGGTTACAGACCTCCAGAGCCCTGAAGACAATCGACCCCAAAGTGAGCCGGGCGGCAGCAGTCCGGAGGACTCTGGGCAACTGATGGCATCCTATGAAGGTAAAGCTAACGGCTACCAGGTGCCTCCCTTTGGCTGGCGCATCTGCCTGGCTCATGAGTTTGCAGAGAAGAGGAAACCCTTTAATGCCAACAACGTCTCCCTAAGCAACTTGATAAAGCATCTGGGCATGGGCTTGCGGTGAGTAGATCTCATTGCCTACAGTATGTTAGGTTTCACTTTGTTCCAGCACAAGCCTTCCAGCAGAGGTGAGAAAGGGTGAGAAAGCAGGTGAGTGCTTTGTCCCAGTCAGGTGACCCCCCAACCCCCAACATATTCTAAGCGTGGTTTTAGGGGGTGAGACTGGGTCACATTTCTGCAACCCCCATCCTCCCAGTAACTTATCCTCCTAGTAGGAAAGAATAGGAACATCTGGACCTGCAGTCAGCCTTTCCCATTTAGGCTCCCTCTCACAAACTCCCTCTTATCCAAAGACCGCCCTTTGGTATTTGCTATACTTTGTGGCAAGGTGAGAAAGGATAGTCTGGCTGCTGCGGTGCTGACACAATGTTGTTTTATTTAGGAGGGGGAAGTTCTTGACCCTGATTACCCTGATTACCCTGAGCTGCTGGTGTACTATCTGCCTCATTTAGGCACACATTACGTTTCTTTCCTCAAGCTTTGGCTCCGGGGAGTGGGTTACAGCCTGCCTGCTCTCACCCCAAGGAGAGGGTGTGAGAGGTGCTGTTCACTCTATTCTGGGATAGCCAATCCCTGATAGAAAAAGCAAAGACCTCTGGCCAGAGAGGCAGTGCTGTAAGTGACCCCAGTAATACAGTGTTCCAGAGCCTGCATTAATGCCCTTTCCACCAAGGGTTACAGACACCCCAAGTGCTTACCCTGAGCTGTAGAACTCCTTTAGATCCCTACAGATCTCCTCTGAGTTCAAAAGCTAGTGATGAGGAGCCACGACCTACTAACAGGAACAGGTGGATATGAGGACAGAAAGCATCACCCTGAGGTCATCCTGAGTCAACCCACACTGTAAACACAGGTGGCGATGGAAGTATAAAGGTTGGAAAACTCAGCCCTAACAGCCTCTAAACTAGGGGGTCCTTCCCTCTCTGTCAGTGCTGTAGGGCTGGGCTGGGTAGCCCATTTACCTAAGCCCAGCTCCAAGCAGTGGGAAGGACCTGGCACTGCCTGGGTATCTGGCTCCTTTGCTAGATCCTGTGGGTGGCTTGTACCAGAGAACAATCATCCCTCCAGGCTACTTCAGAAACTGACTCAGACTGACTTTGACCCCCAAAGCTTCTGGGTTAAAAAAGATGGAGGGCTAGCGTGCTGAGAGAAGCACACTGGGGTGCATGTGGCAGGGATACTGAGATCAGGAACAGGCAGGCATCCTAGCCCCTCGGTCCCTCAGTGTGAGCTGAGTCAGAAGCCTGAAACTGTGCTCAGCCCCCTGGACCTTGGCTCCACATGCAGGATAGGGTGGACGTCACCGACGCAGGTCTTTTAGAACAGAACGTAGTCCTGCATTGAGGAGAAAGCAGGAGTGAGACAAGGAACAATTCTGAATGATAATTCTTAAATTGGGGCTGACATATGGAGAAGGCCAAATAGGTCAGGAACGGCCAGCTGCCAAGTTAAGGGAATGAGACATGAACCCTAAGAGGAAGTCAGACTGGGGGTACTTTAATCAGGCGTTGCAGCAAGCCAGCATTCTCTTGGCCTCATTGTGGGAAGAACTCCATTTTGATTGCTCTCCCTTCTAGCTAGATTCCATTGGTTCATAAGTATTTATTTTTTTTTTTAAGATTTTATTTATTTATTTGACAGAGAGAGGGATCACAAGTAGGCAGAGAGGCAGGCAGAGAGAGAGAGGAGGAAGCAGGCTCCCTGCTGAGCAGATAGCCCGATGCGGGACTCGATCCCAGGACCCTGAGATCATGACCTGAGCCGAAGGCAGAGGCTTTAACCCACTGAGCCACCCAGGCGCCCCCATAAGTATTTATTGAGTGCTTGTTCTATGCAAGATTCTCCTTTGTTCAGCGTATCTCCCTGTCTTGCATTTCTCCCTTGCTGCCCTAATGCCTGCTGCACCCTCCCCTCTCTTCCCCAGTTCTTTCTGGCCTCTAGTTTCAAAGTCCAGTTTACTCTAAAACAGCAGGACTTGATGCCTTCCCTCTTCCTTCCCCTACTCCCAGAATGTATCCTCCCTATTCTGTAATCACATTTCATCTCCCCTTGCTCCTCTTCGTGTTCATCTGTCTAGTGCCCCAGTGCTTGTATAATTATTGGTAAATTCAGCAAATACTTAACCAGCTCCAGACCATGTGCCTTGCCTGTGGTTGAAGCTGCGGGTAATCAACTAGTCTTTGTCAGTATCCCTTTCCCCATGGTATGTAAAAGTATGTCAGACTTACATGAGGAATGCTTAGAAATAACAAGACAGTGTCTGATGGGAGTTCAGATAGTGTATGTAAAGGTCATGATCATACCTGACACGCATACTCCACTTGGTGGCTTTCCCACTTGTTACACCATTTGCTCTTTCAACCATTCCATGAAGTAGGTAGGATAGGAGGTACGTCATCTTGTAGATGTGGAAACTGAGGCTCTGAGGAGTTACTTACCCCAATTA
Source organism: Neogale vison (assembly GCF_020171115.1). Classification (NCBI taxonomy): domain Eukaryota; kingdom Metazoa; phylum Chordata; class Mammalia; order Carnivora; family Mustelidae; genus Neogale; species Neogale vison. Next base: position 35,815,252 of record NC_058099.1, read on the forward strand.
TATGGTTACAGGTGATATGCTTGAACGATGGGTATAAAATAGGTGGGTAGGGAGGACAGTGGAATTGGGAGAGTCTGGTGGGGGAAGGGTTGCTTAGTGAGGACCCAGTCTGAATGAGGATTTATAGGGCTTGAGATTAGAAGTTAGGCTGAAATAAATGTCAGAGCCTTGAATCCCAAACAGAATCATTTGTCTGTTGGAGTTATGACAAGACCAGGAAAGTGTGGGGATTTTTTTAGGCTTTACTAGGACGTTATAAAAGCACAGACTCAGAAACCTTACAGTTTAAACACTAAACTTTTAAAAAAGACTTAAAATGATACGCCCCAAAATGTAAATACTGGTTGTCTATGGGTGGGAATTTTTGACCTTTCATCTGGTATATTCTACAGATTTTCACTTTTTTTTTTTTTTTAAAGATTTTATTTATTTATTTTACAGAAATCACAAGGAGGCAGAGAGGCAGGCAGGGTGTGGGGGGTGGGAAGCAGGCTCCCTGCTGAACAGAGAGCCCGATATGGTCCTCGATCCCAGGACCCTGGGATCATGACCCAAGCCAAAGGCAGAGGCTTTAACCCACTGAGCGACCCAGGCACCCCCAGATTTTCACCTTTTACAACCAGGAAGACAAACAGTCATTTTAAAAAAGAAGAAAGTTATCTGAGCAGGCTGTGCCTATTGGGGGGGGGGGTGTGGTTGGGAAACCAAAACTGGCCCTTTCAGCACCTCAAACAAAAGCTCCTGGGCTAAACTCAAGCAGTAGTAGTGGAATTAGAGGTGAGGCAAGGTCAGAAAGCTCCTGAGGAACAAAGGGGAGAAACAAAGACAGTTCCTTGCTGTAAACTGGGGTGACTGGGAAGATGAGAGGACTTTGAACTGTGGAGAGATAGAGAGCAGGAGAGATTTGGAAGTGAAGGGAATGGGTCTTCTGCAGACCCGTTTAATAAATAAATAAATATATTCTAAATATTTTTATTTATTTATTTTTAAAGATTTCATTTATTTATTTGACGGAAAGAGGAAGAGTGAGCACGGGCAGGGCGAGTGGCAGGGAGAGGGAGAGGCAGGCTCTCCACTGAGCAGGGAGCCCAACGTGGGACTTGATTCCAGAACCTTGGGATCATGACCTAGGTCTAAGGTAGACACTTAACGACTGAGCCACCCTGGGGCCCCTCTGCATACCTATTTAATGGGAAGTTACACCTGGGTGTCTAGAGAGAGGCAGGTGACTGCTGCCCAGGAGGTACCGCCTCCCGCCCCTTCCACTCACACTGCCTCTTGCTCCTCAGGTACCTGCAGTGGTGGTACCGGAAGACCCAGGTGGAGAAGAAGACACCTTTCATTGACCTCATCAATTGTGTACCCCTGAGACAGATCTATGGTGAGCCTCATCCCAGCTCTACTCTGCACAGAGAGGGCCCAGCCTCTGGGGCTACTGCAGAGCTAGGCAAAGAGGCTTCCACTTAAGCACGTTGTACCACCCCATCGCTGGGGTTTTCTCTCCCCAGCTTTGCTGAGCTATAATTGACACAAAACATCCTGTAAGTTTAAAGTGTACAATGCATTGATATGATATTCCAGTAGTTTTCAGAAAAACTCATCTTTATCATCTAGAAAGAAATGGGCTTCTTTTCCTCTGCCATGCCCCACTAACCATCCTGATTCTACCTCTAGGTTGTCCTTTGGGTGGCATCGGGGGAGGCACTATCACCCGAGGCTGGAGAGGTCAGTTCTGTCGTTGGCAGCTTAATCCTGGAATGTACCAGCACCGGACAGTCATTGCTGACCAAGTAAGAACCGGGAGGTGGAGGAGAGGTCCAGAACAATACCCCAGGTCAGGAAGAACCTCTTAGCCCGTGTAGGATGTGGAAGTTAGATGGGCACATGTGCACATGGTTCACTCTAATAAGTATTTTCAGGATGCTTTCCGTGTGCCCAGCCTTGTGCTAGGATGTACTAGGAATAAGATACTCCAAGAGGACCCATTTCTTAAAAGCATAAAGAGCCCTAGCACCCCGTGTCCTCCAAGAGACATAAATGTCTCTTACGTCCTTCACTGTCCCAGCTTCACTAGCTAATCCAGTACCCAGCCACAGAGGGTGCAAGGAATTCCCAGATCACTTAACGTGGTTGAAAGAGTATTTAGTAGGACCAGAAGGGAAAACAAACCCCAAAGTCTATAAATGCGTGGGGAATAAAGATGTACAGAATACCCACTATTCACCCTGATTTGCCAGCCTTCAGCCTGAGCTCAGCTCCTCTGCTGCTGATCACTCCTCTGAAGGTCTCCCTCCAGAGAGACCTGAGACCTGAGAGCCTGGGAAGCCCCTCCTCTCCCAGGCATAACTCTCTAGCCTTTTTCCCTTCTCAGAATCTTCACTCTATTCGTTCATCACATCTGGGCGTTCAGTTGCCAGAGTCATGTGGTCTGCCTTTCATCATCATCTCTCCAGCACCCTCAGAGGTGGAGCTGTCCACCACGTTCCCATTTCCTGTCTGAGGGATGCCTCCAGCTTTCAGCTCCTCTTCAAAGAAAAAAATGACTAGCCGACCTTGAGTCCAATTAATGACAATGGCCTTCCTAGTGCAGGTTTACCAGCCCTGCCCAGTGCCCCAAGCTTCCTCTCTGGCTCATCCATTAGGTATCCTGAGGGGAAGTGCCTTCCAGAATCATGACTCTAGAGTTAAAGTAATTATTGCATACTTAACATGTGCTAGAGATTGTGCTATGCATTTTGTACGATATTTAATATTTAAAGACAGTCCTACAAAGTAAGTACCATTATTATGCCCATTTTATAGAGGAGGAAACTTGAGATCCAAAGAGATTTTAGTAAGACGCCCAAAGTCATGTGGTTGGCAAAAGGAAGTACACTGGGATTCAGAACTAGCTGTGTCTAGAGCAGTGTCCCTTTTTAAAAGGCCATGGTCTTAACCATTCTCTGCCATTCCAACAACATAAAAAATTATAGTATACATACATTAAAAATGTAAGGCATATTTTCAAGCAAGGGAGGAGATACTAACCCCTCATAGACCCTATGCTCCAGAAGCTTATATTTTTATTAGAATGGGACTTTGAGAAAATGGAGACTGTGAGACCATGTAAGAACCAAAATGAGAGGGATAGATAGTACACTGAGAAAAAAGGGACACTGCTCTAGACTTTACCCATTTTCTCTCTACACATGCCAGCTGTGCCTGTCTCTGGTGGTGGAGGCATAGTAGAGAGGGGGGCCTCAGTGAATTGGAGAGGGCCTTGCCCTCAATGAACCCACAGAGCAGTCAGAGAGTCAGAATGTAAACAAAAACATTATAACATGCTAGACTAGAGAGGTAGGGGGACATACAGGGCAATGACTCATTGCTTGAGGCTGGAGATGGCATTTGGCCTAGGCTTTGAAGGATGAAAGGTTTCACCAGATGGAGAATGAGCAGGAGCAAAGGCACGAGGAGGAAATGTAGTGTGTTCAGGGAACAGTGAGTATTTGACATGATCAGAATATAAGTGCTTGAACAGGTCATGAGTATAATGGGCAGGAACAGGCCAGATCAAGGACCTTCAAAGCCAGGTAGAAGAGTTTAGACTTTAGCCTGAGGGCCATGGGGAGTCACTGAAACATAAATACAGATTAGCATATCTTGATTCTTCTGTAAGAAAGATCACGCTGAGACCAGATGGGGGGAGGCAGAGCATAAACACAGATATGGTGAGGGCACGAAGACCACCATAGGAAGAAGGGAAAGAAAGCCACGGAGAGAGGAAGTAGGACCTGATGGTGACTCACAGTGTGGGAGAGGGGCCGAGTGGATGAGCGAGGCTGCGGCACAATGAGAACTCCCGTAGGCTCAGAAAGGGGAGAGGAGATGAGTTTGAGGTGCCTGTGGTTACCCCATCCCAGCCTATCTGCCTTCTTGGTTTAGTTCACAGTTTGCTTGCGTCGGGAGGGGAAGACTGTGTACCAGCAAGTCCTGTCTGTGGAGCGCCCAAGTGTCCTGCGCAGCTGGAACTGGGGCCTGTGTGGGTACTTCGCATTCTACCACGCCCTCTATCCCCGAGCCTGGACTGTCTATCAGCTTCCTGGCCAGAATGTCACCCTCACCTGTCGCCAGATCACACCCATCTTGCCCCATGACTACCAGGTGAGGCTCCCACTGTGTTTCCTCCATTGCCCTCCCTTCCCTGAGATCTGTCTCTGCTGTAAATTCCACAATCTGTGAAAGAGAGGGGACTGGAACATGACATCATGCTGGTTTTCCAGGACCTCCACTCAGTGGTAAGACAGCCTGCCTGGGAATATGGGGAGATGCAGGTGGAAACTAAAGAGAGTCCCCTGGGGGCAGGGGTAGTATTTGAGCCAGGTCGTGGGTGTGGAGGAGTGGGACTAGGAGGAGCTACACTGGACCGTCTGAGTACGATCTTTTGCTCCCAGGACAGCAGCCTGCCTGTAGGAGTCTTTGTGTGGGATGTGGAAAATGAAGGGGACGAAGCCCTAGATGTGTCCATCATGTTCTCCATGCGGAATGGTCTGGGGGTTGGAGATGATGCCCCCGGGGGATTGTGGAATGAGCCCTTCTGTCTGGAGCGTGATGGGGAGACTGTGCAGGGGCTGCTGCTGCATCATCCAACTCCTCCAAATCCCTACACGATGGCCGTGGCTGCGCGGCTCACGGTACGTTCCAGCCTACTCTAGACCTTACCCCCATGTCCTTCCCCTCAGCCTGGCCCTGGTGCACCCCATCCCTGAGTCCCATCCTCACTACCGCCCTTAAGCCTGTAGAACTTGGAGGTGGGAATTACAGCGGGAACTGGAGAGGTAGCCCGAAGCCAGCGTACTTGTGGAGCTTCCCCTGAGTGTTTGGCCCCTTAACAGGCGGATACCACGGTAACCCACATCACAGCCTTTGACCCTGACAGCACTGGGCAGCAGGTGTGGCAAGATCTACTTCAAGATGGACAGCTGGACTCCCCCGCTGGTGATGGGGGGATCTGATAGGGAGGTGTGGGAAGAGAGGTTGTCCCTGTCTTGGGAGGAGGGGGTGAGAGACCTGGTAACAAATAGGCCTTATTTTCCCATATCAGGGATCCCTGGGACTGAAGGGGGTGCCTATGCCAATTTTTCTTGTGCTTCTCTCAGGCCAAAGCACCCCCTCGCAGAAAGGAGTAGGCATCGCTGGGGCTGTGTGTGTTACAGGCAAGCTGCCACCTCGAGGCCAGTGCCGCCTGGAGTTCTCACTGGCTTGGGATATGCCCAGAATCATGTTTGGAGCTAAGGGCCAGGTCTACTACAGGTGAAGGGACCAAGAGAGTACAGGGATCTAAGGTGCCAGAGCTCTGACCTAGAACCCCAGTTCTCATTTTTCCCCTTTCTTTCCATCCCAGGCGGTACACAAGGTTCTTTGGCCGTGATGGTAATGCAGCACCCGCCCTTAGCCACTATGCCCTGTGCCGATATGTAGACTGGGAAGAGAAGATCTCAGCTTGGCAGAGCCCAGTATTGGATGACAGGTGCCAGTGGGGCTGATCTCTTGCTTTTCTCCCGGGCACTCATTCCAGTTGGGATTCCTTGGTTCAGTCTCCACTCACCACAGTCAGAAGAGTTGGGCTGGAATTCACTTGGTGCCCCCAGCTCTGCAGAACTCCAGAATCCTTCCCTTCCTGAGAGGTCCACACTTTACTAAATTAGACCATTCCCTCCTGACTCCTCAGATCCTTGCCTGCCTGGTACAAATCTGCGCTGTTCAATGAACTGTACTTCCTGGCTGATGGAGGCACAGTATGGCTGGAAGTTCCCGAGGACTCCCTTCCGGATGAGCTGGTGGGGAGCATGTGTCAGCTCCGCCCCATCCTCCAGGAATATGGTCGATTTGGTTACCTTGAAGGTACGAGCTGCTGGTAGGCCACAGTATGGCAGGCCATAACCATGGGCCAGTTAATGCCATACCAAAAGCGAGGATGGTGGGTTTTGCCTACCCCAAGGGACTGGTTGGGATGAGAGAGTAAGTGGCAGCTGTGGGCTAGGCTGGTGCCCCAACCCCAACACAAGCACAAGCTAGGGAGGGGAACTGAAGGGGAAGCAGGAATTCTGGCAAGTGTATCTCCCTCCTTTCTCCAGGCCAGGAATATCGCATGTACAACACATATGACGTCCACTTTTACGCTTCCTTTGCCCTCATCATGCTCTGGCCCAAACTTGAGCTCAGCCTGCAGTATGACATGGGTGAGGGTCCCTTTTGTGCCCCTTCTTCCCTCTTACTCCGCCATACCCCTGAATCTTTGTGGTCCCCAGATTGTCTCCACCCTTCTCTTTACCCAACGTATCTGCATCCTGCTTACTGGTTCCCCTCTAGGGTCATAAACAGTTCTGAGTCCCACTTCAAGTCTGCCCGTTCCCTGCCCCCACCTTGTGTGTCTGCTCCTCCAGCTCTGGCTACTCTCAGGGAGGACCTGACACGGCGACAGTACCTGATGAGTGGGGTAATGGCACCTGTGAAAAGGAGGAACGTCATCCCCCATGATATTGGGGACCCAGGTAAAAGTTCTTACACCCCACAGTTTGCATCCCTCTCTCAACCTTTATACTCTCTACCCTACCCCCTCAATGCAAATCGGTCAGGTTTCCTCCCTCCCCACAGATGACGAGCCATGGCTCCGAGTCAATGCATATGTGGTCCACGATACCGCTGACTGGAAGGACCTAAACCTGAAGTTCGTGCTGCAGGTTTATCGAGACTACCACCTGACGGGCGACCAGGACTTCCTGAGAGACATGTGGCCTGTGTGTCTGGTAAGACATGCATGTGCCATGGCCAGCGTGCCAAGGGCATGACTGGTGTCTGGGGGAAAGTCCAGCTGGCTAGTGTTGTCTCTCTTTAGCGTTCATCTAGGTCTTCAGTGTCTTGGTCCCTCTCTAGGCTGTGATGGAATCTGAAATGAAGTTTGACAAGGACCAAGATGGACTCATTGAGAATGGAGGCTATGCAGACCAGACCTATGATGGATGGATCACCACAGGCCCCAGGTCGGGGAGTAGGGATTTCCAGGGTGCCTAAGGTGGGGAACTGGGCACCAGAAATTGTAGGCTCAAGGAAGAATGACTCATTGCTTGTTATGTTGCATGGGAGCGGCTAGAACTGCCAGTCTGACCCCCAAACCTATGTCCCTGATCAGTGCTTACTGTGGAGGACTCTGGCTGGCAGCTGTGGCTGTGATGGTCCAGATGGCTGTTCTGTGTGGGGCAAAGGACGTCCAGGATAAGTTTTCTTCCATCCTTAGACGGGGCCAAGAAGCCTATGAGAGACTGCTGTGGAATGGTGAGTTGGAGGACCCTAAGGAATCCTAAGGCAGCTCTGGGAACACAAGAAACATTATCTTGTCTTGCTCTACCCCAGGCCGCTATTACAACTATGACTGCAGCCCTCAGCCTCAGTCTTGCAGCATCATGTCTGACCAGTGTGCTGGCCAGTGGTTCCTGAAGGCCAGTGGTCTAGGAGAAGGAGACACTGAGGTGAGAAGGACTAGCAGGAGGAGCCAGAAAGGTGGGTTTTTCCTGGAGGTGGGAAGCATATCTAAGAAACCCTAATTCTGCCTTTGCCCCTTAGGTATTTCCTACCCAACACGTGGTCTGTGCTCTCCAGACTATCTTCGAGTTCAATGTCCGGGCCTTTGCAGGAGGAGCCATGGGGGCTGTGAATGGGATGCAGCCCCATGGTGTCCCTGACAGATCCAGTGTCCAGTCTGATGAAGTCTGGGTGGGTGTGGTCTATGGGCTGGCAGCCACCATGATCCAGGAGGTAATGCACCACCTTTCCATCTCTCCACCATCTCTACCTTGGGTTGGCAAACTTCCTCAGCCATCATGTACTTCTGTAGGGCCCTACCCACCTAGAAAGCTTCTCCTTTCCCCTGGCATGCCTTCCATTTTCTGCCTTCAGGCTTCTGTCTGTGGGTCAGATTTATTTCTGCCACTAGCTGGGAACTCCCTAAGGGCAGAGGCCTTGTTGTCTCTATCTGTGCAACTGAACTAGCTATTCAGGGATTGCCAAGTAAAGTGACTGACATCTCTTTCCTACAGGGCCTCACTTGGGAAGGCTTCCAGACAGCTGAAGGCTGCTACCGAACTGTGTGGGAGCGTCTGGGCCTAGCTTTCCAGACCCCTGAAGCATATTGCCAACAGCGGGTGTTCCGCTCTCTGGCCTACATGCGGCCACTGAGTATCTGGGCCATGCAGCTGGCCCTGCAGCAGCAGCAGCATAAAAAGGCCTCCAAGCCAGGAGCCCAGCAGGGCACAGGACTGGGCACAGGACTAAGCACAGGGCCTAACCTCGGACCAAAGGAAGCCACGGCAAAACCAAAGGAAGCCCTCTGACTGTGGGAGGGAGGCTCTAAGAGCCCAGCCTCCAGCCTGGCCTTTCCTCTTCATCACTCCCCCTACTCTCCAAGTCTCCTGCAACCCTGAGCCACCAAGACAATCATGCCCCTTCCCTTCTCCCCACCCAGTTGGGCCAGTAAAGAGGGGCTGATGGTGACCCAAGCATCAGAATCACTTATTTATTTCTCTCACCCAATCCCCTCACTGCATGAAATGTTTAAGGAGGTCACTTGATTCCCCCGGGCCCATTCATGGGGTGGTAGATTTACGTGGGTACAAATAAAAGACCCAGAAAGCCAGTTAAGTGTGGTGTGTTCGGACTCTCAGTCTTCCTGACACAGGACACAGGAGCTCAGGCTAGCCCTCTCCCACCCCTTTCATGTGGACCCAGACTAGGAACCTCAGGCTCTGACTTAGCCCCCCATATTCACATCTAGCCTGAGTATCTGCCCTGTAAGATAACAGATGTGGGGCTATGAGGAGGGTGCCATTCCCCACCTCTTGTGAAATTTGCATGCAGGGGAAGGACGGGACCTGGGCAGGGGGACTCTGAGGAAGGGACAGGAAGTGGTAGCTTCAGGGGAGACTCAGCACCAGGAGTCTGAGGCATGTGGAAGATCAGGCAGCAAGAGTTGCCAGGAGCCTGGAGCTCCTGGTCTGAGCTGTCCTTCAGTGCCTCTGACTGCAGGGCAGGAAGCTCCAGCTGGCGGGGATCCTCACTGGGGAGGGCACGAAGCTGGCGGGACAACACTATGGAAACAAAGACTCCTCAAGGACTGGCCAGGCTTTCCCCAGCCCTTCCTGAATGGTATTCCCAAGCCTCTCACCTCCGCGCTCAGCCAGCAGGCTCCCCCTTGTGTCAGAGGAGTACATAGCAGGTACGATGATCAGACAGAAGGAGAAAAGGAGAACCTGGAGAACGGGGAAAAATGGAGGGTTCTAGGTTGCAGCCCTGTCCCTGCCACCAGAGAAAAAGGATCTCTCCTTCCACCACCATCCTTACCAAGACACAGGTGCTGGTACTGCTCGTTTTGTTTGATATCTGAACCACCATGGCCTGAAGTCTCTTCAGCTGGTCCAGAAGGGACCTGGAAGAAGAAGGGGGACAGTGAGCAGCCCCTGGCCTGGCACCCGAGATAAACAATGAAACCATTTTGTTAAGGCTGCCCCTCCATCTGTGCAATGAATGATCTCTTTTGTTTTTTACCCTATTTTTATTTTTTTTATTTTTTTTTTTTTTAAGATTTTATTTATTTATTTGACAGAGAGAGATCACAAGTAGGCAGAGAGGCAGGCAGAGAGAGAGAGGAGGAAGCAGGCTCCCCGCCGAGCAGAGAGCCCGATGCGGGACTCGATCCCAGGACCCTGAGATCATGACCCGAGCCGAAGGCAGCGGCTCAACCCACTGAGCCACCCAGGCGCGATTTTATTTATTTATTTGACAGAGAGAAATCACAAGTAGGCAAAGAGGCAGGCAGAGAGAGAGAGGGAAGCAGGCTTCCTGCTGAGCAGAGAGCCCGATGCGGGCCTCGATCCCAGGACCCTGAGATCATGACCTGAGCCGAAGGCAGCGGCTTAACCCACTGAGCCACCCAGGCGCCCTTTACCCTATTTTTATTTTTATTTTTTTTTTTTTAAAGATTTTATTTATTTATTTGAGAGAGACAGACAGTGAGAGAGAGCATGAGCGAGGAGAAGGGCAGAGAGCGAAGCAGACTCCCCATGGAGCTGGGAGCCCGATGTGGGACTCGATCCCGGGACTCCAGGATCACGCCCTGAGCCGAAGGCAGTCGTCCAACCAACTGCGCCACCCAGGTGTCCCTACCCTATTTTTAAATGGATCCTTCCTCTCTGGACAAAATGCTTGAAGTTCCTCATTAAAACACCTTTCTGTCCTGACCTGATTTAAACTCCTTTGCAAATACCTTCAGTGGTTCTATACTGTCCACTCAGCTATTTACACAATCCTTACCAGGCATTCGATGTTCTCTTTCTGACTCAACTCACCTACGTTCAGGTTCATGCCAGACTGCGCTATACCACTTTCTTTTCTTTTTCTTTTTTTTTTTTTTTTTTTTGCCCTTTTTCTTTCTGCCTAGAGTGTTCCCTATCCTGATCCCCACCCCAGGATCCTATCTACCATCAAACATCATTTGCCCCATGGGGTTTTTCTTTTTTTGTTGTTTTTTAAAAATTAACATATAATGTATTCTTTGTTTCAGGGGTACATGTCTGTGATTCATCTGTCTTAGAAATTCACAGCACTCACCATAGCACATACCCTCCCCAATGTCCATTATCCAGCCACCCCCCCTCTACTCCAGTAACCCTCATTTTGTTTCATGAGATTAAGAATCTCTTATGATTTGTCTCTCTCGTTTCATCTTGTTTCATTTTCCCCCATGAGCCTCTGCCTTGCTCATCAAATTCCACAGATCAGTGAGATCATATGATAATGTCTTTCTCTGACTGACTTATTTCTCTTAGCATAATACTCTCTAGTTCCATCCACATCATGGCAAACGGCAAGATTTTTGTTTTTGATGGCTATATAATATTCCATTGCACATAGATACCATATCTTCTTTATCCATTCATCTGTTGAAGGACAACTAGGCTCTTTCCATAGTTTGGCTATTATGGACATTGCTACTATGAATACTGGGGTACACGTGCCCCTTCGGTTCACTACATTTGTATCTTTGATATAAATACCCAGTAGTGCAATTGCTGGGTTATAGGGTAGCTCTATTTTCAACTTTTTGCGGAACCTCCATACTGTTTTCCAGAGTGGCAGCACCAGCTTGCATTCCCACCAACAGTGCAGGAGGGTTCCATGGGGTCTTTGTTACTCCCTCCTCTCTCTTTCTGAGTACTTAAATTACTAAGTTACTTGTGAATTTGTTCCCCGTTACTATGAGCTTCTTGAAATCAGATCCCCTAAAGGCCAAGCACCAGACCCTGCATGTGGGAGCTGCCTAGTGTGAAGCAGGGGAAAGAGTGAGATGGCATAAAATGGGAAGGAGAAAGGACAATGTTAGTGAGTTACTTACAAATTCTGTTCCTCTAGGAGCTGTACTTTGTTCTGTAGCTCCAGATTCTGGGCTGTATATTTCAAGACCCTGGGGAAATAATAGGATATGGGGATATGGCCTGTGTCCCCACTTCAAAACCCAGTGCTTCCAGCTACCTCTGCTCCTCACCCCCCACCCCCATCCCTCTCCCTCTTGTACCTGCTCTCTAAACCTCCCAAATACACCTTCTTCTTCCTGCGGCTCTCTTGAGCAGACTTTTTGTTTCTAATTTTCCTCCGCACTCGTGTCAGAACTTGTTCCTCCATCTAAGAGAACACAGAAAAGAAGTCTCATCAGAAGAACACTGGACCAAAGAGTTGGACTGCAACTGAATTCAATCTTCTTCTTAATGCAGGAATCCCTTCTACAGCTTCCCTGACCTGAACGCCTCTAAAGGCCAGAGGTTAACGCCCACATGAGCCAGACCATTTTAAACAATTTTATGAATTAAAGCAACAGAAACAACACCAACAACACCAACACCACTCTCCTTGGGGCGTCTGGATGGCTCATTTGCTTGGGGATCTCTTTTTTTTTTTTTTTTTTTTTAAGATTTTATTTATTTATTTATTTATTTGACAGACAGAGATCACAAGTAGGCAGACAGGCAGGCAGAGAGAGAGGAGGAAGCAGGCTCTCTGCCAAGCAGAGAGACCCATGCAGGACTCGATCCCAGGGCCCTGGGATCATGACCCGAGCTGAAGGCAGAGGCTTTAACCCACTGAGCCACGCAGGCACCCCTGGGAGTCTGACTCTTGATTTTAGCTCAGGTGGGATCATACTCAGTAGGGAGTTGGCTTGAGATTCTTATTCTCTCTCCCTCTCCCTGTGCCCCCTACCTCACCCTGCTCGTGCGCACAAGCTCAATCTATTAAAATAAATTTTTTTAAAAATCTTCCTTATCCTGAGCCAACAAATGATTTCTATCAATTGGACTTACATAGTATCTATCTCTGAGTCCATATAGAATGAACAGTCTTTATTTTAAGGCACTTAACATTTTTTCATAGTTAAAAATCTGGGCATAAATTTCAACTCCTCACCTTATCTTCTCTCCTTGAGATGGACAGCATCCTCTTTTTTTGTTTTTGTTTTTTAAAGACTTTATTTATTTATTTGACAGAGATCCAAGTAGGCAGAGAGGCAGGCAGAGAGAGAGGAGGAAGCAGGTACCCCACTGAGCAGAGAACCCAATGCGGGGCTCGATCCCAGGACCCTGAGATCATGACCTGAGCTGAAGGCAGCGGCATTAACCCACTGAGCCACTCAGGCACCCCTGACAGCATCCTCTTAATATCTGTCAAAGATCTGGGTTCAAAACTAGACACTAAGATGTGCTCTTCTGGCCAGTATAAAGGATAGTAAGACGGTCATTGCCCTTCTAGAGACAACACCTCCACTGATACAGCCTTTGAACCCCACTCACTTTCTTTTTTTTTTTCTTTTTTTAAAGATTTTATTTATTATTTATTTGACAGACAGAGATCACAAGTAGGCAGAGAGGCAGGCAGAGAGAGGAGGGAAGCAGGCTCACCACCGAGCAGAGAGCCTGATGCGGGGCTCGATCCCAGGACCCTGGAATCATGACCCGAGCCGAAGGCAGAGGCCTTAACCCCATGAGCCATCCAGGCGCCCCCCCCTCACTTTCTTAGTCATCCCCAACTGCTAACTCATCTTATACTTTTTTTAAATTTATTTTTTATTTAATTTCGGCATAACCTCACCTTATACTTTTTAAGAAATTAAAATTCTCTCAACTTTTCTGTACTGTTGATTTCACAACAGTACCACAATACGGTGCTTGTAAAGCTGCCTCTCATTGCTTGAAACTTTAAAACTTAAAACTTGGGATTTTATAATTATTCTTGCTATTAGTCCAGCCTTGATGAATTCTAAAACTTAATTCTACCGTTCAGCTATAGGTGGATTTCGATGAGGCACTGAAATCTAAGCATCAGGGGGCCCTTTGCTTGCACAGTCCTTTCCAGGTCCCTATACCAAGGTTGCATTGATGATTTCTTCTTTCTTAAAGAGAACACCAAAAATTTGTATAAACCCCACGAAACCAGGATTTACCTCTGCATCTACCTTATTAATGACATGTTCCAATTTCCTACTAGCAACAAATGGTCTAAGTTTTCTAAACTCAGTCCGTCCTGTAATTAAATTAACAGAAGTGGGGGCTTGAGACTCAAACCCCGCGCCACCCCCCAGCTTTCACTCCCACCAATGAGAGTCTTACCTTAGTAAGAGGAAGTGTCCCATGCAGAGTAAGCCCCTCCTTCTCCAACAGCCTCTTCTCCTCATCTGTCAGTATCAGCCTAGCAATTTCCTGGGGTTACCAGGAGAGGTGGGCAGCAGAGTTGTAAGGGGAGGTCAGAAAGGAAAGGGGAATCCGCCCCCACCCCCTGCAATGTGGGAATAATCCCGCCATAAATCAACTACCTGCTCTGCAGGCTCCTCCACACGCAGTGGAGTCGTCTGAGCCCCCTCTTTTCCATAGTTCCCACCATCTGCAAAAGGGAAAGTATAAATAGCCAGGCCCACAAGTCTCTCCTCCCACCAAACCTCACTTATTTGAGACTCACCTAGATCTATGGAGACATGCTGCTGTGAGAGAGAGTACGTGTGATCATGGAGAACAAGACAGGAATCAGAGGAGCTAAAGTCGCTCAACGATGCGGCGGGACTCAGCAGGGAACTCAGGAAATCCTCTGCCTCCCATTCACTCAGCGTCTGCACAAGATTCAAATTAACAAGCCCTGACCTATTATTACCCACCGCCTCATGAACGCGGTCCCAGCAACCCCTCGCCTCTCTGACTCACAGCCCCACCCACCTCGGAAAGTGGCTGTTCGGCCCCCAAATCTCCGCTTTCCTCTAGCAGGAAGTCCAGCAGGTCCTGGTCACCCAAGTCCAAGGCCAGTTCCATACCCGGTTATGAACGGGAAGGATGGGCAGAAACACAGAAGTTCACCCTACCACCTACTCGCTGCCCTGAACCAGTCGCTCTCAAACCACACCAGCCCCCTAGACTCGATCCTCCGCAACTTCCAACACCACGGAAGTGACGCTCCTACCCCCGAGACATTCCGGGACTTGGAGTTCCCTTTGACGCGGAAGTAGCTTAGCCGCTGCACGCCACGTCCCGGGAGCGACGCAAATAGAGGGGACGTCTCTGCGGCCTCCTCACACCCTAGGGGCGGGCATTCTAGGGGAGGGCTCTGCCTCGGCCCCGGGCTGAAAAAGGGAAGGGTTAGAGACTAAAAGGGAACTCGGGCGCCGTTCGAGCGTTTGCTCCGGATTGTGCCGCACCCTTGCTTCCTGCCGGGGAGGGGCAGCCCGTCTGAGGCCGGCTCCCGAGCATCGAGTGCCGCGGCCAGAGCAGCTTCCTGCTGCCCCCGCAACCATAGAGCGCGGGCCCAGGGCGCCGCCCGCGGGTGGGGGACGTTCCGCGGACGGAAGTGCCCGAGAGAGTGTCGAAGGGAGGGCGAGGCCGGAGCCCGATTGCCACCGGGAGAACGAGCGGGTTAGCGGGCCGGCGGGCGGGGCACGAGCCGGGCAGCGCAGGTAGGCCGGACTCGGCCGAGCCGGAGTCTCAGGGTGGGGCCGCGAGGCCGGACCCGGGAAGCTGGCGGGCGGGCGAGCGGGCGGGCGGGGCCCCCTCTGACTCTCCTGCGTCTCCTGCTTCGGGTCCTGTTGGAGAGGTCAGAGTCCAGTGTATCTCGGCTTGGGATCGGAGTTAAGTAGGGCGTTTTAAGGGAGCCAGGCCCTTCCTGGGATCAGTCCTCTGTCTGGAATAGTTTTGGGGAGGGCGAGATGTGGGTGGCAGTGAGGCGCAGGGCGGGGATCGGGTTTGAGGTTAGCTGATAGCGGGTATGTGGGTAGGAAAGCTTCGGGTGAGTTTGGGATTAGGTATAGTTGGGTTTAGGAATCAAGGTTAGTTTAAGGAGTTATAAAGCCGGAGTTGGAAATTTAGAGTGACTGGCGTGAGTCAGGTCTGTTTTATGTAGGTGAAGTCTGGATTAAGTCATTGTGGAGTTTTTTGGTGGGTTTTTGGTTTTTGGTTTTTTGGTTTTTTCTGGCCAAGGTAAGTGAAAGGTGGGATTCAGGGCCGAGTCAACACAGGAATTAAATTAGAAGTCTAGTTTTAGGGATTAGAGAACATTAGCATGGTACTAGGGATAAATACCAAAGGGATGGGTCAGGAGCCAAGTGACAAAGGAGTTTCAGGCTTAGAGATCAATATTTAAGGTTAAGGTCAGGGAATTTGGTGCTGGAAGTAAAAATTAGATCAATATTATTGATCAAGGATTGGGTACGGTGTCTGTTAGGAAAGGGATGAATGTCAAAGCCAGTATTGGGAAACAGGAAACAAACTAGGGTCAGGGTTAATGTTAAGAATTAGGGTTAGTTTTAGGGGCACGTAGGTGGCTTAGTGGGTTAAGCCTCTCCCTTTGGTTCCTGTCATGATCTCAGGGTTCTGGGATCAAGCCCCACATCAGGCTCTCGTCCTCCACCCACCCCCACCCCCGACCTGCCTCTCTAATAAATAAAATCTTTTTTTAAAAAAGAATTAGGGTTAGTTTTAGGAGGGGGTTATGGTTGAGGTTCGGATAGTTGGCCTCTGATAGATAAAATTTAAGAGATTGGTAGCAGGTAGGTGCACTCCTTTTGTGGGGAGGTCTCATTGCTACATAGTTTCAGTGGTTCTCTAGCCCAGAGATATGGTAAACTAATTTCACATTAGGGTTCTGGACTTCACTAGAATTGCAGGTATCTGGGATTCCAGCTTCTTTATTTTGCTGTCTAAATCCAGTGCTCTTGCTGTGGTCACCACAGTTTAGGGACAGTGGTTTCTGGACTGTTACTTACAAGATAGGAAGTAGGAATAGGCCTGGAACCCAGGAGATGTACAAGGCCTAGTCACAAGTGGGGGACTATTTAGGGAGAAGGGACTGTGATTAAGGGGAGGCTGACCATGAAAACATTGTTGCCATGGGAGAAAGAAATGACTGAATCCTCTGAAAGTTCAGCCCTACTGCCTCCCAGTTCCCTCCTTCTCTGGTTATTAAGTCCTCTCTCCAGCTCTCCTCCCTGGCCCTGCAGTTCACATCCTCCCCGCATACCCCTTTCCTCAAGCACAATCCTGCATACAGAGTTCTCCCCTCACCTGTAACTTCTTTCATACTTGTTCTTCTTGCCAGTGGTTCCCAGCTGCAGTTCTGCCTCCCTTTCTGTCCCTGATAGTGCACCTCCTACCATATTTTGCCCTCCCAGATCTGAGCTTTCACATCATCTTAAAGCACTCTTCCACACTTTCCCCACTTACCCACCCGCACACCTCCTGGTCATCTGCTGAATACCCTACCCAAAGCCTAACATAACTGTCAAGTACCTGCAGGCCCTGCTGTGTGCAGCCCCTGGCTCTAAGCCTTCTTAATTTCTTGGTCCAGTTGTAGATCCCCTTCCCCCACTCCCCAAACAGAAAAGAGGAAATGAGACCCAAAGAGGAAACTGGGTCTTGCTGATCCCACGCCCAGCCAGGCCACTGACCACACCCCCATTTCACTCCCAGCCTGACCCTGCCACTGACCACAGCACTATCCCCTACTCAGTGTGACCCAGCTGCTGGTTGTGCCCCAGACCCACCCCACCCCCACCAACTCTGCTTATATACTGCCACCATCCCATCGCTCTCCCCCCACCACCATCCTAGCCTTATTTAGGCATTGACCACAGCCCCATCTCTTCTCAGTCTCCTGCAGCCTAATCTGACCTCTGACCTCACTCTGTCATTCCCTGTCTTGTAATTATTTTTTCCCTTCGCCTAGCCTGATTCGGTGACTGATCATAGATGTATTTTTCCTACCACCGTCTTCCCCAGCCTTCTTCCCCATTTCTAGTTCGATACAGTCACTAACCGCATCCCTTCTGCCGCTACTGGTGCTAACCCCATCCCCATCCCCTGTGCCCCAGAGCCTCATCTTCATATACCCAGCTCGGCCCAATCCTGGCGTTCTCCCCTTCCCAATTCCTTAGTAAACTCAAGCCACCCTAGCCACTGAATGGCCACTGATGACAGAAGCTGTGGGACTTCAGTCTGACTTTGGGCCCTGGTCCCTGAAGGTTGACAAGACAAACTGTCATCAGGTCCTGACAGTTCTACCTCTTCAAACTACAAATGAGCAACGTCCTCCTCTCCACCTTTCTAACTACTGTCATCACTTCTCCTTTGTGCTAATGCAGTGTCTTTCTGACCTATCTCCAAGGTAACTGCCAGAATTATTTTCCAGAATCTAGTTCTGGTTATGTCCCTTTTCTGCTCAAAACCTCCCTTGGCCTCATGGTGCCCTCCAGTATGTAAAATACTCCTTCCTCTCTAGTCCTCCCCTGCCTTTCCACCCTGACCTGACTACTCTGACCTGACTTCCCCGTCGCTGCTCCCTTGCAGGTATCCTGTGCTTCCGCCAGCCCACCTGCTCACTTCCCTGAATGCTCCTCCGTGATTTCCTGCTCCTCCACCTTTGCTTATGCTCTTCTTTCTGCCTGGAATGCTACCCCTGACTCACCTCCGGCTGGCGTAGTGGAGACAGCTTGGGCTTTGGAGTCAGAGATATGGGTTCGGAACCTGGCTTCACAACTTATTAGCTGTATGACTTTGGAGAAGTTTCTTGAATAAGTATTTAACATCTTTGCGGCTCAGTTTTCTAATCTGTAAAAATGGGTACAATGATACTTATCTTGCCGGGTTATTGTAAAGATGAAATGAAATTATGTATACAAAGAAATTGACATATCATCAATAAAAGGTAATCCTTACGATTTTTATTATCTTTATTTTAAAGTCCTAACTTCAGATGACACTTAAAACAGAGACTTTTCGGTCCCTATTCTGTAACCTAAAGGGATCTCTCCCCTGAACACACACATCTTGACTCTGACCACATCCTGCCCTGTATTATAATTCTGTATTTGGCTTACTCACTCAACTAACCAGGAGCCCCTTGAAAGCGAAGGCGAGGGTTTGCTCTTCTTGCTTCCCAGTCACTGAGAGTTTGGCTCAGGGCCTTTTTCACAACAGACCCTCAGAAATGCTTGTTGGATGAATGGAGGGAGAATGTGTAATGGGAAGAGAGATGTTGGGGCAAGTTGTTCTCCTACGGACAGAGGTGTGTTTGTGGGGAAGCTGTGTGCGTGGGACAGGGTCTTTATGGGAAGATAATGTGGTTGTGATAGGGTCTGTGTAAGGGACTGCATGTTTGAGATAACGTGTATGTGGAGACAGTATTCGTAGTAGCTTTGTGGTAAAGAGCTCTGTGCATAGACAGGGGTGCAGTTGGAGAGAATGGATATGTATAGATAGGTGTAGGTGGTAAGGGGCTATGTCAGGGGAGATCAGTCAGCTGCCCAGTCCAGCCCGAAATGAGCCTCTAGCAGCCTGAGGCCGGATATGTCAGTCTCACCCACAACCACCACCCCCCTTCACCACCCCCCTCCCCCCCCCCCCCCCCCCCCGCGGTTGCGGACTCAGAGGCCAAATTTGGTAACAGACTGAGGGTTACTCCCCCCAACCCTCATACATTCTGACTTTGTCTTCAGGTTTCTTTCTCCCTTGTCCCTTTCTGTAGCTCCCTGTCTTTCTGCAGCTCCCCTTTGTGGGTATCTGTTCTGACTGTATTTCCATGTGCCCCAAATTCTTTACCCCCCCCCAGTATACTTACATTCCATTCCTTGCTAGGATTTGACCTCTTGTCCTCCACCACCCCCCCCAATTGCCCAACTCCTCTGGAATGCATCTCAGGAATGTCTTGAGGGAGGAGGAGTTCCCTGGGAGAGGGATGGGGGGGGGCATTGTTGCTGTTTCATAAAACATGGTGGGAAAGGGAGCAAAGTTCTCAGGCCAGAGGAGGAACTGGATGGCTTCTCCCCATACTTCCAAGGGGCTTGTTCTGTGCCCTCATCACCCTCTCACTTCTCAATTCCTTTTCCTCCTTCACCATCTTGTAGCTATGTGGGTGTCCACTCAGGACCAGCCTGGGAGTAAGGGTAGGCATGACTCATCTCCCTTATCGGGGTCTCACCAGAGGTTTCCGTGCTTGAAGAAGAAGGGGGTGTCCATATGTCCGGAGGAAGTGGGGGAGACGTGCCATTTCAGCTTAGGGTGGAGGGTCCTTTCAGTCCTGCCCTCAGCTCCTCCGACTCCTCCACTTCGCTGACCCTCCAGCCCTCCAGCAGCCCCACAGCCAGGTCTGTCAAGCTACTGGGAGAGGTAGCTGAGGAATGGGGGAGGTGGGCAGAGAGCTGAGGAGACTGGCAGGGTCCTCGCTTGTTTGGAAATAAAGATAGCAAGCTGTGGTTTCTTGTGAGACTCTGGACTGTTTATAAGGTCAGAATGGTCTCTCAGATCCCTGCTCCACACCTTTCCCACATATACCTGTCTCCTGTTTCTAGATTTTTCAGTCTCCACCTCATCCTTCCTAATCTCTTCACCGTCCAAAAACCTATCCCTTCCCAACTTCCCTGGTTCTGGCTTCTGTATCCCAGCACTCCTACCTGTTTCTAACCTAACCCCAGTTGTCTGTTTCCCCACTTGGGGTTTGCTGCTTGCCAGGAGGGGAATGAGCAGCCCGAATTTGCTCATTCTCTCAGTTGAGAGGAACCAATCCCTGTACCAAACTGGGTCACATCATCAGCTGCCAGGCAGACTTGTCTTCTTGTCCCCCTGGGTGCCACCTGCCACCTGCAAGGGTTCCTCCAGCCTGCTGAGAGGTGCCAAGGAGGGTGGGGGAGGTCAGGGTAGGACTGATATCTCGAGGTGCCCTGAAAACACCATCAAGGGAGGCAGTAAGACAGGGGGCAGAGCTTGAGAAGGGCTTACCGAAGACTGAAGAGCATGAGACCAGTTGTCGTGAGGACTGGGTATTCACTTGGTGACTTGGAGCAAGGACCAAGTTAGAGAGACTGAGCTCCTCCTCTGATCTGCCTTGAAACTATCCAACCTGCCCCACCATGTCTGATATCCATTCTGCAAAACTGAGAAGGTGACTGGGTAATTTCTGAGATCCATTTGGATTAGAGAATCATCATTCTAGTTTGACTGCCAGGAAAGCCAGACGCAGGGCCAGGCTCCCTGGGAAGGACCCTCCCTCTCCAGTTAGACGGTGCAAGCTGCCGGTGTTTCGCCTCCCTGCCCAGCTAGCTGGAGTCGGTGTTTGCAGGCTTCAGGATCTCTTGGGAATTACCTAATATAACGTCCTCATTTCGTAGAGAAGGAGGCTAAAGCTGTCAGAGGGGAGGTCACATGATGAATCAGGGAAGAGCTCTGAAAATCCCAGACAGGAAAAAGCCAGTAAGACCTAGTGAGAGACAAAGAGAGAACAAGACTAAACTAAGAAAAGATGAAAACAAGGCAGAGGCAAGGCTGGGAGAAGAGCAAGGTAGGGGCCAAGAGAGAGACGCTTGGCACACAGAAGGGAGGCACAGATTCTAGTGGTAGGGACAGGATGGTGTCTTCCGGGAACACTGCATTGCAGACCAGACTTATACCTAACCACTCTTAGGAGGTTAGGATTGGTTTTTTTGGTATAAATAATTTTTCCATCTTTAAAATGTTTAAATAAAACAAAATAACCACGTTACTCTTTGCTCTGGTGGGTCCCTTTCAAAAACACCCCTCCCTGGGGCTCCATCTGGGGGACCTCCTGTCCTCTAATGCGGATGTGTGCTAATGCGCTGATGCCACGGGCCAGGTAGAGACAGGCTGGAGAGGAGAAGCTGCCACCATGGTTGCGCTTTCGCTGAAGATCAGCATTGGGAACGTGGTGAAGACGATGCAGTTTGAGCCGTCCACCATGGTGTATGATGCCTGTCGCATCATTCGTGAGCGCATCCCAGAGGCCCTGGCTGGCCCTCGTGAGTTTGAGTACCCTGGTGGCGGGGGTGGGAGTCTTCCATCCCTCCTTTTTCCCCGGGCTCTTGATTTTAAGGGATGAACTCAAGGCTACTCATCCCTCAAGCGTGTGCTCCCTGGTTCCTTTTCTCCCCCTTAAGCCCTCAGTCTCTGGGGAAATAGTAAGGGAACCATGCAGCCATTCAGCAACACTGGGGTCCTCGTAGTCTGAGGTGACCCATCCTCTCTTTTAGCCAGCGACTTTGGGCTCTTCCTGTCAGATGAAGACCCCAAAAAAGGTATATGGCTGGAGGCCGGGAAAGCCTTGGATTACTACATGCTCCGAAATGGGGTGAGTATCCCTTCATCAAGGACCATCAACATCCCCTCCTCTACCTCCTGTTTCAGCACCCATGTCTGTTGTCCCTGAACCTCTCCAGGCTTTCTATCCCAGGCAGTCAAAATAACCTGCTTTTTGAGTGAGCCACCGTAGTGTTGCTTTTAGTAATCTACTTGCCTCTCCTCTGGAGGAGAAAGGAAGTAATACCTCTGGCTTCAAGGGGGCCCCTCCTCCTGTTCCCGCCCCACCAGGACACCATGGAGTACAGGAAGAAACAGAGGCCCCTGAAAATCCGTATGCTCGACGGAACCGTGAAGACTATCATGGTGGATGACTCTAAGACTGTCACCGACATGCTCATGACCATCTGTGCCCGCATTGGTAAGGGGTCTTGGGGGTGCTGAGGGCACAGGAATGGAGGCTTCCGCTCCGCTAGAGAACACAGATGTGGTGCCTGGGGTGCCACCAACCCCTCCCCCTCCCCCAGGCATCACCAACCATGATGAATATTCGCTGGTGCGAGAGCTAATGGAAGAGAAAAAGGAGGAGGTGACAGGGACCTTACGGAAGGACAAGACACTGCTGCGAGATGAAAAGAAGATGGAGAAACTAAAGCAGAAGTTGCACACAGATGATGAGCGTAAGCAGAAATCAAAAAAAGAGGGCCCTGGAAATGGTCGGGGTCGGGGGAGTGGTGGGGGGGGCGCTGTTCATTGATTAGTTATGGAGAATCTGCTTTTGCGAGGCGCCATTTGAGATGCAGGCTGCGTCAGTAATAAAACAAAGTCTTACGCTCATGGAACTTCTCGGTGAGAGAAGGTAGGAGATGAAGAGCAAAGAGCAGACCAGGCAGGTGCCCTAGGGGCTTGGCATTGAGGGGACTGTGTGTGTCTCAGTGAACTGGCTGGACCATGGCCGCACGCTGAGGGAACAGGGAGTAGAGGAGCACGAGACGCTTCTGCTGCGGAGGAAGTTCTTCTACTCAGACCAGAATGTGGACTCCCGGGACCCCGTACAGCTGAACCTTCTTTATGTGCAGGTGTGGAGAGGATTTGCCTGGGGTAGGGGAGGTAGGGAGAGGCGGTGGAAGCACAGGGAGGGGTATCCCCACACCCACACCCAACACCCATCGCCTTGTGTTCTCCAGGCACGAGATGACATCCTCAATGGCTCCCACCCTGTCTCCTTCGACAAGGCCTGTGAGTTTGCTGGCTTCCAGTGCCAGATCCAGTTTGGGCCCCACAATGAGCAGAAGCACAAGGCTGGCTTCCTCGAGTGAGTGACCCACATCCCACACCCTGTCAGGGCTCAGGACTCACTGGGCCCAACAGCTCTGCCCCCCTCCCAGGCTTTCTCTCTCTGTTCTTCCAATGCACCAGAGTTTGACCCACACGGGTCCCTTTTTTTGCTGCCGTCAGCTGTTTGTCTCCTTGCTGGCCCCATGTGGAACACGAACGTAACCCAGAATCTCTGCCTCTGCCCCACACCTCTCAAGCAAGCATGTAGCCTCTCTGAGATTATTTGAAGAATTTTACTGTAGCAGCCAGAGGAAAACAGAACATTTCTCCTCATAGGGAACATAGAAAGCTTCACGAGTCTCATCCACCAATAGTCCTCAGGATGTGGAGAGCGCAGCATGGCTTGCTTGGCTTCCTCCATGCATGGTCATCCTTCTCCTGAACTCCTTCTGCTCTTGGTTCCCTGCTGGAGTGCTCTAGACCCTCTTTCCCTCAGGGACGGAGCCTGCAACTCAGGTTTCCCCAGTCCCTCTCCCTGTAGGGAGAGACATGGGCTGCACTTAAGAGCTCATGCTAGGCCTTCTCGACTTCATGAATAATCCCAACTCTATTCCCTTGAGCCTTCCTTCTCCCCAAAGATAACACTGTCCTAGACATTTCCTCACACCCCCAGGCCTACAGTCCATGGCCCACATATCCCTGATGCTGTCCACTACATGCTGACCCTCCCTTTTCTGGTGTAGCCTGAAGGACTTCCTGCCCAAGGAGTATGTGAAGCAGAAGGGAGAGCGTAAGATCTTCCAGGTGAATGGGGGTCGGGGAAAGTGCTGGGGATGCCCTGGGAGCTTTGCTGCTTAATCCTACTGACTGAATGGACCCTGCCCCTTCTTTGTCTCCTCCCACCCGGGTTCCACCCACCAAGCTGCTCTTCCACCTCTCCTGTGCTGAGAAAGCCAAAGACCTGGGCCCCATCACTGCATTTGCTGTGGAATTCAATTCAATATTCTTGTTTTCTTTTCTTTGCCTCTAACATGAGATGACAGTACCTTTCCTGGGTAGGACTGATAGGAGAATCAAATGAGATAGTATGCTTCAAATTACTGTGAAAAGTATATCTTTGTACAAATGTGTTATCCCCACTTCTTGAATACTCAACCAAAAAGCGATCTATTTGACCTTCTACTTCTTATCTGTTTGTTTCCAGAACATCTGCAAGTTCTTTAACTGTATCCCCTGAATTCCCGCTTCTGCGTATTCTTCATCAGCCCCCCCAGTCCGTCACCCTCTCATTTCTCATATCCTGCACCCCCTAACCTTTCCTGTGTCCCCCATAATACGCTTTCATTGTAGTTAATGTCACAACTCCTTGTCTGTAACACTGTCCGCCCACATTCTGCTAAACGTTTTTTCCCGTTTCCTACTCTCAGGCACACAAGAATTGTGGACAGATGAGTGAGATCGAGGCCAAGGTGCGCTACGTGAAGCTAGCCCGTTCTCTCAAGACATATGGTGTCTCCTTCTTTCTTGTCAAGGTGGGCTACAGACCCTTCTCACTGTCCTCCTCAGTCCTGCTCTTTCCTTTCCCCTCAAAGTCTGGCCCTGCCTTTGGTCACATTTTCTATCATCCCTACAAGTCCCGTTCCCTGCCTTGCTCTGACCTTGTGAAAACTTGCCCTGTTGTCAGCCCTCTGCCACCACTTGGCTCCCAATCCTGTGTTTTCCCTTGAGGAGCTTGTCCCAGCTCCATCTAGATACCCAGTTCAGCTCTTCCTGTGCTCCTCAGCAACCCCTTGTGATCCAGATCTGATCTCCTCGTTCACTCACCATGGCCTGTAGCCACAGTACCAATGACAACCTCTGCCTCACAGGAGAAGATGAAAGGAAAGAACAAGCTGGTGCCCAGGCTTCTGGGCATCACTAAGGAGTGTGTGATGCGAGTGGACGAGAAGACCAAGGAGGTGATCCAGGAATGGAGCCTCACCAACATCAAACGCTGGGCTGCCTCTCCCAAGAGCTTCACCCTGGTGAGTCTGGGAGCCCAGAGGGGAAGGCGCTTTGGAATTTCCAGGCAGGGGTAGCTGCAGAGGTCTCTCCCCTCCCTTGGGATAGTGCAGTGTGTGTGACTCCAGAAAAGGAGAATTTTGTAACGATTACAAGACCATGGAGATCAGAGTAGAGGAGAAGCTTTCCTGGAGAATAAGTGATGCTACAGTGAAACTGTCTAAAAAATCAGCAGGACAGGCGCGCATGGGTGGCTCAGTGGGTTAAGCCTCTGCCTTCAGCTCAGGTCATGATCTCAGGGTCCTGGGATCGAACCCCGCATCGGGCTCTCTGCTTGGGCGGGGAGCCTGCCTTCCCCTGACCCCCGCCTGCCTCTCTGCCTACTTGTGATCTCTGTCAAATAAATAAATACAATCTTTTAAAAAAAAAGTCAACAAGACAGAACTGTCACCAGCAAGCTGAGCTTGCAGAATACTTGAGGAGAGGAAAGGAAAAGGTGGTAGAAAGAAAAGATAAGCCTCCTCTCTTTGAGCAGGAACTATATAGTAGTTTCCCCCCCAGCTTTGTATTTTCGTGTGCTGGATGGAAACTGATACCATCTTGATAAAGTGCCCCAGTGAGGGGATGAGAATTTCTTAAAGGCTATTTTTCCATTTTGGATACTAGTGCTAACCCTCAGATGTGGTCAGTGATAAATGTTTGTCTTCCCAATTTTATTATCAGGGGAGAGAAAAGAGATTTCATGGATGGCATGCATGTGAACTATGCAGCACAAAGACTCTTCTCAGAAATAAAGTGTTGCCCTCCAGGGAGGAAAAGAAAGAGGAAATTAAAGGGTGGGCTTCTCCCCAGAGAGCTGTTGGCAGGGAAAGCCCTCGCCAGCTCATCCGTGGGGCTCCCATCCTACCCTTTTCCATCCTGAGTATATGCTGGCTCTCCCACCAAGCCCCCACCTTGTCACCCTAGGATTTCGGGGACTACCAAGATGGCTACTACTCAGTACAGACGACGGAAGGAGAGCAGATCGCACAGCTCATCGCTGGCTACATTGATATCATCCTTAAGAAGGTGCCCACCTCAGCCTTTTCCTTATCTTCCAAGCCAGTCCTTTCAAAGTGGGGCACCAGGTTCTGGAAAAAGGCTGACTAGGGGAAAGAAGAAGCTACCTTTTCCCTGCCTCTCTTTTCTTTAATTGTTGTTCCTTTTTCTTTCCCTTTCCTACAGAAAAAAAGCAAGGATCACTTTGGGCTGGAGGGAGATGAGGAGTCTACTATGCTGGAGGACTCAGTGTCCCCCAAAAAGTACGAAGGGAGCTGGGTTGATCCCATCCATCAGGGGCAGGGATGGCAGGGCCTGACTCCAGCGACTGCTGAGGGGTGGGCAATCCCTAGGACGGTTCTTTAACCAGTCACAGGCTCTCCTAAGACCTCACCTGCCCCACTAGACTCTAGGACCTGCAAAGGTAGTAGAGTTGGGTGGGAAGGGGGTAAGAGCACAGAGTCCTCTGAGTGCTTCCCGGGGTGTCCCCTTCTAGGTCGACAGTGTTGCAGCAGCAGTATAACCGGGTGGGGAAGGTGGAGCACGGCTCTGTGGCCCTGCCCGCTATCATGCGCTCCGGAGCCTCTGGGCCTGAGAATTTCCAGGTGGGCAGCATGCCACCGGCCCAGCAGCAGATCACCAGTGGCCAGATGCACCGAGGACACATGCCCCCTCTGGTAAGAGTATGCTGCCAACAGAGGGCTAAGCCGTTCCTCCACCGTCAGCGGGGCCTAGCCAGGAGCTAGGCAGTCTTTCCCCACATCCTTGTATTCCTTCCCTAGCCTCGAGTTCTTTACCTTCTCTGCCTCTAAGCATTCCATTTCTCCTGCCCTTGTGTTGCAGACATCAGCCCAGCAGGCGCTCACTGGGACCATCAACTCCAGCATGCAGGCCGTGCAGGCTGCCCAGGCCACTCTGGATGACTTTGACACTCTGCCCCCTCTGGGCCAGGATGCTGTGAGTACGGGAGGAAGGAGCGGCTGGAGGTGCTAAGGCTGGGACTCCCTGGAGGGATCGGGGTTGACCAAACCAGGGCAGACCCTGAGCTTTGCTTCTCTGTCTTTCCCTCGCAGGCCTCTAAGGCCTGGCGTAAGAACAAGATGGATGAATCAAAGCACGAGATCCACTCCCAGGTAGATGCCATCACGGCCGGTACTGCCTCTGTGGTGAACCTGACAGCAGGTAAGCTGGGCGCCAGGCTCTCCTTGTGGTGGGGAGGGGGAGGAAGAACGCGTGTGAGCACAAGTGTGATGGCCCTGGGTGGGACCGCACCTTGACTCATGGAAGACACCGTGTGCGTGTACGTCTGTCTCCGGATGTGTGTATGACTAACGCCTCTGACTGTGCACCTCGTCTGGCCTGCCCGCCTCTCACTCATGCTCCTCTCCCTCATCCTCCCTCAGGGGACCCTGCAGAGACAGACTACACAGCGGTGGGCTGTGCGGTCACCACCATCTCCTCCAACCTCACGGAGATGTCCCGCGGCGTGAAGCTGCTGGCGGCGCTGCTGGAGGACGAGGGCGGCAGTGGCCGGCCCCTGCTGCAGGCCGCCAAGGGCCTCGCCGGGGCAGTGTCTGAGCTGCTGCGCAGTGCCCAGCCTGCCAGTGCTGAGGTCAGGGGCCACGGGCTGGCACCAGGGCAGAGAGCCCAAAGGAGAAGGGGGCAGTCCAGGCTGTGGGGTAGAGTTGGGGGACCCATGGGCCTGTAGGACTCAGGTGCATGTGGGCAGGGATTGGGCAGCTTCTGACTGGTGTCCACTCTTCCACAGCCCCGTCAGAACCTGCTGCAAGCAGCTGGGAACGTGGGCCAGGCCAGTGGGGAGCTGTTGCAGCAAATTGGGGAGAGTGATACTGACCCCCACTTCCAGGTTAGTGACTTACCCAACCCCTAGAACATAAGCTTCTTGGAGGTAATCTCTGACCCTGAGTCTAGCTCC
Organism: Neogale vison; assembly: GCF_020171115.1. NCBI lineage: Eukaryota > Metazoa > Chordata > Mammalia > Carnivora > Mustelidae > Neogale > Neogale vison. The sequence goes on from NC_058099.1 coordinate 35,843,143, forward strand.
TAATCCTGTTCCTACAAATCAACGTCTCAGAGCCAGTCTGAGCCTCTCTTTGCAGGGAATGACACTGGGAACCTCCAGTCCCTTTTTTAGGGGATGAGAATTCAGAATTCCTGAGTCCAAACTAAATCTACTAGTTCACACTTGGCTGATTGATATTTTGTAGCCGCTTGTCATCTTTTCCTTGTCTTCCCCATATATAGCCCTTGTCCCAGCTTAACATGCTGAAACCCCCTCCATGCCACCCTAAGGACACCGTTCCTCTAGCTGCCCCCTTCCCCACCCCATGCCGGTTTCCTCAGCTGACTTGTTATCCTGGATTTCCCATGCAGATATGTGCACCCAGAGGGGCTGGGGCTCGATCTCCCCACGATACCCCCACGGTAACGGCCTCTGGCCTGGGCCTTCCCAGCTTTGTCCTCTCTGAGCCGCATACACTCGCTCTGCACCTCTCCCTCAACCTCCTAGGGGAGCAGAACATGATGGGAGATGGGTAGGCATGTCCAAGGCAGGGCTTAGAAAAATGGGATCAGGGAGGGCTGTACGGGGTCTCGTAATCCAGGGTGACAGTTTCCAACCAAGATTGAGAAGAAATGAAGGAAAGAAGCTGAGGGTAGGAGGGATGCCAAGGGGTACCTCTCTCCATCCCACTGTAACACCGCTGCTCTTCCCTCCCCATCACCATCCGAGTGTATCCGCCTCATGCATTTCTCCCTTTGGTGTAGGCTCTGTTTCTCCTGGTGTAGGTTTGTTCCTAGGTGGGGGTTCTGTCCTACTGGGTGCTCGAGGCAGGGGCTTGGGGTTTCTTCTGGTTGCTTCTGCATATACTGTCCTATGATTGGAGTCAGTGGGAATAATGAAACAGCTTATGCCTCTGAGAAGGGTCCCTGGATCCCAAGCCCGATCTCAAGGCCTGCTGACAGCTGTTTCCTCACAGGACGTACTAATGCAGCTAGCCAAGGCCGTGGCAAGTGCCGCAGCTGCCTTGGTCCTCAAGGCCAAGAGTGTGGCCCAGCGGACAGAGGACTCCGGGCTCCAGACCCAGGTCATTGCTGCAGCAACACAGTGTGCCTTGTCCACCTCTCAGCTGGTGGCCTGTACCAAGGTGAGTCCCACAGGTGGCACTAGCCTGTGCTGCGGGGTGATGGTGCCGCACACCAGAGCCTCTTGCTTCACTTCTTCGGCTCCTCCTTACCTCTCCCAGTGACTGCTGCACACACCACAAACACCCCACCTCGCAACTCCTTTCCACGGCCTTCGTCTCTCACGTGCGGTTTGCCTCCAGGTGGTGGCGCCTACGATCAGCTCACCCGTCTGCCAGGAGCAGCTGGTGGAGGCCGGACGCCTTGTGGCCAAAGCCGTAGAGGGCTGTGTGTCCGCCTCGCAGGCAGCCACAGAGGATGGGCAGCTGCTTCGGGGAGTGGGAGCAGCGGCCACCGCTGTCACCCAGGCCCTGAATGAGCTGCTGCAGCACGTGAAGGCCCATGCCACAGGGGCTGGGCCTGCTGGCCGTTACGACCAGGCCACTGACACCATCCTCACCGTCACCGAGAACATCTTCAGTTCCATGGGTGATGCTGGTAAGGACACCACTCCTGGGAAGACCACAAACCCCTATGAGGCTCCTTGAGCCCAGTGGACATTGCCTTGCAGACCCGCCACCTGCCCCTAAGGACTCAGCACAGTAGGCTAGGTGTTCGGTATCTCTGAAACCTCCAGTTTCTCATCTGTAAAGCAGGAATATGATCCCTGTTCTGCCTTCTTTAGTGCTTTTAGAGAATATGCAGAAGTGTTTACAAACACAGCGGGAAGTTGGAAGGTGGCATTATTAAGAGATAGCCTTCCCCACTCCACCCTACCTGTTCAACCCTAAAAGCCTTCGCAAGAACTATCTTATCTTCTCAAGACTATTTGCTGAAAATAGCCATTATAGACCATCTTCCTTCCCACGAAAGCCCTCCAGGAAATCTCCTTCTCCAAGATCCTAAACTCAAAAAAACCCAGTAACTCCAGGGGAATCACTTCGAGAACCTTTGTGTCTCTTTAACTATTCTCAAGAGCACGGTCTACCTTGTCTGCACCCTTTCCTCCCATCCCTAGCACCCTTGCAGTGTCTCAGGCTTCCTTACCTGACTGTGTCCTGTCCTCTCAGGTGAGATGGTACGACAGGCCCGCATCCTAGCCCAAGCCACCTCTGACCTGGTCAATGCCATCAAGGCCGATGCTGAGGGGGAGAGCGACCTGGAGAATTCCCGAAAGCTATTAAGCGCTGCTAAGATCCTTGCTGATGCCACAGCCAAGATGGTGGAGGCTGCCAAGGTACAAAGCCTTCTGTGCACAATCCCTGACAGACCTGAAAGGAAGTAGAAAGGTCCAGAGGGGTCACCCTTTCCTGATGGAAGAGACCCAGGAAAAGCAGGGAATACATGAGAACAAAGAGAAGCACTCAAGAAGTAAAAGCACCCCAGGCATCCAGTGGATGGCGGCCCAGGCTTCGAGCTAGCGTGCCGCTGCCCCTTTTTCTTCCTCCAAGTCCAAAGTCTGCTGTCCTTACTTTCCCCTACTTTGCTACCCGCTTCCTGGTCTCTCCTGGGAATGCACAGAAGCATTCAGTCCTCAGCAAGGCAGGGGGACACGGACACGGGGTGCAGAAGACTGTCAGGAAGAAGCCAGGAAGCTCTCACACTCCCTGGGCTGTGGCATTCTTCAGCTCGCAGGAGTAACCAGGTCCCCTGATGTGGTTTTTGAGATCCCAGATCTAAATTTTGTCCCTGCCCCATTCCAGAGAGCCCCCCTCACCCCCATTTGCTAGTGGCATCTTGTGGGGAGTAGGGAAAGACACATGGCTCCTTCCCCCAAGAGGGACAGAAGCAATAGTTCCACCTAAAGAGGGTCCAAAGGGAATCCAGGGCCCCCCTACACCTCCCTCTTGCCTACCCGAAGCAGCTCATCTCACCTGCAGTTACGTTTAGCGCGGAGAGTTAGAAATGACTTGAGGAAAATGTTTGAGTCTGGAGGGGTCCGAGCAGAGCTTATTTGGGGTGCACAGGGACAGTGAGTGAGGAGTGTCTTTCCGCTTCTCTCAGGGAGCAGCTGCCCACCCTGACAGTGAGGAGCAGCAGCAGCGGCTGCGGGAAGCGGCTGAGGGGCTGCGCATGGCAACCAACGCGGCTGCTCAGAATGCCATCAAGAAGAAGCTGGTACAGCGCCTAGAGGTGAGGCTGGGAGGGGAACGTGGAGCAAGGGTGTGGGCGCCATGGGAGGAATGAATGACAGTGGGAGGGAGGAACGTACAGAGAGAGACTCGAGCAGTATCTCCTCGTGGGCTAGCACAGCCAGGGTGGGCCAGAGGCCGAGTAGGGCACTGCCTGGGCCTTGTCCTAATACTCTGTCCTCACAGCACGCAGCCAAGCAGGCTGCGGCCTCAGCCACACAGACCATCGCTGCAGCCCAGCACGCAGGCTCCACCCCCAAGGCCTCTGCCGGTCCTCAGCCACTGCTGGTGCAGAGCTGCAAGGTGAGACTCAGTGGGAGGAGGTGAGGAGGTGTGGGAGGAGGGACTCCCCTCCCCACCCCCAGTCTGTGGCAAGGCAACTCTCATGATGTTTTCCCCCACAGGCTGTGGCAGAACAAATTCCATTGCTGGTGCAGGGCGTCCGAGGGAGCCAGGCTCAACCTGACAGTCCCAGTGCTCAGCTGGCCCTCATTGCTGCAAGCCAGAGCTTTCTGCAGGCAAGGCACCCTCTCCCTCCTCTCAGACAAGACCCTTCCCACCCTCTGAGCCCCCAAGATCGCCTACAGTGTAAAGCTCCGCCAATAGGCTCCTTCCTGGATGGAGCCACAACAGTCCGAATGCCCTCACCAGCATCAGTCCGTGTACCCAAGCAGATGGTACATTCATCTGCCTGCTGTTCCCCAACAGCCAGGTGGGAAGATGGTGGCCGCTGCGAAGGCATCAGTGCCAACAATCCAGGACCAGGCTTCGGCCATGCAGCTGAGTCAGTGTGCTAAAAATCTTGGTACCGCCTTGGCAGAACTTCGCACCGCTGCCCAGAAGGTATGGGAGCTGGCGGCTTTGGAAAGTGAGGGGAGGAGCGCCTAGGGCACAGTCAGTTAAGCATGTGACTCTTGATTTTGGCTCAGATCATGATCTCAGGCTCATGAGATCAGGCCCCATGTCAGGCTCCATGCTCAGGGCAAAGTCTGCTTAAGTTTCTCTATCCCTCTCTCCCTCCCTGCCATGTGTGCATGCCTATGTGTATGCTCTCTTTCTCAAATAAGTAAATCTTTAAAAAAAAGAAAGAAAGAAAATGAGGATGGAGTTTTGGGATGATGGGGAGTCTGCAGAACCACCTAAAATGGGTAATTGTGTAACCTGGGGTATCACTGAGACACAGCAGTACCTCCTGTATCCAAAACCCCTTATCATTGTAGGCTCAGGAAGCCTGTGGACCTCTGGAGATGGATTCTGCCCTAAGTGTGGTACAGAATCTAGAGAGAGACCTGCAGGAAGTGAAGGCAGCAGCTCGAGATGGCAAGCTTAAACCCTTACCCGGAGAGACTGTAAGTATTCTTAATACTTTTTGGGTACCTGGGTGGCTCAGTCAGTTAAGCGTCTGCCTTCGGCTCATGTCATGATCCAAAGGTCCTGTGATCGAGCCCTACATCGGGCTCCTTGCTCAGCGGAAAGCTGCTTCTCCCTCTGCCTGCTGCACCCCCTGCTTGTGTACGCTCTCTCACTCTTTCTCTCTGTCAAATAAATAAATAAAATCTTATTAAAAAAAAAAAAAAAAACCCTCATTCTAATTAAACGCTGAGGGTTTTTTCCCCACCTGCACTCCAGAGCTACCCAAAACCTTCATTTAAACTGCCAGCTGGGGGCGCCTGGGTGGCTTAGTGGGTTAAGCCTCTGCTTTCTGCTCAGGTCATGATCTCAGGGTCCTGGGATCGATCGAGTCCCGCATCGGGCTCTCTGCTTGGCAGGGAGCCTGCTTCCTCCTCTCTCTCTCTGCCTACCTCTCTGCCTGCTTGGTCTCTCTCTGTCAAATAAATAAATAAAATCTTTAAAAAATAAAAAATGAATAAACTGCCAGCTGATCCCAACTAGCTTCTCAAGGTCCCATTTCCCAGGTCTTTCTGCCCCTGAGTCTCCCACCTCATCCCTAGATGGAGAAATGTGCCCAGGACCTGGGTAACAGCACCAAAGCAGTGAGCTCTGCGATTGCCCAGCTGCTGGGGGAGGTCGCCCAGGGCAATGAGAATTATGCAGGTATGTGGAGGGGCAGGGGAACAGGAGCTGAAGGAGGGATGGCGCTAACCAAGGAAGCTGTGGGGATTGAAGCCTGGCAGTAAAGGCACCTTTTCCCTTGATCTGCCCAGGGATCGCAGCTCGGGACGTGGCAGGTGGGCTGCGATCCCTGGCCCAGGCCGCTCGGGGTGTAGCTGCCCTGACATCAGATCCTGCAGTGCAGGCCATTGTGCTTGACACCGCCAGCGACGTTCTGGACAAGGCCAGCAGCCTCATCGAGGAAGCAAAAAAGGCAGCCGGCCATCCCGGGGACCCTGAGAGCCAGCAGCGGCTTGCCCAGGTCAGGTCTGGGGAAGAGGCCACTTCCCCCATGGCCCAGCCTGACTGGCGCTGAGTCTCATCCACACTGATAGGCCCCTTCCCAGGTCTGCTCTTGACAACTCCTGTCTGGATTCCATCGTTTCCCTCAGTATTGGGAGGAGGGTCTCAGTCAGCCTGAGGCAGGGGCCTCACTGAGCACTGGGTTCAAGACAGTTTGATCACTATCACTTCACACCTTAACTTCCGCCCCTTTGGCTGCACATCCCCTTCCTTTCCTCTTCACTTTTGGAGGCAGTAGGACATGTCCCCATGAGTGGAGGAGGGGCTCTCCCAAATTTTTTCCATTTTGGCAACACCTGTCTCCTTTTCCACCTCAGGTGGCTAAAGCAGTGACCCAGGCCCTGAACCGCTGTGTCAGCTGCCTGCCTGGCCAGCGAGATGTGGACAATGCCCTGCGAGCAGTGGGAGACGCCAGCAAGCGACTCCTGAGTGACTCAGTAAGAAGACCAAGGGTGTGGGGGCACGTAGGAGCAGAATTCCCAACCCTAGACCTCTCCTTGACCTTGACTTCCCAGATTTACCCTCTTTCAGTACCCGCAGGCTCTGTGCCCACCTCCCAGCACTCCTTGACCAAACTCTCCCTCGCATCGTTCCCCATGCTCACTTCTGACTTCCTGACCTTCTGACCCTGCAGCTTCCCCCCAGCACCGGGACGTTTCAAGAAGCTCAGAGCCGGTTGAATGAGGCTGCTGCTGGGCTGAATCAGGCAGCCACAGAACTGGTACAGGCATCTCGGGGAACCCCCCAGGACCTGGCTCGAGCCTCGGGTCGATTTGGACAGGACTTCAGCACCTTCCTGGAAGCTGGTGTGGAGATGGCTGGACAGGCCCCGGTATGAAAAGGCACAGGGTCTGGCTCAGGTTAGGCGAGCGGTGCCTGTGTGACCGCTCAGTCCTGACCTCTGCCTGCCTCCTTCCTCTCTCCCCCGGCCCCTCCCTAGTCTCTAGCAACATTTGAATGTTTGGGACAGAAGAGCCCCTTTAGAGACAGATAAGAAAGGACTGACTGGACAATGTGTTGACCTTTTCACCTTCAACAGAGCCAGGAGGACCGGGCCCAGGTCGTGTCCAACTTGAAGGGTATCTCTATGTCTTCAAGCAAACTCCTTCTGGCTGCCAAGGCCCTGTCCACAGACCCTGCTGCCCCCAACCTCAAGAGTCAGCTGGCTGCAGCTGCCCGGTAAGTAGGAGCTGGGAAGCCCAGCCCTGCAGTGTTGAAGAGACTGGGGCGGGGGTGGGGGGGAACATTTCATGAGAAGCCCCAGCTTAGGAGTAGTTACACACAGAAGAGAAATAGACACTTCACATGCATAGAGGACCCAAAATTGGGTCCTCTACGATGACCTGTGCCTGCATCCACTCCACTTCCTGTTCCTCCCAGGGCGGTGACCGACAGCATCAACCAGCTCATCACCATGTGCACCCAGCAGGCGCCAGGCCAGAAAGAGTGCGACAATGCCCTGCGGGAACTGGAGGTGGGCACTTGGCAGGCTGAGTGGTGTGGAGGCTGAGGAAGGTATTCTGGATTTAGGCGGGGAAGGAGGTGTCTTGAGTCCTATTTTGTCCTCCCCCTGTACAGACTGTCCGGGAACTCCTAGAGAACCCAGTCCAGCCCATCAATGACATGTCCTACTTCGGCTGCCTAGACAGTGTGATGGAGAACTCAAAGGTAAATGCAGGAAGATGGGGTGAACCGGGGCTCCTCTGCCCCTCTGAGGATAGGAGCAGACTCTTCTGACAGCCTCTGTTCCTCAGGTACTGGGTGAGGCCATGACTGGCATCTCCCAAAACGCCAAGAACGGGAACCTGCCAGAGTTCGGGGAAGCCATCGCCACAGCCTCCAAGGCCCTCTGTGGCTTCACCGAGGCAGCCGCACAGGTTATTCCCTGCGATGGTCCCTGAACCTTCCCCTGCTTTCCCTCCCCCACCTCCTCAACAGCCTGACGCTCCTGTAGATAACCAAGAAGTGATGTATGCAAAACAAGCTCTGTGGAAACAGTTTCTTTCCCCTCCTCAGTGGAGATGTTTGTCAGCAACCACAGAGTACCAGTAGTACTGGTCGCTGTTCCCCCGAACCCCTGGTACCTTGGGCTGCGATGACACCCTCCGGTCACGGGCCCTTGTCCAGCCCTGGCTTTCTTGGTATATGCTGATTAGCATATGCACATCCTTTTTCACAGTCTCTAGTACCAGAGACTACATTTCCAGTTAATTGAGTCACCACTCAGCTTTGCCTTTTTATACAATTATGAAATATAAAATAATCTGTTAGCTGTGAGTATTTAGCTTTTAGTACATGAACCCTTAAGGCAGACCAGCTCGAGAGTTCATCTCAGACTGTTTTCCTGAAAACCTTCTGGCCTGCTCCCCCAGTCTCCATCACCTCCCTTTGCCCTGTTCTGTTGGGTGGCCTGTTCTATATGGTGTGACTTACTTCTGGAAAAGCATAAAGAGGAACAAACAGAGTGACCACGCGTTGAAGTATAAATCAAACCTTCTGATGGTCTTCTAATCATAAAAAATCGTTGGCAGCCAACCCTTACCATGTGGTTTTCCTTTTTTTTCTTTTTTACTCTTTTAACCTTCTGAAATGTTCAAACACATTTAACAAAGCAGGAGAGGTTTTTTCCTTTTTTTGTAGCGTTACTATTATTTGTTAATATACCACCACTCACATAGGACCCTGGCTACCAAACTTACCCCTACTCTCCTTTGTCCCCACTGTCACTAGGCTGTCCACTGAGAGACAGTCTTTCTTCCTCACCCCACCCTCACCCCTCTCTCTCTCCAGGCTGCATATCTGGTGGGGGTCTCTGATCCCAACAGCCAAGCTGGGCAGCAAGGACTGGTGGAGCCCACGCAGTTCGCCCGTGCAAACCAGGCAATTCAGATGGCCTGTCAGAGTCTGGGGGAGCCTGGCTGTACGCAGGCCCAGGTAACTTAAGGGAGCAGGTACTATGGGCAAGACTGTAAAAAGGTGCCTGGCCAGGATGGACTGGCCCAAGAGAGAGTTGTGGGAGATGAGGGGGGTGCATCTCTGACCTTCCACACACAGCTTCTCTGGGGGTGATTGTCTTTTCCTGCCATGTTTCTTGTCACTCTTAGTTACTTTTAAGTTCAGAACTTCTCTGTAGCTGTTTGAGTTCACTCTCTTCCTTACCCTCCTGCAGCTTCTCCATCAGCGTATCTGTCTTCCATCTCCCCCTTCCAACACCCTGTTCATCTTTGGGTATCTCTGTCTCCCAAATCTTCACTTCTCAGGTGACTCTGTCTTTCCTAATTAGACTTCCAGAGGTCTTGCTCTCCCTCCCCCAGCCCTCAGTAGGCTCCCGCCTAGGTGTGTACACTTCCTTCCTGCCCTCAGGGTGGCTCTGCCACATGTCTTGTCTCCACAGGTGCTCTCCGCAGCCACCATCGTGGCCAAACACACCTCTGCGTTGTGTAACAGCTGCCGCCTGGCCTCTGCTCGAACAGCCAATCCTACTGCCAAGCGCCAGTTTGTACAGTCGGCCAAGGAGGTGGCCAATAGCACAGCCAATCTTGTCAAGACTATCAAGGTTGTCCGTTTTTTAAATTCCCAGCCTCCCTCTGACCTGTCCCGTCTCCTGTCCCCTAGTCCCTACATCAGTCCCTGAGGCCTTTGGCCACAGCCCGTCTGCCTGAGCCCAAGCCCTTTCGTGTCCATACTGGTCATCCCCAGCCTCTCCCCACACCCCCAGCCCAGGAGAGCTGGGCTTTGCCTCCTTTGCCTGCAGTCAGTCCTGAGGGCCTGTCACTCCTACTTCCAGGCACTTGACGGAGCTTTCACAGAAGAGAACCGTGCCCAGTGCCGAGCAGCAACAGCCCCTCTGTTGGAGGCTGTGGACAATCTGAGTGCCTTTGCATCCAACCCTGAGTTCTCCAGCATCCCTGCCCAGATCAGCCCTGAGGTGAGGCGGTGTGAAGGGAGAACCGATGGGCCGACTGCCCCCTCATCTTTGCAGGAGTCTTGAGACTCCCCTCCCTGCCTCCTCTCCCCCCAGGGCCGGGCTGCCATGGAGCCCATTGTGATCTCTGCCAAGACAATGCTGGAGAGTGCTGGGGGCCTAATCCAGACAGCCCGGGCACTCGCAGTCAATCCCCGGGACCCCCCACGCTGGTCAGTGCTGGCTGGCCACTCCCGGACCGTCTCAGACTCCATCAAGAAGCTCATTACAAGCATGAGGTATTGCAGGGGTAGAGAACCAACGTGACTCAGGAACATACACAGTAGCGGAACGGCAGGGAGGATGGGTAGTGCAATTAGATGGGATAGTGTTGGAGGAGATCTGTTGTCCAAGATTTGGGGGATATGGGAAAAGCTAGACTAGCCTTGTTTTCAAGGACTGTTCTTGGTGTGGGAGCCTATGATGTGTCCACAGGGACAAGGCTCCAGGGCAGCTGGAGTGCGAGACAGCCATTGCAGCTCTGAACAGCTGTCTGCGGGACCTAGACCAGGCTTCCCTCGCTGCAGTCAGCCAACAGCTTGCTCCCCGGGAGGGAATCTCTCAAGAGGTAAGGCGGAAATGGGTTATACGAAAGCTTGCCTCTGGGAAGAGATGGCAGACTGGAGAAGGATGGGGGATTCCGGGAGTGTGCCTCACAGAGACGTCAAGGGTTTGGGAGGACCGTGCCCAGGGGGGTGAGTTCAGTATGGAAAGAAGTAGCAGACCCTGTTCCAGGTCGCGGTCAGGGCTCAAATTCGCTTCTCTCCCAGGCCTTGCACACTCAGATGCTCACTGCAGTGCAGGAGATCTCCCACCTTATCGAGCCACTGGCCAGTGCTGCACGAGCTGAAGCCTCCCAGCTGGGACACAAGGTACCCGGAGAGACAAGTGGGGAGTTCCGGGGCAGGGCAAGCGAGTGTTCCTGGCGCAGCTGACCTCCACTCAAACCCCTTGCCTCAGGTGTCCCAGATGGCCCAGTACTTTGAGCCGCTCACCCTGGCTGCGGTGGGTGCTGCCTCCAAGACCCTCAGCCACCCGCAGCAGATGGCGCTCCTGGACCAGACTAAAACCTTGGCCGAGTCAGCCTTGCAGTTGCTATACACAGCCAAGGAGGCTGGCGGGAACCCCAAGGTACCAGGAGTGGAAGGGATGGGCTGCTACTAGGAAGAGGTCAGAGAAGCAGGAACACCACAGCCCCCTCTGCTCACTTGCTCTGTCCCCGCAGCAAGCGGCTCACACCCAGGAGGCCTTGGAGGAGGCTGTGCAGATGATGACAGAGGCTGTAGAGGACCTGACGACAACCCTCAACGAGGCAGCCAGCGCTGCTGGGGTGGTTGGCGGCATGGTGGACTCCATCACCCAGGCCATCAACCAGGTTAGAGTCCTGGGGTGCCTGTGGTCAGAGGCCCCCTGAGCCAGGGCCCCTGAGCTCAGTGTCAGAGACCCTGATAATCTTTTCTCCTTCCCTAATCCGACCCCTCAGCTAGACGAAGGACCAATGGGTGAACCAGAAGGTTCTTTTGTGGATTACCAGACAACTATGGTGCGGACAGCCAAGGCCATTGCTGTCACCGTTCAAGAGATGGTGAGTTTGGGAGAGTATAACAAGGCTACCCCCGGGGAGCTTAGTGTAGGCATAACTTTACTTCTTCTGTTGTCACCAGGTAACCAAGTCAAACACCAGCCCTGAAGAGCTTGGCCCTCTTGCTAACCAGCTGACCAGTGACTATGGCCGCCTGGCCTCCCAGGCCAAGCCTGCAGCTGTGGCTGCTGAGAATGAAGAGGTAAACGTGGGGGCAGCTGCCATGAAGGCCTGCCCCCTGCCCCTCGTAGAAAATCCCAGTGGCAGGCCCCTTGTCCCCATCAGGTCAGCCTCTGGAGTCATCCCACCCTTATTCTGTCTAGCCGCCTTAAAGAAAGGGGAACATCCCCTCAGGGCCACTCTGCTAAAGAGTGATCAGGGATCGTGTAGGGACAGGATCAAAGTCACAGGGGTAGAGGAGACAGCCGACAATCTAGAGATTTCCTGGTCTGCCAACATCCCTCTGGGACTGTGGCTGCTTCTCTGCGATTCTGCAGGTCTGTAATCTCCTCTTAGTTCTTCCCTGTTGCAGGCCCATGAAGTTCTTCCTTCCCTAAGCTCCCGGCTTTCCAAGAAAGCAAGTAATTGGATCTTACTACCACACCTAATCCCCAGCCTCATACCCCTCCACATCCAGGCCAAATTGTAATCCGTGGCCCTCTGATTCAAATACCCCAGCATAAAGTGCTTCTTCCCCACCTCCTCACTGTGCTTAACATAATCCTCACCAGTTGGTGCCTACATGCTATTATTTTCCATGTGTAGGAGGTGACCTCCTGCCTGAAGGATATGAAACAGGAAATCTGCGTGCTGGGCACTTTTTCTCACTGCCCTTTTAGTCTACGATGCATGTTCTGCTAGGTCCTTCGTGACTCCTCCAAGCACAATGGAGGTCCCTGAGTGCTTTTTGTAAAGCCCCTCTCCCTTTCCCATCCGCCCACAGATAGGTGCCCACATCAAGCACCGTGTGCAGGAGCTGGGGCATGGCTGTGCCGCTCTGGTTACCAAGGCAGGCGCCCTGCAGTGCAGCCCCAGCGACGCCTACACTAAGAAGGAGCTCATAGAGTGTGCCCGGAGAGTCTCTGAGAAGGTGACTGAGCTTATCACTGTGGACTGGGGCCCTGGTTCCCCAACGCTGTGACCCTTCCCATCCTCTTCCTATCTTCCCAGCCCCCTCCTCCATCCCATCTCCCCAGCACCAATAACCTTCCCCTTCCATAAGGCACTGACTAGAGTCACCATGTTCCTTTCCTCCCCCAGGTCTCCCACGTGCTGGCTGCACTCCAGGCCGGGAATCGGGGCACACAGGCCTGCATCACGGCCGCCAGCGCAGTGTCCGGCATCATCGCTGACCTCGACACCACCATCATGTTCGCTACCGCTGGCACCCTCAATCGTGAGGGAGCCGAGACTTTCGCTGACCACCGGTGAGGAGGGAACTGGGCCTCCCAGATGCAGGGTGGGTTGTGGGGCCAGAAGAGGCTGGAGGAGCTAGGGGAGGTCTGTGAAGGGCTGACTGAGCCGGGCCCTCCCTCAGGGAGGGCATTCTGAAGACTGCAAAGGTGTTGGTAGAAGACACCAAGGTCCTGGTGCAGAACGCGGCCGGGAGCCAGGAGAAGTTAGCACAGGCTGCCCAGTCCTCCGTGGCCACCATCACCCGCCTCGCCGATGTGGTCAAGCTGGGCGCAGCCAGCTTGGGAGCCGAGGACCCTGAGACTCAGGTATCCACCTGACGCCCCTACTTCTGGCCAGACCCAGTCACCACCTGTTCCCCCGTTCCTTCCCACGGATCGGAGCCTCTGCTCTCTCGTGCAGGTGGTGCTGATCAACGCAGTGAAAGATGTGGCCAAAGCCCTGGGAGACCTCATCAGCGCAACAAAGGCGGCAGCGGGCAAAGTTGGGGACGACCCTGCTGTGTGGCAGCTCAAGAACTCGGCCAAGGTTAGAGGGGAAGGAGCGCAACATCAGGAGTGGGGGCAGCTGGCTGTGCTGCCTCCACTTCCTTAATATGACCCCCTGTCCCAACACCTCGGATGCCCACAGGTGATGGTGACCAATGTGACATCGCTGCTCAAGACCGTGAAAGCCGTGGAAGATGAGGCCACCAAAGGCACACGGGCCCTGGAGGCAACCACAGAACACATACGACAGGAGCTGGCGGTGAGCGAGGGTCTGGGGCACCAGGGACTTGGGTCTGAGAGGGATTGTGACACACTGTGAATCTGTATTTCACATATTTCCACAGACATGTAAACAGTCACACTCATTCTCCTCGCGCACTGCCACACTTCCTTTTTTTTTTGCCACACTTCTTAAGTGAGCCGCGCTGGTGTCTGTCCCCTCCTCGCCTACTTCTCAGTTGTTAGCATCTGACACCTGCTTTCTCCCACTCTCCTGCTTTCCCCGCCACCTGGGTCCTCCAAGCTGCCACATTCAGTGGCCTCTTCTTGGCCATCATCTTCTTCAGACATTTCAAAATCATCTGACTTGGTGAACAAGCCTCTCTGGAATTTTCTCTTCCTCCGGTCTCCTGACAGCAGCTTTTGTCTCACTTCTCCAGCACATCTTCCGTGGCGTCAGCCAGCCACCTTCGGCCTAGCACGCGCCAAGGCTGGCCCAAACTGGTGCAGATCGCCTGCTTTCTCTGTCCTCTACTTTGGCAAGTTTAACCACTTCCATGGGCATTCTCTAGCAAGTTGACTTCAGTTCTGAGTTTAGTTATTGTCCGCTGCCTGATGGACCACCGAATGCCAGGCCTCCCCACTTCTGGTCAGCAAGCCACTTCCTCTTTCAGTGGTAGCCGCCTCCAGCTGTGCAGAGTCCCTTCAGTCACCTGCGACTTCCTGGTCTCGTTCCCCGATCTGGGCCATTGCTTGTCCTCCCAGCGCCCTCCTTTCCTGTCCCCCTGTGGGCACCGTGGTTGGGATCCTCACCCACTCTCCCTCACTGTGACTGTTGTGGGTTTTCTGCTTGGGACTCTGCTAGCCTTCGGTCACTGCCATTCGCATCTCGCTCATTTCTGAATTCACCTTTCTGATACGGTCTTTGGCGATGCCCAAACTGAAACTCTTAACTTTTGCCTCCCAAACCTGATCATTCCCTCGTCTTTCCCTTCTCAGTCAGTGGCACATTTTAATAACTCAGATCCTAAAGGCAGGAATATAGCTGTAATGGTCATTTTTTTCTCGTTGTTCACATCTAAGCGCATTGCCAGGACGTGTCAGCACTCCCTCCCAGTGGCTCTGATTTTCTCTTTTCCCCATCCCCACCACCTCCACCTGTCCAGACCATCACCAGTCCTTCGGTATATTTACACCACAGCCTCCATCTGCTCCGCCCCCTCCCTCACCCCTCTGATGTGCTCTCTGTACACAAGAGCCTTAGAATGTAAACCAAGTTATGTCACTTAACTGTTTAAAACCCTTTAGTGAGTGTCCTGGCATCTAAGGCAAAATCCACACTCCTTAACATTGCCTTCCAAGCCCGATAGCTCCTTCCAACCTCCCCCATCTGCTCATCCTGCCCTTCCCCCTTGCAGAGCCCCAGTCCCTGCACTCTGTCCCTCCCTTCCTGTTGCAGGCCCTTGCACTTGCTTTACTCCAGCTTTTTGAATATCTGGCTTCTTCCAGTCCTTCAGGCTGCAGCTTAAATGTCCTCTCCTCAGAGGCGCCTGGCTGGCTCAATCGGTGGAACATGCAACGCTCGATTTCAGGGCTGTGAGTTCGAGCCCCACTTTGGGTGTAGAGATTACTTTAAAAAAAATAAAATCTTAAAATCTAAAAAAGCCCTTTCCTCAGAGAGGCTTCCCCAGCCACCTGTCTGAGAAAGGATCTGATTTTTCTTTTTCTTTTTTTAAAAAGTTTTATTTATTTATTTGCCAGAGAGAGGGAAAGCACAAGCAGAGGGAGTGGCAGGCAGAGGGAGAAGCATATTCTCCACTGAGCAGGGAGCCCAATGCGGGACTCAGTCCCAAGACCCAAGGATCGTGACCTGAGCTGAAGGCAGGCACTTAACCCACCAAGCCACCTAGGCATACCTATTTTTTTTTTTTTAAGAGAAATTTTATTTATTTATGGACCTCATATTTTTATTTCTCAGCAAAAAACTCTCTTTTTTTCTTCACAGTCCCGCTTAGTCTTTCATTTTTCTGCTTGTTTACCTGTTTACTGTCTGTTGAAAACGATAGTGTAAACTTCATGAGAACAAGGGCCTTGTCTCATTTATTCCTCACTACACTCCTAGCACCTCACACAGAATCTACCACCTGCTGACTTGTAATAATTTGCTGGATAAACATGTACATCAAAATATTTTTTTTACTTATTATGTAAAATTCTAAGTTTCTTGGTCCGATAGTCAAGGCCCCAACAACCTTTTCTCCACCATCCCTATAATTCTAGAACATTTCTTGATACTCTCTCACTTGACATCCTGGTTATTCGTGGCCCCCTGTCTACCGAAAATGCCCGCCTGTTACCTAGGTCTCTTAAGACCCAGCCCCTTGTCCCACCTCTGCCACTCATCCCCTTCAAGGCTTCTCTATAGTTTAGGAATAAAAACCCAGCTCAAAGATACGTCTTAAATTTCAAACAAATAAACTCTCCCCAGTCACTTCGGTCAGAAATGACTCAGCAGTCTTTTTTTTTTTTTTTTTTTTTTTAAAGATTTTATTTATTTATTTGACAGAGAGAAATCACAAGTAGATGGAGAGGCAGGCAGAGAGAGAGAGAGGGAAGCAGGCTCCCTGCTGAGCAGAGAGCCCAATGCGGGACTCGATCCCAGGACCCTGAGATCATGACCTGAGCCGAAGGCAGCGGCTTAACCCACTGAGCCACCCAGGCGCCCCTGACTCAGCAGTCTTACATTAACTATGATGTGTGAACTCCTCCAAGGACCTGATATACAATAAGTACTCAGTGAATGCCTGTTATCAATTCCGTGGATGAATGGACCAGATTATACAAGTAGAGGGCTACACTGTCTTAAGTCTCACTCACTGTACAATTTTTCTTCTTGTTCGACCCCCAACAGGTCTTCTGTTCCCCAGAGCCACCTGCCAAGACCTCCACCCCAGAAGATTTTATTCGCATGACCAAGGGTATCACCATGGCAACAGCCAAGGCTGTTGCGGCTGGCAACTCCTGTCGCCAGGAGGACGTCATTGCCACAGCTAATCTGAGTCGTCGCGCTATCGCAGATATGCTTCGGGCTTGCAAGGTAGAAACCCCGATAGCAAGGTGGAAGTCTGAGGCAGTGCGGCAGCTTTAGGGCAGAGCATGGGAGGGGAGAAAGGGCAGGGGCTCTGGGGGCCTGGAGCTCTTTGGGATCCTAACGCTAACTCTGTGGGTTAGGAAGCAGCTTACCACCCAGAAGTGGCCCCTGATGTGCGGCTTCGGGCCCTGCACTATGGCCGGGAGTGTGCCAACGGCTACCTGGAGCTGCTGGACCACGTGCTACTGGTAAGGAAGACGGGCGTGTTCTGCTTCCCACCAGCTTCCCTGAATACGGTCCTCTCCCTGTGTGCTTCTCACCCAGTTCTTGATTTGTTCGTTCACATCTTCCCACCCCACTTTCTATTTCCCAAATCTGTTCTCATTCCCAAGCCTCCCTTCCACTGGGGTCCCATCATTCTTAGCATCTTTGGTTTTCCCGCTCACTTCTTTTTCATTTCTCTTATCTCCTCTCTTCCCTCCTGAATGCCCCCTTCTCTACCTTCGTCGTCTCTTCTTTCTCATTTCATCATTCTCCTTGCTCCTTGTCAGCCGGTGAGTGACACACCGCCCCATGGTCTTCACCACGTGTGAGGTGTGGGGCGGCTTGGAGTTTGAGGGCTGTAGTGAGCCATCCCGGCTGGGGGCGGGGGTCATGGTTGGGCGGTTTCTTAGCCCTCGTAGAAGCTAAGATCTGATGCTTCCTGCTCCCTGGCCCCTCTTCCCCAGACTCTACAGAAGCCAAGCCCAGAACTGAAGCAGCAGTTGACAGGACACTCAAAGCGTGTGGCTGGTTCAGTCACTGAGCTCATCCAGGCTGCAGAGGCCATGAAGGGTAAGCAGTGACCAGAGGCGGGTTGGGGGGAGGACACCCTTTGTCATAAGGAGATCTCTGCCTCCTGCTTGGGCTGCTCTGAGCTGGCCTCTGCCCACAGTCCCCACAGGTGCCAGGGGCTCGTGATACTAACCACGTTGCCCAGTGCTCCTGACCTCCCTGCTCTGCCTTAACCCTTTTCTTCCTCCCTTCACACCACTAGGAACAGAATGGGTGGACCCAGAGGACCCCACAGTCATCGCTGAGAATGAGCTCCTGGGAGCTGCGGCCGCCATTGAGGCTGCAGCCAAAAAGCTGGAGCAGCTGAAGCCTCGGGCCAAACCCAAGGTCAGTCCACCCCTGTCCCTCTTCCTGCCCCTCCTACTGGCAGAGTGTCCCCACCTTCACTTTGCATCTCTCTCTGCAACCTTTGTCTGTCTGTTGTAGGAGGCAGATGAGTCCCTAAACTTTGAGGAGCAGATACTAGAAGCGGCCAAGTCCATCGCAGCAGCCACCAGCGCCCTGGTAAAGGCGGCGTCAGCTGCCCAGAGGGAACTGGTGGCCCAAGGGAAGGTACGTACTTGGACACCAAGGAGAATGGGCCCAGCAGCCACTTTGCTGTCCATCCTCAAGTTGATGGGGGGCTTTTACACACCCTGGAGAGCACGGGTCTGAGTAGGCCCTCCTCTTTCCTCCACAGGTGGGCGCCATTCCAGCCAATGCACTGGATGATGGGCAGTGGTCCCAAGGCCTCATTTCTGCTGTGAGTACACAATACCCACTAGGTCCCTCTGCTAGGGAGGCTTGAGAAGGCTGGAGAGGGGAAGGACCAGGGCAAGAGGCATATTCTAACCTAATCCCCCTCACCTCAGGCCCGGATGGTGGCTGCAGCCACCAACAATCTGTGTGAAGCCGCCAATGCGGCTGTACAAGGCCACGCCAGCCAGGAGAAGCTCATCTCCTCAGCCAAGCAGGTGGCCGCCTCCACAGCCCAGCTCCTCGTGGCCTGCAAGGTCAAGGCCGACCAGGACTCGGAGGCAATGAAACGACTTCAGGTGAGGAACCCTGACCATCTGATGGTACCTTGGGCTGTGCTGCTTTAAACTGTTACCCCAACATGTGCTGCTCTGTGAGGGAGTGGGGCGACTCACTCAGCTGAGTTCCCGACTTCCTGCTGCCTTCTCTCTGCACAGGCTGCCGGCAATGCAGTGAAGCGAGCCTCGGATAACTTGGTGAAAGCAGCACAGAAGGCCGCAGCCTTTGAAGACCAAGAGAATGAGACAGTGGTGGTGAAGGAGAAGATGGTTGGGGGCATTGCCCAGGTGAGCTTTGCCCTAGACCCTCCACAGGACACTGCCAGGGCCCCAGCGACCCCGCACCCTAAGGCACAGACTTCTAAACCAAGCCCCTGCTCTCCATCCCTCAGATCATTGCCGCACAGGAAGAGATGCTTCGGAAGGAACGAGAGCTAGAAGAGGCGCGGAAGAAGCTGGCACAGATTCGGCAACAACAGTATAAGTTCCTGCCTTCAGAGCTTCGGGACGAGCACTAGGGCAGCCGCTTCTGTTTAATGCAGACCCAGCCCAGAGACTGTGCCTGCCACTACCAAAGCCTTCTGGGCTGTCGGGCCCCACCCGCCCAACCCCAGCACTCCCCAAAGTGCCTGCCAAACCCCGGGCCTGGTCTACCCAGTCCCGCTGCACATCCCCTGTCCCGTCCCTGATTCCAAGTGCCTTCATGCCTTAGGGCCCCCTAAGTGCCTGCCCCTCCCTAGAGTATTAACGCTCCAAGAGTATTAACGCCGCTATACCTCAGTCTGAACCTGCCAGGGCTCCTGCCCGCTCCACCCTGCCAACAGCTGCCAGCCAGTCCCCACAGCCTTGGCTCTCCTCCTCCTTTTTTGATACTGTCTGCCCCCACCCCCAGCCACCCTGGGGGCCACGGGGTTGTAAGCCCCAAAAAGGTCATGCTCCAATAAAGGTGATTCTTCCTGCGACCTCTGCCTGGCTTTATGAGGAGGTGGGGGAGTCCCCTCAGGGAAAGAGGGTGTGGAGGAAAGAATGCGATTCAGTTCTATCACCAATTTCATCAGGCTCAGAAATGGGCTGGGGATACATTGTGGCATTCTGCCCCCTGCAGCCCCTTCTTCCTGCTTGTACCCAGATCCCCAAAGTCACCATAGTTCGGAAGCTGAGAAGTCCTATTCCTGTTGTCCCCTAGCACACCGGCCAGTGCCTATGCCTCACCAAGTGTCATTCTTTGGCTGGGACAGCAGCTGCCACTGCTCTTTGTGGCTACCGGGGACACTCTGTTCTTCATAACTGCTGAAAGTATTTGAACAAATCCAGTTCCTGCCCAAATTCAAAGTTTGTTTTTTTTTTTTTAAAGATTTTATTTATTTATTTAACAGAAATCACAAGTAGGCAGAGAGGCAGGCAGAGAGAGAAGGGGAAGCAGGCTCCCCCCTGAGCAGAGAGCCTGATGTGGGGCTTGATCCCAGGACCCTGAGACCATGACCTGAGCCAAAGACAGAGGCTTAACCCACTGAGCCACCCAGGTGCCCCATCAAATTCAAAGTTTTAAAAAGCAGATTTGAGGAAAAGAATAAGCTTATAAGTTACAAGTGTCTGAGTCTCAGAGACCTATGACCACAGATCTGGTCGAGGCTGTTAACAAGCAAAGAATCCAACCTGAGGGTGCATCAGGTAGGTTCCACTGCTGACAGGGCACTTGTAGGCCCTCCCAGGCCTTGTTACTCCTGCCTAGAACAGTACTCGAAGAAAAAGAACTGAAAAAGCTTGACCCTGGTGTAAGACCTCATCTGGGGGCCCAGCTCCCCTCATGGCCAGGCAGGTACTGGTAGCCCCATTCCAGTTGCCCTACTAATCTGGAGTTAGGTGGAGGGAAGTGGTCAGGGAGGGAGATGTTTCCACTTCCTTCCACGTTTACCCCCGCCTGCCCCCATGGCATGGACCAGGTGGCGGTCCTCTCAGGCATGTCATGATTCTCATGCATGATTCTTTAACCAGCTCTGTTGCCCAGATTATTTCCTTGTCTCTCCTTCCAAGTAAAACACAAACATCACCCACTACTATTCTTGGGTCCATTTCACATTAAAGCTATCTTCTACTCCTATCCCATCAGAGTAAGTTTAAAGTAGATGGAATTACTTTGTCCTCCCCAGAGCAGCCCATTAGGGAAGGTGCCAACTTCCTACCATTGCTCCTGTCCCCTATGATTAATTCATTCAATATTTGCTAAGCCATGCCCATGCTAAGCACTGGAAAATAGAGCTGCATTATCACCTCTGACGCAGAGGCCTGGCAACTCCAGTGCATACCACTATGGCCCCCTCATCCCAGATTCAATGTCCTAACATCATGAGTTGGGAACCGTAGCATTCAAATCCCTTCTACAACCTCCCCAACAAGTGGTAGTCCAGACTGTCTGAATCCCTCCAGCTATCAGCCCAGAACAGCTGCTTCTCCTGCTGCCACTTCCCTGCTGTGTTCTCAGGAACTGTGACCAATCGCATACCTCTTACTCGAGATGCCTCAGGGAGCCTTCTGGGGAGAGCCTAGAACACCCATTAGACCAGCAGTTCTTAAAATGTAGTCCTTGGGCACTTACTGGTGCCCAAGACCATTTCAGGAGTCCATAAGTTCACGATTCTTTTCATAACACTAAGACATTATTTTCCTTCTTTACAGTGCTCAACATTTGTACTGACAGTGCAGAAACAATGGTGGGTAAAACTGCCTCAGCACCTAATGCACTGGCACAAACTGTACGGATAATTGTCGTAATTCTTCACCATCATGCACTAGCAATTTAAAAAATAAATGCCAGCCTCACTTAATGTCCTTGATGAAGCAGTTTTTAAAAATTAATTTTATTAAATCTAAATCCTTGAGTAACAAGTCTGCTTCCGCTTCTCCTTCTCCCTCTACCCCTACCCCCCCATTCTGGTGGTTACCAGAGGGAAGGTGGGGGGATGGACAAAACACGAAATAGATACAGGGCATTAAGAGGTACAAACTTCCAAAAAAAAAAAAAGAGGTACAAACTTCCAGTTATACAATAAATGTCATGGAGATGAAAAGTACAGTGTAGTGAATGCAGTCAGTAATATTGTAATAACATACGGTGACTACAGTCATTATGGTGACAGTATAGAATTGTTGAATTAATATGTTGTACACGTGTAATTAATATAACATCATATGTTAATTATACATCAATATAAAAACATTTATGTTAACAGGGTTAATGTATAATGGGTTTCCATTGTTTTTAACTAATTTGTAAAAATTTTTTCTCAGTTTCCCTTTTTTTTATTTTTAAAGGTTTTATTTATTTATGTGACAGAGAGAAAGAAAATACAAGCAGAAGGAGCAGCAGAGGCAGAGGGAGAAACAGGCTCCTTGCTGAGCAGAGAGCCCAATGTCAGACTCGGTCCTCTCAGGACCCTGGGATCATGACCTGAGCTGAAGGCAGTCGCTTAACCGACTGAGCCACTCAGGTGCCTCTCAGGTTCCATTTTAATATGTTAAGTATTGATAGATATAATCCACTTCAACAAAAGGTTTTCGGATCTTCAAACCCTATTCTTAATTTTTAAGAATATAAGAGGTTCTAAAACCAAAAAGTTTAGCTGGAAAAAAAGTCTGAGAACTACTGCACTAGATCATAAGTTCCTTTAGATCCAGACAGTATTAATATTTTTGTGTGCATAAAAAAATTTACCCAGCAGAAGTTTATCAAGTGTCAACTCTTATGCCTGATGCTGTATTACACACTGGGGATTCAGAGTTGAAAAAGTCCCTGTTCCCAGGGGATTCACAGGCCATTGAAGAAGACACATAGGTAGGTACAAGAACAACTCTAACAGGAACTATGAGAATTATAGGAGCCTACACCAAGAATACCAATCTATTAGGTGAAGGGAATGAGACGTGCAGTGACCAAGGAAGGCTTCCCAGAAAAGCCATCATTTGATCTGAGTTTTTAAGGCCATCAGAATCAGCCAACAGAAGAGCATTCTAGACAGAGGGAACAGAACGCATAAAAAGTGGAAGCTTTAAGAGAAGTATGGTTATTTCCAGGTCCTGCATGTGGTTCAGTCCGAATGCAGCATGAAGTACAAGTCTGTGTATTGGGGGTGAGTCTGGGAATGAAAGGAAATGAGGCAGGGAGGTAGGCAGGGGCCAAAACGCAGGACTTCATATACCATATTAAGAAAAGTGGATTTTTACCCATAAAAGAGAGCGGCAGGAGGGAGGGGTTTGGGAGTATTCTAGTATCTTATTGGCAGTAACTTTTTAAAAGACTTTTGGTAACAATGTCAAGGTTCTGTTGAAAGAACATATGAATTGGGGACCCAGGAGGAAGACCACAGCAGACACAGGCAGGGGGTACTGTAAGGAGCTGTCCAAGACAACCCCAGAGACATCATGTGTAGGAAGTAGAATCCACAGGATTAAGTGGCTGTGGAAAGTGAGGGACAGGGGAGCGACTGGTAACCCCCAGGGTTTAGCACTGGCTACTGGGGAGGGTGGAGGTGTCTTCCACGAGTTTGGGGAAAACAGGGGGATGGTCGCAATGAACACTGCGAGGTCAGGTTTGTTCCATGCATAGCATATAGACAGCTGAGCAGATCTAAATACATTTCCGCACCCCGTCCCCAGCGGCCCGGGCCCGGGGCCCTCGGTTCCCACGGCTCCCGCCCCCACGTGCAAAAGCCAGGCCGCCGCCCCCCCCCCCGCCCCCACCAACGCTCTCAGCCTCAGGGGAGCGAGGAGAACCGCTCCCTCCCAGTTTCCTCCGCCGGGACTCCCCTTCCCCCTCCTCCGAAGCGGCTCTCCATTTCCTCTCCCCCCACCCCGCCCGAGGAAGCACGAAAACAAACAGCCCCGCACCCCGGGGCTCACGCTTCCCGACGCGGGAGCGGCTCCCGCTGTGGCGGCCTCAGCCAGAGGAGGCATCCCGCCCCCGACTCCCGACGCCGGGAGCTCAGGAACTCTTCCCCTTGACCCCCGCCTTCCCAGCCTCAGCCCGGCCCCGCCTCCCCACGGGGAAACAGCCCAAAAAAGGGCAGAAAAGAAATTTTGGCGTAAAGTTGACCAGCAAGAGGAGACAACAGAGTCCGCAAGGAGAAGGAAGGGAGGCAGGGCGCGCGGAGCAGCGGCGGCGATTGGAAAGCTGGCGGGGGAGGGAAAGGAGACGGAAGGGCCGCGTCCCGGGGGTGGGGGCGGGGAGCGCGCCGGGTCGGGCCCCGCGGGAGCCACGCGGAAAATATGCGGGGCACGTGGGGGGCAGGGCGAGCGGGGCGCGCAGCTGGGTACCTAGCCGTTCCGCCACCGTAGGAGGGGCGCTGCCTCAGGGGCAGGGGCTGGAAGGGGAAGCGAGGGGAAGAGAGGTCAGGCCCGCCCTCGGGGGCAGCAGGCCCGGCCTCGTACCTCACTGGCTCGGGACCCTGGGCTCCCTTCCCGCCTCAGCTTCCCCAAGTCCCTGGTGAGACTCACCGCTGTCACTACCACGTCAGAAACGCTGACCCAGAGTCTGGGACTCGGGGTAAACTGAGGTACTCGAACCACGGAGGAGCCCCGCCTCCCAAGAGACATTTAATCCAGGGGGATTTACAGGAAACTTCTAAATTAAGGGCAGCGACTGCTGCAGCTGAGAGGGGCACGCGGGTCCCTGCGCCCGCGCAGCTGCCGTGAGCTCACGCCCCGAAATAGCCCCAGGGGCCCCAACCGCAGCTGTTACTGGGCCCGGCTGTCACTCAGAGGAACTTAAGAGCCCCCAGCCCGAGGGTCCCCCTCCCCTCCGCAAGACCAGAGTTTTTCCAGCAGACTGTACCAGCTACTTTACCTTCCGACGGCTGGGGGGGTGGGGGAGGGGAGGAGCCTCGAGGAGGGCGGTCCCGAGGGGGGTGGGCGCAGGGGGCGGCCGCGCTCCCCCACCCGGCTGAGCTTCTGCCCCTACAAGGTTTGGGCCGCGGTGGGGGAGGGTCCCGGCCCCCGGCTCCGCCCGGCCCCTCCCAGGCTTTTAGGCGCCCGCGCGGCTGGGACATCCCAGTCCCGCTTGGTCCTCCTCGCCCGCCACCCGTGCGCCCAGTCCGCGCAGCCAGCCCAGTTCGTTCAGTCCACACTGCCCGCCGGCCGGCCCGCCCCCCACCGCAGCCATGGACGCGATCAAGAAGAAGATGCAGATGCTAAAGCTGGACAAGGAGAATGCCATCGACCGTGCCGAGCAGGCCGAGGCCGACAAAAAGCAGGCTGAGGACCGCTGCAAGCAGGTGGGGGCCCCGGACCCAGCGCAGCGCCCTCCTCCCTAACGAGGGAGGGGTAGGTCTTGCCCTGTGCCCCCTAGCCTGAGGCCTGCGATGGCAGGCTTTCCCGTCCAGTGTGGGGGCTGGACTTATACATTACCATCAAGAACCCAGCCAAAGCCACACTTAATCTCACCCACCATACCTGGGCAGCTGCAGTCTCCAATTTCCACACCTGGCCCTGCAGAGCAATGATGGGCCCAGCTTCCTGGGGCTGGGAGCTTTATCTCTAGCCCCATCAGGTCCCTCTCAACACCGCTGGCTGCACTGTCCTTCCTCTGCTCTCCTGCTTCCTACCTGACAGCCTCTAAGTACCTTTTAGTAGCCCCCTCACCCACAGCCAGGCCTCCTTCCTGGGGCCACGGCCTAACTAACCAAGGCCTCTCCCTCCCAGCTGGAGGAGGAGCAGCAGGCCCTCCAGAAGAAGCTGAAGGGGACAGAGGATGAGGTGGAAAAGTATTCTGAGTCAGTGAAGGACGCCCAGGAGAAACTGGAACAGGCTGAGAAGAAAGCTACCGATGTGAGTGTGTACCTGGGGTATGGTGGGAGAGTGCACTGGGAGGGGTCCCAGATACAGGAATGAAGGGAGAAGGGGACCTGGACATCCCCAGCACCAGGACAGAAATAGTTTCCTCTCAGAAACCCAGGCGAAGGCAAGGTTGCACAAAATCTAAGGCAGTGGGTAAATCAAAATCACACACCATTTCCCCCAGAAGACGCAGCCTTGTAAGTCCATTTGGTTCCAGCTCTTAGAACGCACAGTGATCAAGCAGTTAGTCATCGTGGGGGGGGGGGGTGGTACAAGAATTTACCATCTACCTCAATTAATCCTCTAGCTGAAAGTGGAGAAGAGGTTGTAGCTCCATTTGCAGGGTGTGGGGTGTGGGTGTAGGTACTACTGAGGAGGAGGAGGGAGAGGAATCCAGAGATGGGGCCTGACTTGAGTTACACCCCTGGGGGGCCATTAGAAATTCCCTGGCCTTGACCTCTGGCTCCAGCAGCCCTGCTGTGCACTGGGGCCCAGCTCAGGTTCTAATGGCCCCTCATTTACCCTCATTAAACTGTCAGCCTTGAGACCATGCCAGGCCACAGGACCGAAGGACAGGGCCACAAATGCCAAGGCAGCCACCTTACCAAGTCCTGTTCACTCTGATATTTCTCTGTCCACCCTACATCCCCCTAACCAGACTTCTCTACCTTCCGCCATTCCCAGCCCCCACCTTGAGGTTGAAGAATGGCCAAATGACCATCCAAATGACTTTGGTTATGATACTTGTACCATTCTCTGCCTCAGTTTCTCCACTTGCCTTCCATCCAGGATTAAAATGAGTCTATGATTGGAGGTATGGTAGGATTGACAAAAGTAGGTCTGAACATTTGAGATCTGAGGTGACATTACTGTTTATGTTGACCATTATCCATTTTCCCCAACACCTCCCCACCAAGGTTGGTTTCTCTGACCTCCAGGCTTGGTTTTGGTTCTCCACCAGCCCTGGCACTTGGGAGGGAACTGACCTGCAGCTGCTCGAAAAGACAGCCCTGTGTGTCTGATGCTCTATAAATAACTAAGGCCCAGTGCAGCTGGAGGCAGGACTGGAAACCCAAGGAGCTGGGTGGGGGCTGGAGGGGAGGAGGGGAGGACAGGGACAGAGCCGGGGATGCAGGGCAGCAGTGCCAGGATTCAGTAGCAAACACTACCTGGACTTATTGTATGACCTTGAACACAGCACTTCACTTACACAATGCCTCAGTTTCTCCCTTCTCTCTTCACATTTATCCAGTGGGGACAGTAGTGCCTGTCCTGTGGTTGGACAGCAGCATCTATAACTGGGAAGAGCTTGAGAAGTAGAAAATGGCAATTATCAGCCCTGTGATGAGGACCGCAGGACTTCCCAGACTTTTCAGAGCCATTTGTCATCCCACTATCACAAAGAGAGTTTTCCTTTTATAGAGTCTCATCTTTCTCTAGAGTAGACCCCTAAGGTCCCCCAGAGTCATTCTTCCCAATCCCCACTGCTGTCCCCAGAATCCTTCCACATTGAGTCATCTGGTCCTCTGCCCATGATGAGCTTTTGTCACTCTAGGTGGCCTCAAGCACCTGGAGGACAAGCCATGACTTTATATGGTGCTGAGTTTCCCCCTGCTGTTCAATACCACCCAGGACCTACTTTCTACCTGCTCTGCCCCCAGGGCTGCCACCCATCCCTTCCCTCTTTCACTTCTTCCCCTACACTGGTCCTTTCTCCTTTCCTGTCTTAAATCTCAAGGTCTTTGTCTCCGAGGGAGAGACAAGGATAACCTAACATTTATGGAGTGCAGACTCTGCGGATAGTGTGCCCAAGTGCTTTCCACATACTGTTTTACAATTTCCCAAACTTGGCTTATCATCAAAATCACTTGGAAGCTTAAAAAAAAGAAAGGGGGGGGGGGAGATTTCCAAGCTCCTGCCCTGGAAATCTCATTTCAGTGCACCTAGCATGGAGCTAGAAAGCCTGTTTGGTTTTACAAGCCCTTCCACGTGGTCTTGATTATAAGAAGACCTGCATTAACCTACAGAAGAGGAACTGCTTGTGTCAACTCAGATTTAAAATTTAAAAAGGAGGAATCTGAGGCCTGGGGGGACTAAATAAATTGCCCAAGGTCACACAAGTGTAGAGTGGGTGAGCTGTAGCTGACTCAGAGCCCCTGCTCTTAACACCAAACTGCAGTGCTTCTCTCATTTTCCTTTATTGGAGGCCCTTCTTGCTCTGCCTTCTTATTTTCATAAGGTATCATCATTTTCCGTGGACCATTCCCAAAACCTCCGTGGTTCTACTTCTACTGCAGATCTGGGGCTGCACATGTGTCACTCACACTGCCCTAGCACCGCCTCCAGGTGCCTCCTGGCGGGGCGGGGAGGGGGAGGGGCCTGTCCGGAAGCCCCTTGCTAGAGCCACGGATGTCTCCCCTAGGCCTGGCTAGACACCAAGCCCCTCACTGGGAGTCTGACTGGCAGCTGGTGACATCACTGAGCTTGACTCTGTGATTGGCTCTTTTTAGCAGCGGCGCTGTCTGGTTGGCTCGATTTTCCCCACCCCCTTGGGCCCGGCTTTGTTGTGGAGGAGTCTGGAGGGCTCAGACCTGGTCTGAGCATGGAGCGCTTTCAGTGGGTACAGAAAGGCCTGCAGATAACCATCAGGAAACTATGCACAGTGCCAGAAGAGTCCCTGAAGCAGAGGAGTGGAGCTTGTTAAGGAATGCATGTTTTGGGCTGGAGTAGAGAATCTGGATAAAAGATGGTTAGCAGGGAGGGAAAAAAATAGACTAAAAGTCTAGAAGTCAGGAAGCAGATTCTTTCTGAGAAGAATCTTACCATCCTCTGGAACCTCTCTGATCCTCATCCAAGGCAAAAAAAAAAAAAAAAAAAGCCCCCTGACCTCTGGCCTTTGACCCACAGGCCGAGGCAGATGTGGCCTCCCTGAACCGCCGCATTCAGCTGGTAGAGGAGGAGCTGGACCGGGCGCAGGAGCGCCTGGCCACAGCCCTGCAGAAGCTGGAGGAGGCTGAGAAGGCAGCTGATGAGAGCGAGAGGTGGGCAGGGGGCCTCCCAGAGGGCGGGCCAGGCAGGGGCTGGCAGCCTGTCTCTGCTGGTCCTGACCCCACTTCCACCCCACACCCTGCGCCTCAGAGGAATGAAGGTCATCGAAAACCGAGCCATGAAGGATGAGGAGAAGATGGAGCTGCAGGAGATGCAGCTGAAGGAGGCCAAGCACATCGCTGAGGATTCCGACCGCAAATATGAGGAGGTGACAGCCCTGCCCCACTTCTTCCTCCCTCCCAAACCACAGATGTTCCCAGCTACTCACCAGAGGTGTGTGCCTTCTGTCCCTCTTCCCGCAGGTGGCCAGGAAGCTGGTGATCCTGGAAGGAGAGCTGGAGCGCTCAGAAGAGAGAGCAGAGGTGGCTGAGAGGTAAGGAGACCCTGGGGCAACAAGTGAAACTTGGCCTGGTCTGTGGCTCTGGGGTACTCTGGACCGTGGGAGGCAGTTTCCCAGGCTTGGGGCCATAGGGACAGGTCCTGTCTTCTGACCCCTAACTGCTGCCCCCAGCCGCGCCAGGCAGCTGGAGGAGGAACTCCGAACCATGGACCAGGCCCTCAAGTCCCTGATGGCCTCAGAAGAGGAGGTAGTGACCTCTCTGGACCTTTCTGGGCAGTGGTGCCTTCTCTCAGCTCACCTTCCCCCCCAAGTCTCAGGCTGCTCTCTCACCTGCTGGGGGTTGGGAAGGGCCTGGGGCTTCCAAACTCTGCCTGCTGTCACTCTCACAACTTTGCTCTTCTCTTCTCTCTTCCACCCCTTCCTCACTGTGCGGTCTCCACTGTCTCCCACACTGTGCCCTCACACACCCCCACCACACACCCCCTGCAGTAAATGTGGGGACCTAGAGGAGGAGCTGAAAATTGTTACCAACAACTTGAAATCCCTGGAAGCCCAAGCGGACAAGGTAGAAGGGGGTAGATGGGCAGTGAGGATGGGGTCCTGCAGGGGAGGGAGGTGGTAGGCTCAGGCAGGGAGGGGCTGGGTGTTCCCTGGAGACAAGATCAGGAGTAGCCTGTGGGCTCAGTGGAGTGAAGGATTTGTGGAGGCGACCTCCTGATGGCATGTGTATGTCCCTAAAAGTATTCCACCAAAGAAGATAAATATGAAGAGGAGATCAAACTGCTGGAGGAGAAGCTAAAAGAGGTGAGACCTTCCCATCCCTATTCTTCCCTCAAGCCCCCATCCCCGTCAGAGACTGCCTGTGGCAGGGACTTTGGGAATAGGGATGGAAGAGGAGGTTGACTTAAGTGAAAGTACCTGGGAGGGTCTAATTTTTATCATTCCCCCTTCTTACCTTTACTCCCAGGCTGAGACCCGAGCAGAGTTTGCCGAGAGGTCTGTGGCAAAATTGGAGAAGACCATCGATGACCTGGAAGGTAAAGGGATATTCCCCTAATTCCCAAACCTGTTTAAGTCGGTCTGTCCCTTATTACATGTCCCAGATAAATTGGTATTGGACCACCTAGGACTCCACCAGCTCCCAGGGCTGTGCCCACCATTCAAGTAGCTGCACCTGGGTGCAGTGTGCCCACTCCAGTGCTTCTCGAACTTGAGCCCTGGTAGGGGCAATGCTGCTGGTGCTCAGACCACACTTTGAGTAGCACTGACCTAGACAGTTTGTCCCCAAGTGCAACACAATAGCACTATATCACAAAGATCTCTTTATTAAAAATAGAGAGATTTGGTTTAATATCTAAGTTTTCATGACGTTAATGGAAAATACTATTTTAAGCTAGATTTGATGAAAATGAACATCCAGGTATTTGCTAATCTGTGGCTATTTCTCAGTAGTAGCAAGAATGTTGTACCTAAACTGTATATTCTTTTTATTCTACGATAATACTTTCACTTTCGTAATTCCCACTTCTCGTGCTTCTAGCCTTCTCAGGCAAGCCTCAATTTTATCTCCAACTTTAGGACCTTTGTCCTTTCTGGCCCTAGCACCCTCCCCTTGAAGCAAGCACTCCTACTCATTCAAAGCACTGTGCCCCCATGTCCCTGAGGGAGGTAGGAGCTCCAAGGGGAAGGACTGATTTGGCCTTCAGAGAAAAAAGAGACAGGGATACAGAGAGGGGAAGAGGGAGCCCTCAGGGCTGTCCAGCCTGTTCTCTGGCCTATTTCTCCTACTCCATCTTTGTCCACCTCTCTCTGATTCTTGTTCTCTCTTTCCATTACCCTCTCTCCTTCCTTTCCTCTTTCCCTTCATTCCCTCTCCCCACACTCCCATCTGGCTCCCTTCCCCTGGACCCCCACCCCCACCCCAGACGAGGTCTATGCACAGAAGATGAAGTACAAGGCCATCAGCGAGGAACTGGACAACGCACTCAACGACATCACCTCCCTCTGAGCCCCACGCCAGTGTGGCCCCCTCAGCCCCTTCTCTCTCCTCTTTCCATTCTCTGTGGGGAGGGGGCAGGCAGGAGGAGCAAAATGGTCAGCATCACACAGCCAGGCTGGGCGCCGCCTCAGAGAGCCCCCACCACACCTGCCGCCCACCTTGGCACTTGCTTCATCCTTCTATCCACCCACTCCACCCAGCCTCTACCTCTTTCTGCTGCTTAATAAACTCAACTTGGTCTCCATGCTGTTTTCCTGCCCTCCAGAGAGCACTTCCTCACCCCCTCAGAGACCCTGGCTCTTATAGACAACCCCAATCTTGTGAGCCCCACCCCCACACTGAGCTCACCCACAGAACACTGTGGCCCACACAGAACCCCCTTCACATGGCACTCTCGCTCTGTCACTGTTTAACTGCTGCACGTTGGCACAAATGATCCCGTCAGTCGCTGTGAGCCCTCTGCTGCCTCTGAGAGACACGTTCTTATGCCAACCTAGCCCTGTCACTAGTGCCGAGCACGCCACTGCGGTTCCAGGATGAAGGAAGGACTGGAGAGGAGATGGGTGGGGAGGTGCCAAGGGCGGGCCAGAAGGTGGTGAAGGTCTGGGGTGACCATTGGGAAAACCCTGCATCCCAACATGGGGCTTTCACTGCAGGTCTGGTTTCTGCCTCAAGCCTGTCTGTCTGGCCTTCCCCTTTCTGGCTCAGTCTTTGTCTTCCCTTCTGATTCCAACTCTGGTAAACCCTCTAGAGAAGGAGGTAAAGTAGTTTATGACCCAGGCCTCCCCATCCCACCCCCACGACCCCAAAGCCTTGAGTGAGGCATCTGTCTCTCTCTTGGTCAATTCGTCCATTTGCCCGTGGCACGGGATCCTCAGATTCCTTCATGCTTATGTCTTCCTGTGCCTTCATCCCATTCCAAGTCTGCCTCATCCCCCATCTCCCCTCATGTCTCCCTGCCCCTCCTCACATGCTGCTTCCCCTCACAGAGACCTTGGCCAGTGCCAAGGAAGAGAACGTGGAGATACACCAGACTCTGGATCAGACCCTGCTGGAACTCAACAACCTGTGAGGGTTGCTCTGCCCCGAGCTGGGCTGCCGTCGCCGCCCCAACACAATAAAATGGATGTTACCTGCATCACGGGGCCCTTTAAACCTTTCTTTGATGTTAGCAATGGTGGTGGTAGTTTTCCAAAGTAGAAAGGCTGAGAGGATGCCCAAGGGGAGCAGTGGAGTGGAAGGGCCCGAGTGACCATACTCCACAGTAGGACTTCCTTTACCAAGGGAGCCAAGGGGTGGGGGCAGTGGGTTCCCTGAGGAGGGTTGTGAACAGGCTGAGTGAAGCAGAGAAGCCCCTCTGGACTGAGGGAACATCCAAGCCCTTATTATCCATAGGCAAAGGAGCTACAGTCAGTGGCCCTGTGCCATTCCAGCAGCGGCCAGTCTGAAGGAAAAGCAGCAAAGCTACGCAGATTTTACTTGAGCAGGGTCAAAGCCCAACAGCCTCACCATGATTTTAAGCCTAGAGGCTAAGCCTGCCCTACCCCCAGACACATAAACTGCTCTGTGTGTGCCCAAGGCCATTCTATCTCAGTCATTTCTACAACCTTCCCGAAAACATCTGTGCTAGGCAGTAATGCCACCCCCCCACCGAACTGTCCACACCCTGATCCTGTGAAAGGTTACCTTATGTGGGAAAAGGAACTTTGTGTTTAAGCTAAAGATTTTGAAATTAGGAAATTATCCTGTGACCCAAGTAGGCCCAATGTAATCACAAAGGTTGTTACAAGAGGGAGGCAGGGTCAAAGGCAGTTGTTAAGAGATAAGACAATGGAAGCAAGAGGCTAGGGCGACAAGAGGAAGGGACCGCCAAGCCGAGGAATATTGGGCTTCTAGAACCCGAAAAAGGAAACCTCCCCTCAAAGTGCCCAGAAGGAACCAGCTCTTACTGACACCTTGATTTTAGCCCAGAAGATTCATTGTGGATTTCTGACCTCCAGAACTTAAGAGGATAAATTTGCATTACCATTAAGTTTGTGGTGATTTTTAAAGGCAGCAATAGGAAATAAATACACCATCCTCCTCATCTGGGGAACAGAGCTGCCTTCCATATATTTTATTAACATTTATTTTAAAAAACATTTGGCCCTTAAAAAGAAAGTGGTATAAAGGGTAGGACAGGACAAAGTCTCCAGCTCCCCCTCAGATTCTTCTGGCTGGCTTCTCCGCTCCAAGTTCCAAGGCCTCTAGGCAACAGTCTCCGTGACCTCTGCTGGGTGGTAGCTAACATTCCCTTTGGTCCCACTTCGGAGTCTACACAACACAAAAGTCCAATCAGAAAACCCCAATGTGCATGAAACTGTTCTGGACTCATCCAGGGAAGTGGGCCTGAGGAAGAGGGGTGTCAGGAAGTGGGCAGGTGTACCTTTGCTGCCTTCTCATTTGCACAAGGAAGGCGATGCTTGTGACTGCAAAGAGGAGGCCAAAAACCAGCGCCAGGATGTCACCTGGAGGGAGAGGAGAGGCTGCCTCAGGGTGACAAGGAGTCTGTAGGATTCCCTCAGCCTGCTTCAGTGTATCCCCCACCCTGCCCCCGAGGTTCTCCAGCTGCCCTCAGTGTCAGAATCCAGAAGAGGCCCACAAAGGAATGGGGTTGGATACACAAGAAAGAATAAGATAAGCACCTCTTTTTCTTACCTAAAAGCAAAGTAAAAGAGATTGTTTGAGAAGGAGGATGCTAGGAGATTTCTGTAGCTTCATGCTAATTAACTTTTGCCCTGGGGACAGCGGAATCCTCTCTCCCTTGATCTGACACTCTATCTAATTGGGGTTGGAGGTCTGTTCTGCAGAAAAGGAGAAGGGGTAGGGGTGGTCCTAGCTCCTGAGGCTGAATGATGCCAACGGGTCAGGGGCCAGAGATGGGGCACAGACTCACCAGCAGCAAGGCAGGAATTCAGGTGGACTGAAGAGGAAAAGGACACATTAGAACCAGGGTCTGTGACTGCCAGTGACAGACACAGGCACAAATGAAGACACATGGGAGGATGATGGATCTGGGATTGGTGGGGGGGGACATGGCACTATGGGTCACCACAAAGCTGCACCTGGCTCAACAGTCCTGGGGCTGGTCTCTGTTTCAGTGAGGAAGGAGGCCTCGATTATTCGCCCATTCAAAGGCTGCGTTGCTCGGAAGTTCAGTTGTAGCCTTGAGTCATCGGGTCCCCACAGGGAGCCAGAGAGGGTGTGAAGCTAGGGAAGTCAGGAGACAGCTGTGGGGGTAGGCTCATGACAAGAAAATGAAATGGTCACAGGCCTACTCACCGCCAGCACTCAGGGCTTCACCCTCTCTGTCCCCCTCGTCCCCCATCCAGCTGCTTCATCTCTTTATGCACCTTGATCTCATCCCTACACCCCTTTCCCCCACATCCCGTGTCACCACCATGCCCCAGCCCCACCTGCTTCGCACTCAGCCTCACTGTCTGGTTGAACACAGTCCAGATGACCCCCTGGGCGCAGGGGGGTGTGGTTAGAGACCCCTCATAGCGGAAGTAGCGGCTGAGGTCAGAGGGCAGCAGCGCAGATACATCCAGGCCAGGGACCCAAGTCTCTGAGTCTGTGGAGAGGACCTGTGCCAGAATCCCACCTGGACTGCTTCCCTCCGAAGCTTTGGAGTATAGGGATACAGTTTCGCCTCCCAGAAGCCTAGCTGATGCAACTTACTGAGACCACTTCTTCACTAAGTATGTCCCTTCCCATAACTCAGCATAAGACCTAACTCAGAATAAGGTAAAAAGTCTGTGGGTCCTCACAGAGTGAAAGAAGTGCTCCCAACGTCCTCCCTGAGTCTTCACTCTTATTCTGCATACTATGATAACATGCTGGACTACAGATTTAAACCCAAAATGAATCAAAAGGAAAAATGAGGGGGTGCCTGGGTGGGGCTCAGTGGGTTAAGCCTCTGCTTTAGGCTCAGGACACAATCTCAGGGTCAGAACCCGCCCCCCCCAATCAGGCTCTCTGCTCAGCAGGGAGCCTGCTTCCACCTCACCCCACCCCACCCCACCCCCTCTGCCTGCCTCTCTGCCTACTTATGATCTCTTTCTGTGTCAAATAAATAAATAAAATTTTTTAAAAAGGGGGGGGAGGGAATGAGCAGAGTAACTTGTAAATATAAACATTTGAAACCATAAAAAACAGACACAAAACTCAAAAAAGCACAGTTCCCTCCAGTTTGGTAAAATGTAAGTTCCAGAAGTGAGGTTTAAAATTACTTAGAGTGAGGGGCACCTGGGTGGCTCAGTGGGTTAAGCCTCTGCCTTCAGCCCAGGTCATGATCTCAGGGTCCTGGAATCGAGCCCCGAATTGGGCTCTCTGCTCAGCAGGGAGCCCTGCTTCTGCCTCTCTCTCTCCCTCCCTCTCTGCCTGCTTGGGATCTCTCTCTCTCTGTCAAATAAATAAATAAAATCTTCTAAAAAAATAAAATAAAATAACTTAGAGTGACTGAGAAGGCAAAGATTTCCAGCAAAAGTACAACTTTAAAATATTTGATGCTTATGGAGGAGAAATAGAGAATTTTCAGAAAAATTTTAGCTCTCTGGACTCAGCCTCTGAAGTTCCAAATGCTTTTGTTGGGGGGGGCTTGTTTTGTGTCTTCTTTTGGTTTTTGTTTTGATTTGGGGTTTTGTGGAGTTTTGGGTTTTTGGGGGGGTGGGGTGAGGTTTTTGTCTGTTTATTTTGGTTTTTAGCCATAAAGCCTGTGGGCCTCTGCTCAGCTTTGTAATTATTGTCAAGCTCACAGTCAGTTCACACGTTGGTTCCCTGCCTGTGGGAGCCAACCCATCTCCATCCTCACACCTAAGCCTCCCCAAGGACAGTTCTTTAGGAACAAGGGTATTGAGGGTAGTGGCCAAACCAACAAACTGACCTTCCTCAGTAATTTCTTCCAAATGTGACAGCAACTGCTCATAGGCACTGTTTTCTTCTGGACCCTCCTGGGAAATGACAGTTCAAGACAGGATTTTACAGGTATCCAAGGTCGTGGCTGGAGGCCTGAAGGTGAGGTGGGCTTCCCATACTCTGAGAATGCTGGGAGAACACAAAGTCTTGTGTATTACTACTCAGTGGATTTACTTTTATTTGCAAACGAATTTAACCTGCTTGGTGGACTGATTTTCAATGGTAAGTTGGAGGAGAAGGTGGGTCACTTTCCTAGGATAGGAAGCCTCCAGTGACCTGGGTCCTACTATCTTTTCCAGTCTCACTGATCCTACATCCACATACACACACATGGTCTCCCCACAGAAAACCATAATAACCTTGCATTCACATTTCCTCTACATTCACCTGAATAATTCATGTGTTTGTCTTTGGAGCAAGGACATGCTATCTCAGAGGCACTTCTCTGAACTTTGTGCTGTTAAGGCTGGCGTTAAAGAGTCAGTAAGGCAGTGACAGAGCCTAGAAGGTATCTCACCATCTACCCATTTTACTAGCCTCTTCTAATCACTGTGTATGTAGCCTGGATCCATACAGGTCCAAAGATGTCACTAAATAATTCTCTAGGCTTCACTGCATTACACAAAACGGAAATTATAGGTCACAGGAGTATTCAATAAATTACTCTTCCTGGCGTTCCCCCCGCCCCCACCCCGTTCCACAGCCATTCCCTGAGTGGATATATTCTTACTCCACATACACTATTGGCTCTGCATGGAACATCTTTTGTTTTCCACTACTGAAGGCTTCAAGTTTGACCTCCTCTGTGAAGCTTTCTCTGACCACCTCTTTTCCTCTGTCTGTGCCCTTTGTATCAGCCTCCCCCACCGGCTGTAGGCGGAGCCACGGTTTTCGGAATCCTTTGTGTGGCTCAGCGCCCGGCTTACAGGGCGTGTCGAATGAATTAATGAGTGAATGAGGACGGCCAGGTGCCAGGGTGAGTGTGCTAGGATGGGATCTCTGGGGTCAAGCTACAGTGAGCCCTGGGGCGTGGGGAAGCAGGTGATAGGGGTGTCCAGGGCTGGTACCTGCAGAAAGGCGGCCAACACGGCCAGCCCCCCGGGACGCCCCAAGGCTTCATCAACTTTGGCAAATGCAGTGCTGAGGTGAACCACATGGATCTGGAGAGAAACAGGGTAGAAGTGGGCAAGACCCCCGGCCCAGCGCCCCCCTTCGCCTCTCCGCTGCGCGCTCACCTCGGCTGGGAAACGGTGGCCGTCAACCGTGTGCTCCGAGCCCGGGCGACCCGCAGCCCCCCAGTGCAGATGCAACTGCAGGGCCCGGTACTCCCGCCCGGGACCCAGGGCCATCTCCAGCCCCGGCGGCAGAGTCAGCTGCACTGCGAGGGAAGAGGCAGGTGAGCCGAGAGGACCAGCCTACCCGGAAGGGCCAGCCTAACTCCCAAGCACCCGCCTGGTGGGCCTTCGGCTCTGGACGGGTCCCTGTTCAGCAAATACCTTCCCCGCCTCCTACCCGAGACTCCGCAGCGAGACCCCTCCCTCACCCGTGTGGCCATTGTTGCGCAGGCGCAGTTCTGGGAGTTTCGGGAGCTCAAAGCCCAGGAGTTCGGGGGGTTGCAGAGCCCGGCAGAATGCGGCGAGCTCTGGGTGGATATCTACCGGCGATTGGAAGCGGCCTGCGCAGGCTGGGGACACCTGAGGCCAGGGCGGGTCGCCTGGAGTGAGAGAGTGTGGACAGGCAGTCTGGTGACAAGATCAGAAATAGGAAAGCGGGATAGAAAAAGGGAGGGGGTGGAGTGAGAAAGCATGGGGCGGGAAATAGAAATCAGGGATGTGGACAGAAACAGGGAGCAGGCTGCGCGTTGGGGACTGTCAGACATGGATGCAGTGGGTGGGACACCCAAGATCAGAGTTCGGGATGGCTGGGGGGTCAGATCAGAGCAGGGTGCCCAGGCTGGGTGTGCAGGGGGTAGGTGTCTCACCTCCATAGCGCCAATGACTGTGGTCATCCCCTGCATCAATGAGAAGAATGAAAAGCCGATCTTCAAGCCCAGTCCCTCCCCAGCGGCCAGAAAGAGATGGATCCCCCTTACTAGTAGGGGTTCTCCAACTCAGATGTCTTACAGGGTCATAGCAGGTAACCAAAATACCTAACGTGGCCAGATATAAAGCACAACGGATTGCAACCAAATATAACACCACAGCTTGGTAGACCAAAGATCCTACTGGTCTCAGAGATACCAGTTTGCAACCGGTGTCTTTGTAAAGTAGGTGGGGGCCTCAGTCCCCAGGCCCAAATCAATAGACCCTCTTCTCTTTCTCCCTTCCCAAGGTTCCTGGTTTCTGAATCAAAATACCGGGTTCCCCTACTTCTTATTCCCTCTTCCCAGGTCTCATTTTCTTCATCTGTAGACTGAAGATAAGGTGATCTCTACAAGCCCTCTGGCTCCTCCTCTGCTTCCCAACCACCCCTGCCATCCTTTCTCTTCTCTTCCCTCATATTCCTACTTCTCTCCACCTGTCTTCTCTCTTTCCACATTCTGCATCTTTCTCCTCTCCAACCTCCCCTTTTTTCTTTCTCATCTCTTCCTGCTCACCTTGCTCCCTCTGTGCTTTTTGTCTCCCCATTCATCCCCTTCTAGCTCTGAAAGGGGGAAGGGTCTAGTGGCATGAGATCCCCTGGGGATGGGAAAGACTACTGTCAGAGGGCAGACTCCATTCCTTCTCTGAATAATCCCTGCCTGGGCTGGGGTTTAGTGTGGGAAGGACAA
Organism: Neogale vison; assembly: GCF_020171115.1. Classification (NCBI taxonomy): domain Eukaryota; kingdom Metazoa; phylum Chordata; class Mammalia; order Carnivora; family Mustelidae; genus Neogale; species Neogale vison. The sequence goes on from NC_058099.1 coordinate 35,881,314, forward strand.
ACCTCCTGGAGTCTAGATTTGGAGGGCCGATGACCGCTTACCTTTGTTGTGCCTGTAGTCATTATTCTGGGAGCCTTGGGGGTCCCTGGGTGCCTCAACAGTAGGCAGATCCTCTAACTTCAGAGAGTCCTCTTTTCCTGGTTCAGTCTTCATTCCAGATGGGTCCTGCTCTCCCAGTAGGTCCTCGTCTCCGGGTGGGTCCTCTCTGGGTAGGTCCTCTTCACTGGGTAGCTTTTCCCCGTCCAGTTGATCATCTTCCCCAGATGAATCTCCTCCCAACTCAGGCGTCCCCTGTATACGGGACAGGCTCTGGGCATGGGCAGGCACCAGGAGCAGCAGTGCAAGCAGCAGTTGCAGGGCAGGGCCTGGAGAAAGGGCTGGGATCGACAGAGGGAGCCAGGGTCTGGGGCACAGGGGAGCCATGTGGCTGACTGTGGGGTGTCCCAGACACGGTGTGTACGGGCTGTACGTGCATCGGAAACAGGAGCTGGATGGGGGAGGAGCAAGCCTGGAGGGGAGCAGGCTGACTCACAGAGGGCCCTTTTGTAGAGATGGAGCCAAAGTCCTGTGGGTCTGCCTGGCCCTGTGCCCCCTCCCCGATACCAAAGCCTGAATGGGGGTGGTGCGAGGGGCAGGTATGTGCACAGGCAGGAGGTTATCGGGGTCACAGGCTTAGCCTGGAATCCAAGGCACCACCTGGCACTACACAGGCTCCCCCTGGCACCGCCTAGCTGCTCACCAGCCAGCCTCAGCTAACCCTGGCCTGCTGCCCAGGCAGAGAAGGGGAAAGTCAGGGAGTTGGGGGCCCCACAGCCTCTGGCTGAGAGGGGAAGCAGCCCATGTATATATCCCTGGCCTAGCCAGGGAGCAGATAAAGGGGTAAGACAAGCTGCTGGGGAAGCCTGGGAGCAGGAGGACAGATAGGTAGATGGGAGGCAAATCTGAGTATAAATGGAAAACTGAGTGGGGCACATGGGTGACTCAGTCCTTAAGTGTCTGCCTTCTCAGGTCATGATCGCAGGGTCGTGGGATTGAGCCCCGCATGGAGCCCCCCATCAGGCTCCCTGCTCGGTGGGAAACCCACTTCTCCCTCTCCCACTCGCTCTGCTTATGTTCCCTCTCTTAGTGTGTCTCTGTCAAATAAGTAAATAAAAAATCTTTAAATGCAAAACTGAGTATATGTAGAAGAGGGACTGTGATGACTTTACAATAAATTGGTTTTTCATATTATACATCTGCTCAAAAACCTTCATTAGCTTCCATCTGCCCATCTTCTTCCTCTAGTTGACTTTCAAGTCCTTCAAAATCTTACCCAAGAATCCTTTCCATTTTATCTCCTACTATTCTCCCTCATACTCCAGCCAAATTAAAACATTCATTTTCCCCCCCCAGACCTTTGACCACCTTTGTTCATCTAGTTCTCACTGCTGGGAATACCATTCACTCTTATATTTAACAAAATTTATTTAGCATCTACTATGTCCAGCACTGGGCTATGGACTAAATGTACAGAAATGAATAAGACACAATCCCTGCCCTAAGGAGCTCACTGTCTAGTGAGTGAGGGCACAATATTCAGTGGAGAGCGATTAATTCTGCCTTAGAAAGTAATATAGAAGTAGGCAAAATCTGATCTGGATTTTGGAGAAGTAGCAATTCGATTGCTAAAAACAATGGGGAGAATGGTATTTTGTGCAAAGGAAAGGCATCAAGTATCTTGTGCAGGAGAATGACAGAATCCAATTCTCATATTAGGTTGTGCTGAGTGCTGGTGTGGAGCATGGATTTGAGGGGGAGAGCAGGTACAAGGAGATGAAGACTGAAAGGACCCTAAGAATGGACTTGGGGTTCCCAGTATGCCTGTTCATTTGAGAAACATTGAGCCTCCCCTAGGGATGCAGCACTGAACTAGAGAACCCACCTCTACTGTTCTGTAGCTCGCATTCTAGTAAGGTCCCCACAGCTTCAACAAACCAAAAGAGATTAAGGCCATCTCGAGAAGTTCCTATCTGGGGCTAAATTCAATAGATATGTGCCGGTATGATTGTATGCATTAGAGAAACATGTTGAAGTATTTCTAATCCTGTTGAGCACTAGTTCCTAGCTTCAGGGCGCTCCTTCTACCTCCCTCTTCTCTGGGGTCTCTACTAATCTCTTATCTAAAAAGGTAATGCCTAGGGCGCCTGGGTGGTTCAGTGGGTTAAAGCCTCTGCCTTCAGCTCAGGTCATGATCTCAGGGCCCTGATATCAGGTCCTACACTGGGCTCTCTGCTCGGCAGGGAGCCTGCTTCCTCCTCTCTCTCTCTCTGCCTGCCTCTCTGCCTACTTGTGATCTCTCTGTGTCAAATAAATAAATAAAATCTTATTTATTTATATATATATTTATTTATTTACTTATTTGCAGCATAACAGTATTCATTATTACACACCCAGTGCTCTGTGCAATCCATGCCCTCTATAATACCCACCACCTGGTACCCCACCTCCCACCCCCTCCAAATAAAATCTTAAAAAAAAAAAAAATAGGGACGCCTGGATGGCTCAGTGGGTTAAAGCCTCTGCCTTCGGCTGAGGTCATGGTCTTGGGGTCCAGGGATCGAGCCCCGCATTGGGCTCTCTGCTTGGCGGGGAGCCTGCTTCCCTTTCTCTCTCTGCCTGCTTCTCTGCCTGCTGTGATCTCTGTCAAATAAATAAATAAAATATTAAAAAAAAATAGGGGTGCCTGGGTGGCTCAGTAGGTTAACCCTCTGCCTTCAGCTCAGGTCACGATCTTAGGGTCCTGGGATTGAGCCATGCATCGGGCTCTCTACTCAGCAGGGAGCCTGCTTCCCCCCTCTCTTCACCTGCCTCTGCCTACTTGTGATCTCTCTGCAAATGAATAAATAAAATCTTTAAAAATAATAATAATGATAATAATAATAAAGAGGTAATGCCTGGCACAGCAGAGGCCCAGGCAGCTTCCACTGTCATGAATCAGTACTTCTGTACCCACTGCCCTGTAAAATAGTTTTACTGTCTCTACTAAGTCCCTCCTATGATTCAAGACTCAGCTCAAAGGCCACCTTCTCCACTCTCTTCCACAGGAAGGGATTTCTGGGGCCACTGAACCACCACAGTTCTTTGCCTACCCTTACTAATAACCTTGCCCACCATCCAACTTATATTATGGTGATTTATGACATTTTATCTGCTCTAATAGCATTGAGTTCCATAAGGGCAGGGTCCAGTATTTGATTAAGTCTTTTATTCACCAACCATTATGGAGCATTTTTCTCTCTGCAGATCACCTTGTCAGGACTTGAGGAAAACCAAATCAACTAAGATGGCTTCCCTGCCCTCAGGGAGTTCATTGTCGGATGACTTGTGTTTGCCAAACCACAACTGTTCCAAGAGCATGAGGTCACATTTTTACAGCACCCCAAATTATCTGCCTTGTCAGATTAACTGTCACAGTGTATACCAAAACTTGCACAGAGCTGAACAATTGCTGTCCTCCAAGGAGGGTGGCAGCCTAACAATCCAGGTTGCTATTTCTGGAGCCAAATTAAGAGCCATCCATGGAAATCTGATCCAGTGTGCAATGTGGAAGGTCAGCTTATTGTCTGGGTTGGCTGTGATGTCAGCACCTTGGTTAGACACTGACACATGGAGGGTACATGCTAGTACCAAATTGGATGGACTTGGACAAGACATAATGTAGTAATGACAAGTCTAGTTGAGGTGGAAGAGGTCATGGGCAGCCACAGTAGACAGAAGCACCATGCTTACTGGGGTCTGGAGTCTGTATGTGTGGAGATCTTTCTCCAAGACCCATCCCAGCTTTACTTCATTTTCCCTCTTTCCAAATGTTCTTCATATTTCCATCGTTTCCTTTTTTGGTCTCTGTCAAGATTTCCTGATACACTTCTCTGCAGCACTCTACATCCACCTGCCTCTCTGCCATTTCAGCTGCTTTTAGTCAATGTTTCAGAGCCTAGATCTGTGTCTATGTGCAGGTCTCTCTCTGTTTCAGCCTTTTAATTTTCCAAATGCCATTCTCCACGCTGCTGTCTCTTTCTTCAGTGCTCTGTTTCTGTGTGTGACTGTGTCTCTGGTCTGGGTGGGGAGTATAGACTCTGACCCTGGATCATGCCTTTGCAGCTGGGAGACTGCCAAACTCTAAAACCGGTTCAAGCTCCCAGAGTCTTACTCTGGGACCTTTCCCAGGTTGGGACATGGTGTACTCAGGACCAACTGACTGGGGCACCACCTGCCTGTGCATGGCCTCTCTGTGGTGTTTATGGCCAAGTCTTTGGTCATTAGGGTCTGTGCCTTCAGACATTTAGGGCCATGTTTCTGCTCATCCCATGGCTGCAGAAGAGACTCCTAGTGATATAGATTACTGTGGGATTATCTGTCCCATCTTGCCATGAACTCCTAGTGTGGACTGCCCCACATTCACTGAAGAGTGTGTAACTAGTCCTCACCTATATGGTATCATCAGTTTCCTTGAGTCCAAGGTCCAGTCTGACCCAAACTTTCTCTTTCCGCCATTCAACCCTTCAAGTTGTTTTTCCCTGATCTAAGTCCAGCATTTCTCCTTAGAATTCTTAGAATGTCAGTGAGCTAGAGGGGACCTCAAAATCCTAACAGTACTCTGGTTTTTGTCTTGGGTTCCAAATAACTAGGGTTCCACAGTGGGAGGAATGCAGGGTCTGAAAGTTTCTTAACATTTTGGTCTTTAATAGTATTTTTTTTCCGGTTAAAAAGTAATGCATGGGGGTGCCTGGGTGGCTCAGTGGGTTGGGCCTCTGCCTTCGGCTCAGGTCATGGTCTCAGGGTCCTGGAATCGAGCCCTGCGTCGGGCTCTCTGCTCAGCAGGGAGCCTGCTTCCGCCTCTCTGCCTGCTTGTGATCTATGTCTGTCAAATAGATGAATAAAATCTTAAAAAAAAAAAAAAAAGTAATCCATGCAGGGCACCTGGGTGGCTCAGTCATTTAAGCATCTGCTTTTGCCTTAGGTCATGATCCCAGGGTCCTGGGATCAAGCCCTGCATCAGGCTCCCCTGATTCTCCCTCTCCCTCTGCCTGCTGCTCCCCCTACCTGTGCTCTGTCAAATAAATAAATAAAATCTTAAAAAATAATAAATAAATAAAATGTAATGCTTGCATGCTCCAGCAGAAAACTTACAAAAAGGAGAAAAACATTAAGAGACTTTTAAAAAATCATCTTATTTGTCCCATTCACCTCTTTAACCTCAGCGACCCAGTGCCTGACACAGATTAGATGCTTAAAAAAATATTTGTAGAGTGCATTAACTTCAATCCCATCACCCAGAGATAACAACCACAACTATCTCTTAATTGCTTATCCTTCCAGTCCTATATATGCTATACCTAAATGGGATCATATTATACAAAGAGCTTTGTTAGCCTGGTTTTTTTGGTCTTGGCAATATACTCTGCCTGTTTTTCCATATTGATAGGTTTTTTACATTTGTAATGCTTTCATATTCCTTCAAATAGCTGTACCATAATTTTCCTAGCCGATTCTCTACCACTGGACATTTAGAAGGCTTCCAATTTTATAAGGTTACAAACAACACTGTACCACCCATTCTGGTATACATATATATATATATTTTTTTTTTTGGTATACATATTTTTGTTCACATATCTATTTCTTTAGGGTGCATTCCTAAAAATGGAATTTCTAGGTGATAAGAGTAAGCACATTTTTAAAAAAAAAGATATTTATTTATTTATTTGACTGACAGAGATCACAAATAGGCAGAGAGGCACGCAGAGAGAGAGAGAGGAAGGGAAGCAGGCTCCCTGCTGAGGAGAGAGCACAATGTGGGGCTCCATCCCAAGACCCTGGGATCAGGACCTGAGCCACCCAGGCACCCCAAGAGTAAGCACATTTTAAGACTTCTCATACATACTGGCAAAATGGCTCTGCCAATTTACCCTCTAGGGCTACTGCCAATTTCTCGAAAGACCTAACGAAGTAAGGAAAATCTGGTCCATTTTATCTTTGACGGGGTAGCACAGACTAATCAACTACAAGCTTGCGCCTTTGACCAGAATTACAGCAATTCTGACCACCACCTTAGTTACTGACATTTGCTAATCAGGAGCTAATGGGCTGTCAGGTTTTGGATCAGTATGAAAGGAAAAAACGAGTTAGTAACTTAAAACCTATAAACTTTTGTCCAAGGGCCAAAACATTTCAAACCTTCTGACCCCTGAGGTTTCCTAGTAGTGAAAGCACTGGGGACGACTGGACCCCAGATCTGGCACAGGCCCAGGAGAGAATATGTACGGTAATTATTGCCTCCTTCCTAATTTTACAGATAGAGGACACTGAGGTCCCGCTGATGTCTGCTTTCCAAGGTCCAGACTACAGCCCCAACTTAGCGCCCTTCCAGAGGAGGGCCACCCACCTGCCCCACTCAGCGCTGCCTGAGCTGGCTTCTCGCACCTGCAGCGCCGCCCTGGCGGTAGGGCAAGGCCCTAACCGCAGAGACTCAAGGCCTTTCCGCGGGCCGCCGCGCATGCTCCGTCCTGCGCGCAGCCTCCCGGCGCCAGGGGGCGCACTCCTCTCTCTGGCCCCGCCCCGGGAGCGGTTGGGATTTGAATGTCTGGCGGGCCGCGGCCGGAAGAACGGACCCCTCAGCTTGGCATGGAGGGATGGGGCGCCAGCAGACGGTGCACAGTTCAAGAGCAGCGTGCCCGTTGGGAGCGGAAACGCGCCTGCACTGCCCGGGAGCTGCTGGAGACCGAGCGGCGCTACCAGGAACAGCTGGGGCTGGTGGCCACGGTGCGGCCGCGCACGCCCTCCCGTATGGGGCGGGGACCCCAGGGTATAGGAGGGTCTCTGCGAGGTATAGTGGGTCTTGGGCCGGCCGCCTGCATTTAGGGAGCTCAGGCATTCTAGTTTCTAGCAGCGGCTTGGCATTAGCCTCCTCTTCCGGCAGATTATATACCCGTACTCTCCTTCCGCAGTACTTCGTGGGGATTCTGAAAGCCAAGGGCACCCTGCGACCTGCAGAGCGTCAGGCCCTCTTTGGGCCCTGGGAGCTCATTTACGGCGCCAGCCAGTGAGTAGAAGGGGCGAGGGGAAAGGGGGGGCACTCGCCTCTGGCAGTTCACGAAGCTTGGAGTCGGGGGAGACCCAAGTTCATACACGGAGTCTGCCAGTTGCCTCACCTGTGGTCTTGGCCCAGTGCCTTACCCTGCCCCACCTTCCATCTGTAAAATGGGATAATACCACTACCTCCAGGGCAAGGTTATGAGAATTCAATGAGGTGGTGCCTGAGTAGTTGTTGGATTACTTTTACTATCCTCACCCACGCAGAGAGCTGCTTCCCTACCTCGAAGGAGGGCACTGGGGAGAGGGGCTGGAAAACTTCTGCCCCCACCTGGAGCTCTACACCGAATTTGCTGCCAACGCAGAGAGGTCCCGGACCACCCTGCAGGTAACCGGAAGATAATATCAAGTTCTTCCCCTCTTGCCCCATACATTGCCTCTTCCTCTGGAACTCCAAACTTCACTCATACTGTTCCTACATTTCTACAGCCCTGTAGGTGTCCCCCATCTCTCCAAAGTTCACTGTAGGGCTTCTCTCAGGAGCACACAGCTTACAGAGGGCTGGGGTGTGTGTGTGTGTGTGTGTGTACACAGATGAATACAATATAAGGAGTGGCTTCTCTCCCTGCTGCCAATCCTTTCCCTATCACTCCAGGAGCAACTAAAGAAAAACAAGCATTTCCGGAGGTTTGTGCGACTTCAGGAAGGCCGCCCTGAGTTTGGGAGCCTTCATCTTCAGGACCTGCTCCCTCTGCCTCTGCAGAGGCTCCAGCAGTGAGTAAACTCCCCTGGATTCAGCCAACCTCTCTTTTCTGGGTCTGTATGATCACTGCTCTCAGCTTTGTGGGGTTTATGGCTTCTGTCCCATTGCCTCTCTCCTGGGACCAACCGCTCTTAAAAACCTCTTGCAAGAGTAAATGTGAACCCACTGGAGTAGCTGGGGTCTGCAGCTCAGGCCCTTAGCTAGGAATGTGGAAGTCTGCACTGAAGTGAGGGGGCCTGTAATAGAAGCAAGGTATCTGGAAGAGTTTGTTGAGGTGAGAGGTTCGCCTACCTTAGATTTTTGTTCCTGGGGATGTTAAGAGCATCTAGTCAGGTTGTCTTTAGCATCCTCCTTGGATGGATTAATTTTCATCAATCTTGGGAACTAGACTCCCAAATCATGGTCAGTTTGCTCCTGACTCTTCAGTGTGGGAAGATGGAAGCAGAGGGCCATGTGGGGTGAGCCCGGGGTTCTGAGTCCCAGATGAAAGAAAGGGATGCAACCATCAAAAGCAGGTCTTTCCTGGGGTGCCTGGGTGGCTCAGTGGGTTAAGCCGCTGCCTTCGGCTCAGGTCATGATCTCAGGGTCCTGGGATCGAGTCCCGCATCGGGCTCTCTGCTCAGCGGGGAGCCTGCTTTCCTCTATCTCTCTCTCTCTGCCTGCCTCTCCATCTACTTGTGATCTCTCTCTGTCAAATAAATAAATAAAATCTTTAAAAATAAAATAAAATAAAATTGCATTTAAAAAAAAAAAAAAAAGCAGGTCTTTCCTGGCCTTACAACTAAAGTGTGTGTCGGGAGCGATCTGTAGGTCAGGCAGAAGGAATTCTGCGCAACTCTACTTCCCCTCATGGACTTCCAGTTGTCTAATTCCAGGTATGAGAATCTTGTTGTGGCTTTGGCTGAAAACACAGGTCCCAACAGCCCTGACCAGCAACAGCTCACACGTATGTTCTTGCTCCTCTGAAACACAGGCAGGAGGCTGCCTCTCCTGTTCTGGTTCTGCCCTCTAACAATGTCTGGTATGTCCCTATCTTCCACTGACATGTACACAACGTGTCTGTTGCCCTGCCTGCCCTCCCAGAGGTTAGACCCTCACCCTAGTCCCCTCCAGAATAGCCTTTCCTCACCATCAGTCACCCAAAGTCAAATCTGTATCAGGAATGGGGTGGGGGATGTTGTTCCAGGGGCTGCCCGGCTGATAAGTGAAACCGCCCAGAGAGTCTACAGCATTGGTCAGAAACAGAAGAATGACCAGCACCTCCGGCGTGTTCAGGCTTTGCTCAGTGGCCGCCAGGCAAAGGGGCTTACCTCAGGTACTGCACGCTCCCCTTCTCTGTGCCCCACCCCATCTCCAATCCTCAAACTCCCCTTTTCTGACCCTTTTTATGTATTGCCAGCACAAATGCCCTATTTCCTTAGCCTCCCCTTCTTTCTGCTCCCATGGATCATGGTCCTGGAGCTGCACCAGAATAACAGCTCTCCCACCGCCCCCCAGGTCGCTGGTTCCTACGCCAGGGCTGGCTACTGGTAGTGCCTCCCCATGGGGAGCCCCGGCCCCGAATGTTCTTCCTCTTCTCTGATGTGCTCCTCATGGCCAAACCTCGACCCCCACTGCACCTGCTGCAGAGTGGCACCTTTGCCTGCCGTGCCCTCTACCCCATGGCCCAGTGTCAACTCCACAGAGTCTTTGGCCACTCAGGAGGCCCTTGTGGTGGACTGCTCAGCGTAAGTTATGGGCGGGAGCCCTAGTTCGGTAGGAGAGGCTCAAAACAGGCCTCGAATGCCTATGTACTATTTATCCCCTTGGCCTAGGCCCCCTTCAGAGGAACTAAGCCACCTGCATTGAGATGGGGGGGGGGTTGGGGTTCATCCCTAGTTCTCAACTCAAGCCTGAATTACCTTCATGGAAACAGCAAGGCCTTCAGCTTTAGCCTGGACCTTTCTGAGCCCTGCACTAAGTGGTGATTTCTCCCTAGCTGTCCTTTCCCCATGAGAAGCTACTGCTTATGTGCACAGACCAGGAGGAGCTGCTGCACTGGCACCACAGTTTGACTCTGGCCATCAGGTAAGAGTGCTGTGATGAGGCCCATGGGCCGGGAGTGAGCAGTTCTAATCCTGTCTCACGTCTGACACCTGCTGGGCTGCCCCACCCCCAAGGCCATGGGTGATTTTGTCTGAAGGAAGTGCTCATGGCAGTGCCTGAACTGACCGTCTTCTCTCCACAGCAGCCAGAAGAACTAGAAGAATCTTCATTCCAGAACCCAGTTTACTTGAGAGACCAGTCAAAGTCAGAGGAGTACAAAGAAATCTTCAGTACTAACTAAACAAAACACACACAACACTTCATGGTTGGAGAAGGGTCATTTCGGGTTTGCTTGGGACCAAGCCGTTCCAGCTCATCTGACCAGCCCTTGAGAATCAGGAAACCAAGTCCCACCCTGGTGAGGTTCTGCTGACCCAGCCCCTCCAAAGCAGATGAGGGGATTTAGGACTGATTAAGCTCAGTGCTGGATCCCTGGGTGGTTGTTTATCAGGACTGCAGCTTTGTAAATGTGGATGTTTTTATGTTGAATACAGTTTCCGTAATTTATTTTCCCACTGCATTTTAGTAAATATTTTTCTTCTTCCCCTTTTTGGAAAGGCCTTTCTGTCTCAGCTCTACAATAAGGGAAAGAGAGGTGTTTGTGCCCTGAAGGCTGCCCCGCTGGTGGCCTCAGGAATATAAGGAAAAGAGCTGAAGCTCCCTCTCTCTCAGCTCTCACACTGGAAGGTGGCCTCTTTTTATCCTAATAAGGGAAGCTTTTCAGGAAGGCCCAGTTGTTCTTGGGCACCTAGTATGGGTGTGTGTAGGACCAGCTGGAATAGAAAAAGCACACAGGAGTGTCCAGTCACAAGCACAGACTTTGTTTTACTAAACCTTCAGCTGTCATTTCTCCTTGCCGGCAGGGGCTGTGACTGCAGCCCTTCCCACAGCCTTGCTGCATCTTCTCCTTAGCCCCTGCTCCACTTCCCAAGGAGTAGCTAGGTTTCTCGTCTCTGTGCTCCAGTGTAGGGGCTCCTCCCAGGCCTGACTGTCACCAGCCTCCGCCTCCTCCTCCTCTATACATAAATCCTCAGGAAAGGGTAGGCTGGCCTCTGTGAGGGGAAAGATCAGGGATATTCCTATCTCAGAGATTGTCTCCACCTCCACAAGACTCACACCACCCAACCCTTTACCTGGTTCTGGAAGGTCCACACCCTTGTTTGGCTTGCTGTCTTGTAACAGCTGGTGGATGGTCTGAAGCTTCATATTCAGAAGCTCTTGCTGGGCTCCAGCCAGGGTAGTCACACTGTAGAAAAATATCCACTCAGAGGCTAGCCGATCTGCCGCCACCTCTTCCACCTATCACAAAGCTCCCCTGGCCACAGGGTCACTGCTCTTCTTACCGCTCAAAAAGGGGGTCCAGCTGGGCCATCAGATTGTTCAGGTGTTGCTCTGTCTGGGCTAGCTGTTGTGTCAACTGGGCCAGCTGTTGCTCTGGGGGTAAAGGAGAAAAGGAGAGCAATGGTTATTTGTATCTTCTGTGGTCCTGTAATCCCCCACCAAATACAGGCTTGTGCAAAACCCACCTGACTGTGATGATTCCTTCTTGCCTTCCTCCTCCTGGAGAACTGCAGCCTCATCTTTCCCCTGATGAAATAGAAGAAAAAGAGGGCTAGCCTGCAGGAACAAGCTTCTCCGTCACCTCCGTCTCCAAAGCCATGAGAGGAGAAGGATAATTTTGAAGTCGAGAAAGCCATGGAGATTTTACTTTAGAGAATCATAATCACACCTAGTCTAGCTCCTCACCTGGGACGTGAAGCAACATGTCAGTATGCCCCCACACGGGGTCATTCAGTCTAATGAAACACTCCCAGGAATGAGCATCTCTCTCCAGTTTGATAAAGCTCTGGTTGTTAGTTTATACACAAAACCAAAAACTTTATGTATCTTCCTTCCATGTTGCCTTCCAAAACCATGTCTTTTCAACACGATAGCCATTCAGGAATTTGAAGACAGTGGTCTTTACGCCCTCCCCTTCCCCATGTCTTCTCTGGTTTAGTATCTCTAGTTTTACTCAGTCGCTGTTCATTTGATATGGTTTTCTCTGGTTGCTCTACTGGGCACCTAGTGTTCTTAGAAATAGTTCCCTGAAGAGAATAAAATTCTCCCGAGTGTTCTGATCAGAAGATGAGATGCAGGGGTGCCTGGGTGGCTCAGTGGGTTAAGCCTCTGCTTTCGGCTCAGGTGGGATCGAGCCCCGCATCGGGCTCTCTGCTCAGCAGGAGCTTGCTTTCCTTCCTCTCTCTCTGCCTGCCTCTCTGCCTACTTGTGATCTCTGTCAAGTAAATTAAAAAAAAAAAAAAGATGAGATGCAATACCTTGTTCCTAGCATTGCCTGGGGAAGTGGGTTTCACAACACACGACTGAACTTTATTATTCAACTAATAAACTGCTAAGTTATAGGTTTCTTCCAGATAGTACTTGGGTCCACAAATATAATTTATTATTGATTCTCTTTAAATTTCATCATGATGGTCCCTCATTATAACTTGTCAAGTCTATTTGGAATCATGACTAGCTATCCCTTTTAACTTCATATCCCCTCCAAGTTGGTTCAGCCTTCTACTTCCTAATGCAAATAAGTAATCAGGCCAGGCTTGAGGATAGAGCCTTGGAAGGTATTATTTTCCATTCCAACCATTTCCATACACTAAAATGTACTGTCATTTTACATTTCAGGGCCTCCTTTCTAAGGAGAACATGAGACTAGAGCCTTCCATATTGTGGCTACAGCAACCAACACTTTGTGCCAAGACTAGAATCCTACCAGCAGCCACACTTCCGTAGTATGGACACATACTTGCTGGGTTCAAATCCCAGTTACTACCAGCTGTGTGTGACTTTGAGCAAATGACTTAATCTCTTCATTGGACTGTTGGGAGAATTAAATGTGGTGGTCATTATTTATTTACAATTTACCAAGAACGCTTCACAACTGCTACCTCGCTGGATGCTCAAAATAACCCTCTAGTGTTGGAAAGTCAAGGAACTACCGTCTTCGTTTTACAAACTGACGGAAAGAAGTGTCTCGTTCATGATACCATAGCGCCCCCAGGGGAGATTCAGGCCCGGAGCATCCCCACCCCTCGTCGTCCCGCACCTGCAAACACTTGTACAGCACAAAAGCCACGACAGCTGCGGTGTACAGCGCCCCCAAAGGTAGAGCTCCCGCCCGGGCCCGCTCTCGTTGGTCCTTGGGCGGCGACCGTCGCCGGGGTTCTGTGGCCTCAGGGCCAACCTGGGCATGGTCCCCTGCTGAGGACGGCAGAGGTGGGTCAGTAGAGCCCGGGCCTGGGGACCCATGGGCAGCCTTAGCCTCCCTCCAGAAGCCCTCGCTGATACCTGGGTGTGCCCGGAGGTCGGGGCTGGGGCGGTCTCCGAGGACCCCGGGCAGTGCAGACACAAGTAGCAACCCCAGCAAACCCGCAAATGGGACCGACCTCGCCATTGCAGGCCACAGAACCACGGCCCCGGAGGCGCCAGAGTTGGCCGGGAGTCCCGCTGCGCATGCGCAAGAGGGGCGGTGCGAGGGTCGCGTACCGGGACACGCTGGGAGGTCACGCCCACTTAGTGTGTGGGCGGGGCACGCTTATTAGCATAGGACCTAGGCCCAACTTTCCCAAATGAATCCATTTCTTGTCTATTTAGGAATTCTATTAGCCAGAATGCTTCTAGGAGCCTACAATCTTATAAGATAATGCTGGAAAATGGATTTTATTTCTCATACTCGCAACCTATTCACCCTAAGCAAAAAAGGCTTAGAATGCCGAACCTTAAAAGAGTGATCGTGGAAACTACGTGCAGTTCGTGCTGAAGGCCTGTTTCCTAGGCTACAGACGGAGGACTTGTTCCTTATTCGTGCCTAGGGGAAAGTCCCCGGACCCTTTGGCAGAGAGTGCCGCGTGCGCGTGCACGTTGACTTTCCCTGCTTTGCACTATAACGTCCGCCAAGAAGCGATCCCGTGGGCTGCGGCGGAGCTGAGCGGCGTGCTGCGGGGCGGTCGTCCGTCAGCATTTCTAGTTACGCAGGCAGTGCGCGCGTCTGTGCGCACCAACCACACGGGGCTCATTCTCAGCGCGGCTGACTTTTAGAAGTGGGACTAATAGGCCCTCTCCTGCGGAGGGTCTCTGTTCTGGGTACCGCTAGCGGCTCAAGGATGGAGCCGGCACGTGGTTTGTTTAATTCACCCCTGAGTCATTTTCTCCTATGACCCGACCTAACGCGCTGTATGTGTCACATCGGTTGGAGTTTCTTTTTTTTTTTGCAGTTCCCTCTTCCTACAGTGGCCTTCTCTACCCCCACCCTCTTCAATCGGCAAATGTTTCTAATAGCCACCATTCATTGTGTAGCACAGCACACAGTAGACTATGGACTGATGGCCTAGAACCTGCCTCTGCTACTCGAAAGCTAAATGACTTTGGGCAAGTTACTTAATTTCGCTCTGTGCCTCAGTCTCCCCTCTGAGCAATGGAGATAATGATAATACACTATCTGTACCTTACGGAGTCGTTATGATGATCAAGTGGGATAATCCAAGGAAAGTCCTTAGAACTAGGCGTACTGGGCACGCCTGGGTGGCTCAGTGGGTTCAAGCCTCTGCCTTTGGCTCAGGTCATGATTCCAGGGTCGTAGGATCAAACCCCGCATGGGGCTCTCCGCTCAGCCGGGAGCCTGCCCACCCCCCTCCTCTACCCGCCTCTCTGCCTACTTGTGGGAGAGAGGAAAAAAAAAAAAAAAAAAGAACTGTGCCTACCCACCGGTGATTTTAATTTGAGCAGCTGCTACGAGCCAGGCCCTTGTAATTAGAACTCTCTTCAGCACCTTCCACTGCTATTTCCTTTCTGTACAGTTAACGTCTAAACACCCTTCAGATCTCAGGTGTGTTTCCTTCATTCAGAATCCTTAACTTCGAATTTATTCATTAATGCAGCTATTGTGCTTTCTTTCAGCCACCATCATATGTTAGTTATATCTCAATGAAGCTGGAAAAAATCCATTTTGGTTCTTTAAAATCAGTTAATTAAAATCAATTAATCCATTAAAATTAATTATAAAAAGAAAATACCACCAGACTGCAAATTGCAGGAGAGCAGAGGCCATATATCTTTTCTTTACAATTTTATTCCTACAGCTTAGCACAGCACCGAGCGCAGGCAGACACTCAATGAATCCTTGTTGAATGAAATACAACCAAACAAGTAAGTATAATTAAGATCTTTAAAAAATATATACTTTATTTGAGAGCGAGAGACAGCACAAGCAGTGGGGTGGGCAAAGAGAAGCAGACTCCCTGCTCAGCAAGGAGCCGGACCCGAGCTGGATTCCAGGACCCACAGATCATGAGTTGAGCTGAAGGCAGACATTTAACTGACTGAGCCACCCAGGAGCTCCTAACTAAACTCTTAAAGAATGAGTCCTGGGGCGCCTGGGTGGCTCAGTGGGTTAAAGCCTCTGCCTTCAGCTTGGGTCATGATCCCAGGGTCCTGGGATGGAGCCCCATATCAAGCTCCGCATGGGGCTCTCTGCTCAGCGGGGAGCCTGCTCCCCACCGCCCCCCCCACCTCTGCCTGCCTCTCTGCCTACTTGTGATCTCTGTCTGTCAAATGAATAAAATCTTAGAAAAAAAAAAGAGAGAATGAGTACCGGTTCAGGCTCCATGGAAGTCGGCTTCTCCCTCTCCCTCTGCTCACTTCTCTTGCTCATACTATCTCCTTCCCTCTCAAATAGATAAATATTTTAAAAAATTAAAAAAACAAAGAATGAAGAAACAAAGGTTCAGGAAGGTCAAGTAAGTTCATCAGGTAAGAGGCAAGTCAGAGATTCCAAAGCTTTCTGCCTGTCTCCCTATCAGTTACCACATATCACCCCCCACCCCCAGCCCTTCCTTTCACCTCCAGGACCTCAGGCAGACCTGGAGAGTTCCCGTGTTTCATGTTGCCTTTTAATTGTCTGGGACACATTGGGTCATCTTCCTAATTAGATCAAGAGCCCTTTGAGGAAAGAAACCATTTCCCACTCACATCTTTATCTCCAAAGCTTGGCACATAAGCAAGCAATGGGCACAGATGACAAACGAATGAGGTGTATGTGTGCTAAATAAATGAATGACCTAGGAGTGTATCTTCTTGTTCTCCCAGAAATGGAGGGGGCAGGGACAGGAGGAGAGACCCACACTCACAGGAGTTACCGTAGTCTAACTGATCTAGAGGGATCCTGGTTGCAGAGCCGTGTCGTCCAAACCTGACCCTAAGCCAGCTGGCATAGTCAACATAAACAAGTGGTTCAGGCCAGGTATAATATGATAAGTGGCCCTTGACTGATAGCTGCCTTTAGGGAATTTGAACCCATTATTGCCAGACGTATCACTGACCTCTGGCCTAAGGAACCTGAAATCCTTTTGCATCAATAGCAGCCCACGTGGTTGGGTTGTATTGAGCATCACATGTGCTCCACTTCCTGAAGGGAACAAGTGCGAAGACATGGCTCAGTTTCCAGGATGTACTGGGGTAGCAGTTTCTTTGATTCAACTAACATTTTTTTTTTTTTATTCATTTGACAGAGACAGATCACAAGTAGGCAGAGAGACAGTCAGAGAGAGAGAGAGAGTGGAGGAAGCAGGCTCCCTGCTGAGCAGAGAGCCTGATGCGGGACTCGATCCCAGGACCCTGAGATCATGACCTGAGCCGAAGGCAGCGGCTTAACCCACTGAGCCACCCAGGCGCCCTGATTCAACTAACTTTTGAGACTGACAGTTCTTGGGACAGTTTGGATAAAGTGGGTCGGGAGGGGGAGAATATAAGTTTCCTCTATGCCCTAAACTATTATACCAGTAATAATAAGAATGACAATGGTCATCTTATTTCCTACACTCAGCCTTAGGGTGTGATGGGATGTTAGGTACTAGGAAGCCTCCCCGTCTCATTCCTCTTGGTAGTATGCTCAGTGAGGAATATATTCTCTCTCATGGGTCTCAGGGTGGGAGAGAAAAGGCAGACACTCTGTGGCAGAGAGGAATCTCTGTCCTAAGGCCTGGCTTCCTTGTCTTGTTGGTCCTGCCCCATGCTACGTTGTCTCCTGGGAGTCTTCATGGGCTCACCTGCACAGTGGCACAGAAATTGCAGGCCTGCTTCTCTTCTCTGGCCAAAGAAGGTATAGGGCTGCGAGGGGTGGGGGCGGAAGCTTGGGAGATGCTGGGTGGCGCAGGTGCAGGCACAGGGCGGTGTCTTTGTTCTTTCGCTCATCCCTCCCCTCCCCCTTCCTCCCCGGAAACCAGTGACTCTGCCACCAGCAGTATTGGGGATGAACTGTGGGGGCCAGGCCTGGGGAGGGACGAGAGTAAAGGGGCCTGCAGCAGCAATCAGGCCATAAGCCAGGCTGACCCCCTCAGCGCAGGGCTTGCAGACTCAGCTCCCAGGTCAGCAGTCATGAGCAGAGGTGCCAACAGCACAGAAGTCACAGAACTGCTAGTGCCCGGTGAGCTGGGCGGGGCAGGGGCAGGGGGAGGGGTCACATGGCCCCTTGTCCCACCTGCTGGGACCTGGAGGGCTGGGCTGGGCTTGGCTGGGCAGTAACAGCCCCCATACCCTGGCGTCCACAGGAATCCCCACTGTGACTCAGGCCTGGGGATTGTGGGCCCTCTTAGGGGCTGTGACGCTGCTGCTTCTCATCTCACTGGCTGCACACTTGTTCCGATGGACTAGTGGCCGGAACAGAAGCCATCCGGGACAGGGACGGTGAGTAGGGACAACAGAGATAGGTGACTGAGATTTCCCTCTTACCCAGATGTCCCCTCATCCCTTCATCTCTGTCTTTTTTTTTTTTTTTTTTTTCCTTCATCTCTGTCTTGCAGCTCTGGAGGATCTGTGGAAGAGGTCCCCCTATATGGGAACCTGCCTTATCTTCAGACTGGTAGGGAGCTGGCAAAGGGGAGGGGCACCAAGGCCATGCACGTCCTGGGTGGGTGGGATGAGGGATGGCAGGAGGAAGAATAAGAAGCGACCAGATTACTACTGTTCCCTATCCCAGGTCGGCTGTCTCAAGAACCGGGGCCAGACCAGCAAGATCCAGCTCCTAGAGACCCCGTCATGGTGAGTCAGTTGTGGCTGAGGAAGGGGGGAGGGAAGGAAGTGAGGGCTTCTCCAAGGGTCCAGTGAATTTCTAACAGCCTTGCATCTCCAGGCTACAGAGAAAGTGATGTGCTATACCAGCCTGCAGTTGCGGCCTTCTCAGGGCCATCTCCCCAGCCCCGGAACCCCCATCAAGTACTCAGAGGTGGTGCTGGATTCTGAGCCAAAGCCCCAGGCCTCAGGCCCCGAGCCGGAGCTGTACGCCTCAGTGTGTGCCCAGACCCGCAGGGCGCGGGCTTCCTTCCCAGACCAGGCCTATGCCAACAGCCAGCCTGCACCCAGCTGAGACGGAGGAGCTGGCAGAGTGGGACGATCATCACCCCAGCCTCCTCTGCTGCAGGGGTTACTGCTACCCTGCCCCACCATGACTGTTTCCCAACCACCCCCCAAAGACAGGTAGTAAATGTCTGGTCACAGGAGGTAATGTTTCCCAAACTTCCCCTCTAAGTGAGGGAGACACTTCAGGGGAACGAGTAGGTCCCTGGTTTCTTGGGGATGGAGGAAACTATCTATTCCCCTAAGGCCCCAAGCTCCCGAGTTACTTACTTCCTGTCCTTGTGGATTTTAACCAGATCCTCTCTGTTCTGGCTCCCTTAAAGTCTATAGTTCGGTGTCCCCTCAGATACCGGAAATGGGCAGTGGTGGAGGGGGTAACCGCCTGAGAGGAGAAGGGTGGGTATTTCCTTGGGACCCCATAGTCTGGAGGGATCCTGGAACCTAGCGACCTGAGGAACCCAAGCCTAGCTTCTTATCTGAGAACACTGGCTGGAGAATACCAGCCCACATCCTGCTGCCTCTGTTATGTCCCCAAGTTTTCAAATAAAACTTCTCAGAAAGTGTTTAGATTTTTATCTAGAGGCTTCAGACCTGCAACAGGCGCTATGTGGTGGGTTTGTGAGCTTTGCTCTCTGTACAGAGCACTTCTGGGGGCGCCTTGCTGGACCAAGAGTGTCAGTGGCATCAACACTGCCAGGGAGAGTGCTAGGGGTGGAGGCTGGAGCCCAGCTCAAGCTGTACTTGCTGCTAGATCATCGTTAGAATTTGCACTCAGAGCCACCCCACTCCCATCACCTGGTGTTGCAAGCTCCCCAGCTCCTGACCCACTCTCCCCATGGCCTCTATGATTGTGCTGCCACCAGCCACAACCTCAAGTCTACACCACTTCACCCTACGGCTTCTGTAGAGGTAAGTCTGGCTTAATAGACCTTTCTGAGGTTTCAGGGCCAGAAGATAGCGGAAGCCAGGCTTCTACTTCCAAACATCTCTCCTTCCCACTCACAGTCCCAGAGAAAACCAGAGTAGGGAACTGTGCTCCTGAGCCTTACCTGGTGGTCCCAATAAGGCAGACCCTCTACACACACAGAGAGAATAACCCAAATGCCAGATCCGCCTCCGTGGACCTCAACTTGGGCCTCCCCCAGCAGAGGCGCCGGTCGCGGTAGCAACAGGCAGCTGAGGCTGTGTGTGGGAGGGAAGGCGGCTTTGGGGGCCGGGACCGGATGCGGGGAACCACTGGCAGCGGGATGTGGGGTTCAGAGGATTGCTAGTCAATTCCGCGGCCTGGGGGACGTGAAAGACAGGCTCTGTAAGAGAAGGGGCTTGGGGTCCCGCCAACCCACTGGGACGAGCCGAAAACTGCAGCCGAGGCCTCAAAACACCACCATCGCAGGACTTAACACTCCCCCTTACATCCACTCTGCCCATCTCCGGACCAAAGCCGGAGCGCCCCCGTCAGGCACATCGCAGCCTTGCCACGGCCTCTGCGCATGCGTAAAACTGCCCAGTCCACAGCATGCTGGGAAATATAGTCCCGACAGTTCCCCACCCTTACCCCCCTTAATCTTACCCGCCCCACGAGTTTAGCCCTACCCTTCGCGGAGCTGGGACCCTGTGGCTCCTAGAACGGCGTTTCGCGGTTCGCGGGACGTAGGGACTCACTAGATCTGGAGCTGGGTGCGGTTTGAACGTTATTTTCCTTCTGGTCCCTGAAGCCCGGATCTTTTACCTTCTCTCTTCTCTACAACCCTTTAATTTTTCTGTCTTACTCGTCTGTCTCCGAGGCTCGTGCCCTGGCCGAGGCCCTCAGGACTGTGTGTGTGTGTTTGTGTGTGTGGCAACGTCCTAGTTGATCCCTGCGTCTAAGAAAAAAAAAATGGGGCAGCCAGCTCCACCTCAGACATCTTCGGGGACCCCTTTGGTCAGCTCATTTCCCAAACACCTTGCAGTTGTCTTCCCTTCTGTAGCTCCAGGGGTGCTTTCCTTAGTGGTCTCCCTTCCCTGACTGGTGTAAGATCCAGCCACTAGGAATGCCCTGTTCCAGGGCGCCTGGGTGGCTCAAGTGTGTTAAAGAGAATGCCTTGGGCTCAAGTCATGATCCCAGGGCTCAAGTCATGATCCCAGGGTCCTCGAGCCCCACATCGGGCTCTCTGCTCTGTGGGGAGCCTGCTTACTCCTCTCTCTCTGCCTGCCTCTCTGCCTACTTGTGATCTTGGAAATAAATAAATAAATAAATAAATAAAAAGAAAGGAGTACCTTGTTCCTGGCATATTCCCAGGGGAAGATCATTGGGGGGAAGCCATGAGAGCCCTCTGGAGTCTGGAGCCCCAGTTTTCCCCCTCTTCCTGTCATCTCAGTTGGGAGGACTGGGGACAAGCCCAAGACCCAAAGAGGAAGGGCCTCTGGGATGGTCAAATGTTCAATGATAGAAGGTTCTTAAGGAATCACTTGTAGGGCCACCTGGGTGGCTCAGTCATTAAGCGTCTGTCTTCGGCTCAGGTCATGATTCCGGGGTCCTGGAATCGAGTCCTGCATCAGGCTCCCTGCTTGGCAGGAAGCCTCCTTCTCCTTCTCCCACTTCCCCTGCTTGTGTTTCTCTCTCACTGTGTCTCTCTCTGTCAAATGAATAAGTAAAATATTTAAAGAAAAAAAAAAAAGAATCACTTTTTAGGTGTGGGGGGGCTATGAAGCCATCCAGCCAAGAACCCCCCATCTTTGGCCTTGCTCTGTACTCTGTAAAGATGAGTCTAAACTTCCAAGCTTGTTTTGGCTGTAAAGAGGGAAACAGAGCTGGGACATGGAAAGAGACCAAGTTGTAATGACTTCATTTGGAACCTTGGATCCAGACATGCCTAGAGCTATATCTGCCTCCTGAACTTTTTGGTTATGTAAGCTAATGCATTCTCTTTTTTGCTTAAGTCATTCTGTGAGGGAAAGATCAGCACACCAGAGCCAGGAGAAGATGCTGAAACTCTGAGATCTTCCCTTATTGCTCAACTCCTCCACCAGCCCATCCTCTGCTGACTTATTTAAATGAACTATAATGCCATTTGACCCTCAAATATTTCTGATTGGTGTGTGCCTCTTGCCAGGCTTTTAAATTTCTAGAATTCTACAGCTGGGAGGAGGCAAATCTGGCCCAAACTTATACCCACTGCAGGAGCCATCCTGCCAGCCACTTCTTAAACATTTCCAGGACCAGGGACCTTACTCCCTTAACCAAGCACTTGTTTCCAATCTTTGTTTTTGAGAGAACTTTTCGGTGGGGAGTGGGGGGGACAAAATCTGCCTGTTACTTTTGTCATCAATTCTGCCTCCTGAGCTGCAATCATATAATTGCCCTTCTCCCTCCTGTACATGATAGCCCTGATAGATGGCCTAAGTCTTTTTTTTTTTTTTCCCTCCCTCCCGGAAAAAGCTTTCTAGAATTCCTTTTAGAGATATTTGCAGCTCCTCATCATTCCCACTGTTTTGCTTGAGCAGAGTCTCTCTTCAAGTGTGATACTAAGAGGTAAATAAAGTACTGGTAGGAAACTGTGGACAGTCCGTCTCTTCACTGGGCATCAAGTCTATGGGGCTTTGTTTGTAAGGAATACACTCACTTAGCCTTGGTTAAGTGAAGGGGATTTCAGATCTCAAATCATAGCCTTGCGGGGGACCTTGGTGACAGGAGTATGTGGGTCTTCCCACTCTGCTCCTCCTGTCCCATGACTCTTACAGAGTTTCTGTGTCTTTAATTTATTCCCAGTTTTTTCCTACTTTGCTAACTTGCTTCCTCATCCTCTACTTCTGGTTTCTGCTTCCTCACAACTGCTTGATATTTTCTCCTCTGTCTCATGACCTCAGTTCAATGTTTAATTTTAGGAATAGTGTGAGTACATGTTAAAAAAAAGAAAGAACTGAAAGGTAGACACCAGTGGTTCTCCACCAGAAGAGACTTTGGCCCCCAGGAGACATTTGGCAATGTGCAGAGATACGTTTGGTCTTCACAGCTGGGGAGTGCCCCAAGGTACTGATCTATAGGGGTTAGAGACCAGGGATGCTGCTGACTGGCCCACAACACACAGGTCAGCCACTCACCATACAGAATTTTGGTCCCCAAAAGTTAAAAGTGCTGAGGCTGAGAAATACTAGAATGGGGCAGGGGGGAGTAAAAGGCCATCCCCCCACCCCAATCCTACTTCTGGTTGTAGTTCACGGAGGCACTTGCTATTAATGGGTTCTGTGTTTAAGTCTTATGGTGATTATCATTCTGTCAATAATAAGAATACTTCGAGCAAGAGGATTCTAGGTACGTGCAAACCCTGGTGAAGCTCTCCCTTCCACAACCCCTCTGACAACTCCCAGCTACAGAGAATGAACTTTAAATTCGCTCTGCTGAATTGCTGGCAGAGTGAATTTCCTGCAGACAAGTTTCTGGAGAACAGTCTCAGAGCCAAGAAAAAGGACCTTCAGGAAGGCAGCAAGTCCCAGAAACAGCTGGCTTCCCAGGAACAATCAATGGCTTTGCTGAGTCTCTCCAGCTCTCTAAAAAACTAATGGTGGATTGAATTTCTCAGCCTTTGAAGCCAGGAGAATGCAGACAAACCAGAGGGCGGGAGAGACCTGCTGGAGGAAACAAATGACTCTCTGACTGAATGAGAGCCTGGGGGAGATATTTGTGAAGGTCAAACACAAAAGATTTCCCTGAACTAGAAAATGTGATATCAGAGCTAAAAACTTCCAAACATAGAGCAAAGGAGAGGACGGATACTGCTAAAACCCCAAAAAGAGGTCCAGAAAATTAAACAGATGAAATATCTCAAAACATGTGACAAAAATATGGAGATGCAAATTATGTGGTGAAAGATGGGAGACTGAAACAGTCCCAGGAGATTTAGCCTGCAAATTCTATGAGTTCTAGGAGAAGAGGAACAGGAGAGGAGACGTCATAATTAAATAATTTAACAGGGAATGTCCCTGAGCTGAAGAAATATACAGCCCCATACCGGTGAAAATTCCTGAACTCTAAGAATGAGAACATGGGGCGCCTGGGTGGTTCAGTGGGTTAATGCCTCTGCCTTCAGCTCGGGTCGTGGTCTCAGGGTCCTGAGATCGGGCCCCACATCGGGCTCTCTGCTCAGCAGGGAGCCTGCTTCTCCCTCTCTCTCTCTCTCTCTGCCTGCCTCTCTGCTTCCTTGTGATTTGTCTGTCAAATAAATAAATAAAATCTTAAAAAAAAAAAAAAAAAAAAAAGAATGAGAACAATGTTACACACATTTCCAGGCAGAAAGAAAGTTCATTTTTCTTATTTGCAACCCTGGAAGTTAAACAACAGCGAAAAGGAATGTGAGGTAATGAAAGAAAAGGCCTGCGACCGGGACCTAGCAAAGGGAGAAAGAAAGGTAGTTGAAGATTTACAAAAGTCATTCAGTATCTCATGTGAGAAATATTTTAAAGAAAAGGCTCTAATGAGACAACAAATGAATCAGAACAGACTTCAAGATGGGGGAAGGTCAAGGGAGGAGGAGAGAAATCAGTGGGATGCAACGAGCCATGAGCTATGTATTTATATCTATATTTCTACGTATGTATAACACATCACTCAAATGCTAAACACCCTTGAAACAGAAGGAACATGTTGTAAGGGAAATTCTAATAAGGACTAAATTATCTCAATAAAACTCTGGAATCAGGTAGTGAGGATAAGGTGAAGGTGAGTGTTCTAGGATCTGAGGGAGAAGGAGGAGGAGGTAGAAAGGTAGTAAAAGTAGTCTAAAGACAGTATCTTACTGAGGTGGAGAGGAAGTAGAAGATAAGTAGAGTACGATGGAAATAGTTGTTCTGTATTCATGAACTAGAACAATCATGTGCATCTATTTAAGAGAACAGGGCAAGGGATGGTAACTATGAATAGAACAACAAACTCCAAATTAACAAGGAGAAAATGGGATGAACAGCCATTCACTCAGTCCAGCAAAGGTAAAGAAGAGTTCCCAACACTGTTTACACATTTAAAAACAAGTAAGATGGAAATAAATCAAATTTATCCCTTGGTATAGGAAATATGAGTGGACTGAATTCTTCCATTAAAAGACTCTAAGACTGGGGTGCCTGGGTGGCTCAGTGGGTTAAAGCCGCTGCCTTCAGTTCAGGTCATGATCCCAGAGTCCTGGGATGGAGTCCTGCATCAGGCTCTCTGCTCAGCGGGGAGCCTGCTTCCTCCTCTCTCTCTGCCTGCCTCTCAGCCTCCTTGTAATCTCTGCCTGTCAAATAAATAAATAAAATCTTAAAAAAAAAAAAAAGACTCTAAGACTTTGTTAGAAATCAAATTCTGGTCAATATTACTTAGAAGGAAGATACTTAAAGCAAAGTGATCAAGAAAGATTCAAAATAAAGACATGGGAAAGGGATACCAGACAGATAAACAGAAGGCACTGGTAATGCTGGTATCCAAAATGGGAATTTAAGTTACTAACTGGAAGAGGAGTGAGGATTGCCTGTGAAGGGGTAGGAAGGAACTTTTAGGGAGATGGGAATCTTCTGTACCTTGATTGTGGTGAAGGCTGCATGACTGAATACATCTGTCAAAACTCATAGGACTGTATGCTTAAAATTGACAAAACTTACTGCAAGTTACAATACAGTAAAACTGGCTTCAAAAAAGTACAAAATTATAGTATTTACAAAATGTAAACAATGAATGAAAAAATAGTGAATACTGGATACTCTCTCAATTACCCTGTATCTATATATCCTCAAAATGCTATAAAGACAGCAGGCTTAAAAACAGAGAGAGAGAGAGAGAGAGAGAGAAAATAAAGGGGGTACTTATTTCAATAACTTATAAAAAGAACAAGAAACCAAAATTAATCCGGAAATATCAAAAGCTGACATGAATGAAATGGAGAACAAACAAAAATACTAAAAAGCATGAATATAAAGAATTTCTTTAGAAGGGTTAATAATTGGGGCACCTGGGTGGCTCAGTGGGTTAAAGCCTCTGCCTCCAGCTCAGGTCATGGTCCCAGGGTCCTGGGATCCAGCCCCGCATCAGGTTCTCTGCTCAGCAGGGAACCTGCTTCACCTCCCCCACCCCCCCACCCCCGCCTGCTTCTCTGCCTACTTGCGATCTCTCTGTAAAATGAATGAATAAAAATCTTTAAAAATATTATTAAAAAATAGAAAGGCTAATAAAGTAAACTTCTTATAAGCACAAAGAAAGAGAAAAAAGAGCAAAAATAGACAAGATTAGTTCTGAGAAGAAAACATGACAGAAGAAAAAACTAAAGAATCAATAAAAGGTGGGATGCATAGGTGGCTCAGTCGATTAAGTGTCTGCCTTCAACTCAGGTCATGATCCCAGGGTCCTGGGATGGAGCCTGCATTAGGCTCCTTGCTTAGCGGGAAGCCTGCTTCTCCCTCTGTCTGCCAGTCCCCTGCTAGTGCACGCTTTTCTCTCTCTAACAAATAAAATCTTTCAAAAAAGAAAAAAAGAATTATAAAATGGTGCAATCTAAAATTCCACATCAACTAACTTGAAAATTTATACATTTATACAATTTATACATCTATACATTTCAGGAAAAAATGTGAATGACCAAAACTGGACCAAGAGAAAGAAGAAAGCTTGAATAGCTCAATCTACCTTTGAAAAAACTAGAATAAGAAGGTGACTATAGAGCTACTTTTGGAAAAGATTGCATTCAAAGGACACCAGAGCTGAGTTTTATCTATTCTTTTTTTTTTTTTTTTTAATTCATGGGGCAGGGAGAGAGAAAGAGAGAGATGAGTGGGCGAGGGGCAGAAGAAGGAAAAGCAGACTCTTCACTAGGCATGGAGCCCAAAATGGGGCTCTGGGCTCGATCCCAGAACCCTGAGATCATGACCTGAGTCAAAGTCAGATGCTTAATGGACTGAGCCACCCAGGCACCCAAGTTTTATTTATTCTTCAATAATGATAATTTCCATGCCATTTAATCTAGTCAAAACTACAGGAAAAGAAGAAAAGCTCCCATATTTAATATTTAGAACCAGAATAATATAATTCAATTCCTAATAAAAATTCTAAGTAAAGGGGCACCTGGGTGGCTCAGTGTGTTAAAGCCTCTGCCTTCAGCTCGGGTCATGATCCCAGGATTCTGGGATCGAGCCCCGCATCGGGCTCTCTGCTCAGCGGGGAGCCTGCTTCCCTTCCTTTCTCTCTCCTGCCTCTCTGCCTACTTGTGATCTCTGTCTGTCAAATGAATAAAATCTTTTTTTTTTAAATGAATAAAATCTTTAAAAAAAAAATTCTAAGTAAAAATGAAAAAGAGGAAAACTGCTGAAATATAATGAAGACTTTCTACTAAAACCTAACAGCAGATATTGTTCTCGATGGTGAAATACTAAAACCACTTCCATTAAAATAAACATTTAGACAGAGGTGCCTGCTATTATGCTTATTTAACATATCTTGGATGATTTAACAAATGCAGGAAGTCCTTAATTACATTTACATTAAAAAATTTTTTTCTTAATAGATTTTATTTATTTGCCAGAGAGAGAGAGTACAAGCAGGCAGAGGAAGAAGCAGGCTTCCCTCTGAGCAAAGAGCCCAACCTGAGACTCGACCCCCTGACCCTGGGATCATGACCTCAGGTGAAGGCAGGTGCTTAACTGTCTGAGCCACCCAGACCCTCATGATGGCCAGTCTGGAAAAGTAATGTGAAGGTCAGTATTGCAAAGACCACATGTGATACACATGGGGAAGAAGGATCCCACCCTCACACCCTAGTCTGAAAAGAAGGCACTGGAAGGGAAAGCAGAGCATCATAAGGGGATGTGTAGCCACCACCAAAAGGGCTAAGGAGGACAGAGATGCAGGCCCGGCCTTCTTAACATACCCATGCCATTGTGGAAATGCAGTCTAGCTCATTCCACTGGCATCCTGGTGTCCTGAAGCCTCTCCAAGGGCCCGTTTAGGCAGCAGACCCATTGATTTTTTTTTTTTTTTTTTGAGCATATACTGGAAACTTGGTTTGGCATTTTACCTGGTGTCCAGGCTGTGTTCACTTGTGTATACTGGTTTTGAAAACTAGGGCATTGGGGTGCCTGGGTGGCTCAGTGGGTTAAAGCTTCTGCCTTCGGCTCAGGTCATGATCCCAGGGTCCTGGGATCCAGCCCCATATCGGGCTCTCTGCTCAGCAAGGAGACTGCTTCCTCCTCTTCTTCCTCCTCTGCCCATTTGTGAACTCTGTCTGTCAAATAAATAAAATCTTCAAAAAAAAGAAAAAGAAAGAAAAAGAAAACTAGGGCATTATCTACAGTTTACTGAATTCCTGCAAATGTTCCTGCAACTGATCTACGGAGAAGGGGCCCCTACCCCCAGACACCACACCCAGTCTCCTGACAGCCCGCACCGGCCCCTGCCCCCAGCTGCTCTATATGCTCCCACTCCATCTCACAGGCCCCAGAAGCCCCCAGGGAGCCACCGACTCCCACCACCGTCTGTTTTCTGGAGGAAGCCCTGATGGGGGGGCTGGGGGAGGGGACCGGCTTGTTGGAAACTTTAATTAAGCAAAGACGGTTAACAGCTGCAGGGTCACCTTAGGAACAAGTGAGCTTGAGAAAAGAAATATTTCCCTCATCTGTCCCCATGACCTTTTAAGACTTCTGCAAATGGCTCCTCATTCCCTGTCATGGTAAAAAAAAACAGCAGCCATCACAGGCACCCTTCAGCCCACAGCCCAATCCTCTGAGCTTACTCCTTCCAGCAGGCCTTGACACAGATGCTCACTGCACACAGACACCCCAACAGACCACGGAGATCTGAGGATGCCTGTTCACACATGCACACTCACATGCATGCACACACCTGCCTCTTCTTCAGGTGACAAATGTGCTTTCCTACCTCGGCGGGCACTTTCTCTGGGAGGGCTGCGTGGTGCTGTTGGGCAGAGCTGTCAGCAGACCCACAGAGCCGGGTCCAACACCTCTCCACACACCACTAGTCATACACTACAGCTGTCAGCGTGCGGTAAGCACCTCTTCCCCCTTTCTTTTTCCTCCCCACAGGTGCAGCGTGTCAAGAGGTTCTGCGGGGGCAGATGCCACCTACTGCAAGTGGGTTTTTTCCCTCCCACAGAGCCTGTCTTGTCTCAGCCCTTTTGCACCCGCAGAAGCAAGCCCTTCTAGGGTCATAGCTTGGTAAAATAATGTTAGGCAGCACCGCTGAACCACTGCTCAACGACCCTCCTCTTCCAGCCGGTTTCCCTCCCTCCCATCAGCCAGGCCTTCACCACCCATGAGGGCCTCCCAGTCCCTGGTCTTCTCCCACAAACACTCCCTTTTCCCTTGGGCCGGGGTGCAAAGGGACAATGTTGAGGCTTTTTAAGGGACAAACTTTAGGGAGGAAAGAAAAACAAAACAAAACCAAGAAAATATCAAAACCTCAGGCCCAGAGTCTGTGCGCTCAACACCTAGCCCTGCTTTGTTTCCTTGCCTCCCTTCTAAGAAGCCACTGCCCTTCTTCATCCCCACCCAATTCCTTTGTTCAGCTGCCCCCCAACCTGACCCCCCATGAGGGTGCATAAGGCTCTCAGTACTGCAGGCTTTTCCAAAAGTGCACAAGCTTGGGATTGCCCCTCATCCTTACCCCCAGCCCTAGCTTATCCCCAAGCCTGTGCCTCTCCGACTCAGTTTGCTGGCTCCAGCCCTGATGCTGGGACATAGGATGCCGTATCCAGCAGGGGACAGGATGGGATGAGGAAGGGGATGATTGTCCAAAGGTGTGATCAGGAGGGAACAAGGGTGGACAAGGCCAGGGAAAGGCTGTGGAGAGGGAATCTAGGGAAGTTTGCAGAAGAGAAATAGTGTGGTCCCAGATCCATCCTCCAAAGCACTGCCACATTCTCAGGAAGGGCTCTGGAGTGAGAACCTCCCTGTGTGTGAGACCCTCAGCAAGTCTGCAGGACTACTGCAGGAGCGGAGCTGGGTCTACCCTGAAAGTCTCCAAACTGACAGGGAAAAGAGCTCCACTAAATCAAAGGCTCCTTACCTGCAGAGAGCCCATACCTGCTGGGAACCCCAGGATGAGGAGCAAAGGCTCCTCATTAGGACCCCCCAGTATGATGAGGAGGATGGAGCTCCACTGTGGGAGATCCTCTGGGTTCAGCTGGGCACAGAAGAGCTCTGACAACACATGGATAAGCCCGTAGACAGAGAAACAGGGGCAGAGAAGAGCATAGGGAAAACCAGAGTAAATGATCAGGAAGACATGCATTTAGAGCCCAGCACAGCCCAAGTGCATCTGGGACGCATGAGGGGGGAGCACAGGCCTGAGTAGTGATCTAGTGACATCTCCAGACTCAACCCCTATGTTCCGGACCTCAGTTTCCCATCCCCTGTCCCTTTAGCAGAGGCTCAGGGATGCAGTCTGCTTCACTGAACCCATTAGTCTGACACTTGCTGACATCTTCCTCTTTTGTAGCTGGAAGTCACAGGGCAAAGCACTAAGCTGTGCAGTCACAGAAAGAGTCTAAGGGTGTGAAGGGACAGAGGGGAGAGTGTCAAGGGAAGAGTGTCAAGGGTGAAGAAGGAGGAGACAGGTGGGAGCAGAGGTGCTCAGGGCAATGGCTGAGGCTATCACCTATGCTGACCTGCGGTTTGTGAAGGCTCCGCTGAAGAAGAGCGTCTCCAGCCGGTTAGGACAGGGTAAGGGTGGAAGGGGAATCTCCTTGATTTTGCATCCCTAAGCTCCCTCATGGCCGCACCCCCACCTCCACCTTTTCTCTCCTCTTCCAGACCCAGAGACTGATGAGGATGGGGAACTCACCTATGAGAATGTGCAAGTGCCCTCAGTCTCAGGTGGGCCCTTGAGCTTGGCTTCTTCTGGAGTAGGGGACAAAGCAGGTATGGAGACCCCAAAGGATATATGTTTGACGGGGTGGGGTGTGTGTGGGGGGGTGCGTGTGTGTGTGTCTTGAGCTGGGACTCTACGGTATTCTTGAGCGGGGGAGGGGCCGTACACAATATCCCTGGAAAAGGAGGGGATGCTTACTTAGGAAAGAGAAGAATGAGCCCTGGATAAATGGGAGTCAGGTAAGAATAAAGCTCCCAGGGGCAAGGTGGAAGTCCCAGTGCGGAGACAAGGGCTCAGCGAGAAGACATGAAGGCAGCCCCCGTGGGGAGACGATTTTGAGTGGGAAGCGGGGAGTTACAGGACAGAGAAGAGGGTAGGAGAGAGGGATGAGGGCACTTTTGGGGAGAAGGTTTAGGGGTGCTGAGTAAAACCTAAAGAGAGACCCAGGAGGGAGACCCGGAAAAGTAGTAAGACCCGGAGAGACACAAGAGTCCCGGTGGAGATGCGGGACTCCGGGGAGTGCTAAGGGGGTCCCAGAGCATCTCAGGAGGTCGCAGAAGGTATCTGGGGCCAGACTGGAGAGGGAGGGGCGGAGGCGGAGAGGGTGGAAAGAAAGGGAATTTCCCGGGTCCTCCCTTCTTGGAAACCGGAGTCTCTGTGGGTCCTCAGGGCTCCAACCCGAGCAGCCAACTGCGTCCTGGAGCTCCGTGACGTCACCGGCTGCCGGGAGGCTCCTCGCGGGTGAGTCCCTCGCCCTCCTTGCGGCGTGCGCCCCCAGCGGCCCGGCTGGTGCTTCGGCGCGCGGGACGGTCGTCCCCACGACTGCGCCGACCCCGCCCGGCCGCGCGGGCTGTTCACCGAGGGCGAGCTGGCGGGATCCCAAGGGCATGGTGCTGGGCCCTGCGTGTGCGTGTCGGGTACCGAGAGTGAGCCCGGGGAGCAGCACTCTGGACTGCGCGGGCAGCCCCGAGAACCCTGCCCTGCCTCTTTGACCCCCATACCCAGATGTATCATTCCCACAGGTTGACCCAGATCCTCCCTCCTTCCCCTTTACGGTGGTCCCATTCACATACCCCCGTCCTCTGTCGCCGTCTGAGATTTAGCTCCCATCCTACCAGGTAGCGCCCCTCAATGCTTACCAGAAACGATCCAGCCCTTATTCTGGAACATCTTCCTTCTGCTACCTGCGGAAATTCACTAACCGACAAAACCCATCATACCTGCACCATATCCTCGGAGGGGTGCTCTTTCCCATGAATATCCCCCACCCACCCAGCCCCTCATTCTCTAAACTTTGCTGGGGCTCTCTGTCCTTCGTCCCACTGTCTCCCTAAGGTCGTGCAGCCTGTATGCAGTACCTCTTTCTCGGCCTGCTGCTCACCAGCCTGCTGTTAGGGGTGGCCGCCATCTGCCTGGGAGTACGCTGTGAGTATGGCTGTCCCCCATTTCACATTTACCCCAAGTCATTTTCTCCCCTACTCTCTACTCTCCCCAACAAATGCCCTTTCCCTGGGCAGCGCCCAGAGTCACCACCAGCATATCCTTAGCTTTTCAACTAGTTTCTAGTCGGGTCTATTTTAGAGTGCTGTGTCTTCCTAATCCAGTACCTCCTAAAGTTTTAGGCAGTCAGCTCTTATATTTCAGCCCGTTTTGCAAAAATTTGCAAGAAGCAGAAAAAGGACGGACGCTGAAGTCTCAGGGTGGCAGGGCACGGCTGAAGATGACCTCCAAATCTCTCATTATGGCCAAACAGATCTGCAGGTGTCTCAGCAGCTGCAGCAAACGAACAGGCTTCTGGAAACCACTAACAGCAGCCTGCGACAGCAGCTCCACCTAACGATGACCCAGCTGGGGAAGAAGGAGGAGGATCTGCAGGGGTCCAGAAGGGAAGTAGCCCAGAATAAGGAAGCACTACAGGAGAAACAGAGGGTTTGCCAGACTACCCAAGAGCAGTTACAGGCCTGCCAGTCTGAGATGGAGAAGACAAAGGAGGACTTGCAAAGTAAGGAGGTGCAGAGGATGACCTTGGAGCAGAGGCTGAGCAGCATGCGCGACAAACTGAAGCCCTTATTCACGTGCCCCTTAGAAGGTATCCACTTTGGGAGACAAGAGTTGGGAGGGTCTCTGTAAGGGATGGATTGAAGCGAGGAGACACTCCTGGCAGGTGTCTCTCTGTCGGGAGCCATTGAGTTGTGGAGGAAAGGGATAGTAAATGAGAGTGGTGGCCAACAGAAAGGAGAATCAAGCTGCATTCTGGATTTAGGGCGAGTCACCCAGCTCTAAGGCAGATCCTATAGGAGGAAGGAGGGAGACAGATGGCAATGCAGATCACACTGTTCAAAGCACCAAACCAAGTCTCTGCCCTTGATATCAATGTCAAATTATCTGGGAACCCCCTGAATTGGGATGTGGACTGTTTTTTTGCACTTTTTTCTAAAGAGAGGGTCTATAGCTTTAATTATTTCTCACCACATCTGAGATTCCCCAAGTGTTAGAAATCCTGATTACTGAGGTGCAGCGTGGCAGGTGGGGGGTGAGGCAGCTGAAGCTCTCAAGCGTGGGCAGCACTCACAATGAGGTGGGTGGGGGTAAGGTTGGAGAGAGAGCTGGCGGGAAGAGTTCATCTATTTTGAAGGCAGGAGCCCAGGCAGTATGTGGGGATGAGGGAGGGGGCCACAGAAAAGGGGAGAGGCTATGCAAGAAGCAGGCTGAGGTTCGGGGTGGGGAACCAGGCCCAAGGCAACCAGAGTGTTCAGGGCCTGGTTACCTACGGTCCAGGTTAGGCTCTGTCTAGCTCAGGGGGCATCCAGAGACTCCCCCAAGGCTTAAGATAGTGAGTTGATGTATAGACACCCCCAGCCCTTGTGTCTTTAGCCTTCTCATTCCCTGTGACCCTCAGTCCCAGGCAGTGCTGCCACCCATTCCCCTCAGCTGCACCCTAAACCCAAGCAACCTGAACTGTTCTTCTGCTAGAAGGCTGGTTCCAGACCAATCCGACCACAGCTGCCTCCTCCAGTTTTTCCCCACACTTCTTCAACCTCACTGATGCCTCCAACTCACTGTCTCCCCTTTCCTCCCTTTGCCTTGGCTGTCACTTCTCTCTCTACCCTTCTTGGCTTCTGGGGCCCATCACTTCAGCCAGTCACTCTTTTGTTCTGTTGTCCTTCTGGTGTACCAGAGGGGCAAGATCTCAACTCTGGATGAACTGCCCCCCCCCCGCTTCCGCACCCGGTGTGCCATATTATGCCATCATTCTGCTTGGTGCCACCAAAAGTCTAGTTTCAACCTCAGCCCAATACTCGGTACTGCCTGGCAGCAGTGCAGAACTCCTTACCCTACCACCCTCTCTCCCACTTTTAGCAGGCGCCCCACTCCATTTTCCACCACTGAGCCTATACATCCATTCACATTTTTGCTCACCCCCATTTTTTGCAAGGATCACTGTGACAGCTTGCTGCGTCATTTCTCCTAAACATCTCTCTCCCTCTCCCACCCATCCACTTGTCATGTGGAAGCCAGGGTAATTCTTTAAAAACAAAATCTGATCATGCCATTCCAGTTAATTAATTACATAAAAAATCATTGCATACATACTACATGTCCAAGCACTGTGTCCAAGCACTTGGGATATAGCCAGTGAACAAAACTTCTGTATGTAAAAAGCTACATTGACTTACTCTTCCCTGTAATATAGAAATTTTTTTTTTTTAAAAGCCTTAGCCTGGCTTCCAAGGTCCCTGCCTACCTTTCAGCAGGCCACTTAGCCTCTCACCCTCTTCCATTTGGCTACACTGACTTTGTATTCCTTTAGTTGCCATAGGACAGAAACTCAAGAGGGTACCTGGGTGAGGACATGAGACAATGTAGACGGAAGAGAGGGAGCTGGGGAAGGAAGGAAGGATCTTTGAGTGTCACAGGTAGGATTCCTGGAACAAAGCAAAGAGACAGGTGGGTTGGGATCAGGAGCACAGATTGGTGTATGGGTTGTGAAAGAAAGAGGGATGTTTATTGCTTAGTGATAGCCAGGAACAGTGGAACAGAGAAGAGAGTTTTTGGGGTGCAAGGGAGGGAAACGGAGAGAGTTCACATCAAGTGTCTTGACAATTTCAGCAGAACAGGAACCAAGGTTTTTGCTTGTGGAAGTGGAGAGAGAGGGAAGGAGGTGGCTAGCAGCTTGGATGGTGTGGGCAAGTTTTGAATATGCAGCGAGGAATGCTTTAGGGAGCGATTAAAATGATTATGAGGTTGATTGAACACTTACGGGGGCCCAGGTCAGGTCAACCAAAGTGTAAGGTCGGGGGGGGGGGGGGGGAGACTGCAATCATTCAGAAATTGGGACTAGTACCACCACCCTATTAAAATAAACCTCCCAGACTGTTAAGGAGTGCTGTTGTGAATATTAAAGACTTTTTACTAAATATGCATAAGAATGGCATTACCAGGGGAGGCCAAAGACAGATTGCAAAGGTGAAGGGCTAGAAGCCAGTGAAGGTGCTGGGACTAGACCAAGGGGGACACTGTTAGCAACCAGACTGAGGAATCATCACTTTTGTCCCAAATGGGGAGATCTCCCTTCTGGGTCTGGGCTATGCTGTTACATTCTTTCTGGTTTATAGATTCCTGCTGTCCCATGGGATGGATACTGAATGAGAGGAGCTGCTTTTACATCTCATACATGGAGAGAAGTTGGGGGGAGAGCCAAAACTACTGTCAATCTCTGTCCTCCGACCTGGCCACGTTCAGTGACCTTTCTTATTTTGTAAGCATCCCCTTATTCGCAGACTGTAGTGGGTACTGTTGGGCGAAGGGATATGTGTCAGCGGGTCAGGAATGGCGGTGCACACAGGGCACGCGTTCCTTTTCCGGCAGCTTCTCAGCACAGTGCTCCAGGCGGCCCCTACCAACTGGCCGGAGTTGGCACGAGAGTTGAAGCTCATGAACTATCTTTACTTGAACCTGCTTCTCATCTCAGCTTTCTGGTCAACTCTCCAGGGCTGCTTAACAGCGTCTTTGTCTCTCATGGCCTCTCAGGCAGAGGTCCCATATCTGGGGGGCTGGATTGTTGGGACTGACTCCTTATGACCACAGCAGTCCATGGAATGACTCCTCTTTCAAAGGCTGGCAGAGATTCTTCACCAGCTGGGGGGTGAACTGAAGGGCGAGCTTATATCTGCAAGGTGGCACTTGAAGGCCACGGGGACAGGTCCCCAAGGAGCTGATGTCTCGTGCCAGTCATAAACGTCCTCTTGTCAAAGCCGAGACCTCCCCATAGTGCTCATTTTCTTTCATTGGCCCACATTCCCCTCTCCCTACACCACACCCCCGTCCTGGCCCCTCGCACTGGAATATTTCTCATCATTCTCCACATACCTCTCCTCTGATTCTCCCCTCAGGTTACAAACTACAACAGCGCAAGTAAGATGTTGATGCAAATTAGCCCACCTGGTTCATTTTGGGCTAATTACAGCTTTGCTAAGAGGTGGCATGTCGAT
This sequence comes from Neogale vison, assembly GCF_020171115.1. Taxonomy (NCBI): domain Eukaryota; kingdom Metazoa; phylum Chordata; class Mammalia; order Carnivora; family Mustelidae; genus Neogale; species Neogale vison. The sequence continues at coordinate 35,916,949 of NC_058099.1, forward strand.
GGCAAACGAGGCACTGGGTAAGTCTGTTAGGATTTCTGGGCATACTCAACCCCATAGCTCCTTCATATAGACATAGTAATGAGATTCTCCTCCTGTTCCCAAAGTTTTGGGAGGTTCTGCTCCCAAAATTCTTTCACAAGTCAGTATTGTAATTGCCTACTTGTCTGTTTCCTTTACTTAAAACTCTTTAGGACAGCCTTCTTCTCTGGCGCCTTTCCAGTACCTGGCAGTCCCAAGCACTTTTTAAAGTTACTAGGTTGGGACTTATGTTGTTTTTCTCTCAGAGGGAGAAGCTGAGGCTTTAGCTAGGACTTCACAGCTCATGAACCCCGGCATTCAACTTCCCATCCCTTGACAGGGCTACCCAAACTGAGATGGCACTTTCTCAGTCAGGGCCTCTTGGGGGCACTATAGTTACCCCTATAGTAAGGGAGGGAGCAGTGGGGCAACTTTGAAAATCAACTCCAGGAACCCTGAAACAAGCAGTTATCTCCTATGATCCCCATGGAGTTTCCAACTTTAATATTTTGGGTGACTTTTTTCCTCCTCTGGTTCTAAAGCCTCTGAGTTAGAGTAGCCATCTGTCCCTGAACCATACCCAAACATGGCCTTAGGCAGGCAGGGCAAATTAAGACTTCATTGTGGTTAACGCAGGGCAAGGGGAGCAAGGGAAGCCAAGGCAGGGTGGGAGAGGAGAGGCAGGCCTTGTCCCAGTTCTACCTCACCAATCTTTAGGTATTATAGTCAAAGCTCAAGCTGTTATAAGGTACAAAGCAGTTGGCCAAGAGCACAGAAGCATGACTGTACTTCTCTTCTTCCCTGCATCTGTGAGATGACAGCTTTCAAGCACCCGGATAGGGACCACTTTTTGCCCTGAGTCGGGTAAGCATGACCACCCACTGAGGCATGGGAGTTGGGGAGCAGGGAGGGAGAGGAACTCAGAGCAGGGGCTCAGAAGCCAGAGGTTAAAACTAATTCCTGAGAGCGATGGTCACCTCCATAGCCTTCAGGGTCTTGGTCTGCTTATGAAGGAGGGTGTTTAGCTGGAAAGTTCTGGAACTGAAGGGAAGCTGGGGGTTCGGCTGTCCAGGGAGGTAGGAGGAGCTGGATAAATGTTCTTAGCAACAGTCTACTGCGGACCTCACTGGTACTTTACTCTTACAGGTACTCATGCCAACAGAAGCCTGCACCCCTCACCCTAACTGCAGTTTGCAGGCCCTAAAATCATCTCCCTCTAGCATTCTCTCACCCTGCCTGGGCAGTGCCTAGCCAAGGGCTGATCCATGCCCAATACTTCTAGCTAGCCTGTTGCCTGCTTCAAATCCTGCCTCAGCAGCTGGACTGTTCCTGGGAAACTGGCGAAGCAGTCACAAGAAGAGATTTTGGCCTCTCCAAGAAGTTCTCATAGTGGCACTGTAGGGGGGTGGAGGAGGGCGCATGGGCTGAGTGGATAGGGGCAGCCCGGAGCCAGCCAGGCAGTTTTATTGAAATATTTTTAAATAATTTGCACGTGTTAGTCTCATGTATCAGCAATGCTTTGTCTGGTTCAGTGATCGCCCATGGGAGAGCAGGCCCAGGGGCTAGATAGGAAATGTTCTGTCCCTTGAGTCCATGCTGAGGTTCCCCTACATGGGGAGAACAGCCGGTCAGCCCTGTCAGGGCTGGCACTGTCCAACGTGTGCTCTGTCCTCACAGGGCATCCTGAAGGCCAAAGCTGGAGGCCAGAGACCACAGGCCCCACTGCTAAGAGCGCGCCCCGGGCAGCTGCAGGCCGGGTGTGGGAGGCTTGGCATGGTGCCCTCGGTGGCAGAGGAGACTGCCCGCCTCACAGTTCAGGTTGCGGTAGCGGGCAACAGCTGGTGTGGGGCGGGGGCACATGGACAGGAAGCCAAAGCTGAAAGGGCCAAGACAGCAGCCAGGGCAGGGCAGCCCCTCATCAGACTCCCGGGGAGCTGAAGGGGGTGGCGAGGGTTCTGTCCGCTCCAGGGCTGCCGCCCGGGGCAGGCTATGCTGAGCCCGGTTCCACGGCTCCCCAGCCCAGCCTTGTGGGGAGTTCACCACCACAGCTGGGGGGTTGTTGTTAAGGGCAGGTCCTGATCTAGGGGACCAGGGCTGGGAGGCCGAGGAACAAGTGCTGATGAAGTTGTCTGTGGCCACGGCCAGGGGCAGCTGGGGAGCTGGTCCTGGGGGTTCTGGCTCAGGGCTACTGCCCTCACACTCCATTCTTTCTTCAGACGAGGGGCCCATACTGGGAGGGCCAGGACCTGGCAGTGCTGTCTCCATACGTCGGGGGAGCTCAGGGGATGATGGGAGCGAACGGCAGCGACGGGCAGGTGTCCCAGGCTGGATGAGGGTCTCTGGAGTGGTCACCAAGGGCAGCTGCGAGGAGGGCAGTGGTGATGGTGGAACAAGGGGCAGGGGGGTAACTGGCTTGCTAGGTGTGTCCAACAGCTTGATCTTGCCTCCCCGGAGGTCTTCCCGGAGTGAGAAGGGATTGACTCGAGTCAGATTGTCCCCCCAGCTGGGGGGTGAGTCTGGTGATGGGGGCAGGAAGAGGTCTGATCGGCTTCGGGAAAGCCGAGGGTCTGGCCTAGGAAGGGTGGCAGAGGGACCCCCTCTTGAAACAGACCCTGTAGACAGAGAAGTCTGTGGTTACTGTTCTCAGCGTTGATCATGGCTCCTTGAGGCCTCATTATTCACCAGGAGGCTGGTGGGACTACAGCTTACAAAAGGGAGTCCCACTGGGTATTTTAGACAAGGGGAGATGTCACCTCTAGCTCTCCTTCACCTCTCCTTTCCTTCTTCCCCTCTCTTGGTTCTAGAATTTTAAAATATTTTATTTAAGATGTCCTTTCACAACCCCCGCCCCAACCTTCTCAACTAATAAATACATTTAGTCTTAATCCCTTGAGTTCTAAGGAAGAGGCAAAAAGAGTTTAGCTGTGTCAAGGTCATGCTCACTTACTCTGATTGTGTGTCAGGGAAGCTCTGGTGAGGGGGGCTGGCTCAGGCAGCTGCTCCAGGATCCATTCCAGATGCTGGGTGATTTCAGTGAAGGGAGCACGAGTGCTAGGTTCCATCTGATGGGTAGAGACAGGGATAGCTTCACTCAGTGCTCCAAAAGAGAGTCCCTACATTTTCTTCCCACCACCTGGAGCAGGAAAGCCTTGCAGCTGATAGATGGGGGTGGTGGGCAGGGAGAGAGAGGCTCTTACACTGCAGCAGTGGATGGCCAGGAGCAGGAAGGGCAGTGGGCAGTCATCCCCTACCAGGGTCCGGAAAGCAGGCACATCCAGGCCAAAGTCCTGCAGGGACAGAGAGAAGGGGCCTTCAAGTCAGCCTTCCTTGGGTTCTCCTTCTAACCCCAATCAGGACCTTAACCTCCAGGGAACCCTCCTCAGTTATAAGCTGCCCAGTCTGGAGCTCCCCCTTTTCGAAACTGGAGACATTATTCACCTCAGTTCGGGGTAGGTAATCTGGGTCCGCAGGTACTCGTGCAATGAGCTCACAGAGAACAATACCAAAGGCAAAGACATCGGCCTGGGGGGAGGAGAGAATGTCAACGGGAGGAACTGATGGTTTTCATGTCAGAATTTTGTCAGAATTTGGGGGAAGTCAGGATAGTTTCATGAATTGGAGGGGTCCCTATGAGGGGGCAAGGGAGGATTTGGGGGTCTCCTCTAAATATTCAATATGGCTATTGAAGAACTTGGGATGGGGCCCTATGAAAGTATCGCAAGGGTCTCTGGAAGGCCTTGGAATCTGAAGGATTGATGTCTTACCTTCTCATCATACAGCTCACCCCGCAACACCTCTGGAGCCATCCAGTAAGGTGAACCTACCACAGCCAATGGCTCCTTTCTTGCCCCTTCCCTGCAGGGGTAGGGGCAGAGTGATCAGAGACATCCCACTCAGATAACCCCCCTAAACAAAAGGGGATGAGGTCAGCCCCCTCCCCACTCCAAAGGATATGTCTCTGGGGGCTTCATTTAGATAGGGACCTTCTAGAAAGTTTGGGGGGGGTACAAGGGCATTCACCTCACCTATACACAGGAATCTTTTCAGCCAGCCCGAAGTCACCCACAACAGCCGTGAAGCCTCGGTCTTCCCGTCGGATCAGACAGTTCTGATATACATACAGCATCCCCACACACCCATCACCTTCTGTTTTCTGTTCTCCCAATATATACCCCAAAGCCCTGTCACTCCAGAGTAACTCCAACCCCCTCTGATCTCGGTTCTCCAGTGCACCCCAATCTTTAAACATCATCACTCCAAATATAGCATGGTACTCTGCCCCTCAGAGCTCCCCGTCATCCCAGTCCCCATTCTCCAGGGCCTTGCTACTCTGGACATCCTAACATGTCTACTATCCACACTCCAATCCACACTTGAATCCCCTTTCATGCCTCCACCCACCTGGCCAGCCTACCTTGGATGTTAGGTCTCGGTGGAATACACCTTTGGCATGCAGGTACCGCAGGCCCCGGGCAATGTCCAGAGCCAGGCGGAGCCTGACTGGCCAGGACAGGGGTTCTGGGGAGCTGAGCAGCTGTTCCAGGGTCCCCCCATTCATATACTGGGGTACAGGGGGAGAAGGGGAATCAACGTCAGGGTTTCCGCCTGTACTCTACGTCTCCCACTTATAGGCCAGGGGACACTAAGGAGGATCACAAAGGTCAGAAGGGGGAAGTCTGTGCTCTAGAGTCTCCCACTCACGTTCTAGGGCTGTCCTTCCAAGACATGTGCAACTATTTAAATTATTAAGTTTAAATAAAATTAAACATTTAGTTCCTCAGTCATATTTCTACTGGTCATATTTCTACTGCTCCCTAGCCACATGTAGCTGCAGAACATTTTCATCACTGCAGAAAGTTCTACTGGACAGTACTTGTTAAAGCGCATATAGAAAATGTGACCAATGGAGGAATTTTATTTGTGGTTAGCCCAAAGGGAAGTTCAGGGAAGCCTCTCATGGGAGGGGGTCCTGCTGCCTTTCATTATTCCTTAGCAAATGCACTGGGCGCTGACACTCACTCCCCTTGGTGATGGTGGGGGTCCCCTCTTTCCTGGCCCATCCTCACCTCTGTAAGAGCGTGCAGCTGCCCCTGGTGCACACAGACCCCCATGAACCTGGAAGAGGATGAAGAAGATAGGAGGGTAGGCTTTAAGAGTCCAGGCCCCTCTGCAGTTCCCACTTTTCCCGCGGGATCTTTCCTTTTCTCCCAGCAAGCTTCTCAGCTAGCGGCTGGGGCCTCTCACCTTAGGATGTTGGGGTGTCGGAGCCGGTTCATCAGCTGCACCTCCCGTAGCGTGTTTCCCCTGTTACTGGGGAGTCTGTTCATTTTCAGCACCATGACTTGCCCTGACTGTCGGTGCCTAACCTGGGGGCGGCATAGGCTGGCGAGTCCCGGGCAGATATGCCAGGTCGCGCGGGTCGTCCGGGTCTGGGCCCCTTAGCTCCAGCCTCGCGTCTAAGGCTCGGTCCCGCCCATCTGCCCTCTCTGCTGATCCTACCTTGTAGACCTCAGAGAAGAAGCCGGCCCCGATCTTCTCCGCGCAGTGGAAATCGTCCACGCGCGCCAGGCTGGAGACGGCGCTGCGGAGAGCCCGGTAGGAGGAGGGGCGGCCCCGGCCCGGGCCTCCACCCGTACTCCCCGGTCCCGGGGGCCCCTCCCCCGGCGCTTCTCCCGGCCCTGGCCCAGGGCCCCGCAGTGGGGGCCGTTCCCCGGCCATGGCCGGGCCCCCAGCCCGGGCCTGCCTCACATGGCAGGGTCCCCGGGGCCCGGGCAGGCCGCGCTTGCCATGGGCGTGCGCCGAGCCCGATCCGGGACGCCGGAGCTCCCGCTCCCGCCCTGGAGAATGGAAGATCCGCGGCAGGTCTTGGGCCCGCCCCCGCCGCGCCGGTTTTCAGGGCCCGGGTAGACGCCGCTCCGCTTCGCTCTGCGCAGGGCCTGGGCCTGGGCCTGGGCCGGGCTGTGGCGGTGGCTCTCCTGGGCGCCGGCGGGCAGGCGGGCGGGCTCCCCGCAGGCGGAGGCGGGCTGGCGGGCGGGCTGGCGACCGCTGCTCCGCTTCGCCGCTGGGGCTCAGGCTCCGCGGCCTGCCGGGGGCGGGGCTGAGCCGGGCCTCCGCTTAACTCCTTCCAGCCCGGCCCACGGGCAGCGGCCACGCCCCCTCAGGTACGCAACCCCCAACCGGTGGCCGCGACACCCTAGGCGTGTGGGTCCGGGACGTCGGGACCAAATAAGTTCAGGCCCGAGCTGAATAACTGAAGGAAATTATGGGCTGATTGTGCGTACGCGCAGCTCAAACGTCTTTTAGCTGCCCTGGGAGTCCTTTCTCTCCTCCCACCCTCAGGCCACTGTTTGAGGAAAGCCGGGCTCAGGAAGCCGCCGGATTCCTGGACTCCGACGGCCAGCAGGGCAGAAAAGTAGACCCTTCACGGCCAGCCACAATCGGAGGTAGCCCAGCAACCTGCCTACCTGCCTGGTCTCCGCTCTGGCCCAGCCTGCCCATTTCCCAGGTCTCGACCCCAACACCTCTGGATTCCCTGACACTTTCCCCTTCTCGGGCGGTGGTGATGCCTCAGGCCTATATAGTGAGCCCGCGGCCCGCCCGTGCCTGGTGTGGCCCCACACCTCCTTATTCCATCCCGCCTCCCTCGAATAAAGTTCTAAAGAAGAAAGGTGTATCCGCCCGGTGACCACCCAGCCTGAACCTTCCTCTTACTCTTTCCTCCAAACGGCCCTATCTCTCTGCAGAGAAGCCTCCACCTGCCCGGAAGCCCCGCCTTCCGTGGGATTCCGCCCCCTCGGCAAAAACCCGCCCCTCCGGGAGACTTCCCTTCGGAGACCCCTCTCCTCCTTAGTGAGACCCTCCCTTCAGAGGGACCATTCCTCAATACGATACTGCCACCGTCAGTGTGTGCCAGAACCCCTCAGTGCGACACCCTTCTGTCTGTTCCTCCCACACAATGAGACCCCACCTCTCGGAGTGACTCCACGGGTCATTGTGACCCCGCCTTTCAACGTGACTCCTCCCCTCAGTGTGGCCCAGCCCTTATCTGTGTGACCTCTCTCAGGAGGTTCCGCTCTCCACCAAGTAGGAATCTGGTCTGCCCCCTCAGGCTAGAGGAGAAGCTGCAGCTGGTCTCTTTTTTTTAAGGGGGCGCTGGGCCCTGAATGCGCACGCGCTGCGCACAGCCGTCCCCAAACGCTTCCGGTTCTCCGCTGGCGAAATAGCCAATTATCGCCAGGGATGAGTGACGTCTCTGGATCGGACGGACGCCTACCGGGCAAGCTATTATGGGCGGCACTGAGCAGCTCGCCACCTAGCGGCGGAATGGAGGGCGGCGGGAGTGGGCGCTGCAAGTTTCCGGAGCCAAACGCGCTGGGATAGAGCTTGAGGGAGCAAGGCTGAATTCTTATAAAAAATTCTCACTTAAGACTGAATTCTTTTAAAAAATTCTCAAGTACTGCATTTCTATTTTTGTGGTAAGATGGAAAGGAAATTTATACAAGCCCAGTCCGCATCCGTGTGGGTGCTCGCCTTCTGACAAGAATCCTGTTTATGAGAGTTGGAGCCGAGTTCTATTTAATTGTCCAATTTTATTGAGTAGAGAAAAAACCAGTCTTAGATTACAAACGGTGCCCCAGGGTGGAGAGAAGGCTAGAGGCTGTGCCCATGCACTGTGCAACTGAAGGTTTCTCACAGGTTTGGAGAGAGAATGGGCAAGATTCACGGTCTTTCTAGAGCCCGTGGAGCCAGGCCAGTCTTGAGAACAACATGCCTGGGCTTTGTGCCTCATACTCATTCTTCCAGAGACCATTCGGTCTCAGCAAAACAAACTCATTCATTATCTTAATGTTAGCATCCACAACTACTTAATTTGTAAGTTTGGTTTCTATAGCTGTTTGAGATCTATAAACACTAGCACTTTATGCTTCACTTTGTTAAAATAGTATTATAATAATTTAATTCACTTATATCTGATCCTTTATCTAAATTTGAAAGTTACTGTTGTTGGTGGTAATAACTCTAAGCAGAGGAGCCGGGATCCTGTTCTAGAAAGATCATTGTGGTTGTTGTATGGAAGCAACGAGACTTGCCAATGCTGGAGTCAGGAGAGGATGAGAGACTGAACTAGGATAGGGATAATAGGGAAGGAGAGGAGGAAACAGTCAACTAATATTGGAAAACTTGCTGATTGATTTAGTATCCAGAGTCAGTTCAGGGGAGAGAAGGAGCATCAGCCAGTACTTTTTTTTTTTTTTTTTTTAAGATTGTAATTTTTTATTTGAGAGAGAGAGAGAGAATACGGTTAGGGGTGGGCAGAGGTGGTGGGGGAAGCCTGATGCAGGGGCTCCAGCCCAGTGACCTGAGCGGAAGGCAGATGCTTAACCAACTGAGCCAGCCAGGCAGGCACCCTGGCCAAGACCATTTTTATGTTTGTAGCTTAGATGACTGTATGATATCAACTGGGATAAAGAACCCAGAAGGAAAAAAGGTTGGGTGGGGGAAGACAGATGATTGCCATAAGGAAAGGGGTGATGATAAAGGAAACTTTGAAGGCAGAAGCCATCATCCAGTTAGGGTGTACAGAGGAGAAATGGGCTGGCAAGAATCCTGGGGAACACCAACATTAAAAGGGAGGGTGGGTGGCTCAGTCAGGTGTCTGCTTTTCAGCTTAGGTCATGATCCCAGGGTCTTGGTATCGAGCCCTGTATCAGGCTTAACAGGGAGTCTTTTTTTTCCCTCTCCCTCTGCCCCTCAGCCTACTTGTGTGCTTTCTCTCTCTCAAATAAATTATATATATATATATATATAAAATGGATAGATGAAGAGATGGATATATATTATATACATATATTTTATATATATAAAGATGGTGGATAGATGAAGAGAATTTCATGAAGGAGACTGAGAAGAAACAAGGTGAAAGATAGGAAGAGAATCTAGAGAGGCTGGTGCTATGGAATCCACGGAATGGGGAATTTAGGGAAAGTGGAATAATGAATAGCATTAAATGTATTGAATAGTATTAAATGTAGAGGGGTCTGCTAAGATAAATTTTTCTTAAGATTTTATTTATTTATTTGGCAGACAGAGATCACAAGTAGGCAGAGAGGCAGGCAGAGAGAGGAGGAAGCAGGATCCCTGCTGAGCAGAGAGTCCGATGTGGGACTCGATCCCAGGACCCTGGGATCATGACCTGAGCCGAAGGCAGAGGCTTTAACCCACTGAGCCACCCAGGCGCCCCCTGCTAAGATAAATTTTAAGTATTGCTCAAGTTAGGCTATTAGAAGATCCTTTTGTTTTTGTTTTTCAGACTTTTATGATGGGAAAATGTCAAACATGAAAATAAGAACAAGTTGAGAATAGAACAATGAACCTTCTGTAAGACCATTTGTGGAGAGCCTTGCACTAAATCACTCACGCCTGGATGGCTCAGTGGGTTAAAACCTCTACCTTCAGCTCAGGTAACAATCCCAGAGTCCTGGGATCGAGTCCAGAATCAGGCTCTCTGCTTGGCAGGGAACCTGCTTCCCCCTCTCTCTCTGCCTGCCTCTCTGCCTACTTGTGATCTCTGTCTGTCAAATGAATAAATAAAATCTTTTTTTTAAAATAAATAAAATCTTAAAAAAAATAAATCACTTACCCCTGCCTCAGTTGTGTTGTTGACATAAATGACCTGGCTGAAGTGAAAGTACCTGCTTTTATGTACCTTTTGTGCCAGTGATTCTCCAGTGATCAATTCTTGGCCAATCTTGTTTCATATATACTCTGTACCCCTGTGCTCTCCCCTCACCTAATTATTTGGTGTATATTTCTGATATAGCATTTCATCAATAAATATTTCAATATGTTACCTCTAAAAGATAAGTATTCTTCTTTAAAACAAAATCACAGTACCATGTTACATCTACCCCCCCAATTCCTTAATATCAAGTATCTATTAACCCCAGTGTCTTATGTTTAGTTTAAAAAAATTGTTTGAATCAAAATCCAAATAAGGTCCATACTTCGCAGCTGATACATCTCTTAAATCTTTTCATTTTTATTTTTTAAAAGATTTCATTTATTTATTTGTTAGAGAGAAACGACAAGTGGGGGAGCCGCAGGCAGAGGGAGAAGCAGGCTCCCTGCTGAGCAAGGAGCCCAATATGGGGGCTTGATCTCTGGACCCTGGGATCATGACCTGCCAAAGTCAGCCACTTAACCAACTGAGCCACCCAGGTGCCCTGGGGGCAGATAATCCTTTATTGTTAGGTGGCTGTCTGTGCACTGTAGGATGTTTAGCGACATCCCTGGCCTCTACCCACTGGATGCCAGTAGCAGCTCCCCTAGTTGTGACATCAAAAATGTCTCGAGACATTGCCAGTTTTCCCCTGGGAGAATGTAGGAGTTAGAAAACAATACTCATTCTACTCTTCCTTCCTTCCTCTACAAAGAGAAACTTTTCTATACCTGTTTGTTATGCAGAGACATATTTCATGTAGGAAAGGCAAGAAAAATGCTTGTTTCCTTTTTATTTTCCCAGCTTTTAGTGAGTTGGTTCCCTTGCATCCTCAAAAAGTAAGTTGTTTTTTTTTTTTTTTAAATGTCAGGGTTTTTATTTTTTTATTTAGAGAAAGCATATGAGCAGACAGGGGCATAGGGAGGGGGAGAGAGAATCTTAAGCAGGCTCCACGCTCAGTGTGGAGCCTCATGTGGGGCTCAATCTCACGTCCCTGAGATTAGGACCTGAGCCGAAATCAAGAGTTGGATGCTTGATTGACTGAGCCACCCAGGCACTCTGAGGGTTTTTTTTTTTTTAATACCCCTTTGTGATTTTTAGTACCACTGTGAACTCAGTTTAAAGTAAGTATGATGTGTCTCAATTGTTGGTTGTTTTTATCATTTTTTAAAGATTTTATTTATTTATTTGACAGAGAGAGATCACAAATAGGCAGAGAGGCAGGCAGAGATAGAGAGAGGAGGAAGCAGGTTCCCCGCTGAGCAGAGAGCCCGATGCAGGACTCGATCCCAGGACCCTGAGATCATGACCTGAGCCAAAGGCAGCGGCCTAACCCACTGAGCCACCCAGGCGCCCTGTTTTTATCATTTTTAAATTGTCCCATTTTGGTCAGTGGGAGTGAGTCCTTTTGACACAACCCTTAAGGTTTCTTCCTATTTGATATGGTAAAATGTTCCAAGCTCATTTTGTGCACTCCTAAACTAGAACTGGTATCAGCTATTTCTTTCAATGATTCATAGTTGCTTTTAGTTAGAAATGGTATTTAGAGACCACAGTTTGGCTACTATGAATATAAGATTATTTGGTCTAGGAAGAGCAGTTTTGTGAATACAGTCAATTACGTATTCTTCTCAAAACAGTCCCCTCTACTATCTCTTTATTCAGAGAATTTTATTCTTTGAAAATTCAAACATGAAGAAAAGTTGAAGAAATGTACAGTGAATACCTGTGTACCTTCATTTAGGCTCAACAATTGTTAACATTTTGCTGTTTATTCTCTTTGTGTGTCTCTAATGTGGTATATGATGTGTGATCTGACAGAATATAATACACTTTTATTGTAGCATTTTTGTAAAGATTTTATTTACTTGACAGACAGAGATCACAAGTAGGCAGAGAGGCAGGCAGAGAAAGAGGAGGATCAGGGCTCGATCCCAGGACCCTGGGATCACGACCCGAGCTGAAGGGCCAAGGCTTTAACCCACTGAGCCACCCAGGTGCCCCTTATTGTAGCATTTGAAAATAACTTATAGACATCATGGCACTTCATTAGAATCGTCTCCTAAGGTCATTTCTGTGTAACCAAAATACCATTATCACATCTTGAATTACTTTCTTCATTTCATTTCTTGATTCTCCTCATATTTTATTGGCTCTTTCTTCTAGGTCTCTTTTGCTGGTCTTCTAGATCTTCCTGATCTCTAAGCAGTGACATACCCAGGGCTCCATCACTGGACATCTGCTCTTCTTTCTACACACTTATGTGGCAGGTCATTCCATTAACTACATGGCTTTAAATACTATTCATATGCTAAAAATTCCCATTTTCTCTCCCACCTTTCCTCTAAACTCAGCTCCTATAATCAGTTGCTTACTCATCAGCTCCAGTTGGTATCTTTTTTTTTTTTTTAAAGATTTTATTTATTTGAGACAGAGAGAGAGAGTGAGTGCACAAGTTGAGGGAGGGGCAGAAGGAGAGGGTCAAGCAGACTCCCCACTGAGTGGGGAGCCTGATACAGGGCTCAATCCCAGAATCCTGAGATCATGACCTGAGCCAAAGGCAGATGCTCAACCAACTGAGCCACCCAATTTACTAATTAATTACTAATATTTATACCTTTGGTTTCTGTTCTTTTGCTTGAGACCTTCGGTGTCATGTTGAGTTGTTGAGTGAAGTAATGGCAGTAGACACCTGTATCTTGTTCCTGGTCTTTAAAAGAATGCTTTGGATTTTTCACTATCAAGTTTCATCTTTACTGTTTTTTTGTACCTATGTATACCTGTTTTTTGTTGTTTTTTTTTTTTAAAGATTTTTATTTATTTATTTGACACATTCAGAGAGAGACAGTGAGAGAGGGAACAAAAGCGGGGATAGGGGTGGGAGAGGGAGAAGCAGGCTAACCACTGAGCAGGGAGCCCAGCGCAGGGCTCCTTCTCAGTACCCTGAGATCATGGCCTGAGCTGAAGGCAGATGTTTAACAACTGAGCCACCCAGGCACCCCCTACCTGTTAGTTCTTATCACAAAAGTGGCATGTAACTAATCACATCCAGAGGCATAGGGGCATCTGTGTGGCTCAGTCAGGTAAGTATCCAAATCTTGATTTCACCCTGTGACAGACTTCCCACTCAGCAGGGAGTCTGTTTGTCTCGTCTCCCTCTGCTCTTCCCCCTGCTTTTACTCTCTCTCTCTCTCAAATAAGTAAATAAATCTTTAAGAGAAACTTTTTTTTTTTTTTTTTGAGAAAGAAAGTGCAAGCAGGGTGAAGGGTAGAGGGAGAGAGAGAGAATTTCAAGCAGGCTTCATGCTCAGTGCAGAGCCTGATGAGGGGCTCAATCTCAGGGCCCTGAGATCATGACTTGAGCCAAAATTAAGAGTCAGACACTCAACCAACTAAGCCACCCAGGTGCCCCAATAAATAAATCTTAAACACACACACACACACACACAAACCTGGGGCACCTGGGTGGCTCTATTTGGTTGGATGTCTGCCTTTGACATGGGCCATCATCCCAGGGTCCTGGGATCAAGCCCCATGTCAGGATCCCTGCTCAGTGGGAAACCTGCTTCTCCCTTTCCCACTCCCTCTGCTGGTGTTACCTCTCTCGCTGTCTCTCTCTCTGTCAAATAAATAAATAAAATCTTTAAAAAAAAAAACAGTTGCATAAAATAACAATTACTAATTCTCCTAGATCCATGGGTTGACTGGGGTCAGCATTCTAAACTAGGACTGGCTAGAGTGTTTTGCTGTGTGCCACCTGTTTCTCTTCCTGGGACCACCTGGATAGCCTAGGCATGTTCATGGTGACAGAAGAAAGGTAAGAGGACAAGTATGGTTTTGCAACTGCTTCCATGTCTCTGGGTCCTAACTTGTCTGTCAACATTCCAGTGGCCAAAGCAAGTCATATGACCAAGTCCAAAGTATACTCTGTCTAGAGTGGGGATGGTAGGAAGGGAGAAAAGATTTCTATGCAATGATATAATACATTAATTAATTTTCTAAAATTAAATAATTGCATTTATAGAATAAATCTAACTTGATCTTGATGTTTTTTTCTTCTTCTTCCCCTCTTCCCCTCCTCCTTCCTATCCTTCTCCCCTCCTTCTAATTATTAGACTTGGGTGTTTTTTTGTTTTTTTTTGGGGGGGTATTTTACAATTTAATTTTTTATTAGTTTTATATTGAAATATAATTGAAATACCATATAATTCACCCATTTAAAGTGTAAAATTCAGTGTTTTTGTTTTATTCACTGAGTTTTGCAACAATCATCACAATGAATTCTAGAGTATTTTTATCATTCCAAGAAGAAATCTCATATGCATTGATAGTCACTCCCTATGTCCCCCTCTGACTCCTTCACCCATAGGCCTAGGCAGCCATTAGTTAAAACTTCTCATTGTGCAGATTTGCTTCTTCTGGACACTTCTATATGGAATGGTGCAATATATGGGCTCTTGTATCTTTCTTTCACTGAGCCTAGTGTTTTCAAGTTTCATGCATGTGCTAGCATGTATCAGTACTTCATTCTTTTTTATTGCCAAGTAATATTCCATTGTGTGAAAGTACCGTGTTTATCTGTTCATCAGCTAATTGTCATTTGGGTTATTTCCACCTTTTGGCTGTTATGAATGATGCTCCTATGAACATTCATGTATGGGTTTTTGTGTGGACATACATTTTCATTGTCTCTTGTCCCTTTTGATGTGTTTGTTCCTCTGTTCCTCTTTTACTATCTTTGGTTTAAGCTAATATTTTTTAGCATATAATTCTAGTTTTCCTAATTTCTTAAACATTCTAGTTTAAGAATTTTAGTTTAGTCTAAGTATTTTAGTTACTTTCTTAGTGGTTGCTCTAGGGATCACAATCTAGTCAAATTACTGAAAGGCAAACACACAGTTACCTAATGCAGTTGATTTGCTTATGTAGTTGATTTGCTTTGGGTAATCCTCTGAGGATCACTTAGATGTTCTGAAGTCCCCCTGCATGACATGTAACTGGTAGGTGCTGGCTAGTAAAACTATTCATATTTGAATTTACTTTTCATGTAATAAGCTGTCTTATACTACTCTTATTCTCATTGTTTTTCAGTGGTTTCTTATCTAAGTAGATAATTATTTTCTTCTTTTCCAACATTTATGGTTCTTTTTTTTTAAGATTTTATGGTTCTTATTTTTGTTTCATGTACTGTCTACACTATCTAGAATAATATTGAATAATAAAGGTAATAGTGATTAGTCTTGTCTTGGTTCTGACTTTTAAAAGATCGCCTAAGTGAAGGACTATCAACTCTACATGCTGGCATTCATCTTTTTTTTTTTTTTTTAAGATTTTATTTATTTATTTGACAGTCAGAGATCACAAGTAGGCAGAGAGGCAGGCAGAGAGAGAGAAGGGAGAAGCAGGCTCCCTGCTGAGCAGAGAGCCCGATGCAGGGCTCAATCACTGGCATTCATCTTATGTCCATGATGAACATAGCTAATCCTTAGCACTTTTTTCTGCTAAGCCATGGCCCTTTTTCAGAAACCTCACAGTAACATTCCCCTAAGTGACTAGTTAATTGGATTTGGTACAATGAATGAGATCTGTTTGGCCTTGGCTTTTCTCTTTGATGTAGTTTTGATATTGGCTGTTCATTTCAAATATTCTTTTTCATGTTTCTGTTCCTGGTTTACTAAAGAGCCTTTTAAAAATCACAAATGGATATTTAATTTTCTAAAAGATTTCCCCAGGGCCTGTTAGAGTGATGAAATGGCTATCTCCTTTGGTTAATTCATCTTAACTACATTGATGAATTTTATAGTTCAATCATTGCTGTAGTCCTAGAAACCTACTAATCTTTTTTTTTTTTTAAAGATTTTATTTTATTTATTTGAGAGAGAGAGACAGTGAGAGAGAGAATGAGTGAGGAGAAGGTCAGAGAGCGAAGCAGACTCCCCATGGAGCTGGGAGCCTGATGTGGGACTCGATCCCGGGACTCCAGGATCACGCCCTGAGCCGGAGGCAGTCGTCCAACCAACTGCGCCACCCAGGCGTCCCGAAACCTACTAATCTTAACGTGTATTATTCCTTTACAATACTGGTGGGTTTTGTTTAGTTCATATTATGTGCCAGACAGCTCTGCTGCATGCTAGATACACACCTGTGAACAAGATAGACAAAGTATCTGCCTGTATTGGGCTCTCAATTCAGAGGTAATAGAGAACATTTGCCAGTTATCCCTTATGCTGAGCCTTTGGCAGAAATCACTCAAGGTATGCTGTCTTGATATGGCTCTTCCTTTGAAGCTCCCCCTGCTTGTGCTCTCTCTTGAATAAATAAATAAAATATATTTTAAAAAAAGATATGCTGGGGGCGCCTGGGTGGCACAGTGGGTTAAAGCCTCTGCCTTCAGCTCAGGTCATGATCCCAGGGTTCTGGGATCGAGCCCCGAATCGGGCTCTCTGCTCAGTAGGGAGCCTGCTTCCTCCTCTCTCCCTGCCTGCTTCTCTGCCTACTTGTGATCTCTGTCTGTCAAATAAATAAATAAATAAAATCTTTAAATTTAAAAAAAAAAAACCCAAAGATATGCTGTCTTACAGAGCCTTGAGAAGTCCCAGAATGAGGCCATGATCATTTAGTGGAAACTGCCATTAGACTGGAAGACAACAGACAAGCATCCTGCTATTTGCTATCCCTGGTTTGATGTTTTATTTAGAATCTTTCATCGTATAATGTGTGTGAGGTTGTTAGTTCTTGAATATGTCAGGTCTTGAATTAAGTTAACACTTATTTGGTGAATTAAGTGTGATGTGGGTCTTTTGGTGGGAGGCATCTATCTGACCACTTTTTCAAGTTCTTCAGTGGCTATTATTGCATTCGGATGTTTTGTATCATTTGGGTTGATTTTGATTTATATTTTCCCAGACAATATTAATTGCACTGAGACTCTGGTTTGATTACATGGAGTTTCGCATAGTATTCTTCTTCTTCTTCTTTTTTTTTTTAAAGATTCTATTTATTTATTTGAGAAAGAGAGTACAAAGGAAGTAAGAGGGAGAAACAGACTCCTGCTGAGCAGAGAGCTCAACATGGGACTCGATCCTGGGACCCTGGGACCATGATCTGAGACTAAGGCAGCTGCTTAACTAACTGACCACCAGGGGTCCCAAAAATGTACATTTTAAAGATCAATGAAACTGTATGGAACTTTTACAAATATAGTTGAATTTATTTATTTAATTTTTTAAAAAAATATTTTGTTTATTTATTTGATAGACAGATTACATGTAGGCAGAGAGGCAGGCAGAGAGAGAGGAGGAAGCAGGCTCCCCGCTGAGCAGAGAGCCTGATGCGGGGTTCGATCCCAGGACCCTGAGATCATGACCCGAGCCGAAGGCAGCGGCCCAACCCACTGAGCCACCCAGGCGCCCCCAAATATAGTTGAATTTAGAAGTGACTCTGAAAGCATGTCCAAGTTTCTCTTATTTTTTTTTTAATGTGTTTGTTTTTTTAAGCCCATTAAACATTTGCACTGGCAAATAGAGAAGGGAGTTAGAACTGGAAAGAGTCTTCTTTTTTTTTAAGATTTTAAGTAATATTCACACTCAACATGGGGCTTAAACTCACAACCTCAGATCAAGAACTGCATGTTCCGGGGTGCCTGGGTGGCTCAGTGGGTTAAGCCGCTGCCTTCGGCTCAGGTCATGATCTCAGGGTCCTGGGATCGAGTCCCGCATCGGGCTCTCTGCTCAGCAGGGAGCCTGCTTCCTCCTCTCTCTCTGCCTGCCTCTCTGCCTATTTGTGATCCCTCTCTCTGTCAAATAAATAAATAAAATCTTAAAAAAAAAAAAGAACTGCATGTTCCACTGACTGAGCCAACCAGGCACCCCAGAATTAGAGTCTTAACCATCCAGTGCATCTCTTTAATTTTACAGATGTGGCTCAAAGACTTGATTTGCTCAAGCCTATACCATTATTAGTTCCATGCTCTAGTCAGGACTAGACTATATAACCAGTTTCTTTTTTTTAAAGATTTATTTATTTATTTGACAGAGATCACAAGTAGGCAGAGAGAGAGGAAGGGAAGCAGGCTCCCTGCCGAGCACAGAGCCCATATATGAACAGTTTCTAAAGTCCAATGCCCAGATTTGGGTTATCATAATCCTTGGTTTATGATATAGACTCATCATTGGTCCTGCTTTAATTATTAATGTTTAATAATAAGCATTTATGAAGCCACTATCCCAAACAAAAACTGAGACCTTGATAGTAACATACATCTAACTGTATGGTCTCCCCTCCCATTTTGTCTCACTCCCTATGGGGTAAGCATCTGAAACTCATGCTCAACATTATCTTGCTTTCCTTTTGATGTAGTTTTATTTCAACTCTCCCTTTCTGTGTATTTCTTTTTGCCTATTTCAATCCTCCCCTCTGTCAACCATCACTTTGTTCTTTATGCATCTGTTTCTGTTTGCTCATTTTTTAAGATTCTACATATAAGGGAAATCATGTGGCATTTGTCATTCTCATTCTGACTTACTTCACTTAGCATAGTACCTCTAGGTCCACCTAGGTTTTTTGCAAATGACAAGATTTCATTCTTCTTTTATGGCTGAGTAATATTCCATTGTGTATATATATACACACCACATATTTATGCATTCATCTATCAATGGACACAGGTTGTTTCCATATCTTGGCTATCGTAAATAAGGCTAGATAGGGGTACAGATACCTCTTGAATCAATATTTTCATTTTCTTTGGGTAAATACCCAGAAGTGGAATTATTGAATCATTGTATCTACTTGTTTTACTTTTGGTGGTCTCTTGATCTGAGGAATTTTTTTCAAGGGCCCTGTGATTTTCTTTTAATTCATCTCCACTGAGGGGATTCATGCTTGCCCAGTATTGTCTTAAAATCAAATGACTGATTTGGGATCCACCAGAAAATTTTTTTAAAAATAAATATTCCAAGTGATTTTAAAAATTAAGGATAATAGTTGACATATAATATTAATTTCAGCTGTACAACATAATGATTTCATATTTGCACTTACATGAAATTTTACACAATTCCTGGTCAGGATTGAAGGCAGAATGACAGGGTTATAGACTGCTATTTTGGAGACCTCACAGGCTGTGTGGAACAGGGCAGGGCACTAACGTGGCTTTACTAACTGGACCCTCATTTTTTGAGTAGGTGTAATCCCAGTGAAACTTTCTTTCTGCCTGCACTGGCTGTGCTGCTCCCAAAACTGGGGTTGTATTGCCATGATGACTATCCCCTGGAATCAGGGGGCACAGAGGCAGTGAGCAGTCCTGTGGGCCCCTCAGCTAGTTCTTTCACTTCCTTCCCAGGTTAGAACACCTTTCCGATCTTCAGGGACTTAGAAATACTGTTTACACAGGTGGAAACAACAATAGTTAACAGGCCATTCACCAAGAGAAGTGGACTGTTTCTTCATAAACACAAATCTAAGACTCACTGTAACTTGCTTCCTAAATTGTATTAATTCACACAGATTCTAACTGCCATGGTCAGTGCTGCAGAATTTGTTCCAGCCCCTACCTTCTACTCTATACCCCTACCTTCACATTCTAACCTTCCAGTTTCTTAGCGTCACATGCTTTCCCCTCTGTTACTGTTTCCCAACCTCTGTTACTGTCCTCAGCAGTTTTCCTTTCTCCCATTCCCACCACATTCCAACCAAATACTATGAACGGCTCTTTAGTTAGCACTTAACATCAGCTAGACACTGGGGGTAATTGCTCTTTACGTACCATCTTGTGCTACTGTTTTGACCTGCTCTTTTTGTCCTATTCAATGAAGTAGTAACATTAGTGTCTTCATTTTATGGATAAGAGACTGAGGCTTGTTAAGATGAATTTGGACAAGGTCCACATCCCCAAGAAAGCTAGGACTTGAACTACTTTTTGTTGTTTTTATTTTTATGTTATGATGCCTTGTCCAAGTAAAAGAAAACTTAAATTGGCTTTAACAATAATGAAATTATTTCATATAAAAAGGTTGGTTAGTTCAGTAGCTCGTCAAGGACCTAGGCCTTTCTATTCTCCCACCCACCCTTGCTGTATTAGGCTTTGTTCCCAGGTTAACCTAGCTTCCCACAAGGTTTCATAATGTCTACTGAAGTTCTGTCATTACGTTTGTAGAAATTCTAGAGGCAGGGAGGGACACCATTCCTCCTTGTCCATCTCTCTCTTTAATTTGTCGTGCATTAAAAAAAAAAAAAAGATTTATTTATTTCAGGGGGGTGAGGGGCAGGAGGAGAGGGAGAGAGAATCTTAAGCAGACTCTGTGCTGAACATGGGAGCCCAATGCAGGGCTTGATCTCTTGACCCTGAGCTCATGATCTGGGCCGAAATCAAGAGTCATACACTTCACTGACCGAGCCACACAGGCATCCCTGTCATGCTTTTTTTTTTTTTTTAAAGAGCATTTTAAGTTACTTATTTTTCTTATAACTTTCTCTTATCCTGGCAGATTTTTTATTGTCCAGAATGCCATAAACCCGTGCTCACGGATCACTGGCAAGGGGAATAGGACCAGAATCAAGGGATTAGACTAATCAAGACTCATTCCCAGGGCTGGATTCAACCTTCCTTGAACCACCTGGCTGCTCCACAGAACAAAGTTAAAGTTCTGTTAGGAAGAAGGGAGATGGGGGTAGAGAATGGGTATTCAGTGTGCGACCAGCAGTGTCTATTAAGAATCCAAAGGTCCAGGTTGTGTTTTGTGTGTGTTTTTTTAAGTTCAGGTTGTTAACCTTGCCACACTGCTGTTTTTCTGGCTTCTCCCCGCAGGTCCCATCCCCATCCAGCATATTTCCTTAACAGTGAGCCAAGTCTACAACCATAGCTCTAAATGACACATACCAAGGCTGTCCTTAACAGAACAGTGAGGAACATGAAATATATTCCTTGGGGCTGGTGCTCCTGTGGAATCCACAGGTCAGTGACCCATGCTTGGTCAGCCTGGACGTGTCATACTTGGGTGGGGAGAAGAACAGGGGCTCTACCTCCTGGAAAGGTAGACTGGCCTGACCCTGACTCAGCCCCAGAGCTGAGTTCCAGGCATGTTCCCCCCTCTCTGAGAGCTCTTTTCTGGTCCATACTTCTCTGCTCTTAGGATATTAATTCTTTTTCCTTCCTTTCTTCCTTCCTTCCTCTCTCCCTCCCTCCTTCCTTTCCTTCCCTTCTTTTCTTTCTTTCCCCTGTTCTTTTCCTTCATTCTTTCCTTCCTTCCTTCTCTTCCCTTTCCCTTTCTTTTTTAAGTAAGTTCTGCAGCCACTGTGGGGCTTGAACTCACAACCCTGAGAACAAGAGTTACATGTCCTACCAACTGAGCCATCCAGGCACCCTCTGAATTGGTTTCTTAACAAATTCTAATTTGTCACCAGTCTTAAAACCCAACATTACCATCATATTTCCTTTCCTTAAACTCCCACAGTAGAAAAATCCTTATCCACTGAATTTACTAACCAGTCACAGGTCTCCCACATGTCTTAGAAACTTAGAGAAATTATTAGACAATAGAGAAGAAAGTTAAGTTTTAATAACTGAGTGCCAGGTGCTGGGGTATATTCTTTCCCACACTGACTTTATCCTTAACAGCATCCTGGTAAGTTAGGTTATTTTAACCTTCACTTTGGGTTTACGGAATTCACGTTCCGCAGAAGTTATGTCGCTTGCTCAGACGAGGTAAGGTTGGCTTGAGGCCACAAGCTAGTAGGAGCCCATGATAGCCTGACCTCAGGTCCATGGTCTTTCCTCTCCATCCTACATGAACTCCATCCTACAAAGACTACATAGTCTTTGCTGGTACAAAACACATTTGTATATATTTGAGTCTCACAACAGTAGCAGGGTAAGTCCTGGTATCTGCATTTTGTAAGAGGTGCAGAGACAGGAAATGACTTGCTGGAAGTCACATGGAGCGTGGCTTTTCTGACTACAAAATATGCCTAGCAGGGCATAATGATATTTGTTAAATGATAATCCAGATGATGGTGGGTATTCAGTAACTGTCAAAGTGAAACAATTGAAAAGCAACTTAATGTCACTGCTTAGAGGTCTCTAGGTTCCTTTTTCTCCCTGTCACCTCCCCTCTGGGATCCCCTCAGAGACCCTCCTTTCCCCGGAATTCCATCACTTTGAGTCAACACTCTACAAAGAGTAGCACTCAGTGTCTTCAGGCAGGGGGTTTAAGAAGGGCGGGCCCTCTTTAAGATAGAGCTGAAAGGACCTAACAGTGTTTGTTCTCTCACCTCCCACCTGGAACGGGGAGGCAACACTCAGAGTTTCCCCTATGTGATAGGCTGCATTTATTCTGGAGTAGACAAACCAGTGCTACCCTGCTCTCCTGTTCTGCTAGCCTTGGCCCTGGCAGTCCTCACTAGTGTCTCTCCCCTCTCTCCTCTCTTGGCACCGCCTCCTGCCTCTGGCCCCGCCCCACAGCCCTGGACACAGTACACACAGCCTGGAGCTTCAGCTCCAAGGGAAACAAAAGCTGGATTCTCACGGCTATGACCAGCACCTTCATACCGGGGCTGAACCCTAAGAACCCTCACTATATCCCAGGGTAAGACTTCTACCTAAAAGCACACCCCTGCTTGCTTCTGGGAATAGGGATGTAAGGACAAGAGAGCTGTGCCACCTAGGCCTTGGGGGCCAACAGACAAACTGGTATGGTAGGCCCAGGGCTGAGATATTTACGGTGCTGGATGGAAAAGGAAGAGCAAGGGGATAGTGGTAACTGGGCCTGGCATGAAGCTCTGTGTTGTCTTCTCCATGGTAACAGGGTAACAGCAGAGGGGAAGGGTTGAAAACCCAAAGAGGATGGAGAAATGCCTGCTTCACACAAACATAGAGCTGAATCCAGGGGAAAAAAAAAAAAGGAAATCAGGGCTTCAGAGGTCTCTGTATATCTGGGGTGGTGGAGCAGGGGGGAGTGTAGAGGCGAGCAGGTGAGTCCTATGCTACAGGTACACTGGACACTGCCCACTACTTCGGTTCAGCATGGGCCAGACCTATGGGCAGATGACCGGTCAGCTACTTCGAGGATCTCCTGGCCTAGCCTGGCCCCCTGCCCATCGCACACTTCTGCCTCCCATCCGGCCTCCGGCATCTCCTGAGGTTCCCAGGGGAAGCCTGCCTGTCAGGCGTGGGCATGAAAGACTCAGCTCCAGCATGATCCCTGGGTACACAGGTATGTATGGATAGCCTGAACAGATGTCCTGAACCCAGAATGTGTGCCCCAAACACTAATCAAAATCTTCCTTGCCCCCTTCCTCCCAGGTTTTGTGCCCCAGGCACAGTTCATCTTTGCCAAGAACTGCAGCAGGGTCTGGGCTGAGGCTCTAAATGATTTTACTCAGTGGTCTGGGGGACAAGGCAGTCAAGAGCTGCCAAAGGAGGCTGAGGGTAAAAAAGACACCAAGAAAGACCAAGAGCCAAAGCCCAAGTCAGAGCTGGAGGCAGAGAAGGAGCCAGAGCTGCAGCAAGAGGCGGAACAAGTGAGACCAAGAGGGGTAGAGGGGGTCCAGGGGCTTAGGAGTGGGGAGCCTGACCTCTTGTGAGGTCGGACCTACGGGTGGCCACGAGTAGCATGGCTATGGGCACCGGGAATGTGGACTCAACCGCCAGCTTCACCTCCCAGGGAGCTTCTGTTGGGAGCATGAGGGCTGAATTGGATAGCCTTATTTTTTCTCTGACTTCTCCTCCCAAGGCTTCCCCCTATTCCATGGATGACAAAGATCCTCGCAAGTTCTTCATACCAGGTGAGAGGAAGTGGGTAATGACTAAAGGCATGGGGAGGCCCCCAAAGGGTCCTGACTCAGTATCCTCACCCCCCAGGCTTCACTGGTTACGTGCCCCGTGCCCGCTTCCTCTTCGGCTCCAGCTTTCCTGTGCTCACCAACCGGGCGCTGCAGGAATTTGGACAGATGTATTCAGGGGGCAGACCCCAGAAGGATCCCAAACCTCTCCCTCCACTTTCTAGGACCTACCCTCAGAACCTGGGCCTTTTGCCTAATTATGGGGGCTATGTGCCAGGTAAGGATAGCCCCAGAGGGGACTGGAATATTTGTGTGTGTGTGTGGAATGGGTGGAAGTGGCTTGGGAGAGTTGGAATAGATACTGGGGGGGGGTCCTTGGATCATGTACTTTAGCTTTCTCACTTGGCAAAGAAGGAAATGGAGATAGCTCACAGTGGGAAGTTGTGACTGGATTTTAGAGGGCTTAGAAACTGGTTGAGGAATAAATGACTCTCCATGCCACTGACTACAAGTGACATGACTCTCTTGTCCATACAGGGTATAAGTTCCAGTTCGGGCACACATATGGGCATCTCACCCATGATGCACTGGGCCTCACCACCCTCCAGAAGCAGCTCCTGGTGTAGGTACCTGGACTTCAAGGTCTTTCTTCTCTGTCTTCCTATCCCAGTCATCCTTTTGGAAGGAAGAGAAGTGGGCCCGAGGGTGGGGGGAGGCACAAAGAGAAATGGTTTGGAGGCCGAGCACCTTTTTTATTAATAGGTGTAATAAATAAATAAATAAATACATAAACAGAAGCCTGGGCTCCTCCTCCCTCTTCTGACCACCAGGCACTGGCCACAGCCTATTTACATTTGGGGGCATAGGGAGCTGGCCCCAATACTGTCACCTTTCCTCCTCACTACTTGGCCTAGGGAACCCTGCAAATGGGCTCTGGTCACCTCCCTCCACAGGGACATGCTTATCTGTACCTATGGAAGGGCTGGCCCAGATGGGCTGGGGAAATCCTGGCAGCCCAGTGCTGCATCCCTTCCCTCCTTTCCTGGGTGGAGGTCTGGATGAGGTCACTGGGACAGTTAATGGGGAGTAATTAATACTGAGCACAGGGATGTATGGCCCCCAGCTCTCAGTCTACTCTCTGTGGCCAAGCCAGAGGGCTTGGGAAGGGCTCTCAGGCTCTGAGTCAGGGGTTATGAGGGTCCCTGAGGCCACCAGCATGCACAGGGCCTCAGTTTTGGCTGCTTCCCGGGGTTGGACTTGGAGTTGGGGTCAAGGTCACATAGGCCAGAGGCACCAGGCCGGTGTCGGGGCCACGGCTGCAGCGCAGCCAGTCTCCTCCAGCTGGCCCCAGCACCCGTAGGATATCTCCCTTGTGGAAGCTCAGCTGTCCAGGGCCTGTAGCCAGATGATGGCACAGTGCCTTCACCTCGCTGGGGAAACAACAAATGGAGGTCAGAGAAACCCCACCCAAAGCCAAACCCAGCCCCCCAATCCTATCTTCCAGGGCTTACCATGGAGGCTTGGAGGGCAAGACTGGGGAGTGTGGCTCCTGCAGGCTCTCCTTGGGCTCTGGCTCTCGGCGGGCACCCACTGTCTGTGCCACTAGTTGGAACATGGACTTGTCCAGGCTCAGCCAGTCAGACGGTAGCCTAGGGGAGAGCAACCGGGGCTCTAGCTCTATCTGTGCTTTGGCTTAGATAGGCTCCCCAAATCCCTCCATCTACACCTTGGATTGCCTCTCACCTGTTTGTGGGCCGGGTCTCCCGCTGAGCCTTTCGGGAGCCAAAGAGGTGTCCCCACTTGATGCCCCCGGGTGAAGGCTCTGAGGCTCCTTCCTCATTTTCTGCTGGGGGGGCAGTGGACCCCTCCCTCTCCCGGCTACGCCTCAGCTCAGCCAGCACAGAATCGGGAGGGCTTCCCATCCAGAAGGGCCAGCCCCTGTCCCGGCCAAGGGTCTCCTCAGGGGCAGGGCAGGCCTCTGCCCCCTCAACTACTCCCTCTCGGGGGGGTGGTCCTCCGCCTCCAGCCCCTTTCTTTTTCTCACTGCTGCTATTGCTGCCACCACGGGGGAACCTAGAGCCCTCAGTTGAGCCATCTATGTAGACCTGGGAACTCTGCATGAGCTGATACCACCAGCCAGCCTGCCCACCTCGGGCCCACCTGCCACGCCCTGAACCCCCAGCTGCCTCTGCCACCTCTTCTGTCTCCTCTTCCTCCTCGTCTTCTCCACCTTCAGGGGCACCCACACCCTTCACCCGCTCCCCATGGACTGCCCTGTCCATGTCTCCAGGCCCCTCTTGGCCCCTGGCCCGGGCCAACTGCAATGTCGAGTGTGCAGACAGCAGCAGATCCTGGGACACCCGCAGCAGCTCCTTGTGTTGCCGCTGCTGCTGCCCACTTTGCAGGAGCCGGTGCTGGAATAGCAAGTCGAGGCTGAAGGGCAGCAGGGCCAGGGGCTGCAGTAGCAGCAGCAGTTCCTCGAAGAGGCCGGGGCACACCGTATGCGCTGCACTCAGGAAGCCCCATGGTTGGTAGTGGGTCTGGATGATATCTAGGGGAGCAAGAGAGAGAGCCTGAGTCCCACAGAAAAGGAGAGCCTGGCCTGGGGGGGTGGTGCCTCCAGAATTGGCCCTGGCAGAGCTGCTGCATACTGCTGCACAGGCTAGGCACTGTGGCTTTGGGTGGACACCAGCGCAAAAGAGGCCGTCTGAAGTTGGTGCAGATCGTGACCTCTACAACCCTAAGTGGCGGCCTCAAGTTCACAGGAGAGGTGTGGGGGTTCCTGGCCACCCCGACCTCCAGATTTCCTGAGTATTCTGCTGACTCCAAGGCTCTAACACAAGTAGAAGCTGGGGAGAGACTGGGCTGGAAGTCTAGGCTCTGAAGATGATCGCTTGGGTGGTCTCCCTCCCCATCTTCATCATCTGTAAAGAGACATGTCTCCCTCTTCTGAGCCTCTGAGATCTGGCCTATGTTGAGTTTGCAAGAGAGAGTAGTGTTCCGGGCATTACCTTCGTGGTTATAGAGGTGATTAAACCAGAACTCCAGGGACCGGATGCTGTAGGAAAATAGGCAGAGTTGAATCTTTGTGGAGACAGCCAGATGATAAGGTACAAAGGAGACAGAGAGGGGGTCAAACACAGGGCAGAGGCATAGGTGAACACTTCCCTTCTATGGCAGGGATGTTACCTAGTTCATTTCATGTAAAATAGTTCTGGAAAGTCAGTGGGGGATGTTGGGAGGGGGGTGAACATGTGATTCACAAGTCAATGACATCCCTCTAGAATGGATGTGGCTTGCCTAGGACCCCAAAAGTCAGGGCAGCTACTGAGAATACAGGGTACACATCCCAAAGGGGATGACCCAGGCTCATACTTGAGAAGCAAGGATACTGTAATGTGGATCTCAAGGGCATCTTATGGTCAGGCAGGATTTGGAAGTAGTGCTGGAATTGGGTGGATCAAGGTTTACAATATCCAGAGAACCACATTAATTTCCAAATAATCCAGATTATGAATTTATAAAAGCAAAAGACCATTTTGGTGAGCAGTGCCAGAGGGCTATGGGTATGGTGGGAAACCAGGGACACACTGAGAGAGGCTGAAGCTAGATTGGGAGAAAGTGAGCCTGGGCCCTGGCCACAGAGCCTGCAAATTCCCTTGCCTCTCTCAGTCTAGGGATTTGGTTCCACAGACGTGGCAGAGCCCAGGGGTGATGGCTGTGGTTTGCCGCTCTTGCTTCCCCACACACTCACTTCAGCAGGCCGAGAATGAAGGCGTTGAAACGCATGGTGTGACTGGTGAGTTCTGGGAACTGGCTGACCTTGTTGTAGAGGCCATGCAGGACCTTGGTGGACGGGCCTGAGGGGAAGCCAGAGTTAGCAGTCACATTCCCAGTCTCCTGAATCTGAATCTTCGCCTGGGGTCATCTTGCCACCCAGCACTTACCTAGCTGTGTGGAAGCCTCAACCACGCTCCATGGCATGTTCTTGCGTTGCCCAATGATGACATCTAGCACAAAGGCCTTGAGCCCATCCTCCAGCACAGCCTGGACTGCAGGGCACAAGTACTTCAGAACCAGGTGGCCCACATTGGGGCTCACAGAACTGTTCCCCAGCTTTGCCTGTGGATGCAGTAGAGAAGAAGAAGGAATCGTTTGAAGCCCGACCTTGGTCTTCTCTGACTCTCTTAGGCCTCAGCGTGCTTCTCTTGTGGTCCCCAGCCCAAAGTACCCGATTCTGAGTTCTAGGTGCAGGAGAGCAGAAGGCGGCAGCATAGAATGGGTGAGGGTCAGCAGGGTAGAGCTCAGCTTGCCAGTTTTTTGCCTACCTTCACCCCAGGATCCCGGCTTGTGCCAAAATGGGCCACGATGAGGTCCACGGCAGTGTTAACCGCCTTCACCAGCCCTGCAAGTGAGAACTCCATGTGACAGGTTCCTAAGCAAGTCCCTCGGAACTCAGCTGAAACTGAGCCCTCAATGGAGACAGAGAGGGGCGTCCACTGTCTCTCTCTGTCCCTGCACATGGCCCGGCCCCTTCCTGTTTTTGCCCAGTTCTCAAGCCTTGTACTGTTTTCACTGCCAGTGGGCCCATCCCAGTGATTGCATCTTCAAGAGCCTCTTGCTCCAGTCCTGGATCAAACTAACTATCCATCTTCTTTGCTATAAGAAACCAGGCTAGTGGCTGTTGGAGAAAGTCCAGGGCCACTCACAACAGTGACCGACAAGGGTACCTCTTTGACACGCTGCCTTGCGGTGTGTCTGCTATGCTCTCACATTGCCAAATTTTTACCCTCTTCTCAAACTCTTGGTTTGACTTTACCAGGAGAATAGAGGCCACTGGTCATCAATTCAACTTCACGATCCATTCAAAAGACATAACTACGTTCTATCTTCCTTCCTGCCCCCCTCAATCTCTACCTTGCTCAAGGTTCTTCCCTTTTCCCAGCTTTGAACTCCCCACTCTGCCTCTACAGGGGACTTCAGCTTCATCCTTCTCCCTTCCCACAGGCTTCCCTTCAGCCCACAATTATGCTCAATTCTTTCCCCATCATCTCACTGAAACAGCTCTCTCTTAGTCTAGTGGTCCCTTATTTGCTGAATATCTTAGTAGATGTTACCATCATGCCTACCCAACCTGTTAGGCCCTGTGGTACTTATACTCCCATTAAAGCTCGTGGTCATTTATGATACGGCAATCTCCCTCACTCTCCTTAGCTCCCTGAGGTAAGAGACCAAAGCCTGATTCTTAAGCATCTGATAAATGATCCTTGTGCACTCATGCACACTTGCCTTACACAATGCACAGACTTCAGCCTCTTGCCCCAGTTCCTGTGCTGATTCCTTTCTAGCACTTTCCCTATCTAAATAGGGAAATATTCTGGAGGACTAGACAGTAGGGCAATAGGCACAAAAAGGTACTGACAACAGAATTCCTGGCTTGACCTGGGGGTCATATTCACCTTTTTTCTGAAGCAGGTCAATGGAAATGGCCTCTGAGTTGCCATCTGGGGACAGACAAAATTCAGCTGGAGGCTTCTCAGTCAAGGAAAAGGGATCTTGGAAGTCAGGGCAGGTCAGTGGTAATGGCTTCACTATTTGACCTGGAAAGAAGAGAAAACTCAATCTCAAGCAACATCCTTCCAAGAGTTGTAGCTCCGTTCTGTGCCTCATACTCTCTGGGACATGTTCCTGTGGGACTGCCCCCTTCCCCAGCCCTGCCCAGCTGCGTTAGGGCCTGCCCTGCGCATCCTGGGGACCTGGCCCACACACCATTCAGCCGGCAGTTCAGATGGCCAGCAGCACTGAAGGAGCCAGGGAACTCAAAGATGGGGTTCCTTCGGGCCAGCCGAGCATCCTGTGGCCTTCGGTCTAGGCTCCCTGACAATCCAGGTGGCCCTAGTGGGTTCTTCCTCCTGTATTCCCGCCACTTGAGTGCTTGAGGGGATAGGTGGTTGGCTGAAAGCAGAACAGATGAGCGGAAGAGACGGGCAAGAGTTAGCAGGAGACAACATTTCACATCCACCCAGTGTGGCCATATAAAATGAGGGCTGGGAGTGCTTGGATATTATTCACAGAAGCTGGGGAAGGAGATATAAACATTTTGACCCCTGACCCCAGGTCGGAGAATAAGAAAGCATTCAAAGGCAGCGGGGGTGGTGGTGTTGGGGGCGGGGTAGAAATGCTTGCGGTGGAGGGTAAAGCTCATACCGTTATTGGGCCTGGAGGCCATGCTGCCCTCACCACCTCCCCGGGCTAGGCTTTCTGCTCGACTGAGGCTAGATCTCCAGGAGCCCAGAGGAGGCAAGCTTCCTGTTCCATGGAGACGGTACTCAGCCAAGGTCAGTAGCTTCTGATCCTCCTTCTGTGGCTGCTGGGAGGTGGCAGGCCGGGCAACAGGAGGACAGGAGCGGCTCCATGGGGGTGGGCTTTCTGTGGTTGTGGCCTGCTCTGGAGGAGGGGAGCACGAGGTGGAAGCAGAAGAGTCGGTGCTGGGCCCAAAGGGGCCAGCACTGCGGATGGGGGAGTAGCTACCCAGGGGTGATGGACGTGAGGTTTCTGGCTCAGGCCCAGATTTTCTGGCACCTCTGTTGGCAGGTGCCTGTGACTCCCCTGAGGGAGCTAAGGCTGGGACTTGAGCAGTGGGGGCAGCCAGTGGGGCAGGCTGCTGTGCACGGCTGCAGCCAGAGAGGCCGTAGAGCTGGGAAAGGCTATGGAGGGCACGGGCCTTGGCCAACTGCTTTGGGAAGTGGTGCTGGAACACGAAGGGCTGGATGGGCAGCGTGGTTGGCCTCTGCTCCTTGCTGTAGCGAAGGACTGGTCGGCTGTCCGCACCACCCCCTGTGGCAACAGTGATGAAGGAAGAATCAGAGAGACAGACCCTAGGACCCCCAGGAGAGGAAGCAAAGAAGCAGAGAGATAATGCTCACAGGGGAGAGGGGAAGAGATGGGCAGGAAGGATGGGTTGTAGGAATTGAATGCAGGGTAAGGGCAATCCAAGTTTGGGAATGTGACAGTGCTCCTCCCATCTTTTATAAAACTTTTTCTATTTTTTTACGATGCTGAACTCTTCTGTACTCTTGACTTCAAGGGTGGGTGTATCTTAAGGCTCCATCCTTAGATCTCCCTTTACGTTTTCTCCCCTGCATTGTTCAAGTTCAGACATTCATACAGAAGACTCCTGAACCCATAGCTTTAGCCCCCACCTTCCCCTTAATCTTTGGATTATTCTGCTTGAGGATTCTGCTTTCACTTAAAATGTACTATTTTAAGCGTGTCTGGGTGGCTTAGTCAGTTAAGCATCTGACTCTTGATTTCGGCTCAGATTATGATCTCAGGCTCTGTGTTGGGCTTGGAACCTACTTAAGATTCTTTCTCTCCCTCTGGGGTGCCTGGGTGGCACAGCTGGTTAAGCCTCTGACTCTTGGTTTTGGCTCAGGTCATGATCTCATGAGTCATGATCTCATGGGTAGTGAGATCAAGCCCCATGCTGGGCTCTGCTCTCAGTGGGGAGTCTGCTGGAGATTCTCTCTCACTCTCTCCTTCTTCCTCTGCCCCTCCCCTGCCTTGCTCACTTTAAAATAAATAAAATCTTAAAAAGAAAAAGACTCTCCATCTGCCCCCCTCCCCATCAAAATTTTGCTATTTTAAGTAAGTTCATCTATCACCTTTCCTCTCATGACTTCCATTTCTGTCAAGGGCAGAACAACCATTTCCTTGTTTCTAAGCCTAAAGAGTTGGGAGTAAGGATCACAGATATTCAAGGTAAGATGTTATTTACTTCAAGCTTTTGCTCATCACCAGTCTCCACTAAAGCCGACTCATTTCATTTTTAAGCAAATCTAACCATAACATTTCTTCATTTGCAGCTGGAATCAACCTCCTGTCACCTCCATCCACCCCATTCCCACTCTTTCATGATCCTGGCACTGGAGCCTCAGGATCCACATTTGCTCCCTCTACACAGAGCTGTGGTCCCCAACACTGGTCCTCTCTCGTTCTTTCAGCCAATCTTCAGGTCAGCGTCTCTCAACACACAGGGCTCCAAACTAAACACAAAACTCCAGGATACTGCACAGCCTGTCTTTGTGTGAGTTGTGCTTCTAATAAAACACTGCACACACTATAAACATTTGAATTGACACAAGGTGGTGCTACAAGCTTCCACGAAGCCAGAAACCCTGGGTGTGGCTCACTAGACAACTCTGGCTCAACAAATCTATGAGACAGGAATTAATATCCTTATCTGACAGCTCAGGGTATTGGAAATTTAGAGAGACTAAGTCATTTGTCCAAGGTTACACAACTAGGAAGTGCCAGAGCTAGAATTCTGCCTAAGCCGGAGTCTGACACAGGGGCTAATGTTCTCTTTATCACACTGCACTACACAGGAAATGGTATCCCTCATCTTTTCCCATTTATTTACTTCATTGATTCTTAAGGGGATAGTGATCACAACCCCAACAGGGAGGGGTTTCAGAATCACTCCCAGGGAATATATTCAAAATATACCCTCCTGTCATCTCCAATCGGTGCTTAGAGAACAACCTTTGTCATTCTCCCTTGCTTATTACTATGCTCCAGCCACACTTCCTTCTGCCCTTAAACATGCCAAGTTAATTAACATCTCAAGGTCTTTTGCACCTGCTGGTTCTACCCGAAATCATCTCATCATTCAGGCATCAGTTCAAATATCACCACCTCAGTGGTGACCACCCCAGTCCCTCTGGGAAGTCACCCTCTGTCTCATTATCCTGTTGTATTTTCTTTTCAGCATTTTATCCCTATTAGAAATTATCTTATTTGTTTATTATCTATTACTCCTCATAAGATCTCCAAAAAAGCAGGGTTTTTGAGTTGTTCATTGATGTATCCCCAGTGCCTAGACTAGAGCCCAGTATATAGTAGGTACTGAATAAATACTTGTTAAATGAATGAATACCCACGGTCACCCTTGGTTCAGGCTAGTCTTGCTGCAACCAGATCTTCTTACATAAGTCAGATTTCTTCATAAAATACCAGTTTTATCCCCTGTGGCCCTACTGCCCACAGAATGAAGTCTAATCTTCTCAAATAGGTATCCACACTTGCCACCAATTAGATTGTTCCACTCAAACTCACACAACTGCCATAGACACCGCTCTTCCCACCCCATTCCCATCTTTAAGTACACAGCCTTTCCTGTTGGGAATGCCTCCTTCCTTTCCATTTATTTAAATATCAAATTTCAAGGCTAAACTGACCCTGGCTTTCAGATTAGGCCTTCCCAACAGTAGCTTTATTATGCCTGCTATATAAAGTATGTTTGAATTAGATTGTTTATTTCTACTCTTAAAAAAAAAAAAATCCTCCCCAGGTCCCCAGGATTGGGTTTGAGGCAGAGGAATGAGATAAGGGAAGAAGGAGGGGTCTGACCTGGGGAGTGGGTCTCAGTTTTGTCCCCAGGGAATACAGAGACTAAGGTTTCTCGCTTTCCTGTGGGACAGCCCCTGAGAAAATCAGAGACCACATTCACCCAAGTTTGCTGTTCTGTAGGTGACACAACCACAGTCCTTCAGTTCCTTCTTAAAATGAAGTACCCAGAACTTGTAGGTGAGCGCTAACTGTTCAGAGGAATAGAGGACTATCAGCTTCTCCCTTCTGGAGTCTATCAGTGAAGACAGTCATTTGAACTGTGTGGAAGACCTTCCAAACTGCTGACTCATTCTGAATGTGCAACCAATTAAATATCACAAGTCAAGTCCAGCTTACCTATCAAACTTCACATTAGCCCCTGCTTTTTTGTTTTGTTCTTTCCAGATTTGGTAAGATCTTTTTGAATCTTGATTCTGCTGCTCAGGATGTCAAAGAGATCTCAGCTTCTTTTGTCATTCATGAATTCATTGAATTGTCATTCACTCTTTAATTTAAAAAAAAACAAACCATACAGAATTGAGAGAGGAGCCCTATGGGAGGTCACTGGAGACTTATGCAACAGAACAGCATCTCTATATGAAAAGTCTTATCCAATGATTAAAAAAAAAAACCACACACACAACACTTTAAAATGCCTCTCCCATCTCTGACTGACTGTTCTTGCCTTCAGAATGCCAGCCACAGCATCCCCTGGGCCGAGTGGCACCCACCAGGTAGTGAAGTCTAAGAAGGGAGTGAGACTCTGGCCAATCTCTGCTGTTTGAGAACCCCCTCCTCCTTAGGGCCTCTCCTTTCATCCTCCACCCCAAAGGCAGCTTCTCTGTGTCTTTTTAAGAGTGTTAAGTCTTCTCAGGCTATGATCTCCCCAACAGCAGAGATGACACCATTAATGGTTCTTTAACCCACTCCCTTCGAGAAGCCAAAGGACCCTAACCGAGCCCACAGCATAGCACATGCCCCTTTATCTCCCTTTCCCTGCTTTATCTCTTTTTCCAAACCCTCTGAGATCTGCTTCCCCCCTCACTACTCTCAAATGTTGTTTTCAGGATTCTTCAGCCTTAATGTTAGCAATTTCTCTTCAAAACTTTGTTGAACCCAACTCTTTTTTGAAACTTTCACCTCCTCTAGTCCCTGTGGCTTTACTCTCCCCTGATCTTCCTAATTCTTCTCAGAACGTTTGAGTGTTGCTCTGCTCACCCTTAAATCATTATATCCTCAGGGCTCTCTGTCCTTATTCCCTTTACAACTCCACACATTCTCCCTGGGGGTTCTCATCTACTTGAAGCTTCAGCTACCTCGATTATTCTGATGATTTTGATCTTGGTGGTCTCCTGATCCCCAGGGCATCTTTTCCAATCCACCTTTCACCCAAACAACCAGTGATCTTTCTAAAATGCAAAGACCATCCCATTAAGCTATTAAAAACAACCAAAATGCCACTTCCCTGATTAAAATCCTTCAACAGTTCCCTCCACACCCTACCAAATTATTTGGCTATACCAAATTATTTAGAGTTTTTGTAAGCATCAAGTTATTCTTCACCTTTGTGGTTTCACACAGACAACTGTATGAACCCAGAATATTCCTCGCACAAGTCTCTACAAAGCCTATTCCTCATCCTCTTTCTAGACTGGCTTTAAATATAAATTCTGTTAGCAGTCTTTCTCTGACATTTTAGTCTGTCTAGAGATGCCCAGTACTGTACACCTTTATCTCTGGTTTTTGTTCTTAAGTAGGCTCCAACACAGGGCTTGAACTCACGATTCGGAAATTGAGACCTCAGCTGACATCAAGAGTTGGCTGCTTAACCAACTAAGCCACCCAGGCCGTGCACCTCACCCCATCTCTGTGTATTAATGATGTTACCTTTTCTGTTTTCATCCATAGTCAGAATTCCTTGAGGCTAGAGACTATCCCTCACATCTCTCTATCACCAACATTTAACACAGAGCATTTATATAACAACTATTTAAATGTAATAAAATAAATAGGGAAAGAGCAGGCCCAGGATGCTTAAAGGTGAAATGTCTGGATTCAGGCTCTTTGAAGAGCAGCAAGAATCACTGACCAAAGAACGAACCTCACTGACACCCAGTGTGGTTTGCCTATGGGACATATCTCTTAGGCACTGTAAATTCCTAAATGTCCCAAACTGAACTTGGGACTTTCTCCTTTATCCAGGAAATCCACTTTTACATCAGTGTCTGTGGTCCCTATCCATGTACCATCATCTTTCCAGTCATCAAGGCTTACTATCACAATCTTCTGCATACTTCCTTTCCCAATATATCAATCTCTGACATTTCAGTGTTATTTTTTATCCTTCCCTCCATTACAACTGTAGGACATGACCTGGACTGGAAAGATGATGGATCTAGTCTGAGGAGCCTTTAGTGGTTATGGATAAGGTGGTTGCTAGGGCCCTATCACTGAGGAGGCCATGCATACATATCCTGGTATTCTCCAGCCTCTAGGTTCCTTACCGTCAGCTCTAGCTCTTGCATCCTTCTGGGTATGGCTGTTGGCTGGGCTCCCTGAGAGAGCAGGCCCTGGATCCATCAGCTGGGCCAGAGGTCCTTGCCCAGCAGCTCTGAGGCTAGCAGGTGGCATCTCACTGGACTGGGGGCCCTGACAGACCTGGGTGGACCAGGACTCTGGGCCAATTATGTCCATGCTGGGCCCTGAGGGCATGGGTGGTAGGCTGTGGCTACAGCGAGTGCCCTCGTCCAGTGGGCCCACCCTATCTTGTTGGGCTTCTGGGATGGGTGAGAACTCCTGGGAGGAGTCCCCAATGCTCACTCGAAGTGGCGGGGAGCCAGAGCCTGCAGCTTTCTTCCGGCCCTTGGCGAGCTCAGCAAAGGAGGTGACTCGCCGAGGTGGGGAGCCAGGCCCAGCGAGGGCCGCGGGACCCTCACTCAGGCGCACTGGGCAACTCAACATGCGTTCCAGTGAGCCCAGGCGGACAGGAGGGCTGCGCGCGAGGCTGCGATCACAGCTCCGAGAGCGCTGGCGTCCAGTGCTAAGGTTGGGGGGTGAAGTGTTTGTATACACTTGCCCCTCGATCACACCGGGGCCCACAGGAGCTGCTGCTTCCACCGAGGAACCCACCACTCCTTGTTCCTCTGTCTGGACTTCTGGCCTCTGGAATAGGTAATACTCAGAGGGCTGGCTAGGGCCAGGGTCTGTGCCAGTGCCTGGTGCAGGGCTTATCTTGGTGTGTTCTTCAGAGCAGCTGGTGATGGAAGAGCCAGCTGGGCTTGGAGATGACTGGGAGGAGAGGTCACAGGTGACAAGTTTATAGTAATTCTGGGTGGCCACAACAAGACGGGCCTGGCTCTGGAAGCAGGCTGTGAGGTCAGCCACACCTGGGCAGGGCTCACAGTGTGGGCGGTAGGAGTTGCAGTTGGCATCGAGCTCAGGAGAGGAGGCATGAGGACAGCCATAGCTCCCTTCCCTTCCTCCGCTGTCAGGGTGGTGGGACTCACAAGACATCTTCGACTCAGCTGGGGAGGGCTGCAGGTCCAGGTAGAAGGCGCCAGGGTCTGAGTGGCTACAGAAAGAAGAGTTGCTGCAAGACTGTGGGGCGGAGTTGAGATTGGCACGGGAGTTGCCATGCATCTTGTTGTAGAGGGTGCTGAAGGTGACCAGCACACCGTCTGAGCTGTTGCAGGAGGAGTCACTCACGTAGCCCATGGACTGGTCAGCCGCCTCGGACTGACTGGAGGTGCTACTGCAGCGGCAGTGCTGAGGCCCCGAGCCTGAGCATCCTGGGTTCCTTGGGGACTCATCTGAACTGAGCTTCCATTCCTGATCGAAGGAAAAGCCAGAGGTATCACTGGCTCCACCCCCACTGCCACTCCCCCCAGGTCCCCCACACTCATCCAGCTCCATGGTCTCTGCTTCCAGGTCTGGCCGGCAGCAGTGGCTAGGGCTGCAGTGCTGGCTCTCCAAGGTGGCCACCGGCTCCTGTTCCTGTCCCTCCACTACTCCAGCCCGACTACGTGTTGCCCCCCATGGCCTGCCCACTCTGGGGCCAGGTGGTGGCAGCTGGAAAGGGGACAGATGGAAGGTGGGCTGACCAGCCCCATGCAGGTGGAAGGACTGCTGGGTGGCACTATCACCAATGCTGTCGTCATACAGATCACTAAGTCCTGGCTCAGCCGCACCCTCCTGCAGCAGGAAAGGATTGTGCCGTTTAGGGGCCCCAGGGCCTCTGCCATCCCGAACCCTACTCTTCGTGCTGTCTGCAGGCCGTGCGGATCCCCCTGCAGCAGAGTGCAGACTGTTGTATAGCAGCGAGTCAGCTTGTCCTAGGTCTTGATCAGGCTGGGTGATGCCCAGGTCAGGGGGGCAGAAAGGATTGGATCTGGTGCTCCCACTACCTCCACTTGCCCCTCCACAGCACTGCCTGTCTGGGACCTGACAGTGCACCAGCGGGATGTGGTGGACGATGAGGGTCTCTCCAGCCAGCTTTGGGGGACTATCCATTCTGGAAATTTCGAACAAGGGCATCAACAGCACCAGACACTGCCCCCGGAGCCCAGTTGGGCAGAACACATTTCATCAGGAGAGCTTGGCACCTGGAGAGAGAGGGAAAGAAAGGGAACCTAATGTCACCTCCCTGGAAGTCAGGGACATGCCCTTCCCCATAGCATTTTCAGATGGAGAAGAGCCCAAGAGGAGAAAAGACTCAGAGTCAAGGTGGAGCTTGAGAGCACAGCCCGACAGAGTAAGGCCACCCTGCCGGACTTTCCACATGGCACAGGTCCAGCTCCTGAGTGCCTGCTCCATTCCACATCGGCCATGCATCCACTCGTGACAAAGGGCAAACCCCTTTTCATGCCACCTATGAAGGTCTGGGGATCTCAAGAACGGTAATTTCTCCTTTTCTTTCAAAGACATGTTCTTAGCAATAAACGATGATGATTAAGTCCCAACTACAAAAAAAGCATGAATAGTACCTAACTTAGAAAAATCATCTAGGATGCTCAGCCCTGAGGGGGACAGAGAGATGCCATAAACCCAGCTACAGTTTGCCAGCTCTCAGACAGGGGTAAAATCATGAATACGAACTACATCATGTACTCATGGCAATAAGCTATTAATTTTGCAAGAAAACTGTTTTTTAAATATTCTGTATGGTTTGCCCCCATGTCACTTCATTTTCTCCTTTGAGCCCCAGAATGCTTGTCCCTCTCTGCTGGCTGTGGGCTAGCGATCCTCACTTTCCCTCCTACTGTCCTGGAGCTTCTACTTTTTTTTACTTTTTCAAGACTTTATTTTTTTAAAGATTTAATTTATTTATTTGACAGAGACACAGTGAGAGAGGAACACAAGCAGTGGGGAGCGGGAGAGGGAGAAGCAGGCCTCCGGATGAGCAGGGATCCTGACAAGGGGCTCTGTCCCAAGGCCCTGGGATCATGACTGGAGCTGAAGGTAGACACTTAATGACTGAGCCACCCATGCACCCCTCAAGATTTTATTTTTAAGTAATCTCTGCAGTGAATGTGGGGCTGGCACTCACAACCCTGAGATCAGGAGTCACATGCTCCACTGACTGAGCCAGCCACGCACCCCTGTCCTGGAGCGTCTTGAATACAGAGACCGAGTTGGGCATTAGAGTGACTACAAGTATGGGTGAAGCCAACCTTCTCACTGAGGGGATGGGTGTCTATTTCTATCACTTTTGTATCACTCAGGCACACAGAAGGCCTAGCAAACGTCATAGGCATAATACACTCTTGTCCGGCTCAGGATACAGATCTTCTGAAGTGCCCAAATTCTGCCCAGTTTCAGTCCAGAACTTTCACTATCAGGGTCCCCTAGAAAGTATTCTCTTCCCACTTTTTCCTCTAACAGGTAAAGTTCTCTCCTGTTCAAAGTCTCCTGGTCCCAAGCACACACAGTCCATTCAGAGATTCTCTGGTCTGCTGGCTGGACTGTGGCCAAATGGCTTCCTCAAATTCTAGTCTCCTGTGCTACCAAGTTCAAGTCCTAACAGTCGTTGCTTGCTTAGACTCCTCCTATCTATTTTTTGCTAATTCATTCATTTCTCTTCCTTCCTTTTTTATTCCTGTCATTTTCCTTCCACCCACTGTGAATCTAATTCCTCAATGCCTAAGTTTTCCGTCATTTAGTTGAATGCTTAACACCAATTTTTAAAAATTTAACTCATTTAGATTACAGGATCACAGCTCTTCATGTGGAGTATAGAAAAGATCTGGGTAAGTCACACATGCTCAAGGACATGAACAGGCAAAACATAAATGAAAAAATTCAAGTGGCTGATCAATACGTATGTGAGGAATACAGTTTTAAAAATTTATAAATTAAATTACATCAATAATAAAAAGCGAGTGTTGATCCTTTCTCCCCGCCACCCCCCACCTTTACTTTCTGAGTGGAAGACTTCTTTGTTGGACTTCCAACCCTTTGGGAGTTGATTGGGGGTAATGAGTTCATCTGGAGAAAAGTAGAAACCAGAGAGGCTAAACTGAGCTATGAGGTTTGAGTTCTACAAGAAAACATGGAAATAATATTTGTTATCTTGGATTGGGTGATGGTTTCTCAGATATGATAGATAAGGTGGACTTCATAAAATTTAAAAACCTTCATGCTTCAGAGGATACCATCAAGAAAAGACAATCCACAAAATGGTAGAAAATATTTGCAAAGAGATTACTGATCAAAATATATGAAGGACTCTTATAACTCAACAATAGACATATAACCCAATTAAAAACTGGACAAAGAACTTCAATAGACATTTCTCCACAGAAAACTTAGAAATGGCCAATAAACACATGGAAAGATGCTCAACATCATTAGTCATTATAGAAATGAAAACCACATAGATACCATTTCATCTCCACCACCTCTAAGATAAAGGATAGTAACAAATGTTGGTGAGGATGTGGAGATATTGGAAACTCAACCTTGTTTGAGGCATTGTAAAATGGTACAGCCACTTTGGAAAATCAGTCTGACAGTTCCTTAAAATGTTAAACATAGAGTTACCACATGACCCAGCAATTCTACTCCTGTGTATATATCCAAGAGAAAGGAAAACACATGTTCACACAAAAGTTTGCATATTAATATTCACAGCAGCATTCACAGTAGCCAAAAAAGTTGTAGCAAGCCATTATCCATTAACAGATGAATGGATAAACATAATGTGAAACAGAGGCACCTGGCTTGCTCAGTTGGTAAAACACGTGATTCTTGATCTCAGGGTCTAGACTTCAAGCCCCACACTGGGTGTAGAGCTTCCGTACTTTATTTTTTAAATTTGGTTTCTTTTCTTTTCTTTTTTTTTAAGATTCTATTTTTTTTTTAAAGATTTTATTTATTTATTTGACAGACAGAGATTACAAGTAGGCAGAGAAGCAGGCAGAGAGAGAGGAAGGGAAGCAGGCCCCCTGCTGAGCAGAGAGCCTGATGTGGGACTCGATCCCAGGACCCTGAGATCATGACCTGAGCCGAAGGCAGCAGCTTAACCCACTGAGCCACCCAGGCGCCCAAGATTCTATTTTTAAGTAATCTTTTGACCCAAGGTGGGGATAGAACCAACAACCCTGAGATCAAGAGTTGTGCACTCCACCAACTAAGCCAGCCAGGAGCCCCAGTGTAGATAGATAGATAAAGCTGCAAAAAACCCCCGATGTTAAAAAATAATTTGATATAGGGGCGCCTGGATGGCTCAGCCATTAAGCGTCTGCCTTCGGCTCAGGGCTTGATCCTAGGGTTCTGGGATTGAGCCCCACATCGGGCTCCCTGCTCAGTGGGAAGCCTGCTTCTTCCTCTCTCACTCCCCCGACTTGTGTTCCCTCTCTCGCTGTGTCTCTCTCTGTCAAATAAATAAATAAAATCTTTTAAAAAAATTTGATATATGCATGCAATAGAATATTATTTAGCAATAAAAGGAATCAAGTAGTGATCAATGCTACAATCTGAATGAACCTCAAAAAGGTAAGTGAAAGAAGCCAGTCATAAAAGGCTTCTTTGTATGGTGTTGTATGATTCCATTTATACGAAATGTCCAGAATAGGCAAATCCAGGGAAACAGAAAATAGATTAGTGGTTGCCAGGGACTGGGGAATGGGGATTGACTTCTAATGGGTACGGAAGTTCTTTCTGGGGTGATGAAAATGTTCTGAAATCAGACAGTGGTGATAATTATGAAAGTCTGTCAGTAAAATCAAATCTATAGATTTTTATGGTATGTGAATTATACCTTAACAAAGCTTTTATTTTAAACATTTTTTAAAAATAGAAAAAATATTAGGATTTATGAGAAGAGGAAAGGGGAGATGAGGAAGGGAATGGGTGTTGAGCAATGGAGGGGATTAGGCATTTGCAGAGACAAACTGAGAAAGACAAAAGAAAGAAAGCTGGCCTTCAAGTATGGGATTTTGTTGAGAGGAATAAAGAGGATTTTTAGGAAATTTAGCTATGAAGTACATGAGATAATATTCCCTTCACTACTCCCCATCTCTTTTCTTCCTTCACCAATAAAACTTGGGTTCAAATATATATGCTACAAGGATAACAGAAAGTTGCAAACAACCTAAAATTCCAGTAACAACAATCCAGAAAAAAGTACAGAGCAGAGTATCATTAAAATAATATGTTAATATGATTACTGACTTGGGAAAATGTTAAGTAAAACTGCAGATTACAAACAGCATGCAGAGTATGACACCATTTTTGTAAATAAATACATGTCTATTACGTGTCTTAGTCTGTTCAGGCTGCTATGACAAAACATCTCAGGCTATGTGGCTTATAAACAGAGAAATTTATTTCTCACAGTCTTAGAGCCTGGGAAGTCCAGGATCAAGGTGCCAGAAAGGCTGCATTCTGCCCT
The DNA here is from genome assembly GCF_020171115.1 of Neogale vison. NCBI lineage: Eukaryota > Metazoa > Chordata > Mammalia > Carnivora > Mustelidae > Neogale > Neogale vison. The sequence continues at coordinate 35,958,744 of NC_058099.1, forward strand.
CTTCCTTGTTCATAGCTGGCACCTTCTAGCTGTATCCTTATATTGTGTAAGGGACAAGGGAGCTCTTTGGAGCCTGTTTTGTAAGAGCACTAATCCCACTCATGAGGGCTTTGTCCTCATGAGCTATCACCTCCCAAGGCCCTATCTCCTACTACCACTACCTTTGAGGGTTAGGATTCAACATATGAATTTTAGGGGACACAAATATTCAGACCGTATCAATATGCATGAGAGAAAATTTGAAGGCATATACAACAAAATATTAATAGTGCTTAACTCCATCGAGCAATGTCGGATTATTTTTAATTTTACTGTTTCATCTATATTTTCTTTTTTAAATTTTTATTTAAATTCAGTTAATTAACATGTAGTGTATTATTAGTTTCAAAGGCAGAGTTCGGTGATTCACCAGCATATAATACCGAGTGCTTATTATATTATATGCCTTCTTTAATGCCCATCATCCACTTCCTCAACCCCCTACCCACCATCCCTCCAGAAATCCTAGTCATCTGTATTTTCTAATTTGTATATAATAAATATCTATTATGTACATAATTTAAACAGTTTTGTTTTCTCTCTCTCTTTTAGATTTGGGGGGAGAGGTGTGGGAGAGACTCTCAAGCAGGCTCCACACCCAGCACGGAACCTGGCAATGGTGCTTGATCTTACAACCCTGAGATCGTGACCTGAGCTGAAATCAAGAGTCAGATGCTTAACCAACTGAACCACCCAGATGCCTCATTTTGTTTTCTTTAAACAACACAGATACAGTGGGTTCAGGGCTTAGAGAGGGCAGCTTCCCCTTATATAGAGTATTAAGTTTCCCCAAAGTCTAGGCTATCATATGACGCCTAGACTAAAAGAAGCATAGAAAACTATCTTGTACGAATAGGAGTACTTTCAGGAAAACCTATGGGCTCTACAGCCATCATTTGATCTTCAGTGAATAGCAACCAATCCCCCGCCCCCAGCACTATTTTCAAGTAGCATTCACAAATAAAACGTACACACATAAGAACTTTTGATTTGATTCACAAAACTATTACTGAGTCATACATGCTTCAAAATAGAAAAACATAATGACACAGAGTCTAGAAGGCTGACCCTCTAAACCAGGGAGAGAGAATAAATGGATACAGAAGATGATGAAGAACCTTTGGCTGGAAGATACAGAGAGCTGTATTACAATGTTGTTTATGTGTCCGTCTCCCAAACTAGAGTTCATTCCCTGAGGTTAGAAACTGGAATAAAGTCAACTCCGTGTCCCCAGAACCTATACATAGTGCTCAGAACGTGGTAAGTGCTTGGTTATTTGTGGACTCATAAACGTGACTTGTTTATCTTTTTATAATTGAGTTGCAGGAGTTTTAAAATTTCTTTTGTCAGATAGGTCTTTTTTTTTTTTTTTTAAGATTTTATGTATTTATTTGACAGAGACAGTAAAAGAGGGAACATAAGCAGGGGGAGTGGGAGAGGGACAAGCAGGCTTCCTGCCAGCAGGGACCTGATGTGAGACTTGATCGAGGGATCCTAGGATCATGACCTGAGCCAAGGCAGATGCCTAAGGAATGAGCCGCCTAGGCACTCCCGTCAGACATATCTTGAGAATATTTTCTCTTAGCTTGTCTTACATTTGTTTTCTTAATGTTGCTTTTCAATTAATGGGAAGTTTTTAATTATATAAAATCACATTTATCTTTTTTTTTTCTTTTATGGTTAAAGCTTTTCATGTCTTATCTAAAATGTCTTTGCCTATCCCAAGATCATGAAGAAAATTTTTCCTTTTTTCCCCCCTGAAAGCTGTATAATTTTAGCTTTTATATTTAGGTTGTGTTGAATCCTATTTTAGCTATAAAACTACATCACTGGTGGATTCATTTTATATTTTTGTATCTTAGAGAAGGTCTTATTCCTCCCTGATCTCCACACAACCAAGGGAAATGCCTGCCAAGAGTTCCTTCACAGACAACTCTAGGTCAGCCAACTAAGGTGAAGTTCTGCAGACATCCTATGCGATTTTGTACTCATGCCTCTGCCCCCCACTCCCAAATATGTTGTCTCACTGATCCTCACAACAACTCACCAAAGTAGGCAGAGCCACTTTCATTTTAAAAAATGAGGAAAGCAACAATCAGGAAAACAAAAGGACTTGTCCAAGATCACTCAATGAATAAATGACAGATTAAGACAGGACTCAGGAATCTTACCTTTTGATCAGTTAAGAATGTAATGAGAGTATACTGTACATGTGACTTTATTTCAAACACCACAGAGCACTACCTCTTAGACTTCTTTCTTGGGAATAACTTGTTCTATAATAATACAAGTTTAATACTGCGGCCCATGAGCTCTAATAAAGTAAAAGAGAAAACAATGGGGGTTCCAGACTCATTCTGTACCCTGATTAAGTGGAGAGACATGGAAGATGAAGATGCAGAAGGAACAGAGAATCCAGAATAGGAAGAAAGTGGAAGAAAGCTCTCAGAAGATGGGCCCTCTAGCTATGATTACTAGACAGACAGTGGTGGGTTCAGCCAGCATCAAGTGAGGAAGTCTAGCTCTCTAGAACCAGGGTAAGCTTTCCATGAGAGCCCTTTTCCTGGCTCCCATCCCAAATTGGTGTCTCCCGGCCTATCGTAACAATACTATTTATTAGTGATCATTCATTGATCTCTTGCATGCCAGGTGATTTACATATGTCATCTCTAGTTCCCCTATAACTTTTTAAAGATTTATTTATTTATTTTAGGGGGAGAGGGATGGGTGGGGAGGGGCAAAGGGAGAGAGAGAATCTCAGACTCCCCGCTGGGCACAGAACCCGATGTGGGACTCAATGACCCTGAGATCATAACCTGAGGAGAAATCAAGAGTCAGATGCTTAGCCAACTTAGCCACCCAGGTGCCCCACCACTCTAATATTTTAAAGTAGGCATGATCACTTCCATTTTACATATGAGAAAACTGAAGCATAGCAAGAGTTAAGTAGTCTGCTCATAATTACACAGCTGAGATGGGACACAAACTCAGGTCTGCCCAATTCTTAATTCTTTCTACTACAACTCCCTCCCAAAGAAAATGATCAGGGCCACACCCTCTTCCTAAAGTCTTGGCATTTACCCTGCCAGGCTGCTTCCTACCTTTCCTGTATGGGCCCACACTCTAGCCTCCACTTACATAATTTGTGTTTACCCACTTCTCTATTCTCTAAACTCATTGTCCCTTTCAATATTACTGCCCCAGTAATATGAGTGTTACTAAACAGTCTTCAATTCACCTTCTATTGCAGCTCTTGGTCCTCATCTCCCTGCCCCCTTCATAGGTCCCAAGGCCCCCTTTTCCTGTTCTGTAGTTCACATTCCTAGATGCTTCCTGGGAACTAACAACCTCCCACAACTTCCCAGTGTATTCCCCAACCACATATTTGCACAAAGTGGAACTACTGACTCCTATTAGCATATTTTTGAATCATCCACCAAGGTGGTGAATGGAAATGGGAATTTAAGGAACTCTACCTGCTCAGCAATAAGGTAACTCTGGGCAGGAAAATGTTCTACACTCCAGAAGAAAGGTTTCCTCTGTTTTTGGTCATCAGCATCTCTCTGCCAGTCATTGAACGCCTTCCCTCTTTTTTTTGGCCTTCTGAAGGAGGACTGGGATGACAGTGGTACTCAGTTGCTAATCTCTAATAATCTGACCTTGACCTTAGGTCCCATGAGGAGCATCAGTAGGACGGATAACCTTCTTCCTGTCTGGGTCCCCTCTGTGGCAGGACTGAGGGAGGAGAGGTAGAGGGTGCATTTGGGAGTATCAGTTTATGGTCAGGTCCCTTCCTGTTAGGAATCTAGGTCTGTATAAGGAGACCGATTGTAACAAGTCAGGTGCCCTCAGCATAACAGTGACCACCTCCCTGCACGCCCCCAGTAGACTGTGGAGCCTCTTGGTCAACATTCTTTCTTATTCCATCCTTACCGAGAGCCTATTGGCTTCCATGGTACCAGAAGATATGTGTGTCCATAGGTATGTATGTTTTTGTATGGAGGAAAAGGAATGGGCTGGATGTTTCCCAGCCCCTCCTCTTGAAAGCTGCTCAAATCCCTGCATTTTCTCCATCATAAACTTATAATAGGTTTGGGGGTGTCTCCTCCCATTAAGCCTTTGTTCTTAGATCTGAACCCCTCCACCCTGGCCCACACTATAGTACTTCATTAGAAACGCCCAGAGAGGAAGGAGGGGATCTGCTTCTTGACAAAACAGCATTAGCCCAAGCCTCTGCACCACAGCACAAATATATGCAAGGATGAGCTCAGCTAATGTTTGCTCTCATGCTCTCCCCGTCTTTCTCGCTCACTCGCTCTCTCTCTTTCGGAAAGACAAAGCCAACCCTCAGAAACCAGGGCCCAAATGTGCTGATCGGTTATCCTAGCGTCTCTGCCCTGCCCCTCCCCCAGCTCTGCTGAGCCATACCTCTGTAAGGAGCCTTGAGCTGTACCCGGAGGCTTCTGTTCCTTTTGCACTCCAACCAAGCTCTACCTTGACAGTTCCAGCTGAGGCATTGTTCCACAGGACCACACAGAGGGAACTGAACCGATTTCCTAAGATCTGATTTCTGCTAATACAATGGCATCGTTGCTAATGCAGGGAGCCTGCGCAATCCCAGCCCCAGGATCCTCACTGCTGCTGCCGCCGCTGCCACTGGTGCTGCGGTGACGTTGCTGCTAAGGGAAGGGGGAAGGGAAAGGAGCAGGCATGCCCACAGTACAGCCACTCAGCCTCCCTCCCTGTCAGTCCCTGTGGGCCCTTTAGCCAGGGAGTGGGGAGGGGAGGGAAAGGAGTCAGCCACAGAGGGCGGGCAGTGCTGGAAGGCTGAGAACTCTAAAGGCAGCGAAGAAAATTAGGGAGAGAGCCGGGCCTACCTAGCTTCTCTCTTGTCCTTAGGAGTCTCAGGGAAAGTCTGGGCAGAGGCTTAGAGCTTCCTTTCTTTATGCCTCTCCTTTTAGATCTTAGCCAGAAACCTCTCCCGCCTCTCTTCAACCCACTCTGAATGACTCCTTGTTTTCCAGCTTTTTCCTTTCACTAAGATTCCAGACTAGCCTCAGGGTGGGGCAGCCAGTCTGGGAGGGGGTTCCTGAACCTTGAAGGGAGGTTGTAAGGACCTGTCATCAATCTACCAGCAGGCAGAGTCCTTGTGGATCCCAGCTGGACTTAGCACTAGGCAATTTAGGGTGTGCCTCTTCAGAGAAATGAGGTCTGTCTCAGAAAAAAAGGGAGACTGGGCTACAAGCAGGCTTCTTCTATACACTGGGTGGTAATGAGACTGAGGACCAAGCTGGCAACAGGCCCCTTCCTAACAAGGGTCCAATTCAGTTCCCTGGATTTTCAGAGGGCCTGTTAGTGTGGCCGGAATAGAACCTTTCCCTTTCACCTACATTAGCTTTTGGACATGTGCCGAGTGGGGTCCGCTGGGCCTGTGATGAGGCAGAATCCATTTGGCCAGGGTGAGGGGCCAGGAAGCTTCTTTTCCTAGGGAAAGGAAGGCTAAGGAAAGGGAGTGGTCTCCCCTTAGCCACAGAAACATCTCAGTTCTACCTGTAGACCTACAGAGCCCTTCACTTCTTGTAAGCTCCACCTTCCTCGGGTTCTGGGGCAGTTCTGTGGGGATCAGTGAACAGTGGAGAAGTCACAGCCAGAGCCAACTGTATAGCAAGCAACAACACTGTCCACTTCATGCCACTACTCCCTGCTGCCACCCTTGAACACAGAGATAGTTGCAAGCTGGGCTTGGCCCCCAAGTACTAGCCCTGTCTAGGTCTCCTCCCAGTGTTGACCAGTATCTGCATTCCACAGCCAAGCCCTTGGATTTCAGGTCCCTAGAAAGAAGCCTGGTGTCCACTGGCCGGGACCACAGCAGCCACCACTCAGGATACAGAAGAGATGTAGTTTCTCTCCCTTATTGCTTCTTCTATTCCCTGTGAGACCCATGAGGCCACTGACGATATGCTGGGAGGTACAGAGTTGTAGAGAGAATAGAAGCGGGTGAGAACCCCAAAACCTACCTGCAACCTTGATCTTTTTGAGGGGACATGGCACCATGATCCTATAAAGCAGAAAGAGTGAGGAAGAGAAGGAGAAAGGGAGTCTGCTTCCTAAAACTAACCATTAGTGATCCTCACAGGGAAGCTGAAAGTGGCAGACTGTACAAGCATACCTCCTTTTACCGAACTTTGTTTTGCTATGTTTTCAATACTACTATTTTTTTTTTTAAAACAAATCGAAAGTCTGTGGCAACACTCTGTGGAGCAAGGCTCTTGGTGCCATTAACATCATTTACTCAATTTGTGTTGCCGTGTCATATTTTAGAATTCTCACAGTATTTCAAACTTTTTCATTATTATTATATTTGTTATGGTGACTTGTGATCAGTGATCCTTGATATAAAGCTGTTGTTAATTATTTTGGGGTGCCATGAATCATACCCATATAAGATAGCGAACTTCATAAATGTTGTATGTGTTCTGAGTGCTCTATTCACTGGCTACTCACCTGTATCTCCCCTTCCCTGTGGGCCTCCCTCTTCCCTGAGCCTGAGACACAATACTGGAATTAGGCCAATTAAAAACCCTGAGATGGCTTCATGGTTTTCAAGTGAAAGGAAGAGTTGTACAACTTTTTTTTTTTAATTATTTTTTAAAGATTTTTATTTTATTTTATTTATTTGAGAGAGAGACAGTGAGAGAGAGCATGAGCGAGGAGAAGGTCAGAGAGTGAAGCAGACTCCCCATGGAGCTGGGAGCCTGATGTGGGACTCGATCCCGGGACTCCAGGATCACGCCCTGAGCCGGAGGCAGTCGTCCAACCAACTGTGCCACCCAGGCGTCCCGAGTTGTACAACTTTTACTTTAAATTAAAAGCTAGAAATGATTAAGCTAGTGAGGAAGGCGTTTTGAAAGCTGAGATAGGCCAAAAGGTAGGTCACTGTGCCAAATGCTTATCTAAGTTGTAAATGCAAAAGAAATTTCTGGAAGGAAATTAAAAGTGCTACTCTGCTGTAGCATGAGTAGCACTTTTCATATGAATCATTAGAAAGCAAGAGACTTATTGTTGCTATGGAGAAAGTTTCAGTGGTCTGGATACAAGATCAGACCAGCCACAACAGTCCCTTAAGCCAAAGTCTCATCCAGAGCAAGGCCCTAACTCTTCAGTTCTGTGATGGCTGGGAGAGGTGAAGAAGCTTCAGGAGAAAGCTGGAAGCTAGCAGGGGTTGCTTCCTGAGGTTTAAGGAATGAAGCCGTCTCTGTAACATCAAAGCGCGAGGTGAGGCAGCAGGTGCTGATGCAGAAGCTGCAGCAAGGTCTGGAAGATCCAGCTAAGATCGTTCATGAAGGTGGCTCCACTAAGCCACGGGTTTTTGATGAAGACGAAATAGCCTTCTACTGGAAGAAGATGCCTTCTAGAACTTTCAGAGTTAGAAAGGAGAAAGAAGTCAATGCCTGGCTTCAAACTGTAAAAGGACCGGTTGACTCTCTTGCTCAGGGCTAAGGCAGCTAGCTGGTGACTTTAGATTGAAACCGGGTTGACATACTATTCTGAAAATCCTAGGCCCTTAAGAATTCTGCTGAATCTGCTCTGCCTGTGCTCTGTAAACGGAAAAAAGTCTGGATGACAGCACATCTGTTTACAACATGGCTTGCTGAACTTAATTTTAAGCCTATTGTTGAGACCTCCTGCTCAGAAAAAAGATTCCTTTTGAAATATTACCGCTCATTGACCAGGCACTTGGTCACCCAAGAGCTCTGATGGAGATGTACAAGCCTGCTAACAAAATATCCACCCTGCAGCCCATGGATTGAGGAGTCATTTTAACTTTCAAGCCTTATTTTATTTTTTAATTCTTAAATTTTAAATTTTATTTTATTGCAGATTTTATTTTTTCATGAGAGAAAGAAAAAGAGAGGCAGAGGGAGAAGCAGTCCCCCCACAGGGCAGGGAGCCCTATGTGGAACTCAATCCCAGTTCCGTGGGTTCATGACTTGAGCCAAAGGCAGATGCTTAACTGACTGAGCCACCCAGGCACCCTCAAGTCTTACTGTTTAAGAAATTTATTTCATCAGGCTAAAACTGCCATAGGTGGTGATTTCTTTGATTGATCTGGGCAAAGTTAATTGAAAAGCTTCTGGAAAGGATTCACCATTCCCGATGCCATTAAAAACACTGGTAATTTACAGGAAGAGGTCAAAATATCAACATTTAACAGGAGTTTGGAAGAAGCTGATTCCAAACCTAAAGGAGGACTTTGAGGAGGTTCAACACTTTAGTGAAGGAAGTAAGTGAAGATATGATGGAAATAGCAAGAGAACTAGAATGAGAAGTGGAGCCTAAAGATGTGTCTGAATTACTATAATCTCAGGATAAAATTTTAACAGATGAGGAGTTGCTCCTTATCGATGAGCAAAGAAAGTGGTTTCTTGAGATGGAAACTACTCCTGGTGGAGATGTTGTGAATTCTGCTGAAATGACACTAAAAGAATTTAGAAATTACATAAACTTAGTTAATAAAGCAGTGGCAAAGTTTGAGAGAATGGACTCCAATTTCAAAAGAGGTTCTACTGTGGGTAAAACACTATCAGACAGCATCAAATGCTACTGAGAAATTGCTTGTGAAAGGAAGAGTCAATTGGTGCAGTAAACTTCACTGTCCTATTTTTTTTTTTAAGATTTTATTTATTTATTTGAGAGAGAGAGAGAAAAGAGAGAACACCCACGCAAGAGCACAAGTTGGGGGTGGGTGGGCAGAGAGACAAGCAGATTCCTACAGCTAACCAGGGAGCCTGATGTGGGGTTTGATGCCAGGAGCCTGAGATGACAACCTGAGCCAAAGTCAGATGCTTAATGGACTGAGTCACCCTGATGCCCCTTTAGTTGTCTTAGTTTAAGAACTTCCACAGCCCCCCCAGCCTTCAGTATCCATCACCATGATCAGTCAGCAGCCCTCAATATCGAGGGCAAGACTTTCCACCAGCAAAAAGATTCCAACTTACTGAAATTTCAGATGATGGCTGACATTTTTAGCAATAAAGTATTTTTTAAAAAGATTTTATTTATTTATTTGAGAGAGAGAGAGAGAATGAGAGAGAGCAAGAGAACACGAGAGTGGAGAGGTGAGAGGGAGAAGCAGACTCCCCAATGAGCAGGGAGCCCAATGCAGGACTTGATCCCAGGACTCCAGAATCATGACCGAGCCAAAGGCAGTTGCTTAACCAACTGAGCCACCCAGGTGCCCCAGCAATAAAGTATTTTTTAATTAAGGTGTGTACATTTTAAAAGACATAATGCTATTGCAGACTATAGTATAGTAAAAACATAACTTTCATATGCACTGGGAAACCAAAATATTCATTTCCCTTGCTTTTTTGCAACATTCATTTTATCGCGGTGATCTGGAACAGAACCTATAATATCTCTAAAGTATAGCTTTACTTCCCTCTCCCCAGACAGACACCTCAAAGTGGGCTGGATAAGCAGCTTTAGGGTAGGACAAAGTCATTTCTCCATGACCAAGTGCTTGGACTTCTAGCTTCTTACTGTAAGATTTCTAGGTCCAGGATCTTGTTCCCTGAAATTTCTGTGAGGCTAAGCCATGTATCACACTGGAGAGCCACTATTTAGGAAATGTTGGTAGCTTTCAAATTTTCAATGCTTGGCTTATTTCACCATATCATCACCTACTTTCTACCCACTATTGCTAAAAAGCTATGCTTTTTTTTCTTTTTAAGATTATTTATTTATTTATTTATTTGACAGACAGATCACAAGTAGGCAGAGAGGCAGGCAGAGAGAGAGGAAGGGAAGCAGGTTCCCCACTGAGCAGAGAGCCCAATGTGGGGCTCGATCCCAGGACCCTGGGATCATGACCTGAGCTGAAGGCAGAGGCTTAACCCACTGAGCCACCCAGGTGCCCCTAAAAATCTGTAGTGCTTTTGATGAAAGATCAAATTATTTTCTGGTTAGCAACAACAAAAAAATTTTGTCACACTATAAACTTCAACTGGCTCCTAATTAGTATTCTCACTTGCAATTTACCTTCCACAACCGCCAGATTCATCTCTTTAAAGTACCATCTTTCTTCAATACGTCACTCCTCTTGCCCCTTTTAATGGTTTCCCATGACTCAGAGAATCAAGTTCTAACTCATTTTGGCTTTCAAGATCCTCCATCTTGGCTATCTACCTACTCTCTCTCTACACAAACTTACTTCTGACACCCCATCATGTAGTCCTTCAAATCTGTTTCATAATCTCATTTCCACTCTGCCACCCTTATTCACATTCTCCTACCTATTATAGTTGCCTGTATTCAGAATTATCCAAATTCTACAAGGCTCAAATCAGTTCCTTCATCAAGTCTTCACTGCCAGAAATGATCTTCCTGTCTTCTGAACCTGTGGCTACAGGTTGTTGGTTTTACAGACAAGAAAAGAATCCCACAAAAACCAGTAGATCTATATGGGATTGCTAATTTCTTACACTGCCACATAGCACCATTTAAAAAAAAATAATAAAACTTCACATCAACTATAATCATTGCATAAGAGAAAGCATATTGTCATAATTTTTCTCATTTCATTGTATACTGATACAAACTTCATCAAAAAGTAGTATCAGTCCATGAACAGTTTTTTTTTGTTTGTTTCAAAAATTTATTGCCAAGCCTTTATTAATATGTAATTTGCGTAGTTTTTAGTTCACATTTATTCTCCTACTTGTTACTATCTTTCCACTAGAATACTGGCTCTGGAGTTCTTAAGACTTAGGTTAAAATTTCAATTTTAAGAAATCTCAAATTTTTATTTTTTAGCTGCATGATTTCAAGCAAGTTCCTTAATAAGAATTTATTTATTGATCTGTAATGGGGTTAGGGAAAGCAAAGTTATGAGCAAAAAATACATATAAATATCAACCAGTCTCCTGCACATGGTAGACAGTCAATATGCTAGTTCTCTTGGGTAAAAGCCCTAGGAAAAAACTCCTTTTCTAGTCCAGAAGTTCTCAACCAATGCTGCACATCAAAATCCCATGAGGAACTTAAAAAAATATTGATGCCCAGTCCCCACATAATTTAATTGGTCTGGGGTGAGGCCTGAGTATGCTATTATTTTTTTTTTTTCAATTTATTTATTTTCAGAAAAACAGTATTCATTATTTTTTCACCACACCCAGTGCTCCATGCAAGCTGTGCCCTCTATAATACCCACCACCTGGTACCCCAACCTCCCACCCCCCCACCACTTCAAACCCCTCAGATTGTTTTTCAGAGTCCATAGTCTCTCAGTCCATGAACAGTTTTATTAAATAAATCATTTGTCCTTTGATATGTTTAATGTTCTTTTTTCATATCTACTTTAATGTCTCTTTTGACTGCAAAATCCAAGTTAAATTCATCTTTTTTAGGGGCGCCTGGGTGGCTCAGTGGGTTAAGCCGCTGCCTTCGGCTCAGGTCATCTTTTTTAAAAATTTTATTTATTTATTTGGCAGAGAGAGATCACAAGTAGGCAGAGAGGCAGTCAGAGAGAGAGGGGGAAGCAGGCTCCCTGCTGACCAGAGAGCCTGATTCGGGGCTCGATCCCAGGACCCTGAGATTACAACCTGAGCTGAAGGCAGAGGCTTTAACCCACTGAGCCACCCAGGTGCCCCAATTAAATTCATCTTCGCCCGATATCCAGTGTGTAGGACAGAATCATTTTTGTTCTGTTTCCCACAAACCTAGCACAGTGGTTGGCAGATACAAGGTGGTTAGTCCAAATCTTGCTGGACAAGAGTAGTGTAAAAGAAATGTGCCTTGAGATCTGACTCAAAAGGCTTAGAAGACCCTGCTATTCACGTTGCGGGGGTTGTCTATTAAAAGAAAGCTTAGGTTAAAGCCTCTGCCTTCGGCTCAGGTCAGGATCCCAGGGTCCTGGGATCGAGCCCTGAATTGGGTTCCCTGCTCAGTGGGGAGCCTGCTTCCCCCTTCCCCCGCTGCCTGCCTCTCTGCCTACTTGTGATCTCTGTCAAATGAATAAATAAAATCTTAAAAAAAAAAAAAAGAAAGCTTAAAAAAGGAATAACTCTTCATAATCTTGAGTTAGGCAATATATTCTTAGACACAATACCAAAAGTACAAGTGACAAAAGAAAACATAGATAAAGTGGACTTTGTGAGAATTTAAAGCTTTTGTGCTTCTGGGTGGCTCAGTGGGTTAAGCCGCTGCCTTCGGCTCGGGTCATGATCTCAGGGTCCTGGGATCGAGTCCCGCATCGGGCTCTCTGCTCGGCAGGGAGCCTGCTTCCTCCTCTCTCTCTCTCTGCCTGCCTCTCTGCCTGCTTGTGATCTCTCTCTGTCAAATAAAAAAAAAAAAATCTTCAAAGGACATAATCAAGATAATGAAAAACAAAACAAAACAAAAACACAGGATGAGAGAAAATACTTGCAAATCAAATTTCTGATAAGGGATTTCTATCCAGAATATATGAAGAACTCTCACAACTCAAGAATAAAAAGACATATAACTCAATTAAAAAATGGGCAAAGGATCTGAATAGATATTTCTTCAAAGAAGACATAAAAATGGTCAACAAACACATTAGAAGAATCCCAACATCATTTGTTATCAGGGAAGTGCAAGCCAAAACTAAAATGAGATACCACTTCACCCTACTAGAATGGCTAAAATCTAAAAGACAGATAATAACAAGTGTTGATGATGTAGAGAAATCAGAACCCTCATACATCGCTGGGAGGATTGTAAAATGGTGTAATCACTTTGGAAAACAGTCTGGAAGTTCCTTGAAATCTTAAATATAGAGTTACCATATGACCCAGAAATTCTACTCCTAGATATATACTTATACTAGATAAGAAATGAAAACATATATTCACACAGAAGCTTGTATATGGGGATGCCTGGGTGGCTCAGTGGGTTAAGGCTCTGCTTTCGGCTCAGGTCATGATTTCAGGGTCCTGGGATCGAGCCCCGAATGGGGCTCTCTGCTCAGCAGGGAGCCTGCTTCCCCTTCTCTCTCTGCCTACTTGTGATCTCTCTCTCAGTCAAATAAATAAAAATCTTTAAAAAAAAAAGCTTGTATATATGAATGTTCACAGTAGTATTCATGATAGCCAAAAAGTGCAAACAACCTCAGTGCCCTTCAATAGATGGATAAATAAAATGCAGTATGTTCATAAAATAGAGTATTATTCAACACAACAAAAAAAGGAATGAAATACTCAAACACACTATAACACAGATGAACCTTGAAAACATTATGCTAAATGAAAGAAGCCAAATACAAAAGGTCACATGGTTTGACCGCATTTATATGAAATGTCCAGATTAGGCAAATCAATGGAGACAAAAAGTAGGTTAGTGGACTTGGGAAGGGGAAAATAGAGATTGATTATTAATAGGTATGGGGTTTCTTTGTGGGATAATGCAAATGTTCTAAAATTAGATTATGGTGATTGTTGCTCAACTCTGTGAATATGCTAAAAACAACTAAATTGTATACTTCAAATGATGAAACATGTACCTCCATTATATCTCAATAAAACTGTTAAAAACAAAAAGCAGCAGCCCAGTGAATAGTGTTGGTCAGCTCCACAGAGACAGAAGTTTTTGAAGTCTCTGTAACTGGGTGGGGATGGTGGAATTTCAGGTGTACAGAAAGCGGCACCTCCAGTATTGCTGGCATGTCAACCCAAGGACTTCAGACAATTCCCTCTTTCTTTCTTCTTTTTTTTTTTTTTTTTAAACACAGAAGTTCAGGGCACCTGGGTGGCTCAGTGGGTTAAGCCTCTGCCTTTGGCTCAGGTCATGATCTCGAGATCCTGGGATCAAGCCCCGCATCAGGCTCTCTGCTTGGCTGGGAGCCTGCTTCCCCCCGTCTCTCTGTCTGCCTCTCTGCCTGCTTGTGATCTCTCTCTCTGTGTCAAATAAATAAATAAATAAAATCTTAAAAACAAAACACAAAAGTTCTTTAAAAATAGACTATATTAACTTTAGCTTCTCCTTAACCATTTCTTAACCACCAGAAGTCTATCTTCTTATAATACTTGGACTATCTGAACTAGTTTAATTTTGAACTTACATTACTTAAATTTTCTGATACTTAGCTATCTTCTCCTTTTGAAACCCTCTTCTCCCTTTGGCTTCTGAAAACACCAAACTTCCTAGCGCCTCTTCTTTTATCAGTCTTTCTTCATTGTTTAATAAAAAAAGCATTGATAATAATACAATAATAGGAAGGGACTTTAATACCACACTCACTGCAATGGACAGATCATCTAAGCAGATCAACAAGGAAACAAGGGCTTTGAATGACAACTGGGCCAGATGGACTTCACAGATATATTCAGAGTATTCCATCCTAAAGCAACAGAATACACATTCTTCTCAAGTGCACGTGGAACATTCTCCAGAATAGATCACATACTGGGTCACAAATCAAGTATCAACCAGTACCAAAAGATTGGGATTATTCCCTGCACATTTTTAGACCACAATACTTTGAAACTGGAACTCAATCAATCTGGAAAGGTCTCAAATACATGGAGGTGAAAGAGCATCCTACTAAAGAATGGACAGGTGAACTAGGAAATTAAAGAAGAATTTTAAAAATTCATGGAAACAAATGAAAATGAGTATACAACTGTTCAAAACCTTTAGGATGCAGCAAAGACAGTCCTAGGATGGAAGTATATAGCAATACAAGCCTTTTTCAAGAAACAAGAAAGGTCTCAAGTACACAACCTAATCTTAAACCTAAAGAAGCTGGTAAAGAATAGCAAATAAAGCCTAAACCCAGCAGAAGAAGAGAAATAATAAAGATTAGAGCAGATATCAATGAAACAGAAGCCAAAGAACAGTTGTGCATATCAACAAAACTAGGAGCTGGTTCTTTGAAAGAATAAATAAGATTGACAAACCCCTTGCCAGACTTACTAAAAAGAAAAGAATGAAAGAGGAGAGATCAAAACCAATATTGAAGAAATACAAACCTTTTTAAGAACATATTATGACCAACTATATACCAATAATTTAGGCAATCTGGAAAAAATGGACGCATTCCTAGAGACATATACACTACCAAAACTGAAACAAGAGGAAGCAGAAAAGCTGAACAGACTCATAATTAGCAAAGAAATTGAATCAGTAATCAAAAATCTCCCAACATACAGGAGTCCAGGGTCAGATGGCTTCCCAGGGGAATTCTACCAAACATTTGAAGAATTATTAACACCTATTCTTCTTAAACTGTTCCAGAAGATAGAAATGGAAAGAAAACTTCCAAACTCATCCTATGAGGCCAGCATTACCTTGATCCCCAAACCAGACAAAGACCCACCAAAATGAAGAACTACAGACCAATATCCCTGATAAACAGAGAAGCAAAAATTCTTACCAAGATACTAGCTAATAGGATCCAATAATACATTAAAAGGATTATTCACCATACCAAGTGGGATTTATTCCTGGGCTGCAGGGGTGGTTCAACATTTGCAAATCAATCAATCATCAATCAATGCGATATACCACATTAATAAAAGAAAGGACAAGAACCATATAATCCTCTCAATAGACACAGAAAAGGCATTTGACAAAATACAGCATATAATACAGTTTTTCCTGATAAAAACTCTCCATTGTGCAAGAACAGAGGGAACATACCTCAATATCATAAAAGCCATATAGGAAAGACCCACACCAAATGTCATCCTCAATGTGGAAAAACTGAGAGCTTTTCCCCCAAGATCAGGAAAATGACAAGGATGTTGACTCTTCCCACTGTTGTTCAACAAGTACTGGAAGTCATAGCTTCAGCAATCAGACAAGAAAAAGAAATAAAAGGCATCCAGATTGGCAAAAAAGAGGTCAAATTTTAATGCTTCACAGATGACATGATACTCTGTGTAGAAAATCTAAAAGACACCACCAAAATTTTGCTAAAACTGATACAGGAATTTGGCAAAGTCACAGGATATAAAATAAATGCAGAGAAGTCAGATGCATTTCTATACACCAGCAATGAGACAGAAGAAAGAAAAAAATCAAAGAATTGATCCCATTTACAACTGCACCAAAAACCGTAAGATACCTAGGAATAAACCTAAGCAAAAAGGTAAAGGATCTGTACTCTGAAAACTATAGAACACTTATGAAAGAAATTGAGGAAGACACAAATAAATGAAAGAAAGTGAGGAGGACACAAAGAACTAACTCATGGATAGGAAGAACAAATATTGTTAAAATGTCTATGCTACCCAAGTCAATCTATACATTCAGTTCCATCCCTATCAAAATACCACCAGCATTTTTCACAGAGATGAAACAAGCAAACTAAAATTTATTTGGAAAAGATCCCAAATAACCAAAGGAATGTTGAAAAAGAAAACCAAAGCTGGAGGCATCACAATTCCAGACTTCAAGGTCTATTACAAAGCTGTAATCATTAAGACAGTATGGTACTGGCACAAAAATATGTACAAAGATCAATGGAACAGAATATAGAACCCCAAAATGGACCCTCAACTCTATGGCCAACTAATCTTTGACAAAGCAGGAAAGAATATCCAATAGAACAAAGGCAGTCTCTTCAACAAATGGTGTTGGGAATATTGGACAGCCATATGCAGAAGAATGAATTTCTTTATGCCATACACAAAAACAGACTCAAAAATGGATTAAAGACCTAAATGTAAGACAGGAATCCATCAAAAGCCTAGAGGAGAACAAAGGCAGCAACAGCAACTTCTTGCTAGACACCTCTCCAAAGGCAAGGGGAACAAAGGCAAAAATGAACTACTGAGATTTCATCAAGATAAAAAGCTTATGTCCAGCAAAGGAAACAGTCAACAAAACCAAAGACACATGACAGAATGGGAGAAATTACTGGCAAATGACTTATCAGATAAAGGGCTAGTATCCAAAGTCTCTAAAGAACTTATTAAACTCTAATCAAGAAATGGGCAGAAGACATGAACAGATATTTCTCCAAAGAAGACATACAAATGGCCAACAGACCCATGAAAAAAATGCTCAACATCACTCAGCATCAGGGAAATACAAATCAAAACCACAATGAGATATAACCTCACAGAAGTCAGAATGGATAAAATTAACAAGTCAGGAAACTACAGATGTTGACAAGGATGTAAACAAGGGGGAACCGTCTTATCTTACTAGTGGGAATGCAAGCTGGTAGAGCCATTCTGGAAAACAGTATGGAGGTTCTGCAAAAAGTTGAAAATAGAACTACCCTACAACCCGGCAGTTGCACTACTGGGTATTTACCCCATGGATACAAATGTTGTGATCCAAAGGGGCACCTGCCCTCCAATGTTTATAGCAGCTATGTCCATAATAGGCAAAATATGGAAAGAGGACAGATGTCCACAGACAGATGAATGGATAAAGACATGGTGTGTGTGTGTGTGTGTGTGTGTGTGTATAATGGAATACTCAGACATTAAAAAAATTATGAAATCTTGCCATTTGCAATGATCTGGATGGAACTAGAGGGTATTATGCTAAGCAAAATAAGTCAGTCAGAGAAAGACAATTATACTATCTCACTCATATGTGGAATTTAAGAAACAAAACAGAGGATCAAAGGGGAAGAGAGGAAAAAATAAAACAAGATGAAATCAGAGAGGGAGACAAACCATAAGAGACTCCTAATCTGTGGCGCCTGGGTGGCTCAGTAATCGAGTGTCTGCCTTTGGCTCAGGTCATGATCCCAGGAGAGCCCCACATCAGGCTTCCTGCTCAGTGGGGAGCCTGCTTCTCCCTCTCCTACTTTCTCTGCTTGTGCTCCCTCTCTGGTTGTGTCTCTCTTTGTCAAAGAAATAAATAAAATCTTAAAAAACAAAACAAGAGAGAGAGAGAGAGAGACTCTTAATCATAGGAAAAACTGAGGGCTGCTGGAGGGGTGGTGGATGGGAGGACGGGTTAACTAGTGATGTTGGACATTAAGGAGGGCACATGATGTAATGAATACTGGGTACTATATAAGACTGATGAATCACTGACCTCTACCTCTGAAATAAATAATACATTATATGTTAGTTAACTGAATTTAAATTAAAAAAATAAAAAAATACCTGTCACACATATAAATGTAGATTTATAGTTAACTTTATTCAAATTGTAAAATTTTAAAAATAACAGTGGAAAAAAACGTAGATTTATAGCAAGGCTCAGAGGTGAAGTCTTTCCAACTTGAGAAGTGTTTGGCCCTTCCCATTATGCTGCTGATTTCTAAATCTTACATTCTACCAGAATTTCTAGAATCAAATCTCTAATAGCCTACTATACACTTCTTACCATTACCTCAAATTCCACATATCTAAAGTCAAACTGATTTTTCTATTTTTTTTTTTAATTATCTACTTATTTGACAAAGGTCACAAGTAGGCAGTGAGGCAGGCAGAGAGAGAGAGGTTAGCAGGCTCCCTGCTGAGCAGAGAGCCCGATGCGGGGCTTGATCCCAGGACCCTGAGATCATGACCCGAGCCGAAGGCAGAGGCTTAACCCACTGAGAAACCCAGGTGCCCCTGATTTTTCTATTTTAAATCAGCTTTCTTTGATCAGTAACACAAGCTTGAAAACACCAAGAGTCATCTGGACTCTCTCTTTATATTCAGACAATCAACCAAGTCATGCTGAGTCCTTTTTCCAGTGTTTTAGGCATGGATCTAATAATTAATTGTACTTCCACTATATTTCAACTATTATGCTAAGCACTTACATCATCTCATTAATCTATATAACCACTCTTTAAGCTAAGTATTATTATTTCTATTTTATGGATGAGAAATGAGGCTCAGGGATGTTAAATCATTTTCCCAAGGTAACACAGTAAATATCTGATCTGGGATTCAGATACAGATCTGTCTGATTCTAAAGTCAGTGTTCTTAACCACTCATTATATTGCCTCTCAAGTTCCCACCCCTACTCCTATTGTTCTAATTCAGATCTGCACTAATCTCTCCTCTGAATTATTATATAGTCTTTCTACTAGTTTTATGGCTTTCATTCTGGCTTCTTCCTTCCAGCTATCCTATATGATAACACAAGATTAACCTCCTCAAAGCACTGTCTTCAATATGTCACCTTATTACTAAGAAGTTTTCAAGGCTCCCTATTGCCTACAGGATAATCCCAATTCCTTAATGCTACATTCAAAGTTCCTTCCTACTTATTCAATCATGTTCCCTCACATGCCAAATTTATTAAGAATTCTGAGTTTTGGCTTTCCACTGGGAAGATATCTGGAATGCTCTCTTCCTATTTCCTTTGGCTCTCCCTGCAACCTTGAGCTGAGGGGAGGAGAAAGGACAGGAGGGGAGGGAAGGGAGGAAGATAGATTGAAAAACAAAAGGCTGAGCCTTATTAAAAAAAAATCTCAATGCCAAGATCTTAAACTCTTAACCTCTCATATCTCTCAATTTTCATACTGAGGATGGAAAGATGACTAAGCAGCTGTGTCTTCAGTAAGCATTTTCCTACCATTTATTCCGTTATGATCCTAGAACATACACTGCAAAGTCAGATCTTTTGTGTCAATAAGTTTTATGTGGCTTGCAGTCAAAATGCCCCCATAAACATTTTGGAGATTTCTTAAAAAAAAAAAAAAATCATCATCATCATCATCATCATCATCATCATCATCATGATGTGGATTTCCAGTTTGTCTCGCTCGAAGAATGTGAACTGACCATACCAGGCTCTCATTTCTAGATGGTAACCACTGACTGGAGTTGAGAAGCAGCTGCCTTCATAAGGTAGGCATGTGCCCTTCAGGTTGACATGTTCCCACCACTCCTTATGGTCTTTTGCAGCTTCATTGGTTCGTTTTATTCATCTGCATTATTTGCCAGGATCCTATAAAGCATTTGAATTTGGAACCCTTGCCCACAATAAGTTATACTTCTTCTCAATATCCTCAACCCCTGATTTACCTTCATTTCTACAATGATGTTCACTGCAGCAAAAAATTAAAAATATCCTAAATATCCAAATAGGATTGGTATTTATGGCGGCTGTATAGAAAAAGGCTTAAAAGCTAATTAAAAAACGTATGATATCAAAAGATACAAAGAGACTTCTCCTTGAATATGGTGAACAAGGTATTAAGGGAGTCCTTTCTACTGAAAAAAAAACCTAGATCCAGTAGAACATATAACTTTGAAAACATTTCAGGGCTCACAGTAAATAGAAGAAATCTCCCAGGCTACTCCTTAAAGGAGGAAAAAATCACGAGCTATGGAGTAAATAAGGAGGAGGGCCAGGGTTCCTTGTGGGCCAATTCCCAAAGCATTCTAATTGTGTTCAAAATGACAAGCTCTGGACCAATAAAGGTGGGGGGTCAAACCTGAGACTCCCACATTAAGCTGAGACCTTTGAAGTATGTCCAAGTGATTCAGGGCTGGTGGTTCCCCTCCCCCCAATTCTGGGGAAGAAGCAGATACAAATTTTCACTGGAGGAAACTACCCCACCTTAACTAGATAGGATTCTCAAAATTAAAGAGCAAACAAAAATTTATATCAAAGATCACAAACAGGGGCACCTGGGTGGCTCAGTGGGTTAAGCCTCCGTCTTCGGCTCAGGTCATGGTCTCAGGGTCCTGGGATCGAGTCCCGCATCGGGCTCTCTGCTCAGTGGAGAGCCTGCTTCCTCCTCTCTCTCTCTCTGCCTGCCTCTCTGCCTACTTGTGATCTCTCTCTGTCAAATAAATAAATAAAATCTTTAAAAAAAAAAAAAGATCACAAATATACATGGAAGCAAAACACCACGAATGAATAACAGAGAAAACAACAAATAACAGATTTAAACTGCAAGCACTTCAGGTATTAAAAATGTCAGATACAGAATACAAGCTATGTGTCTACGTGTGAAATGTTTTAAATACAGGATAAAATCTCAAAGATAATCAAATAGCAGAGATCTAGGGGTGGTAAAAATAAAACGTAAATGAATATAACCACTGGCTACTAACCATTCCTATTCCTGCCCAGGCTATTTTAATGCGGGGGGAGGGCAGGTGTCACAAGGTGCAAAAAAAGAATGTGAAGGTTAAAGGAGACACATTACACCCCCAGCTACAGATATGAACAGTAGCTTACTCAAAACACAGTGTGTGAAAGTGCTCTATAAACTGTAAGTGTTTTATGGAAATGTAAAGCACTGGTACTGCTCTTAAAAAATGCTAGCATCTGGGGCACCTGGGTGGGTCAGTTAAGCATCTGCCTTTGGCTTAAGTCATGATCTCAGGGTCCTGGGATCAGCCATATGTCTGGTTCCCTGCTCAGCAGGAAGCCTGCTTCTCCCTCTCCCTCTGCACACTACCCTCCCTGATCCTTCTGTCTCTCTCTCCCTCTCAATAAATAAAATCTTTTAAAAAATTTTTTTAAAGGCTAACATCCATTGATGATTTTTGCTTGAATCAGCTATTACTCTTTCTACATTTATTAGTTGGCATTCTAATACAAGAAAAATTTCTTTTTTTCTTTCCTCCCTCTCTCCTTCCCTCGCTTCCATCTTTTCTCCCCTCTTTCCCTCCCTCCCTCCCTTTGGTATCGTATAGAATCTTGGGCTTTTTAAAAAATTGAATGGGGGGACGCCTGGGTGGCGCAGTTGGTTGGGCGACTGCCTTCGGCTCAGGGCGTGATCCTGGAGTCCCGGGATCGAGTCCCACATCAGGCTCCCAGCTCCATGGGGAGTCTGCTTCGCTCTCTGACCTTCTCCTCGCTCATGCTCTCTCTCACTGTCTCTCTCAAATAAATAAATAAAATCTTTAAAAAAAAAAAAATTGAATGGGTTGTAACCTATTGTTGGTATTGATTTTGATGATCAGATTGTCTCATATCTGGCATGATTTGTTTTTTTTTTTTCATTGTGAAGACCTTTATTGCTGTGTATAAACTCTTTAAAATTATTTATTTTGGAATAGTTTTCAATTTTAGAAAATTAACTATTTATTTTATTTAATTTTTATTTTTTATAGTAGGCTCCAGGCCTAGCAGAGAGCTCAACGTGGGGCTTGAACTCACAACCCTGCAATCAAGACCTGAGCTGAAATGAAGAGTTGGATGCTTAACTGACTGAGCCACCAGGTGCCCCCAAATTCACTATTTTGAAATAATTTTTGAAGTATCTAAGATTGTTCAAAGAGTTCCTGTATGTCCTTCAACCAGTTCCCTGTTACTATTTTACATAATCCTCATACATTTATTAAAACAAAGAAATTAACATTGAACACATTACTATTAACTAAACTTGCAAACTATTTGGGTTTTGCCACTCTTTCCACTAAATGTCCTTTTTTATTATCTGTTTTTTTAAAAAACTAAATGTATATATGACTTTCATAAAACATATGTTAATTATAAACAAAATAAAGCAAAACAAACAAACAAACCCAAAAAGATATTTAGATGTATACTGGAGGCTGCAGACAAGCAGCTTGGATGTTGTTCTAAATGCACCTCAGTAAAGAAAAAGATCTGCATTTTCCACAGTCAAGACACTGAACAGTTCTGGAAACTATCTAGGCAGGTAATTTTTAGTGAAAGCAAGCAGTATTTAAAAATAGATAAGACCATGATCTTACTAGACCTCTGCCCCAAGTCTTTCCCAATAATTACTCTGCCTACCTCAGGACACTCTTCTTTGGAAATCAACAGGAAGTACTTTTGCTTGTGACCTCGTCAGCTATCCTCTACACCAGCAACAAACAAACTTATGTTAGGTAACAACTTTAGCCATGTTTTCACCAGAAATTGCATGACTGATTCCAGTAGGAAAGGTCAGAAGTGGTCAAATCATAACAAATCAAATAAACTAATGACATATTATATAGTAGTCCCCCTTTATCTGCAGGGGTTCTGTTCTAAGACACCTTGTGAATGCCTGAAACCGTGCATAGCACCAAACCCTATATATATCATGCTTTTTCCTTATACATACCTATGGAATTTTAATTTGTAAATCAGGCATATCAAGAGATTAACAACAATAACCCATAATAAAATAGAACAATTTTAATATCCTATAATAAAAGTTAAGTGAATAAGGTCTCTCTCAATGTATCTTACTGTGCTACACTTACCCTTCTTGTATTGATGGAAGATGGTAAAATGCCTCTGTGATAAGATGAAGTGAGATGAAAGACACAGGCACTGTGATGGTGCTTTCAGCTACTGACCCTTTGACAACTGTCAGGAGGAGGAGGATCATCTGCTTCCAGAAGGACCATGGTTGAACATGCATGGGTTAACTGAAACCACGGAAAGTAAAACTATCGATGACTACTGTATACTTCTCCCTGATCTAGAAGCATCCCAAGGCCATTAATTAATACCATCTCGGGAGTTAGTTAAGGAAGCAAGCAAGCAAACAAACCACAAACATCCTACTGTGTATAAGCATTATGTTAAGAGCCCAACTTGAGGGGCTTATAATTTTGTTAAAATTATTGTCAACATGCCTCTCCAGAGGGCTAGAGAAGCAAGAAGGACATTTCAGTATGTGAGACAAGGGTTATGGCAGTGGTTTCAAACTTTTTCAGCCCTCATACATGAAACAGAGCTACTCTGGTTGAAGCAGGAGAGGCCTAAAGCTGTATATACTCCAAATCTCTCTCTCCACTGTGGGGTCCCCAAAGGCACTTCCGGGGGACCCTAGGGCTTGGAGGAAGAAATTCTGAAAACCTCAAGACAAAGGCAAGACTGATCAACATGCTTTGTTGGGCCAGGGAAATGGAATGTGAAATAAATGATTAACTGACAGAGACCATCTCTTCTCTCTTTCTTCATGGCTCCCAAATAAAATAGGCCTGGAAAACAACGTCAATTAGCTGCATTAATAACAGTCTTACTTCTGAGTACAGAAATGAACTTCTGCATTAATTCAGGAAAATCAGTTTTATATAACTACCCTCCATGCCTACCAAGCTTCTAGGTCTTTATAGGCCATGAGATTTGATGGAGACTGAATTTGCTGTAAGGTAAGTACTTCTCTTTGAAATGTGTAAGAGATGCCACCAAAAGAATTCAGAGATTTAAGAATTGGTGTGATAGTGATTCCTGTGGGTGTCCACACTGAGCTACTAGGAAAGAATAAACAGACTGTTGGAGGCCTGAGAGCACCTGGTTATGGCATCAGCAGTCTGATTCCACAAATGAAATAGCAGCCAATGCTCAGAGCTCATTTGTCTTTCTTCCTGGTTACATGTTGCTGCTGCTAGCTGAGGAGGCTAGCTGAACTGGTATTATGTTATTTTGGACTCCAAATGAGGCCAGCCAGCATGCTGGGAGTGTGCTGGAAAAGGCCTGCAGGGTTGTCCTAGACACACCCAGCTGCTTCCTTCTCAGGACTCCCTAATATAGAATCCTCTTTCCAAGCACAGGGCTTGTTTTGCTTTCAGCTTCTCAAATTATGTTACAGAAAGGTTCAGCTCCAAGTCCACTCCCTAAAGTCCAATATAAACACTATAGAAAAGGCCTGGCTATAGAATGGGCTCTTTCCTAGGACTACCTGGTATGGGTAGATCTTCTTTTCCCCAAGTCTATCTCCTCACTTATGGACTGGAAAAATGCAGGCACCTTAAGTGTAATCAAAACCATTGGCAGAACATCCAGGGGTGGAACCTCTATTAGGCCCCAAGCCTTTTACCTTTCAGATTCAGCTGTGTCCGAAGCTCCCAAGGCCCCAATTCAATGAATGGAGACTACAGCACTGGAAATTATATGCAGGAAAAGAATAAACTAAAAGCCTCTAACCCTCATTGAGCTATAAAGAGTTGCTTTCCTTTATTCCATTAAAATTTGGTAATAATAAACCTAGCTTTGTTCCAGAGTCCCTCTTTACTCAAAAGAGGTTATACCTAGAAAAAAAAAAAAATCTTCTCTTCTGCTCATCCAGCCAGCAAGTGTATAACTTTCCCCAGTAGGTCAATTATTTGATTCCTTCATTAGTTCAACATATAGCACCTGTTTAGAGGCACAAAGCTGAATCACATGACTTTTTAAGGTCCTTTCATATTTAATTACAAACTAAGCCAAATTAAAACTTGAGGCCCAAGGAAAGGTTCCTATGCAGGGTGATAATTGATGTACTTCCACTCACCCTCCTGCCTTTCAACAAAAATAAACACACCTATACCTCCAGGTGCCTGGTTTCTCATTGCTACAGTTAGGAGTCTCTAGAGATTGAGAATTTGCTAAATCCCAATTTTCCCTTCTGAAGATATAGATTAGGGAGAAAGAAGACTATAGAGAATTAGGAAAGATTTAGTTCCTACCTTGACAGACCAAGTTCTTCAACTGAGGGAATGAAGATGAAGATGGGAAAGATTAAGCCTTCCAATGCTGGGTGTAGGTGAGCCACAAGTGAGGAGAAAACCACCAAAACCTGGCATAGTGTGCCAGAGATGGAGAGTCAAAGGCCTGGCTTAGGATGCTCTGCTAGGACGAAAGCTCTCAAGTGTGATCTGCAGGAGCACATTAGCTAGGACAAAAAAGGCCCAATGTGATCAATCCCTTGTTTTTATTTTGGCTGTTCCTTTTGGCTCCTAGGCTCCAGGAAGCAAGGCCGGAGTGCTCTCTGCTTCCCCTCCCCCAAGGCAGTGGACTGAGGCACGCAGGCTGGTAGGCTGCTGTTCAGTCAGTCTTTCAAAAGCTGTAAATAAAGGGCCACAAGTGCACAGTGGACTATGAGAAGAATCTAGATTGAATTACACAAGCCACTTGTGGAGACAGGGTGGGGGAGATAAGAGAAGAAGAAAAAGAAGTCTATCCGCCCTTCAACGAAATATTATCATCTAAACACACTCTTCCCTCAGTGTGACCGCTAGAAGCCATCAAAGCCTTAGGGAACTGGGCTCCAGTCTGGGTTTTTTCTTAGTGGAGGGGGCCTAGTCCCTGAGAATTCTCGGCCAGAGTCAAATCCTTTTCCCAGAGTTGACTTATCTTCTGACAGGCTTTAGAAAATAGTCTGAGTGTAGGGGTGCCTGGGTGGCTCAGTGGGTTAAGCCTCTGCCTTCAGCTCAGATCATGATCTCGGGGTCCGGAGATCAAGTCCTGCATCGGGCTCTCTGCTCAGCGGGGAGCCTGCTTCTCCCTCTCTCTCTGCTTGTGATCTCTCTCTCTGTGAAATAAATAAATAAAATCTAAAAAAAAAAAAAAAAAAAAAAAAAAAAAAGAAAGAAAGAAAATAGTCTGAGTCCAGTTCGCCATGCTTGGTGAGAACACTGGGGCTGCCTCATTAGCAGGTGGTGGCAAAGACCATTTCTGTGTATCAGATACTGTATTTGCTTTAGTTTTAAGACTAAAAGGAGAGGGGCGCCTGGGTGGCTCAGTGGGTTAAATCTCTGCCTTCACATCAGGTCATGATCTCAGGGTCCTGGGATCGAGTCCCACATCAGGCTCTCTCCTGGGTGGGTAGCCTGCTTCCCCTCTCTGTCTGTCAAATAAATAAATAAAAATCTTAAAAAAAAAAAACAAACTAAAAGGAGAGTAATTGATGCATACTTAAATTTTAAAAGCAGGTGACTAGGGTGTGGCCTGAATCCTGAGTATTCAGGAACCTAGGTTCTCTAATGATTTAGAGCATGGATTTTGGTGTTACTAGTAACTCACTGGTTGCTAGCTATGGACTTTGGGAAGTTACTCAACTTCACTAAACTTCAGCTTCCTCATTTGTAAAATTGTCGTGTCTTCGTTCAAAGGCTTGAGGTAGAATTAAATAAGATACTGCATGTAAAGGGTAAGCGCTCAATCACAGTCACCATTATTATTATATTTTTGGCAGATGATCACTGGAATCTTTTCCTCTCTTCTTTCCCAATTTCCCAGAAAACCTAAAGCCTCCAGGTCCAGAGAACTGGTAGGCAAAATCTCTTAAAAAGATCCAAAGGAAATGGAAAGAGTCATGTTTCTTTTTTCCCTCCCCTGCGCTAGGAATGAATCAGTCAGCCTGTGCCGATTATACTCTAGACTGGTAGGCTGGCCCTGGGAGCCCAAGACTCTCCTAAACCAAAGATACTAATCCATCTCTAGTATTACCTGTTGTGGGGCATGCTCCCAGACTGATGGTGCTTCTCCAAGGGCCCCAGATCAGATCCCAGTAGATGTAGAAAAGAAACAGTCTGATCCCAAGCTGGCAAGATAGGTCTGTCCAGGCTGTTGTCTGCCCATCACAGCTGCCTATGAGGCCTATGGGTTAATAATAGCAACTCTGATGCCAATGGATTAAGACAGCACTGTAGGAGGTGTTTATTTTTACACTCTGGCGTCAGTATCAAGTTCTACTGGTTACTGCCCAAATCTAGGACAGCTTCCTGCTACAAGACTGGCCTCAGGCTTCTCCAGGATGCTAAACTGAATTCTGAGGGAAGCAAGCCTTGTTGAAAACAGTTCAGAATCCACAGAGACAGGGAAGGGGAAAGGAAGCAAACAGAACTGTTACCATGTCCAGCTGTCTGGTCCTAAATCTCTGGGACTAGGAGGACTTCGACTGAGAAGTGTTCTTCATCGCATTCTCTGGAGCCAGGTAGGCCCCATCCAAGGGACCTAATACACCATTTTGGAAGGGTGTACATATATACACACAATACAAACTAGCTGCACTCAAACCATCTGAATAAATCAAGAAAAGACTGTGACTCAACTAACCAGAAGCTCAGACTTATCAGTTACAAGTCCCAGATTAGTGCTGACATTTTAAGAAAAATATATCTGAAACAAAGAATGGTTAGGCTGGTCTTTAACTGATTTGTGTAGATTTTTTAGCAGGTAAATCAAATCCCTTGAAAATTTATTTGGCCAGAGCTCTTCCTACACATGGCACAACAGGATAGAAGCACCAAGAAACCAGCCCTCATCTTTCTGGCCTGGAGCCAATGCCCAGAACATCTTTCCTAAAGGCTTCTTTATCCCTCAAGGCCTACAGATTGGGGTCTCAGGGACCTTGCAGTTTGACTACAGTCTCTGGCTCTCTGTGGCTATCCCACTTGTCTCCCTGGAAGGCAGCTTCTAACACAGATTTCATCTTGTCCTATTAGGCAGACAGGGATGCGAAAAGGCTGACAGCTGGACAGCTGATGTAAATAACCTACTAAGGGGCCATGTGCACAGCAGACTGCTGTGGAATGATAAAAATGTACCACACATCAGGTAGGAATGCTGAAGTGCAAAGAAAGCAGCCAAGCAGTCAAGTGCACAGTAACAGTGACTCCATCATCTTCTTGCCTGTGTCTGACTCATAATCATCATCAGTGACACAACAATCATTATCTTCAGGAGCCAGGGTGCTGGCAAGAAGGTAGGCTGGTGAGCCACTCATTCAATACATTTTTTTCCTGTTATTCAAGGCTTAATCTACCTGGTCATCAGAACAACAATGCAGCCTCAGAAACAACCAGATCTGATCACTAGAGATATAGGATTTGCTCTCAGTTCCATCTGAAAGCTACCCATGCCTAGGATAGTGGCAGGATGCCCAAGGACAGGAACACTGCTTTCATTCTTGGCTTTTTCTGATTTTCTGGTCATCTGGGGGCAGGGTACCAGTCCTCTCAAAGGTAAAGGAGCTAACCGTATTCATCTTCTAGTGTTGTAGCAAGGAAAAATATTTGAAAAATTAAAACAGTAAGTAGCAATAAATGTGAATGCTGTAAATTTTTTGGACCAAAGGATTTTTTTTTTTAAGATTTTATTTATTTGACAAAGAGAGAGAAAAAGAGAGAGCGAGCGAGCACAAGCAGGGGGAACAGCAAAGGGATAGGGAGAAAATGGCTTCCCGCTAAGCAGGGAGCCTGCTTAATCCTAGGACCCTGGGATCATGACTTGAGCCGAAGGCAGACGCTAGCCACTCAGGGGCCCCGAGCACCAAAGTATTCTAGAAATATAATTGTCATTCATGCATATAGGTCTGGAGCCCTGGCCTTTCAGGTTTTTCCTTCTAGGTCATGGGGGTCGTGTTGGGAAGTACAGTTCCTTTCCTCAGGCCTTCTGGTTTGAGGAACAGCTGAAATAGTTAGAAATCTGCTTACCTAGACATAAGGTATTACTTTTCACTAATGTGTAACAAAGAAAGTAAAAACATGCAAGCAGAAAGAACACCTCCACTCAACAATTTGCTTCATCTACACATCTAATTCTCCCTAACCCCTGAGCCCAGGCCACTGATCTGAGGCTTGTATCCTATTGATACAGCATTTAGCAGCAGGACTTACCAACTGGATTTAGCTAAAGGCCTGAGAAAGCAACGTTAATGAAAGGATGTATTCCACTGCTCTGTTAGAACAAAGGCAACACTGTGTTCTACACCCAACACAAGCCTTCACTCTTTCTAGCCCAGCAATCCCTCACTATGGGGTTAGTTTGCCAGGTCTCCAGAGTTCATGGAGAAGAGAAACAGAAATCTATTATTCACTGATGCTGACACCTCTTTTTCTGCAAGTGTCCACACTGCGATTCAAAAGAGATGTTCTGATATCCTGCAGCCTCTTGTCAGACCCACCCTCCTTACAGCACACTCAATAGGTAAATATGTAAAGGGCCAAAGAGGAAATATTTAGGCTTCATGGGCTGTGTGTGTGTGTGTGTGTGTGTGTGTGTGTTTAACAACTCTTTAAAATGTACAAACCATTTTCAGTTTGTGGGCCACTATTAAATCACCCTGGCGTGGGCCATAGTTTGCTGACTCTAGACCTTAAAGGCCTCTCGAATCAAGGTCTGGATCTTAGAATTCTGCCTCTGCTGGGCCTGCCTAGAGATCCGCTTTCTTCTTCCTGCGGGGCTTTCGGAGGCAACTCCCCTCTAAGGAGCCACTGAAGAATGTGAAGGAAGAATTCTAGGGTTATTTGTATTGGAGCTAACAGACGGGCTAATTCCCCTCATATAAAGCACTTAAAAAACATCTGTGGAATTTAGCATATTGCATTATCATTCTGGAGTGCAGACTAAGCCATAAACAGTCTTACAGTCTTATCTTTCTATTTCTGCTTAAAATACTATACCATGCCTTCCCTATGACCCTGCAATTGCACTTCTGGGTATTTACCCCAAAGACACAGATGTCGTGAAAAGAAGGGCCATCTGTACCCCAATGTTTATAGCAGCAATGGCCACGGTCGCCAAACTATGGAAAGAACCAAGATGCCCTTCAACAGATGAATGGATAAGGAAGATGTGGTCCATATACACTATGGAGTATTATGCCTCCATCAGAAAGGATGAATACCCAACTTTTGTAGCAACATGGACGGGACTGCTGAGTGAAATAAGTCAAGCAGAGAGAGTCAATTATCATATGGTTTCACTTATTTGTGGAGCATAACAAATAGCATGGAGGACAAGGGGCATTAGAGAGGAGAAGGGAATTTGGGTAAATTGGAAGGGGAGGTGAACCATGAGAGACTATGGACTCTGAAAAACAATCTGAGGGGTTTTAAGTGGCGGGGGGGTGGGAGATTGGGGTACCAGGTGGTGGGTATTATAGAGGGCATGGCTTGCATGGAGCACTGGGTGTGGTGAAAAAATAATGAATAATGTTTTTCTGAAAATAAATAAATTGGAAAAAAAAATACTATACCATGCCTCTGGAAGGCCTTTGTCGTTTGTTTGTTTGTTTTCCCCCTGCTCCCAGGTTCCAAACCCACACTTGAATTGGCTCAGGTCCCAAGTCTCTCTCTTCTCCCCATCCCTTCTACTTCTGTATGTGGTATGGTTGTGGACAGCAAGGAAACTATTAACAGTCAGAAGAGTTTGGGCATGGTAAATATGGATGAGAGGTATGGTGGCAGGGAGGGAATAGTTTATTTTGAGCAACAACTTAGGGCCGACTGTGAATCTATGCTCTATCACAAACATAGGTTTGTGTTTGGTTTTTTTTTCCCCCAAGATTTCTTAAATTTATTTATTTGACACAGAGAGAGAGGTCACAAGTAGGCAGAGAGGCAGGCAGAGAGAGAGGAGGAAGCAGGCTTCCTGCTGAGCAGAGAGCCCGATGCAGGCCTCATCCCAAAACCCTGAGATCATGACCCGAACCAAAGGCAGAGGCTTAACCCACTGAGCCACCCAGGCGCCCACAAACACAGACTTTATAAAACTGGCTCTAACTGCTATAGAGGCAACCTAAGAACAGTGTACATAGCGTCAGGAATATTGGGAGTTTTACCTCTCCACAAACCATGGATTAGAAAGAAGTAAATGACTTACAGCTAAAGACTAATACTTATATCTAATCTGCACAATGAGCCTGAAAAGTAGCTATTATTATTTATTTTTTTCCTAAAGATTTCATTTACTTATTTGAGAGACAGAGAGACAGCGAGCAAGAGAGAAAGCATGAGCCGGGAGGAGAGGGAGAAGCAGGCTCCCTGTGAGCAGGGAGCCCAGTCAACTCCAGGACCCTGAGATCATGACCTAAGCCAAAGGCGGATGCTTAACAGACTGAGCCACCCAGGTGCCCCAACAAAGTAGCTATTATTATCTCTTCTCTGCAGTTGAGGAAACTAAAGCTCTTGTTGAGATAACTTTATCCAAGATCACAGAGCTAGGAAGTAGGGGAGTTGGGCTTGGAATTCTTGTTAGACTCACTCCAAAGCCCTTGCTTTTTCCACTGTCATACACTACTAATATCCTTGGTGGAGAACAACAATCAGCAAATGTTTTTATTTGGGTCTTGTTTAGATTTTGTTCTAAAAGCAGCAATCTGTTGGTCTGTTCTTTTCTTTTTCTTAAAATATTTTAAGTAATCTCTATACCCAATATGGGGCTTAAACTTACAACCCCAAGACCAAGAGTCTCATGGTCCTCTGAATAAGGCAGCCAGGGATCCTGGCCAGTTCTTTCTTAAGGTCTGAATATTAATGAATGACAAGGTACTTAAAATTACAAGCATGACAATTTTGTGTGATAGTGATTCAGGTTACATCAATACAGCTATATTCACATTTAAGCTGGGGCCTTATCTGAACTAACATACTATGTTAAATCTCTGCCTAGTTGCCAAATAAATCACTTTTCAATAGTGGTATATGTGTATCTTTGCGTAAAAATCAACATTACCTTGTAATCAATTTGGCTGAACTGTAGTTCCCACCTTCCCAAGCCCCAGGTTGTTAGTTGCCAATAAAACATCTATTCTCTCTCCTTCAAATTAATAGAAGACTGATATTCAGCTGGGTATAATGTTTTCCAACTAAAATTCTACTTCCCTTTGAATGAATGAATGAAATTCTCAAAGAGGGTAGCTAAGCAACATGTAACAGAATTTGAAATAAGTATTCTCTTTAGTCTACTTCTAGGAAATAAATCTAAAAGAAATAGCATGATAAAAGTACATGAAGATATATACATAAGGATGTTCACTGAAGCACCATTTATAGAAGCAAAAATTTAAAAGATATTCTAAATTCTCTTTCATTAGTGTATTGGTTAAATTATGAGGTAGTCCATAATGGAACAGACTACAAAGCATTAAAAAACATTGTTTAGAATAGTATTGAGACAAAACTATATACATATTCATCAGCTTTATATAATACTCAGCGCTCATTCTATCTGGTGCCCTCCTTAATGCCCATCAACCAGTTACGCCATCACCCCACTGACATCTCCTCTACAACCCTCAGTTTGTTTCCTATAGCTAAGAGTCTCCTATGGTTTGTCTCCCTCTCTGATTTTGTCTTATTTTTCCTTGCCTTCCCCTATGCATGATCTAGTTTTTTAATAATGTAATTTATAAGGTACAATTCATGGTGTAAGCCAATTTTAATTAAAAAAAATACACATTTAGTTCTTTTTATCAGTAGTTTGAGTTTTCTAGCAGTAAATGGGTTGATGAATCTTTTAGGCCAATTAGGATCCGTATAGGCTGGAAGGTCTGGGCCTCCTGGACCATATCATCATAGGAGACATGAAGGACCACCCATTTACAGCCTAAAAGAGGACAGACACTTTTATCAACAAGTACTTATGAAATGCCTAATACCTATTTCAGGGAAGAAGCAAAAACTACAGGCATGTTCTAGGGCAAATTACAATTCATTGAGAAAGCTATCTTATTTTGAAAGATTTAGGTTATATTCAAAGTTCTAAAATGCCTTACATTAGCTTGAAAAAATTATGGAAATAAAAACAACTAAGATGAGAATATTCTTAAAACTTGTGCCTGCCTCTTTCATGAGTAATTTGGTAAAATAACTGGTCACATCTGAAGAGGGGAAATTTTCTTGTATTTTTCTTTAGCTTGAATTACCTAGGACGTTAGTTCACAGGTAGACATAAACTTGATGGTTACCTTTGTAAGAGTTAAGAACACAAGAATCACATGAAGTAAAAAGAACTATAAAGCAAAGAAGTGTATTATAACTAGCATATACATTTCCTCTTTCCTCCTTGGTTGCAAGTTAAGGATAGAGACTGTCTTGCTCATCTCAGTAGTCACTTAACCTACTATAGAGCCTTATATGTGCCTTAAAGTGTTCACTGACTTTAACTAAGGAGTTCACCAAACTAAACTAGACATTTTTTTCCTAGAGCAGAATTTGGTCATTACAGTGGTAGTCATATTTACATACTAGTTCTAGATCTTTTTGGGGTGTGAGGTACTAAGAGGATCAAGCAAGTATAGCGGCAGGCTGCCTTCTGGAATGTGCAGGGCAAGTATGCCTAGGTATAATTCCTCTCCGGGAGTTCCCCTCACACCCAGCTGGGCACTCTCTCTACTGCTAGCAGGAGCTGAAGCAAGAGAACCAGAACTGTATGTTCCAGCCACAACGACACCACACCCCCTCCTCTTTCTTCATCTCTCCCCACTTAACCTCACTGGTCTTCAACTCTGTTCTATGAGCTGCCCCCAGTGGGGCTGCTGAGCATCTAGGAAGGAATGCAGGATGTGTCTCAGAGAGTCCAACACTAGCTGAGGAACAGTTTGTTTTTTCCTAAAAATGGGCAGTCTATAAAGTTACGTAAGACCCAGCTCTCTCTGCTGGGAGCTTTTCCAACTCCAGCTGTAGAGATTCCTCAAGCTATTTAGAGTTTCAGGAAAAGGGTTTGGAATTTCCTGACTGGCCAGCGTATACTGGAGACATCTCTGGGCAGAGATAGGGAGGTTCCAGCAAGGAAAGCAGTAACTGAACTCCCACTGCCCCTCAAGTGTGGGCCCACTGAGTTCTCCTGGAAATAGCCTGATCCGTTTGTAGTTAAAAATCTCAGAACAAGGACAAGCCCCACTGCCAAAATTATAGCCCAAATAGAATCAAGTCTTTGGGGCTCACTCAAAAGAGGCTGGGTCTGGGAAATCTAATAGCCTGACCTAGAAGCACACCAACAGGGCTTTGGAAGGGCTTCCTTCCCTACTTTAGGCAGATGTATGGAGGAATTTGCTATTGGCTTGAAGAACCTCAGATGCCAAAGTCTTGCACAAGGACTGGATTGAATCAGTCAATAAACACTGACTGAATACCTGTGAAGTGCTGCAATATGTGAACATAACAGACCCAGTGCCTTCCTTCTTGGAGCTTATAGTTCACCTGGGGAGATTGAACAAATAATTGAGTAACTATGACCATAAAAACTATAAAGTAGGCCTCTGGAATATGCTACATTCAAAGGAAAGATAGCATAAAAGCCAGTTCTGTGCAGGGAGGCCAATTAACATATTTGTTAATCAGGGATCAGTTTACACTGACTTGGCAACTGAAATGATCTGTATTTGAACTGAAAATTCCAGTCTTTGAAGGTGTCACTAGAATCTATCAATATAATCTGCAATTATATATCAATATAATCTGCTGGCATTTTACTGACATTCATTTTGTTGGAGTTCAGTCCCTGTTTACTTCACACACTTTTATTTAAACATAGGAACTCACTTCAGCTAACAAGTTACTATCTATTTACAGTGAAGAAATAGAACCTTGATTTCCAGCTAGAAGCCATTCATTTCTTTTCCTTCTGGTCAACAGAGAGAATTATTAAAATGTCAGCAGGTAATCCTATTCTTAAGAACTAATTCTGTAGCAAGGGGCAAGTTATTGGATCCTCCTCAGCCTGTGTTTCTTCACCCTATAAAATGTGAATATCTCTCTTATAGGGTGGCAGTGGGCTTGAGAAACAAGATACAGGGGCCACCTGGATGGCTCAGTGGTTAAGCATTGGCCGGCCTTCAGCTTAGGTCATGATCCCAGGGTCCTGGGATAGAGCCCTACATCAGGCTTCCTGCTCAATGAGAAGCCTGCTTCTCCCTCTCCCACTCCCCCTGATTGTGTTCCCTCTCTTGGTATGTCTCTGTCAAATAAATAAATAAAATTTAAAAAAGGAAAGAAGATACAGAAAGTATCTTGTACAGTGACTGATATTTACTAAGGGCTTGGTAAATGGCAACTATAATAAATGTTAACCAGGAATCTCTTCTTGAATCCAGTACCTCCTATTGCCTTTTCGAGACAGTTCTACTGTTCAATTTACTAATTTACAACAGAAACCTTGCCACATTCATACCCACGTTTTTCTTTTCAATAGGCATACCATCCTAAATTCTTCAACCTTTCTTTATGACTCTATTCTTTATTTTCTAAGTGGTAAAGTGGTTCTGTCCCAGGAAACATCCCAAAGGAATACAAAGAAAGAAGGTTAGAGTGAGTTTGCAACTTATCTGTGAATCAAGAATTTCCTAACCAGTGAACACAGTGAATTCAGGCCCTGGACCACCTGAACTGCTCAGAGTCAGCCGAACATGGTGCATGGGCTGACAAGAGTCTCCTTAAAAGATCTAATTATTTTTAGACATGTACACCAAGTGACTCTCCTTAAGCCCTATAGCTTCTGTGTTAAACGTCTTTCTGGTCCTTCCTCTCTTCTAATTCCTACAATTATTACTCTAATTCTAGGTCTTCCTTCAAAACCATTTTCAAGGACTATATTCAATCTTTGGATAAAGATTACATGGGCCAGGAATTGAGACTATTGCTAGGAATACAATGGTGAACAAGAGATATTACCCCTGCCCTCACTGAGCTTACAAGCTAAGAAAGGAAGACAGACAATCACACAAATAAAAATATAATTACAAAGTGTGATAAATCTCATGAAAAGAAGTACAGAGTATTAAGAGGACTTGATTAAGACTAATTAAGGCACTGGTGAAGAGGTCAGGGAAGGCATCTCTGGTGAAATGATGTTTAAGGTGATCCTTAAAAGGTGAGTTGAAAGGAAGTTAAAAGGGTTAAGAAGTGGGGGGAAAAAAATTCCAGGTGGAGGGAATGACATGTGTGAAAGGCCCCAAGGAACAAAATGGATGGTATCTTAGAAAAACTGAAAGGAAGTCACTGTGGCTGAAAGTGTTCATTGTATTTGACAACCTGGAGTTCACTGGTGATCTTGACATAAATCATTTCATAGGAGTGGTAGGAAATGAAGTTAGAAGAGGGTTCAAAAGTAAATGGAGGGGTTACTTGGGTGGCTTGGTTAGTTAAGCATCTGACTCTTGATTTTGGGTCAGGTATTGATCTCAGGGTTGTGAGATTGAGACCCATATTGGGCTCTGTGCTGGGCATGGAGCCTGCTTTTGAGATTCTCTCTTTCCCTCTCCCTCTGCCTACCACCCCCCTCCAAACCCTGTGCACGCATTCTCTTTAAAAAAAAAAAAAAAAAGAGAGAGAGAGAGGTACCTGGGTAACTCCGCTGTTGAACATCTTCCTTCAGCTCAGGTCATGATTCCAGGGTCCTGGGATGGAGCCCTGCATCGGGCTCCCTGCTCGGTGGGAGGCCTGCTTCTCCCTTTCCCACTCCCCCTGCTTGTGTTCCAGTTCTCACTGTGTCTCTCCCTCTCTATGTCAAATAAATAAATAAATAAAATAAAATTTCTTTACAAAAATGAAAAATGGAGTAGTGGCAATAGCATAGATGGTCAATGAAGGTTGGCTGTTACAGTGAAGAATTAGAGAGTAGAGAAATAGGACAGTACCAAGAGAATGATGTGTGGTCAAAGGACTTCTAAAAAATTAGTATTTATTTTATTAAAACTGATAAATGCACATGCTTACAAAGCTAAATAGTATTATCACATTTATAATGAAAAATAACAATCTTCAGCCCCAACCTTCCCATCTCTGTGTCATTCTTGAGACCACTACTTTCAAATCTTTCAGCTGTCTCAGTGGGCATTTATGTCTATGTTTATAAATAATGTGCTTATTTAGTTTCTTGGTTTTAACTTTTTTTTTTTTTTTAAGATTTTATTTATTTTTCACAGAAAGAGAGAACAACCACAAGCAGGGGAAGCTTCAGGGAGGGACAAGCAGGCTCGCCACCAAGCAAGGAGCCTCGGGACTTGATCTCAGGACCCTGGGAATCATGACCTGAGCCAAAGGCAGGAGCTCAGGACTGAGCCACCCAGGCATTCCTTTAGTTTCTCGGTAAACATTATCTTTTTACTTCCTCGTATAAGACAAAAACTTAGCAATTTCACACCCACTTTCCTCACAATTTCTAATTAGATTAATATCCAGTGTTTACTGTGACTTGGTAGCCTGTGGACCCTCACTATTACTATATAATTTATAATACTTGTCTCTCTTTTGGTTTAGTTTTCCATACATTTGCCCCTAATTCTTCCCAAACTGTCTAGCAGAACAGTAAAAATCCCTCTCAAAAAATCCCTCCCCATGTCAAATACAGTTTTTGTTGTTGTTTTTTCCTCTAGAAGATCCTCCTGGAACTTTCTTTCTTTTTTTTTTTTTTTTAAATTTTATTTATTTGACGGACAGAGATCACAAGTAGGCAGAGAGAGGGCGGGGGAAGCAGGCTTCCTGCTGAGCAGAGAGCAAGATTTGGGGCTCGATCCCAGGTCTCGGGTTAGGGTTAGGCAGAGGCTTTACCCACTGAGACACCCAGGCGCCCCCCTCCTGGAACTTTCTATTCTCCTGATGCATTCTGAAGGGACTATTTTCTGTGTTTATGACACCACTATCATACTGGGCTTCCCTTTATCGGCATCCTAGGAATTTCCTTTGCCTCTCTCTTATATTAGTTGCCCTAGGTTCTAGATCCCATATTTTTTTTCTTGTTTACGCTCTTATTTTGCTGGAGCATATTCTTTAGTAGCATCCTAAAAAATGATACACAGAAGGAACATTTTGGAAATAAGTATCTGACAATATATAAACTTCCACACATACACAAAAGCTTTCACAGATGGCAATTTGGTTGTACGTAAAGTCCTAGGCTAGAAATAAATTCTTCTGGGGCACATGGATGGCTCAGTCAGTTAAATGTCCAACTCCTGATCTCAGCTCAGGTCTTGATCTTGGGGTCGTGAGTTCAAGCTCCATGTTGGGCTCCACACTGGGCATGGAAAGTTATATACAAATATCAGGAATCAGAGTGGCATTGAGCTGAACAATAATGGAATCTAATTAGCAAGCAATGGAGCAATGCTTTCAAATTTCTGAGAAGAATTGATTTTTTTCTTTCTTTTTCTTCTTTAAAAAAAAAAAGAAAAATCTAGTAAGATTGCTGGTCACTGTAAGTTTGGTAATGATGAATTTAAGGTGATATTAAATTTGCTGGGTTGTACAATTTTCTCCGGCAATGTGAGGCTGTTTGAGTATGACAGAGTAAGGTGAAGGATTATGTTCTTTCAGGGTAAGGGTTTTACTAGATAAATAAATATATACATATGTATATATATTTATATATATATTATATATAAATAAATATTAAAAAATATTTTATTTATTTATTTGATAGAGACATAGCGAGAGAGGGAACACAAGCAGAGGGAGTAAGAGAGGGAGAAGCAGGCTTCCCGCCAAGCAGGGAGCCTGATGCGGGGCTCGATCTGGAATCATTACCTGAGCCAAAAACAGACACTTAACGACTGAGCCACCCAGGCGGCCCTAGATGTGTATATATATATATATATATATATATATATATATATATATTTTAAAGATTTTATTTATTTATCTGACAGACAGAGATCACAAGTAGGCAGAGAGGCAGGCAGAGAGAGAAGAAGGGAAGCAGGCTCAACACGGGGCTCGATCCCAGGACTCCCGAGATCATAATCTGAGCCGAAGGCAGATCATGAGCCACCCAGGCACCCCTAGATGAATATGTTTTTAAGAGAATGGTTATGGGGGTGCCTGGTTGGCTCGGTGGGTTAAGCCCCTGCCTTCGGCTCAGGTCATAATCTCAGGGTCCTGGGATCGAGCCCCGCATCGGGCTCTCTGCTCAGCAGGGAGCCTGCTTCCCTTTCTCTCTCTCTGCCTGCCTCTCTGCCTACTTGTGATCTGTCTGTTGGATAAATAAATAAAATCTTAAAAAAAAAAAAAAAGAGAATGGTTATGTGAATGAAATTAAAGGGCTACCACTGAGGATGCTGCAGCAAGTGAATGGAATACACTATGTCATAAACTATAGGGCCTCAATAGCAACATGGAAAAATGCTTAGGAAATAATGTTAGTTAAAAGAAAGTAGAGTACAAAATAATTTTATGTTATAATTACATCCCTACAAACTTTATATATGCATGTAAACAGAAAAGATAGGCAGATAGGATTACATGTTTAAATTTATTTTATTATTACTGTTTTATTTTTGTTTTTAAGTATTTTTAAAAAATTCCTACTTCCCCCTCACCTAATGCCAGCTTGATTTATAGATCTTCTTTTTATAAGGTCTTTATCTGGCCTACCAGTATTAACTGACCATTCTATCTTCTTTAAAACTTGTTTTAGGGGCAGTTGAGTGGCTCACTGGGTTAAAGCCTCTGCCTTCAGCTCAGGTCATGGTCCCAGGGTCCTGGGATGGAGCCCCCATCAGGTTCTCTGCTCAGCGGGAAGCCTGCTTCCCTTTCTCTTTCTGCCTGCCTCTCTGCCTACTTGTGATCTCTGTCTGTCAAATAAATAAATATAATCTTAAAAAAAAACAACAACTTGTTTTATAGGGCTAAAACCAAACTTATCCTGGGGCCAGGCTAGAATTTCTGTGGATGTTAATATCATGGATCTTTGGTAAAAGCAAAAAAACCTTAGGAATATAGATTTGCTGAACTAGGCTTTAAGTCAGTTCAGTTACCATAATTCATTCATCACACAAATATTTATTGAGCTTATATTATATTATTTGTCAGACATTATGTTTGGGACATGAGTATATGTCCCTAGGGAACAGAAAGATCTTTGGCTCAAGTCTGACATTCACACAGGGCCTCAAACTTAGCCTTTTATCCTTATATACAAATGAATTTTATGTGTAAATTAGGTATTTACACATAAAGCAAAATAGCTTTACTGTACATTTTTAAAATGTACAATCAGTGGGGTTTAGTGTATTTACAGGGTTGTGCAACCATCACCACAATCTAATTTTGCAGTATTTTCATCACCTCTAAAAGAAACCCTATACCTGGGCGGCTCAGTGGGTTAAAGCCTCTGCCTTCGGCTCAGGTCATGATCCCAGGGTCCTGGGATCGAGCCCCGCATCGGGCTCTCTGCTCCGTGGAGAGCCTGCTTCCTCCTGTCTCTCTGCCTGCCTCTCTGCCTACTTGTCATCTCTGTCTATCAAATAAATAAATAAAATCTTAAAAAAAAAAAAAAAGAAACCCTATACCCATTGATTTTATATCCTATAGTCTTACTGAACTCATTTATTAGTTAAAATAGTTTTTTTGTGGATTCTTCAGGACTTTCTATATACAAGATCATTTCATTCGCTAACAGAATAGTTCTACTTTTTCTTTTGTAATCTGGATACCTTTTAGTTCTTTTTTTTTTTTTTCCTTAAATGTGCTGGCTAAAACCTCCAGTATAATGTTGAAATGGCAAGAACAGATATCCTTCTCCTGTTCCTGATCTCATAAAGCTTTTAGTTAGGTGCCTGGGTGGCTCAGTTGGTTAAGCAACTGACTTCAGAGCTCATGTCATGATCCTGGAGTCTCAGGATTGAGTATGGCATCGGGCTCCCTGCTCAGTGGGGAGTCTACTTCTCCCTCTGACCCTCTCCCCTCTCATATTCTTTCTCTAATAAATACATAAAATCTTTTTAAAAAGAAGAAGAAAAAAAAAGCTTTTAGTTTTCTTTTTCCATTAAGTACAAAGCTGGTGTGGGGTTTTTTGTAGATGCCCTTTATCAGCCTGAGGGTGTTCTCTTCTATTCCTGGTTTGTTGAGTGTTTTTTTTTTGTTTGTTTGTTTGTTTGTTTTGTTTTCAAGATTTTATTTATTTATTTGACAGAGATCACAAGTAGGCAGAGAGGCAGGCAGGGAGAGAAGGGGAAGCAGGCTCCCTGCTCAGGGCTTGAGGTGGGGCTTGATCCCAGGACCCTGAGATCATGACCTGAGCTGAAGGCAGAGGCTTAACCCACTGAGCCACCCAGGTGCCCCTGTTAAGTGTTTTTATCATGAAGTTGTCAAACGGTTTTTCTGCATCTATTGAAATGATCATGTGATTCTTATCCTACACAGAGTTTGTTTATATAAATATTTAAAATATGCCAAAATTATTATAATCCTCTTTTGGATTTCAGTCATTTTTAAAAAAAAATTTGTGAGGCTTGAAATCATGACCCTAAGATCAAGATCTGAGCTGAGACCAAGAGTTGGACACTTAACTACAGAACCACCCAGGTGCCCCTGTCATTTTTAATATACAAAGAACTTCAAAAACTAGGGGCACCTGGCTGGTTCACTTGGTAGAGCATGTGACTCTTGATCTCAAGGTTGTGAGTTTGAGCCCCATGTTGGGTATACAGACTACTTAAAAACATTTTTTTTTTTAAATCAAAAACTGGAGGGCGCCTGGGTGGCTCAGTGGGTTAAAGCCTCTGCCTTTGGCTCAGGTCGTGATCCCAGGGTCCTGGGATCGAGCCCCGCATCGGGCTCTCTGTTCAGCAGGGAGCCTGCTTCCCCTCCTCTCTGCCTGCCCCTCTGCCTACTTGTGATCTCTGTCTGTCAAATAAATAAATAAATAAAAATCTTTAAAAAAAAAAAAAATCAAAAACTGGATGAGACCAGGATCTTTCAGAAATCTTGAGAGATCCTGGATTCAAAGACTATTCCTGCACTCAGAGTTTACCATTAGGTGTTAACTGTTATAATGGAGCCCCAGACAAGGCCAATGGCAGCACAGTGGAAATCATACCTAAGTTTGCAAGGGGTGATTAGGAAAGGTTTCAGAAAGGATGTCATATGAGTAGATTCTTAAAGGAGTAAAAGAAATATTTCTGTGGGTGAGGGTAAAGACTTCAGTCAGAACAAATGTAGAGAGTTCCTCTTATTCAGCCATTAAGAAAGAAGGAATCTTGCCAATTGTGACAACATGGGTGGACCTCGAGGGCACTATGCTTAGTGAAATAAGTCAAACAGAGAAAGATAATACCATATGATTTCATTTACATGAAAAATATAAACAAAACAAAAAACCAAGCTCTTAGATTCAGAGAACAGACTGGTCACTGTCAGAGGGAGGGAGAAATGGGTAAGGGAGTAAAAAGGTATAGATTTCCAGTTATAAGAGAAAGGACCTGGGGATATAATATACAGCATGGAGACTATCGTTAATACTATACTGCATATTCAAAAGTTGCTAAGAGAGTAAATCTTAAAAGTTCTCATCACAAGAAAAAAATTTTTCTAATTATGTATGGTGATGGTTGTTACCTAGACTTTTTGTGGTGGTCATTTGCAATTTATGGAAATATTGAATCATTATGTTGTATACTTGAAACTAAATCAAATGTTGTATGTCAATTATATCTCAATTTAAAAAATGTGGCTGTCAGAACTGTTCAGTAGTATATTTTCATTTTATACTTGTCTTTATTTTTTAGATTATCCACAGTGAGCATATTCATCTATAATAAGAAAAAAAAAATACATGGGGCCCCTGGGTGGCTCAGTGGGTTAAGCCTCTGCCTTCAGCTCAGGTCATGATCTCAGGGTCCTAGGTTCGAGCCCCACATTGGACTCTCTGCTCAGCAGGGAGCCTGCTTCCCTCTCTTTCTTTGCCTGCCTCTCTGCCTACTTGTGATCTCTGTCAAATAAATAAATAAAATCTTTAAAAAAAAAAAAAGAAACACCATTATTAAAAAAGAAAAAAATGCAAAATATTTTCCAGAAAATATCTTTAAACAAAAATACCCAAATTTTGCTTTAAGTTTCAAAGAGAAAATG
Source organism: Neogale vison (assembly GCF_020171115.1). Classification (NCBI taxonomy): domain Eukaryota; kingdom Metazoa; phylum Chordata; class Mammalia; order Carnivora; family Mustelidae; genus Neogale; species Neogale vison. The sequence goes on from NC_058099.1 coordinate 36,001,965, forward strand.
TCATAGTACCTTTCATTTCACCTTTCTCCATAAAAAGACACTTAAGTTTAAATATTTTCTAGGTTAAAGTCTGGGCAGCTAATAGCATTTCCTTAGAATGATTCTCCACAATCCCTTAATCTTAAATGAGTGAGAGATTTATAATCCTTATCTCTAAAGGAATAAAATCCAGTGTGGAAATGATATGCTCCAAATAACACTCTTAGACAGTGGCACTTTTGCCTTCAATTCTTGGGTCCTGTACATGGGGCTCTCCCCCTGCACCTCCTACCCTCTAATGAAAGTTTTTATATTGATCAACTCTGAAAACCACTGATTAAAAGGCGGAGATCAGAGTGTAGATCTAATAGTAGTCCTGCTCAAAGTGTGGTCATTGGAGCAGTAGGATCATCTTCATCTGGGAATTTATTAGAAAGGTAAATACTGGGGTTCCTGGGTGGCTCAGTGGGTTAAAGCCTCTGCCTTCAGCTCAGGTCATGATCTCAGGGTCCTGGGATCGAGCCCCGCATTGGGCTCTCTGCTCAGTGGGGAGCCTGCTTCCTCCTCTCTCTCTCTCTCTGCCTGCCTCTCTGCCTACTTGTGATCTCTGTCTGTCAAATAAATAAATAAATCTTAAAAAAAAAAAAAAAAGAAAGGTAAATACTGTGACATCTGGTGGCTCAGGTCATGATCCCAGGGTCCTGGGATGGAATCCTATACTGGGCTCCTTGCTCAGCAGAGAGCCTGCTTCTCCCTCTGCTTATGCTCTCTCTCTGACAAATAAATAAAATCTTAACAAGAAAAGAAAAGAAAATGAAAAAGAAAAAGAAAGGCAAATACTTGGGCTCCAAGCCAGACTTATTGAATCAGAATTTCAGGGGTGATCTAGGTGATTTTTATGCACCCTCAAGTTTGAAAAGCACATGTCTAGAGGAAATTGGGCAAAGAGGCCGAGGGTACTCAAAAGGAAGGAGGTACAGAGCTCCCCAATGTTGAACGTATACATTTTTAAAGCATATACATTATTATAAAATAGTCTAAACACAAAACCTTTTATTTACTATAAACCAAATGTATGGGTAGAAAAATTCTTCTTGGCTCTGGGCTAAAAAGGGTCAACAAATTAGCACAGGTCTTAGATGAAAGGGCAAAAGGTATCTGTAATTCATGCCTAGTTCCATGAAGTTTGTTAAATTAAGACTATCAAATTTTTTTAAAGATTTTATTTGTTTGAAAGAGAGAGAGGGAAAGCAAGGGGGAGAGAGAGCACACGATCCCCTGAGCTGAAGGCAGATACCTTTTTTTTTTTAAAGATTTTATTTATTTATTTGACGGAGATCACAAGTAGGCAGAGAGGCTTGGGGGGGGGGAAGCAGGTTCCTCGCTGAGCAGAGAGCCTGATGAGGGGCTCGATCCCAGGACCCTGGGATCATGACCTGAGCCGAAGGCAGAGGCTTTAACCCACTGAGCCTCCCGGGGCCCCTGAAGGCAGATACTTAACGGACTTAGCTTCCCAGGTGTTCCAAGGCTATCAGTTTTACATAGGAATTTGGGACTCACTTGGTTATATTTTTGCAAAACACATTTCAGTTATATTTTTTTCAAACCATGACTGGCTACTAGTGGGTAGTCAACTGAAGACGGGATCTCAAATTCAATCATTTATGTGAACCTCTTTCTACTTTGGAATCATGACTCAGCAGGAGAAACATCTTTGTCAGTGGCTTTCAAACTGTGCTTTACAGAGCTCCCTCATGGGGCTGTGAGACAGGAAGATGAAGGAGATGAAGAGGAAAGGAGGGAGAGACGACTAGGTTAGACTCTATTTCCCCAACTCCTTGCCTGTTGTCAGCCAAAACAGCTTGGATTTTATCTTTTTGTGTCCACTTTCTTGTGGAATAAACTTGAACAAAGAAGTCCCTCTAAAAGAAGTTTGAGATTCTCTACTACAGATCTTCCCAACTGACACAAAGCCATAGCTGTCTTTTGTTCTCATGAGATCAATGACCTTTGTTAATTATCTATTACTACCACTTAGTTGGTAGAAAGGACTCACAAATGCATAATCAGGCACGTGGTTCTGCTTCCAGGCCTCCCTTCTCTGATCACTGTCATTAGGGATGAATAAACTAATGATGTTGTAGGTTGCTGTGTTGATGTCAAGCAAAACACTTTATATAAACCAGCCTATAAACCAAAACAAACACTACATTATCTAAGAAGTTAACTATAGCTTTAAGTATAAAGAAAAGAGAATAATATTTTAAAGAAGTAGACTAGCTCTTTTACAACCAAGAGGTAAGCTTCAAAGTAGTCACTTTGAAAGACTTACTTCATTACAGTAGTGCTCCTATACAAAATATTTCTAGAACTCCTGGGATGCCTGGGTGGCTCAGTTGCTTAGGCATCCAACTCCTGATCTCGGCTTGGGTCTTGATATCAGGGTTGTGAGTTCAACACCTTCACCAGGCTCCATGATGGGTGTGGAGCCTACTTTAAAAAAAAAAAAATCTAGAGCTCCTATAAAAATTTTAAAAAGTATGTATGTTAAAAAAAAAAAAAGTTGGGGGCACCTGGCTGGCTCAGTTAGTAGAGTATGTAACTGTTGATCCCAGGATCTTGAGTTAATGCCCCATGTTGGGTGTGGAGCCCACTTAAAATAAAAATTAAAAAATTATATATATATCAAATATATATATATAAACATTTCTAGAACTCCTCTTTTGGAACTGCAAAAAACCCACCTAGCCAACTCACCAAATTGTGAGGCATAATCACTGTTTCAAGCCACTAAGTTTTGGGGTGGTTTGTTATACAGCAATATATAATAAGTGAGACAGAAAAGTTTAAATCAGGGGCACCTGGATGGCCAGCCCCACATCAGGCTCCCTGCTCAGCAGGGAGTCTGCTTCTCCCTCTGCCTCTTCCTCTCTCTCTCATGAATAAATAAATTTTAAAAAATCTTAAAAAAAAAAAGTTGAAATCATTATGCTTTGGAGGATATTGAAAGGAAAAGATTAGCCTTACAGAAAAACTCTAGCTATGCAGCTGTATCTTTTTTTTTTTTTAAAGATTATTTATTTGAGAGAAAGAGAGAGAATGCACAAGCAGTGGGGAGAGGGAGTAGACTCCCTACTGAGCAGAAAGCCCGAAGTGGGGCTTGATACCAGGACCCCAGATCATGACCTGAACCAAAGACAGAGGCTTAACCAACTGAGCCACCCAGGTGCCTGTATCCTTAAATAGAATACAACACTTTAAAAAACAAGTAAATAATATTTTGTAAGAGAACTCCATAATGAATGGGATCAGCAGTAGATCCCCAACTTTCTCGAGTTTTTGCTTTTTTCCTTAGGGTCACCTGAACCCTATCTATTTTGATGTTAGGAATACTCTGCTCTCCTGTTCTCTTTACCTGAGCATGGATAAAAATAATTTTCCATTTCTCTCTGAGTACACTAAATATAAGGCTACATTTTCTTTTTAAAAAGAGCTGTATAAGAAAAGAAAGTACAAAAGTATAAAAACAGATAAACAAGTTAAATATAGATTTTAGGATACTAAGATAAGCAAGTTAAGTATAGACTTTGGATCCTAAGATAACTAAAGTGTAATCAGAAGTTGGCTGGCCCTGTTTTCCTCTCTATCCAGTTATCAATACACTGTCTTTGACTACAGGACCTCACACAAATAAAAAACACAGCAGACTATTTCAAAGCTCAATGTCTTAACTTACTGGAAGAAAAAAAAGACTATCCTATTAAACCTATTAAATTCTATTAAAGAATTCTAGAGAACAGAGGATTTCTTCCTGAAGCATCAAAATTTTTTAAAAATATTAGGTATTTTGGTAAATTCCCTTTTTTTCTTTTTAAAGATTTTATTTATTTGACAGAGAGCGAGAGAGGGAATACAAGCAGGGGGAGTGGGAGAGGGAGAAGCAGACTTTCCATGAACAGGGAACCTGATGTTGGTCTGGACTAGATTCCAGGACCCAAGAATCATGATCTGAGCCAAAGGCAGCGGCTTAACAGCTAAGCCACCCAGGTGCCCCTTGGTAAATTCCTTTAAAAGTACACTTTTAGGGGTACTTGGATGGCTCAGTCATTGGGCATCTGCCTTCAGCTCAGGTCATGGTCTGGGGGTCCCGGGATCCAGCCCCCAAATCGGGCTCCCTGCTCAGCAGGAAGCCTGTTTCTCCCTCTCTCTAGCTAACTCTAAGAAATAAATAAAATCTTAAAAAAAAAAAAAAAGAAATGAAATCTTAAAAAAAAAGAAAGTACACTTTTACTGGGGCATCTGGGTGGGTCAGTTGGTTAAGTGCCTGACTCTTGATTTCAGCTCAGATCATCTCAGGCTCATCGAATGGAGTCCTGTATCAGGTTCCATGCTCAGAGCAGTCCCCTTGTCCCTCTCGCTCTGCTCCTCCCCCAGCTCACGCTCGCTCACGCTCGCTCTCTCTCAAACAAATAAATAAAATCCTTTAAAAAATAAAGCTACACTCTTATTTATATACTTTGTTTCACATACAATATATAGGTTATAACTTTTTTTTTCAACTTTTTATTAATGATTCACTATGAACACTAATTAATATACTAGGCTAAAATGCAATTTTGTTTGTGTTAAGGACTTGCATACCAAATTATCAAACCCCTTTCTAGTCAATAGGCAAGAAAAAGAAATTAAAGGCATCTGAGTCTCTGTTTGCAGACGACCTGATCTTACAAGTAAAAAACCCTAAAAATACCCCACAAAATTGTTAGAACTAATAAATTAATCCAGCAGAGCTGCAGGACATAAAAATCTGTTGTGTTTCCATACACCAGCAAAGAAAAATATGAAAAGAAAATTAAGAGAACAATTTCATTTACAATAACATCAAAAAGAACAAAATACTCAGGAATAAGCTTAACCAAAGAGGTAAAAGACTTGGGACACTAAAAACTATGAAATGAAAACACATATAAATGAAAAGATAACCTGTGTTCATGGATTGTTAAGACTTAATATAGTTAAGATGTCAAAACCTGCAATATGTGACAACATAAATAGACATTATGCTAAATGAAATAAGCTAAGCACAGAAAGAAAAACACTTCCTGATGTCACTTATATGAGGTATCTACAATAGGCAAATTAATGAATCAAAGAGTGAAATGGTGGTTGCCAGGGGCTGGAGGACAGGGAAATGGGGAATTGCTGTTCAATGGATATAAAGTTCCAGTCAAGCAAGATGAGTAAGCTCTAGAGATCTGCAGTACAACAATGTACCTATAGCCAACAATATATTTTTAAGTGTTCTTTCCACATTAACTAAAAAAAAAGTCAGTACTACCCAAAGCAACCTGCAGATTCAATGCAGTCATTTTCAAAATCCTAACAATATTTTTTGCAGCGATGAAGAAATCCATCCTAAAATTCATATGTAATCTCAAGGGTTCCTGAATAGCAAAACAATCTTGAAACGGAAGAATAAAGCCAGAAGGCTTCTCTTTCCTAATTTCAATACTTTCTAAAAAGCTACAGTAACCAAAAGAGTGTGGTATTGGTATAAATACAGAAATACAGACCAATGGAATTGGATACAGAGCCCAGAAAAAAACTCTGGCAAATCTGGTTGATGATTTTTGACAAGAATGCCAAGACTATTCATTCAATGGAGGAAAGGACAGTCTTTTCAATAAACAGTGTTGGGAAAACTGATATCCAGAGCGCAAAGAATAAAGCTGGGCTTTTGTCTTACACTATATACAAAAATTAACTCAAAATGGATCAAAGACTTAACCACAGACATAAAACTATAAAAAACTTAGAAAAAAACATAGGGGGAAAACTTCATGACACTGAATTTGGCAATGATCTTTTATTGCCAACATTGCACCAAAACCACAGGCAACAAAAAGAAAAACAAACTGGTTTTCACCAAAATTTAAACCTTTGTGCATCAAAGGTCAATCAACAGAGTGAAAAGGCAACCCACAGAAGGGGAGATATTTGTCTATCATATATCTGATAAGGGACTTCTATCCAGAATATATGAAGAACTCACATAACTCAATAATAAAAAGATATGTAACCCAATTAAAAAATGGGCAAAGATGGGGCACCTGGGTGGCTCAGACAGTTAAGAGTCTGCCTTTGGCTCAGGTTATGATCTCCAGGTCTTGGGATCAAGCCCCATGCTGGGCTCCCAGCTCAGGGGAGTCTGCTTTTCCCTCTGCCTCCCCCGCACCTTGTGCTTTCTCTCTCCCTGCCTTTTCCTTAAAAAGGAAGGAAATTCAGATACGAGCTGCAAAATGGATGAACCCTGAAGACATTATGTGAAATGAAATAAACCAGTTGCAGATAAATATGATTTAACTTACAGTGGTCAAATTCATACAATAATCTAGAGTAGTCAAATTCTTAGAGGAAAGAAAGCAGAATGGTAGTTAACAGGGGCTCTGGGGAAGAGGGAATGAGAGTTACTGTTCAATAGGTATGGAGTTTCAGTTTGAGAAGATGAAAAACTTTTGGAGATGGATGGAGGTGATGTATGGATAACAATGTGAATATACTGAATGCCACTGAACTGTACACTTCAGAATGGTTAAAATTTCTCCAAAGAAGACATCCAGATGGCCAAAAGACACATGAAAAGATGCTCAACATCACTCACCATCAGGGAAATGCAAACCAAAACTACAATGAGACACTGCTCACACCCATCAGAATGGCTAAAATCAACAACACAAGAAACAAATGTTGGCAAGGATGTGGAGAAAAAGGTACCCCCTCTGCCCTCCTGGAGGGAATGCAAACTGGTGCAACCACTAAGGAAAACAGTATGGAGTTTCCTCAAAAAAGTAAAAATAGAACTACCCTATGATCCAGTAATTGTACTACTGGGTATTCTCCCCCACCCCCAGAAAAAAGCAAAAACACTAATTTGAAGGGATGCATGCAATCCTATGTTTATTGCAGCATTATTTACAGTAGCCAAACTATGGAAGCAGCATAAGTGTCCATCGATAGATGAATGGACAAAGAAGACATGGGGCATGTGTGTGTGTGTGTGTGTGTAAAATACAGAAAATATATATTACAGGATATTATTCAGTCATAAAAAAGAATGAAATCTTGTCATTTACAACAAGGATAGAGTTAGAGAGTACAACACTAAGCAAAATAAATCAGTCAGAGAAAGATAAATATCATATGATGTCAATCACATGTGGAAGTTAAGAAATGAAACAAATAAGCAAAGGGGGAAGAAAGAGAGACAAACCAAGAAACAGACTTTTTTTTTTTTTTAAGAGAGTGGGGAGGGGCAGAGGGAGAGGAAGAGAGAGAATCTTTTTTTTTTTTTAAAGATTTTATTTATTTATTTGACAGAGAGAGAGATCACAAGTAGGCAGAGAGGCAGACAGAGGGGGGGGGAAGCAGGCTCTGTGCCGAGCAGAGAGCCCGACGTGGGGCTCGATTCCAGGACCCTGAGATCATGACCTGAGCCGAAGGCAGAGGCCTTAACCCACCGAGCCACTCAGGTGCCCCGGAAGAGAGAGAATCTTAAGCCTACTCCATGTCCAGCATGGGGCCTCACACAGGGTTCAATCTCATCGCCACCTGAGCCCAAATATGAGTTGGATGCTTAACTGAGTGAACCACCCAGGAGCCCCCAGACTCTTAACTAGGGAGAACAAACTTATGGTTACCAGAATGGAGGTGGGTGAGGGAATGGGGGATATAGGAAATGGCTATTCAAAAGTATAATTACGATAAAAAAAGATTTAAAAAAGAATGGTTAGAATGGTAGACTTTATGTTACACATATGTCACCACAGTTGGAAAAAAAGAGTGAAGGTGGTACAGGAGGTTCTGCTACGTGTTGTACTTTTTTGTTAGAATCTACTCACCCCCATCCCACTCTCATCTCCATTCCTGGCCATCACTCTCAGAGCTATGTTGATATCTGGCCACTCAAAATATGTTCATTTTGCATGACAGATTCTTTGACAGGTACTATAATATTGTATGCCAGTGTCTGAGTGGGTGTTTTCTGGGTAACCCAAACACTGATCAATCAGACTACCTTCACAGAGCTTGCCCTTACCCTAATGTGTCATAAGCCACTCCAGTCAAGTGACTTTTACTAGGGTGCTCAGTCATTGTGTATGAGTAACAGAAGAGAAGGGTGAGTTATTGTCCTAAGTTTGCAGAGAGAAAATTAGAACGCATAAGCCTTCCCATGAACTAGGGTTGCCAGATTTAGCAAACAAAAATACAGGACACCCTATCGTTCATCTGAAATTCAAATTTAACTTGGCATCTTGTATTTTATCTGGCAACACAATGAAATACTAGAAGTTGAAAAGAAAATCAGTAAAATAACCCAGAGTGTTCAGGGCTCCCTGAGGTCCAACTTGAAAGGGAGTCTAGACAGGTTAAAGTAAAAAAGCTCATTAAGGGGCGCCTGGGTGGCTCAGTGGGTTAAGCCGCTGCCTTCGGCTCAGGTCATGATCTCAGGGTCCTGGGATCAAGTCCCGCATCAGGCTCTCTGCTCAGCAGGGAGCCTGCTTCCCTTCCACTCTCTCTGCCTGCCTCTCTGCCTACTTGTAATCTCTGTCAAATGAATAAATAAAATCTTAAAAAAAAAAAAAAGCTCCTTAAAAATTGGTCCCACTTCCCCCACCAAAAAAACGTATTGGTCTCCACATGCAATGCTCATGTAGACTCCATCTCAGGAGCCCCTCCCTGGTTTGGGTATCTATGGTCCAGGACTTACTTTATAAAGACAGATCAGAGGGTGGAGGGAAAAAAAAAAAAGTGAAGAAGGATAAATCAAAGCTAGAAATGGGTGAGAACATACTCAGCTTCCCGTTAGGCTGCCCTGGCCTGGAAAAGCGACTTTCAGCACTTAAAATCAGGGGAAATCAGATTTTGCCCTGGCTCAAAGTGGAAGAGAAACAAAGGTGGTTAAGTATCCTATGGCACTTATAGCAGGAGGGGCACAGGTAACAGAATACAGGAATAGTGGTGGGATCTCTCTTCCTTCCACAAAGCCATACCACTGCCTCCTAAGAAACTCCAATCATTATTTGTACTTACTAATACTCTGAACCCCAGTTAAAAGAAGGCCACTACTGGTCAAGCAACTACTTGTCAGCTTATCAGCGCCTACAGCTTCCCAGCCATTGTTTCATGACTGCAGTATCACCTACTTCCCCACAGAACCTGAGCTAAAACAGGGTCTTTGAACCCTGTCCCACCTTCAGGAATCTGAATCTGTTCAGGTTATCCTCCTAAGAATCAACAAAAACAGATTTCAGGCTATTCTTTGAGAACGCATCTTTAAAAAGGTTCACATTCTCATTTATTATTGACACTGTTCACATAGTGGTAATCCCTCTCTGACTCTGGTCTACTGAGATATAAATGGCTCAATATGGCCTGATCATCATACTACAGCAGTATTTAGGAATCTTTGCTATCTATCACAGTAGGCCTGCCTGGGAGGTCTACCACTCCAGTCTCTGAGGGGTGTGGGTGGGGGTTCCAGGAGCTAAAGAGTAAAATCAATGAGGACTTTCATTCCTCAACCTGTCCTGAACACCAGCTGACTGGCTACACTGAGTCAGCATTAAAGGCTGTGGCTGACCTCCAGAATTCTTCCCCAGAGGGAGTAGTTAGCCTCTAGGGCAAGAGGAGCAGGTCACTTGGGCAAAGCTCTTTCAAGATTATCTGGGCAGCCTCTAAGGCACCTACCAATAAGAATTTCTGCAGCACCCCCGCCCCCTTTTTAGAACATTAGTGGAAAACAGCTGATACACCGAAGATCCTACCTGAATGAAGTTAGATGTGTGAATTATAAGACTGAACATACTCCATTGTAGGCTTGCCACATGAGCATCACAAGTAACCCTTCAGATACCCCCCCCCCATATTAACTAGAGACACCTTTCCCACCAAAGCACTCTGCCTCACACCTTCTACACTGGGGTCATTCATTCATTTATCCACCCGTCAAATATTAGTGGGTGCAAACATGTCAGGTACTGTGCTGGGGCGCTGGGGATACAAAAGAATACTGTATGGTTTTTGCCCCCAGGCCAGTCCCCTGGCGTCTGCTATGCCAGCCTGACAGTCCCAAACCAGCTCCGGCACGGGATCACCATGCCCTTTGCAGCAGGTAAGTGCATGGGTGGGGAACCGGCAAAATGTCAGGCCAAACGTTTTCTTAAGGTGAGAGCGAGAGAAAGATCTTAGCCTGGCTCAGGCAGATATCAACTCCAGAACCAGGGGCCAAAGGGGCGGAGGGCACCGACGGCCTGGCTGGGACTGGCTGTGCGGAAGCCCCCGCCACGGTCGCGGGGCTGGCTGCTGGGCCTCGGCGCTCTCCCAGGGCCCGCAAAGGAGATGTGGATACAACGATACAGCTGGGCGCGAGTCAGCTGAGGGGTGTCACCGCAGGGACACTCTGAGGAGACGGTTGGGCTGGATCTGAGGTGACGCCCAAAGGGATGTTTGGTCCTTGGTGCTTGAGGGTTCAGCGGATGGTAGAGCTGTAAGGTCAGGAGGAGGTCGGTCCAGAGGGTGGGAGCGGACCAGGAGGGTGGGGATGAAGGGCCACCGGCCGGGCTGAGGGGAAGGGCGGGGGCACGGAGGGCTTTCTCCTAAGGGATCCTTTGGAACGTGAGAGCAGTGGGTCTTCCGGACCCCGCCAACCCCAAAGAGGCGTCCCTACCTCGTTTCTCGCCTCAGCGTGAGCCTACGGTGCCGGCGGCGAGGGTGCTGGCGGCGGCTGCGGCGCCGGCGGCCGCGTCTCGTGCCCTCCTGGGGTCGTGCTGCAGCTGGGACAGGCCGGCGCCCCCCTTCTCTCCGGCCGGGTTGGTAATGTCCGGCCCCCCCTGCAGCCGCGGAGCCGATGGTCCAATCTGGCTTTCCCTCCAACCGCCCCTCCGGACGGCGCGTTGGTTCGGTCCTCTGGGCCGGCCGTGCTTGCCTACCTCCCAAGCGGCTCACTGCGATGGGTGCCGCGAGTCACGCGCAGTGCTTTCCGGCGACTGGAGCGGCGAGGCTTCGGCCGCAGCCCCGCCTTCTGCGGCCCCTGCCCCGCCCCTTTGGGGTGGTGCCCCGCAAGTGAGGCTGCGGTACCGAGAGCTCAAGGGACCGTAGGCGCCGGCCTAGCGGCATTAAAGATAGGTATATTTCTGTCCCACCTTGTCGTAAAGCAGCAGTTCTCAACCCTGACACCCCAGCAGAACCTCTTAGGGAAAACAGAAACTCGAAATACAGCAACAAAACCAAGGCTTGACCTTGGCAGAGACGGGCTGAATCAGGATCTCTGGGGTGGGAGTGTAGTGGTCCTTGGGTGGCGCCCAGGCTTTAATATTTTTTTTTTAATTTTTTTTAATATGGGTATTTTTTTTAATTTATTTATTTTTAGAAAAACAGTATTCGTTATTTTTTCACCACACCCAGTGCTCCATGCAATCCGTGCCCTCTATAATACCCACCACCTGGTACCCCAACCTCCCACCCACCCCCCCGCCACTTCAGACCCCTCAGATTGTTTTAATATTTTTAAAAGTATTCCATGCATCGCCAGGATTAAGAAGTCCTGGTAAAACCCGGAACTGACAAAGATTCTCTCTTTTGACCAAAACCTTAGGCTCTTCTGAATTCCCTGCTGGACTAGGCCTGACCTTGGGCTTCCCTGGAGAATCCAATTTGAGCAAGAATCCTAATTTAGTGAGAATCCCCCACCTTTGGTATCTGACCACCCTCCATATCTTAACACCTTGGCCTGCCTTTAGCAATAATTATTAAGACTGTCTGTGGTTTGAATGTGTCTTTTAGAAATCCACACATGGAAATACTCCTAAACGCTATGGTATTAGTAGGTGGGTGGGGACTTTATGAAGTGAGATTGGAGCTCATGTGAATTGGATTAGTGCTCTTACGGAAGATCTCTCAGAGGTCCCAAGTCAAATTCTCCAGGTGAGGTTACAAGGGGAAGTCTGCTGCCCAGAAGGGAGCTCTCACCCATCCTTGCTGATGAAGCGGCAGAGCTGGGTTCTTGTCCCAGGAGTGGAAGAATGAATCTCTGCGACAATGGAGAGTGAGTAAATGGATAGAACTTTATTAAGTGAAGATACCGAAAAAGCTCTCAAGAGTGAGAGAGGTCCGAACAGGGTTGCCAGGGTTGGTTTTCTATAGAAAGCTAACCGGAGAATTTAAATCCTTTAAACATTCTACTGATATCACCATTGAGCAAGGACTAGTGATGACACCTTCAAATGGCTTACTTCCTTTTTAGGGTCTGGTTATTCTTTGTTGGTCTCAGGTGATTGTCATAAAAAATGACACCCATCCCTCACACCTAGGGCAGGTGGTCCAGTTTGTTCCTTTATCTCTGGTTTCCCTAAAACTCCACATTTTGGGGATTTCTGTGAGCCTGATCACAGAGTCCCCTATCTATCTCTCCCTACCCAGCCCCACCTGCCCCCTACTCACTGGTACTCTGATCTTGGATTTCTAGCCTCCAGAACTGTGAGAAATAAATGTCTGTTGCTTATGAGGTGGTATTTCATTATAGCTGCCTGCGCAGACTAAAGACTGCAGTTTTGCATCCACTGCCCACTACCGTGCTTCTTGGCTAGAAATCCCTGATGAGGGATCAGAGGGCTAGCTGAAGACAAAGCACAGGTTGACCCCTTGAAACCTACCCCCACCCCCCAACTTCTGGGTGGGATACTTGTGACATTCTTCAGAGATTTCCCAACTAAATGTTAATACCTTGCTAGAGGGGAAAACAATCTTAACTTGATAGCGGCAAGACCCCTGGTATTTTGTAGGTATCTTGTAGGTAGGTCCTCTTTAGCATATGAAAGTTCTTTTGAAACCTCCCTTTTCCTTATGTCCCCCAACCCCTGAGTATATAATCAGCCCCTCCCCAAGATCCTGGGACAGCAGCTCCTTCTGCCCACAGGTCCTGTCCTCCTGCTTTAATGAACCACCATTTTGCACCAAAGACGTCTCAGGAATTCTTTCTTGGTCGTTGGGTCCGGACCTCAGCCCACCGAACCTCACCATATTCTAAAACCCCATCAATCCCCACTGTCTTTGAGGGTGTTTGAGTTGAGCTAAATCCCTAGAGCACTATAAGACCCCACTGCAGTGGTCCCATACCAATTGTGATCCCCTTAAGGTCTACTTTATCATCTTTAACAAGTGTCATGAAAATTTTTTTCTTCAAGAGAACGCATGCTCTTCTCATGGCAGGCCGGATGTATGGGGACATTGGGAATTCTGCTGTCTCCTTCCACCCAAAGCGAGGTGGAGGGGGAAGGCAGGCAGTCATTCAGTAGATAGTTACTAGAAGTTCACTGGTTTCCATGCCCCATGGAAGAGTTAGAGACGAAGACTGTACCACTCAGAGTTGTTAGGTCAAAGTCAAGAAAGCAGCTAAATGTCATGCTGTGTAATGCATCCTCAGGCTTCACAGAAGTGGTGTGAGCTGAGTTTTGAAGAATGGGTGAGAGGTAAAGGGTTGGGAATCAGGATGTACAAAGAAACAGAGGGGCAAAATAACTGATATGATTGAAATGTGGGGTACCATGGAGAGAGCACAGCAGAGATGGTCAGGCATGTGATGAAGAGCCTCCTATGATATACTAAACAGTTGGGGCTTATCCTGTAAGCAGTGGAAAGACACTGAAGGGCTTTATGCAGTGGGAGGAATGACAAATCACATTTGAATTTTAGAAATAAAATTCTGGGGTGAAGTGGAGAGGGCTAGGTCTACCAGTAGGGAGATTAATGAAAAGCTTGGACAGTTAAAGTGGTCCAGGGTAGGGACTTAACCCAAAATAGGCCAATTGGAATCTCTTCCCTGAGATTATTATTCCTTATAATTGGGGGAGAACTACACCCTTACTCATGGCTGGGCTTACAATGGAAATCTGAGAGCTGTGACTATCTTTTACTTGCTAAATGGCCTAAGTAGCAAAGAAAGCCAGTTTGCTGAGAAGGATCAATCTGTTGCAAAGAGAGGAGCCAAGTCTAGACATGAAGAGACTACTCCCCAAGTTCTTGGGTGACCTTCTAGCAGTGGGTTCTCTTCTGAAGGTCAGCTTGATTCCTGCCTTGGGCTCATGGCACATCTTTCTGTCCTTTCATATAGTCTCATTTTTGTCTTCAGCAAACATAGATTACTTCCTGTTATTTATGTTAAGGTATAATTTTTTTAAAAGATTTTATTTATTTATTTGATGGAGAGAGAGATCAGAAGTAGGCAGAGAGGCAGGCAGAGAGAGAGGAAGGAGGAAGCAGGCTCCTTGCTGAGCAGAGCCAGATGGGGGCTTGATCCTAAAGAGCCTGAGATCATGACCTGAGTCGAAGGCAGACGCTTAACCTACTGAGCCATCCAGGCGCCCCTGTTAAGGAATAATTTTAAAAAGGTAAAATTGTGAGTCTTATACAAACATAAACACATATTAAAACTCACTAATTAATGAGGGGGCCAGTAAGATACTAAAACTGGTTCAGATGAGATATTTGACTTTCATAAATGTGTATTTTCTACTAGGCAAAATTAATTTGCATCATCAGGAACAGGAATCATTTGCTTTGTCATGGGCAGAAACATTCTGCATTATTACCAATACTCAAACAGACTTGCACTTTAGAAATCTCACTCTAGTAGGAGTGTGGATATTGAAATAGAAGAAGGTAAAGAGACCAGTTAGGAAACTCTGGTAATTCTGACAAGAAGTGAGAAACTCTAAATTAGAACAGTGGCTGAGGGGTTAGAAAAGAGAAGATAGATTTAGGTTATAGAATAGGACTTAAAATGGAGGCCCCGCTGCCTGAAAATATGTGACCTTTTAGCTTCTGTCCTCATCACTGACTTAGTTTCTCAGAGTTCTAATTCTAATTTCTAGAGAGACAGAAACTACAGTGTGTTATAGATCCACTCTTGGCCAGTTGTGTCTAGGGGTAGTGGAGTCAACTGGCACCAAGCATGACCACCTAAATTACCCCTTCATCAGGAGCTGTGTGGGAAGTGTCAGTAATCTATGAATTTAGTACCCTGATTATCAGAGAAGAAGCCACTGAGTAAATCCACAGGATCATTGGATAAACCAGTGTTTGCATCTTTGGTAGCCAAACCATGAAGTCCTTTGATTCCACCTTCAAAATATATCCTCTATTCAACCACTTATTTCTCCAGTGCTTCTATCCTAGTCCAAGACACCACCATGCCATGTCTAGACAATTACAATTGCCTCCTACTCTTCCTGATGTCACTTTGAACCCCTATTGTCCATAGAATAGCCTGAGCAATCTTTCAAGCTGGCTTTTTTAAAGTCCTCCGCTGTTTCCCATCATATCTATCTAAATGTCCTTCTCTTCGCTCACCATGTTTTGTCTGCATTGGCTTCGTTTTGATACACACAAAGCTTGCTCCTTTTAGGACTTTAAACTAGCTATTTACTTTGCCTACAAGGCCTTTACATCAGGTTTCTGAAAGGCTAGATCCTTCTAGTCATTTAGGTCTCATTTCACATGCTACTTTCCTCACAGAAAGGGCTTTTCTGACTATAAATTATAAAGTAGCTTCCCCCTTCCTCTCCACAGTCCCTCATTGTTAAAGTATCTTCATAGTACTTATTATCAAAATGATCTTTTTTTTTTTTAAGATCTTATTTGTTTATTTGACAGACAGAGATCACAATTAGGCAGAGAGGCAGGCAGAGAGAGAGGAAGGGAAGCAGGCTCCCTGCTGAGCAGAGAGCCCCACACGGGGCTAGATCCCAGGACCCTGGGATCATGACCTGAGCTGAAGGCAGAGGCTTTAACCCACTGAGCCACCCAGGTGCCCCTATAAGAATGATCTTGTCTGTTATTGTCTCTCCTACTAGAATGTAAAATCCATGACAGTAGAACTACCTTCTTGATTTTTGGCTTTCACTGTATCTCCACATCTAGAACAGTACTCAGATTATGGCAGATGCTCAAGAAATATCTGTTGTATGGATGGATGAATGTGATCAGAGAGACAATGGGAGAGCAGGAGAGAGGGAGACAGGGAGAGAGAGAAGCTGGAACCTTGAAAGAATGGGATTTGTGGGATAGGGATGACTATAAAATGATTTTATTTTGTCTTCCACTCTTTAAACCCACTCATGAATTTTCTGGCCATTTTTCAGGTAGCAACCAGTACTTGCCAATTTGTTTTACTTTCATAATTAAAATGTTCAGATGATGAAATAGTTTTTTAAACTTCAGACTTTAAAATTACATTTTTTTCCTGTCTCTGAGCTTGGCCCTAATATAGATGCCCATGTTTACTTGGGAAAAGGTGTGAAGAAGAGTAGATGTCTGTTTTTTCTCCCTTCCCCCACTTGATAACCTTCTTCTTCAGAGTTTGAGCAGGGTGGAGGGGGAAGAGATGAGGAAGGTTTTTTCCTTGACTAATGCTACCACAAACTAGTTTTAGTGCTTGGCGGGTGTCTAAAACTGACTCTTTCTCAAGGAGCCCTTTTGTAGGTTCTTCAGACAGACCCTCTCTATGGGTGGAGATATTTCTCCTATACCTACTTTAACGTTAGTTACTATAACGTGGGTGAATTCAGCTCTAGTTGGTCACTTATGACTCCTTTAGAAATCTCAAAGAATTAGGGGTTTCTGGGTGGCTCAGTTGGTTGAGGGTCAGAGTATTGGTTTCTGTTCATGGGATCGTTGCCCTCCACATCAGGGGGGTAGTCTGCCTCTCTCCCTCTGTCCATCCCCCTGCTCGTACTTAACTCTCCCTCTAAAATAAATACATGAATCTTTTAAAAAAACCCAAAACTCTAAGAATTAAAAAGCAACTTTATTGAAGTATAATTTACATACAATAAAATTCACAGATACTAAGTGTACAGTTTGATGAGTTTTGACAAATATATACACCCATGTAAACACTTCCAAAATCTAGATACAGCTAATTTACCTCATGCCCCTTCACAGGCAATCAATCCCACCCTCTGGTGACCTTTTATTGAATCAGAAATCTCTAAGCATTTGACAGCAGATCTATTGCTTCCTTCTGCTGAGATCTCCTCAGCTTTTCAGATGCTCTCTCTGGCAGAATAAAGAAACTAGCTAACTAGGTCTGTTAGATGGCCCATAAGTAGGTGGTCTATGGGGAGTTTCCATTCATCCCTTGGTCCTGAAAAACGCAGTGTAGGGAGTATAGGCCAATCTCACTGCGGCCACCAGCAGCCACCGCTTCTAGCTCTGTCATAAAACAGATAGCTGATTGTGCTCCTGCTTTTTAGATTTTCCAGGTATGAGTTAGGTGTGCATTCTCTGTACCCCCCAAACACATTTATCATATCAGTCTCTCCAAATAATTTACTTAAAACCCTCCCAACTTGAACTGAACTGAGGGTAGACTCAAAGCCCCCTAGCAATTCTCTCCATAGATCCCTTATCAATGTCTGAATCTCCGGACCTTTTCTCAAGGTGGGTGAGGTGATTAAAAGTTGCTTTTCACACTCCCCTTCTCCAAGTCTTGCATGGCCATCTCACCCCTCAGTGTGCAATATGGCATGTGCTATCTTGGATCCTCAGCAGAGATGGAGACTCATATCTCCCAAGATGCACATAAACCACTGGGAGAGGATGCTGATTGTTCAGGAACATTGGAGGATACTTTAGGTCCAAATTATTTTCTTACAAATGCCTTATAAGGGAGACCAGACCATGAGTGGCCATGTTTCATAAAAAGAGACCCCTAAAGTATAACTGAGCACTAGATACCAAAGGATAAGATTCATTTTGAAAGGACAGGGTAAGGGGTTCCTGGGTGGCTCAGCTTGTGGGGTGACTGCCTTTAGCTTAGGTCATGATCCTGGAGTTCCAGGATCAAGTCCTACTTCCGGCTCCCTGCTCAGCAGGGAGTCTGCTTCTCCCTCTGACCTCTCCCTTCTCATGTTCTCTCTCTAATTCTCTCTCTCTCAAATAAATAAATAAAAATAAAATCTAAAAAAAAAAAAGGACAGGGTAAGAGGCAAGTTTAGGACAAATGAAAAGTAGGAGGGGCGCCTGGGTGGCTCAGTGGGTTAGGGCCTCTGCCTTCAGCTCTAGTCATGATCCCAGGGTCCTGGAATGGAGCCCCACATGGGGCTGTCTGCTCAGCGGGGAGCCTGCTTCCCTCCCCCACCACCTGCCTCTCTGCCTACTTGTGATCTCTGTCTGTCAAATAAATAAATAAAATCTTAAAAAAAAAAAAAAGAATGGACAGGATTAGAAGAAGGAAAGGGAGGAGTCCAGAAAGACTTTAGTTTTCTGATTTGAGTCAGTGGGTGGTGATGCTGTTCAGGAAAGAAGAAAACCAGGCAGAGAAGCACATATGTTTCATTTGTTCATTCTTTGACAGACATTTATTGAAGTCCTATTATATGCTGTGAATAGACAAGTATATCAATGATTCCAATGCCCTGTGATAGTGTCACTGAGAGAGTTATTAACAGGGAAGCAAGTAAATACAGAGGAAAGGTAGATAAGTCACACTGAGGGAATTCGGGTAAGCTTTTGGAAGAGACTGCCTAACCTGATCTTTCAAAAAAAAAAAAAAAGAAAAGAAAAATCAGGTCCCTGGGTGGCTAAGTGGGTTAAGCCTCTGTCTTTGGCTCAGGTCATGATCTCAGGTTCCTGGGATTGAGTCCCACATTGGGCTCTCTGCTCAGCAGGGAGCCTGCTTCCCCTTCTCTCCCTCTGCCTGCCTCTCTGCCTACTTGAGATCTCTGTCAAATAAATAGATTTTTAAAAATCTTTTTAAAAAATTGAGGGGAAATGCACATAACATATAATTCACCATTTCAAAGTACACAATTCAGTGGCATTAGTACATTCATAATGGTTTTCAACCATCACCTCTATCTAGTTCCAACTATTGTTTTGAAGGGTGCCTAGGACTTTGCTACACGAAGAAGGGAGTGAGGGAAAACATTTTAGGATATGAGAATAACATGTTTGATGACATGAAGACCAGATGTGGCATGGCTGGAGTGAATACAGGTGGGGGAGTAGTAGAAGGCAAGGCTAGAGAGGGCCCAATAATAAAATGTCCAAATTTTAACTTTATCTAGAAGGCACAGAAAGCCACTAAGGGGTACAAAGTCGGGGTTTGACATGATCAAGTTTGCTATTTATTTATTTAAAGAGTTTATTTATTTATTTGACAGAGATCACAAGTAGGCAGAGAGAGAGAGTGTGGGGGGGAAGGGAAGCAGGCTCCTTGCTGAGCAGAGTCAGCGGGCCACAGGGCTGGATCCCAGGACTCTGGGATCAGGACTTGAGCCGAAGGCAGAGGCTTTAACCCACTGAGCCACCCAGGCGCCCATCAAATTTGCTATTTATAAATATTACTCTGGAAGTAGTATTGGTGGGATGCTTTAGATAGGGGAAAATGAGGAACGTGAGTTGGGAGATTTTATGCAATAATTCAGATGAAAGATGATCGAAGTCTGAACAAGAGTAGTAATGATGGAGGGAACCGAAAACAAGACATAATAGAGGCAGAGTTAACATTTCTTTTTTTTTTTTTTTTAAGATTTTATTTATTTATTTGACATAGAGAGACACAGCCAGAGAAGGAACACAAGCAAGGTGAGTGGGAGAGGGAGAAGCAGGCTTCCCACTGAGTGGGGAGCCTGACATGGGGCTTGATCACAGGATCCTGGATCATGACCTGAGCTGAAGGCAGATGCTTAACGACTGAGCCACCCTGGCACCTCAGAGTTTACATTTCTTGATGACCTATTAATAGACATCAGACTAGAGGAAGAGTGTGGAATGATTTCCATCACTGCCTTGGGTGACTGGGATCATGGTGGCAGCATCCTGAGTGACGTTTTGGGGGAAAATGATTAATACATGTTGGTGGATTGAGTGTGAATTTCCTAGGATTCAACTAAATGAAGGATTTCAGAATCAGTTTAATAAATGGATCTGGTTCTAAGAAAGATCTAAGATCGTTTAAAATCTTCTTTCTGTTGATAAAGTCTGGATGAAGTCACTCAACCTAGTACTAAGGTGTGTAAAGGGGATAAAGCTCCGTGGTCAAAGGATGTGGTCATATTGAGGTCAAGATAGAGGTTAGCAACAAAGGACAGAAAAGTGAAATGGAACTGCAGAAGGAGAGAAAAGGGGTGGATAGGGCAGTAGGGCCAATGATACTGCTTGGATGTTATTGTCACTGGGATCCAACAGATCATACACATCTCTCCACTCCAAAATAAGCAATTTATTACTCCATAAACTTCTCAGAAACAATTTCCCGAGTACATACAATTTCTTCTCAAAGTAATTTTATGGAATGAAGACAAATGTTCACCAATTGTGGCTTATGCCCCCTCAAGAAAGGATTTTTAAACATCCCCAGCAGTCTCCTTCTCCCAGTTCTAAAGCCTGAAAAGGTGTCAGTTCTTGGATAAAAGGGGTCAAAGAGAGGGGAAGAAGGCGAAATCTTGAGCTGTCTTATCAAGGCAGGAACCAGCTCCTCGCCCCCCCAGCTTTTTTTTTCTTTTTGGTCCGGAAACTCTCCTTCAGCTTTTTATGACCAACTTCTCATAGCTGCCTCCTCCTTTTGAGACCCAGGGCCAGCAAAAGACTTACCCTGAATTCCCCAGATGAACCTGAGAAAGGTATCTGGTGAGATATACTTGTGTGGAGCCCTGGAAATGTTTACAGTTGCTCTGGGTATGGGAAACAGGACCCAAAGTAAGATTCTTAGGAGATATATGTATGTATCTATATATATATCTATATATTTTTTTCCCCTTTCTTACATTGCCCCTCTTCACTCACCACTTCCATAGTTGCTTGTCTGGATTAAAACTTGGAAGGGGTGGTGGAAGGGAAGCCTGACGTCACTTTTTCTTGAACCGCTGCAACTCTGACAGATATCTGGAGGTCCTTTCTTTACCTTTCCTTGCCTTACCTGGCCACAACCTTCTAGGGAATGAAGAGGCTGAGCCCCTAGAGTGAGAGCAGAATGGCAGGTTTATGCTAGTTTCCCTGGGGCTCTAATCCATCCTTATTAATTTGTGTGGATACAAGGGAGGAAGATCAATGACTGATTCCTTTGGGATTTCCCCATGGGCCTTTACTTTTTAAAAGAAAAGCTGTTTTTCTTGAATACCTTGTCCTTCATTGTTTTGCCTGAAGTGATGAGGGCCCCAAAGCCCTGTTTGTGGGAGAATGCATAGGCAGAACGTCGAGGCCTTGTGTGTCTCAGTTTGGTCTGGGTAGGGGGTAGCAGTGGATGTCTTGTCCAAAGATGAATTCTGTTCATGATCTATAGTCAGAGCATGGAGGACAGGGTTTTTATCCACCGAGGCAAAGGCAGACAGGACCATGAATTCTATCTGGGTAGATTCCTTGTTCCACTCACCTTGTCCACGTCGGCAGGCCAGAACAATGGTTTGAGAAATCGGTACCCAATCACAGGCAAAATACAGAGGACCACGCTGAGGATAATAATCAGCCACATTTGTGGCAGGTTCAGAGTGTTCCTGGCCACACCTGTAAACAATGAGGTGCAGGAGGGAGGCTGAACCAGAGCCTAGAGGAAGGGGACTGTCAGCCAGAATTAGATAACTCTCCATTTCAAAAAAGGAATTTACTGGTTTGGAGACCATTAAGTTTCCTAATAATATAAATGCAGAAGAATTACAGTGAGGTCCTTTGTAAAGCCAAAGTCACTGTGAATTCACATGCCTTCATCTCCCTCTAAAGGGTGGGCAGGGCAAGAGAGTGGGGCAGGTTATAGGAATCCTGGAATACTGGCCTGGACACAAAAATGGGATACAGGTTTTTGGAGAGGAAAAATGAGTGGCTTGATGAGAGGTGAGAGGCAGCTACATCTATTATCCACTCTCACTGTATTTTGTTCCCATCAAAGTAGAATGAAAGGTAGGGAAATTAATATGGGAGATAATAAGGCAGTATACAGTATACAGTGGTATACTGTATAAAGGATACTGGACTGGGAAGCAGGAGAGCTAGATTTGAGTAATTTAATTTTTAAAAACCTTTAGTCTCTAAAATGGTGCTAATAATTCTTGCCATTTCTACCTCATAGGATGCTTGCAAAGATTAAGTTAGATAAGAAATTTGAAAATATCTTAGAAAATCTAAGAGGGTGAAGTATTCCCCTGGCTAGATTTTGAGTCCTTCTGGGGCAGAGGCCATGTCTTATTCCTATCTATATCCACAAAGCCTAGTACATAGTAATACCTGGTCAGTGAACATTTATTAAACAAATATACTTTGTTCACACTTCCCAACCCCACCCTCCACCTCCTTGCCACACACTGAGTGGGCATAGCCTTACCTAGGAATTGGAAGACATTGGGGAACATTAGGCACAAGCCATCACTGTACAGGAGGAATAAGATGCAAAAGTAGAAACCCAGGCTACCCCAGGTGAAGATGTGGCTTATCAACGTCCAGTAGGTTGTGTCCAGAGCAATCTGAAAAACACTCTTTTATGTGCAATACTGTACAACCTGGGACATATCAGCCACCTCCCTTCTCCAGTCCATAGTAGAGAATATCCCTTCCCACTTTCCCTCCCTCCTTCTTTCCCTTTCTTCCAGGCTCCCCACCCAATCCTCCTTTACCACCCCTTCCCCAGCCACACCTGCACTGTGACCACGCAGAGCAAGGCAGTCTGTACTAGCAGGGAGAAGGACTGGTAGTCAGAGATCTCTTTCCCATCACTGTGCACTGAGTTGTGAATGGTTCTCATAGGGATAAAGAACAGCACGAAGGAACTATAGATCCCACGCACTAAACACTTCACAAATTCCTTCTTGTTGAAATAGAGGTTGTGCTGGCCTGGGTCATACAGCTCTGGGAAGCGTAGACTCCATGTTTCATTCACGTCCTGGAAGTACCAGAGGGTAAGGAGGAAAGTTTAGGGTCTCTCCATAGAAGTACCTATCTCCATTGGAGTAGAAGTTTCTTCCCTCACTGCATCTGCTGACAGCCTGCCTAGGAACTTCCTCATGGATTACTTGAGAAGTGGAACCAGAGAACAGAGCAGTGACCATAGACCCTTCCTGAAGTCCTACACTCTAGGCAAGGATCTAGGTGGTGGAAGAAAGCTAGGAGAAGGTCAAGGTGGTGGTAAGGACCTGGAAGCAGTTAGGAGAGGGGAGATGGGGAGTAACTAGGGTTGGGGGTAGATGGAAGGGAGAATGGGAGCTTAGGATGGGGGGCAGTTGGTACATGAGGCCCCAGTTTTAAGTGTTCCTTTAGTTGAGTAATTTTTGCATCAAAAGCCAATAAAAAGAGAGGGGGGAAGCCAATGGGGACCAGCTAGTCACATGGAGGTATACATGTTCTGTAATGCTCTTCCCATTTCCATAGCTAAATGGTGAAATCAGCTGACAGGATTCTCCGTGTGAATGCCATTGGATCATCTTCATCTCCTAAACCAGAAACTCTGGATAACAAAGCTTGCAGCTTGTTTTTGAGAGGTTGTGGATCCCTAGAATTAGTCAACTGAAGCTTCATGGGACACAACTCATCCCTCTTGTTGCTCTGTGGCTAACAGCTACCTTGTGGAGAATTTGACTTCCTACCCTGATGGAGACCAGGAAACCATGATGCCATGGTGTCTTCTTTCAGCTATTTTATTCCTCTTTGGAGGCTTCTTTTCTATTCAATGTGCCCAAGACAGGAAGTTGGGACGGAAGAGGAAATAGAGGTGTGATACTAGGACCCCCCAATGCCCAGGAAATTTCTGACAGGGACAGATGATATCCCCTAGGCTGACTCCTTAGGATTCAAAGTATCATACTCACATTCCCATGCTTGGCCTTCAGGACTCTCACTAGATCACCCTGAATTGGCTTACTTTATCTCTGTATGTAAGTTGTACTTTATCTCTGTATCTCTCACTTCTTTTTTTTTTTTCCCAATTTATTTATTTTCAGAAAAACAGTTTTTCAGAAAAACAGATTTTTTGTAAAAATCATTATTTTTACACCACACCCAGTGCTCCATGCAAGCTGTGCCCTCTATAATACCCACCACCTGGTACCCCAACCTCCCACCCCCCGCCACTTCAAACCCCTCAGACTGTTTTTCAGAGTCCATAGTCTCTCATGGTTCACCTCCCCTTCCAATTTACCCAAATTCCCTACTCCTCTCTAACGCCCCTTGTCCTCCATGCTATTGGTTATGCTCCACAAATGAGTGAAACCATATGATAATTGACTCTCTCTGCTTGACTGATTTCACTCAGCATAATCTCTTCCAGTCCCGTCCATGTTGCTACAAAAGTTGGATATTCGTCCTTTCTGTATCTCTCACTTCTTGAAGCTCCGTGTTTTACCTAGTCTTGCCCTAATAACTCTATTTCCTTTCACTACCTTTTATACACACTCAATTTACTATAAAGCACAATTACTATGTTTCTCTCTACAAAAATAAAATTGACACAGGAAAACTTGGATTTCTAAAACTGATGATTATTCTCTGTGGAGGAATATTCTTTACTTTATCCCATGATACCTCTCCAGGTGATAAGCTCCCTTCCTTGCTCTAGAAATTATTCCATTTACAACTGACTTTGTAGAACTCAGCTCTTGTCCTTCCCACTCTTGGGAATACTCCTCAAGGGCCCAAGGGCTTTAGTCCTGACTAAGAGGTTTGCCGCTGGTCTTACCTGGTCAAACAGACTCAAGCTCAGGACAGGGAGGGAGGTGTAGACCAGGTTGTAGAAAGTGATAAACCAGGTATCATAAACTGTCTAAGAGAATACCAAGGAGATTTCTTAGATTCCTCTGTTTTCCAAAGTCCCAGCTCCACCTCCCAGGTTCAAGAGTCCCTTCTGGTCCACCTACCCACCACTACACTAACCTAGGGCAGGATTTGGATTTCAGAAATCTGACAGAGAAGGCTGACCCCCATCTCTGTTTGGTCCTACAGAAGTCAGAACTCTGTGTCCCAGGCTGGGGCAAGGCCACATCAAGTTTGTTTGTGGCCAACCCTACAAGGTTGATTTGGAACAACCCTACCATGACCTGCACTGCCCCTCCGTGCACAGAAAAGATCCAGAGTGTCTGCTAGGGAATGCTAGCTGTACCCCTGAACTTTCAGGCGTGTAAGCCTCTGGGCTCTTTAATCTGATTTATGACATTCAGTAGCTTCTACAACACTGGGTACTTTTTAACAGTATTCTACTTTTTAAGTAGAATAGACTCAGTAACCCTTTCCTAGCTGGGTGCTCCATCCTTGGGGCCCAGAGAGGGCTCCTTTACTAGCCACAAGAGGTCAGCAAAACACACACATATGAATACACCTCTTGCAAACTAGAATGACTTTGTTAAACAATTGGGGGTATACAAGTCTATTACTTTCTGCTGAACAATCTGTTTCCCCCAGAGCCCAAGGCAACAAAGGTAGTAGGGATTTCCCAAGATAATAATTCCTGAGCTTGTTTTTCTTAGGAATGTGAGAACCCTGAAAAACTTCTCATAGGAAAAAGGATTCCTCTTAGAATATAAAAATCCAGGTCCTACTTCTCTCCATTACTGTGGGGGAGATTTTATACTCAAATGTGGAATTAATTCATTAGAGCAACAACAGTATATGTTTGGGGCACAGAGAAGGGGTGTCGGGGTGGGGAGGCAGAAGTAAGGGAAGCTGTGTTATGAAATTGGGCTACAGGTGAACACCATAACTAACCTGCCTGGCAAGACTCAGAGGCCCCTTGAGGCTTAGTCTGTTCCATAAAGATTGCTTTGGATACTAAAAAAACTACCAGATCCAAGAATTTCCACATACTATCTATGTTTGGAAACTAGGTCTCCATGTCAGGTAAAAGGTGAAAATATCTTATGGGAGAGTTTTGGAGATAGGAATCAAGTCCAAGTCAAAGCCAAGCCAGAAAAGTTAGGGTTTGGAAATCTAAGGTTAAATGTAAGGTTAGATGGGATCAGCATGGTTGAGGACCTTCATGCTTAACTGAATGAGCAACCCAAGTGCCCCCATGTGAGAAGCTTTATGGATGGATGGCAATATGTCATACATTGGTCTCTAGAAAAGAAAAGGGGTCTGAGATGGCTGAAGTGGGGGTGAGTAGAAAAGACCCAGCTGACCAGAGTGGGGAATGTCACCAGATCTCCTACCTGTGCAGAGAACCCGCTGAAGAAGGCATACCAGAAGTGCATCAGGGTGAAGGCAAAGTTTTTGTAAAAGAAGTAGCTGAGAAACTTGCACATGCGATTGTAGGACCATCGGCCATGGACCAAGAGTAGACGCTGAAGATAGCAGAACTGGGAGATGGCGTAGTCACTGTTGAGCATGGCCTGCATTCCCTCCTGGCCAGTGATGCCAATCCCAATGTGGGCAGCTGCAAAGAAATCCCATAAGCTTCTCAACCACAAAGCTCGTCTGCTGGGTTCCCAGGTTGGGAAGTGTAAAAGAAAGGCTGAGATCGTGTTGTATAAACACCTTATTTTACATTGGAAAACACTCAGGAATGCCTGGCATGGCTAGTACTAGAAAGCTCTCCTAGATGGTCTTTGTACCTACTATAGCCATCTAGGGTCTTTCCTGCTGTCCAGATGCTGAGGTAAAAATTTCCTGTTATCTCTCGAAGCCACTTACATCAATTAAAGATGCAGGATGGATGTCAATCTAATACAATATTTAATTACCAATGTTTATCTAGAGCTAAAATCCACCTGTTAGGAGGAAATAAATGATGTACCTACTTTGTTAGTGAAAAGTAAGTTCTTCAGAGGCCTAACATGAATTTTTCTAGATAAAACAAGGATTACACTTGATGGAAAATAAGACCAAAGTTCCTAAAAGTTTTAATTAGTCTGTTGTAGTGTAGGGTAAATTCACTCATCTTCTGGTATATACCTATTGCATTGCTTAATGGAATAGTTGAAATTTCTAAGGCCCTAAAAACCAGAGAATTCTAGAAAGCGAGGAAGCTATCAAGAACACTTCCTGGTATTAAAGACACGGCTAGAATGTCTGCTAGTGTTTCCTGGATGGGGAGAGTGGTTGGGCTAGAGGACCTCTAGATGTTGTCCATATCTGACAGAACCACAAGTTGCTGGAAGCTAACAACACTCAGTTGAAATTAAAACAAGTTTCAGCCATTTGCTTCTATTGATTTAAAGCATCAGTAAGTCTGCTATTCTCCTCCAGCCAGGTGAGTCAGGACAAGTTCTAATGAACACTGCCTCAGGGAAGAAGAGATCCCTACATTGTGCCTCATAGCTAATGCCCTGGTTGAGCAGTCTTGTCTTCTGCTTAACATTGCTCAGGCATACAGCTTTCAAAAAAGGAACAGACTATGACTCGTGCCCAGGGGTTCTTTCTGTAGGCTTTGATGCCACCTTGGAAAGATGGTATGGTAGTTCCGTGGCCTATTCTGTGAATATATGCATATGTCTTATGGAAGCCAGGCATATTTGTGTATACGTGTGTTAAGTGCATGAAGTTGAATGTGTGCATGTCTGCATATGGACTGATGTATGCATGTGTAAATAAGTGGGAATGCAGGTATAGAGGAGCATGAATGAAGTTGCAAAACATTATAAATGTACAATATATATAATATGCAGGAGTGTGAATCCAAAACACAGTGCCACTCAGGTTGGTTTTTGCCCATGGAGGAAGGAAAGTGCAAGCCCTTGGTTGGAGGTTATGGTCCCCCGTCCCTCACATGCCTTTGATCATGCTGACGTCATTGGCCCCATCCCCGATGGCCAGTGTCACCACCTCCTTGTACCTCTTCATCAGCTCTACCACCTGGGCCTTCTGAAGGGGTGTCATCCGGCAGCAGATCACTCCCTTGCACATGCACACTGTTCGCAGCAGTTCCAACTCCAGGTTCCCTTCTAGAGCATAGGCCTGCAGTACCAGGACACACCCACATTTCAGGTTGCCCAAAAAGGCTCTCAGAACAAGATCTTCCTAGGCCCTTCCCCATAGCCATACTCTCCTATACTACAAAGGTCAGGCATCTCCACTCCCAAGGGAGGCTAAGTCCCCAAGTCACTTTTAGGCATCCTCACATCTGACCCAGCCTCCAATGAGAAACTGGTCAGCCTTTCTCACTGGGTCAAATCAGTTAACTAGGCTATAAAGGCCAAACGACTTTTTAGAGGACCTGGTTCTCTTTGCTCCCCACTTCCTCTAACTGATAAGCCACATCAGTCGTAAAGAATTTGGATAAGGAAGGAACATGTCCTTGGCTTCTCTTTCCTCATTATTCCTGCCTATAGAAAGATAGGGGAAGGTGTCTGTTGGGAAAGAGCACCAGAAGAAAGGGGGAAAAGGTGACTCATGAAATAGAGAAGGGGTCTTAAAATTTCCCTGAAGCAGGCTGGACCTAGAAAAAAATTCCTTGGGAGAAGAGAATAGAGTTGTAGCTCTGCGTTGCCCACCAGACTGTAGCCATTGATGATCAAGCCATAGTTGCCATTGGGCACCTCCTCAGGTATTCTGAAGGGCATTTGGGGCTTCGTGTTCAGGTAGGTGTTTACTGGGTCTGATTCCAGTAGAGACTCAGGTTTCATCTTTTTCCTTGCCAACCTGAAAGCCAAGAGTAGTGGTTAATGTTTGACTGAAAGCCCCAGAGCTTAGGAAAGTGAAAGTGTCCCAGAATGTAAGTGGGCAAAGGAGGTACATAGCCTCTGTGAAGCACCAGCCAAACTCGACTGCCTCCTGAGTACTGCCATTGTCTCAGGTCCCTGACCATCCACACACCACACTTCTCCAACTCCTTGAGCCCTAAAGCTTCTTCACAAAATTATCTCAAGTATTTTAGTTTTTTGCCCCCACTTCTCCGTATCTTCTTTGTTCCTTCTGACAGTGTGGGAGTCATAGTGTGAAGAGCTGTGGCAGGTCTCCCATCTGTACCTGAGTTCTTGCCGAACAGTCTCATCATTCTTGCCTTCCACGATGAATATCCCATCCATTTCTTCCTCAAATATGTTACAGGCATAGGCAATGTTCACAGCAGTCTCTGCAGGGAAGGGGGGAACACTGGCCGCATTTTGGCTGGGACAGGGTCTTTACAAAAGTGTATACGTACAAAAGCACTAATGGTGGGCAGCAGAGCCCATTTGTCCACATTTGCCATGGAGGCAGTCAAAGTATATTTTTCACGAGTCAGTGGAGACCATATTCAAACACACAGGAGATACTCAGCCTAGTACAGACTAGTGAGTTACTTATCAATAACTAGGATGATTCTGGCTTAGTCTTTCTTTTTCTTTCATTTTTTAACAAGGACACTTCATGAATTTGCCTGGCATTCTTGTGCAGGGGCCATGCTAACCTTCTCTATTTTATTCCAATTTTCACATATGTGCTGCCGAAGCCAGCACCATTCTGGCTTAGCCTTCCAACAGGGTCTTCCCTTATTTCCTAAAACAATTCCAGTCTGCATCCACTTTTCCAAACAGTCAGGATGTATTTCCCTGTGCCTGCTTTTATGCCAGAGTTTATAGGGGACTGTTTCGGTTGTGGTCTTTACATCAAGAACCTGGAATTTGGAATAAATTCATACTATGGAAAACAATTTACAAAAATTTAAACCTGAGCCCTCGCTGCAATGGTATCAAAATTCAGAGGAGAGATTGTAATGTCATAGAAACTTTCTTGGGAAAAGACTTTGAAGGATGAGTAAGAGTTATTTAGGGGTCGGAAAAAAAACCATTTCAACAGGGAAATAACCCAAACAGAGGCCCTAGAGTAGGAACTGGATTGTTTGGGACATACTAAAAATAATGGTCACATCAGGATGGAGATAAGTATATGTAGGTAGCAACAGATTAACAAGATTTTGAAGGCTGTACAGTGGAGTCTGACTTTACCACATAGAGTTTCTGAAGGTATCTGAGCAGAGGAATAGCATATTTATAAGTAGTATATTTTAGTAAGATCAAGCTGATGGTTGTATATAGGCTATACTGAAATCAATACGGACAAGAGACAGAGATCAGAAGTTTTTTTTGTAGATGTACAATCAAAGGGGACAAAGGCCGAACTACGGTGGTGGCACAGTCAAAAGGGGATCTTCAGAACCCTCGGTGGGACATGGTGAGACAATGAATCTTTGGGACAACAGAGAGGGTATATTCCAAGGTAATTCCAAAGTTTTTAGCTTGTGGGTTCCTGAATGACAGGGGTCGTGTCTGACTGAATCATCTCCGTGTCCTCACTGCCTAACACAGCATCCAGCATAAAATAGACTCTTAGAAAACTGTGTACAAAACCAGGAGCGAAGGTGTCCTGTAAGGACTTGACCTGGACTATAAGGTATTTGTCAAATAAATGGCTAAGATAAAAAGAAAATGCAAAACAAAAGAAATGGCTAAGGTGGACAGGGAAGAGAACGGGTGAAGTGAGGAGCTCCCCTTTACCTTGCTTATCTCCAGTTAAGACCCATATCTTAATTTTGGCTTTGTTCAGGGTGGTGATTGTCTCAGGTACACCATCCTGGAGCTTGTCTTCTATGGCTGTGGCCCCTAACAGCTTCGGACAGAGAGAACAGTGAGTGAGAAGGAGGGAGAACGTCACAGCAATTTAGTGCTACCCAACAACTCAACGGGCACCTCATCATCCTCGTTAGCAAGCTGGCTCTGTCCCGACATAAGGATCCAAATGTTATAAAATTCAGCACCTTCTGCCTCACAACAGATGCAGCTTTTCAACCACATAAATCAAATTGAGACACAGAATGTCAGGGATCAAAGAGGGAAAAGACTTATCCAAGTCAACCATGAAGCTGTGTGCTACTTCTAAACCATCTGTTTCTCAACACATTTTCACTGCTCTTTTGCTTCAGAGTACACTTCCCAGCTTTCCAGTGCTGACCAGAGGGATGGGCACCAGGACTCAGTCTGAGGAACTGACAGACGGACAAACAATTGGCTGATTTCTTTTAGGCCTCCAGAAGGACAGACTAGAAATACCAACCACTGAACTGATGATGGAAGGAGATGTATGACCTCTGGGATCTCTGTTTTCCCATCTGGTATCAGAAATTTCTGTTTTCAGCAGAGCCAGCCTGTGTCAGTCTGGTCAAAAACTTTTTCTTTTTGACTCAGGTTGTGATGTCAGGGTCCTCGAATTGAGCCCCACATCTGGCTCTGCACTCACTGCAGTCTGCTTGTCCCTCTCCCTCTGCACCTCCCCCTGCTCATACTCATTCTCTCTCTCTCTCTCAAATAAATAAATTTTTTTTAAGCTATCACATCACTTCTTTGGTTGAATTCTTCAATGGCTTTCCATATCTCATTGTGAGTACTTATGCTGGTTTATGAGGACACTCTACTACTTCTCTGTCTCATGTCCTTTTTTCTCTCCTCTTCACTTATACTTTATCAGCCCCACTAACTGACTTGCTGTTCAACTAACAAGTTAGGCCTACTCCTGTTTCAGGGCTTTCACTTATGCCATTCCCTCTGTCTGGAAAGCTAATTCCCCCAGAGATCTGCTTGGCTCGCCACCTTCTTCAGGTTTCTGCTCAAAGTACCCTATATAAAATAGTAACTATACTCTGCCCTCTCTAAAACATACATGTGTATGCTGATATTCCCTAGCTATCTCTCTGGCTTTATTTTCTCCCATAGCACTTCATTATCTAACATCTATATATGTTATTTTTGTCTGTTTTTGTCTGCTGCTACATGCTCAGGGCTTAAAACATTCCTGGCACATAGGAGGCGCTTAGTAAATATGTAGAATGAATGAGTGAATATTTTCTTCAGTTAGTTCTGGATTATCTAATCTATGCATTATTCAGATCCTCATCTCTCCCAGATTACTTAGCTTCTGTGAGTAGCTTTGGGATACAATTTACAAATAGTGCATTCCATCTCCTCACCCCCCTCATTATTTGTTGATTTCGAAGATCCAGGACATTCTGAGTCAGCCTGGATTCCAGTATCCTGTATCCAGAGCCCCTGAACCTATTGATTTGCTGGAAGCCACTCTTAGAGACCTTGCTCAGTCTGCTGACTGCCACTCCCAGTGCTGCCCCCAATCTGTCCCTGGCTTCTTCACACTAACCATCAAGTCTTTTTCCATCTCTCTGTAGACATCTGATATTTTATCTTCCCGATTTTCCAAAGACAGGCAGGCTTCACTGTGCTTCTTGCTCCAGGCCTGGTAGAAGGCATTATCCACTTCTCGGTAGGCCACCATGAGGGTGCGGAGACCTTCAAAGGCAAAATCCTGGAAGACATGTTGTGCACTGAGTAGGCCTGGGCTGGGTGAGGGCTGAGTTTAGGAAGAGGCCAACTGACCCCACTGCCCATTTGCCTGCAAAATAGGATTTAATGATTAGTACCATGGGGCTAGTACCCAGCCTAACCACAAAACAACTGTTGAGCTTTCTCAGAATAATGTCTTAAAGGTGGGGCCAGCATAACTGGGGGCAAAGTTTGAAAGTACTTCTGAAATATAGAGAGTTCTAGCTTTTACCTGTAGTTAGATAATTTTCTGTGTGACGCTGGGAAAAATTTAGCCTTCTAGATTTTTTTGTTGTAAAATTGGGATAGCAATTCACTGCCTACAGAGAAGATAATGATGTCTGTAATATGAGACTAGAATACTAAAGTAAAAGGAGTTGTTATAAAATATAATCAAAGATCTTACTATTTTTACAAGCATACATTCATTTTTTAAAAAAAGATTTTATTGGGGCGCCTGGGGTGACTCAGTGGATTAAGCCTCTGCCTTTGGCTCAGGTCATGATCTCAGGGTCCTGGAATCAAGCCCCGCATCGGGCTCTTATCAGCAGGGAGCCTGCTTCCTCTTTTCTTTCTCTGCCTCCTTGTGATTCTGTCAAGTGAATAAATAAAATCTTTTAAAAAAAGATTTTATTTATTTATTTGAGAGAGAGAGAGTGCACAAGCAAGGGGAGTGGGGAGGGAAAAGCAGCGCCCACCCCCCACCCCCCGCCCCGAACAGGGAGCCTGATCAGGACTCAGGGATCATGACCTGAGCTGAAGGCAGATGCCTAACTGACTAAGCCACCCAGGCACCCCATACATTCATTTTATTTTCCTCTTTCCCTGCCTTCCTTCAAGTATCAACAGGCCCCTCAAAAAGCACACACACACTTGTATATTAGTCTACAGCTGATTGGCTGACTCAGTTGATTAGCCACAGCCAGCCGTGTTGATGATGCACTGCAGAAATGGTCTCTGGGTGAGTTAGCATCTTTTTGCTCTATGGCCACCAGTATATCCTATCTTGTAAACTATATTATATCCTATCTTGCAAAGTATACTCTGGGTCATAAGGAGAGCCAGGTGAGAGTGTGGTAGTTTAGGGCAGAACTCACATCCAACTGAGGGTGAGTTAGATTTTATGTCCTGAGAATTGCACATGAATAAAAATTCTCCATGATCACTGTTATAGTAAACTTCAAAATAATTCACTTTGGCATTATAAGAGCAAAGAGAAAAAGAATTTTATTATCCTGATATTCTGCTCTTAGTTGCCTGTGAAACTCCTGAGTGTTTGACTTTAGCTGTCAGGTGAAATGAGCATAAAACAATGTATGTATGGAATACCATATCTTAAACCTCTGTGCTGTTAGCAGAAGCAGCTATGAAGAGAAGCCTGAGAGAAGATGTCAGAGACTTCTTAGAAGGAAGAGATATGGCAGAAACTGATCTTGCTTAGGATACTAAACGAGGTTTAACACACTGACAGATCCTTAATTCATTCAACAAATAATTTAGCAGTCTGCATTGAAGTTATTTCTTACTTACCTCTTACTTGTGTTTTTTTTCTTTTCTATTGTGGTGGGCAAATCCTGACTGTTGCTTGTTTTTATATGAGACGTTTGCTGATTCCTGTCGTACAGGGCCCGGAGCTGTGTTTTTGTAAGAGTTTTTGAATCTTGGGGCACCTGAGTGGCTCAGTCGGTTAAGGGTCTGCCTTTGGCTTGGGTCATAATCCCAGAGTCCTGGGATGGAGCCCCTTCTTGGGCTCTGTACTCAGTGGGGAGTCAGCTTCTCCCTCCCTTCTGTC
The DNA here is from genome assembly GCF_020171115.1 of Neogale vison. Classification (NCBI taxonomy): domain Eukaryota; kingdom Metazoa; phylum Chordata; class Mammalia; order Carnivora; family Mustelidae; genus Neogale; species Neogale vison. The sequence goes on from NC_058099.1 coordinate 36,036,012, forward strand.
CCTCCCCCTGCTTGTGCTCTCTCAAATAAATAAATAAAATCTTTTTTTTTTAAAAAGAGGTTTTGAATCTTGAGTTCTGAGTATAAGCTTCACTCTTACAAATTTCTCATCTGTGGTTAACAGATTGCAGTGTAGTCAGGCTCCATTATGGGTATCTGTAAAGGTGGGTAGCAGGACGCAGGTCAAAATATCTGAAACAGTTTTATGACCCTCTTTGGAGCCAGCCTGTGGAAATGCTCTCTGAGAAGATACCCCAATGTTCTGGAAGGTTAAAAGATAAGTTTTTCGGGGGCGCCTGGGTGGCTCAGTGGGTTAAGCCGCTGTCTTCGGCTCAGGTCATGATCTCAGAGTCCTGGGATCGAGCCCCGCATTGGGCTCTCTGCTCGGCAGGGAGCCTGCTTCCCTCTTTCTCTCTCTGCCTGCCTCTCTGCCTACTTGTGATTTCTCTCTGTCAAATAAATAAATAAAATCTTTTAAAAAAAAAAAAGATAAGTTTTTCGAACTAGCCCATAGAAAATACTGTGGCCTCTGGGAACCAGTATAGGACCTAAGAACTGTCCTATGTTGGATACTTCACCAACTTTTTTTAAAACCTGAAATATGGTGAACCATGAGAGACTATGGACTCTGAAAAACAATCTGAGGGGTTTGAAGTGGCGGGGGGGTGGGAGGTTGGGGTACCAGGTGGTGGGTATTATAGAGGGCACGGCTTGCATGGAGCACTAGGTGTGGTGAAAAAATAATGAATACTGTTTTTCTGAAAATAAATAAATTGGAAAAAAAAAGAAAAAGAGAAATGAAAAAAAAAACCCTGAAATATAATGTATAGATCATAAAATTCATACTTTTTAGTATACAAATCAGTGGTTAAAAAAATTACACTCATACAGTTGTGCATCCTTTACTATTTAATGCCAGAATGTTTTCATCATTCCCAAAGGAAATCCTGTACCCATTAGCTGTCATTCCCATTCTCTTTTCCCCCAGCTCTTGGCAACCACTAATCTACTTGTTTCTATAGATTTGTTTATTCTGGATATTTCATATAAATGAAATTATACATTATGTGGCCTTTTGTGACTAGCTTCTTTCACTTAACATAATGTTTTCAAGGTTCATCTGCATGTATCAGTTTGTTGTTCCTTTTTGGGACTGAATAATATTTGTTGTTTAGATGTACCACATTATATTTATCTATTCATTCATGCCAATCATAATGGACATTTGGGCTGTTGCTACTTTTTCACTATTATAGATAATGCTGCTATAAACTATGTGTACAAGTTTTTGTGTGGATGTTTATTTTCATTTCTCGTGGGAATATACCTAGGAGTGGAATTGCTGGGTCATATGATAACTCTACCCTTAACTTTTTCAGGAATGCCAAACTGTTTTCTAAAATGACTGCATCATGGGGTGCCTGGGTGGCTCAGTCCATGAGAATGACTGTATCATTTCACATTTCCATCAGCAATGTATGAAGGTTACAATTTCTCTATACCTTGCCATTACTTATTATTATCTGATCATCTAGCTGTCCTGGTGGTGTGAAGTAGTATCTTGAGGTTTTTGATTTGCATTTTCCTAAAAGCTAATGAAACTAAGTATCTTTTCATGTGCTTATTGATTATCTGTTCTCTGACTTCTGATTATATGTTAGTGTGGGTCAAACCAAAGTGGCTTAATAAAATAGCATTTTCTTCAATCTATTTCCTCTTTAAAAAAATTTTTTTTTCTGATCTGTCCCTCTCCCATCCCATCTCTTTCTTATTCCCTCAACCCTTTATATATCTAGGTTTATGAGTAGAAATCTTGGAGAATATAGATTTGGTTTTCCTTTCCAGTGCCAGAAGGCTGGAGCCATTCTCTTTCAGATCCATCTCAAATCCTAGAGGGTGGAAGGAGGGTGGGATAGGCAAGGGGGAAGGTACCCCTGGGGAGTCTAATCTTGTGATAACAGAGAATGGTAACAATCAATAGTCCCCTAAATAGCCCAAGCCTGGCACCTTTTCCTCTATACCTTCAAAGCTGCCATGGCTGGTGAGGTAGCGCCTCCTGTATCAGCAGGCCCAATTCTGAAGTAAGTTCTAGGTCCGAACATGGTACCTCCTGACCCAGGAATCACAGAGAGAACCATTTTGATTGTACTAAGTGTCCCCACAGATACAATTCTCATCATGCCTTTGTGCCATCTAACTTCTTGACACAGAAGCTGGCAATGTAGTCGTTAGGAATGCCACACAATGAAGTAGTCTTTATTCTTCCATCAATTAAAGAGACACAGATACTAAAATACATCCATAGAGAAACACACGGACACAATATATGTGGACGCATAATCCATGTACAAAGAACCACCCACAGCTTCCCTCCCCTGCGACCTAAACACTTACATCTAAATGTTCCATGGTCACATCTCTGAGGGATCTACAGGATGGATGGAGCAGCTGACAGAGAATGGTGTCTGCACCCTTGCAGAATAACATTACTCGATCTTCAGGTGTCCTCACTAAGGACAAACAAATTAAGAGAGTAACCATATAGGCCCATTGTTACAAGAATTTGTCTGGGCCACTGAGGGATAGAATGAGACTGTTCCCATGACATTTGTTTCTGATTCTTTTGGGGGATAAGCACTCATTGAGTGGTTACAGAGGATAAATGTTGCAGTCAGTAAAGGCTGGTGGGAGTGGAAAGAGACCTTATGCAACCAGTTCTTCTATGGGTTCAATGTCATCTTGGAAGACTCTGATGCAGAATCACATTTAGCTTCCCAAGTACAAGTTCCAGACCGAGGCCCATACCTAGTAAGGACCAAGGATGAAGAATGACCCTCTTCCTCTTCAGTCTGAGGCTCAAACTATTTGAGAGTATGATAGTATGAATTTCCCTTATATTGTCTCCCCCTATCTCTTATGGGTTTATTCTCTGTTCTTATCTTGGCTTTGAGGTTTCAGACAAGCCACTATCCAGGAACACTAAAGAGGTATATGGTAGCAAGCTCTCAAAGAGAAAATATATACGATATGTGAAGGAGAAAGTAGGAATGGCTATGTGTTTGTATTTGAGGCACGGTACCTTTGAGAAGGCATTTGGGTAGGAGAAAACATTTGTGTGTATATAAAAGAGAAAGTCAATGTGTGAATGTGTATGAAAGACAAATAAAGGGAGAGGACTGAGTAGGAGGGGCACCTACCAATAACAGACATCCTCTTGCGCACAGCACTGAAGTCCAAAATAGCCAGCAGTTGGTAGACTTTGGTCTCACCCATTTCAACTACCATGATCGTCTCAGATGTACGGGAACGGAATACAAAGCCAAAGTTCCTTGCAGCAGTGACGAGGGCACCTTCATCTGGGGACTGAGCCTGGTACACCAGCTTACCTGGCAGGAGAGAAGAGGGCAACCAGAGCCCACAGAGATGTGCAGCTGAAGTTAACCCAGAAGTGACACCAAGGGGCTTATGTAAAGATAGAGCCCAGGAGGGAACATTTTTCTTCAAACTTCCTTACAAGTTTAGCTCTAAAAAGCTAGGCTGTATACAGGTCAGTCCCCCCCCACTTCCCATATTTTCAACTTATTTCACAGATTTGAGTTAGTATTATAGAGGCACATGGTACATGCAATATACATGAACAAACAAAACATAGTTCACTCTCTGATTTTAGTGGGTAAAGATGGGTCAGGGGGCTTGTTAAAAATGCAGGTTCCTGGGCTCTACTCAAACTTACTGAATCCAGAGTCACAAAATATGAGAGGAGGACTCAGGAAATAGAATTTTAAACAAATCTCCTGGGTGAATTTCATGCAGGTTGTTCTGTATAAACTGCTCCTATGTAAGACTGGCTATACCTTGATAAGATAGGACAATAAGGATAGGATTATAGAGCAGGATAATAGGATTGATGATAATAAGACTGATGATTTAACAAACAATATATATACATATATGTATATGTATATATATGTATATAATATGTATATATGTATATATATATGTATATATAAATGAGTATTGTCACCTTTAAAACTCTCACCCTGGGAAGCTTAATGATTTATTCTGTTGAATCAGTCTGTCAATCTTGTATTACTCAAGACATTTCTGTAACTCCTCTCGAATATTTTTAAAAAGATTTTATTTACTTGACAGAGAGAGATACAGTGAGAGAGGGAATACAAGCAGGAAGAGTGGGAGACAGAGAAGCAGTCTTCCGTCTGGGCAGGAAGCCCAACACAGGGCTCTATCCCAGGACCCTTGGATCATGACCTGAGTTGAAGGCAGATGCTTAACGACTGAGGCACCAAGGCGCCCCAGTCCTCTTGAAATTTTTTACAGCAGAGTAAAATAAAATTTATTCTTTCCCATTTTGCCATTGTAAGGTAGTTTCTCTCATGGTTTTCAGTGTCCATTGATGAAAAAATATTTTTCTAGATTGTGAAGAAACACTTCAGGAAATTAATAACAAAATGCTTGAGGGGTGCCTGGGTGGCTCAGTGGGTTAAGCCTCTGTCTTTGGCTCAGGTCATGATCTCAGGGTCCTGGGATCGAGCCCCGCATTGGGCTCCCAGCTCTGAAAAGCCTGCTTCTCCCTCTTTTTTTGCCCCTCACCCATTTTTTTGCCCATCCACTCTCTCTCAAATAAAAAAAATCTTTTAAAAAACACCCCAAACTGTTGAATTCAATCCTCAGTTGTGACATGTATTATTTTTTTCTCATCACAAACTACTGTATTCTAATAACTGGTTCAAATTGTTTTGGTCATAAAGAGAACAGAACAAAAAACTGCACTGATGAATGCAAACACTATAGCACTGAAAAATGCTTAACTCCTCTTTTAAAATATTACCACAACCTAGGGTATATTTTGGATTATTTCTCTTCTGAAGGTCAATTTGATTTTTTTAATTGTGTTATGTCAACTTGATTTTTAAGATTTTCTTTATTTATTTGATTGAGAGAGAAATCACAAGTAGGCAGAGAGGCAGCCAGAGGGGGAGGGGAAGCAGGCCCCTGCTGAGCAGAGAGCCTGATGTGGGGCTCAATCCCAAGACCCTGGGATCATGACCTGAGCCAAAGGCAGAGGGTTAACCCACTGAGCCACCCAGGCACCCCCAACTTGGTTTGTATAAACAGTTATGTATCATCAGAGTCTTATACTTGTGAATAAGGCACATGGGATATAATTTTATGTCAGACATAAGATGTATCTCTGGGACAGTAAGACTATTTTCTTGTTTCCTACCTTGTCACTTAAGGCAATAAATAAAGACAATACCAAATATGCTTCAAGTAATAGCAACTTGGTAGAATGTCAGGTCTGGAGATACCCGTGGTGGGGAAAGATCTCATTGCATGAGATTTGGGTTCTTTTTTTTTAATTATTGTTTTTATTTTAAAATTTTTGTGGTGGGCAGCAAAGCAAAGTTTATTGAGAGTACAAAGGTCCTGAAGAGGGAGGGAACCCGAGAGGGTTGCCTGGGATTGGGGTTCTTTTTTTTTTTTTTTTAAAGATTTTATTTATTTGACACAGAGAGACAGTGAGAGAGGGAACACAAGCAGGGAAAGTAGGAGAGGGAGAAGCAGGCCTCCGCAGAACAGGGAGCCCAATGAGGGGCTCGATGTGGGGCTCCATCCCAGGACCCTGGGATCATGACCTGAGCTGAAAGCTGATGCTCAACGACTTAGCCACCCAGGCACCCCTGAGATTTGGGTTCTTATCTCTGCCTTCTTAACTACAGGATTTTAGGCAAGTCACTTAATCTCTTTTAGCTCCAGTTTCCCTCTCTATAAAACTGGGTTCCTTTTTCTTTTTCTGCTTACTTAAGAGGGCTGTTGTGAAGATTGTGGGAGATAATATAAATGCAAGCAATGTGGGGCACCTGGGTGGCTCAGTCAGTTAAGTGGCTGTCTTTGGCTCTATTTGTGATCTTGGGGTCTTGGGATGGAGCCCCGTGTCTGGCTTCCCTGCTCAATAGGGAATCTGCTTCTCTCTCTCCCTCTGACTCTACCCCCTGCTCAAGCTCTCACTCACTCTCTCTCAAAAAATCTTTAAAAAACATGCAAGCAATTTGTAAAACTATAAAGTAATACACAAATATAAGGTGGTCCTAAGGGTAGTATTATATTAAAGGTACATTGATTTTATCTATTTAGTTTTTAAAGATTTTACTTATTTGACAGAGAGAGACACAGTGAGAGAGGGAACACAAGCAGGAGGAGTGGGAGAGGAAGCAGCAGGCTTCCCATGGATTAGGGAGCCTGATGAGGGGCTCGATCCCAGGACCCTGGGATCATGACCTGAGCTGAAGGCAGATGCTTAATGACTGCACCACCCAGGCACCCCAGGTACATTGATTTTAAAGGATATGATTGATTTGGTTACCTAAATTCTTGTTTGTTACAAAAAAAAAAAGCCTTCTCATTTTTTTTTTTTTAATTTTAAAGTAGTCTCCATGCCCAGGGTGGAACCCAGTGTGGGGCCTGAACCCATAATCTGAGATCAATACTGGAGCCGAGACCAAGGTCAGATGCTCAACCAACTGAGCCACCCAAACACCCCAAAAGCCTTCTTAATTTTAATCAGTCATTTCTCATTCAATGTTTCTAAAAGAGGTTTAAGTAAATTCATGGATGTCATAGTCATATTTGATTACTAAAGAAACTAGGATATGTGGGGATACTGTGAAATTGTGAAGCAACAAGACAACTCAACTCATCCTTCAGGAAGTCTTGTCGGAGATAATGGGACTGATCTTGGGGACAATTCAGGTAGACTCTGTGACAGAACACTGCTGAAAATCAAGGTCAGAAGCATCAAGTTTGAACCCTATCCAATGACTTAATCTATATGACTAAGAGGTTGTCTTCTACTTGAATATCTCCAGTGACTAGAAGCTCACTAGTTGCCTATTCATCCCATTGCTGGACAACACTCCCTATTAGAAAGCTCTTAGATTAAGCCATTACAAATGATATCAAACCAAGCCCACCTGTAGCCATCCTAGATTCTATGACATATTCTCTGTCTATGAGTCCTCAGGCCCCTCCTCACCTTCCACTTTCTCTTCTGACATCACAGTGTGACACAATGAGAGTGAGAGGAAAAACAAGTGCACCCAGTGATCTCCCTTTTTCATGGCTTCCACCAAAGTATTGTCATAAAATGAAAACTTAGGATCAGCCAGTTTGTTGTAGGAGAAGTCGACCTTTTCTGTTTCCTAGAACATATAAGCCAGAACAAACTTCTCAGTGGAAGCCTGACACTTTACAGAAGGTCTGTTTGGGGACAGCTTCTGGAATGGGATAAGAACTCTTAGCAGGAGGATGGGAAGAGAAAATCAAGATAAATGGAGGAGACTCTGTGCTGGTTTCTAAGGTCTTTCTAGCTCTGACCTGAACCATCCATTCCCTTGGGCCAGAAAAGATCCATCCCACAGGAGAAAAACTGAGGGCTAGTTGGCAGACACTTCTTGTCCCCCTTCTTCCCCAGCTACCCTGAATGATCAATGGCCATCTTTAGGCTCTACTCTTCCAAGTCCCAAATCCAGGGTAATCAAACTTGAGGAAATGGGGGGGGGGTAACTTCTCCATAATAGTAAATGGTATCTGGAAAAATTTTGTCTCTGGATGCCCTCTGTCTGATTTTGGGGCCTGGGAAGGGAACTTAACCCTAAGTACAGTGATATCACTGTGTTGCACTACTTCCGTCTAACCACACAGGTGGCTAGAGAGGAATACTGCAAAATAGAGGCAAGGCTGTATAACAAGGAAGCTTCAGTACATACCTATTGATCACAGACTTAATTTTGAGCCATTTTACTTGACTTGTCAGCATACCTGGTCCCTTCTTGCCTCTAACCCTCAAGGACCCAATATTCACTAACATTTTCCCAGTTCCTTTAGATATTGACTCTCATTCTCCATTTCAGCTAGGCTTGTAGTGACCATCTTGGGTAAACATGACTCTGTTTGGCTGTGAGACTCTATTGTCCCCATCCTGGAGTGTCATATTAATAACAAACTTCTCCAGTCCATACCAGAACTCTCAAGGATATTTCTCTAGCTCTTTGTGGTTATGGTTCTACATCTGCTGGGTCCCAGTATGTCAAGTATAGACATAACTGTCCTGGTTGGTGCTATGTCTGGAACAGGGACGTTTGTAGTAAACTATATTGGCTCTTTCCTTCTTCTTTCTTCTTTAAAAATTTTATTTATTTACTTGAGAGAGAGAGTGAGAGAGAGAGAAGGAACAGGGAGAGAGGGAGAGCAGACTCCCTGCTGAGTGGAGAGCCCAACTCAGGGCTGGATCACGGGACTCTGGGATCATGACCTGAGTCAAAGGCAGATGCTTAACTGACTGAACTACCCAGATGCTCTTTCCTATATACCATCTAGAAGGAGTTTTGTCACAGCAGTGAGGAAGTATGGTCAGGTCCAGAACCATGCCCTAGACCTGGCCAACCACAGAACTGTGAGCTCTGGGAAGTTTGTGAGTTCAGTAATTTAAGATAATTCACTATGTAGCATCTCCTGAGGCTTTTCTAGAACTGGGATCTTACACCGGCACACTTTTTGAAACTGGAAGCTGGTGAGTGATTAGAGAAAAGTTGGAGGGTAGGCATGAGGTAGATCCTGCATTACCATTTTATATGCAATAGGGAGTCATAGCAATTTTTTTTCTGGAAATGATATAATTAGATTTGTGTCAGAGAAAGTCCTCTGGTAGCAGCAGAATATACTGGAACTAACAAGATGTGAAGCAGGGAGACCAGTTAGGAGGCCATTGAGTAATTCACAAGAGAAATGATGTAGTAACAATAAATATTAAATTAAGAGAATAGTTTGAAAATATAGGGAATAGAACTGATACATGATATGAGGGGTGACAGAGGGAAAGTTAAAAATAATTTTATATTTCCTAATTGGGCCCCTGAATAGATGATAAGACCATTCACTGAGATAGGATACCTGTCAGGAGGATATTTTTCACAGGTTGAACTGGAGATACTTGAAGGATTTACAGGTAGTGACGAAAGCAGGCATATATAGTTTGAAGCTTAGGTAAGAGATCAAAACTAGTTTCTAATCCCCCCTTCCAGACAAGTAATGTTGGAGAACATTAGATCTGGCTGGATACAGGAGTGATACAGGGCAGTCTTGGAGCTGCAGTATAGCATGATCTGAGAGGCAGAATTCATGGAAAATTCTGAGACTGTAAGCCAAAGAACCAGTTAAATAAGGTGAAAAGGCAAATCCAGGTACTGCACAAAAGGATGGAAACTGGGGATACCAGGTGAGAGGAAGGGGATTCAGAATGGAGGATAGAGGTAGTAACCGAGTAAACTCCTTAAGGCACTACGACATAGCTATATAGAGTTTCTATAAAATATCTTTAGTCATGGCCATGGGTAGGAGGGAGCAACAAAGGATTCCTTAGATAGATGGATTTGGAGGTCATCAATAAGTAGGTGGTAGTTAAAGCCATGTAAATACAGGAGATTATTCAGGGAAACTATACAGATGGGGAAGAGGTTCAATAAGAGAGCCTTGGAGAACATCAGCTCCTACGGCCAAGTTGATGAGAAAAAGCAATTAGACAGGAAGAAAAAACAAGAAGAGAGTTATTTAACAGAAGCCAATAGACCGGAACTTTAAGAAAAAGTGGAGATGAAGTGTTAAAATCTGCAGAGAAGTTGGGTAAGGATTTAACAGCAAGTAGTCAACTAGGATAGTTGGCTAGGAAACTCTGCTAGTTGGCTAGGATAGTTTCAGTGGATATGCTAGGACAGAGTCTGACTACAGAGAGTAGATTGAAGAATGAAAGAAAGGTGAGGAGTTAGAGACCTCTGTAATTGCCTTTTTACTTATATGGTTCCTCCTCCAGTCTGCCAACTCTTTGAAGGTAGGGAACATGTCTCTTTTGTTTTTCTCCAACCTTCAGCATTTACTCAAATTCTGACATACGGTTGATAGTATTTTGGACTGGTGGAGACACATAATGGCTAGAGGGTAATGCAAGAATAGTTCTAAGTGCTTTTTAAAAATATATGAATAAAAATAAAATATAAAAATTTATTATCAGGGACGCCTGGGTGGCTCAGTTGGTTAAGCAGCTGCCTTTGGCTCAGGTCATGATCCCAGTGTCCTGGGATCGAGTCCCACGTCGGGCTCCTTGCTCTGCGGGGAGCCTGCTTCTCCCTCTGACTCTGCCTGCCACTCTGTCTGCTTGTGCTCACGCTCGCTCTACCTCTCTCTCTGACAAATAAATAAATAAAAATAAAATCTTTAAAAAAAATTTATTATCAGTGGTTATCTCTGTTTAATGGGCTAAGGGTTATTTTACTATTTTATTTATTTTAACTACATATTTTATTTTAAATTAATACTCTTTATTTTTTAAAATTTTATTTTTAAAGATTGTATTCATTCATTTGACACACAGAGAGAGAGAGCACAAGCAGGGAGAGTGGGAGAGGGAGAAATAGACTCCCCGCTGAGCAGGGAGCCTGACGTGGGATTCAACCCCAGGACCCTGGGATCACGACCTGAGCTGAAGACAGATGCCTAACCGACTGAGCCACCCAGGTGCCCAATACTCTTTATTTATTTATTTATTTATTTGACAGAGAGAAAGATCACAAGCAGGCAGAGAGGCAGGCAGAGAGAGAGGAGGAAGCAGGCTCCCTGCTGAGTAGAGAGTTGGATGTGGAGTTCAATGCCAGGACCTGAGATCATGACCTGAGCCTAAGGTCATGATACATTATTATGAACTAAAGTCTGTAGTTTACACTAGAATTCATTCTGCATTGTAAAGTTCTATGGGTTTTGAAACATGCATATTTTAATGAATCCACCATGACAGCATCACACAGAATAACTGCACTGCCCTAAAAATCTCGTGTGCTCCACTGCTTCACTCTCTCTCCACCTCTCCCCAAACCCCTGACAACCACTGATCTTTTTACTGTCTTTACTGTTTTGCCTTTTCCAGAATGTCATATAGTTGAAATCATACAGTATATGCCTTTTCAGATTGGCTTCTTTCATTTAGCAATATGCTAAGTGAAAAGTTAAAGTTCTTCCCTGGGGCACCTGGGTGGCTCAGTCATTAGGCATCTGCCTTTGGCTCAGGTTGACAGTTCCAGGGTCCTGGGATTGTGCCGCACTGGGCTCCCTGCTTAGCAGGAGGCCTGCTTCTCCCTCTCCCATTCACCCTGCTTGTGTCCCTTTCTCCCCCTGTTTGTGTTCCCTTTCTCCCCCTGCTTGTCTCTCTCTCTCTGTCAAATAAATAAATAAATAAAATCTTAAAAAAAAAAAAAAGTTTTTCCCTGGGGGACCTGGGTGGCTCAGTTAGTTAAGTGTCTGCCTTCATCTCTGTCATGACCTCAGGGTCCTGGGATCAGCTCTGCATTGGGTTCCCTGCTCAGTGGAGAGTCTGTTTCTCCCTCTTCCTCCTCCTGCTTGTGCTCTCTCTCTAATAAATATAATCTTTATTAAAAAACAGTCTGAGGGGTTTGAAGTGGCGGGGGGGTGGGAGGTTGGGGTACCAGGTGGTGGGTATTATAGAGGGCACGGCTTGCATGGAGCACTGGGTGTGGTGAAAAAATAATGAATACTGTTTTTCTGAAAATAAATAAATTGGAAAAAAAAAGTTCTTCCTTGTGTTTGTGTGTATGTGGCTTGATAGCTCATTTCTTTTTACTGCTGCGTAACATTCCATTGTATGGATGTACTAAGCATTATTTTATTTTATTTTTTCAAAAGATTTTATTTATTTATTTGACAGACAGAGATCACAAGTAGGCAGAGAGGCAGGCAGAGAGAGAGGGGGAAGCAGGCTCCCCGCTGAGCAGAGAGCCTGATGTGGGGCTCGATCCCAGGACCCTGATCCCAGGACCCTGAGACCATGGCCTGAGCTGAAGGCAGAGGCTTTAACCCACTGAGCCGCTTGGGCGCCCCAGCATTTTTTTAAAGAAAGGAAAAACTTGAGTTGAGGGGAAAGAATCACATTAAGGAGATAACTTTTAGATACTAAGAAAGAGAGAGCTTAGGACTGACTGAGGTTCCTGAAGAAGTGGGAAGGATATGGGAAAAAAAGAATTCTCATATACTTTGGTGGGATTATTAATTGATGCAATCTATCTAGAGAGCAATATGGCAATATTAAATGCATTAAAAATGTGGCCACCCTTTGACCAGCTTGTATTCCCTACAAACTACAACTTTGTTTATATTGCCAAGGTCATTACCAGAGTGCCTGGAAGAGGACTGAAAGCAGAAGCAGAAGCAGCAGCAGAAGAAGAAGGTGAAGAAGGAGGGGAGGAGGAAGAAGAAGAAGAGGAAGAAGAAGAAGGAGGAGGAAGAGGAGGAGGAGAAGGAGGAGGAGGAGGAGGAGGAGGAGAAGGAGGAGAATGAGAATGAGAAGGAGAAGAGGAGGAGGAGGAGGAGGGGGAGGGGGAGGAGGGGGAGGAAGGAGAAAGATATTCTTTCCCATTCCTAATATCTTTGGAGAGATATAAATGAGGCAGTAGTTGGGAGCTGGAGTTAGCTATCTGGTACATAAGTCAAGTGGCTAAGGGTTTGGAACTGGTTCTAGAAGGAAAGGGATAGGGTAAGGAGTACCATGAAGGTAAAAGAGAAAGCCCTATGAAGGGATGATTAAAATAAAATCCATAAACATAAACTGAGATTTAATACTTGAGAAAATAGTCAAAATGAACCAGCTAGAAATAGGAAGAATGAATATGAAGATATTTTTATAATTGTGTGAGTTAGGACTATTAAATATATCACAAATCCTAAAACTATAAAGGAAAAAGACTGACAGACTTGGTCACACACATTAGAAACTTCTACACAGAAAAAAAAATGATAAACAAAACCCAAAAGACAAAAATGGGGAAAGTAACTATAATGTATGTGCCAAAGGAAGAGTTGGTGTTTTTACTATATAAAGAGTGCTTTCAAATAAGAAAAAAAGGGCAAAGAGTATGAACAGGCAACTCATAAAATATTATAAATAGGAAATTAAGTGGGTAGGGGAAGGAAAATAAGGACATAAAAATGATTCAATCTGATTAGTAAACAGAGGAAGATAAATTACATGAGATGTCACTTTTTACCAATTAAATTTCTAAAGATTAAAATATGATTAATACCCAGTACTGATATGGATATGGGAAGAAAAGAATTCTCAGATACTTTGGTGAGATTATAAATTGATGCAATCTATCTAGAGAACAATATGGCAATATTAATTCATTAAAAATGTGGCTACACTTTGACCAGCCAATTTCAATTCTAGGACTTTATTCTAAAGAAATAATTATCAGAAGAAGAGACAAGAATGTATATACCAAGCTGCTTACCACAATATCATTTATAATAGCAAAAGAAAATGGAATAAAAATAGGGGGTTGTTTAAATAAATTAAGGTACACTAATACTATTGGATATGCCACTCATCCAAAATGATGATGTAGACCTAAATTTACTGACATGGAAACAAGACTACAATATACATCAAGTGCATAAAAAGGAGGGTGAAAATAGCATACTTGCTATAATGCTTCTTCTTTCATTCCTTTTCTTTCTTTCCTTCCTTATTTTCTTTCTTCTCCTTCCTTCCTCCCATCCATCCATTCATATGTCTATCATTAGATCTCAATGTATATGTGTGTGCATATACACACATGAAAAATATCTGAAAGAGTATACCTCTAAATTTTACACTGGTTTTCTACAAGGGATTGAGTGACTTTAACTTTCTTCTTCATACATTTCTGTATAGTTTGGACTTTTTTTTTTTATAGTGAGCATAGATTATTTTTTAAACAGAAAAAAAAGGTATTTTCATTTTAAAACACAGATTTCAAAAAAAAGAATTAATCAACAAATGGGAGTTTGAACTATAAAATATGAATGTTTAAAATGCAAGGAATTCTTGGGATGCCTGGGTGGCCCAGTCAGGTAAGTGTCTGCCTTCAGCTCAGGTCATGATCCTGGAGTCCTGGGTTTGAGTCCTACATCAGGCTCCTTGCTCAGCAGGGAGCCTGCTTCTTCCTTTGCCCCCTGCTTGCGTTCTCTCTCTCTGACAAATAAAATCTTAAAAAAAAACCCAAAAAACACAAACCCAAATCCCATTGAACAAATGGCCTACAAATAAACATAGGCCATTTGTACAATGCTTTCTGATATTATGGAGCCAATAAAAGCTTTACTATTTCAGGAGCTAAGGGACTCCCAATTTGTGTCAACGATGTTGCTATGCAGCACAGCCTTAGCTCCCACATGCATTTTACAGGGAGCTGCAATCACTCACCTCAGAGACTTCTACCCTTTGTCCATTCTTGTCATAGCCATAACCTGTTGGTAAGGAAACAGAGCAGAGACTTGGCAAGGGTTTTCTTTTATTCATATATTTTTATTTATTTGACAGAGAGAGAGAGAGACTCACTGTCTCGAGAGAGGGAACACAAGCAGGGTGAGTGGGAGAGGGAGAAGCAGGCCCCCTGCAGAGCAGGGAGCCTGATGTGAGACTCAATCCCAGGACCCTGGGATCATGACCCGAGCTGAAGTCAGATGCACTGACTAAGCCACCCAGGTGCCCCTTGGCAAGGGTTTTAAAGAGAGGTTTAAATTTTTTTGTTGTGGTAAAATACATGTAACATAAAATGTTAACTATTATTTAGTGTACAATTCAGTGGCATTCATTATGTTCCTTTGATAGCTTCTCTCAAGCCTGCTTATTGGTCTGAAGTGGAGATTAGCAGCTTCATCAACATGCTGGTTTCTCCGTCTGATTTAGTATGAGTGAACTGACACTCTCAAGACATCAGGAATACCTTGAGGACAGAGATTAAGTCTTGTACATCTTGGTATTCCCAATTTCCAACACAATGGTTTACCTCTATAAGGTGTTAAACAAATGCTTTTTGGTAAGCAGGTAAATGGAGTCGGGGATCTTTGCTTAGCAAATAGGGAAGGCTGAAGATTAAGAGGTAAATGTGAATTTCAGAGGCATATAGATTTAGAGGGAGATTACTCTTGGAAAGAATTTCAAGATAGAATTTCCCTAGGACTCAGGGAAAGCAGGAAGGCATGCATACCATAGATTATCCCATTAATAGAACACTTATTGAAAATCATGATGTTCTGAGTCAGGGTTCCAGTTTTGTCGGAGAACACATATTTGACCTGGCCAAGTTCCTCATTAAGGGTGGTGGTGCGAGCCTGTGCTGGTGTATTCTTTGGTGCATAATACATCTTCCGATCCCAGTTGATATAGAAACTGTTGCCCAGTCTTATTATCTCAACACTGAAGAAAGCAAGAAAAGAAGGGTCCTGGGTCAGAAGAGATCAAATACATCATCCTGGTTTCCTTCTTAACAGTCCTATGATAGGTCAGGGTGAGGACCTGAAAATCAGAGTATCTTCCTTGGGAACCTACCAGGGATTTTGAAGGACTCTTCCCACCAGCCAACCCAATGTAATTCTGATTTTGACCATTATTATCCAGGGCTTTACCACCCGAGACATACTTAATTTTGCTGAGGCATAACCCCTTTTCATTCTTTCTTCTTCCAAAACATACCCAGGAAAAGTAAAATATTTTGAATTTCTGCAGTAATGCAAAGCCTGACAGAATTAAGAACTAAGGGCACCTGGGTGGCTCAGTGGGTTAAGCTGCTGCCTTCAGCTCAGGTCATGATCTCAGGGTCCTGGGATCGAGTCCCGCATCGGGCTCTCTGCTCAGCAGAGAGCCCGCTTCCTCCTCTCTCTCTGCCTGCCTCTCTGCCTACTTGTGATCTCTCTCTGTCAAATAAATAAATAAAATATTTTAAAAAAAAGAATTAAGAACTAACTACTAAAAGGCTGCCTAGGTTAAATTAGAGGATTACTGTAACTGTCATGTAAATCCACGGTAAAGAAGAGAGAGAAACTTGAAACACTCAAACTTCTTTGTACATAAGAAGGGAAGGATGTCTAAAAATTAGAAACAGCTGATTATAGAAGCTGACCTGATAAATTTCCAGGCAGACCCAGTCTTCCTGTGGGGTAGCTTCTCCCTCATCACCAACCCTAATAGTGTCCTCCTTACTTTATCTGAATTTTCCCTATTGCCTATTCACATTCCTCTTCTATTCCAAGTAAGGTACATTATAGATTCTTTATGGTTAACAAGCATCTTCATTTTAAAACAGTTAAGATTTTTAAGGGGCCTCCTTCCTATCATTATTCATGCTTAATGTGTGTTAGTTTTGATAGCTTCTAAGAGACAGCTGCATTGAGCAATGTGGATTTTTTTATTTCAGGTGAGGTGGGAGGGTTCTAGCCCACATTATTGACTACTAGATCTCATGCATGGACTCTTGATCCCTCCCTTCCTTGCCATACTAACCAACACAGCAATTTCTCTAAATCCAAACATTTAATCAGATTATTTCTATCCTTAGAAAGGTCTTTCTGGCTTTTAGGATAAAATCCAGACTACTTGTCCTGGCATTTAAGGCTCTCTTGGATCTGATATTAAATTACCATCCAACATTTTATCCTAGGCTACTCACTGTTCTCTGACTAGATCAAGCTTTTAAAAAACACCAAACCGGGACGCCTGGGTGGCTCAGTTGGTTGGACGACTGCCTTCGGCTCAGGGCGTGATCCTGGAGTCCCGGGATTGAGTCCCGCATCGGGCTCCCAGCTCCATGGGGAGTCTGCTTCGCTCTCTGACCTTCTCCTCGCTAGTGCTCTCTCTCACTGTCTCTCTCTCTCTCAACTAAATAAATAAAATCTTTAAAAAAAAAATAAAACACACCAAACCATACAAACCATAAAAATCATACAAACTGATATTTCTGTTTGCAATATTGTTTTGCTATTTTTACTTGGTGAATTCTACTCTTTTCTCAAGTATCAGTTTGATTGTTACTTTTTGGAAATCCCCAAGGTTCTCCAAGTAGAATCAACCCATTCCTCTTCTAGTCTCCCACAGCATTCCCATACATACTCCTACTACATCATTTTCTATATTGTACCATAATTTTAAAAAGATTTTATTTATTTATTTGACAGAGAGAAGCACATTCAGAGAGGGAACACAAGCAGGGGGAGGGGCAGAGGGAGAAGCAGGCTCCCTGCTGAGTGGAGAGCCTGATACGGGGCTCCATCTCAGGACCCTGGGATCATGACCTGAGCTGGAGGCAGATGCTTAACCTACAAAGCCACCCAGGTGGCCCTGTAATTTTTTAAGTATCTGTTTCCATGGCTATGTTATAAGCTTATCTAGAGAAGCAGCTGTCTTGTTATTCATGCTTCTATTTCTTTCTTTTTTTTTTTAAACCAATTTTATTTATTTAAATTCATTTCAATTAACATATCCAGCATTATTACTCTCAGGGGTAAAATTAAGTGATTCAAAATTTACACATAACATCCAGTGTTCATTACATCAAATTCCCTCCATAATGCCCATTACCCAGTTAACCTACACCCAATGACATCCCCTTTGAAAACCCTCAGTTTGTTCCCTAGAGTTAAGAGTCTCTTATAATTTTCCTCCCTCTCTGATTTCCTCTATTTTTTTAAATTTATTTTTTAAAAATTTTCCCTCCCTTCCCCTATATTCATCTTTTGTTTCTTAAATTCCACACATGGCTGAAATCATATGGTATTTCACTTTCCCAGACTGAGTTATTGCACCTACTGCAACATCTCTCCTTCCATCCATGTGGTTGCTAATGGCGAGGTGGTTTTTTTTTTTTTTAAGATTTTATTTATTTATTTGACAGACAGAGATCAAAGTAGGCAGATAGGCAGGCAGAGAGAGGGAGAGGAGGAAGCAGGCTCCCTGCTGAGCTGAGAGCCCGATGCGGGACTTGATCCCAGGACCCCGAGATCACGACCTGAGCCGAAGGCAGCGGCCCAACCCACTGAACCACCCAGGCGCCCCATGCTTCTATTTCTAACACCTATTATAATGCTTGGCACATAGTAGGTGCTCAATAAATATTAAATTAATAAGATAATTTTGTCACTTAAGGTGCTTTTCAGGTTGGACTGTCACAGGGCAGGGCTTAGGACACTTGGAAAGAAGGATACGAAAATGTGTCTGGGTGCATATTGTGAAAGGGAATGATGAAAACAGAAAAAAGGAGATCAGAGTAAAAATTTATTTTATCTATTTCAAATTTTTGACCATGCAAAGGAGGAGGAAACATCCTTTTCTGTACCAACTTTTTGAAACCAGAATTTAGGTCATAATTATACCTATCTACCATTTGTCATATTGTTTCTATGGGAAAACAGAATGTGAGTTCTGATTAAATGATTTACAAATGAATATTTGGAACCTATCTCATTGATTAACTGTGGCTCCCTGGCTTGTGCTTTAGCATCACCCAATTTCTGTACATTTTTTCTAATTATTGTATGGGTTTATATGTCTTAGTCTTTTTTTAAAGATTTCATTTATTTATTTGACAGAGAGAGATACAGTGAAAGAGGGAACACAAGCAGGGAGAGTGGGAGAGGGAGAAGCAGACTCACCATGGAGCAGGGAGCCCAGGACTCTGGGATCATGACCTGAGCCAAAGGCAGATGCTTAACGACTGAGCCACTGAGGTGCCCCTAGTCATTTACATTATAAGCCATTTGAGGGTAGGGATGATTTTCTTTTGTATAACACACATAGTATCTAGCACAGTATCCTGGATATGGAAAGCACTTACACAATCTCTAGACTTTTTTTTTTTTAACACTTGGATAAGAAGTTTGGCAGTTTTCTTATCTTTTTTTTTATTATTAAGATTTATTTATTTGAGAGAGAGAGAGAAAGAGAAGCACAAGCAGAAGGGAGCCAGGGAGAAGAAGAGAGAATCCCAAGGTTACTCCACATTGAGTATGGAGCCAGATGTGGGCCTCAATCTCAGGACCCTGAAACATAACCTGAGCTGAAACCATGTTGGTCTTTTAACTGACTGTGCCACCCAGGCACCCCTATCTCTAGACATTTCTCAGAGTGTTTTGTACACTGGGCACTGTGGGAAGGAAACAGTTAAAGAGCACGCAATCTATGTTATCTAAACATTCACAGTCTATTTGGTAAGTTAAGCAGGAAGTAAAAAGTCAGTTTCTCCCCCTATAACACAAAGTGATCAAAAAAGCCTACCTGACATAAAGGGAAATGGGCACCATAGTGTTGAGAATAATGAAATAGGACCAGAACGTGAGGATGGCAGAGACAACTGATGAAGACACAAATTCTTCCCATGGTAGAAAATCCTGGAAGTAGTAGCCTTTCTTGTTCTCCCAAATGCCATGCCCAATTGCTAGGATAAAACACATGCCACCTAAAAACAGGAAAATCTGAAAAATCAAAAAAAGAATTAACATTTTGTCCAAGACATATGCTGCTTCAGACCTACCTTTTGGAGACTTATCTCTCAACAAACTTCTCTCTCTTCTTGGAGGTGAGGGGTGCCCTATAGCTCATAGGCTCTAACCAGTACTACCCAGAATAGGAAAAAAAAAAAAAAAAAGCCCAGCAGGAGGCATCTTTGGAACCTTGAAGGGAAATAAAAGTAACTAAACTAGGGGAGCCTGGGTGGCTCAGTCATTAAGCATCTGCCTTCAGCACAGGTCATGATCCCATGATCTGCTGGGTGGGAAGCCTGCTTCTCCGTCTCCCACTCCCCTGCTTGTGTTCCCTCTCTCACTGTGTCTCTCTCTGTCAAATAAATAAATAAAATCTTTAAAAAGTAACTAAACTATATTAAACACTTATTAAATATCAGCAACTGTGCTGAGTACTTTATGTATATTATTTAATTTAATATTTATAAAACCTCCTTTTTAGTAATAGATAAGGAACTTGATACTAAAAACAGAAAAGTGTTTTTCCTAAAGTCACTTTGCTGCTAACTAGCATGGAACCCAATGTGGGGCTCAATCTCATAACCCTGAGATCATGGCCTGAGCCAAAACCAAGAGTCAGCTGCTTAACTGACTGCACCACCCAGATGCCCCTAAAGATAATACCTTCTTACCCAAGATCATGGTTCCAAGTTAGCTCAATCTGTCATCAGGTTGAGAGAGAAAAGGGTATAGAGGGACAAGGAAGCAAAAAAGACAAATTTGAGAATGATGTTTAGAAAAGAAGTTTGGGAAGAGGAGATAATCTTCCTGAACTCATTTTACAAGGCCAGATTACCCTGGTACCAAAGCCAGACAAGGACACTACAAGAGAAAAAAACAATAAGCCAATATCCTTGATGAATATAGATGCAAAACTTCTCAACAAAATACTAACAAACCAAATTCAACAACACATTTAAAGGATCAAACATTGTGATCAATTGGGATTTAGACACTAATGAAAGAAAGTGAAGATACAAATAAACGTAAAGATATTCTATGTTCACGGACTGGAACAATAAACATTGTTAAATTCTATACTACCCAAAGCTATCTATAGAGTCAATGGAATGCCTATCAAGATTCCAATGGCATTTTTTTCCACAGATATAGAAAAACTAATGCTAAAATTGCTATAGAACCCTAAAAAACTGTGAATGGCCAAAGTAATCTTAAGAAAGAAAACTAAGCTAGATGCATCACATGTCCTCATTTCAGACTATATTACAAAGCTATATTAATCAAATCAGTATGGGTGCCTCAGTTGGTTAAGCAGCTACCTTTGGCTCAGGTCATGATCCCAGTGTCCGGATCAACCCCCACATTGGGCTCTTTGCTCAGTGGGAAGCCTGCTTCTCCCCT
Organism: Neogale vison; assembly: GCF_020171115.1. NCBI lineage: Eukaryota > Metazoa > Chordata > Mammalia > Carnivora > Mustelidae > Neogale > Neogale vison. The sequence goes on from NC_058099.1 coordinate 36,056,786, forward strand.
GCCTGCTGCTGCCTCTGCTTGTAGCTTGCTCTCTACCACCCCGCCGTGTCACATAAATAAAAGCTTAAAACAAAAAACAGAAACAACGTATGATACTGGCATAAACACAGATATATACACCAATGGGACAGAGTCAAGAGTCCAGAAGTAAACCCATGCACATAAGGCCAACTGATACTGGACAAGGGAGGCAAGAAAACTCAATGGAGAAAAGACAGACCCTTCAATAAATGGTGCTCAAAAAACTAGATAATCGTATGTAAAAGGGTAAAACTGGACCCCTATCTTATACCTCTCACAAAAATTTACTCAAAATGGATTAAAGACTTAAATGTAAGACCTGAAACCATAAAATTCCTAGGAAAAAAGCAGAGAAAAAGCTCTCTTGACAGCAGTCTGGCAATGATTTTATGGATGTGACAACCCCAAAGCACAAGCAACAAAAGCAAAAATGGGTAAGTGCGATTACATCAAATTAAAGTCTTCTATACAACAAAAGAAATGATTGACAAATAAAAAGGCAATCTATGGAGTGAAAGAAGATATTTGCAAATTGTGTATCTGATAAGAGGTTAATATCCAAAATACATATGGAAGTCATGTAACTCAACAGCAAATAGCAAAAAAGCAAATAATTCGATTAAATAAAGGGCAAAGGACCTAAATAGAAAAGAGGTTTATTTTTTAATTAAAATTTCTTTTAAGATTTTGTTTATTTATTTGTGAGAGAGAGAGTATGCACACACAAGTGAGGAGGGGTGAGGAGCAGAGGGAGAAGGAGAAGCAGACTTCCTACTGAGCAGAGAGCTATACATGGGGCTCCATCCCAGGACCCTGAGACCATGACCTGAGCTGAAGGTAGGCATTTAACTGACTGAGCCATCCAGGCACCCCAATAATAGGTTTCAAATATTTGTTTCGTATTTAGATTTCAAATGCCCAAAAGGCATGTGAAAAGATACTCAACATCACTAATTATCAGGGAAATGCAAATCAAAACCACAATGAGATGTCACCTTAGAAATGCTATAATCAAAGAATGTTAGAATGGCTGTAATAAAAAAAAAAAAGAGATAACACGTACTGGGGGGATGTACACTGTTGTTGGGAATGTAAATTGGTACAGCCGTTATGAAAACAGTTCGGATGCTCCTGAGAAAATTAAAACTAGAACTACCATACGATCTAGTAATTCCATTTCTGAGTATATATCAAAAGGATATTAAATTACTATCTTGAGGAGTTATCTGTATCCCCATGTTCACTGTGCCATTATTTACCAAAGCCGAGACATGGAAATCACCTAAGTGTCTACTGACAGATGAACAAAGAAAATGTGTTACACACACACACAGAGGAATATTAGTCAACCATAAAAAAGAAGAAAATTCTGCTATTTGTGACAACATGGATGAACGTTGATGGCATTATGCTAAGTGAAATAAGTCAGAGAAAGATAAATACTCTGATACTCTTTATGTGGAATTTAAAACAAAAACAAAGTCCCATAAAAACAGACAGCAAATTGGTGATTGCTAGGGGCTAAAGGTAGGTGAGGAGGAGTGGGGTGAAGGTGGTAAAAGACCACAAAGTTCCAGTATAAGATATTTAAGTTCTGGAGATGTAATGAACAGCATGGTGACTAGGCCTAACAATCCTGTATTGTATTTTTGAAAGTTGCTGAGTAAGTAGATCTTAAAAGCTCTTACCACCAAACTAACAAACAAAAGAATTATACCTCTGTGAGGTATGAATGTGTTAACTATCCTTAGTGTGGTAATTACCTCACTATATATTTGACATATGCATATATCAAATCACTGTATGGTACACCTTAAACTCATACATTACATGCCAATTATATCTTAAAATATATGTATATATGTTCTTTTTTTGACAGCTTCTTTGGCTCAGCATAATTTTTTTATTTTGAGATTTATTTATGTTTTTGCATCTACTGATAGTTTATTTATTTTTATTGCTGAGTAGCCTTCTATTGTATGGATATTGCACAATTTGTTTACTAATTTGTTAGACATTTGAGTTTTCCCAGTTTATGTGCCAAACATGTGTGCACAAGATTTTACATGGATATATGCTTTTATTTCCTTAGTAAATATCTAGAATTGGACTTGCTGGATCCTACAGTAAATTTATATTTAACTTTTTAGGAAACTGCTAAATGCTTTCCAAAGTTGTACAATTTTACATTCCACTTCGTTAGATGCCCACATACCTTTAGAGCAGACAGATATGATGTTACTGTTGAACCATTTCTAAGTCTGCTCAATGATCTTCATACCTGTGCACTTTGTCACAAAGTGTAATTAGCTCAAAGCAACACATTCCCACTGCTAGATGGCTGGAGTTCTTCATCTTTGAGTTGCTGATGGGAAAAGTACTTATTTTTGAGGGGAAAGTCTTTGAAGACAAGTGTATAAAACACAGAAGGAGTAGGTCTAACTGAGACCATTCTCAGAAAATGAGATTTTAAAAAACTTTCTATTATGAAAAATTTCAAATATATATTGTTATATAAATGGTATAATGAATACCTATGTACCCATCACTCAGTTTCAACAACTATCAATTCATTGCCAGTCTTACTTCATTTAAACTTCTTTTTCCCCTTTTCTTAAAAAATTTTTTTAAAAAAGATTTTATTTATTTATTTGACAGAGATCACAAGTAGGCAGAGAGGCAGGCAGAGAGAGATGGCGGGGAGAAGGAGGCTCCCCGCTGAGAGAGAGCAGAGAGCCCGATGCGGGACTCAGTCCCAGGACACTGAGATCATGACCTGAGCCAAAGGCAGAGGCTTAACCCACTGAGCCACCCAGGTGCCCTCCTCTTCCCCTTTGACGCAAATTTCTCACATTATATAATTTTATCTGTTTAATATATACCTTTAAAGGATATTATTTAAACACATAACCACATACTTTTATCACTTAAAAATTAAAAGTAAATCCTTAGTGTCATTCAATATTTGAGATTTTAGTGTTGAATGAGTAATGGGATGGGGGAGAACCAAAGAGAGGAAAACTGAAAAAAAAAATTAAAACCTGCTTTTATTTCTAGTCAAACGCAGATTCATACTGAGTAGCTGAGCTCTTTGTGATGGTCTCTCTGGGGCTATAAAACGGTTTCTTCTCAATCTTATTCCTATTTCTTTCTCCTTCTCTTCAATGTGAACTCAAGGCTATCCTCATTATTCAGATCAAACCTCAATGATGAATTCTATTGGTCCCACCTTCCTTTTTGGATAATCTATGTGGCCAGCATTAAATTTGAGTCCATATTTGACACTATTTCATCAGCTCCAGTGGGAGAGAAAATGGGGAAGGTAAAAGAATAAATTATTATTTATAAATAGAGATTTATTTATAATTTATTTATTTGTTATAAATTATTAAATTAATTATTTCTTTCAAAACTGTGGGAAAATATTACAGGGGAACTTCAACCTGCTCATCTCTGTTGCCTGGATAACTGAGAATAACCCATGATTTCATGATGTGCCCTGCCTCTACTGTGAGACCATGAGTCCCCCAGGACCAGATCTTTCTGCTCAGATTAAGCCACCAGAAAGGAAAATTACCTCTATGAGACCAAATTCCATAGGGCAGAGCTTCCCTGTCAGTGTGAGGCCTGTAGGGCCAGGACACAGTCTGCTCTTTCCTCATTCCCAGAACTTTTCCTGCTATCCCAAGGCTTTCTAAGCCCTTGCAGATATTCTATGTCTCTTATTGTGATGGAGTTTTTTGGTATGTAGTCTCTAACACTTCATCTTGCTTCTTTTCTATAGTTAGAAACAAATAAGAAATTGGTTGTGGCTACAAACCCCCAGGTTACTTGTTTATTATCAGAGCCAGTCAGATCCAAGGAGAGCAGACAGCATTCCATTTCACAAAAAGTAGTACCAGTAAACGCTCAGAGATACTCAATTTTGTCACTGTTGACAAAACTAACAGAGAACTACTAAGGATGTCCCTGTCACAGGGGAGCTCCCAGGTTTCACAGGCAGCTGTAAACAAAAAGTATTCCTTGGTCCTTTGACCTTCACATCTGCACTTTTCACTGTTCCTTACCCCCAAAATATATCCTAGATGTCTGGCACCACTCAAATTTCAAACACTCTGCTTCTTTACTCAATAGACACACTCGTACTACTTAATAGAGTGGGGTTTAGAAAGCAGTGTCACTGTCACTGGGGAGAGAGAGGGGATCAAACTCCAGCTCAGTTGGGGCTCATCAGGAAGCAATTTTGCTAAATATGCTTTTTGTATCTGCCAGATTTTCCCCTAAGAAACATTTCCAAAAATGAAGAAAATGAAGTGTTTAAACCAGGTAAGATTTGTGCTGCAGCTTCAAGAACTGAGAGTGCATTACATCTAATTACATTAACAATCTCCTGGCAATAAATACCATATAAACAAAACTACAGTGCTGACAAGAACCTAGCTAATTCTAAAACATTTCCTCATTTAGTAACCATTCAAAAGGTATTTCCTGAGCATTATTTTGGCACTTCCAAGAATATAGAGATGAATATGACCTAATTTCTATCTTAGAGTTCATAATTTGGTAGTTCAGATATTCATTCATTTTCTTCATGAACTCAACAAAGAATAGTAAAGCTCTGTTATGTATCAGGCATAGTTCTAGGGACTAAAGATGAAGTAGTAAAAACAAAAAAAAAAAGGACAACGTCTTTACTCTCAAAGAGTTTACACTGCTGTGGAGATAGGTGACCAAGAGATAGGAAGTTAAAAAAAATATTAACTAGTGCTAAGTGAAAATAAAACTAGTGCTATGATGAAAATAAAACAGGTTAACAGAATAAAGAAGGTCTTGGTGGGAGTGACTACTTTAGACAGAAAAGAGGCTTCTTTGAAAAGGTAGCACTGAACGATGAACAAAAAGCAAGCCATGCAAAGATCTGGGGCAGGCCTTGACAGCAAGGGTAAAAGTCTTAAGATAGTAACAGGTTTGTTTTTTCACTTGATTTGTAGTTTTCCTGGGTATAGATTTCTGGGTCAAAATAACTTTTATTAAGACCTTAGAAGGGATGATCCCACTAATTTCTAGGACCCAGTTATATGAGTAGGAAATCTGGTACCAACCTAATTCTCAATTTTTGGTTGGTATCTTATTCTTATCCTTGTGAAGATTTTGAGGGACTTCTCTGTACCTTTGAAGCTCTAAAATTCATGATGCTTATTGGACACTTTAGATCTGAAACTCATATCCTTTTTGAATTCTAGGAAATATTCTTCTATTATTTCTTGACAATGTTGTCCCCTCCATTTTCTCTTCCTGATACTCCTGGTAGATGAATTTGGGGGCTACTGGTTTGGCTTTCTATTAAAAAGAAGTATTTATCTCATACATTTTATCTTTTTATTAGAGAGTTCTTTGACTCTTTATTTCAGTCCTTTTATTGGTTTTTTAAAATTCAGCTATTTTTACTTCTCGAAATTCTTTTCTATTGCTCTTAGATTGCTTTTTTCTTTTTCCATTTTTTAGCAACCTATTCTTCTTTATTTATGCAATTGTGTCTTCTAAGAATAGTAATAAGAATTTTTGGAAGTTCTTTTCTTTTTTCTGAATTGTGTCTTTTCTGGGGTCAGTTATTCCATTTGTTCATCCTTATCCTTCTCTTTTGGGTTCCTGGTTTCCTTATATCTACTTAAAAATATGAGTAAAATAGCAGTTTAATCATTATAGGTTGGCTTGTTTTCTTTTGGTTAATTTTGTTTCCTCAGTAGGCCACTCTCCTGAATGGGAACATGGAAGCATGTGTTTTGTGTATGTAGGCAGGAAGTGTTATTGACGGAGCTCACCTTCAGGTGCACAAGGAGCATGCAAGCACATTTAAGCCCCATAACTACCTACCTACCTACCTGCCTGCCTACCTGAGTTATGCTATTTATTTATTTGAGAGAGAACAAGAGAGTGGTGCACATGTGTTGGGGAGGAGCAAAGGGAGAGAAAGAGAATCCCAAACAGACTCCCTGCTAAGTGAGAAGCCTGATGCAGAGCTTGATCCCAGGATCCATGAGATCATGACCTGAGCCAAAATCACAACCAACTGAACCACCCAGGTACCCTGCCCCTTGAATTTAAAATAAAATGAGTTTTACTCTAAAGTGATGTGATACCCATATTAGAAGCACTAGTGCTCTGAGAAAGGTTGCTAAATTTCCTTAGAAAGCAGTTCTCTTGTCTGAGACTGGAAGGCAAATACATTTGTTATTGCTATATACATGCTACAGGGGTGGCAGGGTGGTACAGAGGATCAATTGCTGCCCACGTTGTTTTATGGGCAGTTTTAAAATTAACTATCTCAATCATTATTCCACCTACCACTTCTGTTCTCCATACCTGCTGATGCGAGCTTGGAGCTATTACTAAGCTCTATCAAGAAGAATGCATTTGCACTGAAGCTTTTACTACTCTGGTTTATCTATCAGTATCATCGATCTAGTTTCTGCCTTCCAAAAACTCAACACCTTGGGTCTGCTGATGGTTCATCTCCTGTCAGGGCTGTTAGGTATTTACTTCGCATTTGTACTTCTTTATAGTCATTTCATTAAGCTTCTCAATGTTCTTCTTAAACTGGATGCCCAAAACTGAACACAGTAGCCCAGATAATATTTCATACTTTCTGAAGGAAAGATTGCATGAACGACCATAGAAATATAGGAATTTATAGCAACTACTCTGCCAGCTTAGCTGCCCCCAGCATTTCCACTGACTCTCTGTTGCCTCTATCCTGTGAGAACCTGAGCAGAGAACTACATTCTCTCTCTCTGGAGACCCTCACCGCAGGTACCTCAATACTCCTGCTCTAATCTACACTGGAGTTCTCTAGGCTTGCTCTTCACCTATCTTCCTAGGACTCCCTTTCACTTGTCCCCATGTTTTCGGGCTTCTACAATCTTTTTTCTTCGTTTACTTTCTTGTTTTGCTTAAGTATACATACTACGAGCTTCCTAAGAGGAGAGACATGATAAATGAATAAAATTTTCTGAGGCTTTACAATATGGATATTTCTTTATACTTGAATTTTATCAACAGTTTCCCTAGATTTAGAATTATAGGTTACAAGTAATTTTCTCACACACCTTTGAAGGCATTGAGATTTATCTTCTGCTGTTGCTGTTGAGAAGGTTAATGGTATTCTAATTTTTGATCCTGGTATATGACCGTTTATTCTTCTCCGGAAGCTTATGGGGTTTGCTTTTTAGTTTTAAAATTTCTTCATATGTGGCTATCTGCCTTTTAAACAGGACTTGTCCCTCTAACAGATGTCAAGTGTTGTCACTGACCTTCAGATAGGTAAATAAGTAGGTGAACCTTCCTGGGCATATGGGAAACATCTTGTTTTTGAAAATATTTTAGTCTAGGCTAAATGACTTAACTTAGTACCTAAAAATACATGTTCCTAATACTCTCAGAGGTGTATTTACCTATGTCATCTTCCTGAATTCTCAAGTGTGATTGTCTTCCTCATCAAGAAAACAAGAAATGTCATTTTGTTTCAATTGCTGCAAGCTATGCAGACAGTAGAAAGAAAAAGAGTGTATACTAGCTTCTGGTCTCAAAGCTGAATGAACTTTCCTAATTGTCTAAAACCCCATTTACTAAATCCAGACGATTTAGGGAAAAAAAAGTGATATTTATCAAAATTAATAAGGGAGAAGAGGCAGTTTATAATTCAGATATTAATGAGAGATATACAGAAAGAAAAGACATTTTTGAATTTCCAGTCTAAGCAATAGAGTAAAAATAAAAATGAAAAGTCATTGAATTAAGTATAGGCACCATTGAAATTGCTGTTATGCAAACAAGTCTATATCTAATAAGAATGAAGGTAACCGGTATAGGGTAGCACAGAAATCTTTAATTTAAGTTTCTGTTACCAAAGCTATTATTGTCTGTTGAGTGTTTTTCAAATTTCATTTCTTAGCAGCAGAATCTATTTTCCAACTGAAATTTTACAGAACAGATAAATATTAAGCTGCTCTTCTTGAAGTACAATATCAGGATGAGGGGGGCCAGAACAAAACTCACTTGATCTTTTCAATCCTCCCTAGGACAGACCTTAGACTCCTCTAAGGAAACAGTTTGAAAATCATCTTGTGTTAAGTAAGGTGTTCTATTGGTCTAAGTAAAGTTTTCTTAAAGTGCTCATGAGTAATACAGGCTATGAGGAGATAAAAATGTGTCAGTGTCTAAAGCAGGGTCCTTGATCCATTCCAGAATCACTAATCAGAGCACGAAATCTTAAACAAATTATGATTGTCATCTACAACAGAGGTGTAAACTAAAGAGAGACTCCCTTGTCAACCAGCTCTGTTCTTTTCTGCTTCTGGCATTAGGAAATAGCATACCCAAAACTGCTTGAGTTTTTCAAACAACTCAAGTTAGTGGGAAATGCCAGCTACTGCCATGGAAGAAAGGAGGGAAAGCATGTCTATTTGTAAAGAAGCAAAAAAATGTCTTTAACTTACCCAGAGCACAAGGACATTCAAGAGATGGTCCATGTGTGTCCGCTTAAAGGTAGACTTTCCACAGTTCTGCATTAATTTGGTGTCTGGTCCTAAGTGAAACAGGGAGACCAGCTCTTAGAATCACTGAATATACTCAGAGGATTGAAAATGGATTGAAATATACACTTAATGATCACCTGATCAAAACTCTCACCAATGGCAGGGGATAATATAGGTCTGGAGAAAGGCTTGCAGTTGGTGCCAATAACTAAAAAAATGTACATTTTGTTTCTAAGGATAATCCCAACTATTTCTGCAAAGTACATCAATGTTGACCCCTTTTTTTTGCAGCACCTTAGGCAGTCTAATCTTCCATAGATGAGTTAAGTCAGAATAGGAGCCCCAGGGTTTTTTTTTTGTTGTTTTTTTTTTTAAGTTTTAATTTCAATTCCAATAACTTAACAAGCAGTGTTATATTAATTTTGGGTGTACAATACAGTAATTCAACACCAGGAGCCACAAACTTATCATCATCATCGTCTGATTTATTTAGCTTAGAAAAGAGATTTTTTGATAAGGAGCTTTCCACCTTCTTTTGACGAAACCCTCTACTGGGCCAGGCTCTATTTCAAGTTTCTAATTGGGAAAGGAAGAACAGAAAAGGCAATGGCAGTGATTTCTTCTGTGGTGGAAGCTTTTCTGGGGCTGAGAAAGACGGTATTTCTTCACAATAGGCAGATGGCAAGTAGAAGTAAAGAGTTTTAGTGGCCAATGGGACTACAGTTGGGTATTACTGACCAGAAATATGACTGTACATAAAATGTAAGAGGTTTAGAAGAAAGTATAAGCATTAATTTCTCTGGTTTTTACCACCTGATTGTTATTTTTACATGTACTCTAATGAAGGAATTTCATTAATGTTTACAGATGAGGGAGCTGGAACTTCCCTAATAATGTGGGCAGACACTGAGAATACAGGGCATAAGCTAAGGCATTTCATGAAGGGCCTGAAGTCATGAGGAGTTTGTCTCAGAGGCTGGAAGCTACAACGGACAGGATCTTCCAAGGGTCCTTAGAAAGAATGACCCTACCTCATGTTTCAAGAAGGATGTGGAGATCAAGGTAGAACCTGGGAATCATGTAGCAGGAACAGCAACTAAATTCTGAACTTCAAGATGTTCTTCTTTTTTTCTTTTTCTTTTTTTAAAAAGATTTTCTTTATTTATTTGACAGAGACAGAGAGAGAGAAATCACAAGTAGGCAGAGAAGCAGGCAGAAGGGGAGGGAGAAGCAGGCCCCCTGCTGAACAGAAAGCCCGATGCAGGGCTTGATCCCAGGACCCCAAGATCATGACCTGAGCCAAGGGCAGAGGCCCAACCCACTGAGCCACCCAGGCACCCCTTTAAGATGTTCTTAAGTGGTATCAGTTCTCCTTTGCTCTCAGTTTCCCAAAGCTCCAAGAGACTTCTCACTAACATTTAAACGAAGAGTTAATTTTTGGTTTGCGCTAAATTTGTGCTGGTTGGCAGCCTCACTGCCATTGCTTTAGAGAGAAACCCTTTGCTGAAAAAATGAGCTTTTTCTGAATGGCGATGTGTAGGAGTAGCTGCTGAAGTACAGTGAAGAAAATAAGTGTACGTCAAATCTTTTGAGTTTGGAGTTAGTCACCCTAGAAGCTGTCACTATAACTCAAGAACTAATGAAAAAATTCCACCAAGGCCTCCCTAGACTCTCAAGCTTCTCTCTAGGGTTTGGATCTCATTATTTTCTGTAAAAGTGAGACATCTAAGATCCCCCTGTCTAAGGGTGAATTCTTTAGAAGGGGAGCTATGAGTTGAATATTCACCATGGTAAATCTTCCTTGATGCTTTCTTTAGTGTTCCCCATCCTTTAACTATGGTTGTCATCATCAATGCCCATTGTCACCAATGCCCATCATCCCTAAGGGCACAGGGTGGCACAGAAACTTCCTCCCTTTCCAAACACATTAAAATCCACCAAAAACCCTTCACCAGGTATAAGGGATTATGGTTCTAAATGACATCTGAGGAGGGGCCACTGCTAATGATTCACATGTGCCTTTTCTGTGGCTTGAATCCTCACATTTTGTATTCTTCTCCATAGTGAGCACCGTGTGTATTCTCTCCTGGGAGTAATCCACATATATACACTCTTCTTTCCTATGTTCCCCTCTCACATGGTAATTCCATGTGTACTCTTTCTATATGTTAACCTTCTCCTGTGTCCAGATATGATTAGAAAGACTCATAAGTGCCTTATGGTATTAGAACACAAAGACTTCCTTTAAAAAGGCAGAGCTGATAATGTTGGCAGCTCATTTCTTGGCGGGGGGATGTCTTTTTTTCTTTTTCTAAGAAGAAAAGTTTTTTTTTAAATATTCCATCCTCTCGTCTACCCATTTATCTACCTCCCTTTCTGTCTCAAAACCATGGTGTATGTACATCTGAGTCCCATATTTACATCCTGGAAACTGAGTGCTCATAAATTGATCATGAATGGAGTATAGCAGGTTGGGGGTCTGACTATGACTCTCAGGAGACGTACCAGTATAAATCACCAAGCCATAGCACCAGTCTGTATTCCTGATGATGCAGCCTCGGAGTAGCAGCTTGTCATGGTCCAGGGTGTAGTTTTTTCCCTTAAAAGTCAGTATTCCTGTGAATTTGTCCAACTTGTTATTGGGAGACTCACACCTTACTTTTCCTGAAGAAAAATGAAGGAGTAAGAGTCCAGGCTCTGTAATCTTAGGCCTTTCCTAATAGTAGGCTTAACAGAAAAGAGGAAAGAATACCTCTCTTTCAAAATACATACACATCTTTTCCTATTCTCTCTCAGCTGCTGCCCACTTCTCACCAGCTTCCTTTAGAAAGGCAGACAAAGATTTCTGGGCACCAAAGAAGAGTAATTCTGTATGTGACATGGGTCATCCAGAGAGAGAAAACCCCACGTGATAACTTATCACCATCAGTACTGACAGATCATATGATCTCTGAATCTGAAGAAATTAAAAACTACTTAAAGCAAATCTAGTATTTTTCTCAAAGTGGAAATAATTTGTTTTTTTTTTCCTGATTACTAAGTAATATATGTCTTTTGTAAATACATATACAATACTAAGGAGGAGAAAGGAGAAAGTAAAATTGCCTGGAGATAAATGCTATTAATCTTTTGAAGTACATCCTTCCAAGTTTTCTACAGATGTACTTGTAAACATATATGCTTCCAAAAACAAGCTTATGTTATTTATTTATTTAAGATTTTATTTTTTAACTTGACAGACAGAGATCACAAGTAGGCAGAGAGACAGGCAGAGAGAGAGACAGAGGAGGAAGCAGGCTCCCTGCTGAGCAGAGAGCCTGATGTGGGGCTCAATCCCAGGACCCTAAGATCTTGACCTGGGCTGAAGGCAGAGGCTTTAACCCACTCAATCCCAGGACCCTGAAATCATGACCTGGGCTGAAGGCAGAGGCTTTAACCCACTGAGCTACCTAGGCGCCCCAACAAGCTTACGTTATATACACTAAGCAGAGTTGACTCTAATAGTTTTTTTTCACTTAATGATATGTTCTGAATATTTTTTCCATGTAAAAAATATCAACTTGCATATTGTTCTTAGTAAATTATGAAGTTAGTTAAGTTACTGTACTTTATTTAACTAGTCCTCTACTGATAAACATGTTGGGGGGGCAAACCTACTTCCTAACTCACCATCAAAAGAAGACAGCAGCCCCAGGTTATCTTCCAAGTTACTGGTAACTGAGATGGACTGCTTCACTTTCAGGTTGGTTTCACTAAAGCAAATGGCACAGAGTCACCAGAGCACAGGACACATGCACAACAGCAGCAGGGGTCCAGTTTCTCCCACTTCGTCATGGGATTTTAGAATATAGATACTGCCAGTAAAGCTTGGACTACAGGTTTGAGCTGTAAGAGTCACATCTACTGTTCTCTCTCAAGGTCAGTATTGAGGTAGATGGCCCCACAAGGAAGCCAAGTGTTAGCCCACTCAGTCCCCTCTCCCTGCTCTCATTCCCTGCAACACACCACCTCTACTTCGACCAATCCATGAAATCTTCCTGGTCAGGTGCTCTTGATCAAGCTAAAGAGACATCACAAAACAACGTGAAGGTGGCACCTGCTCCCTTCAAGAATAAGGAGCAGGTCTTCGTAAGACTGCTGCACACATTTCCAAGTAAACATACTCCTCACTTCATAAATAGTTATAGGACACATGAAGGAATCCCAGTTAACCCTTTGTTGATACAGGAATGCATAGAGACAGAAACAAAAATGGAAGCCACATTTCAAAAACCTTGTGCGCACCAAGAGGAATAGTTGTAAGAATGCAATCGATAGAAAACCCTATAGGACAAGCTCTCTGAAGATGGCCTCTATCTTCCTAAGACCTTAGCTTTTGCATGTTAATTAATCTCTACCTTAAATCCTTTATAGAACACGGTATTTTATCAGTAAATAATTGCATCCATGCTCATCCTCCCCACCCCCTTAACTCCCACTGGAAACTTCGGAACTCTTAAAAAAAAAATTCTGAAATTTTACAGTTCTATTCACCTCTTTCCTATCACTCAGCATTACTGAATATAGCCAGAGTGTCTCCAGTTTAGAGATTGAGAATATAGAGTTTATTTGTTCAGATTCTGCACCCAGTGGATGCTTGATTATTGCTGTTAAGAGCTCAGTCTTAGACTTGAGGTCCCAAGGGCCTGGCCTCCTCTTTTCGCTTATCTGGATATTTCTAGCATCTTTGGCACTTCCATCTGAGAATAAAATTCATTCTCTGCATCATGCTCTCCCTCAGTGAGATATTAAGGTGGCTCAATTGTCCTAAATGACTGTCAGGAAGGAACACTTACCCATCCAGTTCTGCTGTTTCTATATATGTCAGACCATAGGGCTCACTGCTAGAGAGTAATAGCACATCAGCCTGTGGTCAGAAAAGTCAGAGAAGGTAAGGAAAGCAGGAAGGCAGACTTTTAATATTACAGGGTGACAAAAGCAATTACCTCATGAACAGATATTCATCCTAAAAATTTTATAGATACTTGGTTTGTTCTCTTTGTCTAGGACCCACTGCTGCTACCACACACAGCCCCTCCTGAAACAAGTCATTCTTTATCTGTAGCTATGGTGAGAGACAGACAAAAACAGGCTTCTTACCACAGGAACTGTTAATCTCTAGATGCAAAGTGAGGCAGACAGAGGTCGCCAAAAGCAGTGGCCTCAGCAGTGCTAAAAGGGTTCCTTTGTACTCACTCAAGTCAAAAAAGAAAAAGCCACAGCCCAAAGAGGTACTCACCGTGACAGGCTGATTATTTTTTAGTTTTATTATATCTCCCACTTGAATATTCATCCATTTGTCTTCCTTTATCCTGTAAGAAAATGAGCCCTGAATGCCTGCTCTGAGAATTTCTCCACAGCCCTGCTTTGACAATCAAGAAATAAAAAAGAGAAAGAAAAAAGCTGAGATGAAGTCAAGACTTATAGGAGAACCAAACTGGTTTGTGATGAATCCTTGCTGTAATCAAGAATGGGGCCCATTTCTCTTGACTTCAGGTTATAATGATTTTCTAAAACTCTATGGCACTTGTAGTCATATGCACACATAATTATTCTTTCACTAAAAGGAATATGCATATTGTAAATATGTATATATGCATACGGTAAAAAATAGTTCAACTAATACAGAAGTATATAAAAGGAAAAAGTCTCTTCTCTCCCCTGATTTTCATTCTGCTTTTCAAGGTAGCAACTGTAATTTTTTGTATTCCTTTCTAGAAAATATCAATCCAGTAATACAACACATACATTTAAAAGTTACACACTAGATACATAATTTGCTACACTTTGCATTTTTTATGTCTTGCAGAGCACTTATAGAAGATGTGCCTCACTATTTTTTTTGGCTCACTATTTTTGATAAAAATATATTCTATCATACAGCTGTACCAATTTTATTTACTTATGTTAAAATTGGATTGTTTTATTTTTTATTTTTTTTTAAGATTTTATTTATTTATTTGACACACAGAGAGAGGAATCACAAGTAGGCAGAGAGGCAGGCAGAGAGAGGGGGGAAGCAGGCTCTCTGCTGAGCAGAGCCCAATGCGGAACTCCATCCCAGGACGCTGAGATCATGACCTGAGCAGAGGCTTAACCCACTGAGCCACCCGGGAGCCCTATTAAAAAAAAAAAAAAATTTAAAGATTTTATTTATTTATTTGACAGAGAGAGACAGCAGGAGAGGGAACACAAGCAGGGGGAGTGGGAGAGGGAGAAGTAGGCCTCCCACGGAGCAGGGAGCCTGATGTGGACCCTGGGATCATGACCTGAGCTGAAGGCAGCTGCTTAACAACTGACCCACCCAGGCGCCCCCGGATTACTTTTTTAAAAAAAATTTCAAGTTAGTTAACATATAGTGTATTATTCGTTTCAGGGTAGAGTTTAGTGATTCATCAGTTGCATATAATGCTCAGGGCTCATTATATCAAGTTTTCTTAAAATTGGATTACTTTTGACCCCTCAAATCCTCACTTCCTACAAAAGGCAGATGGCAGTAGGAGCAGATTCTACAGTAGTAACTGGCTCTCTCCCCTTCTCTTTTTTTGTATCTCAATTTCCCTAAATGCATAGAGGCCCTAAATCTTTCTGAGAAAGAACTAAGCAAGATAGACGCAGTGCCATGAGCATTTTGGAAATATGAGCTACCTCTTTGCAACAATTCTGTTATGCTAAGCACCCAAAGATGTGGCAAAGAGAAGGCATACCTGGATGCCATTGCTTGTTTCACCTTCAAATGAAGCCTTGTTATCTGTAGGCATGACATACATCACAACTTTGCCAGACACACAAAGGCATGGGTTTTCTCAGAATGCCTTTTCTGGGAAGATAGCTTCTTTAAGAAGGGCCAAATTTCTTTTATCAAAAAAAAAAAAAATCTTTTATATAAATTCACTCTTTCTCTTAGACAATTTTCTTCCAGTTCCTGGGTTACATTTCTTTAAATCTTTTTACAAATTCAATTTTCTCTGCCTGTTATTATTTTTAATAAGATTATTTATTTATTTTTGTGGGGGAAGGGCAGAGGGAGAGGGAAAGAAAGTTTTATGCACTCTCACAACCCTGAGACCGTGAACAGAGCCAAAACCAAGAGCTGGAGGCCCAACCAACTTTGCCACCCCTCCCTGCATGTTACAACACAAATGTAAGACTTTGTTGTAAAACCACTATTTATACATCCTTCCCTTGGTTTCAAGTGTCATCTTTACGCAGATAAAATCCTATACCTTTACTTATTTTTGTTACTAATTTTCGAATCTGCTTTATAGTTTTGTAAGGGAGTAGCTACAAGACTTGCAGAAAAACATCTGAATAACTGTTTTGCTAGTTCTCTGGCATTCTGTCTGCCATGATTTTCACCAGTAAAATGTGGCAAGAAGGGCTACACCATTTGGGCTTCTCCAAAAGATTTAACAGCTTATATTTTATTACATAGGAGCTTCAAACTATTACCATTTTTTTCCCCTGGACATTATAACAATCATGTGTCCCAAATTTAGGAGAAGGAAAGATACTGCCTTTTGGTTTAAAATATTAAATCCTGTTATGCCATAAGAATACTTTCCGGGCATTGCATTCTAACTTTTGGTTTAGAAAATACAACCCGAGAGCTAGAGAAGGCAGGGGTTTGACTCCAGAGGAGACCAATCACATTACAGTCTCTTTTTTTGGTGAATGGTACCTCCTGAAGTTCTGTGACATAATGGTACCTTTTCTACTACCAGCATTTAGAAATGCTAGATATGCTAAGGCAAACATTCTTTCAAAAGTAAGGCTACGCTTACCACAAAGTAAGGAACCAGGAGAAACAAAACGAAACAAAACAAGGATCTCAAATCCAAAACAGTCAGCATGTTCTGAAGCTGTTCTTGCTCTGAGTAAAGGAAGGAATTGCCAGTCTTAATAATTAGTGACTTGAATTTTAATTTAGCCCACTGAGGGACAGGACATGAAGCCTTAGGATCTTGAGAGGCAATGAGTTGGAACTAAGAACCCCTTATAAAGCCAGGACTCTCAAAGGGCAACACCTCTAGGGAAAGGATAGTCTAAAAAAAATTCAAACCACTGGCAAGAAAGTTTGTCTGTCTTACTCTGGAGGGTTGAGCGTCAGACAGTAGAGAACTCCCCCCTTAAGAATGTATAGCCTAATGAGGTATGGGATTCAAATTTATAACTCCTCAAATTGGTCTCAGTAGGTGATATCCTTGAGTTATGTGGCAGAAGCAAACACATAACCCTCAAAAGGGATACGACCTCAACTCAGAAGATTTAGAATTCTTATAAAGAAAATTCCACTAATGATGTGCTTGTAACCAAAATTATTGAGAAATGAAAATGGCAGAAATCACAACTTGCAAAACAGACAAATTTTTCAATAGCAGTTCTATTCAAAACTATGTATTCTAGAAAAAGAAAGCCACTTTCTGGAATACAGACTGTTTGAACAACTAGCTTCACTGAGTGTTCAATTAAACACTGGCTTATAAAGTCTAACCAGGGCCCTACTTCTGCCCTCCCACCCTAAAACCACTCTATGACAGATTCTTTTTAGTCTTTTAGTCTTCTTCTTCTTCTTTTTTTTTTTTAAAGATTTTTATTTATTTATTCGACACAGAGAGAGACAGGAAGAGAGGGAACACAAGCAGGGGAAGTGGGAGAGGGAAAAGCAGGCTTCCTGCTGAGTAGGGAGCCCAATGCAGGGTTGGATCCCAGGACCTGGGGGATCACGACCTGAGTGGAAGGCATACACTTAATGACTGAGCCACCCAGCAGTCTCCCTCCAACAGTCTTTCAAAACCCAAGTGCTCAAACTACTTGAGGAGTTCATTTGACTAAATCCATTTGGTCAGTAATTCCCTAGCCCTGAAAATTTCTAAGACACTGAGTTTTTGTCTTTTCTTTTTTTTTCTTTTTATTTCCTTCCTTTCTTTCTTTCAAATTTTCTTTTTAATCACAATTGACTTTTCTGGTGGTGTCTTATGAGAGACAGACCAAAACACTTGAGGAAATAATCCACCTGGAATAAGAATGAGCTGTAACGATAAATAACAGGATTAGATACCCAAGAACTTCACGTAGAAGAATTATGTGATTAAAACTACAGCTCCTGGAGGTTCTATAGGGCCACTGTGAACAAAGACTGGACTTCAATTTTGAAATTCTTCATGTTTGTGCTTATTTACAATCATGTTACTGCACATACTCGTCATTTTTTCCTGTTTTACAATCTCTATTTGTTGAATTCTTCCCATTCCTTAAGGCCTAGCACAGACATTAGCTCTTCCAGAAAGTCTTCCTTGATTCTTTTAACTAGTTATGATTCCTCATTTTTATTAATTCTTATAATTTTTTGTATCTTTTATGATAGTCTCCATATTTTGTTTTACATAGGAATTATGTCTGCCTCTGTATATTCCTGACAAAGTAAATTGCTTGAATTTTGTAGGACATCATCAAATATAAACACAGACTCATTGACAACACTTTAGACGGTTACCACCAAACACCACAGGAATAGGGTCAACACCAATACTTTCTTTATTTTTATTATTTTTTTTTAGCCAATACTTTCTTTAGATTGTTAATGAAGATATGACCTGATCAAAGGTTATATAGTATAATGGCCAATAAGCCATGCCAGAATCTAATGATGTTCTAAAGGCACATATCTCCATGCTGACAACTACATTAATAATAATCACTTGTATGTCATAAATTGTTAATTACCTTAATATATATTATTTCACTTTCATTTTTGCAACATCCTTCAAGGTACAGAATATTATTTTCCTTTATAGATAAGAAATATGAGGCTCCCATCCAAGTACTAACCAGGCCCGACCCTGCTTAGCTTCCGAGATCAGACGAGATCGGGCGCGTTCAGGGTGGTATGGCCCCTGGGTGGCTCAGTGGGTTAAGCCGCTGCCTTCGGCTAGGGTCATGATCTCAGGGTCCTGGGATCGAGTCCCGCATCGGGCTCTCTGCTCAGCAGGGAGCCTGCTTCCCTCTCTCTCTCTGCCTGCCTCTCCATCTACTTGTGATTTCTCTCTGTCAAATAAATAAATAAAAAATCTTTAAAAAAAAAAAAAGAAATATGAGGCTCAGAGAGATCTGAGGTCACACAGCAAATTCAGTGTATGCTAGATCTAGAAAAAAATTCTTATGTTCAACCTTGGGTTCTTTTCACTGTTCTGAATTACCTTTCCAAAGAACCCAACACCATCAAGCTTTAGCAAAGACAACCCTTTCCCAGAACTGAGCTACCTAAACTGGTTTCCCTATGACTTACCTGCCATTCATCACCACCAGAACAGAACGGTTGTTGACGTGATTGTCATTTTGGTGTCTTTTCTAAAATTACACAAGAAAATGTTCAGGAAATAGGCATAGAGCAAACTGCATGTAGAAGGTTAGTATTCTGAAATACTACCCAAGGTAATACTCCTTATTTATAATTTTCCTTTACCTCCCGAGCCTTTCTATCATTAAAACCAGGGTAAAAGGTTGATTGTCTCAGAGAAGCTGGGAAAGAAGGTCAGAAAAAGAAGAGAAAAGAAAGAGACAAAATCTTGGCTTTAAATATCAAAAGCCAAATTGGGGGAATGAGAACAAGCATCTTAGTTAAAGCCATAGAGGAGAGAATGAAAAATGAGGGACAGGACCAGAGTCCCTGTGAACACCTTGGTAGGAGCAGGGAAAAGCTAAGAATTCTCAAGCATACCTCCACTACAGTCAACACACAGAAGCTTCTATAGGAGATGAACTAAGGAAAGAGCAACAGAGGTCTTCTATTCAAAAACCAAATAGAAGCGTATGTCCTGATGCTCACATGAATCTTCTACTTCCAGGTGAGATTACTCCCTGGAAAAAGGCAGGATTATGAAGAGGAGAGGGAGAATCTTTAATTTGTCAGCATGCTTATGCTAAAAAAAGTAAATTCTAACCCAGAAGTAACTGGGTTACCTTGAATTGGCAAATTTAGCTTTCAGCTCTCATTAAAAAGGTTTGGAATGGTGGGGTGGTAGTTGTGAGATATACTGAGTTTAGCTGTAGAGAAATAAAGTCACATTTTGTACATCTGAGTTTTGACTAAAATTTCAACTACTACATGGCTAATTATGGATTTAAATGAGTTGCAGAGTTAAAAAGCTAGAGTAACATCAAGCTCACAAACTTTGGTCTAAAAATCTATCCTGGCAAAATCAGAAGGACTCTCTTAGGGAAGCTGGAGGCAGGTCAAGAGGTCTGACTTCCCAAATCCCACTAGCAGGCTTGGTACTGGGGCTTCACTCTCACTGTTCTCTGCCAGGCCTGCTGTAAGACGCAAAAAGGATGCCAAGCAGCTCACTGTGAGCCAGTTTCTCCCTCCAAGACCAGGAAAGCAATTGGCCTCTGTTTATGTCCTAAGGAGTTCTAAACCCAAAGGGTTCCTAGCTGTATATAGCTTACAGAAGTGAAGGTTGGAATGGGAAGTAGGGAGAGCTAGAGAAGAGAAGGGGAATGTGGAAATGGGGGGAGAAAACTAAGAACAGAACAAAGAGGGAGGAGGGGACAGAGGGAGGAAGGGAACAGGAATAAAAAAAGGGAGAAGGAGGAAGATGAGCACAAACTTGAAGAAAGCCAAGTGAGGGAAGAAGTGGGTTATTAAAAAGGAGCTGGAAGAAAGCCTGAAAGCGGGCTAAATGGTGGCAGAGGAAGACAAAGGTCTTGCACTGCCACTTTCTGGCCATGCATAGACCACCAATCTTGAGGCTAAGGGAATTACATTTTCTTCTGGGATGGATAAGAAAGCAAGGAAAGGAAACATCTCTTTCCATACAGTGCTTCTTCCTTGCACTAGGTAATTCTGGGAAGCCTTTTTTGACCCCCAACCCAACTAGGTACAGTGAAGGACTAGGAGTCCAAAAAGCCACTTCACCACATCATCGATGGCATCCTTCACTGCTGTTATGGATAGCACCACCATCAGGGGTATCACAGTCGTGTACCACGCCAAGGGGGAGATCTGGGGAATCAACTGTGAGAGGGAAAAGGAAGAAACT
This sequence comes from Neogale vison, assembly GCF_020171115.1. Classification (NCBI taxonomy): domain Eukaryota; kingdom Metazoa; phylum Chordata; class Mammalia; order Carnivora; family Mustelidae; genus Neogale; species Neogale vison. The sequence goes on from NC_058099.1 coordinate 36,077,421, forward strand.
TGGCTCAGAAAGCTTAAAGGACAATATATTTCTTACCAGCACCAGCCACCCCCAAACTCTTTTACTTCCACAGGTTCATAATAGATTCAGTGATCCTAGTTGCTTTCCACTGTTTTGGAAATATAAGTATTATAAGTAAATATATAATATAGATATAAATATTTTGTAAACATCACCAAGAAAAAAAAAAGAGGGAAAAAGTCACCAAGAAAGGACAATAGGAGATAGTAAGTTGCCAGCTATCTGTCCCCAAATCCACTACAATAGTCTTTTTTTTTTTTTTTTTCACTACAATAGTCTTGATGGGCTATTTCTCCTCTGATGATGAAGGTTCTGGTGAGAGGTAAGGGAGAACTGGGAGAGAAGAGTGAACATTGGAAAACCACATCCCCTCCTTTATCCCTCAACATAAGGGGAAAAGAGAAAATCTGTTCCTCTCTCCCAATTTGGTCCAGAACTGCCCTGCTTCCTCGCCCTGTGGTGGTACTCCTATGTTCTAAACCATTCTCTTTCTCAGAATTCCTGCATGTTAACTTTCTGTCAGGGAGGCTGGGAATGAATGAGAAATGGAGTTGTAGTTGTGGTTGGGGTGAAGAGTCTGTGACCTCCTGTGGTCAAGCTGAATTGTGGCCATGCAGGCATGGTGAGGGAGCTCTCCTTCCTTGGGATTCAGTGATCTTGTGTCCTTCCTTTTGTAGAGGTTTATTTCATCCCACCTAATCCTGACCACAGGTTTTTTGTGATTGCCCAGACTTTGCCTGTTATTTAAAGAGACATTTCTCAGTTTAGGGAAAAGGACTGATTACGTAACCAGATCCCAGAGACAGTGATAAAATACTCTGTGGAAAAGATCCCAAAAGTCAATACCTGTAGGAATAGCAAAATGAGGAAATATGCATTTGCAAGTCTCTGGAATTGTTCAAACAGGTTCAGGGGCAAGAAGTTAAAGACACTGTATCTTGAGGTCTTGATGGTATTGTTCTGTGAGTAAAAGAAAACAAGCACAATTAGAGGAACAAAAGACCCCACCTCCCAGTTTTAACAAAAAGCACCAAGACCACTCCCTGAAACAGAAAAAGCCTCTGTTCTTCTACCATGGGGTGAGGGGGAGGGAGGGAAGAAGTGTTTGTCTCCCACTTTTCTTGGAGACCTAGAGAATGCAAAGAAGGCAAGTCTGATCAATATGGGAACTTTTTGAGGCATGGAATTCTTTGTTTATTGATGTTATTAATAATAATGATGGGGAGCCTGGGTGGCTCAGTGGGTTAAGCCTCTGCCTTCAGCTCAGGTCATGATCCTGGGTCCTGGGATGGAGCCCCACATCAGGCTCTCTGCTCAGCAGGGAGCCTGCTTCCCCCTCCCTCTCTGCCTGCCTCTCTGCCTACTTGTGATCTCTCTATCAAATAAACAAATAAAATCTTAAAAAAGAATGATAATAAAATCAACAATAAAAGCTTACATTTATTGAATACTTACTACATGCAAGGCACTGTTCTAAGCATTTTATATGTAGCAGCTTATTTATTCCTCACAATAACCCTATGAGGAGAGGATGTATGATCACTTTTTGAGGATGAGGAAATTGAGGCACTGAGGTTATATGCCAAAGATCACAAAATCAGTTGCAGAGTTGGGACTGTGCTGTCCCCTGAGCCCCAGTTCACTTGTATAGCTATCCAAATGCCTTCTTTTCACAGATTCAGACATCCTTCAGTGTCATCTGACCTCACCCACTAGTCCTTCTCAGCCCTAAATAGTAGGCAACTCTGCCATTTGTATTAGCTCTACTCCAAAGCTCTCAAATGAAGTTTTTCTAAGCCTGGCAAATTCAGTTTGGTGTACCTTTATGTACTGTTTTCAATGCTGAAGGATATAAGGTGCCAAAAGCAAATTACTCTTTCAAGTTGAGCCCACTAAAGGTGTTCCCATACTGATCCCTGTCAGCATTGGGAAGTCACTTGCCTTTTAACTGTCCTGACAGCCTGAATAGTTTTGGTTTACATGTGAGTTAGGATTTTGCTGAGTGAAAATGGGAACTTGCTACCTCTTTAATTCTGATTTCAAGATGTTGACAGGATCATCTTTGGGTCTTCGATCATTTGACTTAAGAGGTCAGAGCTTGAATATAAGAGCTCAAGAAAAGCAAAAGAATAACAATTTTAACCAAACAATTTCCTAAAGATAAGCTTCTCCCCTACCTCCTCCATCTAGAAGGCCAAAATAAGAGAAAAAATCCACATGCAGTCCTGGAGTATAAATATTGCTCAAGTATGAAGAATTTTGCTGGACTATGCCTTGGGAAAGCATCAGAGACCTTTTCTTGGAAAACAAAAACCATTCAGTCCTAAGTCTAAAACTTGCCCAGGAAGGCTAGATAGGCTCTTTGGTCAAGACGTGTCTTTCTATTTTCCTAAGGAAGAAAAGCTAGTAATAGAGCTTAGGAGTTTAGAGATCCAAGTTACAACTAAGATTTCCTTGGTGTTTTCTCTATGATTTTCCAGTTTGTAATCAATCAAACACTATAGATTTCTCAAGGCTTCTTCTGTTCATAGCCCTATTCTGGGCTATACTAGTAGAGGCTGAAAAAAATTAAATATCTATCCCAGAGAAGCTCATAGGTCTGTCTTGAATGAAGTTCTAACTAAATGATCTCTATTAGCCATTCTAACCCTGAGAAAATGTTCTTCTAACATAGAAATAGCTTTCTTTGATCATGAGATACTTTAAATTTTTCAGTGTCTAAGTACAGAAAGTTCTGAAACTTGGAACCAAAGACCTTTTCTGATCTTCAGCCTTACTGAAGTAGCAAGCTTTCACTACTGATTGTCCATTTGATTTTATAACTAATTATTGTATTTCAGGTTTCTACCCACTTGGTAGCATTTGTTTAGTAAACAAAGACAAAAGCCTTGCAGATTCTATATCAAGACAGAAATATCAGTATTTCTTTACTAACTTGGCAACCAGAGTGTTCTGTTCTACATCACACCAGAAGGAATATCTAAAGAATGTAGAACATCTGTTTAACTATGAATTTCTTCCATGTTCAGTTCTTTTTTGGCAGAGGTGACAAAATTTAAGCATGATAGAGGTGGTGGATTTTGGTTTGGGCTGTTTATTTAGGTAGTAAAACCTGACTGTTGGCTAAATGAGGGAATAGAGGAGAACATAAGGCCAAGGCCACAATGGGAATCAGAAGTTAGAGGCTGAGAAGAAGAAAAGGAATATGACTGGATAAGAGTAGAGAACAGGAGAAAATCAGTAATTTGCCATGGATATGAAATGGTTGTTAAATACATAAGAAAAGGTATTTATTCAGTAAATTTATCAAATGCCATTTTATGTGCCAAATATTGTGATGCAAACTGTGGATACAGAGATGAACGAAACTTGTACTCTTTCCTCAAGAAGCAATAGTTTCTTGCAGAAAGAGAGACAGTATTATTCACAACTATGTCTAACTCCCACAAGCACCATGTAAGGTGAATTAGGCCCTTTTCACAGATGAGGAAACTCAAGAACAGAAAGGTTAAAAAACATGACTAAAGATGCAAAGTTAGTAAGGAGTAGAGCTGTGCTCAAACTCAGGTCTGTCTAATGTCAAAATCTAGTTTTATTGCATTATAATGTCTCTCATATATGTCTAAAAGATAGAAAGGGGGAAAGAAAATCTGCTCCCATGGCCATACCCTGAACATTGTTATTATCCAGAACCTCTCTAACTCAGAAATCATAAACTAATGTCCTACAGAGACTACAAATATGTATGGCTATATATGTATTTATACACCTACCGCTATAGATAGATAGATAGATATAGCTGTACATGCACAAAATAACATGTATAAAAACGTTCCTTGTAACTATAAATGACTAGAAACAACCCAAATGCCAATTTTAAGAAACTGGTTACATAAACTATGCTAAAACTACATAAGAAATACTATGCAGGTGAAAAAAGAAAAGAAGGAAAAAGTTATTATGAAAACATCTCCAGGATATCTGTAAAGCTTCTGAACAGTTTAAGAAAGCGGCTTTGCTTTATTTACACAAAGAAGCACTGATGAATATACAAGAAAGTAAAATGAATAGTTCTCTACAGGGAGCAGCGGTAGGCAAGGATAGGTGCTGGTGTATGAATTTGAAATATATATCTCTTTATGAGTTATTAATAAGTAAGTGAAAAATGAACAACCTAATAGAAAATGGGCAAAGAGGTAGTTTCCATAAAAAGAAATACAAAAGGTTAATTAGCATGAAAAGATTACTGAAGTCACTTGAAATTAAGAAAGAATAGATAACAAAACATCATTTTTCATTCAAGAGCCCCGCAAAGGTGAAAAAGATTGATAATATCTAGTCTGGCAGCAATATGGAAAAATGAGCAGTCTCTACTGTAAGTAGAAATATAAGTAGATATAATCTTTTTAGAGGGAAGTCTGGCAATATGCATCACAATTTTTAATGTGTTTTTCCTTTGACCCAGCCAATTCATTTCTAGGAAATTTTCATAAGATATATTCACACAAGGGGCGCCTGGGTAGCTCAGTTGGTTAAGTGTCCAACTCTTGGTCTATGCTCAGGTAGTTTCCATAAAAAGAGACAGAACCCTGCCTTGGGCTCCCCGCTCAGTAGGGAGTCTGCTTCCCCTCCTCTCTGCTTCTGCCCCCTCCTCCTGCTCTAGCACTTTCTCTTTCTCTCTAAAACAAAAATGTCTTTTTTTTTTTTTAAGATTTTATTTATTTATTTGACAGAGAGAAATCACAAGTAGATGGAGAGGCAGGCAGAGAGAGAGAGGGAAGCAGGCTCCCCGCTGAGCAGAGAGCCCGATGCGGGACTTGATCCCAGAACCCTGAGATCATGACCCGAGCCGAAGGCAGCGGCTTAACCCACTGAGCCACCCAGGCACCCCCAAAAATGTCTTTTAAAAAAAGATATATTCACACAAATGTGACAAAATTTATGATTAATGGTGTTCATTCAGAACCCTTTATCAGAGCAAAACACTGGGGACTATTTTTTTAGAGGGGACACCTGGATATGAATGGAGGCATTTTATTTCTTTAAGGTTTATTTATTTATTTTAAAGAGAGAGAGTGTGTGTACATGAGCCAGGGGTGGGGCAGAGAAAGAGGGAGAGAGAAAATCTCAAGAAGACTCTGCCCTGATGTGGAGATCAGTCTCACCACACCAAGATCATGACCTGAACCAAAACCCAAAGTCAGACACTTAACTGACTGAGCCACCCAGGCACCCCTGAATGGACACATTTTAAATGTTCATCAATAGGAGATTGGTAAAATAAATTAAGGTATATTTAAAACAGTGAAAAACCATTCCACTGTTAGATCTGTGTATTATCACAGATCTCCAAGTGGAAAAAAGATTGTTGAACTACGACTTCATTTGTGCAAGAAAAAACTACAGTATTTCTTTTCTAGAAGTTATATATGAAACCCCCAATCTGAGATATAGTCTCTCCTGAGCCTAGGTCACGAGAATTAATTTTGGTTTCTGAGCCCTCACTATACCAGCCCTCATTGTATAGGAGCTTGAAAGAAAGTAGAACCTACGCTGTAGGATTTACATCTGCAATGAATTCCTGCCCAACTCACAAAGGGGAATATTAGAGGAGAATACTAACCCCCTGAAGTAACTAGAGGCCTGATACTCACGGGATATCCAAAGGTAGAGTTGAGTTCTCTGCTATTGGCTTGTAGATATCTCACTTGTTCTGAAAAAGAGGAAAGAAATGATGAGAAGGATAATCCTCTATGGATCAGCCTGGGATGTTGACTGCTAGTGAAGACTTCACTAGATCTTCACACTTTCTCACTGAGGAGGATTATGTCTACAAATGGGGCTTTTGTCTCTATTCGAAGAATGAAGAAATACAATAAAAATGGAAATCCTCGAGTGTTAAAGCGTTCTGGAGGCAACAGGACCAGAAATTTTCAAGGAGGTTTTTTTTTTTTATTATTATTATTTTTTATTATTATTATTTTTTTAAAGATTTATTTATTTGACAGAGAGAGAGAGAGAAAGATATCACAAGTAGGCAGCGAGGCAGGCAGAGAGAGAGAGGAAGGGAAGCAGGCTCCCTGCTGAGCAGAGAGTCCGATGTGGGGCTCGATCCCAGGACCCTGAGATCATGACCTGAGCCGAAGGCAGCGGCTTAACCCACTGAGCCACCCAGGCGCCCCAAGGAGGTTTTTTTTTTTTTTTTTTTAAATTTTATTTATTTATTTGACAGACAGAGATCACAAGCAGGCAGAGAGACAGGTAGAGAGAGAGGGGGAAGCAGGCTCCCTGCTGAGCAGAGAGCCCGATGCAGGGCTCGATCCCAGGACCCTGAGATCATGACCTGGACTGAAGGCAGAGGCTTAACCCACTGAGCCACCTAGGCACCCCTCGAGGAGTTTTGTACCATGAATGTCTCTCAGTAATAATCTTAGGTGATGTCTCCACAGACAACAGGATGGCTGTACCAACATCACTGCTAAACACAGAAACCCAGCCCTCTCCAATTAGTCAATCCCAGGACCTTATTTTAAGGTATTTGAGGTTCTTTCCAAGGCAGCTTTTCCTAAACTTGCTTAATGAAATTTAAATCAATACACCATTAATAGGCAGCTATTGTATAGAGGCCAGTGTGTTTGATCTTGTGGGGGATAAAAAGATAGATGAGTAAGACACAGTCCCTGACTTCAAGGACCTGCAGTTTGGTAGTAGTAAGCCTGATAATATAACATATGACAAAACCATCACATCAAAACACGTAAGTATTATGAACTATTACAAACAGTGAACCCAAGGCACCTGGGTGGCTCATTGGTTAAGCAATTGCTTTTAGCTCAGGTCATAATCTCAGAGTACTGGGATTGACTCCCTCATTGGGCTCCCCTGCTCTGTGGGGAGCCTGCTTCTCCTCTCCCACTGCCTGGCACTCACCCTGCTTGTGCTCTCTCTGTCAAATAAATAAAATCTTAAAAAAAAAATAGTGACCCCATTATTGTGTTATGAAATTTTTTTGTGTGTATTTCTATCTTCTATTTTTATTTTTTAAAAACATTTAAAATTTTAAATTAAGGGTGCCTGGGTGGCTCAGTGGGTTAAGCCGCTGCCTTCGGCTCGGGTCATGATCTCGGGGTCCTGGGATCAAGTCCCGCATCGGGCTCTCTGCTCGGCGGGGAGCCTGCTTCCTCCTCTCTCTCTCTCTCTGCCTCTCTGCCTACTTGTGATTTCTCTCTGTCAAATAAATAAATAAATAAATCTTTAAAAAAATTTTTTAAATTAATTTAATTAACATATAATGTATTATTGGTTTCAGAGGTACAGGCCTATGCTTCATCAGTTTTATATAATACCCAATGCTCATTACATCACATACCCTCCTTAATGTCCATCACCCAGTTACCCCCATCTCTCCACATCCCCACCCTTCCAGCAACCCTCAGCTTTTATCCTATGATTAAGAGTCTCTTATGGTTTGTCTCCTTCTCTGGTTTAGTATTGCTTTCTTTTTTCCTCTCTTTCCCTATGATCCTCTGTTTTGTTTCTTGAATTCCACATACCAGTGAGATCATATGATAATTGTCTTTCTCTGATTGACTATTTCACTTGACATAATACCCTTTAGTTCCATCCACGTCATTGCAAATGGCAAGATTTCATTTTTTAAAAAAGATTTATTTATTTATTTGACAGAGAGAAATCACAAGGAGGCAGAGAGGCAGGCAGAGAGAGAGGAGGAAGCAGGCTCCCTGCTGAGCAGAGAGTCCGATGTGGGGCTCGATCCCAGGACCCTGGGATCATGACCTGAGCCGAAGGCAGAGGCTTTAACCCACTGAGCCACCCAGGCGTCCCAAGATTTCATTTTTGATGGCTGTGTACTATTCCATTGTGTGTGTGTGTGTGTGTGTGTGTATATATATATATATATATATATATATATATATATATATACCACATCTTCTTTTTTTCCCCCCCCGTACCATTTTTTTTTAATTTTTAATTTTTTATAAGCATATAATATATTTTTATCCCCAGGATATACCACATCTTCTTTCCCATTCATCTGTCAGTGGACATCTGGACTCCTTCCATAATTTAGCTATTGTGGACACTGATGCTTAAGCATTGGGGTGCAGGTGCCCCTTCTGGTTACAATATTTATAATCTTTGGATAAATACCTAGTAGTGCAATTGCTAGATAGGAGGTTAGTTTATTTTTAACGTTTTGAGGAACCTCCATACTGTTTTCCAGAGTGGCTGCACCAGCTTGCATTCCTACCAACAGTGTAAGAGGGTTCCCCTTTCTCTGCAACCTCACCAATATCCTTTGCCCTGAGTTGTTAATTTTAGCCATGGTGAGGTTGTATCTCATTGTGGTTTTGATTTGTATTTTCCTGATGTTGACTGATGTAGAGTATTTTTTCATGTGTCTATTGGCCATCTGTATGTTTTATTTCGAGAAATGTCTGTTCATCTCTTCCGCCCATTTCTTAACTGGATTTTTTTTTTTTTTGGCTGTTGAGTTTGGTAAGTTATATAGTTAAGTATTAAGTATCTGACAAGTCATTTGTAAATATCTCTCCTATCCTACAGGCTTCCTTTTAGTTTTGTTGACTGTTTTCTTTGCTGTGCAAGTTTTTTATCCTGATTAAGTTCTAATAGTTCATTTTTGCTTTTTTTCCCCCTTGCCTTTGGAGAGGTATCTATCAAGAAGCTGCTGTTGCTGAGGTCACAGAGGTTGCTGCCTGTGATTTTGATGGTTCCCTGTCTCACATTTAGGTCTTTCATCCATTTTGAGTCTGTTTTTATGTATGGTATAAGGAAATGGTCCAGTTTCATTCTTCTACATGTGACTGTCCAATTTTCCCAATACCATTTGTTGAAAAGACGGTCTTTTCTCCATGTGAATATTTTTTCTTGCTTTGTTGAAGATTAGTTGACCATAGAGTTGAGGGTCCATTTCTGGGATCTCCATTATGTTTCATTGATCTATGTTTGTGTGTGTTTGTGACAGTACCACATTGTCTTGATGATTACAGCTTTGTAATAGAGCTTGAAGTCTGGAATTGTGATGTCTCCAGCTTTGGTTTTCTTTTTCAACATTCCTTTGGCTATTTGGAGTCTTTTCCAGTTCTATAAAAATTTTAGTTTGTTTGGTCCAGATCTGTGAAAAATGCTGATGTTATTTTGACAGGGATTGCACTGAATGTATAGATTGCTTTGGATAGCATAAACATTTTAACAATATTTGTTCTTTCTAACCATGAGTTTTTCCATTTCTTTACATGTTGCTCAATTTCTTTCATAAGTGTTCTGTAGTTTTCAAAGTACAGATCCTTTACCTCTTTGGTTAGGTTTATTCCTAGACATCTTATGGGTTTTGGTGCAATTGCAAATGGGATCGATTCCTTGATTTTTTTTCTTCTCATTGTTAGTGTATAGAAATCCAACTGACTTCTGTGCATTGATTCTATATCCTGTGACTTTGCTGAATTCCTGTATCAGTTCTAGCAAATTTTTGGTGGCATTTTTTGGGGTTTTCTATATAGAGTATCATGTCGTCTGTGAAACATGAAAATTTGACCTCTTCTTTGCCAATCTGGATGCCTTTTATTTCTTTTTCTTGTCTGATTGCTGAGGCTACGTCTTCCAATACTTGTGCAACAACAGTGGGGAGAACTGACATCCCTGCCGTGTTCCTGACCTTGGGGGAAAAACTCTCAGTTTTTCCCCACTGAGGATGCCATTTGGTATGGGTCTTTCATATATTGCTTTTATGATATTGAGGTATGTTCTCTCTAATTCTGCACAGTGGAGAGTTTTTATCAAGAAAGTATGATATATTTTGTGAAATGCCTTTTCTGCATCTATTGAGAGGATCATATGGTTCTTGTCCTTTCTTTTATTAATGTGGTATATCACATTGATTGATTGATTTGCAAATATTGAACCAACCCTGCAACCCAAGAATAAATTCCACTTGGTCATGGTGAATAATCCTTTTAACGTACTGTTGGATCCTATTAGCTAGTATCTTGGTAAGAATTTTTGCATCCATGTCTATCAGGGATATTGGTCTGTAATTCTTCTTTTTAGTGGGATCTTTGCTTGGCTTTGGGATCAAGGTAATGCCAGGCTCATAGGATGAGTTTGGACATTTTCTTTCCATTTTTATTTTCTGGAAGAGTTTCAGAAAAATAGGTATTAATTCTTCTTTAAATGTTTGGTAGAATTCCTCTGGAAAGCCTGGGAATCCTTCCTAGAACTCTTGTTAAAGGAAACTTCCCTCCCCCTCCTCAGGAGCTTTGTACTGTCACTTTGTCACTCAATAAACCTTACTTTGCTAAAGACAAAACAAAACAACACAAAACCTTGCTTTGCTGCCACGAAAAAAAAAAAAAGAAAAGAAGGAAAGAAAGAAACTAGGTTCCAAAATAAGACAGTAAAACATATATATATATATATAAATAAAATATAATAAAAATGAAACAAAAATAAAAAACATACATATTAAAAAAATAATTAAAAAGGAATTAAAAAAGAATTGAATAAATAAGAAAATAACCCCCAAAATAATACTATAAGACTATACAATAAAAATAAAAAGAATACCATACACTGTTTTCCCCAGGACCTGAAGCTTTGCAGCCTTCTGTGATCAGTAAACTTGGTGTGATCCAGTTGTTTGTGCTGGTCTTCTGGCAGAGGGGTCTGTTGACTGATTCTCAGATGGACTTGCCCTGTTGAAAATATGCCTCCCTTGCACAGAGGCTGGGCTCAGTGTAAGCAAATCTGGATTCCACTATGTAGCACTGTTTTGCTCCTGAAGGCTTTCATCACTGATGGGTGGGGTGAATATGGTGGCACCCCACTCTCTAGCCCCAAGCTAGAAGTTTGCACCCTCCATTCTTCAGTGAGCCTTCACAGAGAAGCAATCAATCACTCTTGTCTCCCTGGTTTCTGTCAGAACTCTGTGTTCATCTGCCCTGTGACTGAGATGTTTTTATCTCAGGCCTGTGACTAAATTTCAAAACCCCCAATTTTATGGATTCCTGTGGAGTAGACCTGCACTGTTCCTCCTGGGGGAGAGAGGAGGGTCTCACTACCTTCTGCCTTTTGGGGGACCCCTCCCAGGAAAGTGATTGTGCAGCGATGTAACAGTTCACAGTTCATGGCAATGTAGAGCAGAAAGACAGCGCCTAGACTTACTGTTCTCAGCCTGCTTCCCCACTCCTACATCTGCGAACTCTGCCCCACTCAGGCACCCCCCATTCTTCTTCTGACCCTGGGGTCCTGAGACAATGCTGTCACATCCTGGAATGTATCACCACCTAAGCATCTTTAAGCCAGGACACCCCCACTGTAGCAGACTTCTAAGAGTTCCAATTCTGCACTCCACTGTTTATAATACTTTGCAGTAGCCTCTGTAAGCAGACTCCCTCCTCTCTGCCATATCCTCAGCTGTGTCACCCCTGACTCAAGTCTCTGCACTTCCTACCTTCCAAAAGGTAGATGGCTTTTCTACTTGTAGACTTGCAACATTTCTTTTCTCAGATCTCTGATTGATTTCTCAGGTATTCAGAATGATTTGATAACTAGGTAGCTGTACTTGAGGGACAAGTATCCTCTTGTCCCTGCTCCTCGACTATTTTGACTCATCCTCTCCACTTTTGTTTTTTAAAAGATGGGGTGGCGGGAGGCGGGGAGGGTCTTAAGTAGGCTCTACACCTAGCATGGAGCCCAATGTGGGGCTTGATCTCACAACCTGAGATTATTACCTGAGCTGTTATCAAGAGTCAGATGTTTGGGACACCTGGGTGGCTCAGTGGGTTAAGCCTCTGCCTTCAGCTCCGGTCCTAGGATCAAGTCCCTCACTGGGTTCTCTGCTCAGCAGGGAGCCAGAATCCACCCCCCCTCTCTGCTTGCCTCTCTGCCTACTTGTGATCTCTCTCTCTGCCAAATAAATAAATAAATCTTTAAAAAGAAAGAAAAGAGGGGTGCCTGGGTGGATCAGTGGGTTAAAGCCTCTGCCTTTGGCTCAAGTCATGATCCTAGGGTCCTGGGATCGAGCCCTGCATTGGGCTCTCTGCTCAGCGACAAGCCTGCTTCCCCCAACCCTTACCTGCTTCTGTCTACTTGTGATCTCTCTGTCAAATAAATAAATAAAATCTTAAAAAAAAAAAAGAGTCAGATGCTTAACCAATTGGGCTCCCTAGGTACCACTAAATCATGTAACTTTTTAAAAATTAGCATATAATGTATTATTTACTTCAGGGGTACAGGTCTGTGAATCATCAGTCTTACACAATTCATGGCACTCACCACAGCACATACCCTCCCCAATGTCCATAACCCAGCCACCCTATCCCTTCCCTCCTAACCCCCCAGCAACCCTTAGTTTGTTTCCTGAGATTAAGAGTCTCTTATGGTTTGTCTCCCTCCCAATCCCATCTTGTTTCATTTAAATCATGTAACTTTTAATACAGGATAGCAAGTCTTTTTTCTTTTTTTTTGAATTGTGACAAACATGCTATATTAATCTAAGGTATCAACAACAGAGTGTACTGATATGGGTATTTGGGAACTGTCTGTACTACTCTGGTACTAATTCTGTAAATCTATTTATTTATTTGCTGTTTTTTAAAAATTTCTTTTCAGCTTAACAGTATTCATTGTTTTTGCACCACATCCAGTGCTCCATGAATACGTTCCCTCCTTAATACCCACCACCTGGTACCCCGACCTCCCACCCCCCGCCCCTTCAAAACCCTCAGGTTGTTTTTCAGAGTCCATAGTCTCTCATGGTTCACCTCCCCTTCCAATTTCCCCCAACTCCCTTCTCCTCTCCATCTCCCCATGTCCTCTGTGTTATTTGTTATGCTCCACAAATAAATGAAACCATATGATAATTGACTTTCTCTGGTTGACTTATTTCACTCAGCATAATCTCTTCCAGTCCCGTCCATGTTGATACAAAAGTTGGGTATTCATCCTTTCTGATGGAAGCAAGTATTTTTTTAAAAAGTCTTCTTGGCTCTTCTTCTTTCTCTTCTGATAAACTTCAGAATAATTTTGTCCAGTTTCCTCAAGACTGAGAGGCAGAGCTATCACCCCTGGGAGAAACAGTCAGGTCTGGGAAATGATACTACATTTCTCAGGAGCATAAGATCACAGACTTTTTAAAAAGTTTTCATTTTAATTCCAGTTAGTTAACATGCAGTGATATATTAGTTTCAGGCATACAATATGGTGATTAAACAATTGCATACATTATCCAATGTCATCACAACAAGTACACTCCTTAATCCCTATCACAAATTTTACCCATCCCCCTCCACCCACCTCCCCTCTGGTAACCATCAGTTTGTTCTCTACAGTTAAGAGTCTGTTGATTTATTTCTCTTTTCCCCTTTGCTTATTTGTTTCTTAAATCCCACATATGAGTGAAATCATATGGTATTTGTCTATCTCTAACTTATTTTGCTTAGCATCTCTGGCTCCAAATAGAAAAGATTTCATTGTTTTTTTTTCTAGCTGAATAATATTTCATTGTATATGTATACCACATCTTTTTTATCTATTCATCAGTTGATGGACACTTGGGCTGCTTCCATATCTTGGCTACCGTAAATAATGCTGCTATAAACAGAGGGGTACATGTGTCCTTTTGCACTGGTGTTTTTGTGTTCTTTGGATTAATAGCCAGTACTGCAATTGCTGGATGGTAGGATAGTTCTATTCTCCAGCCCCCGCCCCTTTTTAAGTAGGTTCTATGTCCAGCAGAGAGCCCAGTGCAGAGCTTGAACTCATGATCCTGAGATCAAAACCTGAGCCGAGATCAAGAGTTGGACGCTTAACTGACTGAGCCACCTAGATGCCCCAGGGTAGTTCTGTTTTTTAATTTTGAGGAACCTCCATACTGTTTTCTAGAGCAACTGGACCAGTTTGCATTCCTACCAACAGTGTAAGAGGAGTGTGTGGAGAAAAAGGTTTCTCCACATCCTCGGCAACACCTGTTGTTTAGATCGTAGACTTTTAAAATATAGCTGAGGAGATTATAAGGCAATGATAAGGCAGGGACTTTCATGGTTCTTCACATAATATCTTATTCCTCCTTTGTCCATCAACAAAAATTGCTAAAAATCAAGAAGTTATAACATGAGTAAATTTCTTATAGAAAATACCTAAGGGGCCAAAGTCTGCACATTGGGCAGTACAAAAATAGAGAATTATGAGGAAGTTCAGGGATCTGCACAAATTATAGGAAAGGCAAAACTGGGATTTTTAGTTAGTTTTACCCCAGGATTTGAGAGGTTATGCAGATTAAGTGGGATGGAGTTGACATTTTTGCACTATTAGTCCCCTACTTAGTGACATACTATATATCTCTGTGAGGAAGATAGTTTTTGGTGTATCCCTGAGAAGCCACTCTTTGGTGCATTATTATGATTTTATCTGTATAGTTATTTTGCTAGCAATACATATGAGTCTTCCTTGGCCTAGGTTTACGATCCAGCTATGCACCCCTAGAATGTTCTACCAAAATAGTGCATTTCTTTCACATTGTTTAATTCTGGTGATTACTAGATTACGTGAATGAAGATGGGTAAAGTTGAAAGGAACTGATAGGATCTTTTGTTGTGCTTGTTTCGACAAGTTAGTGGCGTATTTACAACCTTGTGATACAAGAGCTTCAGCTAACCATTATAGCTTACGTTATCTGAAGAACTGGAACATGTATGGCTCAGATAATTTAGTTGCATCTAGGATTTAGAGTTGCTACTTGGCCTATGCAATTTGTGGAGGGACTTTTCTAGGGGCCCAGATAGTTGCCTGATTAGGGCAGAGTATCAGGAGAGCATTGGTATTTCTACCAGTGTTGAATTTATTTAATCCCTGAGTAGGCTAATATACTATGTTCATACTCAATCAGCTTAGGCAATAAATAAAATCAGTCTCTCCCACGCCATTTGCCCCTCTAACTATACCCAACAACCAGCACAGCCTCTCCATTTATTAAAAAAATATGTAACTCTCCATGAAGTTCTAATATTTTCATATTGAATCTTATATTGCTTATTAAATTTAATCCTAGATATTAGTGATTATTTTTTAATTTACCAAGAATCTAATAGGTTTTTCCAGCAACTAACCTGGATGCAGGGGGCTATTCTCTCAGTCCACCAGTCCCAAGATACACATGGGAGTCCAGGCTCTGCACAACAACATAATACATACCTTCCTCTTTGAGTTTAAGAGTAAAGTAAAGCAGGTAGATCCCAAAGTTCAGAACCTGAGTTGGTGGAGACAGACTGAGACTCCAAAGTGGGGACAGGAGTAAACTTCACCTATCCTTCATCTAGTCTCTTTGATATCACATCTTCCATGAAAGAAGAGAAAGGAGAAAAGAAAATGGGATTTCCAATAGGAAGGGAAGAGGAATCAAGGCTAAAAAGTCATATTTCAGAAGATGCCTCTAAAAAAGGAAAAACAGGAATGAGAAGAAAAGTGGTTAAAATGTCAGTTGGTACAACCATTTAGGAGAAGAAGCTCAAAGTCTGAGACAGAAGACAAGCCTAACAAAAGAAAGTAGTCAGTCATGTTTGAGACAATAAAGATAGGCAGGCAGTTTTCAGACTGGATAATAAAAGATTAATTCAAGATTCACCAAAACAACCATGACAACAACAACAACGACGACAAAAACCAATTTGCTAGGGCTTGTGACTACTGTTGAGAAAAGACTGGGATGACTAATTGCTTACCCCATTACCTGTTAACTCAAAGTTTATTTCTGTTTGGCTGAAACAAGAGTGACAAAATGTGAATTATGGATGAGAAGTTAGAACTATAGAAGGCTAGAAATTAGATTAGACAAGGAGAGTCTAGAAGACAGTCTAGTTGAAGAGGTCCTGACTCTGGAATTCAAGGGTACAAATACCTACCTCAGCCTCTGGTGACTGGAAAATGCATCCATCTTTGGTAACTAAGGGTTGAGTCTACAGCCTATTGACTGAAGGCCTGGTTTCACAGGTAATTGTGTTGAGATCAGAGCTGGGCTGTGGGTGGTAAAATAATTGAACTGAAAGGGCCAGACATCTTGGTGAAGCAAGGCAACTTGGTATTATAAAATGTGAACTGGACTTGGAGTTTAAAACTATGGTAGCCTCCAATAGTGGTTAGTAACATGAGCAGTTGAGTCAGCCTGCCAAGGTTTAAATATCAGTTCCCCACTGAACCCTCCTACACTGTTGGTGGGAATGCAAGCTGGTGCAACCACTCTGGAAAACAGCATGGAGCTTCCTCAAAATGTTGAAAATAGAACTGCCCTATGACCCAGCAATTGCACTACTGGGTATTTACCCTAAAGATACAAACGTAGTAATCCAAAGGGGCACGTGCACCCGAATGTTTATAGCAGCAATGTCCACAATAGCCAAACTATGGAAAGAACCTAGATGTCCATCAACAGATGAATGGATAAAGAAGATGTGGTATATATACACAATGGAATACTATGCAGCCATCAAAAGAAACGAAATCTTGCCATTTGTGACAACATGGATGGAACTAGAGCGTATCATGCTTAGCGAAATAAGTCAAGTGGAGAAAGACAACTATCATATGATCTCCCTGATATGAGGAAGTAGTGATGCAACATGGGGGCTTAAGTGGGTAGGATAAGAATCCATGAAACAAGATGGGATCGGGAGGGAGACAAACCATAAGTGACTCTTAATCTCACGAAACAAACTGTGGGTTGCTGGGGGGAGGGGGGTTGGGAGAAGGGGGGTAGGGTTATGGACATTGGGAAGGGTATGTGCTTTTGGGTAAATTGGAAGGGGTGGTGAACCATGAGAGACTATGGACTCTGAAAAACAATCTGAGGGGTTTGAAGTGGCGGAGGGGTGGGAGGTTGGGGTACCACGTGGTGGGTATTATAGAGGGCACGGCTTGCATGGAGCACTGGGTGTGGTGAAAAAATAATGAATACTGTTTTTCTGAAAATAAATAAATTGGAAAAAAAAATATCAGTTCCCCACTTACCAGCTATGTAGCCTTGAGGAAATCACTTAACCTCTCTGAGACTCATTTTCCTCATCTATAAAATTTAAATGATAATAATATGTACTCATAAGGTTATTGTGAGGATTAATAAATTAAGGCATATACAATATCATTTTAGAACAATTCTTTTTTTTTTTTAACGATTTTATTTATTGGAGCACCTGGGTGGCTCAGTGGGTTAAAGCCTCTGCCTTTGGCTCAGGTCATGATCCCAGGGTCCTGGGATTGAGCCAGGCATCGGGCTCTCTGCTCAGCGAGGAGTCTGCTTCCTTCTCTCTCTGCCTACTTCTCCACCTACTTGTGATCTCTGTCTGTCAAATAAATAAATAAAATCTTAAAAAATTTATTTATTTATTTATTTGACACAGAGAGAGAGAGAGAGAGAGAGAGCACACACAGGGGAAAGGAAGAAGCAGACTGCCCACTGAGCAGGGAGGCCCATACTTCCTTTTGAACTTACAGCTATCTCCTGTGGATGTACAAAGCTAATCTAGTCAGTAAAGAAAGAAGGGTACAGGGACGCCTGGGTGGCTCAGTTGGTTGGATGACTGCCTTCGGCTCAGGGCGTGATCCTGGAGTCCCGGGATCGAGTCCCGCATCGGGCTCCCAGCTCCATGGGGAGTCTGCTTCGCTTTCTGACCTTCTCCTCGCTCGTGCTCTCTCTCACTGTCTCTCTCTCTCAAATAAATAAATAAAATCTTTAAAAAAAAAAAAAAGACCAGATTCTAGCAACCAACATTTAAAAAAAAAAAAAAAAGAAAGAAGGGTACAAAAGCCACAGTCTACTGAGGGGAATTCTACTCAAGCCCTTGGTGGTATGGTAGTAGAAGAGAAGTGTCAAAATAGAAGAAGCCTTTGTCTAACAGTGCTAGTATTTTGATTCAAATGCCAGGGTGAAAAAGTTAGCTCTTATTCAGTGTTGATGTAATCCAACCTAAGGTTATAAGGTTTAAAGCTATGGAAGATTGGAGATTAGTCTAGACAAGGAAATGGCAGAAACTAAAAAGGAAAATGAGCTCTGTTAAGAGGAAACTAGAGAAAGAGGCACACTGAAAAGTAAGTAACCAGTAGGAAGAAGGAGGAAGCTAGAAAAAGGGAAGAAGGCCATTGGTCAGGTGCAATCAGGTTTAGGAGGATCTCAGCAAGTATCTCCTTGCTCATAGTGGGAACTCCATCACAAATGGAATTTTCCAGCTAAGAAAGAAAAATAGTGAGATGATTTTTATGAGTACAAGTCTCTAGCAGATTAGTTAGGCCCTCTCTCCTTACACCACCAAACTCCCAACTCAATTAAGCCCACGTGCTAGTGGGAGAAACTCAGCAATGGCCCCTTGTAGTCATTCTAGATTAAAAGGTCTAGGTGATTTCACCCAAGTCACATAATGCATGTGACTAAAATTTTTCCATCTCTGAAAAGTGAGGAGAGCTGCCAGAGGAAGGATAGTTGGCCAATTTCTGTAATTTCTGGTCAGATTATTTGGCATCTTTTTACTTTAGGAATAATGGAATTTTAAAATTCCAAACAATCACAATTTATCCCTTTGTCATCAAATAGTATAATATAAAACATGGTAGCTACCAGTAGATTCAGCTAACCATATGACTTCAAGTCTTGGGTACAAACACAAAAAAATTTCTATCTCCTCTTCACAGACTGCATCATTTTTTTTAAATTTAATAATTTTTAATAAGATTTTTATTTATTTATTTGACAGAAGGAGATCACAAGTAGGCAGAGAAGCAGGCAGAGAGAGAGAGAGGAGGAAGCAGGCTCCCTACTGAGCAGAGAGCCCAATGCCGAGCTTGATCCCAGGACACTGCGATCATGACCTGAGCCGAAGGTAGAGGCTTTAACCCACTGAGCCACCCATGCACCCCCACAGACTGCATCTTTAAAATATCTGGAGTTTATCCAACGAATAATATTTCCATCTAAGGAATGGTAAGTAGAATACCTAAATGACATAGAAGAGAGTCATAACAAGAAAGCCAGAGCCTGTAGTCCTGCAGAATAAACAGTAATTCATTTGTTTTCTCATCATCATTTCATTATGTTTCAGATTAAGTCTATCCACTGTTATGTCTCATGGTTTACATTTAACTCACTTATCTTATTTATTTATAATACTGTAGTCTTCTCCCTCTAAACAAAGAGATACTTAAAGGTAGAGACTCTATCTTTCCTTTTTTTTTTTCCTTTAAATCTCTGTATCCTACTACTTAGTTCAGCAACAGGCCTTGGATTGAATGAAGATTCATTGAATGAATAAGCATACAAGTAGATGTTTAAAACATGCTTTGTTAAACGGTGGCCAGATTTCTGTCTAAACTCCTCCAATGGAGGATAATTGCCTCCTGCTTGTGGGAGTTTCTACAGAGTCACAGAACAGCTGGGCTGGAAGAGAAACCTCAGCTAATTCTTTGTTGACCTTTCTTTCTCTCTAAAGATTTTATTTATTTATTTATTTATTTTTTTATTTTTTTTTTTTTTTAAATTTTTTTTTTTCCTATTTTATTTATTAGAGAGAGACAGTGAGAGAGAGCATGAGACAGAGATAACAAGAGAAAGCATTTTTTTTTTAAGTTTTTATTTATTTATTTGAGAGAAAGTGACAGAGATAGTGAAAGCAAGCATGAGTGGCGAGGAAAGGGAGAAGTCGGCTCCCCACTGAGCAGGGAGCCCAACTCAGGGCTTGATCCTAGGACCCTGGGATCATGATGTGAGCCAAAGGCAGAGGCTTAATCAACTGAGCCACCCAGACGCCCCCTTTGTTGATCTTTCTATGCCAAGGTCAGCAAACAGGAGGATATTCAGCATGGTTGGAGAGGGTGGATAGAGCATAATATCAAAAAGAACCTGGACGGGAGGAGTCAAGATGGCGGAGAAGTAGCAGGCTGAGACTACATCAGGTAGCAAGAGATCAGCTAGATAGCTTATCAAACCATTGCAAAGACCTACAAATCCAACTGGAGATCAAAGAGAAGAACAGCAATTCTAGAAACAGAAAATCGACCACTTTCTGACAGGTAGGACCGGTGGAGAAGTGAATCCAAAGTGATGGGAAGACAGACCACAGAGGGAGGGGCCGGCTACTGGGAAACAGCAGAGCAACGGAGCACAAAATCGGGACTTTTAAAAGTCTGATCCACTGATGGACATAGCTCCAGAGGCTAAACTGTGGTGAAGCCCACGCAGGGCCAGTGTGGCCCTAGGTCCCGCAGGGTCACAGAAGGATCGGGGGTGTCTGAGTGTTGCAGAGCTCTTAGGTATTAGACCAGGGAAGTCAGCTACAGAGACAGAGCCAAGGAGTGAGCTCTCAGCTCGGCATTACCTTGAACCAGTCGCAGGCTGGGTGAGCTTGGAGTGTGGCCAGAGGCCAGGGAGACGGGAGTGATTGGGCTCTTTTCTCTGAGGATGCACTGAGGAGTGGGGCTGCGAGCTCTCGGCTCCTCTGGTCTGGAGACTGGGAGGCCGCCATTTTCAATCCCGTACTCCGGAACTCTACGGAAAGCTTTCAGGGGACAAAAGCTCCTGAAAGCGAACCTGAGTAGATTACTTAGCCCAGCCCCTGATAAGAGTGGTGCAAATCCACCTGGGGCAAAGATACTTGAGAATCACTACAACAGGCCCCTCCCCCAGAAGATCAACAAGAAATCCAGCTAAGACAAAGTTCACCTACCAAGGACAGCAGCAGAATTCCAGTGGAGGAGAAAGCAAAGCACGGAACTCATGGCTTTCTCCTCATGATTCTTTAGTCTTGAGGTTAATTTAATTTTTTTTAATTTAATTTTTTTTCTTCTGCTAATTATTTTTTAACTTTTACCCTTTTCTTTTTAAATGTTTTTTAACTAGTTTAATATATATATATTTTTTCTTTTTTATATTTTTTCTTTATTTGTTTTCTTTTTTTATTTTTTTTTTTCTGAACTTCTTTTTATCCCCTTTCTCCCTCCCACAATTTAGGGTCTCTTCTGATTTGGTTAAAGCACATTTTCCTGGGATCTTTGCCACCCTTTCAGTATTTTATTTGCTCCTTCATATACTCTTATCTGGACAAAATGACAAGGTGGAAAAACTCACCACAAAAAAAAGAACAAGAGGCAGTACTGAAGGCTGGGGACCTAATCAATACAGACATTGGTAATATGTAAGATCTAGAGTTCAGAATGATGATTCTCAAGGTTCTAGCCGGGCTCTAAAAAGGCATGGAAGATATTAGAGAAACCCTCTCTGGGAGATAAAAGCCCTTTTTGGAGAAATAAAAGAACTAAAATCTAACCAAGTTGAAATAAAAAAAGCTATTAATGAGGTGCAATAAAAAATGGAGGCTCTGACTGCTAGGATAAATGAGGCAAAGAAAGAATTAGTGATATAGAGGACCAAAAGACAGAGAATAAAGAAGCTGAGCAAAAGAGGGACAAACAGCTACTGGACCACGAGGGGAGAATTTGAGAGATAAGTGACACCATAAGACGAAACAACAATAGTAAAATTTACAAGTCTTAGCGACAAAGAGAAAATCCTGAAAGCAGCCCAGGAAAAGAAGTCTGTAACATACAATGGTAAAAATATTAGATTGGTGGCGGACTTATCCACAGAGACCTGGCAGGCCAGAAAGAACTGGCATGATATATTCAGAGCACTAAACAAGAAAAGCATGCAGCCAAGAATACTATATCCAGTTATGCTATTATTGAAAATAGAAGGAGAGATAAAAAGCTTCCAGGACAAACAAAAACTGAAAGAATTTGCAAACACCAAACCAGCTCTACAGGAAATATTGAAAGGGGTCCTCTAAGCAAAGAGAGAGCCTAAAAGTAGTAGATCAGAAAGGAACAGAGACAATATACAGTAACAGTCACCTTACAAGCAATACAATGGCACTAAATTCATATCTCTCAATAGTTACCCTGAATGTTAATGGGCTAAATGCCCCCATCAAAAGACACAAGGTATCAGAATGGATAAAAAACCAAAACCCATCAATATGTTGCCTACAAGAAACTCATTTTAGACCCGAAGACACTTCCAGATTTAAAGTGAGGGGGTGGAAAACAATTTACCATGCTAATGGACATCAGAAGAAAGCTGAGGTGGCAATCCTTATATCAGATCAATTAGATTTTAAGCCGAAGACTATAATAAGAGATGAGGAAAGACACTATATCATACTCAAAGGGTCTGTCCAACAAGAAGATCTAACAATTTTAAATATCTATGCCCCTAATGTGGGAGCAGCCAACTATATAAACCAATTAATAACAAAATCAAAGAAACACATTAACAATAATACAATAATAGTAGGGGACTTTAACACTCCCCTCACTGAAATGGACAGATCATCCAAGCAAAAGATCAGCAAGGAAATAAAGGCCTTAAATGACACACTGGACTAGACGGACATCACAGATATATTCAGAACATTTCATCCCAAAGCAACAGAATACACATTCTTCTCTAGTGCACATGGAACATTCTCCAGAATAGATCACATCCTGGGTCACAAATCAGGTCTCAACCAGTATCAAAAGATTGGGGTCATTCCCTCATATTTTCAGACCACAATGCTCTGAAGCTAGAACTCAACCACAAGAGGAAATTTGGAAAGAACACAAATACATGGAGACTAAACAGCATCCTTCTAAAGAATGAATGGGTCAACCAGGAAATTAAGGAAGATTTGAAAAAATTCATGGAAACAAAAGATAATGAAAACACAATGGTTCAAAATCTGTGGGACACAGCAAAGGCAGTCCTGAGAGGAAAATATATAGCGGCACAAGCTTTTCTCAAGAAACAAGAAAGGTCTCAGGTACACAACCTAACCCTACACCTAAAGGAGCTGGAGAAAGAACAAGAAAGAAAGCCTAAACCTAGCAGGAGAAGAGAAATAATAAAGATCAGAGCAGAAATCAATGAAATAGAAACAAACAAACAAAAAAACCCACAATAGAACAAATCAACGAAACTAGGAGCTGGTTCTTTGAAAGAATTATTAAGATTGATAAACCCCTGGCCAGACTTATAAAAAAGAAGAGAGAAAGGACCCAAATAACGTCATGAATGAAAGAGAAAAAATCACAACCAACACCAAAGAAATACAAACAATTATAAGAACATATTATGAGCAAAAATACGCCAGCAAATTTGACAATCTGGAAGAAATGGATGCATTCCTAGAGACATATAAACTACCACAACTGAACCAGGAAGAAATAGAAAACCTGAACAGACCCATAGCAGTAAGGAGATTGAAACAGTCATCAAAAATCTCCAAACAAACAAAAGCCCAGGGCCAGATGGCTTCCCGGGGGAATTCTACCAAACATTTAAAGAAGAACTAATTCCTATTCTCCTGAAACTGTTCCAAAAAATAGAAATGGAAGGAAAACTTCCAAACTCATTTTATGAGGCCAGCATCACCTTGATCCCTAAACCAGACAAAGATCCCATCAAAAAAGAGAATTACAGACCAATATCCTTAATGAACACAGATGTGAAGATTCTCACCAAAATACTAGCCAAAAGGATTCAACAGTACATTAAAAGGACTATTCACCACGACCAAGTGGAATTTATTCCAGGGCTACAAGGTTGGTTCAATATCCGCAAATCAATCAATGTGATACAACACATTAATAAAAGAAAGAACAAGAACCATACAATATTCTCAATAGATGCTGAAAAAGCATTTGACAAAGTACAGCATCCCTTCCTGATCAAAACTCTTCAAAGTATAGGGATAGAGGGCACATACCTCAATATTATCAAAGCCATCTATGAAAAACCCACCGCAAATATCATTCTCAATGGAGAAAAACTGAAAGCTTTTCCACTAACGTCAGGAACATGGCAGGGATGTATGTACATTATCACCACTGCAATTCAACATAGTACTAGAAGTCCTAGCCTCAGCAATCAGACAACCAAAAGAAATTAAAGGCATCCAAATCGGCAAAGAAGAAGTCAAACTATCACTCTTCGCAGATGATATGATACTATATGTGGAAAACCCAAAAGACTCCACTCCAAAACTGCTAGAACTTGTACAGGAATTTAGTAAAGTGTCAGGATATAAAATCAATGCACAGAAATCAGCTGCATTTCTCTACACCAACAACAATACAGAAGAAAGAGAAATTAAGGAGTCAATCCCATTTACAATTGCACCCAAACCCATAAGATACCTAGGAATAAACCTAACCAAAGACGCTAAGAACCTATACTCAGAAAACTATAAAGTACTCATGAAAGAAATCGAGGAAGACACAAAGAAATGGAAAAATGTTCCATGCTCCTGGATTGGAAGAACAAATATTGTGAAAATGTCTATGCTACCTAAAGCAATCTACACATTTAATGCAATCCCTATCAAAATCCCACCCATTTTTTTTCAAAGAAATGGAACAAATAATCCTAAAACTTATATGGAACCAGAAAAGACCTCAAATAGCCAAAGGAATATTGAAAAAGAAAGCCAAAGTTGATGGCATCACAATTCCGGACTTCAAGCTCTATTACAAAGCTGTCATCATCAAGACAGCATGGTACTGGCACAAAAACAGACACATAGATCAATGGAACAGAATAGAGAGCCCAGAAATAGACCCTCAACTCTATGGTCAACTAATCTTCGACAAAGCAGGAAAGAATGTCCAATGGAAAAAAGACAGCCTCTTCAATAAATGGTGTTGGGAAAACTGGATGGCCACATGCAGAAAAATGAAATTGGACCATTTCCTTACACCACGCATGAAAATAGACTCCAAACGGATGAAGGACCTCAATGTGAGAAAGGAATCCATCAAAATCCTTGAGGAGAACACAGGCAGCAATCTCTTGACCTCAACCACAGCAACGTCTTCCTAGGAACATCGCCAAAGGCAATGGAAGCAATGGCAAAAATGAACTATTGGGATTTTATCAAGATCAAAAGCTTTTGCACAGCAAAGGAAACAGTTAACAAAACCAAAAAGACAACTGACAGAATGGGAGAAGGTATTTGCAAATGACATATCAGATAAAGGGCTAGTGTCCAAAATCTATAAAGAACCTAGCAAACTCAACACCCAAAGAACAAAAAATCTAATCAAGAAATGGGCAGAAGACGTGAGTGTACATTTCTATGAAGACATCCAGATGGCCAACAGACACATGAAAAAGTGCTCCACATCACTCGGCATCAGGGATATACAAATCAAAAACCACAGTGAGATATCAACTCACACCAGTCAGAATGGCTAAAATTAACAAGTCAGGAAATGACAGATGCTGGCGAGGATGCAGAGAAAGGGGAACCCTCCTACACTGTTGGTGGGAATGCAAGCTGGTACAACCACTCTGGAAAACAGCATGGAGGTTCCTCAAAATGTTGAAAATAGAACTTCCCTATGACCCAGCAATTGCACTACTGGGTATTTACCCTAAAGATACAAACGTAGTGATCTGAAGGGGCACGTGTACCTGAATGTTTATAGCAGCAATGTCTACAATAGCCAAACCATGGAAAGAACCTAGATGTCCATCAACAGATGAATGGATAAAGAAGATGTGGTATATATATACAATGGAATACTACGCAGTCATCAAAAGAAATGAAATCTTGCCATTTGTGACGACGTGGATGGAACTAGAGGGTATCATGCTTAGTGAAATAAGTCATTCGGAGAAAGACAACTATCATATGATCTCCCTGATATGAGGAAGTGCAGATGCAATGTGGGGGGTTAGGGGGGTAGAAGAAGAATAAATGAAACAAGATGGGATCGGGAGGGAGACAAACCATAAGTGACTCTTAATCTCACAAAACAAACAGAGTTTCTGGGGGGAGAGGGGTCGGGAGAGGGAGGTGGGGTTATGGACACTGGGGAGGGTATGTGTTATGGAGAGTGCTGTGAAGTGTGTAAACCTGGCGATTCACAGATCTGTACCCCTCAGCAATATAAAAATACATTATATGTTTATTAAAAAAATAAAAAAATAAAGATAAAATAAATAAATAAAGAGGTAAAAATGTTGAGAACATGAAAGGCAGGGAGAAATAGAGACGTTTCACACTTTAGGAGGTTGAAGATATAATAGGAGCATGTGTTAGGAAGGGATAGTGTGCCAGAAAGGAAGAAGAGACATTGTTAGGGAAGTTAGTGAAATTTAAAAGGAGGGGACACGGGGGGGAGGGGGGTACAAGAGTCTATTAACCGAATGATAGTTTTGTATTAATGCTGCTTTCCTGACTTGGAGTGTTACATGTTAGCCAAAGTAGCAAAATGTCCTGGATGAGGAGAAATATATATTCAAGTATTTAGGGGTGATGAGATATCATGGATGCAACTTGTTCTCAAAAGTATCAAAAAATGGGGTGCATGGGTGGCTCAGACAGTTAAGCAGCTGCCTTTGGCTGTGGTCATGATCCCAGAGTGCTGAGATCCAGCCCCACATCAGGCTCCCTGATCAGCAGGGAGTCTGCTTCTCCCTCTCCCCTTTCCACACCCTCCCCTGTCTCATGCTCTTTCTCTCTCAAATAAATAAAATCTTTTAAAAAATTCTCAGAAAACAACTAATTATTATATATGTAAGAGATATGTTATATATAAATATAATATATATGGTATGTGCACACATATATGCAGATGAAGCAAATGTGTTAAGATATTAGCAATTAGAAATCTGGGTGAGGAGATTATGGATAGTCTTTGTGCTATACTTGTAATCTTTTGAAAGTTAAAAAATAAAATCAAGGGCGCCTGGGTGGCTCAGTGGGTTAAGCCGCTGCCTTCGGCTCAGGTCATGATCTCAGGGTCCTGGGATTGAGTCCCGTGTCGGGCTCTCTGCTCAGCAGGGAGCCTGCTTCCCTCTCTCTCTGCCTGCCTCTCCATCTACTTGTGATTTCTCTCTGTCAAATAAATAAATAAAATTAAAAAAATAAATAAAATCAAATTTATTTTCAACTAAAAGAAAAGAATCTGGAGAGGAAGCTCACTAAAGTCTTGAATGTTATGAAAAGTCCAGTTCTTGAGCTACTATAGCTCTTCTGTTATCTCTGCCTCTGCCTATGCTCCCCATAGCTTCACTAACTCTCCTGTCCAAGTTGAGTGAAAATAAGAGTAGAGTTACTCAAAGGACAACCAAAATAGTAATAAAAGAAAATAAAATAGTACTAAAACAAATAGAAAATCAAGATAGTAATAAAAGCAAACAAAACAAAACAAAGCACCCACCAAATCCTAATTTAGTAATAGGGTACCACAGAAGATCAGTCAGTTGGCACAGTTCAAGACATGATCAAAACTAAAGCGGGAGTGGGGGGGGGGGTGCGCTCCTGGGTGACTCAGTTGTTTAGGCATGCGACTCTTGATTTCAGCTCAGGTCATGATCTCAGGGTCATGACATCAAGCCCCATGCTGGGCCCTGTGATCATCAGGGAGGCTGCTTAAAATTCTCTCCCTTTCCCTCTGCCCCTTCCCCTACTTATCCTCTCTCAATCTCTAAAATAAATAAATAAATCTTTTTAAAAAGCCCCCAAAATCCAAACCCAAACCCAAAAAAACAAAACTAAAGGTCCTATCCACTATTCCTGTTGGAAATCTTGGGTTTCTTCCCTCTCAAGGGAGAAGCTGAAAGGAATATCCTTCATATCACTCCACATAGATGGAAGTTGGGAGTAGTGCTTTGCCATTCTGACATCATTTGGAAAGTAGAGCCAATGATTTTTTATCAATGTGGTAAAGGTAAAACTGATCATGATGAACTGCTAGATATCACTTTCAGAGTTTCCCAGTCATATAAACTTTCTTGGGATAGGAGATGAGAGGTTGGGAAACTTATAATCAAGGCCATCACTTAGAAACAAAATGCCATTCACACAAAGCTGGATCTATTAGTAAAATCCTGGTGATACTAAAGAAGCAATTTCACTCCAAGAGATTCAAAACTTAATTCTCTTTATGATTACCAGGTTTAGCAAATAAAGATACAAAACCAAAGTATGTCCTAAATATTTATATGGGACATTTTAATACTAAAAAAAATTATTTACTGAGATGCAAATTTTATTGGGAGTTGTGTACTTTATCGTGTTACCTTGCTCCTGTTACTGGGGTCAGGAAAATTCCCTATGAATTAGTTCAACTGTTGCCTTACATTTTCTAAAGAAACATAATTCTAGAAACTAGCTCTAAAAACTATAGATGTCTTTTCTATTCCAAATAACTTTATTGAGGGTGCCTGGGTGGCTCAGTGGGTTAAGACTCTGCCTTCAGCTCAGGTCATGATCTCAGGGTCCTGGGATCAAGCCCTGCATCTGGCTCTCTGCTCTGCAGGGAGACTGCTTCCTCCTCTCTCTCTCTCTCTCTCTGCCTGCCTCTCTGCCTACTTGTGATCTCTGTCAAATAAATAAATAATACCTTAAAAAATAAATAACTTTATTGAGATATACATACCATATAATTTACCTATTTATTATTTTTTTATTTTACCTTAAGATTTTATTTCTTTATTTGACAGACAGAGATCACAAGTAGGCAGAGAGGCAGGCAGAGACAGAGAGAGGGGGAAGCAGGCTCCCCACTGAGCAGAGAGCCCAATTCAGGGCTTGATCCCAGGACCCTGGGATCATGATAGCTGAAGGCTGAAGGTGCCACCCAGGTGCCCCACAAGTCACCTATTTAAAATAAAATGTACAATTCAATCGTTTGCAGTATGTTCACAGAGTTATATAATATGTCTAATTTTTGTGTTTAAATGTGGTATTGTGTAGGATTCTATTATTTTTTTTAAATTAATTTTTTATTTTCAGCATAACAGTATTCATTATTTTTGCACCACACCCAGTGCTCCATGCAATCCGTGCCCTCTATAATACCACCTCCTGGTACCCCGACCTCCCACCCCCCGCCCCTTCAAAACCCTCAGATTGTTTTTCAGAGTCCATAGTCTCTCATGGTTCACCTCCCCTTCCAATTTACCCCAACTCTCTTCTCCTCTCTAACTCCCCATGTCCTCCATGCTATTTGTTATGCTCCACAAATAAGTGAAACCAGATGATAATTGACTCTCTCTGCTTGACTTATTTCACTTAAAGCTCTGATTAATTTTCTGCTCCAAATGCCACAATATCTATGCCCCTCCTCCTTTCTATTTTTTCCTTTTTTTTTCTTTTTCTGTCCTTTCCTTTTAGTTTCTCCAAATTCCCGTCTTTTGTGATTATACTTTCTCTCTCTCTCTCTTTTTTTTAAAGATTTTATTTATTTATTTGACACAGAGAGAGGGAGATCACAAGTAGGCAGAGAGGCAGGCAGAGAGAGAGGGGGAAGCAGGCTCCCCACCAAGCAGAAAGCCCAATGCGGGGCCCAATCCCAGGACCCTGAGATTATGACCCAAGCCGAAGGCAGAGGCTCAACCCACTGAGCCACCCATGAGCCCCTACACTTTTTCTTTAATGATTTTTCAAACACCCAAAGTAACACATAAATATATTTTAAATGTAAAATTAGAAATATAAAGAAAAAAAGTTAAGTTTCCTTTCCCCTCTTTCTCCTTTTCCCAAGGAAAGCATCATTAACAGACTGGTATATACCCTTTGCATCCCTTCCTTTTCAGGGTATTTACATACAAATGCATACATATATACTTTCCAAAACAGAGGAAACTCTGTAGGCACAGTGCCAATTACAATTTAGTAGAATCATATAAGATATAACCAAAACAGTAAAGCAAGAATTCAAAATAGGATATAAGAAAGGCTTAAAATGAATTGTAGATTCAAGAAAATTGACATGATATGTTCACACAAAAGCTTATACATGAATGGTTATTGCAGTATTGTTCATAATAGCTCCAGAGGGAAAACAACCCAAATGTCTATCAACTGGTGAATGGATAAATTGTGGTATATACATACACTGGAATGGTATTCAGCCTTATAAAGGAATGGAGTACTGATACGTACTACAACATGAACCTTGAAAATAGTAAGTGAAAGAAGCCAGTCACAAAAGGCCAAAAAATCAAAATAAATATTTTTATCAAAATGAAATTTTGATTTTATTTATGCCATGTCCAGTATAGGCAAATCAAAAGAGATAAAAAGTGGTTGCTAGAGGCTGGGGAAGGCAGGAATTGGGAGTGACTGCTAATGGGTATGGGGTTTCTTTTGGGAGAGATGAAAATGTTCTAAAATTAAATTATGGTCACGTGGTACAATTCCATTAATATATATATATTTTTTAAGATTTTATTTAT
Organism: Neogale vison; assembly: GCF_020171115.1. Taxonomy (NCBI): domain Eukaryota; kingdom Metazoa; phylum Chordata; class Mammalia; order Carnivora; family Mustelidae; genus Neogale; species Neogale vison. The sequence continues at coordinate 36,107,743 of NC_058099.1, forward strand.
TTATTTTACAGAGAGAAATCACAAGTAGATGGAGAGGCAGGCAGAGAGAGAGAGAGGGAAGCAGGCTCCCTGCTGAGCAGAGAGCCTGATGCGGGGCTCAATCCCAGGACCCTGAGATCATGACCTGAGCTGAAGGCAGCGGCTTAACCCACTGAGCCACCCAGGCGCCCCTCCATTAATATATTTTAAAAGTCACTAAATTGGGGGCACTTGCGTGGCTCAGTGGGTTAAAGCCTCTGCCTTCGGCTCGGGTCATGATCTCAGGGTCCTGGGAACGAGCCCCGCATTGGGCTATCTGCTCATCAGGGAGCCTGCTTCCCCCTCTCTCTCTGCCTGCCTCTCTGCCTACTTATGATCTCTCTGTCAAATAAATAAAATCTTTTTTAAAAAATCACTAAATTCTATGCTTTAAAAGGATAATTCAATGGCATGTATGTTATATCTCAGTAAGGCTATTATTTTTAAAAACTGCAGAAGCTAAGCACTGTAAGTAATCAAGATGGAAAGACAATGCAGGGGAGGGGGCGGGGGAGGTTGGTGGCTGGAATTGCCAGAGAAGGCTTCATGGAGATAAATCTGCACTAATCTAAAAGATGAATATAGGTTCAATATAAATATAGGAGACAGGTACGTGGGCAGGAAGAAGAACCTAATGAAAAGTTTGGCACTGAGACCGGACAAGTTGTATGATAGTACAGAAGTAAGAAGAGTCTGAAGAAGGCAGGAAACAAGCCTATTAAGTCAGGGCTTTAATGTTAGGCTGATGACCTTAAAATTATTAGTAGCTGACAAGGAATCCCAGAAAGACTTTGAGCAGGGAAAAACATGATAAAATTGGAATTTCAGAAGATTAAGATGGCGGATTTACAGAGGAAGAGATTGCAGACATAACAATGATTTAAGAGATTACTGTTTAATAGTCAACTTTCAAAATGATGACAGGCTGAACTAAGAAAGTGGTAAAAAATAGAAAGGAGAAGGTAGATAAGCAAGACACTAGAACCAGTCAATATTCATTTTATGTACTGTAAGTTTTCCAACCAGAATAGGTTGATAGCCTAGAAAAGGACAGAAGCCAAATTACTGGGTTTGCCACTGTTATTTTGTTGACTCAAGCTAAAAGGCCAACATCTTGGATGGATCAATATTAATCGCTCACCACTCAAAACAGCACAAGCAATAACTCTAATGTAGTAGGTAGGATTTGCCTACTTAGGCCAGGAAAAGTGGTTTCAATTATTTTTCACTGGTAAAACTTTGGACTTTTGAAATAATCCCATTTATAAATGTTCAAGTTCTTAATTATCTTCCTGAACAACAACAACAAAAGCATCAAAGATCCTATAGATTAGATTTTTTTTTACATATTTACCTAGTGTTTACCATGCACCAGATAACTGTCCTACTGTCCTAAGTGCTTTACAAATATTACTTCATTCAGTCCTCACAACACACGAGATAGCACTGTTATTAGCCTGATTTCATAGATGAAATACTGTAGCATAGAGTATTTGAAGAGATTTGCCCAAGATAACATAGTATGTGGCAGAACTAGGATTGAGGCCTAAACAGTATGGCTCCAGAATCCATGCTCTTAACCACTATACCCCCATATGATCTTTACTTCACAGCACTTATTATCCATATAATTTGTTATTTCTCTATTTGATGTGTTATTACTTAATGGCTATCCTTCACTAAACCATAATTTCCATAAGAGCAGGGATTCTATCTAGTTTTGTTGCCATTGTATTGCCGGCATGTACCACAGTGGCTGGCATTCATTTGATGATCAATAAATATTTGTTGAGTCAGTAAATCAGTCTTTATTGATGACTGCCACTTGTTCTTTTGCATTGAATTTACTGTTCCCTCAAGTATTCTCTCCCATATTTTCTGTTCATAAGAAGATGTAGGAGAAATTGATCAGTTAACTTGTTTTCTCTAGCCTTCTTTCCTCTAGCAGTTCTGAGAGTAGGAAAGGACTCCCTGGTTTTTCCCTCAGTTGGGATATCCCTGATTTCCTCTTCCTGGAACTAAAGCCTGTGCCCTTGGGATGGAATTCTTCTTTATGGAACTACGTGCTCTTGAAATAAGTTCCCTCCAGGAATCAGACAACTGCACAATGACAGAAAGTAAAGAAGTTTAGAGAGTGACCTGAAATCAGTAACCTAATTTCATTCTCTGCACCTTCTTCATTCCTCAAAAGAAAGCTAAATATAGAACTACATTCTGGCTTGCTCTTTCAAAACTTTATGTCAGAAAAAAAACCTTTTCATGTCAGTCAGTTCTAAATATAGAACTACATTCTGGCTTCCTTTTTGAAAATTTTATGTCAGAAAAAAATTTTTCCTCATGTCAGGCTTAGGCATGATTACTCCAGCTCCCTTTAGTACTTGGATGCACCACAGGAAAGCATGGAAATGGTATGGAAATCCTAATATCATAGCCGATCTATTTGCTCCATCCACAAAGAGTCTGCAAAGGAGGACCTTATCTGTTTCAGCAACTTTTCACACTGACCACTTCTTTTTAGCAGGAGGCAGTTGTGAAGGATGAGGAGAGGAAAAGGAACACAGATCTTTCTGGTGAATTTCCAAATAAAAGTATAATATAAAATAAAAATAGATAAAAATACAAAAGAGACTGGAATTACTCACATCAGAATTCTCAGATAACCAAACAGAGGAGCTTGTACTTGTAAGGACAAAGTACTTACTTCTGCAAAGTATATTTCCTTTCCTGGTCAGTTGCTTGGTAGATTGGTGTGGTCTGACTGATAGACTGGCCAGTCAGTTTTGTCTGTCATATGTATATTAGCACGTGTACTCATGCATGCAGTAATAATTACACAGAGACTTAGATATTTACTAAGTTCACCTACCTTCACTTTGTCTGTTTTCACTTTGGCTTTCAACTAGAGACATTGCAGAATAGTACCAACTATAATTCCATGGGATTTCTGTAAAGGAAATAAAGATTCAGTATAAGAATTTCTCATGCCAATACCATTTCACTTAAACATGTGCTTAAGAAATTTGGAACTTGTTCTCTGAAATCCAAAATAATCTACCTCTAAGATACATATGCTAAATTTTAGAATTCATTTCATATGTCCTCATCTTAAAGCTATATTTTCAAAGTTTGGCAAACAGATTCCACTTTCTGGCAATCAAGTCTAGACTGATGACTACATTTTGTCAGAAAAATTATCTGTAACAGAGCATTGGAAACAGGCAAAAGAATTATTGGGTGTCTCTTAGTACAGTTTGTTTTTTTTTTTTTAAGATTTTACTTATTTGAGAAAGAGAGAGTGAGAAACAGCACGAGAGGGGAAGGGACTAGAGAGGGAAGCAGGCTCCCTACCAAGCTGGGAGCCCGATGAGGGACTCAATCCCAGGACTCTGGGATCATGATTCAAGCCAAAGGCAGTTGCCCAAACAACTGAGCCACCCAGGCATCCATCTTAGTGCAGTTCTTGATTGACATCTTAAATTTTCTATTGATGGGACTATTCTATAACTCTGTAGGCAGAGCTTACCGTGTAGATTTCTATCCCATAGAGATACAAATATTTTTTGTTTGATAAAAAAGGTAACTCCAAAGGTTATGACTTGTGCACTTTAGTACTTCAGTTAGTTTTATGTATAATTCAGAAATCTTAACTTTTCTTTATTGTATTTCCTGTAAATACTTAGCTCCTACATTTTCATTTGAACTGGTCTTAACTTATTTCTGATTACATCATTAATTAATGAATTACATAAAATGTTTGACACCTGCTCATTATATTTATATGAGTCATGTTTTTTAACCAGTTGAAAATTATACTTTATGAAACCCCATGAGTTTGCTATACAGGAAAAACTCTTCTTTCTCTTTATCCTTAACCACACTGAGAAAAGGCCAATAAAGTACATTTATTTTAATCTTTAATTAAGTTTGTGCATAATTGATCTAATATGGTATATAAGATATTAACACAAAAATACAGTGTGTGAAGAGTATATGGAAATTCTCTAGAATTTCTCTAGAAATTCTCTAGAAAAGAGTATATGGAACTAGTATACATATATACTATTAAATCTATTTAATTTCTTATAGGTCTCACAAGTCACTAAGTGTGGACAAGCCAAGACTAGAAATTTTTTTTTAAAGATTTTATTTATTTTATTTGACAGATAGAGATCACAAGTAGGCAGAGAGGCAGGCAGAGAGAGAGGGAGGAGGAAGCAGGCTCCCTGCTGAGCAGAGAGCCCGATGCGGGGCTCGATCCCAGGACCCTGGGATCATGACCTGAGGCGAAGGCAGAGGCTTTAACCCACTGAGCCACCCAGGCGCCCCAAGACTAGAAAAATTTATAGGTATTTTCATCTTAATCATCTCCCAACATGGGAGAAAATTTATAAATTTAGGGAAATGTAAAGTCTAAATAAAAGGATATTTCCAGCCAAGATCAGGAGAAACAAAACAAAACAAAAGAAAACACACAAAAACAATACACACACAGCTAGCTGGAAAACTGTGATTTGGAATAACAATTTATCTTTCAGTTCTGCTCTGTGTGAGGCCCAAGTGACCTCATTAAGGATAAAATTCATATTTCAGTAACCTAGGCAGAGTTGCAGCAAATAACTCAAATAGGGGCCAGGAAGTTACCAGCAATTAGATGTAAAACAATAGGAAATGAAATGCTGGGTACTGTGACAAACTGGAGAGTGCATGCTTCCTATAAAAGTGTCCAAATGAAAAAGAACGAAAATTAAATACTGTGCAGGCCAAACAAGATTATTTGTACTTGTTGGCTACAAGGTTTGTATCCCAACCTACTGTCTGTTTCTTCTGTCAATAGAATCTGTGTTTTCCTGTCTAATATTAGCAGTTCTAATACCACCATTCTCTAGGCATCCAGTCCTTCTGTAAGTTGCCTACATCTTCACAGTAGGCTTGGGGTTTCTACAGCTGCCAAGAAAGAAGAGCCAAGTGTGGGATGTCCTGAAGTTCTGGCTTCTCTCCATCCCCTGCAGGGCCATCAGCAGCTCTGAGAGAGTAGTCTGGCCAAATCCACACAAGGAGCATAGCTAGAAATGTCAAATGGTTATAAGGCACTTACTGGCTAGCCAGGGGCCCGAGTTACAACTGTTTAGCTAGAATCAGAACTCACCCAATCTGGTGACATTCTCTGCACACACATCACATTACATAGCAGCCAAGTGGAAAGTATATTTAAGCTGTTTACTCAGAGGAGGAAAAGAAAAAAAAAAACTTCAGAGGGGAAGAATGTCAGGGAAGGGAGAAGAAATGGAATTTGGGAGGAAAAAGGGAAGAGAGAGAGAAAAAAAGAAGAAAAGACAAGAGAAAAGAAAAAGATTAGGAGCTACAGAACCAGATTTAATTCCAGTCTGCTACTAATTAATGATAGTGTGAGCTGGGGCAAGTTATTAACTACTTAGAAATCACAGAGCCTTCCCTCAAATTTCTTCTAGACTGAGATTTTAAAAAAAGAAAGAGGAAATAAATTAGGGAGATACAGGATGTTTAAAGGCCCATGAAAGAATAAATCTGTCAGAGAGATGGAGGGTTGGGGTGTAATTATGTATTATAAACCAAGTACAGCATTAGTTTCTATTACAGGACTGATAAGAAGAGTTATGAAAGGATTAAGTTAAATAAGGTATGAAAATGTCTGCCACAGTGCTTGATTCAAAGTAGACAATCAATAAATGGTGACATTTTAAAATTTTAATATACATGCCTGCTAAATTGGTAAAAAGTTTTAAGTCTAATAATACTGTGCCAGAGGAAAAAGTAGAACCAGTGGAACACTTACATACTGTTGATGGTCTTAAAAACTGAACAAATACTTTGGGAAACAATTTAACTTTTAGAGTTGATGGGGCATTTACCCTACAATCTAGCCAGTCCATTTTATGTATACATCCTAGAGAGACTCTCATAATATGTCATATACAAGGATGTGTATGGTAGCATTCTTCCTAACAGCAAAACTGGGAACCAACCAAATAGCTACTAATGATAGAATAGAGAAGTAACCTATGGTATGTCCATATAATGGAAAGCTACATAGCAGTGAAAATGAATGAATGACAGGTAAGCACATCAACATGATTAAATCTCAGGAATATACTATTTAAGGGGGAAATTGTAAAAGAATGCATATGATAGTTCACTTACATAAAGTTAAAAATCATGCAAAACTGTATCATTAGGGACATATATTTTAAGGTAAACCTATAAAGAGAAGCAAGAGAATGAAAAGTACAAAATTCAAGATAAAAATTAGGAGAGGGTGGGAGGATGGAAAAGGCACACTGAGCTTCAAGCTACACTTGTGTTCCTGTTATTGTTACTGTTTAAACTTACATATTTATTATAAACTTTACATTTCTTCAACACATAATATTAAAAGAACTAAAAAATTAAAGTTAAATTAAATACCAAAAGAACTAAAGAAGTAAATATACCGGTCATATGAAATACCCTTCCTCTCTTATTCAGGAGAGTAATTTTTAATTTTTTAAAAAATATTTTATTTATTTATTTGACAGACAGGGATCACAAGGAGGCAGAGAGGCAGGTAGAGAGAGAGGAAGGGAAGCAGGCTCCTCGCTGAGCAGAGAGCCTGATCCCAGGGATGCTGGGCCCAATCCTAGGACCCTGGAATCATGACCCGAGCCGAAGGCAGAGGCTTTAACCCACTGAACCACCCAGGTGCCCCAGGAGAGTAATTTTTTAATAATCCTTACTGAGAGAAGAGGCCAATTTGGGTCACCACATTTAAAAGAAAAACATTTTATTTTGAGATTATTTCAAACTTCAGAAGAGCTGCAAAAATAGTATAGAGTATTTCCATATACTCTTCACACACTGTATTTTTATATTAATATTTTATATACCATATTAGAACAATTATACACTAAGAATCTTAATCTTCATATAATAATATAAACTGAAGCGATACCTGGGTGGCTCAGTCGGTTAAGCATCTGCCTTTGGTTCAGGTAATGATCTCAAGGTCCTGGGAACGAGTCCTGCATTGGGCTCCTTGCTCAGCAGGGAGCCTGCTTCTCCCTCTGCCTGCCTCTCCCCCTGCTTGTGCTCTCTCTCTTTCTCTGACAAATAAATACATGAAATCTTAAAAAAATATATAAACTGCAGTACAGAAATTTTTTTTTACCAATTATTTCCACTAAAGTCCTTTTCTTTTCTTTTCTTTTTTTTTTGGCTCCAGGACCCAATCCAGGATCCTACATTGCATTTAGCTGTATGTCTTCTTCAACTTGTGAATTATCCTGATTCTTTACTTGTTTTTCATGATCTTGACACTTTTGAAAGGTACTGATCAATTGTCTTGTAGAGTGTACCTCAACTTGGGTTTGTCTGATGTGCCCTTCTCAGTGTATGCTTTCAGGGGATATGTACTGTCATGTGTATTTCTGGTGATAATAACCTAGATTGCTTAAGATGGTGTCTGCCAGAATTCTCCACTGTAAACTTAATATTTTTCCCTTTGTAATTACTAAATATTTGGGGGTGAGACTCATTACATTTTAAAGAAGGTTGGAAAACACTGGAGATATAAGAAAAGGCATCGAAGAGAAATCAAGGAATAGCACCAGCATCTCTAATACATGGTTATAGGATCTGGGGCACCTGGGTGGCTTGGTCAGTTAAGCATCCAACTCTCGATTTCAGCTCAGGTCATGATCTCGGGGTTGTGGGATTGAGTCCATGTCAGGGCCTGAGCTGAGATCAGAGCCTGCTTAACCTTCTCTCTCCCTCTTCCTCTGCTCCCCGCTTCCCACCATTCTCACATGTTTGCTCATGTTCTCCCTCTCTCTCTCTCTCTTAAAAAAATAAAAAGACATGGTTAGAGAATCTAAAACTCTTTTTCATTTAGATATGAGAATGAAAGGTAGAAAAAACAGGTCCCACCTTCAGCTGATAATCTTTAAGCTGCCAAGTCCTTGAACTGAATCACATAACATAAAGACAACCTTACTGAAACTTGGGGTTGGGGATGGAGTATTGATCTACCAGTTTCCAGTCTTCCAACTGGCAAAATAGTACAAACCAACTTCAAGTTCCTCCAAGCCTTAACTGTGATTCTGTGCTGCCAGCATCCTGCATCCCCCCTGCCCAGTTATTATACATAAAAAATTAGTAAATTTATTAAATATAAAGGTTGGAGAAAGTCTTTAAGTTTATATTTAGCTCTGTCTGAAAACTACATAAACTATAATAAACACAATGAAGTCTGGCAGCAGCATATTTGTGATACCAGCATAGCTGATGACTCTCAGTACTATATTGTCATAGACTGCATGCATAAAATTCATAATTGGCTCTTAGTGAACAAATCTGTCTTTCAGTGAATACAGTTTTTCATCAACAAAGGAACAAACTTCTGCATGTCAGAATTTGAGGATAGGACTCTCAGAAGCAGATGTGCTCATCATCCCCTGACTAAAACTAAGACTTTTATTTCCCCCAGAGTGTCATACAAAATCATGAAAGCTTTCAGACTATTCCATTAAGGTTTCCCAGAGTGAGCTATTATATCCAACCCACAAATCCCTAGTTACTCCAGAAATCAGGCTCCCCCATTCCAATTCATATCACATGAATCTCACCAAAGCTAACAAAAAAAAATTTTTTAAAGCAATAGAAGCACATACACAATTAAAAAGGAAGTTTACCCAAATGCTTTCAAGAAGCACAGTCCAAAACCCACCAGGACTCCACATTCTTCCTTTCTTCTCAGTTACAGTCCCCGCTTCATCTGTTTATTTCAATCACAACTACTTTCTGACAGGAAAACACTTCAGGGAAACAAGGATCTTCTTTAATATTCTGGGAGGGGTAGGAGGATGTTGAAACATATATTTGTCTATGAGACCATTTAGATGACTAAATTTCCTTCTGTTTTCTAACAGGTTCTTGGCTTTGGGAACGTGCTACATTCCTTTGTTGTGGATTTTCTTTCTTTCTTTTTTTTCTCTTCTGTTTTCTCTAAATAGGGAAAGTGAAGTGAGTCTCAGTACCTTGATTTTCAACCTGCTTCTTCCAAAAGTGATTCATAGACCTTGAATAGCCTTTCAATTAACTTGGATTTGGTTTCAGGTAGTTTAAAACAAAAAAACTAAAGATTAATATAAACTTCAAATACAAAATGGGTAGAAAGAAACCTACAAAATACTATAGTTTCTTAGCTGCTGCTTCTATTTTCAAACTCCAGGTCTTCCTCAGGGTCTTTCCTCTGCTTCATGAGGGAAATGAATTGTCATGAGAATAAAGAAAAGCCCAAGTATCTTAATGAACTATGTGCTGGCCATGGGACAGAAAAGACTGGTAAGGAAGCAAATGTCTTCAGATAGTTCTTAGTAACTCCAGCTTTTGTTGGGAATCAGTGCCAAGGCCACATAGACGCCGGGCTTAGGTACATCAGGAAAGGCTATGAAGGGACCTTGAACTGTGCTTGCCCTAGCTGGAGGTTGAGTTTCATCTACAATTACACATTTTAACTTACTCAAACACTTATCCCAGGAGTATCCAGGTGATTTTCCAACCTTCTTTTGAGCAGGTGAAACTTTTTTTTTTTTTTAACTTAAAATAAAGGAAAATACCAGATAAATGTAGAGTTATTCAAGTTGAGAGAAAGGAAATGCCCTCTACTTCCTCCTTGCTCTTCTCTACCCTTAACTGTTCAGGCCCAGAGGAACCTGCCTGCTCTACATAACACCATTTGAAAACCCCTGCTATACTTTTTCTTTTTCATGAATGAGAAAGGGAAGTGATTATTATTATAGATAAGAAAATCTAGAAAAGTGAAGGTAAAAGTCATTTGCTTTAGGTGCAAATAATTTAGGAATCTAGCTTTGAATAGAACAGAGGTTTTCAAACTCCCCATTAGTCAGTGTTCTTTCTGGCCCTTGACTCCAGTTATAAAACAAATTTTATTTGTTTAAAAAGGAACATAACATCTGCTTTCTAAGATTGCATTCAACAGACATTTATTAACTACCTTTATGTGCAAAACAGTTAAGACTAAGTAAACACTAACTTACTTACATACACTAAAAGAAAAGGAAAATAAATGATCCAAAAACATATTTTACTACTTAATAAGGAGTTTACATTGTGAGACTGCAAAATTACAAGCTCAAGGAGATTATTTGGTCAGACCCAATTTTAAGCTCTAGGCAGACAAGAGAGGGTTTTTGTAGCACACAACTGCTTTATAAAACCTGCCTTCTAGATGAAGCAGATAACTCCTGAGGAAGACCCGGAGTTTGAAAATAGAAGCAGCAGCTAAGAAACTATAGTATTTTGTAGGTTTCTTTCTACCCATTGTGTTGTAGCAGTTAGGCTGACCTAAATTTAAACCCTGGAGCCAACACTTATTAACTATGTGACCTTGGGGTAATGAGAAAATCACTCTGAACTTTAGTCTTTCATCTCTCACATGAAGATAATTGCTTCACCTTAGTTGCAAAGACTATATTAAGTATATCAAGCATTTTCTACAGTGCCTTGAACATGGGCTATTCCCCAAAGCATTATTCTCCTCTCTGATGTCTGTGCGTGCTTTTCTTGAATCATGATATCAAATCCTCTCTCTGAATCTCTATACCAGACTCCTAAAACCATCTTTAGTCCCAAATCCATACTGTTAGACATTTCCTCTTAGGAAATGAATCACATAACATAAGACGTTACACATAACGTAAAGACATGTCTTTACGTAAAGACAATGACTGTCTTTATGTTATGTGATTCTTTTATGTGATTTATGTTATGTGATTTATATTATGAATCACATAATATAAAGACAATGATTGACAATTAGAATATGATTATCAAGATAATCATGCTCCAAAATGGTATTTCTTACTTTCCTGATTTTAACATATCTGTTCTTCTGTCTTACTATTCTAACTTGTTCATGAAATCTAAGAATCACCTTCAGTTCCCCATCTGATTACCTGCCAGATCCTATATATTCTATCTGAGGACCTCTTGAAGGTATTACTTCCTTTCTAATCCTGCTACTATCATCTCAGATTCCTTTTACTTTCCTTCTGGATTCAATATCCTGTTATCTGCTTCTGACTTTAATAAACTATCCGCTGTCACCTTAAAGCAGAACACTGATCATGTCTTCCTCTTGAGCAGGTCAAAACCTGCAGTGGCTCCCCATGGATTACAGAATGAAGTCCAGATACCAGCCGCACATTCAAGATGCTCTCATTTGAACCCTAACTATTCTTTCATCTTTCTTTTCCACTACTTACCTTTATTGAAATTGGCTTATGTACAATTCCCTAATTACAGCCCAGACTTTCCTCCCTCTATGCCACTACTCACACTGTCCCTCCCAAGGGTAATGCCCTTGCTCTGTATCAGTAAAAATCCTTCAAAGGTTATCTTAACAAAGACAAGCTCAAATTCCATGAATCCATGTAGTTTCTCCCTTTCTCTGATCCAGAAATAATTCCCCCACTTCTCCCAACTGCTATCTTACTTCATTGGTATAATTCTAATAATTTGTTTTTCCTTATGTTATAATTATTTCTTGAATTGTATCTCCTCTATCAGATTGACTAGTGTGAACCTGTCTAATTAATTTCTGTGTCTTCTAGAACCCTTGCATAGAGACTGGCTTCCAAGTAGGGGATTGACTGAACTTGGGGAAAAAAAAAAAAAAAGAACGAAGGCAAGCAGTAGGTAAAATTATTAAGAATATTAGCCTTTCTGAAAAATACAAGTTATAAGATGACTCTTGTGATAACTTCATCAAGACAAGTGCTATAAAGCATGCAAACACTTTGTCAGGTGATGTTTAAAATCAGCTCTGGGATCTGTACATCTCTTAGTTAAAATCAATCCAAATTAACTTAGCTTAATTATTGTAGCTGCCTTACTTTATTACAAATGTGGCAGCCTTGAAGTGGAGAGGGTCTGCAACTCACAGAATCCAAAATCATAAGTCGTGAGGAATTTTCTGGGCCCCACATGTCAGTTTTCTGCTAGTGATCTGTGCTCTACTACTCTACTTTACGGCAGAAGGCAGAATTTTCCTAATGCTACCAGGTCAACAAGCTGTGGGAGTTGAAGACACTCCAGTATTAATTAGGTTCCCTGCTCTCATGTCCCCAGGAAATGCTGGCTTTGAGACTAAACTAGGAACATACCTGGATCATAGTGCCAAATGGAGTTGTCAAGTGGTTTTCTCATATCATAAGGGGTTTTATTGGATCTAAGCAGAATCATTGAATGACCAGGGTGAACTAAATTAAACTAAGCCCAAGTAAAAATAATTACTTTCAGAATTGCTCCCCACCTCCACCAGTAATGTCTGTGCTGAGAGCTACCCTTGATCCTGGAGAGCCTCTCAGAGTTACTTTGATCCTGGAAATTACAGAATTTCACAACTAAAAAGGGACTGGGAGATACCTAATCCATCCTTCCATCCAGAGCAGTCATTCCCTGTGTTTAGCAACCCGACTAAGTCACATAAATACTTCCGTATAGAAGAAATCACTTTCTCAAGATGGTCTCTACATTTTCAGACAGCTCTACCTATAAATTCCTTTATTCGTTAAATTTCTCCTGAGTCCTATAAGCCCTGGAGGCAAGCAAGAGCCAAAAGAAAGCCTCCGTAAATTCTATCTTTATCTCTTCCCAGCTGGTGAATACTGAGATAAACACCCAGTCCTTGAGTGTGCTACTTAATATAGTATCATCCTCATCTTCCAGCATATGATAATTGTGGTAACCAAACAGGTGTTCAGGGTCCTGAGTCTTAAAATCTGGCTGATCTACTTATTTACTGAATAAGCAGCAGCCAATAAAATGATTTATGAGCACTTTACTAGTTTCTCAGCATAGATCTAGGACACTTTGGCTTTGCTGCTTAAATGCACTCCACTCCAAGCTTATCCAACTTCAAATCCTTTTAGGGATTTCAATTTTCCAATTTATCTTTAGAGATTTCCAACATAACTACTGATATTCACTCTACATATTTTCCTTCTATTCCAACAATTCCAGATCACATGGTATCACCCAGATAAAGTTGTCTAAAGCAAGGGTAACGGTTCTGACAAAAGATTGAGCAGGTGGGCAACTCCACCTAACAGAAAATCATGACAATCCCTAAATTTCAATAACTACTGATGGGTCATGCTTAGTGGTTAGTTTTATAGTTGATCTCAAGAAGCTGTGTTATGTTTGATAGGGAAGCTATAGTACCCGAAAAAGGTGTATACAGAATTGGGAAACCAGATTTTAAACATACTCACCAAGCCCTTGAAAGGCAGTTAATAAGAATCAACATTAATAAATGCTTAACCCATCTATGGAAATATTCCTAAAGTAATCTGTTTAAGAGATGATAGGGGCACGTGGGTGACTTAGTCAGTTGGGTGTCTGACCCTTGATTTTGGCTCAGGTCATGATGTTAGGGTCATGTTCCACACTGAGTGTGGAGTATGGAGCCTGCTTGGGATTCTCTCTCTCCCTCTTCCTCTGTCCCCCCCCTCCCTGCCACAAATATAAATCAATAAATAAGCAAGCTGGTAAGATTAAAGTACAGTCTAAATGCATTTCACACAGAGCTTAGGGTTCCTCCCTAGAGAGGAAGCCATGAAGTTAAAATAGAGCTAATCTAAGAGAGGCTCTACTCTTTAAAACTAATATGTTGGTCAGGAGAGAGTGAAGGAATGACAGTTTTTAGAAGAGAAAATATTGAAACATTTATCACTGTTTTCAGCCCTTGCCTAGGGAAAGGTTTCTCTCATTATAATACCTAACAGAGTTATTTGGAAAGAAATATCATTGGATATTTATCTAATATAATGATTAGAACAGAAAAGACTACGAGAGTATGTATCTTAATGTAAATACCACATAAAAACATTCAGTTCTCTTTGCTGTGATTCTGGGATCTCTAACTTGTTCTCCTGGGTAGAGCTGGCCATGAGAAAACAATGTCCTGGATGTTATTAGATTTTCCATGTTGAACTTCCAACTTAGCTGTCTTGTTGATAAATTATTCTTGCTATAAATAAAGGAGTAAATTGATCTCCTGAGACCTGGTCACTCCTAAGACAGGCTATATATTGAACTTGTGAACTTATAAAGCTTAGATTGGTGAGGACCACATCAAGATGCAGATTTGAGAGGTCCAACTCTAGCAGTCTATTGTCTCAGTCTTGTTCCTTAACCTCTTTACCATATTTTGTCAAACTAATGACTAGAGATTCATAAGATCAAAGATTTCAATCAAACCTGTTTGGACTACTCTGAATCTTATCTGTACATGAGAAGGCTGGACAAGAAAATTTCCACTGCCCCTCCCTTCCACTCTTAGGACTATTCCATGACTCTAGAAATTATAGAAATAACGAGATTTTGGTAGGTACCCAGTCATAAAATAAATTTATAATGAAATAGCCTTCCTAGATACTTATAATAATCACTTAGAAAAATAATAGAAAAAGTACCACTTAAATGGCAACAAAATTTAAAATATCTATGAATAAACCTAACAATAAATTCATTTAACAAATTAAGTCTATATGAAAAGATACAAATTTTACTGAGGGCCACAGAAGAAGACCTGAATTAGTAAAGAAATACCATGTTCCTGGATAAGGAGACTCAACACTGCAAAAATACAAATTATCCCCCAGATTAATCTACAAATCTAATGTGATCACAGTCATTATTCAATAATTGAAAAGTATAAATAATTAAAAATGTGTCTGTAAGGGGCGCCTGGGTGGCTCAGTGGGTTGAGTCACTGCCTTCGGCTCGGGTCGTGATCTCGGGGTCCTGAGATCGAGTCCCGCATCGGGCTCTCAGCTCAGCAGGGAGCCTGCTTCCTCCTCTCTCTCTCTGCCTGCCTCTCTGCCTGCTTGTGATCCCTCTCTCTGTCAAATAAATAAATAAAATCTTAAAAAAAATGTGTCTGTAAAGAGACTATTCATTCTCATTCACTACCTCTTTCTTTTTTTTTTTTTTTTAAGATTTTATTTTATTTATTTGAGAGAGAGAGACAGTGAGAGAGAGAATGAGCGAGGAGAAGGTCAGAGAGCGAAGCAGATTCCCCATGGAGCTGGGAGCCTGATGTGGGACTCGATCCCGGGACTCCAGGATCACGCCCTGAGCCGGAGGCAGTCGTTTAACCAACTGCGCCACCCAGGCGTCCCTTCACTACCTCTTTCAAACAGGATTTCCGAGAGCAGATGGAAATTCATGAGTCCTTTGAATAAAGGGAAATATCTGTATACTTTTTGAGGTCAAAACCCATAACTTACATTGTTTAAAACATCATCAAGCCTAGCGTGTGTGTGTGTGTGTGTGTGTGTATGTATATATATATATATATATATATATATATATATATATATATGATGCTGCAAACCTGGCATTCTCAGATTCAATATTTGTATATTTCAGGAGCAACTTTGAAAGCTTACAACACCTTGAAAATCACTATAGAGTGATTTTACTGAAGCATAAATCTCAATTGGATGCTCTGTGTGGGGTGCAGTACTCATTAAGGTAGTGGGTGAATGTAGCCAACTCCTTAGGATTTTCATCTCAAAGACTTTTGTCTACTTGCTATCATTTATGTAGTAATTTTCATTTATGAGCCAGAGGTTACCTATATTTTCAATTACATTTTATTTAAACTATTTTTATTCAATCATATTATATTCTATGGGAGGAATTATATATGAAAATTATATTTCACAAACAGTGATACCTGAAAATCTCATTCATTAATGGACACACATGCACACATACATGGTAGTCTGTTGGTCATATGATTCTGAAGAAACAGCAAAAGTGTGACAAGTTCAAAGTGGGTAAAAAAAAGTAGCTAGGGATAAATGTTCAAGGATAAAAAAGGAAGTGCAGATTGGAAGAGATGAAAGGAGAATGCAGAAGCTTATTATTTTTTTTAAGATTTTATTTATTTATTTGACAGACAGAGATCACAAGTAGGCAAAGAAGCAGGCAGATAGAGAGGAAGGGAAGCAGGCCCCCCGCTGAGCAGAGAGCCCGATGTGGGACTCGATCCCAGGACCCTGAGATCATGACCCAAGCCGAAGGCAGCGGCTTAACCCACTGAACCACCCAGGCGCCCCCAGAAGCTTATTGAAGTTTAAATGAAATGAATAAAATTATAAAAGAGGTTCTTAAATTCATTTAACAAATTAAGTATTACATTAAGAGCTAGGGAATATAGAAAAGAATCACACAACATCCTTCTCACTCATCCTTCACTCACAGTGAAGAAATTCACTGTCTGGTAGAGAAGACATATGAGTTAAAAATTGCTCTATAATGTAGTGGATAGTATGATAGAGGTAAGGATAGGGTGTCATGGAAGTGCAAAAGAAGAGTATCTAAACCAAATTGTGGGGATCAGGTAAAGTTTCTTGGAGCAGATCCTCTGCTGAACCTTAGAGCATAAATATAAGTTAACTTAATGAATATGTGAGACAGAATTTTCCAGGCAGGGCTGAGGAACAACATATGGAAGGTCATGGAGTGGAGGACATGGCAGAATGCCATTAAATACTTAAAAAGTTAACACAATGTTTTGAAACTTATGATTTAAAGATACATCAGTGTGAAGTGTAGTCTGACTGATGGCCAGAAAATGAGTTGAGATGCTACTACTGTAATCCAGAGGAAAAATAATAAATAGGTGAATAAATAGGCATTGGCAATGGCGAGGTTGTGAAGGGGTTACATTTGACAGTTATATGAGATAAAATTCAAGAAAGTGGAATTTATCTTGTTGAATTCACTTAAGTCCAAGATCTGGACTTCAGTTTTTAGGCTCAGAAACCTGTTTTTGGCTCTTTACTGAGAGAGAATATATAATTCAAACTAACATTAAAAAGGGGTCAGAGGCTGATGTAAAACCAGAATGCTAGATTATGATTTGCAATGAAATAGATTAACTATCATAATAATGATAATATTTGCTTTGGCATGAAATTCAGACATTTTCTCCTTGTAAAAAGATACACAGAAGAAATGAGACATAATCAGAAAGAAAGTTGTTTGATGAACTTGGAATTTGAGGTAGGGAAATTGGATGTTTCAAAGGTTTAATAGCATCAGGCCATAGATAGGAGATAGGAATATCCAACTCAGTTGGCTACATTCTTTTCCTGGGACAGCTACAACCATAGTATGCCCCTCAACGTCCTGTTTCTATATTGCTACTCTGTGCCTCTCAATGTACTGTTTCTATGTTGCTACTGCTAACCAACAGTCCTTCAACGAATATTCTTGAGATAAATATCTATTTTTTAAAAAGATTTTATTTATTTATTTGACAGGGACACACTGAGAGAGAGAACACAGCATGGGGAGTGGGAGAGGGAGAAGCAGGCTTCCTGCTGAGCAGGGAGCCTGATGTGGGGCTTGATCCCAGGACTCTGGGACCATGACCTGAGCTGAAGGCAGCCGCTTAACCGACTGAGCCACTCAGGTGCCCCTTGAGATAAATATCTTTAGTCAAGTCTTAATTTGTCCAGATTTCCTTTTTAAGGTTATTTTTGATAACTCTGCCTTGATATATATTCATGTTTCAATTTAATTCTCAGTCATAAGTCTAATTTCCCTTATTTCCAAGTTCGTAGAGATGGTAGAGTAACAACTGACCTCTCTGTCACTATTTACTTTCTACAAACTCCAGGTGAAAGTTGAAAGACAGTGAGATAGTGAGGGAAATGAGTAGGATCCAAACAAAATGTGGTTTACAAAGAGAAGGCTCCCAAACGTGCCTGGCTGGCTCAATAGATACAGAATGCAACTCTTGATCTCAGGGCTGTGAGTTAAGCCCCACGTAGGCTGTAGAGATACTTAAAACAAAACAAAACAAAAACCCAAAACAACAACAACAAATAAAGAAAAGATTCTTAAGGGCAATTAACCCTACCATAGGCTGAATATGTAAAATTCATCACTTAAATGAATCAAATCCTGACATTTTACCACTGAGCCATCTGAAGAGATTGTCTTTCATATAGTTATTTAGCCAGAATCCTTGTCAGAATATACTTTATTTATATTAACACATCTATCATTTATTTAATACCCACAATGTTCCGGTACCAGGAACTATGGGGAAAGTGGAAATTACCAACATATAATCCCTAATCTTACAGAGCTCACGATTTAGAAGGGCAGACAGACACATAAAAAAGTAATTACACAACAGTGGGATAATAGAAATAGCTTCAGTTGGAGCACAGAGGAAATAGTAATCACTTCTGTTTGGGGAAAGGCAGGATGGGGACAGTAAAGAGTTATGTCACAAAGGACATAATGCCTGTGTGTTGACTCATTATTACCAAAGTTAAACTTGGCAACTGGCTTATTGGAGAGATCTAATTGAATGGATACCTCCACACAGCAGAGGGATTTAAACCACAACTACTAACACTGATCATAAAATACCTCAAACTGTTCTAGCTTTTTCTAAAGTAATGAAGAGATCCTAAAAATTAAATCTATTAAAGTTTACTGTTTAGTTTATTAAAAGCAATAGAAACAAGTTTGATAAGGGGTACTGTAATATCAAAATCATAGATACAGGATATCATAGTTGCAAAAATGATGGGAATCCATGACACCTTATTTTCTTCATTTTCTAAGTTAATCTTTAGTCTATTAAATGTTCATTTAGTACCTACTATGTGCATTTTGCAATACATATAAAATCATCATGTTGTAGCTCTTAAACTTACACAATATTATATGTCAATTATATCCCCTCAAAGCTGGGAACAAAAAAAAAAACAAACCAACCAAACCCTACCAGTACATGTTATGGTGAGATATAAAAATGAAGACTGTGAATAGGGAAAGGAATTAGATCCAATGGTACAAATAGATATAATGCAAATGGTCATTGCCTTAAGGGAACTTGGAGGAGGGAATAGTAAACAAAATGCCAAAATGGTTTGGAGGGAAAATAGTTCTTCTAGTTAGAGAAATCAAGAAGGGTGTAATGGAGAAGATGATATTTGATCTGTGTTTTACAACAGCAGTGTAAATCTTGGTGAAGAATAAATCCAAATATTTTTTTCCATGATAATCAAATAACCTTTTTAAATAAAGATAGGTGTGTAAAGGAAAAACTTCAGCTTTTTCCCTTCCTGTATAGGGAAAACCCAGTCTTCCCTTCTGTCTCTCCTTTGAGTCATCTTTATTACTCACACAGAACACTTCACCTGACACTTTTGGTCACCAAATGTATGAGGTGGTGGTGGGGCGCTTACAATAATCAAGTCTCTGACAACACCAGCTGGGTATCCTATAATTTAAGTCAATTCTGACACTATCTACACTGATGTAGTATCAGGTAAGGTACAGCCTTATAAGACTCCCCCACTCCCCAATTTCAGACATTAAACTGTAAGTTGTGCTTCTTACCAACCACCTGTAGATCAGAGGCTCCAATGACTTTCTTCTCAGTTTCAATTAATTTTCTAGAGCAGCTCACTCAGGGAAACATTTATCGGTTTATTAAAGGCCATGAGAGAAGATGCAGATGAACAGCCAGATAAAGAGATACAGAGGGCGAGGTCTGAGAGCCTGTGAGCATCTGAGAGCCTGAGAGCAGGAGCATCCGCCACAGTGAAGTTGGGGTACAAACCCAACTCCTCATGTGGTTGCATTTGATAGCCTCGAAGCTTTCTGAACCCCACATGGAATTTTATGGAGGCTTTCTCACGTAGGCATGATCAAATATTAACTCCGTTTCCAGCCCCTCTCCACTCTCTGGAGGATGGGAGAGTGATGTAGCGCTGAAAAATTCATGTAGGCCTTACAGAAAAGACTAGACTGAACAACAACTTGAAGTGGACAAAGGAGTTACTCAAAGGCCTATCTGGAGGAGAGCGTTGCAATCGGAAGGAATAATGAATGAGACCAAAGACTGTTTAAGGAAAAGCAGGAAAGCCAGAGTGGCTGCAACAGCAAGGCAAGGAGCAGACTGGTAGGAGAGATCCGGCAAGGTAGGGGCAGAATATACACAATCTAAAAGGCCAAGCGAGGACCTCGACATTTTTTTTTTTTTAACTCAAGTATAATTAACATACAGTGTTACATTAGTTTCAGGTGTATAATGATCCAACAATTCTATACATTACTCAGTGTTCATTACTGTAAGTGTACTCTTGATCCCCTTTATCTGTTTCACCCCTCACCCCACCCACCTTCCCTCTGGCAGCCACCTGTTTGTATTTAAGAGTCCTGGGTTATTTGTTGTTGTTTGGTAAGGACCTTGGTTTTCACTGAGTGAAAATGGGAGCCACTGTATATCACTGAGGAACATGCCCTGTTTTGCCATTTATTTAGGCTATCCTTTTGTCCATCAATAGTTAAAGTTTTCTTCATATATGTTTTAAGCATTTCTTTTTATGCTTAGTCCTAGATATTTTAAGATTTTGTTGCTAATATGAATGGAATCTTTCTTGGATTATATTCTCTAATTGGCAATTGCTATTAAGCAAACTATTGAGGGGTGCCTGGTTGGCTCAGTAGGTCAAGCATCTTATTCTTGATTTCAGCTCCAGGCATGATCTCAGGGTCATGAGATCCAGTCCCGCACAGAGCAGATTCAGATACTAATAACCACCTAAGCTGGGTGTGAAGTTGGTAAACTCCTCATGAAAATTAAGAGAACTCCAGATATATAATTAATATAAAAATCAAGTTTTTCAAAGATTTACTTATTCTAGACAGAGAGCGCGTGTGTGAATGAGTAGTGGGGAAAGCAGAAGGAGAGAATCTCAAGCAAACTCCCTGCTCAGAGTGGGGCTGGATACCTCAAATTTGAGACTACGACCTGAACGGAAACCAAGAGTGCGTTGTTCAACTGACTGAGCCAACCAGGCACAACTGAAAAGGGATTTTTTGTTTTATTTATTTATTTATTTTTAGATTTTATTTATTTAGCGAGAGCATGCATATGCATGTGCATGAGCAGGGGGCAGGACAAAGGGGAGAAAGGGAGGGAAAGAATCTCAAGCAGATTCCAAGCTGCTCGAGCCCAAGCCCTGAGGATCATGACCTGAGCCAAAACTAAGAGTCTGATGCTTAACTGACAGAGCCACCCAGGTGCCCCTTTTCTGTTCTCTTAACACATCCCTCCCTATATACCGGTGCCTAAAAAAGTTCTTAAAATGTACTATAGTATGGTCTCAGGGTGTTTTTCCAAATTTTTTGTTCCAAACCTGCTCCACTGCATCCATTAGGATGGCTACTATTAAAAAAAAATAAGTATTGTTAAAGATATGGAGAAATTAGAATTCTTGTGCATTAGTGGTGGGAATGTAAAATGGTGCAGCTATCACGAAAAACAGTATGGTGAGTCCTCAAAAAATTAAAATTAGAATTACCATACAATCCAGCAATTTCACTTCTAGGCACATACCCAAAAGAACAGAAAGCTGGGGCGCCTGGATGGCTCAGTGGGTTAAGCCTCTGCCTTCGGCTCAGGTCATGGTCTTGGGGTCCTGGGATCGAGTCCCGCATCGGGCTCTCTGCTCAGCAGGCAGGGAACCTGCTTCCCCCTCTCTCTCTGCCTACTTATGATCTCTCTCTCTCTGTCAAATGAATAAATAAAATATTTAAAAAAAAAAAGAACAGAAAGCAGGGACTTGGGGTGCCCGGGTGGCTCAGTCAGTTAAGTGGCTGCCTTCAGCTCAGGTCATGATCTCAGGGTCCTAGGATCAAGTCCCACATCGAGCTCGCAGCTCAGTGGAGAACCTGCTTCTCCCTCTGCTTGCTGCTCTGCCTACTTGTGCTATCTCTCTGTCAAATAAATAAATAAAATCTAAAAAAAAAAAACCATTGAAAAAGAAAGCAGGGACTTGAAGAGGTATTTGTATACCCATGTTCATGGCACTATTCATAAAAACAAGGAACAGAAGAAACCCAAATGTCCAACAACATAATGGATAAACAAAATGTCTTATATATACATACACTGTAATTCAGTCTTAAAAAGGATATTATGACACATGCTACATCATAGATGAACACTGAGAACATTATGTTGAGTGAAATAAGCCAGTCACAGAAAAGATATACTATATGATTCCACATTTATGAGGCACCTCTAGTAGTCAAATTCATAGAGACAAAAAGAAAAATGGTAATTGCCAAGAACCAGGGGTTGGAGGAATGGTGAGTTAGTTAGTGCTTAATGGGTACAGAGTTTCAGTTTAATCAGATGAAAAGAGTTCTGAGATGAATGGTGGTAATGGTTGCCCAACAATGTGAATGGACTTAATGACACTGAACTGTACACTTAAAAATGGTTAAGATGGTAATATTCTAGGGGTGCCTGGGTGGCTCAATTCAGCTTAGGTCATGATCCTGGGCTCTGTTCAGTGGTGAGCCTGCTTCTCCCTCTCCCTCTGCCTGCCGCTCCCCCTACTTGTGTGCTCTCTCCCTCTGTCAAATAAATAAGAAAAATCTTTGTAAAAAAAGATGGTAATATTACATGTGTTTTACAAATTCTATTTTTGTTATATTAAAGAAAATTTTAAACCTGTTCCATCAATATTTGCGTGTTTCTTGTTCCCTCCTTCATTCTGTGAGGCCCAGTTTTTCCTCTGCCTAGGGCTTTGAAATCAACCTTCCTCACTGACCTTTTGTTTCCAGTGTTAACTTTTTCTAGGCCTGGAACTCCTTGAGTTCCTCAACATTCACCTTTGCCCAGATTATGGTTTGTTCCACTTTTCTTCGAGCTCTTGTCAGCCTTCTTTTTTTTTTTTTTTTTTTTTTTTTAAATCCAGTCTTGTTCCTAAGACCCCCAGCATGGGCCAGTTTCACCTCTAAAGAAAGATCTCAGAAATAAAGCACAAAATTCTAGAGTACAGACTACCTGTATTCCAGGTATAACTATGAACTTAATGCTGTTTAATATAAATTAAGAATTCACATTTATGGAGAATTGTTTGAAGGATATACTGTTTAGCCACTGCTTGGAATCAGTTTGTTTGCTTGTTTTCATTTTCTTTCCTAAGTTTATTTTTTTAGTAATCTCTACACCCAACATGGGGCTTACAACCCTAAGATCAATAGTCATATGCTCTGCCTACTGAACCAGCCAGGACCCTGCCTGTTTTTGTTTTCTGAGCCAAGGCTCAATAAAGGAGCTCTAGAAATTGTCTGTAAAAACCTCTGTGATTTTAGGGACGCCTGGGTGGCTCAGTGGGTTAAGCCTCTGCCTTCAACTCAGGTCCTGATCCCAGGGTCCTGGGATCGAGTCCCACATCAGGCTCCTTGCCGATCAAGGAGCCTGCTTCACCCTCTGCCTCTGCCTGCCTCTCTGCCTGTGCTCGTGCTCTCTCTCTCTCTCTGTCTCTCTGACTAATAAATAAATAAAATCTTTAAAAAAAAAAAAAACAAAAAACCTCTGTGATTTTAAAAGTTCTCAATATACTCTATTATTTATTCCCCCCAGAAAAAGAGTTAAGTATTTCTATATATATTCTAAAATTTGTTATTCCTTGGATTGAAACAGATCATCAAAGCCTTACCTCAACTGGAATATTCTGCCCCAAGCTCAGAATGGGTTACACTGAACAATGCTTTGGCACTATGCCAACAACTTACATGGAAGGACATTAAAAGGAAACAGTCTCAACTCTAAAAATCTGTTTAGGGAACTACCATAAAAACAAAGAGAGCAAAACAAAGATGAGCACAGATCTGCCTGGATATCTCAAGATCTTAACCAGATAATATGTCTATAAAGGCAGCAATACGCTGATGCTATCATGAGACAAGAAGAGATTATGAACAAGGCCAAGGAAAATGAAATTCCTTATGTAAGAACTGGGTCAAATGTAATGGCAGCAATAAAGGTTCTCCCTTTAGTGAGATTTGGAGAGCTACCAATGCAGATAATAATGCCAATTTTCAGGTAAATGTATATAACATTTACATATACATTGAGTATACCTAAGTTAAAGAAAGGTTCAAACTATAAAAGATATCATGTGAAATTTTTAGCAATTCTCCCTTTCCAATTTCAGGATAATTCTCTTTAATGTAACTCTCACATTCCTTGATTTAGCTAAAATCCATCTACCCATTCTTCAAAGCTCAGCTTAAAAATATATATATATATATTTATATATATTTTATATATATATAAATTTTAATTATATATTATAAATATAAATAAATGTAATTAAAATTTAAAAATTATATATATATATATGGGCTCCAATGTATTTTGGTTCCACACCCAATGAGGGACTTGAACTCATGACCCAATGATTAAGAATCTCATACTTCACTGACTGAGCCAGCTAGGTGCCCAGTCAGCTTTTAAAATTATGAAAACAAATACAGTTCAAGTCGAATTCCTTTTGTTTCACTAAAATGAAAACCACCCTCTCTCCTCAAACACACACATGCATAGCTTTTTTTTTTTTTTTTAAGATTTTATTTATTTGACAAACAGAGATCACAGGTAGGCAGAGAGGCAGGCAGAGAGAGAGGAAGGGAAGGAGGCTCCCTGCTGAGCAGAGAGCCTGATGTTGGGCTTGGTCCCAAGACTCTGGAATCAGGACCCGAGTTGAAGGCAGAGGGTTAACCCACTGAGCCACCCAGGCACCCCACATGCATAGCTCTTTTACTCTTTTTAAAATTTTTCATAAGCATATCCACACAAAACTATGACAAAAAGTTTTCCTTTTGTTGGAGGGAAACTGCCCTCTAAGAAAAACACTCAGGGGTGCCTGGGTGGCTCAGTCATTAAGTGTCTGCCCTAGTCAGGCTCCCAGCTCAGCGGGGAGACTGCTTCTCCCTCTCCAACTCCCCCTGCTTGTGTTCCATCTCTAGACTCTCTCTTCAAATAAATAAATAAAATCTTCCAAAATAATGTAATTAAAAAAAAATTTTTTTTAAACCCACTTAAACATTACTGTCTATGTGAATTAATGGGAACTAGTATCTTCAGTGGTTCTAGCCAAAGATTTTCTACAATAGTCTCAAGTTCAATTTTTAATTTTTTTTCCTCCCACCTTTGCAGCAAAAATAGTCTCAAAGCCAGGTCAGAGAAGTCAAGTCTGTGTACTCCCCTAAGAAGTTTTTTAGAGATTCAAAATTGCAAGAAGCTTCTTGGTGGACTTTAGTTCAATCATTAATGAGTGCTCTGAGAGCACAGCAACCAATTTCCTGGCTTTGTGGTTAAACATGGTACAGTATAGTAGTTAAGGAAGATGTTGACCTTGAGAATCTCACCAGATATAAGGTGAGCACTTACCTGAAATAAAACATTTTATGTATTTCATTTCAGAGAAACACCACCTAAGGATAAAACAAAAACTTATCAGTCCAGGCCCTGCTGACATAATACTTATTATTTATCAAAAGTTACTGTGTGTTGGAAACTTTACTATGTGCTTTACCAAGATCATTTTATTTAATTTTCACTAAAACCTGGGCCTAGAAATAGGATATTATTCTTTCCCACAGATGAAAAACCTGGGCCTAAGATTAAGCCTTGCTCAGGGTCATAAAATCAGAGAGCAGTAGAGGTACAGTGGGTAGATATTTGAATCCCTGCTTGCCTGGATGCTCTTTATCACAATTTTTATCCTCTCTCTTGTAGACTTCGCCACAGATGAAGAGATGGCTGTCAAGTGCATTTCTAGGGCAGTAACTGAGAACTGTGGTCAAATAGAGTAGAATGTGAAGTCTTCAATGCCCACATGCTACTCTTCGGTAGCTCTGGCACTGAGCTCAGAAGAAAATCCTCTATTCCACTATGTCTCCACATTTCAGCAGCCCCTTTTTCTTTAGACTGAGAACCTCTTAGAGCAATCATTCCCAAAAGCATGGTCCATGAACAAATTGTTTCAAAAACATGAAAAGCCTTTGAGAAAAATACAGACACCTGGCCCCTACTCTAGATGTACTGACACAGAATCTCTGGGAGGGGTGGCAACAAGAAACCCAGGAGATCTTTTTGCCTATTAAATTTTAGACTATTCATTGCCTTGCAGCAAAAGAGCTAGCGTAATCAGCAGGAGGTAAATTGAAAGCTAGCCTCCATAATAATCAGTCTGATGCTGGGTCAGATTGGTGTTAAGAAAAAGATAGGACAGAGATCTTGTGAGAAGGCATAGGGTCATAACATTGTTTTGGAGCTGAAAGAGATCTTGAAAATGGTCTATTCCAATGTTTTTCTAATAGTGTTTTATGAAGCTTTAGGAGTTCTAAAATGGGATATGAGGAAAAAAGGAGTGGCAGTCAGAGCTTAAAGTCTTAAAAAAATGACTGCAGAAGCTTTACTGGTAACCTGGAATTTTGTGTAAGACTGTACCTGAATACTAGTTTTGCTGATTTAAACAAACAAAACAAATCTTGGCTGCAAAAGAGAAGAAAAAATTCTCAAGTCCCAGCATGCATCCCAAACTAATTAAATCAAACATATGCTAGTTTGTTCCAGATAACAGCATTTTTCGATACCAAGTGATTGCAATGTATAACCAAGAGTGAGAACCACCATACCAATTTGCCCTGTGCTTCCTCGTTTGAGATAAAAGAAAATTAAGACCCAAAGAATTTAAAGGCAATCAGGATTGAAACCAGCATCTTGACTTCTAGCTCACTATACTGTGTTCTTGCCACAATCCAGAATAAACTAATTATTCCTCTAAAATTGAGGGCATATAAATCAAGATTATTATGTAACCTCACATTTACAGAGTTCTCTGGACTTTTAAAGAGTACTTTATATGTATTCTCTTTTTAGATTCTTATATACCGAGAAGTAGGCAGGGCAAAACTATATCTGTCTCAGAATGAGGAAAACAGAGGTCAGTTAAGATAACAAAGTGGCTTAGAACCCTAACCCTAACTAATTAATCTTCTAACTTCTGAATTAAGTAAATCCAATTTGGCAAGTGTTTGTGTGCCTAGTATGTGTTAAAACATGGTCAAAGGTAAGACATCATCCATGCCCTCAATTAGTGTACAATCCTCTTAGAAAAACAGAAATAACTAAAATCCTGTGCAGTATGGCTTATCCCTTGGACTAGCAGAAGCTGAAAACACTGCCTGATTGCCCTTGATAACAAAATCCAATTCTCTTCAAATTCAGTCTGTGGCTTCTACTTTCTTTCTGACTATGGCAACTAATGTTAGGGAACTCAAAGGACTTGTATATAGCTATTGCATCTCTAGGCAAGGCCACGTAGCTGAAAAATGTCTTGATGGGGTAGAGAAGAGAGAAGAAGGGTGCAATTTCAGTGAGGTTCATTTCATAATCTCTGAAGCCAAGGCTATGACTTAGCAAAAGACTGGGAGGTCCCAAAATAAAGGACTGGATGGATAAGAAAGAATATTCACATAAATAATTATTTCCTTTTCCAATGCATTTTAATAGCTTGACAGTTTGTAATTTATGTTGAAGATAAATACTATACACCAAGGAGGAAAATAACATGTAGGGAATAGTATTTGTATTAGTAATCAGAGTGGTGGAGAAGGTCACAGATAGACAAGAATGTTCAGTCAAGTTTTTTCATGAGGAACTCATCAGACATTGCAAAATGTTGCCATCCATATTTTACCAAATAAAAGATAATGAAAGAACCAGGACACCATGTTTTATTTATAAACTGAAACAAGTTGGCCAGGAATGGTCTATCACAGTTGTTCTCAAACTTTAATTTTCATCAGAATCACCTGGAAGGCTGGGTCCCATGAGTTTCTGATTCACCAGGTCTGAGGTAAGGCCCAACAATTTACATTTCTTGCAAATTCAGGTGATGCTGATGCTGATGCTGTTGGTTCCGATCCCGTACTTTGAGAACTACTGGTTTATCATAAAGTCCACAATGTACTAGATAACACAGGCATTCACACATGCTTGTTGCAAATTATGACAACTTAGTCAATTCTCTATTGTTGCCCTTGTAAATGATACTCTCCAATACCTAATGGCCAAAAATAAGATTAAATCAGGAAGAAGTTAGGGTAAGCCACTTAATTAGACCA
Source organism: Neogale vison (assembly GCF_020171115.1). Taxonomy (NCBI): domain Eukaryota; kingdom Metazoa; phylum Chordata; class Mammalia; order Carnivora; family Mustelidae; genus Neogale; species Neogale vison. The sequence continues at coordinate 36,135,832 of NC_058099.1, forward strand.
TCTATTTAAAAGTACAAACGAATGAGTTTATGAAATGAATGTTTGGGTATTTGACAAAGGCAACAAGTGAGGTATATGCAACAACTAGGAAATGACATCGCCCTTTAAAAGCCTTTAATCTTGAAGAAGACATCAACTTTATTTCTTGTATTTAAGAGAAGACCCTTTGGACTTCTCACTTTCTTAAATATTACCCAAGGTCCTATCCTCATTCTTTTCTCATTACTCACTTTCCCTGAGTTTTCTTAATCACTTCCACACCCCCCAACACCAGCTTCATATACTATATACATCATTTCTTAGTAACTCTGTTAAGGTTAAGAAATTCCTTTGGGAATCTGATTAAGGCCCTTTCTTCATAAAAATAAACATACACACTGGGGCACCTGGGTGGTTTAGTCAGTTAAGCATCTGCCTTCTGCTCAAGTCATGATCTCAAGGTCCTAGGAATTGAGTCCTGCTCAGTGGGGAGTCTGCCTCTCCCTCTGTCCACCCCCCACCCCCGCCTTGTGTGCTCTTTCTCTCTCTCAAATAAATACATAAAATCTTAAAAAAAAATAAACATACACACCTATATACATTTTACATCCAATTCAAGATGAGATTTTTTTCATTCAAGTCCATAGGCCCCAGATTAAGAACTCCTTAAGTACTAATGATTCCAAAATCTATATCCTTCAGTCTGAATTTTTATTTTGAGCTTCAGTATTACATATCCAAAGAGCTACTTAACATCTGTTTTTGGATGTCACACAAGTCTATAAATCTACAGGTATTGAGGAATGATTGCTTAATCTGAATGGGGTTTCCTTTTGGGGTGATGAAAAGGGTCTGGAATAAGCATTACTGATGGTTGTAAAATACTGTGAATATACTTAATGTCACTGAATTGTGGTTAAATTTTATATGGTTAAAGTAGTAAGTTTCACATAATGCGTATTTTCCCACAATTAAAAAAAATCTACATTTACAAAACTGAAATAATCTCTATTCCTCATCTCTCACACACCTAGAAGCTGTGCTTTCTCTTGTATTTCCGGTCTTTGAATATCAGTTACTAGTCTAACCATTCACCTAGTGGCCCAAGCCAGAAACCTGAGTCATCTTTGACAATGTTCTCTTTCACTGTCCCATTTGAAATTAATTAGGAAGTTCTGTTTCCTCCCTCATTAATAAAGAGTAAACTCGGGATAGCATCTACTTCTTCTATCCTCAAAAGCTTCTACCTAAGTTCAGGCCACTGTTACTAACTGCAGAGTCTCCACTGTTGTACCTTCCCCGCCCTTCACAGAATCCTCACAATCATCCTGGGACAAAGGCATTACTATCCTCATTTCACAGCTAAGGAGACTAAGACTTAAAGTGGATTTTGAATTTGAACTTAGGTAATTCTTAGTAAGAGTTCAGAGTGGTGACTTTTCCTTCCCTAGATCCCTTGTATGCTGGTTATTCTGTGTACTGTGTCTTCCCCTACCAGATTCCCTCTGCCCTATTTGGGAAGATGACCTCTCTGAACTACATCATTCAGACTACCTTACCCCTAGGCTTGTTTGGATTTTGCCAATAGAAAGTACTAGCTGGAGACATGAGAGCAGGAAGAAAGAAAGATTAGAGTATTTTATTTCTTTACTTCATTTCTGCTTATAGCAACTGCTTAGCCCTTCTGGCCACAGCTCTTATCAGGCAGTCGTCTTCCAGATTGTAGCTGTAGGTGGTCTCTAGTAACAACACTCCTTCCCCTTTCCCCTGGGGCCTAGGAGTCCCACTAACTTGCCACTGTTGATGTGTTTCAACATTTCTTTCTAGTTCCTGTGAATACTGATCGTACTTCTGTAAACAATCCGTTGGTTAAACTCTTCATTTAAACCCTTTTGAGGGCGCCTGGGTGGCTCAGTTGGTTAAGCCGCTGCCTTTGGCTCAGGTCATGATCTCAGGGTCCTGCGATCGAGTCCTGCATCGGGCTCTCTGCTCAGCAGGGAGCCTGCTTCCTCCTCTCTCTCTGCCTGCCTCTCTGCCTACTTGTAATCTCTCTCTGTCAAATAAATAAATAAAATCTTAAAAAATAAAAAAAATTTTAAAAAACCCTTTTGAATGCACCAGCTATTTTTCTGCAAGGATTCTGACTGATAAACTAGGAAAACAAAACAAAAAAATGGCATGTTGTTGCACTTCGATTCATTCAATTTCTAATATCTTTAATATTAAAGAAGGAGTCTCCTTTTCCTCTGATCTAAAGTTTTCCATCCTCCCTGGTCTTCCAAGAAGCTTCTCTAAAATACTGTTACCTACAAAAAAACACTGTTGTTGCCACTATTGTGCCATGTGGCATATCTAGTGTGACATTAGTACTCTATTGTCCTATAGTTCTATGATCATTCAGTTCTGTCAGTCTGATCATCCCTGCAGGGCAATAAGCTCTTAGCAGTAGGGAACTTCAGCAATTAGAATCTCTAATGACAAACATATTTTAGAAGGAAATGTAAAGGTTTCCTTGTCTAACTTCTTTATTTTATAGATGTGGTTTAGTTTTACACAGCTACAGAATAGTGGCAAACCCAAACCCATCATCTAGATTCTTCCTATTGTTTCACACGCTGTGATACTGCACTGGGTATGCAATATGCTAATGACTCCTACTTAAATTTTTTCAGTTTTTGTTTTGTTCAATGCTAAGCCATGTACCTAGACAACTATCCAGCATACAGGATGTGCCCAGCAAGTATTTGCTCATTTTGAACCTGTGATGCAAGACTAATTCCTTAGAAGTTAATCAGAATTCAGAGGATCATTATAATAGTAATCCCCTATATACCTAGAGAAAGTGTATAGTTTAAAGTGCTTTCACATTTAAATGAGCCCATTTGCTCCCTCTGAGGTAGACATGGCAGGAATTATTAGTCTATTTTAACAGATGCAGGAAACTGAGCCTCTGAGAAGTTAAAAAGCAAGGTCCCTTTATTAGTATGTAGTAGAGCTGATACCAATATTCATGTTTTTTTACTTCCACTTCAATACCATTTCCATTATTCCATGTTGCTTCTTCAGCTTTGCTATTCCGCTTCTAGGTATAGCAGTTTCATTCATGGAGTGAGTCTGAATATTCACAATAAATAGGTAAATAAATAAATAAATAGGTAGATCATATACTTGTGTTCAAAGAAGTGATTTTGCTCTTTTAAAAATCCACTATTGGGTCACCTGGATGATTGGTTAAACAAAGGATTCTTGGCTTCTGCTCAGATCATGATCTCAGAGTCATGAGACTGAGCTCCATGTCAGGCTCTGCTCTCAGTGAAGAGTTTGCTTGAGATTCTCTCCTTCTGCCCTTCCTGCTCATGTTCTCCCTCTAAGATAAATAAACCTTTTAAAAAATCCATCATTAAAGGTACTTCTATTCTACTTCTGATTAGATAAAGCCTGCAGATTATCACCATTTTTCTTTCTTTTTAAGATTTTATTTATTTATTTGACACAGAGAAAGAGAAAATGAGATAGAGGACAAGAAGGGGTAGTGGCAGGCAGAAGGAGAGGGAGAAGCAGCCTCCCTGAGCAGGGAGCCCAATACGGGGCTCGATCCCAGGACCCTGAGGTCATGAGCCACAGGCAGATGTTTAACCGACTGAGTCACCCAGGCACCCCAGATTATCACCATTCTTGATTATTATGAGGCCTGTTATTTCCCTGAGGGAGGAAAGAAGGTTACCATCCGTATGCTTTGGAACAAGGGAGATAGCACTTTTGAGTCATGACTTCCTGTACAGATCTCTTACACTTCCTGTACAGCTGGGCCCTTATAAAACTAGGTCTTCAAGGAGAAACAAGTAACCTCTTGTCCTTGGCCTGACCTCATCAGAGAGGGGCTGTGCACACTGGCTTTCTTCAAGATCAAATGCACCGGAAAGCTACTTAAAATATTTTGATTGAATTCTCTTACCGCAAAGACTTTGGTACAGATTTCACCCTGGGTTTTAGGTATTAGGACGATTTCTGATCCTAATCGAACACTGCAGAAACCAAAAAGAATCTAAACATATTAGCCATCTTCTTTGGATTTCAATTTCCACTAAAAGCTCAGAGTGTTGACTCAAAAAATGACCCAAATTAAAGTCCTACATCTTCACAACAGGGGCACAAACTCAAATGCCTACCAGATGCCAGGCAAATAAAGCAAAGCTCACTGTAAGTAAACAAAGAGTAATGGAGTCTGTAATGAACTATAGTAAATTAACAGTTCCTTTTCAGTTCCAACCACCAGTTGCTTTGTGAGAATATGAGTTAAAAGTTAACAGACCTCCTTAAAAAAAAAAAAAAGGCTGTAAATCTGCATTGTTAAAATGTGAAATCTGGTTTTAAATAGCTACTAATTCAAATTTGCAAGGCTGTTGCAAGCCGTGGGTAGCCAGCCAGAGTTGGACTTTTCTTTATGGAGTAGGTCTCCTGTGCCATATGAGCGAATAACAAATGTGCCACTTTCAAGTCAAATGTAGTATAAGATCTATGCTTTTTTCGGTGAATCTGGATATTGCTGGAGAAATGGACAAACTCCGTGAGTTAATAGAATGAGCCTTAGCTAGGAGTTTGGGGGTATCTGTTTCAAGAGGTAACTGGGTAAATGTGTCCATCACATACTTTGGGAAGTATGTGGTGGGGAATAAAAATACCCTTAGCTAGGTATTCAGGCAAACTTATCTTCTCTGGAGTGTCTGGGAAACCCTTATCTATACTCAAGTATGGGGAGGGGGGGCAATAACCTCGAGGAGTATCGGGAGAACAGTTTACAAGAAAGTATGAGGATAGACAGGTATTAGCGGGAAGTACACACAGCTGTACCCCAGTCAGGTAGTCTCTTCAGGGTTAGTCTCTTCAGTGTTGGGAGGGAGAAGGCAATAACCTCTCCTCCGGCGCCACCTTCGGGCGCTTCTTGCTCACCATTGCCGAGCGACCGTCAACTTCACCGATCTCCATCTTAACGCTTTCTGCGCAGGCGCCCTAGGGCCCAGGGTAGGGTTTAGGGCGGAGTCCCGCCTCTGACCACGCCCCTCCTCACAAGCACCCCCCCCCAACCACGCCCCTCTTCTCAGGAGCCCGCCAACTGCCCCTCCCGCCTTGGTTTCCCAAAGCAGTCCTGTAGCTGTTGGCAAGGCTCTAAGCTCCTGACGCTGGGGAATACAGATGAAATACTCAGACCCTGCCTTTGGGTAGATCGCAGACTTTTGAAGAAGACAAACAAGTAAATTATAACTTTTTAAGTGCTGTGTGAAGGGGTTCAGGGTTGGTTGGGTCCTAAAGGCTGCCATGAAGTAGCAGAACCTAGGCGGCCATGGAAAAGCCTGCAGGCCATTCCAGGAAGGGGGAACAGAATGTGCAAAGGCACAGAAGGGTAGGAGTGCAGTGTGCATGTAGGGTTGGAACTACAGGGAAGAGCTTTAGAACAGCTAGCTACAGGATGGATGGTAGGGGGGTGTCCTGGAGGATCTTAGAATTTCAGCCCAAAGGCTATGATAGGTAACTACTGAATAGTTTTAACAGGAGAGAGACTTACCAGAGTATGTGAAGAGGGCTGGGGCAGAACGGAGGCAGGTGATTATCACAGTAATATCCAAATAAGAGGAACTAAAAGCCACTATTCCATTTGTGGTACTGGGAACTGAGGTAAGACAATGGATTCAACAGGTAAGTTTAAGGCAGAAATGACAGAGCACAAATGGCTTCCAGAAGAAGGAGGAAGTTTTAAAAATGACTGAGGAACTGAATTGTAAGGATTTATTTAGCAAGCAGATGGAAATGAGGAACTGGAAGGCTGGAGTTAATTCCCTATCCTACGCTCCCACTCAGCTCCCACCCTACGAGGGTTAAGAAACTAGGTAAGCACTTTTTTGTGTCAGCTTCTCTGATCTCCCTGCCAAGAGGCCTCATTTTACCTTGTTTCTTCCAATATAGGAGGAGACTTTTTACTCCAGCTTTATTTCCTTGAATCTTCACAAATGAAAGTCCAATTTCTACTCTTAGGCCTATTCCTTTGTCCTGTACATGGCAGCCTTAGCCCTCTAGCAATCCCCAGAAACACACCCTTACCTTGTCCTCACAACATGGACTAGTTTATACTACTAGCACATGACATCTCCTACTCTTCTGGACCTTCTGCAGGAAGCTGATACCTTGGGTCCCCATGACTCTGTTACTGGATTGGTAGTCTCAGGTCAAGGCCAAGATGCTAGCCCACATTACCTGCTTTACTGCTTGGTGCTTACCCAGAGCTGTTTTATGTTGTTGGGGAGAATAGGCAGCAAAGAGTCAGGTAAGAAATTTACCATTATACAGGCTTACACAGGATAGTTATTTCTATAGCTTTCCACACCTTAACAGAATTACCGGACCCCAGAGGCTGCGCTAAGATAATTTATTACAGACTAGCCAAAAATGTCCTGTGACAATGGCACATACAGTAGTTAACAACAGCAAAGATGCTTAGTTTCTTGTTACATGTAATGGCTGGTACAGCTGTGGATAACACCGAGTCCTCAGGAGGTCCAGGAGGCTGCTACCAAGGATATCCAAGAACCATGTCACTTCTCTGATCAAGGGCTGAGAAGTTCATATGACCTTCTAAAAGAGAATTTGTCTTTGACTTCCCAAGGAATGTTGATGGCCCCTCCATCCAGCCTGTACAGAGGGATCATAGTCCAAGCTCCTTCTGTAGGGTTGAACATCTGTGAGGCAAACAGCAGCTGACCTAGATGAAAGGGAGTGAGGCCAAAGACTAGATTCCTTCTGCAAAGGAGAGGACAACCAGAAGGCAGTAGCCATAGGCGAAGAGGACTCCTTCTAGACTGGTTTCTACAATTTTTGGCTTTGTTCAGAGTCTATCCAAGAAGAAAATACAGCCCTCTTTCCTGGATCCTTCAACTAGCCCTCAGGTGCACACACACAGGAATAGCCTCTCATGTTCTGAAACATCATTGTTCCCCTTCCTACATGAGTGAAGGAGGGGGAATCCTGGGCAGATGGCCTACAGTGCTAGGGTTCCAAAGAATATTCTGCTCAGGGCTCTGAAGTATCATATGAACCTCATTCTACTCATGACATATTTTGGGGAAAAGATTAGCACAGCTCATTTCTAGAAGGTATCTTGTTCAGGCTCAAAGCCTTGTTTTCATGGAGCCACACAAAACCAGTGGATCCTGCTCAAGGGAGACTCTAAATTCTCCTCTGTACATTCCTGCCCTGGCCATACTCCAATCCAGACTATAGGGCTCAGCAACACCCTGAGGCTCAACTGACTATTTAGCTAACCAGATACATGCTCCAGGCTCTCTAAATTTGTTCTTCTAATGGTTGATATGTATGGGTCTAGCTGGATAAGGTGTGGCATGGAGAGGGGTGTCTACAAAGAATGGCTGATACTCTCAGAAATGTCTGTCCCTCCCTTTATGGAAAACTTCTCTATGCAGTAATACCCACAGCTCAGCTCCTAGCACCATAGACCTGCTGGTCAGGGATTCATGACCCTTTCTGTGAAAAGCCATACTTTCATCACCTCAATTTTTCTTTTAATATCCTCAAACTGAAGGAGTCAGCCTCTCAACTATGAGGACCTTAAGCTGGCTACATAGTAACTCTCACTGGCACTGATTTGTGGAACTGATGCCATCTGGTTGGCACAGGAACCTAGGTGCTCAGCTCTCCTCTTCTATGGAACGAGACTCCGATTTGAGCTTCACAAACTCTCGAGCCACTTCGTCATTGCTCCTCTGAGATAGAATCCGGAGAATAGTCATGCCTGTCTCATCCATGTGGATCTTCCGGCCCAAGGGGCACCAGCAAGCACAGCTGCCCTTAGCTGCCACATCCCTCAGAGGCATCACAGCCAGCCCCAAAACACGATCCTCACGGGCAAAGCAGTAATCCTTCACACATATTTGCAACTCATAGGCTTCTGGTCCCTCTTCATTTCCCAGGAGGCTGTGAGCACAGGGTGGGTGGAAGGGAGAAAGCCAGAGCTGAAAGAGTCTTCAGATGAATTTACTCCAGCCACCATCCAACCCATTCCCTCCTCTTCCCTCCCAAGTCTTACCTCCCAGCTCACCCCCACCCCAGAGTCCTAGAGGTCCCCTACCCCGTAACTCACAAGTGAAATGTCTCATTGTACTTGGGGGCCCAGTTGTTGCTCTTTGATTTGGTTGTGAACTTCCTCTTCTTGTCACTTTGGTGTGGGCCAACCATGGTCACTTCCACAAAGGGCCGGAACATACCTGCTGTCTGCCACTTGAGGTCATTGGCTGCTACCACTGCCCAAACAAAGGAAGTCTGTGAGGGATCCCACCATGTGTTCCCAGTTCTTGAGCCCCCAGGTGGCAATCCCCTTGGAGGAAGGCTAAGTTGGAGGACTGAGATAAAGCAGCCCCTGCCTTCAATTGATGAGGCTAGTGCATAAGAAACGGTCTACAACTTGTAAGTCTGTGCCACTCACCTTTCACTGTGACCTTGTGCTCCCCAGTTCCAGGATGTGTAAACAAGTCCACCTGAATGGACACTTCTCCCACAGGATCATCTACACCAGACCCTGAAGGACAGATGGACAGTTGGTCCCTCACTGAAGAACACTAAGACTTTAGGCCTAATTATCACAGGTAAAACTGAGGAGTTAGGAGGCCACCACCTTATATCCTTAAGTCTGAAGCAATCACCCAAAGTAGTCATGGGGAAGTAAGCAATGGGAGAAGGGAAAGCAAGGGGATAAAGAATGAAGTTGTGTATTAAAATACATTAAGGTAATGACATCTTAGGTGAAATGTTCCAAAAATGCACTGGGAACCTCTCAGGTGCCCCAAACCTCTCTTATCTCCCAGGCTGAAGAATTTTTCATTGAAAGATATTAGAGAGAAGGACAGCATTGCCACCTTTTATTTTTGTCTGGGAATTATGGCCACCCCACAGTGTCTCAATGGAACAATGTGGGTCCCTTCTAGCTAAAAATACTCTCCACTCTCCCACCTATCCTTGGATTCCAGGACGTCCCTGGTTGGGAGGCTGCCCTGCTCAGACTTTGTCCTATTCATACCTGGACCCCTCCACAAGTCCCAGTCTCTGGCCAGTTTGTAGGCTCCCCTCAGAAGAGGTCTCACTATTTTGATAAAATACCGGTACACTGCACCCCAGATAAAACCCTGTCCTCAAGTGGAGGGGTGGGGGAATCCTGAGGACAGAACTACTGTCAACCCCTTCTCAGACTGTATGAATACAACACTCATCTCTGAGACTTGGGATAGAGCTTCTGAACTTTGACACATAGCTCCCCTACTGCTAGCCTAAGCAGCAGCTCATTCTAGTTCATAGGGAAAAGTGTTAGCCTATGTTAGATTCACATGTGCAAGGTATACAACATACCCTTTTCCGGCCGAATGTCCTCATTAGCTGTAAACCTAATACCTTTCCCATCATGCACTGAGTGAGAACAGGCAAGTCAAGAAGTAGTAGCAGCAGCAGGACAGAGAAAGAATAATCAGTTAGAGGTCTAAGGTGTTAACAGCCATCTGGAGCAACTCTACACATATTTTGAGGGATCACAAAGTTGAGGTGGAGAGAGAAGTCAAAGAGCTGGGGTCAATGCCTCAGTGCTCCAAATTAGACTTCATGGGTCAAAAATCAACCAGATCATGGGGGAAAAGCAAAAGAACATACAGAGAGAAGGTATTTGAGACCATCAGGCCAGGAAAGAGAGATGTTGTAGGCTTTAATTTCCTAGGCCTTAAATGATAAAACAATGGGTACAAAAGGTATACACACACACTTGGATCCTCCCTGCAGTACCCGCCCTTGCTCTTATCACATACGTGCCCATTTCAGCCCTTCCTCATCTTTACATCTAGCTTAAAGTTCAGGATTTCTAAAAAGTCTTTCTGGATTAACTCAGATCCTCCCTGATGTTACAGGTCTTTCCATGTACAGCTCTTTAAAAGATCTCCCTGCCCCCTTGAGCAAGGCTCATAACTCCTTTGCTCTCTCTTCTTCCCATCCTGGACTTGAAATAAGAACAGGTGTGGACTTGTAGCAGTGCTACAAGTCCCTTGCATCTTTTCACCTTCTATCAATTCTAGTCTAACTGCTTAGATCCCTCTTCCCCTTCTGGTCATCTCTGCGCTCTGAATCCACAGCCTAGGAAAGCCTAAATTCTCCCACTCCCGCCATCGGATTCACTTGGCATCACACCCACAGTTCCCCAGATGAAATAATAAATGTGCCTGAAAGTCTTTTCTGGGAGGGCCCTGATTCAGGGCTAGGGGCTGAATTTCAGTCTGAACCATCTCTAGGTAGATGTGTTTTGTTTATAGATGTGTTTTATAGAGGCGCCTGCTTAAAGACAGGGAGGGGTTCTAAGGACTGGAAGTCACTGGGAGAAAACCAGCTACCTGGGCCCCTAGGCATAAATGAACATCACCCATGAGGCTGGAACCTCAGCTATGCACAGAGCCCCAAGATCCACATCCTCTCTTCAACTGCTCCCACAGTTTGCCTCTCCTAGTCCTTTTTCTCATCCACACTAGACAATCTGTAGTCTTTTGCTTTCTCTCTCCAGGACAACTTCCAACAAGATTCCCAAAGCTATGAGTTTTCATGAGTGTCTCAATCACTCATTCTCCAGGCTTCCTGACAGATACTTCCTAACAGACAGGGTGCACTCCTTGATAAACATGCACTAGCTCGGCAATGTCTGAAAGAAGAATCTCAGGCACATTTCCCAGGTTCCTGTCATTTTCCTGTCTGGTATGGGTATGGTGTGGGGGTGAGTACTGGGGTCCCTCAAGAAATCCTGGGATCTGAATTTGATAGGCTCTCTGGAGAAGTACCTGGATCCTTTCTAAGGACTGGAAGCTAGTGACTCCCTAGAGGCAGAAATGTATCAAGGAATGGAGATAGGGACCCAAAGCCCTTGGGCCTTACCTTGGGCAGTCTGTGAGCGCACAAAGGTTTTGATGAGTGTGTCGGTGGTCTGCGTGTACAGAGATAGGGCATAGCGTAGGGACTGCAGATCTGGGCTCTTCTCCAGGAAGGTTTTCTTCAGCCCATTACCTCCTGCATGAAAATATTGCTGAAAAACAAAAGAATACCTGCTATAGCCTCCTCCCCTTATAAAGAGGCAGCTTTCCACACTGTCCTCAGAGAAAATCCTATCTGAGCAGAAGCTCAACGAAGATGCCAAAAGAGGATGATGAGGACAGTAAGCCATTCAATAGACAACAAGATCAGGAATAACATGCAGAGTCACAATCTCTCAGGTGAAGAGTTATTATTTGTGTAGGAGCAGTGAAGGATGGTGACATTCCTGGATGCGGGTCTTTGAAGTATGAATCTATCCAGACAAGCAAAGATATGGAATAGAAGCATTTCAGGCAGAGAATTGCCAGAAGTGCTCTTTTACCCCTCTGAACTCTTATTAGAGAACATTATCCTTTAACATAATTCTCCCAACTGCCCCATATCACAGTTTATGTGTACCTGCCTTATTGTAGCCTTACCAAATATAAGCCTCTTAAAGCTAGGAACTATATCTGATTTTCTCTGTATCCTTCATGCACAGTGTCCTCTGCACATGTTGGCTGGCTGAATGAAGGAATGGGTAGTAGAAAGCCCAAATAAATTTATATATAAGTGGAAGAGGGAAATTTCTGCCAGATCTGGGGTATGAGGATCTGAAAGATTGATTCGCAGTGGAAAATATTCAGGAATGGCAATGAGGAACTAAGTAGACTGAACTATACTCAAAACCCAGGAATAAGTGCTCTGGGTCTGTGGCAAGTCATCTGAGAGCATAAAGGAGGTAACTTTTGGTTGCTCCCAAGCAGAAATATGGATATAACAGAGAAAGTAACAAACATAAAAAATCACTCTCTTCTGGATGTGGAGTGGCAAGAGCCCAGGGGACATCAGTTTGGCAGAGTGGAACACCAGGAACATGAAGTATGACTGGAGAAGAGGCAGGTCTCCACCTTGATGGTGTCCAGAGCAAGGTCAAGGACGGCACACTGCTTTGGAGTGAGACTCCGGGTTTCCTCTCGTACCATGTGGTCCTGGAACCCCAGAGAAAGCAATAGCATCAGGACAGCTTGGGGCTGCCATGACAGTCTTTCCCCATCTGCCAGCTTATATTACATGTTCCTCTCATTCTTTTCCTCTTCCATCTCCAAAGCTCAAATATTTTTCCTCCTAGCATCCTGTCACCCCCAGCCTCAGAAGGACCCCATACATCCACAGTACCTTGAGTTTGGAAAGATGGCTCAGCTCCTTGGCAGCGGTGAAGATTAGCTGGGTGCCCTGGGCAGAGAGGGGATCGGTCAAAAGCAGAGGACTCCAAACTTGATCAGGAAGTGTGGAGCAAGATAGAGGAGACAGCAGGAGGAAGTGGAAGGGGAGCGTCCTTACCGTCTGGTCAGTGAGTGGAGGCAGAACAATCATCCTTTCCATTGTGTTCATCACCACCCGCCAGAGCTCCTTTAGTACACGCTTCAGGACTGTCTTCTCACACACAGTGGCAAAGAGTGTGAGGCTGTGGGCCCATGTAACAGGTAAGACTAGAGCTAGAATTTGAGAGCCCCTTTCCCTGAGAGGCTTCTCCATGTGATTGCCTCTGCCTTGCCTGTCCCACAGGAGCTGAGTGCTGTACTCACTTGCCATCCAGGAAGTCCATGAGAGGCCGGAGCACACTATCTGCATCCTGAGCCACTGAAGCCCTGGCGTTGGGGGATGCATTCCCTGGGCCCCGAACCTGGCCCAGGATGTCAGCCATTTGTCGAACACACTCATCAATCCGCACCTGAAAACTACACATGTGCCCGCAGTGCAGCCCTCCCCTGCCCAAACACGCACTTGTCCTTGGAGCAACACCAGCTACTCAGTCCCACTCCAGCATACTCCTGGTGCAGCTCCAACAGGGACAGCCAACAGGAGGGGAGGAAAGATCCACATGCCTGCAGCTGGATGGAGGGTGTGGGGCAGGGGCTTTGGGACTGGCCAGGGGCCATACCTGGCTCTTATGGCTGTATGCTTGGGGCCACTGACCTGTTTCCAAATACCATGCTGAGTTCATCCAAAACCGTATTCAGTTTCACCTGCAGCTCCTTCAAACTGTCTGCAGCTTCAGGGTCCAACTGTATCCACAGAAAGTATGCTTGGCTGAGCTGGTTTTTGTACACTTTTCTTCCCTCCTGCACCCCTTAAACCCTCCGTCAGAAGGCCTTTACCTCAGTGTCTATTTAAATCCCTCAGCTTAAACCAGCCCAGACCCTAAGCTAAATTGCTGGCGTATACCTAGTCAGGAGATGGTAGAGTTCTATGGCCAGGGAGCTAAGAAACAAAGGGGAAGTACAGCAACCCCACACCCTGAGACCTACCTCCTTGCCTCCCATGGCCTCAAACATTTTCTCCAGCTGGACCCTCAGTTGCTGCATGTTGTTCATCAGGATGCAGGGCTTTGGGGAAGATGGAGCTGTTGAGTCTTGACTTCTTTTGGCACAGGACCTATCAGACTAAGGTTTCTCTCTCATACGACTCCAAAAATGATACGGAATTTACAACACATATTATATGCATCTCTTCCTAAGTACTGAGATCTGGAACCAATTCAGACAGTTCTCCTTGAACAAAGACTAGGAGCAAACGTTTCCATTTTTAAGCAGGTTGGTAGGCCTCAGGTGTTCATGGCACTATTCTTTTAACTTTTTGAATGTCTTATTTTTTTTTTTAAAGATTTTATTTATTTGACAGACAGAGATCACAAATAGGCAGAGAGGCAGATAGAGAGAGAGGGAAGCAGGCTCCCCGCTGAGCAGAGAGCCCGACTCCGGGCTTGATCCCAGGACCCTGGGACCATGACCTGAGCCGAAAGCAGAGGCATTAACCCACTGAGCCACCCAGGTGCCCCCCCCTTTTTAAGAAAGATTAAATAAAGCTCTAGCTTAATAGAAAATTAAGTACCAAATGGAGGCTCAGACGAACTCCTAGTCAAGTTCTTCTTATTTTGTGTCATAATCTCAAAAGAAGCCCTACTGGAATCAAGTCAGGAGCATCACCCCCACCCTCGGTCCGAGGATAGCCTCAAAAGCAAGGATTCAGATGTCTTCCACTCTCTTCTCTAGGCTCCCAGGACCTGACCCTCACCATTTTCTCCTTTGTGCAATAATCTGGGAAGCTCTTTGATAAGATGTTTGCATATTGCATCAGCACCTTCCCGATGGTCTGAAAACAAAAAAGAAAAAGAGAAAAGGAAAGGAAAGGGAACGCTTAGCTTTCCCTACACAGATCTTGCCTGAGATCATACCTGTCATCCCAGAACAACAATAGGGAGGTAGAGCGGAATCTCATAGTAAGGGACAAAGCTCCCTCTCAACCCCAGAAACAAGCAAATGAGAACGGGGTGACTTTACTGGAAGGCCACCACAGAGGGGAATTGAGCTCAGACCTGTGATGAGGCTGTGAGCATAGTAAAGGCAAATGGAAGGGAAAAGGGAGGGTTATGGTCACCTTAGCAAATCTTCTCATGTAGTGGGCAAGGATGCTGGGGTCTGGGCATTCCAGCTTCCGGATGATTTCAAAGCTCTGGTTTAGCTGTGTGAAGACATCCACCACAGAGCAGGAAAAGAGTGCATGCTCTGATGTCTGCTGGAACTAAGAAAAGCCAACAATAGGATTGTCATCTTCAGCCACTACCTTTTCCCAAGTGTGCAGGGTTCAAAAGGGCTCCTGCTGCCTAGCAGGGGAGGCTCTTTGGCCTTCCTTATGAACTCTACAGGGAAGAAACTAAAGCCCTGGAACTTTTTTTTTTTTTAAAGATTTTATTTATTTATTTGACAGAGAGTTATCACAAGTAGCAGAGAGGCAGGCAGAGAGAGAGAGGGAAGCAGGCTCCCTGCTGAGCAGAGAGCCCTATGTGGGACTCGATCCCAGGACACCGAGATCATGACCCAAGCCAAAGATAGCATAAAGCCCTGGAACTTTTGCTGGCAGCTGAATGCTGGGTCACCTGGCCTGACCCAAGTGCAGTCCAAGGCTCCAACTTACCCCATCCTTCTTATCTCGTTCCAGGGCCCCACGCAGGAATTCCAGGGACACATCCTCATTTTCATCCAGCCATTGCAGGACAAACTGTTCAAACCACCTGCAGCCAGGCAGGAGAATTGGGGGTTAGAGCCAGTGGTTGGCATATGCCATGTGCTTAACAGCTCCACCAGACTAGGGTCTTCTAGAAGATAGGGCACAGTTTGATGCTTTTCCCTTTCTACAACAGAGCCTAGAACTGGCAGTCTCAAGACTGGCTTGCTGAACTGAAATGAAGACATAGGTCCTGCCCACCCCCTAAGTTGGAGGGACCCCTTCCCTTTCCCATGTAGTGCCCACATGATGACTCACACTGGGTACTCAGGCACCTGCCCCTGGAGGGCAGGCAGATCTCGCACATATTCATTGTGGAGCCACTTCACCTTGAAGTGTAGGTTCATGTAGTCAGCACTCTTACACAGCCGGTCTTTCTCATGCTCTAGAGGTGGGGAAGGAAGCTGAATCAGGTCCCAGCAGCAGAGGCCATGGTTCCTGAGCTTTCCCAAAGCAGCAGATGCGTCCAGGCAGCTCTATCAGAAGTCTTAAAACAAGGGTGATTCCCAACCACTTCCTCACAACCATCTCCCCCTGCCAGTACTCTGTTCTCCAAGAGCCTGGTCCAAATCTTTTAGAGACTAAGCCAAACTCCCAGATGGAAGTCTTGCTCTAGCTTCTAGAAGTGTCAACTGAGATACTGGCATCTGATGAAGAGGAGGAGGAAGAGATGTGGGTGCTAATGTTGATTAGTGGAGAGGCTGCCCAGGACTAGTGAGGGATGGTGGTTTCCTAGGCCTTCTCTAATCCTAGCAGCTGGGCCATTCCCTCAGATCAGCTTAGATGAAGCGATGAGCAGCTACACACAGCATGAATGAGTCAATGACAACTACAGAGATAGGGAAAACCACAGTTGGCTGACAGAAAAAGCAGTTAAGCAGCCAGAGTGTAACAGCATCTTAAGGTAAACTAAAGTGCCCCAGAATATAGTTGAGACACAGAAAATGAACTGTCTGAGAAGTATGCAAATAAGAATAGTCAGTTTGGAAACCACAGGAACACAGCAGATGAAAGGGCTATTATGCTGTAAAAAATGAGATGCTTATTATGGACTTTTGAGGTCATCTAACTGAATCTTCAGAGCCTTCTGGAGAATCCAGGATAAACACCACCCCTGCACCAGGCACTGGCTACATCGACAGGTTCTCTTCATCCATCCCCTTTATAAATAAAAAATTAATTTGAAATAATAAAATTGAACAATGTGCTTACATATAACATAATGGGGAAAAAGCAGGCAAATGGGGGAAGAGTAACGAGTAACAGAGAAAGGAAGCTCAGGGTCCTTGTGACCTCTACTGCTCAACTTTGAGTTGCTATGGGTGATGCTCCTCCACATCAAAGCAGAAATCCAATCTGGGGCGGTTGGCCCTTGTGAATTAGTATAACAGACCCTTGTGGAGGAAATGGGAGCTTGGGATTCAGCCACAAAATGCTCCTAGTCCCAGGAAAGTTCATCTCCTGGCACGGCAGGCAGCACCACCTCTGGGGTCATCGGAGAGACTTCTCAGGGCTTGCCCCTTCTCTTCCACCCCACACTCTGCTATCCTTAAACCAGTGCATGAACCTAGAGACATAAAAATGTACCATGAGGAGGACTGTCTTTCCTTCCTGTTCAGTAACCCACTAGAAGTGGAGGCAGTACTGCTCCATCACTCCTCAAACTCCCTAACTGCTTTCTTCTAGGGATCTTCAAGCTACTGTATTTATATAATTCTCCCTTTCTCTATCAATCCCTTATCTGTACTCTGATCCCCAAGCTCAATTTCAGTATTAATTTCTGTAGTACAGAAACTAACAGGATGACTGCTGAAACAGTGGTCACCCTTTATTCTAACAAGTCCCATGGAGTCAAGCCCCGATAAAGTTGCATGAGGTTGTTGAGATAGAAGTACAGGGATGGTTAGTCTCTCATAAAGGGTTACTGAGTCTCTAAATCTTCTCCTGCCCCTGATTTCCACATCCCTCCTTCCACGTATCTTTCATCTTTGGAGTTCTTTCAACCTCATGATTTCAATTATTCAGCTTGCTGCTATCTCCCCCAAATCTCTCTTTGGTTCTGGTACTGTCTGTCTAAGGCCCTGCTGGCCATTTCACTTTGCCAGAGTTTAACTCTAGTCCCCATCTTTCACAATTTAGTATCTCAGCTGAAGCTGAACTGAGTACACACACTAATTGTAGCCTCTTGTTCAATGATGAGCATCATCATCTACCTTCTTCCTCTTTAGTCACGTATTTGTCAAATTCATCAAAACATAGTGTTTTTATTTTATGTATGTAAATTATACTTCAATAAAACTGACTTTAAAAAATTGGGTGAATGACACCATTTTCACAGTTGGAGTCAACACTATCCTTTTATCATCCAGGTCCCCAAACTCCTCCCCTTGTCTTACCCTCCACATTCTGACAGTCATGAAGTCCTGTTACAACTTCCTTCCAGTGGTTATCGAAACTCATTATTCCCTCTCCAATTCTGTACTCTAACCCCAACCCCTCAGCCCTAAATTACTACAACATCATCTGCAGTCCCTATGTCTAGTGTCTCCTTGTTCTAGCTGTCCTATTTTCCCCTAACGTGAACTCTTATAAAAATGCTGGGTGATATACTCAACTAATGGATCAATGAACATATCAAAAACTAATGATGTACTGTACCTTGGCTAGTTGAATTTAAGTTTAAAAAATGCCGTTTTGCAGGGTGCTTGGGTGACTCAGCTGGTTAAATGTCTGACTCTTGGTTTTAGCTCAGCTCATGATCTTAGGGTTGTCAGATGGAGCCCTGCATCAGGTTTTGCACGGTGTGTGGATCCTGCTTAAGATCCTCTTTCTCGGTGAACCATGAGAGACTATGGACTCTGAAAAACAATCTGAGGGGTTTGAAGTGGTGGGGGGGTGGGAGGTTGGGGTACCAGGTGGTGGGTATTATAGAGGGCACAGCTTGCATGGAGCACTGGGTGTGGTGAAAAAATAATGAATACTGTTTTTCTGAAAATAAATAAATTGGAAAAAAAAAAAAAAAAGATCCTCTTTCTCGGGACGCCTGGGTGGCTCAGTTGGTTGAGCGGCTGCCTTCGGCTCAGGTCATGATCCCAGCGTCCTGGGATCGAGTCCCACATCGGGCTCCTTGCTCGGCGGGGAGCCTGCTTCTCCCTCTGCCTCTGCCTGCCATTCTGTCTGCCTGTGCTCGCTCTCTTCCCCCCTCTCTCTTTGATAAATAAATAAAAAATCTTAAAAAAAAAAAAAAAGATCCTCTTTCTCCCTCTCCCTTTGCCCCTTCCCACTCACTCACAAGCTCTCACTCTTCCTCTCTTTCTCTCTCTTAAAAAAAAAATAAAAGGCTACTCTGCTTGTACTGCATCTATGCTCATGAGCCTATGGGGTTTCTTACTGTCTTTAATAAGATTTATTCAGTGCCAAGTTAAATGCCAAGCAGTATCCTAAGTGTGTTACACATTATTTCATCAGCTCAATGAAACAGATGCTATTATCACTCCCGTTTTATGGATAAGAAAATGCAAGCTCACAAAAATTGGTCTAAAAACACAATGCTGGGGCGCCTGGGTGGCTCAGTGGGTTAAAGCCTCTGCCTTTGGCTCCGGTCATGATCCCAGGGTCCTGGGATCAAGCCCCGCATCTGGCTCTCTGCTCCACAGGGAGCCTGCTTCCTCCTCTCTCTCTCTCTGCCTGCCTGCCTATTTGCGATCTCTTTCTGTCAAATAAATAAATAAAAATCTTAAAAATAAATAAATAAAAATAAAAACACAATGCTGATTAGGTCGTGAAAGTGAGATTTGAAACCAGGTTAACATTACTTCTCTCTCTCTTTTTTTTTTCAATTTATTTATTTTCAGAAAAATAGTATTCATTATTTTTTCACCACACCCAGTGCTCCATGCAATCCGTGCCCTCTATAATACCCACCACCTGGTACCCCAACCTCCCACCCCCCCCCCCCCGCCACTTCAAACCCCTCAGATTGTTTTTCAGAGTCCATAGTCTCTCATGATTCACCTCCCCTTCCAATTTACCCCAACTCCCTTTTCCTCTCTAACACCCCTTGTCCTCCATGCTATTTGTTATGCTCCACAAATAAGTGAAACCATATGATAATTGACTCTCTCTGATTGACTTATTTCACTCAGTATAATCTCTTCCAGTCCCGTCCATGTTGCTACAAAAGTTGGGTCTTCATCCTTTCTGATGGAGGCATAATACTCCAATTACTTCTCTCTCTTAAAGCAGTTTTCCAATCCTTTTGTGTTTGTTGTAAACATTAGCAGAACTCCCCTTTCAAGAGAAATCTCATCTAGAACCCCATATAAAATTGATAAAAGCAGAACTGACTTAACTGGCACCAGGTGAAAGTCCTGGAGCCCAGCAACTCTGTCCCTCTACCTCCCTATTCCCTTTTCACTTTGCTCCTGAGATACCTCTGTTTGAAAACCTCTGCTCCACCTCATACCATCCCTCTTGTGAAACTGATATACTTTTCACAGGCATTTGCCTCTCCCCCCCGGCCGCCCCCGCCAAAAACCCTCAGAGCTGGGATTCTTCAAGAACTTGGACCATACTCTCCCAAATTAGGCTTGCTGAGTGCTACTGGAGCGGGGACAAGTGACTTTCTAAGTGGCCTGAAAGGGTAAGGCCTGGGCTATAGCCTCAAGCTTGACCTGGTGTGGGCAAGAGGCAGCCATTGCTCTGGGGCAGAAATACAGAATGTACATGTACAGTTTCTGGCTGTCTCCAACTTAAAACAGATCTTCAAGGTTTCTTTCAACCTCAGCTCCTAAACCTCAAAAGTTTAAGTCTGAGGGTTACCCATTTTCCCTGCCACTCCACCAAAATAACAGATCCAGACTCTGATTTATCTTCACCCCAGACTGCTCCCTTTCCTTGTAAGTCCACTTGCACAGACTGAGGAGGCAAACTAACATATAGAAACAACAGGAAAGGCAGCTAAATGAGTGAACACAGAAGGGTACAAATGGGAAGGTAGTATACAGGCAGACAGTGTTATCTTTGTCAACCAAAGCAGGAAATGGGTAAAAGAATAAGCTAAATAAACAAGATGAATACTAATTTGTCCATGACACTGCTTTATAAGAGAAGGGAGGGAAGAAGTATCTTTCTGGCTCTGTCATACCAATCCAGAACAGCTTTTAAGGAAAGCCAGGCCAGGCAGTCTCTAATAAGAGAAAATAATCTTATCTATGTATTTAAGGTTCTATGATTCTTTAAAACTGTAAAGATAAACTTCACAAGACCATTCATACTCCAGAAAATGGGCCACTTGACAACACCCAGCATGGGATGAATTGATCTTTGGGTTAGGGAAAGTCTTAAACAGGCACTTGGTCTAAAGCTGGAAGGGGAAATTCACATCCACATAGCCATTTCCATTATTACTTTGGCTGAACCTTTGCCTACCTAAGGACTCCTGACATGACTTAGAATCCCTCTAGTTTCTCACCATACCATTCACCCAAAACTTATAATTGTTTGGGAGAGGAAAGGGACAGCAAACAAGGTGCTTGGGTTAACAGCCTACAGTCCACTGCCTTTGGCGTACCCTTACCCTCCAGTGCATATTTCATGTCTTGGGCAAAGAGCTGCCACATCACTTCCGCGCTGACTTTTCCCACATTCAACTCCTGAGGAAACCTGGATGATGGAAGAAGCCACAGTCAGAGAACAAAGCAAGAGCTATTTGATTTGACTGATTCCAAAATTTATGTGTCTAATCTCTTGGAAGCCAGATTGGAGAGAGGAGAAGCCTAGGAAATAGGACTGGGCTCAATCTGGAGAAAAGGGACTCAGGAGCCAGTGGAAGGACAAGTGGGGTAAAGGATTCCCTCAGGTAAGGTGGTCCAGGGAAGAGGATGCCCAGAAGGCAGGGACTTGAGGCCCAGAGAAGGGTTGGAGCTAGAAGGCAGGCCCAGGCTAAAGAAGGTGGACGAGAAAGTTCAAGGAGTGGGCCTAAGAAAGCCCATTATTCACAGTGGACAAACACATACACACATGGTCTCTGGATTCCCTGGGACTCATATGGCAGCCATTCCCAGGGGACTTTCACTCCAGGGAGGCTGGCTCAGTCTGAACAGGGCCCCCCATTACGTTTCCACACCTGTCTCCAGAAACAGTTACTCAGATAGATACAAGGGACAGAGGGACAGACGGACGTACAGGAAGAAGAGGTGGCACTGCAAACACACAGAGATAGGAAAGAAAGAGGCTGTTAGACAGATGGACATGCCAACCACCAACCACACAGGGCCAAGTGGGTTGATACGCACTGGTTCAGAACGAGTGTGTACGAATTCTTATCTTCCTCTATGATTGACACAATGAGCGTGATGAGTTTGGGCCAAAAATCCAGGTTCCGAATGCTGGGTCCTTGTTCCTCTGGAGGTAGTTCCTGTTTCTTATTCCAGAGGAGACAGTGAGAGTCAGAGTAGAATACGGAGAATGTCTCCAGTCTTCTTTCTCTTTCCGTCCCCATACCCCTTCCTTTAGAATCAGGTACCTTCTTCTTCTCCTAGAGCCTGTCTTCCACAAGACTGCCCATGTTCTGTCAAAGGGGTGGCTGTTGGGAGGTCCTTATACACAAAGAGTCCATTCCAGAGCACTTCTCTCCCCACCTCCAAGGAACTAATATGATACGCTTGGTCGGTCTAGGAGACATAAGGATGACTGACCCCCTTCCTCATTCTCTAAATAGCTATGAGTATAGTGACTCCTCAGGCAAAGTAAGTTGCCCCTCCAGCCTCACTAAATAGGTCTAGTTCCATGTGACCCCACTGGCAGTCTCCTCTTACACCTCCCCTAAATTATCACACACATACATATACATCTCAGCTCTGAGAAGCTCCTTCAAGTTCTGCAGGAGCTACTGCACAGACCTAGCATGCAAGTGGGTCCAACCTTCAGTGGGTTAAGGACTTCCCTTAACCTCATGAATCCTATTAGGAAGAAGAACTGTATCTATGAAGCTATTTGCCTAGTTGTATAAGTTAAGGTCTTGATGAGCCAAGAATACTCAATGCAGATAAGAGATAAGATAGTCTCTTCAAATAAATGGTATTGGGATAACTAGATACATGCAAAAGAATGAACCTGGACCCCTTTCTTATACCTCTCACAAAAACTAACTCAAAATAGATTAAGGGCTTAAATACAAGACTTGAAAACATAAAACTCCCAGAAGAGAACATAGGGAAAAAGTTCCTTGACAATGGTCTTGGCAATGATTTTTTTGGATATGATACCAAAGTACACACATCAAAAGCAAAAACCAACAAGGGGAACTACATCAAACTAAAAAGTGTCTGTAGAGCAAAAGAAACAATCAACAAAATGAAAAGGCAACCTACAAAATGGGAGGAAACATCTGCTAACCTTGTATCTGGTAAGGGATTAATATCCAAAATATAAGTAATTTGCATAAATTAATAGAAAACAAAAAAATCTGATTAAAAAATAGGTAGAAGACTTGAATAGACCTTTCTCCAAAGAAGACATACAAATGTCCAACAGCAAGAGGTACCTGGGTGGCTCATTCAGCTAAATCTGAGCTCTGCTCAGGTCATGATCTCAAGGTCCTGGGATCAAACCCTGAATGGGGCTCCCTGCTCAAATAAATAAACAACAAAGAATGCCCAGCAAGTACATGAAGAAGTACTTAATATCACTACACATCAGGAAAATGCAAATAAAAACCACAAAGAGATGTCATCTCACATTTGTTAGAATAAATATTTTCAGAAAGGTAAGAGATAACAAATACTGGCCAGGAAATAGAAAAGGGAATCCTGACACACTACTTGCAGGAAATGTAAATTGGTAGAGCACTATGGAAAACAGTATGGAGGTTCCGCAAAAAATTAAAAAGAAAACTATCCTATAATCCAGCCATCCTACTTCCAGGTATATATTCAAAGAGAATGAAATAACTATCTCTAAAATTTACTGATACCTCCACATTTATTGTAGCATTATGCATAAAAGCCAAGACATGGAAACAAACTAAGTGTACACTAGTGAATGAATGGATGAAGAAAATGTGGTATATAAATATAATGAATTATTACTCAGCAACGAAAAAAAAGGAAAGCCTTCTTTTTGCAGTAACATGATGGACTTTGCGGGCAGTATGCTAAATTAAATAAGTCAGACAGAAAGAGACAAATACAGTATGATCTTCCTTATATATAAAATCTAAAAACACCAAACACATAAAAAGCGTGGAGTGGTGTTTGGCAGGAGATAGGGACAAGGGAAATGGTGAGATGCTGGTCAAGAGGTACAAACTTTCAGTTCAGATGAGTAAGTTCTGGGGATCTAAGGTAGAGCATGATTGACTATAGCTAAAATACTGTACTATATACTGGAAAGATCAATATGAGAGCAGAGCTTTAATGTTCTCACCGTAACAACAAAAAATGATAATTATGTGAGGTGCAGGCCTTACTGTGGTAAACATCTCACAGCATGCACTTGTATCAAATCATCACATTGCACAGCTTAAGCTTACACAACGTTATACATCAATTATATCCTAGTAAAGCTGGGGGAAGAAAAAAGACTTGGTTGGGAAGAGGTAAAGGAATACAGTGGTGAATCTCAGGAAAAGAGAAGAAACTCTACATTCAGACCCTGGACAGGACAAGGAGGGGTCACTGCTGGAAAGGACATTTGTTTCCCACTGGGACAAAAGCGAAGTTGGAACCACACAGAAGAAGAGGGATAGGACTTTTATGTGGGATGCCATATGTCATCACAGTCTCTACAGTCCTTAATAAGCCTGTATTACAGGGAAGTTACTAGAAACCAGGACAGAATCCACAAAATGTAGATTCTGCTTGCTTAATATCACTTAAATACATCTTTTCCTTTAACTTTTTCTGCCACTAACCTATCCTTATCATCCAAGGGTCTCCTAACTGGTTGTTAATCTTCATTCCAGTCCCCTTCCACATAGCTGTTAGTGATCTTTCTGCAAAGAGAATCTCATAGTGTGACTCCTCTGCCCTTCAATGGTCTTCAGTTAAGGCCTTCAGTAAACTTCAACTCCACTGCTTGACACAAAAGGCCTTCAGTATATGATCTGTCAACCCCACACCTTACCAATTCCCTTTCCTTGCAGCCATCACTGCCCCACCACCACCACTTATTTAGTGCTTAAGTGCCAGGCACCCTAAGAATTTTACATGGGTTATCTCATTTAATCCTCCTAACTGCTCCATTGGGTGGAAATTACCATCACCTTAATTTTACAGAAGAGGAGACTGAAGGCAGTGAGGTTACATGACTTGCCCAAGGTCTTATAGCTATAAACAGTAGAACCAAGAACTGATCCCAGATAGCTGAACTCCAAAGCCTGACACGTAACTACCCTAATTATATTGTTTATATTTCTTCAAATTAACATACTCATTCAAAATTCTGTGCCTCCAAACATTCTACTACCTCTATATGGCATCCCTCTCTTCCCCAACCCCTTTCATTAGCCAACTCCTACTCATTCTTCAAAATTCCAGTTGAGCTTTACTTTTTTTGAGTATTCCCTGATACTCGGGTCTGCTTAGATGCCTCCCTTGTTAAGTTCCCAGAACACGCTCTATGAACTACAATAAAATGCAGTAATAAAAAATAATTAAAAAAGACAATAAAGTAAATTAAAAAAAAAACAATAAATCTAGTAATTTGTCCCACCTACCTCCACTAAATGATGAGCTTGCCAAAAACAGAGATGTGTCTTGATCAACTTCACATCCCTACATGTTCAGTTTGCTAAGGGATTAAATGGATGAATGAACCAATGACTAAGTGATTGAAAGAAATAAAAAGACACCAATGGTTTACCTCACGGTAAATAATGAATAATGAGAAAATGAGAATGAAAAAAGTAAAAAACTGCTGGCAAAATTCAAAGGTTAAAAAAAGTGTCTGAATGGTTTATAAGCCCTCTTTCAAAGTCCAAGCTCATCTCATGGTAGGGAGCAGAGACTAAATATTCAGAAAGACCCCTGCATAGTTGAAAAATCAAAGCTGAGAACAGTGTCTTCTCCAACCAAAGAGAATCTACAGATAGACGACAGAGGAGCCCAGAGTGTGGTAAGTTAAACAAAGGCTCCAGGAAAACCTCCCATGAGCTTCAGAACCAAGGGGAGGTTTTATAAAACTTAAAAGGAGGAAGCCTTAAAGATAGGGCTGGCACAAAGACTATGTTTGGGAATGGGAAGAGGCAGTGTGAACAAGATTTTAGTCTCTACTGAGGTACTCCTAGGAAGCATTAAAAATTAAATGTATTCATCAAAGGGCAAATGTTCAAGAGATTTAGGTTGTCCTCTCATTATTTGCAGTCCAAACCCTATCTTTTAAGGTTTATGTAAAATGCCCTTGTTTTAGTAGCTTTTCCCAATACCTGATCAAGAGTGGATTCTTCCTTCTTGGAATCCCTTCAATTTTATTCAGCTTTCAAGGCACTTCTCACAGACTGCTTTGATTAGAATTATATATTTGCTTACGAACTGTGAACTAACTGAAGGAGCTCTATGCTTTCCTCATACCTGACTCATTCAATACATATTTGTTGGACTAAAGGGCATATATTTTGCAAGTGCATGGTCTGCAAGAATTATTTCGACAGAAACTGTAATCTAGTAACAAGACCCAAAAAGAAGTCCTGGCTTTGAAATGAGAATAAAAGATACTATTGAAAGGATCTTGAGAAACATACACGGTTACTGGGTAGTAAGTTAGGATGTCAGCATAGAACAGATGATGTAGCTCAGACTCAAAGACAGAGAAGAGTCAGCCTTGACAGTCAGCTGATGAATATATCTCAGAAGACCATGTAGTGCAGAGAGAAGTATCAGAGGGAAAATTTAAAATTTCCACAAGCTGGTAGTTCAGAGAGACAACTACAGATCTCAGAGGAAAGCAGCCTGTAACAAATTAAGCTTGGGAGAGAAAAAAGACTCTAGGATGGACTGAGAATTCACCTACTCACCCTCTAAAACTACCCCAAGTTTTGGTCATTTACCTTAGCACCAAACTAAAACTTACTGTTGCCACTTCTGCTCAACTCAGTTATGTCACATCTCATCCAATGGTCCCTATTAACCCACAAATGTCTCACCTGGTTTAGAAGGTCCTCACTCTACACTTCACTCATCCTCAAGAACAACAAGGACTTTGTCCTGAGCTCCCTTCCACCATAACCACAGTAAAGGAAAACTGAGGATCCAAGAGTCACTGACAGTGGATCCCACCTGATCCTGAACCTCTTACCAGCTGATACTGGTGACTGTACAAGTCATGGCAGTTGTTGAAGATATACTCATATGTGGAGTTCAAACAGGCCTTCACACAGTCCTTTACCACTTGGCTGGCTCTTGGAGGGCTCTGAAGTTCTTGCACCTGCCAATTAATAAAAGAAGTATGGGCCCATGGTCCTCCCCACCTGAATGGATCTCCTCCTAGAATTCCCCTCAAACTACTCCATTGCATCATCTCTCGATGGGTCCCTGGACCGTACCCTAGGATGAAATTGCTAGGATATCTGATTAGGAGAACCACGCAGCCCATCCCTATTGATCTACAGTTTTCTCAGAGGTAACCCAGAGAACAGGTGAATGGAAATGTGGGCTTAGAGGTGATGAATACTATAGCTTAAGATTGTACCCAATGATTCTTATTCTTCATGTTCCTGTGGCCGGGTGACCTGTCCATCACCATCTAGCCCAGTTTCTCTCTTACCTTCATTCTGAAGAAAGTAATGCTGGTCAGCAAATCCACTGTTGACTTTAAGTCCTGAAGCCGCTCAGGGCTTCCAGCAGGGAAATTATTCTGTTGCAAATTAAGCAAATTTAAGAAAGGAAAAGAGAAATATGAAAGCCTTCTCTGCCAAAAGCAATGAAATAAAAAGCCTCCTTAACTGCGACCCACTGGGATTTTCCCCAGGTGAGCTGAACTAAAAAGCTGTTAAACTACAGGTCTCACTCTTTTTTTCTACTGGCACAGACAGGCCCTTGCCAAACTCAGGGGTTAATAATTCCCAGCCCAGCAAGCAATACATCCTATGCCAACCCTACTTCCCATGCAATGTGTGAGCATTTATACAAATGGACACAAAGACACATAGACACACATATTTTATACACATTTTTCTTGGGTGAAGATTCTTACACTTAAACATTGAGTTCTTCGAAAGTTACAATGTAACTGTATATTCTGGAATATAAATGGTGCCACACTACGGACCAGACTAAGATCAAGGATATACTTTCTGTACAAGGGACCCCAGCTATTCCACTTTCCTTCCAGAGCCAGAAGATGGCACAGCTCTGAGCAGAACTGTTTTACAGTGAGTTCTTTAAGACCTTCCCACCATGCCTCACTTCATTTCCCTTGGCATGGGTTTTAGGAGGAAGCTGCCAAGGAGAGCTGAAGGGAGATGTTGAGCCACTCTCCATTTTAAGGGTTGCTTTTTTAAACCTTCAAATGGCTACTTATATGCCAAATATAAGATACATAGTCAACTCACCATTATTCCATATTCATGCAAATGGAGGGCACTGAAATTGCAGATAATTAAAACTCCACTTCTTTTTGACTTTGAGGTTATTTTTATACTTACTTTTTAATGTGGGTATATTGCCTGTTCTGGAAATTCACAACAGCTTAAAGCAAGTAACAAAACCATTCTAAGAAGATCTAACTTAGGAAGAATTGGGAAACTGCCCGTTTTCGTGTCCTTCCCTGTCCCTGGTATCCACCCTCCTAATATATCTATTTTCTCCTTCCATTCTAGGAATGGACATGATCCCCCACTACAAATCACTTGTTGAAGCCAAGCTATCTTTTCTCTCCCTTTAGCCAGATTCTCATACCTCCCTTATTTTTCCCTTGAAAAATAAGGAGAATATGAAAAATACAAAAAAGAAATATAGGTATCTAATTTTTAAAGGGGCATTTCTGAAGGAGATTCTCCACCCTAATGAGAATGTCATCAGAGAGTCTGACAGAGTGACATCAGTATGGTTGGAGAGCCAACTGCCTATAAAAAAAAAAAAAAAAAAAGCCACACCTGCTATTTACAACAGCATGGTCTTTGGAGTTTGGAGAATCACAGATGTCAGTGCCACTAGCCCTGTATGTAGGTGTGATGACAGGGACCAATTTTCCTTGCCTTTAATCTCTATAGCCAAGATCGGACTATGGTTTCTTTAGACAGAGCTTGATATTATCTGTTATTCCATCTCACAGTCCTGTCTTCACTCACCCTGTAGGTAGAGAGGTCAATCCTCAGTGAGTTGTGCAACTGGTCCAGTAGTTTTACAAATCTCTCTTTCTGAAGGTGGGAAACAAATAACAGGGAAGAGAGAAATAATCTGAGTTCCCTAGACTGTAGCAGAAACAGAACCATCTCTGGGTGAGGAGGAGACATTGGTTTAGGGACACATCCTATCTCATCCCTGCCCATGAGAAGAAAGAACAATGTAACAGAGGACTGGGATAGGTGGCCCCTGTTCCCTCTCTTAGCGGCTCTGTCTCAAACTGGGGAATCTTTTCACACTGGCAAGGGGACAGGAAGTCCCCAGGAGAGAAACTGCTATTTCTATATAAGAGTCAATGGGAGAGGACTCATACATCTCCATTCCTTTGGGACTCTAACTTCTCTTAGTCAAATAAGAGGAAACTCAAAACACATTCTCCAAATTGTTCCTGAGTCTGTGGTCTCCTGACTCACCTTCAGGCAGCTCTTAACAGTTAAATAGCCACTGTCTACCAGTAATGATAAGAGGGAGAAACAGTGATTCATCTGGAAGGTGATCAAGCAGACCTAAGAGCGCTTCTCTTTCAACCATGTTCCACATCATTTTCCTTAGTTTATACTTTTTTAATGTTAAGATGAATAACATGACACTATTTTTATATTATTATTATTATTATTTTTTCACTTAACATATAATGTATTATTTGTTTTAGGAGTACAGGTCCGTGATTCATCAGTATTACATAACACCCACACTCACCACACTATTTTGTTAGTTGATTTTTATAGAAAAGGTATAATTAAATGTGGAATCACATGCCTATAGGCTGTTGGTATAGCACTCCTGGAATTCATATACTGATTATATGACAGATCATTAGGTCTTATGTAAATATATAAAATGGGATGAGATAATGAAACACATATTTGAGTGGCTTAATCAATGATGTTAATTCAACTACAGAAAGACTCCATCAAAATAAGGGAAGGTGGTTACTCCCAAAAAACAGGGCTCAGAGACCCAGTAGATTTGGGAGTATCAGCAGTGTTATTCCTAAAGAGGTAATCTTTGTGGCTGGTCAAAGATATTGCATCTAGTTTACACTGAACTTATGTCAGGTGACATTCTGAATAAAGATTCAACTTCTCAAGTAACTTAAAACCAGGAAAGGGCATATCCTGGATAGGATAAACAGTCCAAACACTAGAAAAGGGAAAGGCTCAGGAATATACTGGTATCTTCACTTAGACATCAGTCTCATATGAGCTTGAATGGGTAAGAGTCAGAGAGAAACAATACAAGGTTAAGAAAAGTCTACTTGTGGACTTGCAGAACTAAGGAACATGATGACTCAACCAAGTTCTTGGCCTAGAGAGGTTCTGCCTGAGCCGAGGTGGTACCTCTGAAACCATAGTGATGCTATTCCACTTTCTCTCATTTATCCATGTCTGAGGAGAGGCCATTAGTAAGTCTATCTATCCATAATGAAATAAGGAGGAGTCTACTAGCATAGTCTACACATCCATAAGGAAACAAGTACATCTATCTAAGTGGCAGCTCTCTGAATTTTAGGCATATAAAATAACTCTATAGTACCTACTGGGAAAAATCAAATTTTATTAACTGATAACAAATGAGTAGATATGTTTTTAAATCACACTCACCCCAAAGTTGGAGGCTGCAAAGCGATCAGATGCAGAAACATTGGTGGAGGCAGTTGTGTGGGCATAATAAGCATTGATGTTGGCCAGTAAGGTGCTCATCACTGCAGGCACACCAGGACACATGTACTTGGATGACAAACATGCGAAGTGCCTGAAAAATAGCATCCTCAGCCTCAAAGACTCTTCAGGGCTTGCAGCAAAAACCAAGTAATTAAAAGAGCTCATTGGTGTGTATGAAGCTTCCAATAATCTTGGCATACAAGATCTTCATAATAGATTCACTCAAATATACATTAATGAACGCCTACCATGTGCCAGGGCCTGTGCTATGTGCTAGAATACAAAGATGTGATAGTCTGGCAGAGAAAGCAAGTGTTAGAAAGTCAATAAGCCAAGGCATGCTAGGCAAAACCTAGAAGTAGAAACACACAAGAAGATCACCTCAATCAGAATGGTTGGGGGCTGGAAGGGATTAGAATAAGACTTCTCAAAGAAGAGTTGATTGAACCAAGACTTAAAGGATTAGTAGAAATTAGTCAAATGGAGAAGTGTGCAGGCAAAGGAAAATTGCATTGCAAAAGACAAATATATATCAGAGAGACTGATTCATTTGGGAAACCTCAGTTATGGCCACTGTTCGGGTATTTGATAGAGGAATACCAAGAAATGAGAGAGGAGAAGCAAACATAAAATAGTTAACAGAACTATTTCATAGATAGATATAGATAAAGATATTTTATATTTTACAGATAAACAGGAGAGTTTATCCTCCATATGGTAAATTTTTTAAAGAAAGATTTTATTTATTTATTTGACAGAGAGAGAGATCACAAGTAGGCAGAAAGGCAGGCAGAGAGAGAGGGGGAAGCAGGGTCTTTGCTGAGCAGAGAGCCCGATGCGGGGCTTGATCCCAGGACCTGAAATCATGACCTGAGCTGAAGGCAGAGGCTTAAGCCATTGAGCCACCCAGGCGCCCCACCATGGTAAATTTTAACATGAAGGCACAATGTGATCAGACTCGTTTTTCAGAAAGCTCTCTTTGATGATAAATTGGAAAAGAAGGCTTGGAGAGAGATGAGACAAGGACAGAAAGAGCAGTCGCCGAGTTAACGACCATCATTCAAAAAAGAAGCAATGAAGCACTAAATGGAACAGAGAAATGGTTAAGAATACTGATTCTACAGCAAGGTTGTGTTTGAATCTCAGCTCCACCATTTACTCAGTGACTTTGGATAAATTTCTTAAGCTTCTCTAAGCCTGTTTTCTTACCTATAAAATGAGAAAGATAATGATACACCCTCACAGTGTTAATATGAGAATTAAATGAGTTAAAATTCATAAAGTGCTTAGACCAGTGCCTAGGATATAGGGAAATGCACAAGGGAGTTGTTATTGTATTCATTATTATTGTGCTATAGTAAAAGTGATGGGTTAAAAACATTTTAAGGAGATACGAATCCAGGTTTGAGTTTGGATGTTGGGAGTTAAAGGGGCAGTAGTAATTATGAAAGAAAAGTTTAGGCTGACTCCTAAATTTGTGTGAACACCTGCCTAGAAAATTGTTCCACTTACTAAAATAGGAAATATAGGAAGATATCATATATTTGGTGGAGATGATGTTGATTTGGAATTTAGCCATACTGAGGAAGCAGCTGACAACGGATCTGAAATTCAGGAAAAGGTGTGATCTGGAAAAAGAAATTGGGAGTCCCTAGACCGTAAGTAGTGGTTAAGGTCATAGGTTTGGATGAGATCATAGAAGAAGAATGAACAGAGTAAGAATTGTAGGGAGGCATTCTCAAAGCTCATTCCTCACCATATTTCTTCACTCCATCTATAACGAACTTCTTGTAATTCCTTGAACAGTCTATGGTCGGCTGCATCTCAACACCCTAGCACATGCCTTACTGGAAAAGCTCCTCTACCTTTCCTGTATTTCAAGACTCAGTTCAAGTGTCAAGTCTTTAATGGCTTCCCTCACATGCCTACCCTAAAATTCTGATGCTCTCATAATACCCTGTTATTACTTCTACCATTTATATTGTAATTGTTTGTTTAATGGTCTTTCTTTGCTACTAGACTCAATTCCCAAAGCACAGAGGTCCCATCTTATTCATCTTTGTGTTCTCAGCACCTAGCACAACATGTGACACCTAAAAGGAACTTGATAAAAGTTTTTAGAATAAATGAAGCACATCCAGGGCAATAGCTACCCTCTGTTTATCTGGGGCTGCTTCCTGAGCACAGCTCTAGTGGCAGTCTTGCTAATATACAAACAAAACCTCTTCTCATAGTAGGCAAAAATTTCCAGCATAGGAGTCTTGGTCAACTCCAGACACAGTGGCTTTCCCTATAAATTAGTGACCTCTCTGATATCCAGGCTAATCTATGAAAGCTTGTCCATCACACACATATACATAAGAACACATGTGGTATCTCCTCAGGCCTGTGATGTTTGGGCAAGTTTGTCCTGGCATATCCTCTTATGTCCTTTGCCCTTCTTATCTCTGAACTGTTGGGGAGACAGATAAATATCTTCTCCCTGAATTCCGGATAAACATACTCCCTTTTTACATCTATTTTCTTTGCCTTGGGGGCAAAGACCCACCTCACCTAAGCTCAGGAAGGAGATCAACAAATCACTGCATACTACCCCACTAAGAACCTGTTCGCCCTCTCTGTGTGCCTTCATTAGCCTCCCCGAGAGTTAGCAGCCACTTCCCAAAGCCCCAGGAGAGCCTCACGTCATGGCCTGATATATGGACTCGATGCCATAGCGCATGGCAAATTCATCCACAATTTCTTGGGCAGTCTCATCAAAGTACACCTTCCATGCATCGTCTCCTCGAGCCTCAGGGATCAGGACTCCTCCACTACCCTGAATGTCTGTGAGGTAATGGAAAAGGTTCTGCAGGAGACAGAGCAAAGAAAAGAGTTACATATGTATTAAAAACAAAACCAAAAACTGGTGGTAAAGTCCAGGAGAATGTGAATAGAGTTCCTAAGAAATTCTGTCTTTCAAGTCATTACTAATTTCTCATGTGGCCCCAGTAGGCTCTCTTACATTAGTGAAAGAAAACTAAAGCTGGGACTATTACTTGGGCTGTCTAGGGTAGCACAGTGAATAAAAAAGAGGGCTCAGATCTTCAATCACCCAGCAATCCCATTTACTGTCAAGGGCCCTTCCCAGCACAGCTTTCTGATACCCCACCTACAAAGGACTGGCTTACCTCATGGAGACACGTATACTGCACATGATATGGTGCTACCTTCTCCTCCCCCTTGATCTCCACACTGATTTGTAGTCGGATAGCCCCTGAGACAGCTGATTTATCTGTCCTTTTCTCTAGGAATAAAAGAAGACGGAGATTGACACCAATGCAACTACAGAGAACACAGACATCCCCCATTCCAGTTTAACCCAAGGAAAGAGGACTGATCCAACCAGTGGTTCACCTAATAGGGTGAACTTACTCCAGCAACCACATCGTCTACAAATACGCCAAATATCCCCCCACAGAAATTCTCTTATGCCATTAAGAGAACCAGGAGCTAAAGCCATTAGAAGTGAGCATGAGGATTAAAGGGCCTTCTGGAATCTGAAGAATGTCCATTCAGAGTGAGTTCCAGCCACTTCCACACTTCTGTCCCCCATCTCTACTCATGATCAGTTCTCTGCAGGTAAGGCAGACTCTGTATAGAGGAATGCTTTAGGGACTATATGGTGGTTTTAGTAGATAGGCTTTTCCCTAGATTTTCCACTCATGCTGTCCCTTCTCAGCAACTTTCTCTGGTCTTGTTTCCTTACCCAAGTTGTACCAGACATCCATCTCGCCGCTCAGTGTCCGAACCTCTATAATGGTTTGGCCAAGGAAATCATCGGATTCTCGCTTCAGCCGCTGCTTTACTCTTGACTTGATGTCATCATCCTCATCCCATACACGTACCTTAATGCGGTCAGAAGAGTTGTGGCACTCACTGTGAGAGAAATAGGCAAAACCTGTTAGGGACCAACCAAGCAGCACCCATTCCTAGTACTTCCAATTTCCTTCCAAAGCTCCATCAACTGTACTTGAGGCCCTGCAAAGGAAGAAAAGGAGTCAGGGAACTGGTACTAAAGTTCCAAGTGAGTCAAACTATCCTAGTCAGCCTGGAAGGCTCTACATACCATTATCCAGTCCTTATTCCTTTAACATAAAGAAGGGTGAGAGGGGAAGAATAATTAGGGACAATTCTGAATTTCTGTGCAGCTATCTGTTATCAACAACATCAACAGGTGGACAAATGTCACAGAGCCCTAGGAAGCAACTGCTACTTCCCAGAGTCAGTAAAGGTGCTAATGTTCATGATATGTCCACCTGGTCATATCTGCTTAGCTTTTCATCCAGCTACCCAACTATGTGTATGTGCTTGCTGAACTTCAATTACAGTTGAACTGTCATTTTTCTCTACAATGTTTCCTTTGGAAAAGGTAGTTTGGCCAGGTACCCTCCCATGTTCTCCTTCCCTCACAGGTGCTTACTGGGTCCTACTGCCTCATACTTGTACTTGATAGAATTTGCTGCTTTTTTCCCTCTGTATTCTCATAGTATCTTTGCACATTTCATTAAAATACTATAGTATAACTGCTGGTCTACTGAAAAATAGACAAATCAACAAAGAGCTTCTCAAAGGCAGGAATTGTCTTACATATTTCATTTTTTAAGATTTTATTTATTTATTAGAAAGACAGAGAGAGAGAACAAGCAGGA
Organism: Neogale vison; assembly: GCF_020171115.1. NCBI lineage: Eukaryota > Metazoa > Chordata > Mammalia > Carnivora > Mustelidae > Neogale > Neogale vison. The sequence continues at coordinate 36,170,674 of NC_058099.1, forward strand.
GGAGGGATAGGCAGAGAGGGAGAAGCAGACTCCGCACTGAGCAGGGAGCCAGAAATGGGGCTCAATCCCAGGACCCTGGAATCATGACCTGAGCTGAAGGCAGATGCTTAACCAATGAGCCACCCAGGTGCCCCATGTCTTATACATTTTATACACACAATATCATCTACAGTGTTGTGTATAGAATAGGGGCTTAAGAATGTATTTGCTAGGGGCGCCTGGGTGGCTCAGTGGGTTAAGCCGCTGCCTTCGGCTCGGGTCATGATCTCAGGGTCCTGGGATGGAGTCCCGCATCGGGCTCTCTGCTCAGCGGGGAGCCTGCTTCCCTCTCTCTCTCTCTGCCTGCCTCTCCGTCTACTTGCGATTTCTCTCTGTCAAATGAATAAATAAAATCTTTAAAAAAAAAAAAAAGAATGTATTTGCTAATATGATCTCCCTGACATGAGGAAGTTGAGAGGCAAAGTGGGGGGTTTTGGGGGTAGGAAAAGAATAAATGAAACAAGATGGGATCGGGAGGGAGACAAACCGTAAGAGACTCTTAATCTCACAAAACAAACTGGGGGTTGCTGGGGGGAGGGGAGGAGGGAGAGGGTGGTGGGGTTATGGTCACTGGGGAAGGTATGTACTATGGTGAGTACTGAGAAGTGTGCAAACCTGGCGATTCACAGACCTATACCCCTGGGGCTAATAATAATATGTTAATAAAAATTTTTTTAAAAATTTAAAAAAAGAATGTATTTACTAAATGGATAAAAGCAGCAAATTGACTACAGAGTCAGTTCATTTAGAATTAATTTAGAATAAACAGAATTCAAGCAGGAACCACTCAGATTCTCAAAGAAATAGATGCTCCCCCCAGTAACTATTGCCTCTGGACTGGAAGCCAATTGTATTAGGCCCCAATCCCTCACATGAGTTCTCTCAGGAGTCAACAGAAGGTCTCTACGTAACCAGCCTGCTTAGCTAATTCAGACTCTTAAGTCCTGGTCCTTGGCCTTAGGGGTGTGACAAAGCATCCAGATTCTCCAAACATTATTCCATGTCCTAGATTAGAGCTTGCAATTTTTCAACAACCATCCCTTACTATCTTAAGAAATAGTCTATAAGAAAGTGACAATGGGAAAAGGAGTAGGTGTAGGAGCTGAAGCAGGAAAAAAGCAGGGCCTTTTAAGGGAAATGGAAACTTCTCCTGACTCCAGATTTCCATCTTCAAGCCAGAATTACCCAGGTGTAGGGCATGGGCATTCCTTCCTAACTCTCCAGAGAGTCTAATTCTTCCTTGGCAGGATGGCAAGGCTGAGAGGTACACAATAGGGTGGTCAGTCCCTGGTTTTGTCATTGAGCAGTAGGAAAATCTTTCTAACTCTAGAAAAAGCAGTATGGAGTGCCCAGGGTCCCCTTTAATAGCCCTAGTTAAGACAGGGCCTGGATAAGGTAACCCTGCTATAACAGTCCATGAGAGAAACCCAGGAAATAAATGGCTGTTGCCCAACTGAAGCCTGTGAGAAATGAGTTTTCTCCAGTGCCTCTGCCCCATCCTCTTAGGGTCCACCCAAGAATAATAGTATTTAATGCTGCTTCTGAAGCACATACAGTCCCAGGTAAGACAAAGCCCCGTGACTTACAAATGGAACTTCTCTTCCCAAACAGGATTCAGGTTCCCAAAAATAGTCTTGGTACGCTTCTTGGTTTTGCCCACTTGCACAGTCACGTAAGGGTCACTGGATCCTGTCTTGTCCTTGGCTTGTAGGCCCTGGGCACACACCACTGCAACCCAATTACAGAGGAGGAGGCTTTAGAGTTATGCTCCAGAAATCCAAACTCTTCCAGCACCACTCATATGTTCTCCATCTTAGAGCAGTCTCTATCTTCCCCTTGCAAGGGAACGCTAATCTCAATCTTCCCCATCTATGCTTAGTCCTGGGCCACCAGTCTTCCTCTCAAAGGTTGGCCCAAGAATCCCACCTGCTCACCAGAGCCCTAACTCACCACTTACCCCTATATTGATATATACATGGTTCAGCCACACCTGTCTACCTAGTAAAACACTAGTTTAACTATTCCCTGATCTCCTACCTATTCTGTTTCCCCCACCCCTAGCTCTTACAATATGAGACTGTTAACTAAGTATATAACATCAGATTGTTATAAAATCCTTCATTATCATTCCTATCACTTGTAGGTGCTGGACTTGCTCTCCTAGTACCTGATAGCACCATGGTCTAGAAGAGAAAGGCCCTCCCTTCTCCCTCAATTCTATCCTCTTTCTCTCTAGCCCACTGCTCCCTCAAATTCAGGATGCTTCTTCCTCCAGGTTTCTCCCCACAGCCTAGGCCTTCCTATACTCTCAAACTTTTGCGTACTCACCAGTGATGGTAATTTTGGCCGACCATTTGGAGGTGCCATCCAGTACACTCTGCTTCACTGTTTTCATCTGTTGCACATGGGCAACTTTGCTCACAGTAAAGACATCTCGGATAACCTCAAAGATCTCTGGCTTATTCCGCTCTCGGATCTTCATGCGGTCCTTCATGGCCATGATTATATTCTGGGTCCGGTCCTCAGCTCCATGTTTAGAACTCTTTTCTGCAGCCCCTGAAGAATGGCCAGAGACAGAAAGTAAGGTAACCATAGGCCACCCACCAGACCAAGGGTAAAGCTGAGGAATGGAGCCTAGGAGAGATCACTGAGAAGTAGAAGAAGCTTAAGACTGGGATGGCTCTAAGAAAAGCTAATCAATATGGGACCTGCTGAAGTTTAATGCCTGGCTAGTGGAATTTAAGCACCAAAAACTTGATAATTATTATGGGGATTTATTATACTATTCCACTTAGATATATGTTGAAATTTTCATCAAAAAAAGGAAAGAAACAAAAAAGTGTCGCTTAGCCTGAAGTTGGCCTGGTCTTTTTTCTACCCCACATGGTGGTTGAGAGGTACCTTTCAAGTTTAAGGCCAAAATACCACCAATGGGTATCTCAGTTATCAGGGAGGGTAGGTGGGTGCACATGACAACTCCACCAATCTCATCCAACTTCCAAGCCATGATACAGATCTCAGAGTTCTTCACCGCACACACTGGATTCTGCCTCAGGACTCTAATGCCTTTAATCTCAGAAAATACTGTAGTATGATAAGAAGAGTATAGCCTTTAGAATGAGACAAAGTTGGGTTCAAACCCTCACTCCACCACTCCTGTTAAGGACCTATTTAGCCAGAGTGACTCCATCTTGGTTAAAAGCCATTTTGTTGTTTGTGCAGTAAAACTTAAACTGACCCTGCCCCCCTCCCCCTAGAGAAACTTACTTAGAAGCAAGTCTGGGAAACCAGTAAAATATGGTCAGCTAGTTCCTAATAACAGAGCCCAGAATACAAGGCCAGGTTGGCCAGTTCCTGATAACAGAGCCCAGAATACAAGGACGAGTTGGGCCAGGTGGAGACATCCAATCAGTAAGAAACACACATACTTTTCCCCTAACCACCAAAGAATGTAAACCCTGCTGTTTGGGTGCCAACCTTGAGCAACAATTCTGACCGGAGTAATAGGTTAGGTCAAAGAGCTATTATAGGGTAAATTGTAATTCAATTGGCCACCTGCATGTGACCTAACATGACTACAATCTCATTGGCCACCTATGTGTGGCCAGACTTTTGCTCTATAAAAGGTAGTCTGTAAGATGTGGCGGGGTCGCTCTCTTCAGAGGCGGCCCTGACCAGTCAGTCAGTCAATTCTTGAGCCTGTAAGCTGGGGGTGGTCACTCTCTTTGGAGACGGCCCTGGCCGGTCAGTCTAACTTCTAATGCTTGGCATAGAATAGAGCTTTGCATAACTTTAACTTGTTTCGGTCTCATTCCCCATGGCCGATCAGCCTGACTTCTAATACTTGTCATAAAATAAAGCTTTAAATAACTTTCACTTTGTCTCAGTCTCGTTTCGTTTAATAACGGACCTAACAACTCCTAGCTGGGTAAACCAGTTTCTTCTAAGAAAATGGCACTTAACTCTCAGGATTATAAGAAGCTTTATGTTGGCATATATAAAGCATCTGGCCCAGAGCCTGACACCTAGCAGGAACTCAAATAAATGGTCACTTTTTTTTTTTTTAAAGATTTTATTTATTTATTTGACAGAGAGATCACAAGTAGGCAGACAGGCAGGCAGAGAGAGAGAGAGAGGAGGAAGCAGGCTCCCTGCTGAGCAGAGAGCCCGATGCGGGACTCGATCCCAGGACCCTGAGATCATGACCTGTGCCGAAGGCAGCGGCTTAACCCACTGAGCCACCCAGGCGCCCTAAATGGTCACTTTTATTGTTATCAGCATCACTACTACCCCGGCAGAGATGGCGAGGGCCATCTTCACCAGCTCTGACCCCAGACAGCTCATCTCAGAGGCTAGCAGGTTTTCCCTACTACCCTAAGGATTGTGGCAAAACAGACTCCTCTGATGTATTTCACCAAATGGGCTTGTCAGAAAGGCCCTCTTTTACTGGCCCTGCAGAATGGCTCTTACCTCGCTCTATTTTCCAAAGGGCTAGGCCTTTTCTATAAAACCTGGAGCAAAAATTAAGGCCAACATCTGCACCCTAACTCTGGAAAGATGGCAAGTGGATCTTCTGTCACAGGAGGCCCACAGTAGGGCATTTCATTCCACTCTAAGCTTCACAGAAGCCTTAGGCAAAAGATATTTTCTGATAAATGAAAAATGACCTGGGCTGCATCCTAGTCTTTCCATTTAGCTAGCACATCCCATACACTGCCACCTCCTTGAATTGGGACCTCTAGAAGGCCCTTGAGAAAAAGGTTGATACCCTTGCTACAGAGCAGCATTTCAGAAGATTTCCATCAAGCTGCCTATGCAGTCTGTCTGGCTGCTAGTTCTGAGCAATTAAAGCAAGAGTCTGCTGGCACCTGTGCTTGTTGTAACCCTTATAATGGGTTTGGGCAAAGTCATCACCAGCATTCATATTCAGTCTTTTCAAGGCCCCATCTCTTCCACTGACTTTGCTGTAGCCATGCCACAGGCACCAATTTAGGGCTCTTCACAGAAAGACATTTTAAAGGAACAATTCTTTGAGGCCTCTCTCTGGGCACCATTTATGTCACATATCTTTCCTTGGGATAATGAAGTACTTATGAGTCTGAAGGTAATCTTCCTTTCTCCTCCCAGCAATCCTTGAGGCTTTCATTGCTATGGCTTGGCTCTGAGTAACACATGCAAGACATGGAGGGGCAAGAAAATACTCTCTCATATCCCTAACCCCTGCTCCTCTTGAGGTCTAGTCACAGTGGTACAAGTCCTGCAGAAGCAGAGCAAGGAGCAAGAACTTGGAGGGCTACCAACTCCTTTGACAGAAACTTGTTGCTTTTCCTGCTCCTATTCACCCCACTCCATGATGGCACTACAAATCGTATATTTATTCAGGGTCTTGGGAGTTTGGCACACTCTCCTCTGGGACCTCTGCCTGATCCATCTGACACTTCTCTTCCTGGCACTGTCTCTAAAAGCTACATCTATAATCAAGGAAAAAATGCTGCCTTCCCTGGCTCCTAGGGTCTATACTTGGAAGAGGTTCTTCTCTGAGGCATGGAAGCTCACAGAACTCTCTCTCTCATTAGTTTTGGTCCCCAGTGAAACATGCTCTAGTCATTTGAGCAATATGGCCACTGCAGTGTGTATACTACTCAAGCAGATTCTGGGATTATCTGAATCCCAGAAGAGATGCAGTTCTGCCAGAAGGTCACAGAAAGCTCAAAAAATTTTTTCCTAAAGGTGCTTAAGAGAGTACTATAAGACCTGTTATTTGGAAAGGTAGTGCCCCTTGACTCAGGACCCTACTTTCTCTGAAAAAGAAAGAGCTTCACAATCAGGTAAACCAGAGGAATCACAGTCTAGCCATCCTAGCTTTTTGTTGAAAGAGTATTTTGGAGAGGCCCCTGCTGTCCCTGCTCCACACCCCTCACCACAGGGGCACTCACGCTGTAGGCAGTCGGCGTTGAGCAGGTCCTGGCACTTCTCATGGCACTTGACTCCACACTCGCTGCAGCGCATGCCCTGCCGGGCAATGCCCCAAAGCAGACCTTCACACTCATAGCAGTAGGTTGGGGTAGTGGCTGTCCAGACTTCAAAGTTGTGGGGTGTAGTGCACGAGATGGGGTAGATTAAGGCCTGCAGAGTTTTCTTATACACATGGGATTTCTGAAAGACACACCCCAGCACCCCCAAAAAACTTTAGGTCTCTGCTGAGAGATATCAGAACTGAGATCCTTGCAGGGTAATAGAGACGCTGGCAATAAAGGAGATATGATGGCCAAGACTGGAAGAAAGAAGTCCCACTGTGTCATGTGCTCCTGGTCATCTAAGAGAGATCTGACTTGAATGCTATATCTGAACTTTTTCCCAGCATTCAAGCTTCCTAGAGAAACAGAAGGTGCTAGCCCCACCATAAAACCCTGAATTCATTGGTCACGTACTCCAACACGAGACTTGGTCTTACCTCTGTTCTGGTCCCTTGCCTCTTCCAGTGTGGAAAACTCAGACCAAAGCTTTTTATCTGTTTCATTAATGATGTTGTGCCCAACACTCTTGAATGCTCAGTTAGTATGGCTATAAAGATGATAACCAGTTTTTAGGCCTGTGGACTCAAGGAAGCCCATGGGTCACTTACCAGCTCTTCATCCTTGAGAGACGTGCGTGTAGCCATTGCAGAAGTAATCCCTGCCTTCCGGGACTGGACCAATGACTGTGAGAGAAGACCTGCTGTCAGCCTTGGCTATTGCCAAAGGCTGGCAAAATCCTAGGAAGGGAGTTTCAGTGACCAAAGTGACTTAACTACTTTACTTAATACCTTCTCTCTAATTGAACTGCCATTCACAGGAACTACCCATGGGTTCTAGGTAACACGAGTCCCAAGTTAAGATCCAAAGCATAAGGCCCTCGGGACTGTTCTAACAGTATTAGAATGGCACTTCTATTACAGTACCTATCATCCAAAGAGTTTCTCTTTCCTTCCCTATTGGTAGCTTTCCTACCCCTCATTTATAGGAAGGCAAAGGAAAATGACAAGTTTAGAATTACTATAGGAAATAGTCATTAAGAACAGAATACACTATGTCAGAGTCATATTTAAGAACCATCACTGCAAATGATGCCATGCTATCCTTTATCCCTGAGTACCACCTCACACCCACACAATCCCAGGCAGGTGGCTATAGAGGCCAGCAGTCCAAATGAGCAGGACACTTGGGAAGTGAAAGGGCAATGTAACATCAGTCAGTCAAGGCAGGGATTAAGCCTGAGAGCTGGGACTGCTCTGCTAGCCACGCTGTCATGTAGAGGAACCTAATGTATCTACCAAGCCCAGGCTTTAGGAACAGCCCCTGAAGAGGCTCATGGTTTCCCTAAGGCAATGGCCATTGGGCAGACAGGAGGTACAGTATCAGCCTAAGCAGGGGAAAGAGTTGGGAGGGGCTGAGGTGGTTTGCGATACGGATCTTTACGAAGGATGGAAAGGGGTTGTGGAGTCACTCACCATAGCCTGTGCAGAGGACAGCAGAAAAAGGAACAACATGATGTTAAAGCCACCCCCAAGAGCACGAAAACACTTGCAGAAGCAACTGAGAGATTCTTCCATGTAGTCTAATCAACGTGGGGAACAACATCCTAACCCCTTCTTCCTCTATCCACTAGAAATTATCTTCAATGCACCCAGGTGTCCAGGGCCTAGAGCTTCTGCTCTAAGAAAGAGTCATGCCAGAAAGTGAAATATAGGCAAGGTTAAAAGATGAGGATGGGAGCGGGAAATGACTAAGACACTGTTATTCAATTAATTAAGTAAAGAGGAGCTGATGTGCAAGAGAGATGGGGGTAGGAAGAGGTGGAGAAAAAGTAGGAAGACAAGAAAAAGGAGATGGAAGCTAATGAAAGTAGTAAAGTAGAGATGACCTTAGAACCTATCCTCATCCAACCAGCTTGATGGTAAGTGAAGACGTACATTATAAAGAAAAAAAAATAGAAAGGAGAGATACACATGCAGTAGGGGAAAAAAAAAAGAGAGAAAAATGGCAGAGGATAATTCCATTCAGTTAACTAGGGACAGAGAAACTGGGGGGTGGAGTTGGGGGAAGAGCGGGGAATGAAGGAGAAATGGGAAAAGGAGTGGATAGAAAAACAAAATAGACTGAATGGGGGAGGGGGAAGAAAACAGGAACAGAAGATAGTAATAAGAAAAAGGGTTCAAGTCTTACTGAACTTCTGGATTTAGAGCTCTAGGATTCTGGAAATGCCTGGGCCCCACTCTACCCACACAACCCACTAGTCTATGGAAAATTCTAAGATGATCCTGCCTCAGGAAGCATGACCCAAAGTGGGACCTTCCAGTTATTCTGGAGGTCCTGAGATCAGCTTTAACTCCCAAGCTTGTTTCAATTCAATTCCACAATTTTTTTTTAATCATTATATCTCAGTGCCAGACACTGACACTGAGTTAAATACTAGGAACACAGAAATACTCCAGAAAAATCTATCTTAGGAGAAGACTGTCACTTGATCTCTAAGGAGTAGCATCAGTCATGCTCATTATACACTAAACTAAATGATCTCAGTGCTAGGCAGTTCTGTTCACTTCTATTCTATTCTATAGAGGCAGCTTCCATTTCATATCATCAAAGAAGGTTGTAGAAAAACCTAGAGGAACAAGATACCTAGAAGACAACTTTGGAGCCCAAGCTATAGTTCCAGGTCGGAGTTTTAGCTAATGAAGAACCTGGGACTCTAATGAGGGAGTAAGGTAGAACAGGTCCAACTAAAGTCTCATCACTAAATCTCAGTAAAACTTTAGATGGATACATCTTCAGTCCAATATCTGACACTAAATGGACCATAACCAGTCCTAATAACATGTTAAGGCCCATTGCGGGATATCCCAAGCCTATAGCCTAAGTCTGCAAAGAGTCACTCACCAAATCACTGACAAGCGGCAGTGGCTTCTTTCTGCGTAGATCTGGCATGCTGTCAATGCCATAGAGCCCTCCAGCTGGCCTGAGGAGAGAAGAAAATATGTCAGGACCTCTAGTCCTGCCTTATTACTGGCAGATTCAGTGTTCTATTCTCCTTGCTCACTCTCTCTCCAGAGGAAAATTTCTACCATGTGTCCGAGAGGGGTAAGGAAGACACAAAGCAAGAGAAATAAAGTCACAGAATGACGATCAATGGAATTTGCTCCGAGGGTGCCCTTCTGAGTCACCTTCTATAGTTCTGGCCAAAAATTGAGAGCTCTTTTATACCATTACAGCACTTCACGAAACCTCTGTTTATTTGAAGGCCCTTGGTACTCCATAATGCAAGAGGGAACTGGTAGTTAAGAGGGCTGCTCCCCACACTCAGGCCAGTGGTAGTTAAGAGGGCTGCTCCCCTAAGATCAGGGCTCCCTGGGCTATGCTAGAACAGAGCCCATAGGAATGGCTCTACAGAAGAGCTGCTGCATTAGTAAGCAAGACTGCTAATGACATGCAGGAGATAACCTTCCCCATCCTGAGTAAAAGAGTCACCAGTTCTGTCCACCCAAGCCTCCTGAAGAAAAAGGGTCTCCACAGAGAGAGGAGCCTGCATAACCAAGTGGAAGCAGGGAAGGTGGGATAGAAGACTTCCAAAAGGCCACTTAGAGGGGAAAAGAGACCATTCAAGAAGGAAACAACAGAATGACTCTGAAAGTCTGGCCTAGCCCTATGAATACTTAACACGGAATAGGAAAAAAAAAAAAAAGAATTACAGCTGGAGCAACTGGAGATTTCTAAAACTTCTATACCTTTTCTAGTGTTAATTTTGTTGTTCTTTGCCATTTCTTCCAAAACTACATACAATAAAAATAAAGAGAATGTCCTAGAACACCACTCTCACAATGTGATAACCTGGATTTTATCCCCAACTCTAATTCACTACATGTCCTCCACCAAAATTACTTCCTCTCTTTGGGTCTTGATGCCAATTCTTTTTTTTTTTTCTTTTTTTTTTTCCTTTTTTTTTTTAGTTAACATATAATGTATTATTTGCCTCAGGGGTACAGGTCTGTGAATCATCAGGCTTAACACATTTCACAGCACTCACCATAGCACATACTCTCCCCAGTGTCCATAACCCAGCCACCTTATCCCTACCTGATCATCCCCAGCAACCCTCAATTTGTTTCATGAGATTAAGAGTCTCTTATGGTTTGTCTCCCTCCTGATCCCATCTTGTTTCCTTGATTCCAATTCTATAAAAGGAATGAACTACAAAATATCTCTGACATTTTGGAAGCTGTCATTCTGAGCCTCAGTGAAAAGAACTCATGTACTTAACCTTAATGAAAACAAGGAGACAGGGAAGGTGGTAAGATAGTTGGGTGGTGTATCATAACCGGTCTGAAAAGGGATTTTCAGAAGAATAAATAGGTACTGCCAGCTAGCTATATAGGCAAAGAATGAAGCCATGAATTAGGTCAAGGCCAAGAGCTGCAACAGGTAACCTGGTCTGTTGATTCTTAATAAACTAGCTTCCCAAACACAGGAAATGAACTTTGCTTTCAATTAGACTACCAGACCTAAGGAAGTTCTAAACCTGTGACAGCTTCTAAGGACTAAGCTGAAGGAAAGAAAAGACAACAACTGGGAGGCATTTAGAACATTACTGTACAGCCCCATTTAAAAATAGCTTTAAAAATTAAAAATAAAAATAGCTCAGATATGTTTGTCACGTACGTATTTTCCAACCATTAGAAGGAAAAAGCTAACGTCCTGAAGAAGGGTTGTAGAAAAAGCACCTGGTACCACCAGTTTGTGGTTAATTCTAAAAACTACAGTATATACCACTTACGCTTTTTATAACATAAATGGGCTTCAGACAACAGAAAAAAGGATAGTTCATTCAAATAACCAACTCTTGATTTAAAAAGGACAAATCACAAGGAAAAGGAGCATGTGAACACATAGTAGAAAACTTTATGATCTGCTCTTATTTCTTCCATGGTCATGATGAAGAGAAGGCATCCACTGGGAACTCTCCTGTCAGAAGGCCTTTACGGAACAAGGAGAAAAGGAAGATCCTGAGAAATAATGGGTAGGAAGAGGTTGGGGGGGCGGGTAAACTCTTTCCTCTCTTAAGAACAGTCAGGAACAGGCAGCAGTTGAGCAGCTTAAAATGACTCTCTGCTGTAGTCACATGGGCCTGAGACTCCCAAACAAGAAGCACAGACAGAACACACTGAGCTCATAAGGGTTGCTACTTATGTCTTGACCAGAGTGGAATGGAATAAGTAGGTGACTCACAACAGCTGAAGTCAGGACAGAACCCGGAGATTAATCTAATCAACCATGCTTATAAACAATGCAATAAAAAAGAACTGTGTCGGGCACCTGGGTGGCTCAGTGGGTTGGGCCACTGCCTTCGGCTCAGGTCATGATCTCAGGGTCCTGGGATCGAGTCCCGCATCGTGCTCCCTGCTCAGCAGGGAGCCTGCTTCCCTCTCTCTCTCTCTCTGCCTGCCTCTCTGTCTACTGTGATCTCTCTGTCAAATAAATAAATAAAATCTTTAAAAAAAAAAAAAAAGAACTGTGTCAAAGGTAGATATTTTTCTAGTTTCCTCTTTCTTCTACCTAAAGGGTATATAATTACTAAGATGCAAAGAATCGGAAATTCTAGAGGCAAGGATAGAGAAGCCCCAAAGCTCCTTTCCCTGCTCCAGGGGAACCACTCTATAAAGCTCTCTCTTCTGTCTCTGAGGGATCAGTCTGCAGAGTTCTCTCCTCTCCCCAGAAAACCAACCAATCTGTATAGCAGAGCCTCTTCTTCCCCAGGATCCAACTGAGGAAGCTTTTTCTACTACTTCCCAGGGGAAAAGCTGGAAGTTGAGTGAAAGCCTGTAAAATCCAAGGAAGCCTTATAGGGAATCACTTACCCTTCTGGGAGCCACTGAGGCAAAGAGGAGTGACCATCATCCGGAATCTTTAAAAAGAGATAGGAAAAAAGTTAGATCCTAGAAAAGATGGTAGACAGTCATCTTTCTTTGGTCAGGCAGTGAGCAGTAAAGTAGGAAACTCAGAGAAGTGTAGGTTACATACAATCTGTGGTGACACAGCCAGACTGATGTCTAAACCAGTGCCCTGATCAGACAGAACAACAAGCAGGTTGTTGAAATGAGCACTATTTTGTCTCTCTTCTCCCCAGTGAATAAGAAGGATATAAAGTCAAGCTCACTGAGATCTCAAAGCTAAGGTTCACTGGGAGTATGAGAGGTGTCAGAACTTCCATCCCCCTCACACAATCCACTGGTATATATAACAGTAAGCCAAGGCCAAAAAAAAAAGTCCATTTGGGGCTTCCAGGCCTCACCTCACTCACTTAAGCAAAAGGACAACTTCATATAGAATCTTCTTCTAGTTATATTCCTAAGTTCCCTTGGCCGTCACAGAGTGGTGACTTGGTCTTTCTAGATTTCCATTTCATCTTGTGATTTGACTTGGCTTAGGTTCCTTGAAGTCCTAACTCAAAAACATTCTACATTTGATAAGCTCTCTCTCTATATATAACAAGAGAACCCAGGGTAGATTTGATATTTAGATTCTATCTTCTGGTGGACATTATGAGCTCTATAATGAGAAATTGAAAACTGAGGTACCAAACAATTCAAAGAAGAAACAGTTTGCAAATAGTTTTTAAAGGGTTCTCCATAAGCAAACGAACAAACAAACCTACAGAAAAAAATCCTTTAAGCAGTGTACAGAGCAAAGTTCCAAAGCTTTGTAACTTTCAGAGCTCTCCAGAGAGCCAATGGTAAAGGCTGTTTAGGCTCAAAAAACCTAGTGCTAGCAGGTCTGGGGCTTCCTGCCCCTTCCTTCTTCCCTTCCACCCCCCAAAACTTTCCTGACTCCTGATACCTAAGCTCCAGCTATCCTGGAACAAAAGGGCTCCAAAGCAGGGAAGGCAGAAGTTTAACTTTGTACGGGGGCGGGGGGGGGGTAAAGTTTTGGGATGGCCACAGATAGGAGAAGTTACAGATAAAATTAGGCAAGACAAAGTAGAAAAGGGAGAGTTAGGACAGCCGTGGCACAGGGTGATATAAAAGTGGGTAAGAATTACCCTGGGTCAGCAGCAGGCTCAAGATGAACCCTTCTCTGATTGTCTGTATTCTAAGAAAGCCTATCTGCCTGTTGCCTATAGCCCTTCATGAACCTATTTCACCTTATCTGGCTCTTGCCCTGGTTCTGTGGGTGGGATAATACTGGCAAAAGGAGAACCAAGCCCAAAAGGAAACCAGAAGTGGTTGATATACCTCTCCTAAGGTTGCTTCTGAGGGGTAGCTCTATCCCTAAATCCCCAAATAGTCCCAAATCCCTAAATCCCCAAATCCAAAATAGTCCACTGTACTGAGCAGATTTTTATTTCCTGCCTAGAATTAGATGTTTGCCAGAAACCACAGACTTTAAGGAAACCAAGTCACAAAAGATCTCTGGGAATCAGGTTCAACGAGCTCAGATCATACACATTTCCTATGCTTAGAGGAGGTAAAGGGTCTGCTAAAGTCTGCAGACAAAGCATAGAGCATGCACACAGAGGGACTGAAGGAGGACTGAAAGTAAGAGGAGATCCAAATAAAGTACCTACAGCAGGTATATTCATAGACACAACTTATGCCTGAAGGAAACACACGGTGATCACGGATCCTGCACATAGGGTGATAAAACATGTGCACACACCCATTTGAAGGATTCATTGTTCACCAGGGCTGGAATCATAGGCAACAGCAAACCCTCACTGTCTTCAAGAACCAGTGCTTACGGGCACAAAGCATTAGTTATACTGTGCATTCACGTGGCATGAGGGAACCACATCACAGGTCTATAGAACCTTGTGCTCACAGAGAAACCAAGAAACCTTTTCAGAAGCACAAAGCACATTCACACTTAGGACCCCAGGCAAGAGGCACAAAATGCCCACAGCAACTCCTGCTCCCAAATACAAAGTGTATGCATGCTGGGCTCAGCCAGGGCTTACAGCATATGCCAACCTGCAGCAACAAGCAAAAAAATGGACAAACACTGTGCAAAGTAGAAGAGGGGGGCAATCAGTGTTTGGGGTAGTCAAACTGAGTACAAGTATAAGCACACACATGCTACATTGAATGTGCACCATGCTGGCACACACATTCTCACACTGTGCTCCAGGGATGTCTGCACACGAGAACGGAGCATGCTTACAAACTGCTTTCAAAAAATACAAGACTATCTGCAGGAGCCAGAGGTCAGGGGCACAGATCATACATGTGTGTGCAGGCACGCACACATACACACATGTGCACACACATGCACACCGTGCTCAGGAAAGAAGGGTTGAAAATAGACAACAGAAAGGACCCAAGGGGCCAGAGGCACAACCTGAACGGCTCCTCGCTTTCCTTCTGCAAGGAGAGAAAGAGCAGGAAAAAAGAGCAGAAAGGTTAGTAGATTAAGTCCCATAGCATGGAACCCCAAGAAAATGCCAGCTAAATCTCAAGGGACATGGAGGAAAGAAAAAGGTCCCCTGAACAACTGCCCAGTTGTAATTTCCAGAATCCCTACGTACTGTATTGGCTGGCCCCTCCTTTTAGTTTAGAACAGTCCCTGTCTGGCTATTCATACTAAAGGACAAAGTCTACCTAGGGATTTCAGTCACCCACTTCCCCTTCCCAAGCTGGCTTGCATGCAATGTCTGGGAAACCAGGGCCACAGGCTTTGTTACCAAGGGCCACTCCGACAGGCTATCTGAACTGGGTAAGCACAAAATGAGTTACTTCCTCAGAAGCTATATGTACTCTCACCCTGGATCTGGGGTAAGTCCTCAAGCCCCAAAGTCCTGGTAATTGAACCATTTCCCATTTTACCATGCAGGCTTGGCCATGCATTTGCCCAGCAAACCCTGGCCTGTTTTCCCAAAGCCTAAGTTAAGTTAGGACAGGTTAAGGTCTGAATTTAAGGCTAGGACCAGGATGCTTAAAGGCTATAGCTGGAAGCATCACCTGGCCCCTGCCCTAATAGAAGTCACCAAGATCTAGATGATAAAACCATGATAGCAACCCCAGGCCTGAATATCTATTAAATCCAGAACAATACTCCAAAGGAAATGGATGCTTCCAGAAGGACCTTGGCAAGCCACAGTAGAGAAAGATAAAGTCCAGAGATTACTCCTTCTACTCATCAGGCTACATTACCTATTAGGAGACATATGGATAGCTCCATAGGTTTCCTTCTCTAAGGCAAGTTCATACACCTGGACTGATCAGCTCCCCTTCACTTTCTTTTCCCTCCCTTTTAAAGACCCACTGATATTACATAACAAGTAAAAGGGAGAATCATAGAAACTAATTCATAAGTTTCCAATTTTTCAGTTATTTCTAATGGCCTAACAGGTCACCTGACTTGACAGAAAAGTGAACTCAGGAATAGGAATCCTCCAAAACAGTGCAGCTACAGAAATGTGGGTAAGATGCAAACAACACTTGCTGGAATGGGGCCATATCTCTTTTACATCTACTTCCACCTCCCCTACTGTACTCTGCTCTCTTTGAAAAAGAAAATAAGGCAAGGAACACTTCAACTGACCTGTGATTCAAATTGGAAAGGTTTCTCTCTATCTCCACTATCTTAAAAATACACTCTATACATCATGTCAAAGTTAAGTTGTGTCTTTCTATTCTTCCCAGAGTTCCCCATAATGCATAAAAATCTGCTGACAAGGCTGTCCGTATATATATAATTTTACTTTTGTAGCCCGAGGGCTTAGCACATTTCCTAGCATTTGTATATAGCAAAAGGAACCTAAACTTTCAGGACTTAGAAAACAATAGCTTCTAAGAACATGTGTTTTGCCCATCACCAGAGAAAACACAGGTCTCTTAGCTAACAGTCTGTACCATTTTTCAGACCCCAAGGAACTGCTGTACTAGCTCTTCAACTTGTCCCACCCACTGGACAAACATAAGAAAACCTTTTTTCTTGTTAAGAGTCAAAGTTTTTTGTGCGTCCTAACTTTCTAAAATGCCTTAACATTTTTCCACTCAGATTTAGTTTTCAGTTTAAGTGCAATGTATCTGTAGAACACCCACTCTGCCAAGAAAAAAAAAAATCCCTGACCCCTAAAAATAATTGCACTCTTGTGGAGAATACATTTTATAAGGAAGAGACATACTTCTTCATTATTAAAACAATCATAACCTCATTGTACTTAGGAGTCAAAAGACTTGAGGTACTCAAACTTATTTGAGCCTGCATTTCCTTATCCGTAAAAAGCAGATAAGACTGCTACATCCCAGGGTTATAGTGAGGATTCATTTCTTCAACAAGTACTTATTGAGAACCTACTGCACACTAGGCACTGTTCTCAGTGCTGGTGATGAAGCAAAGGGAATGAAACAAGCTCCCTGATCTTGAGAAGCTTCTATTCTAGAGGAAGAGCTGATGACTGATCATGACAAAGGTGATGATAGTAGCTAACACTATAATGTATCTGTCATTTTATTTGAATAAGCTCATTTATTTCTCCCAACAACTCTACTGGGTAAATACTATTATTATCTCCATTTTTTTGTTGATTAAACTAAAGATCATCAGGGAGGTTAAGAAAGTTGCCTGAAGTCACAGCAAGGGGCAAAGCCAAAATTCACAACAGGGCATTTGGTTCCATGACCTAGATCTATATACATACCGTATCTCTTATGACAGAGACTCTGCTTCAAAATTCAGGTAAGGTGGGGAAGATAAAGCCCCCTATGGTGACATTACAGTACTATTTTTTATTTATTAAAAGATTTTATTTACTTAAATATTTTATTTATTCAAGAGAGAGGGAGAGTGAGCATGAGTAGGAGGAGGGGCAGAGGGAAAGGAAGAAACAGACGCCCATCTGAGCAGGGAGCCTGACACAGGGCTTGATCTCAGGACCATGAGGTCATGACCTGAGCTGAATGCAGATGCTTAACCAAGCCACCCAGGTACCCCACTATTAAAATTTTATAAAGGTTATCAGGGAGGCCTCATCGATAATGTGACATCTAAGCAGAGACCTGAAGGAAAAGAGTCAAGAAGTTATTTGGATTCTAGAAAAGACATATTCTAGTCAGAACCAGAGCAAGTACAAAGCCTGAGGTAAGATACATTGCACTTAAACTGAAAACTAAATCTGAGTGAAAAAAATGTTAAGGCATTTTAGGAAGTTAGCAAGCACAAAAAGTTTGACTCTTAACAAGAAAAAATGTTTTCTTATGTTTGTCCAGCGTCTGGTGTTCATGGAAGATGTCTGGGCCAGAGATATAAACCTGGGAATCCTTATGAAACTCATGATATTGAAATAGGTTACTTAGCCCTATAAAAAGAAGAATAAAAAGCCTGAATAAAAAAGAAGAATAAAAAGCCCTATAAAAAGCCCAAATAAAAAGAAGAAATCGGGACTGAATCCTGGGATGCTACAGGTTGGGAAGATGAGGAGGGACCAGCAAAGATGGCTAAGAAGGAGACACCTGGGTGGTTCAGTTAGCTAAGTGTCTGCCTTCAACTCAGGTCATGGTCTCAGGGTCCTGGGATAGAGTCCCACATCTGACTCCTTGCTCAACTGGGAGCCCACTTCTCCCTCTGCTTGCAGCTCCCCCTGCTTGTGTGCTCTCTCTCTTTCTTTCTCACAAATAAATAAAATCTTAAAAAAAAAAAAGGTGGCTAAAAAGGAATGGTCAATAGTACTGGGGTAGAACAAATACAGAGAGGTGGTCTAGAAGACAAGTGAAGAAAGTGTTTCAAAAAGCAGGAACTGAGGCATAAGTATAGACTGCAAGAGTCTTTTTTTAACAAATGGTGGTGGAACAACCATATGCATAGGAATGAAGTTACAGCCCCATCTCACACCATATACAAAAACTAACTCAATAGGGATCGTAGACCTAAAAGAGCTAAAACTAAAAAACATTTAAGAAAAAACATAGGAGTAAATTTTTGTGATCTTGGGTTCAACAATGGTTTCTTACCTGTGAAACTAAAAACACAATCTACACAAGAAAAACAGATAAATTGAATTTCACCAAAATCTAAAATTTTGCACTCTATTTCATACCCATTATAATGGCTATTACAAAAAAAAAAAAGGGAGAGAGAAGTAACAACTTTTGGCAAGGATGTAGAAAAATTAGAACATTTGTGCACTGTTGGTAGGAATGCAAAATGGTGCAGCCACTGTAGAAAACAATATGGCAATTCTACTTTAGCAGAATTCTAATATCCAAAGGAAATGAAAGCAAGGATTCAAAAAAGATATTTATATACCGATGTTCATACCAGCATTATTCACAATAGCCAAAAGGGGGAAGAAACCCAAGTATCCACCTACAAATGAGTGGATAAACAAAGTGTGGTATATATACATACAAAGGAGTACCATTCAGCCTTAAAAAGGAAATCCTGACACATGCTACAACATGGATGAAATGTGAGAACCATTATAAACATTACGCCAAGTAAAACAGGCCAGTCACAAAACAACAAATATTGTGTGATTCCACTTATATGAGGTACGTAGAGCAATCACACTAACAAGAGACAGAAAGTAGAATGTGGTTGCCAGAGGCTGGGGGGAGGGCGAATGGGGTTAGTTTAATGGGTAGAGAGTTTCAGTTGTGGAACATGAAGAAGTTCTGGATATTAGATAATGGTGATGGCTGCACAACAATGTGAACAGACTTAAAATGGTTAAAATGATAAATTTTATATTATGTATGATTTATGGCAATAAAAATTTTTTAATAAAACATGTATGCTTCAAAAAAAAACACCATCAAGAAAGTGAAATGACAACACAAAGATTGGAGGGGAATATTTACAAATCATATATGTGATAAGAGGCACATGTCCAGAATATATAAAGAACTTTAATAACTCAACAACAAAAAGACAACTCAATTTGAGTAGCCATTTCTCCAAAGAAAATACAAAAATGGCCAATACACACATGAAAAGATGCTTAACATCATTAGCCACTAGGGAAATGCAAATCAAACCACAATAAGAAACCATTCACACCCACTGGGATGGGTATAATAAAAAATACAGACACTAATAAGTGTTAGCAAGAATGTGGAGAAATAAGGACTTCCATGCCTTACTGGCTGGAATGTAAAATGGTGCAACCACATTGGGAAACAGTCTGGAAATCCCTCAAAAATGTTAAACTTAGAGTTAACCATATTACCCAGCAATTCCACTTCTAATACATACCCAAGAGAACTGTAACCATACGTCTGCACAAAAACTTTTACACAAATGTTAACAGCAACATTCATAATAGCCAGAAATTAGTAAACAACAACAAACCACATGCCCATCAAATAATGAATAGATAAACAAAACATGGCATATCCATATGATGGAATATCATCCCACGACAAAAGGAAATGAAGTATTGATACATGTTACAACATGGCTGACTCTTAAAAACATGCTAAGTGGAAGAAGCCAGTCATAAAAGGCCACATATCATATGAATCCATTTATATGCAACATCCAGAACAGGAAAATCCAAAGCAACAGAAAGTAGATTAGTGGTTGCTAGAGGCTTGAAGCAAAGGGGATTACTTAACAGTTAAGGGGTCTCTTTTTGGGGTGATAGAAATGTTCTGGAGTTTGATGGTTGCATAATTCTATGAATCTACTAAAAAACACTCAATTGTATACTTTTTAAGGGATTTTAAAGGTGAACTTTGTTGTTAGTAAATTATAACTCAATAAAGCTGTTATAATAAAAGAAGGATGTAATCAATTATGTCAAGTTGTTGATTAAGAGGAGGACTAAAAATGGAACAGGAGTTTGACAACATGGTGGTCATCCAATGGCCTTGGCAAAAGCAATTTTGCTAGAGTCGTAGAAATAAAAGAATTGAATTTTCATACAACGCATGTAACAGTACTTAAAACAGTGCTATGCACCCCCCGAAACAGAAGAAAAAGGATAAAAAATAAGAACTCAAATTAGTGGTAAGCTACTAGTAAGCTTAGGCCCTGAGGCCTCAAGCAGAGCAGTGAAGAAAGCTGATTTCTTAAATGTTTCATTGTAGTAGTAGCCACTGTTGCTAATACTGAAATATACTGATAAAAGCTTAGGGTGGCGCTGTTGTGGGTGAAAGGCTAACCCTATGTGCTTACCTTGCTCTATTCTTCCTACCCTATGGAATGCTGTTGGGAGTCAGGCCTAGACCCAGCACCCTTCTACCACTCCTTCTGCAGCCCACAGACCAGACTTGATCTTGGCTAGGGCCCAGAACTCTGGTTTGCTTTCTTACTGGTGCTTCAGAAAACCTACTTTGTCTCATTATCACTGCTGCTGCCATTACCTGCTTACCACAGGTACAAGTTCCTGCACTGCCCACCAGGATATCAGCTTAGAAAGGGAATTTTGCAAACTGAAGAGCCAGACCAAGTGTGCTGAGTACTCATCCTAACATCAACTGCCACCAATGCTTAAGAAGCTGGTAAGGAAGTACTGCTTTGATATTTGTTGTTTCCATTGTTGCTGTGATGTAGTAACTTCTAAATGCCCAGGGAGAAGGAAAAAGGGATGCAAAATTAAGAGGAGAAAGAACTCTCTTACAGCTGAGGAATTATAGAAAGCTTCCTGGAAGAGGTGATATTTTGGTTGTATATTGAAGAACTGAGTAAATTCTGCTAGGCTGATTTGATGAACACAGCACCGTAGGCTAAAGAAAGAATGTATATGTGAATATGCTGAGAAAAGACAGTACAGGTGAATTTGTGACAGCAAAGTTTCCTTTTGGGAGGAGTATAGTGGGACAACTGGAGGTAAGCCTGCAAATGGAAACTAGGGACCAAATGTACTGGTTCTGAATGTCAAGTGAAGGAATTTAGACTTTTCTCATAAGCTATAAGTAGTAGCTTAACTCTAGGGATACTTGAACATGATGTGATTTTAATTTTTAATTTTTAAATTTTTATAACTTGGTATCACATTTATTTTTCAAATTCTAAAAAGTATTTTAAAAGGTTTACAATGAAAAAAAACCCCTACTTTTCACCTTAGTTTTTCACCCAATACCTTTGCCCATGGGCGATCAGGTATCAATCAGTCTCTTACATATCTTTTTTTTTTTTAATTTTTATTTATTTACTTGACAGAGAGAGATCACAAGTATGCAGGGAGGCAGGCAGAGAGAGAGAGGTGGAAACTGGCTCCCCGCCAAGCAGAGAGCCCAATGTGGGGCTCGATCTCAGGACCCTGAGATCATGACCTAAGCTGAAGGCAGAGGCCTAACCCACTAAGCCACCTCCCGTACGTATCTTTGTTAGATATTCTATACATATAGACACAGGTACTATGGGTTTGTGTATTCTTTCCCTCTCCTTTTTATACAAATGTAGACATTTTATAATACTGTTCTGCATCTTGCTTTTTCATATGGCAATATATCTTAGATACCTCTCCATTTTAGTAAAGAGCTACCTCATTCTTTTTATAGCTGTATGGAACTTGTGGTACTGTATTATATTGTTAGGATGTGCCAGTAGGTTATTTAACCAGTCCTTTTTTTTTTTTTTTTTAAGATTTATTTATTTGAGAGAGAAAGAGAGAGAGTGCCTGCCTGAGTGGGGCAGGGACAAGAGGGAAAGAGTCAGAGACACAGGGCTCCAACCCATGACCCATTAGATCATAATCTGAGTCAAAACCAAGAACTCAATCGACTGAGCACGTAGGCCCCCCCAAACTGTCTTTTTTTTTTTTTTTAAAGATTTTATTTATTTATTTGTCAGAGAGAGAGGGAGAGAGAGCGAGCACAGGCAGACAGAGAGGCAGGCAGAGGCAGAGGGAGAAGCAGACTCCCTGCCGAGCAAGGAGCCCGATGTGGAACTCGATCCCAGGATGCTGGGATCATGACCTGAGCCGAAGGCAGCCGCTTAACCAACTGAGCCACCCAGGCGTCCCCCAAACTGTCTTTCTTAACATTTAGGTTGTTTTCACTCTTTGCTACTAAAAACAATGCTTCAAAAATAGAACATATGTCCTTTACACATGTGAAAATAAACCTGCAGGATATATTCCTGGCAGTGATTTTAGGGCTCAAAGGGTATATAGAATTCTGATATATTTTGCCAATTGTCTTCCTTAGAGGTTATACCAATTTACACTCCCATCCCACCAGCAATGCAGGAGTGCCTGTTCCTCACACCTTTGTCAACACAATATGCTTCATAATTTTAATTCTCCCTTAGAAACATTAATCAGGTTATATGCATAGGAGGACAACCCCACTTACATTTAAAACTGGATGAATATAGCATATGCTCTTTGGATAAATTTAATTTTGATTGGGAGAAGTAAATTTAAAACTACATATCTCCATGCTGCCTAGAAAAAAAAGTACTCTCATTCCTTGAGTCAAAACCATTCCATTCTCCAGTTTAGGTGAGGAGCATTTAGCCAGAAATGGAAGGAGTATGACCTGTGGAAGGCAGAGTCCAGTTCCTGGGTAGGGCAAGGACTGGACAGCTTCAAGTTGAAAATAAGGTTCTGTGTTAAGTCCAGGACTGGGAAGAAGAAACATTAGGATAAGGGAAATTCCCACAATGGCCCATCAGCTGCTAGGGAGATGACAATCTTATCTCAGCAAGAAACCCATTTAGAATAATTTCAAAATGCAGTGTAGGATTGCATCAGCCCCTCCAGTGCCTGTGAGCAAGATGCCCATTCCTGCCTCCTACACCATACCTACTTTACAGAGGCATATCCTAAAGGACCTGCATCTATCTGTAAACTACTGTCTACATGTTCCTCCCTTTTTGGAAAGGTAGTTTCTTTTTTTTTTTTTTAAAGATTTTATTTATTTATTTGAGAGAGAGACAGTGAGAGAGAGCACGAGCGAGGAGAAGGTCAGAGAGCAAAGCAGACTCCCCATGGAGCTGGGAGCCCGATGCGGGACTTGATCCCGGAACTCCAGGATCACGCCCTGAGCCGGAGGCAGTCGTCCAACCAACTGAGCCACCCAGGCGTCCCGGAAAGGTAGTTTCTAAAGCTACCTTCAACTCCCCAATACACTGGAAGCTTCCTACAGGCAGGAACTCCTTTCCTGTTGCTTTAGCACCCTCTTACACTCCATTTCCCACAAGGATTAGCTTAAAATCTGTATTCGAGTAATTTAGACTAATTTAAGCTGTGGTCCTCCCCCATCACCTTGTGAAACTCCCCACCAAGGTGGGTCTCAGGCTAGCCTGATAGAGGCCATACCCAGCCAGCTGTGACCCCGTTAAATATAGATTTAGAATACCTGAGTGTATGTCTTCTACTGAGATATTCTTTGCCTTCTGTACTAGCTCATGCAAAAGTTTTTTCTGCCTCAGTCTTTTCTCTCTCAGAACGTTTTTGAAATTGTTGATGCACTTGTTGAGGTAGATGGTCTCTGCACACACTTGCTCTAGGCTTAGTATGCCCTGCTTGGGAGATTCAGGCCCGGAACACGTTTCACCTCCCAGACATGGAGCCAGAGCAAAACCTGGTAATGAATACGCAATAGGCGAGGAGTTAGAAGCAAGAGAGAAGTTGCTGGGATCCTGAAAGGTTTGGTCTCTCTGTGTAGAGGTGCCCACTCCACCAGAGACCACACTGAGCAAGCTCTCACTCTCCTGACTCCCAGGGCTCTCCACCGAGAAATCTTGGGCACCCTCTGAACCCACTGTCCCAAGAAGTCTATCACTGTTCTCTGACTGAGAACAGCTCTCATTGCTTTCCAGGTCCTCAGGACTGATTGACCCACTATTTTCCAGTTTCTGAAACACGCCCTGCAGAGCTAAACGAAAGTGGTGAATTGCTCGGCCCAGTTTGCTTTTGTAAAACTTAATTTCAACATCTTCATCCTCCTGCAAGCCAACCAAGCCACAAGATGACTTTTCAAAGACATCTTTAAGGACCCGAGTAGCATGTTCCTCCTCTTCATTCAAGTCAATATGAACCATGTCACTGAAAGTCTCAGGCCCTATGATGATTTCCTCCATCATGTGGTCATGGCTCAGAGTTGCAAATCTTTTGGACTTGTCTGTTAAAAGGTCCTCTAGCTGCTTGGAGCTCAGAATATCAAGCCCAGCTTCACAGGCCAGGAACTTCTCCTCTGTCTTCAGCAACCCAGATAGCGACAGGCAGCTGCCAGTCTCACTGCTGCAGTTGTTTTCTCTTTTTGCTACACTACACATTTCAAATCCTTGGCTGGACTGTTTGAAAACCTGGGATTTCCCAGAACCCTCCTCTTCTGAGATTAACACTGGGGAAGGTTCCTCAGAAGCTTCTCTCCCTGTCAGCTCACCACAACTGCCACTGGTAACTTGGGAGGCTCCTGATGTTCCTTTAACTTCATCTCCTGGCTTAGATACATCACTTGGCTTTGTGAAATTATTCCTGGGTGGAAAGCAAAGGCCTTGCTGCTCAGGGATTTGAGGTTCTCTGTGTTGATTTTGAGCCCTCATTTGACATGCTCCTGTTATGGGTCCTGGGTCCCCTGTTTCCATCTGAAGAAGTGGTTCATGCTGGTTTAAAGAATTTGCATTATGATCCTGAAGTTGTTGCAAAAATGAAAGAGACTCCTTTTGAGGATTCTTATAGCACTGTGGCCAGCTTGGTTCTTCTTTGGTGGCAATTCGGACCCCCACACTCTGCAAAAGGATGGATTTCTGCAAGATGAAGTCTCTATGCTCTAGATGGGCAAGTTTCACAACAGCAGGCCTGGGAGCTGGGGCTTTGCCTGCCCTGTAAGCCTCTTTGATGTACCTGTTGCACTGCATGCCATTAACACAGAGGTGCATGGCCAGAAAGCTGTGTACCAGCTCCATGGTATTTTCCCCATCTTGCTCAGGAAGTCCATACAGATACAGAATGGCTTCTTCACCAGGGCTGTCCAAATGGGGTTCCTGGGCCATTTCCCCCACACACACCTTGGCCAGGGAGCTGTTGCCTACCTGCAAGCCTTCTATTCCACTCAGAACCGAGTCTACACAGCTAGACACTTCATCCACTGAACCCCGGACTTGGCTCAAGTGCTGCTGCAGCTCAGCAATTTCAGTTTGGAGACGGCTGATGCCTTGTAGCTCTCTGATTATATAGTCTACTACATCCCCCAAAGGCTCTCTCTGTTCACAGCTGCAGCCTTGGTGAAGGCCTCTGGACAAAAGGGACTTGGCCTGATTCCTTTCTGAGGGTTCTTGACAGCTTGTGCTTATGCTGACAGACAAGAGATCCTGAGAGCCAGATCCTAAAGCACATGGAGTGGAGCCCAGAGGAAACTGGCTGCCGGTCTGCTGCTCGAAGCTGCAATGCTGAGCCAGGCCCCCATCTCTATCCCCACCAATGGTTGAGGCTGCTGAGCCACAGTGAGGGAGCAGGGAGCTATCCTCTGGTAAGGATTCAATAGGGCCTGAGGACTTGCTCTTGATGCCACACATAGTCTCTGACTTAGCCTTATCTGGAGAAAGCCTGGAAGAGGGTCCCAAGGTGACCATGATTTCTTCCTCTGACTCTTGCAACAATCGTTTCATTTTCTCCCTCAGGGTCTGAGGGATTCTCTGCTTCTTCCTCTTTCTGGTCAGGGTGCTTAACAGAGATTGTCTCGGAAGACAATATACTGCCCTGCTCTTTTCAGTCTATTTCTAGCAATTATGGCTGGCTGATGCCTTGGGCTTAGCCCACAGTACTGTCTGGAATGATCCCATGTGTAGTCTCCAAACCCGGTACATGCCCCTGGATTCTGGCTTGACTCTTATCCTGCAGCTAGTGAAAAAGGAAAATAGTGCACTCAGGTCAGAAAGCAGCAGGATAATTTTAATCTGAATCAAGCTGTCAAGCAGGAATAAGAACATTACCTTCTAAGACTGTAGAAGCCAACCCTGACCTGTCTCCCACTGCTGGCCTTCAAGGCTGTAGGCACTCACTTCTCTTTTCTTGGCTTCCCATCAGAGTATTGATGTATCAACTCCTTGTGTTCTGGGCAAGTACTCAAAGCCATTAAAATTAAGACAAACTCCTGGGAAGTAGGTGGGTAAGGTCAATGAGTGACTGAATCTTTACAAAATACAACACTAGGGTCTGATTCAGGAATGAACAAATAGATGCTTAACTACCAAAGCTCAAATTACATACACAGTGAAAGACAGAGACAAGACATGGAATGTTTGTTTTCCCAGTTGGATGTTTTGCTGAAAACTTAGCAATTCCAAGGTTGGTTCCTGCCTGTGTTTATAGAGACAGCTATCTTTCATTTGGAAAAAAAGACCATGGCAATTATTTCAAACTTGGAGGGCAAAAAAATGTTTTCTAAAAATTCTGGAACAAGGTGGCATGGCATAGGCAAAAATCATTGTCCAGACTCAGGTGCATTAAGCATGTTTGGATCTAGTGGGGCATGTGGCCAAAGACACACGTATGGTGGGTCAGCTAGGGATGAAGGAAGCTCAGGGACAGCCTGGAATCCTGAACTCCATTTAATAGTCCCCAAGTGCTTGGTGCAGCCTAATCAACACACAGGTTTGGCTTTTCTCCTCTACTGTGCATTTGATCTAAGACCTCCTTCAGAGCACCAGGGTACTCCTAGAGTACTGTGGTGTAACAGAGGATTGCTCTAGCCCTCCAAATGGCCTGGAAAGAACAATACATGGGAAAGGTGGGGAACTGGTTATATCACAGAGGGCTTGAGGATACTATGCTATTCTTCAAAAAGGTGAAGCTAGCCTGCCACCAGTCTTGCCCCATACCCTAAACTGCAAGTGACCACGACAGAGGTAAAGATGACTATTACCTTACATGGGGCTGGTATTCTTTTCCTTTTTACTAGGATCATGTAGAGTGTAGGGAAGGAGCAGAGTAGAAAGTACAAAGGGAAAACCTAGGAGTCCAGGACTGCATGGGACTGCCAATACTTTCTGGTTCTACTGGGTTACCCTGGGAGAGGTAAAATTGGTTGATGGGAGACATGCAATCCTTCATGTTGTACAATCAGAAATGACTCCCCCATTTTCTAGATTTGATCTAGATTTCTAAATCATCTAAACTCCTGCCTCCTTTTCTTTTCCCAGTAACTCAAGTTAACCCTAAAAGGGGAAAATTGCCTGTGAAGAGCACAAGCTGAAAGCTCCCACAGCAATTCATTTTCAGGAAGGGCTACTATCTACAGTTTCTGTGCTTAAAAGTTAAAAACACTGTGCTTTCCCTTCATAGGAAGAATCAGAAGCAAGAGTTATAAGATTTGGGATAAAGATTAAGCTAACCCCTTTCACTGGAATTAACCAGGTCGAGACTAGAAACCAAGAAACGAGATTAATTCTCCTTCCATGTCTTTCTGTAGTTCTTCTAAAAACTCTACTTCGTTTAGAACTCCTCACCTAAAAATGCTACCCATTCTGTGAGGTACTGCCAAGGCCCAATCACTGCTTTTTTAGCATTGTTGCTTTACTCCTATGTCTCAAGGGGCCAAGATCAGCCACACCCCTAACTGGCCAACTCAGTATAATCTGTGTCAGAGAGGGAGATAGAGAGAAGACACTCCATGTGCACAATCAGAACTGCTGGGTCTTGGGCTTAGTGCCTAACTGCCTAGACAGCAAAGCTCCCAATTCTAGGACTGACTGGTCAAATTATTCCTTCTCTTCTTCCACAAGTGCACAACTGTATTTCCAAAGCCACCCTTCTCTTTCCCTCAACCCCAGCCCCAACTGTGCAAGTTCTAGGTTCACCTGATTTTGTCTTGGCACCTAGTATTAGCTTTGAACAAGGTCAATGGTCTGATAAGGGCTGGAACTGGTAATCAGCCTTTCCAGTTTGTCTCAAAGAGAAAGACTGTTTACTAAACCAAGATGGAAGGTCCGCATACGACCATGTGAAGCCATGAGCAAGTGCTACTAAATTGAGGATCAAAAGACTTAAATTCGGGTCTTGCTTAATCAGTGACCTTGGATTAAAACCTTGACTTCTCTGTTCTTTAGTATCCTCATCTATAACGTGGGGAAGACAGTCACAGAAATGTTGCCAACCATGCGACCACCTATAAAAGGGTATGATTTGAGTAAACCATGATTTCTATCTAACCCCAAAACCCCTATCTTTCCCAGTGTCTTTTAACAGTCTGCAGCACTGCTTGGAACCATACCACTGGAGTGTGTCATCCTTTCTTAATCCTGTTTTCTTCTAGAAGCTGTTTCTTAAGATTAAAAAAGGAGGGCAAAACAGTCGGTTCCCAACAATTCATTCAGGTGACAAGAGGCTTGCCACGCTCCCTCAGGCAGTCTGAAAGCATGAGAAAGGGGCAAACAGCTAGAGAAGGCAAACTTTTCCTTTCTGATGCTGATGAGGCCCAGAACTCATTGCCAGGCCTTCCAAGAGACTAACCCGACTTTGGTCCAGAGAAGGCAGCTTTTCCGGAGCAAAAGTAAATCTGATTCTCCTGCTGCTTCAGTGCAAGTCAGGTTAACTGCAGCCTATTTCTGCTTTTCAGATCAATACTCCAGATAGGCTTGGCTTAACTTCTGGACAGACTTGCTAAGTGTCCCCTCTGAGAGTACAGCGCCTTCAACACTGGCTGGCTAGCCATACAGGGGGCAAATGGCACAGCCACTGTGTTCTGAGTCCTTTCCTACAGCCTCCTGAAGGACTAAAGGCAAAGCTGCCTGGTTTCCTATGTTACTAACAAATAGGAAATTTCCAACTATAGCAACTTCTCCCAGCCTCAAAGAAAGAGCTTGCTTCCATATCAAACAAACAAACAAACTCTCCACCAAAAACTTCTTATGAGTTATAACCACTGCCCCTAGATGAACCTAAGAATCACCTCCTGGGGATATGGGTTCCCTAAAGGCACCAAACCCATTCAGCCATCCAGATATTTAGGTTTTGAAGCAGTGGACACAGTTCAATATAATGTCCAGAGAATCAACCAGTTGGCTCAGAACCCAATAAGATACCAGGAGCCAGAAAGCCCAAGTCAAGTCCACCTCCCTCTGAGCCTCTCTTTGTTACTAGCGTCCACAGTAATGAAATAACAAGGGCTAAAGAGTGAGGACAGTTTGATCTCTGAATCAATTCAACTGATTTGTCAGGCACTAAGCTTTGTGCCAGGGATATAAGACACTGTCCCTGCATCCTAATATATCAAGGTTCAGAGAGGGAAATAGGTGCATATACAGTCACAAAATTAAGTGAAACATGTTATAACAAAAGTTGTAATAAGCATAAATAATAAGCATTTAATTCCAGTGATGGGGAATGAGAAGACAGTGAGAGGCCCAGCAAAACCTGGACAGGGAAAGCCATGGAGAAGAAGTAATATTTGAGCTGTAATGGGATGAGGCACTGGGGTCCACCCAGCTCAAAGCTGACCCTCTGGATTCCTTCAAGGTATCCAGTGCTCTCATTCTGCCCTGCTCTATTAGCATCTAGTCAACTCTCCAAATTTCATACATACACTCTCAAAAATGGCCACACCTTTCTGCTATCTTTTCCTAAGGAATGCCTGAAGCTGGGGAAAATAAGGCAGCCCATTCAAGGGATAACTGTCTGAAAAGAGAACATATCAAAACAAAATGTATCCATCCAAAGGAGTAAACTTCAAGGATGGAAAGCTGAGAACTATGGCAGGGAATAGACCCTTAAATCACATCAGCACCAGACTACCAAAAAAAAGTCAAGAGGAAAAAAATCCTTCTGTTTTCTGAAATGACTGATTCTTTTTATCTCTTTCTCTGACATCATATAAATGTGATTAGCAATGGGAGTACTCCTTGTAAAATTGCTTCTGACCCAAATATTAGCTGGGAGGACCAACTGGGGATCTCTGGGAACAGGGCAGAACTCTCTGTACATATTATCAAGCAGCCTCTCATTCTGGGTGAAACAAGCGCAGAAGACAGAAAGCCAGGAACTCTGAACATACCTCTGCATACCACTTCTACAGAGGTCAGATCATTCCTGGGCCATTTACCAATTACACTGTATGGCTAACAAGGTGGGAGGAATGGATTTCTAGGGCTCTAACAGGAAGGAGTTCTTTTAGGATGTTAATCTTTGGGAAAGAATCAATGTTTACAAAGATTGTCAGAGAAAGTGGTCAGAGTCACATGGCATGAAGAGTGACATTAGCTAACAGGAATAAAGAATGCCCTAGATCAAACTAGGTACTACAGTTCCTAGGACTTGCCATTCCTCCTCATCAGCATTAGGAGGAACCCCATTTACACACCAGAAGCTAGAGATGGTAAAGGAAAGAAAACCTCAAGCATTATATCCAAAAGGGGAGACAGAACTTCGGGTAACATAAAGTAGCATGAGGAAGGATGCAGCCTTCCGAGGATTAGCATATCAAGACCGCAAAATGAGGAAAGTACACCAGTCACAAGAGCTGGATATTCTTACCCTGTCCAGGGCTCCCTGTCAGCAGTACCAGGTTTACTATACCACGGAATATAACCAACCCTGAAACAAATACATATGCACCCAGAATCAGATACTCATGACAAAGACTCTCTCTTTTGACCAAATCTGAGTCTGGTTGCTCTAAGTCCTCTTTGTGACTAGGCCCCTGATTTTGAGCTCTGTTTAGTCCACTTTTGCCAAGAATCCTGCTGGCTCAGCTTATGAACACTCTTCACCTTTGATATCTGACCAAATTCCTTATCCACCACCTTGGCCTCCCTCCAGCAAAACTCATGTCAAGTCAGTTTAGCCAGACTTCGCCCTACCCTTGATGTTTCCTCTTAGTAATTTTGATCCACAGACCCTCCACCTGCTCCCTGACTAAAAATTCTCACTTCTCCTTATATTCAGAGCTGGGCTCAATCTCTCTCCCCATTACAATATCCCAATGTAATAATCACCTTGAATATAGTCTGCCTTAATGTCTTTAACAAATGTCACAGCATTTTTTTTTCTGAAGCACGCATTATAATCTTTTTTCCTTACTACTTCATGGTTCTCATGAGTAGACTGAAGAAGACATGTGAGCAGGAATCTAGTTAGCCCCTGAATACTAGCCCCTCCCAACAAAAAAACTCCACATTCTCTATCTCCTTACTCTGCTATAATTTCTTCAAAGAACTTACTACCATCTACCTGATAGGCAATAAACAAACAAACAAATATATGATCTATCTCTCTAACCACCTCTCTATTCTGGAATGTAAGCAGGGAACTTTGTTTTGGTCATTACTATATTCCCTGCACCTAGAACAGTACCTGGCATGTATAATGCTCAAAACAAACAAATAAACAAAATCTTGCCATTGAATAAAAGGAATCAGAACACCAAATCAGAAAAGTTTAGAGTTGAAAGAGTCTTTGATAGAATACTAGACCTGGAATCTCATACTACCTTGTGATCTATCTAGCTTATGGAGGAGTTGTATTTAGATATCACAGTGTTTTTCTAAATTTTAAATGTGTAAGTCTTTATAGGCTAGGCAGCTACTCTAGATCCTCAGAAGCTCTATTACCCAAGTTTAAACCCATGACCTAAAATGACACCCTTGTTGTTGTTAATCTGTTTTACTTTGGCAGACCCCTAAAGGGGAGGTTCTTGCTTAAGGACCCACAGTGGATATGAATTCCATTACACAGGAAGCTGTGCTTTGTTTTTTAATTCCCAATGCCTAGCACAGGGCACTACTATGCCAAGCATATGGCCTGGCACACAGTGAGAACTCAGTGCCATGAAAAAAATAAATGAGTGATGGTAGAACTGCAATAGTCTAGTCTCCTAAATTCTAGTTCACTTTTGTTCACTTTGAGTTCTAGGTTTACTTCTAGATTGATGGCTTACAACCCCTTTTTATTGTAAAAACTAAGTGGGAAACCTCTCCTCAAATACACTTAAATTTTCCTGAGGACTTGTGCAGGACAAATAAAGAAGGTAGTGGCAGCAGCTGTGCCATGGTTCCTATTATCCCCAGAGCTGCTATCATGGAGCTTCCACTTGCCCTTCCAGCTGGAAGAGCTACCCCAATCCTTGTGCTGGATGACAGGTCTAGAACAGCACTGTCCATTAGAAACAGAATGTGAGCCACATTATGTAATTTAAATATTTCTAGCAGTCACATAAAACGTTTTTTTAAAAAGTACAATTTATTTTATATAATTCATTATCCAAAATATTAATAATTTCAACATGCAATCAATATTAAAAAATTATTCATCATCTTTTATCATACTGAATCCTTGAATTCTGGTATATATCTTACATTTGCTGCACATCTCAATTGAGACTAGCCTGCCTGCCAAGTACTCAACTACCACATGTGGCCGGCGGCTACCATATTGGACACACAAGTCTAGAAGGCTGAGAAAGGGGACATTGTATAGAGCCTTCAAAACCTGACACACATGGCTGGTTGCCATCTCAGGGGCAGCAGAATGCTCTGTTCTTTTACTCATCTTTTCACCTTCTCACTTTGATCCTAGCTGGGCTAGTATATTTCCATTTTGCGACAGGTTCAATCCTCAAGGCTACAAAGAATAAGGCCCAAAACTACAGAGGATGAGACCTTTTCTCTCTCTCAATCTAACCCCTTCTAGACACTCTGTAGCAATAGGTAGCTTTTTTCCAATACTCTGGGCAAAACTACAGGTTAAATCTAATTACTTCAATAAAAGCTACCCCTCTGCAGGGAAGACTTACAGACCTCTTAGACAAGAGCACAATCTCAATGCAGCTGAGTCAAAGACTATCCTATACAACTCACACTAGAGGGACATGTAATAGTAGTAAAATTATATTTGTTTAGAATTTTACAGCTTACATGACTCCTATTTTATCATGACATATTATCATCATAACCCTATGAGGCAGGAAGGAAGATTCTTCTTATTTCATAAATGAGAAAAATTAGCTCAGAGAGGTTAAATGACTTGACCAAGGTCACTGAGTAGTTAGGATTTGAAAGGGGATCTTCAATCTATAAAGTTAGTGCTATTTTTATCCCACACACATGATGCAAATGGACAGATTATTATGCATAGTGTATACACTCAAGACTGAGAAAACTCAAGATGACTTTTCTGTCTATATGGCATATGTACACATGCAAGGAAAAAATTAATACATCACACAGAACAGTATACACACACACTCACACACTGGAAAAATAGTAGGGTTTCTTAATATATAAAGGCATATACCAGAAGAGGAAAGTTACCCAAGTATATATACACATGCATGAGATAAAGAGATTATATCTATGTATGCACATGAAGGGAGATATGGCTTGTATATATTCATTTAAAATGAATGAATGAGTTGAATGAGTTTCTATTATGTGTGTACACACAGGAAAGGAATGGTCAGTTTATAAACATATGGACATATCAGAAGGGAGAAACAGATTATTTGTATGTAAGTATGCACACATTCAGAAGGGTGGCTAAGTTATTTATATACATACAGGAGAGTACCAAGGAAGAACCGATGGTCAGATTATCAGCATATAAACACATACACATGAAAATTCTACCCCAGTGCTGAGTATGCTATTTTTCACCCATTTTAATGACCCCCACCAGCAAGTTGGCTCAAGCAGTTATGTAATTAATGTAGCTACTCTGTATTCCACCCACAAATGCTTTGCTTTTGTCCCTGCTTGTCGTTCAGAGTCAGTCATACACTCGATACCACTTACCTTGCTGCTGCAATCAAAATAAGAGTTAAGGAAATGAAAAGGAAAAAAAAATTAAAATCACAAATTCTCAAGTTTTAGAATGCAAGTGCTGTCTTTAAGAGGAAATCCGTTCAGGAGCACTCCTCGGTTTAACAGAAAAGCCAGAGGATGAACTTTCTAAGCCACAGCATGGCTGCTTGCCCAACGGACAAACAGAGCCAAGGAGCTATTATTCTCAGTTGCACCAGCTGGCTGGCTCCACGGTGCAAAGTTGATGATAGGAACAATGCCCAGCAGAGAAATCCCCTCAGTGAAAGGCTGGGCAGGAGTCTCGCTGGCTACAAATCTAGGAATCCAATCTGGTCCAGACTTCTGCTGAGGGGGACTCTGATGACCGGCCCTGCTGAAGGCAATAGCAGCCAAACTTCAATTGGATGTGGAATTCTAACCCAATCGATTCCAGGCTTTAAGACTGAGACAGAAAGCAGGGCAGCTACTGCTCCTGCTGCTGCTCCTCCTCCTCTCCAGCTGCTTCCTGCCTGCAACCTCCCATAGGGCACCAGCCCTCCTCACACGTTCCTGGCGCACACACCCCCTTTCCCAGAACACTCACGCACACACAAACCTCGCCAGCAAGCTCACTCACACACCCTTGGTGAGTGTCTCTCCCTCTCGCTAAATATAGATCTTACTCTCTCCCCTCCCCCATTTCTTTCTCTCATTCTTCTCCCCCGCCTACTTTCTTTTCCCCTGCCTATCTACCTCTCTCTTGCCTGGGCTATCAGATATAAAGAGACATAGGACCAAAGACCTATATACTTTGAGGAGCTCCCAGTCTCAGAGAGAAGACAGAATACAGCAAGAAATTGCAAGAGCACAATACAAAGCAAGTCTTGCCTTCTACTGAAACAAACTGTAGGTTTTTTTGATTAGTTGGCTGTTTTGGGGCTTTTGTTTTTGCTATATATAATCTGTTTTCTGCATTTGGCAAAGCTGGAAAACAGGTTAAGTACCCAAGATCAGTTAACATCAAATAGCACTATGCTCTCAGAGTGGATATCTAGTCCAGTTCTTCCTGCAAAATAACCAACTGGAAAACAGGAACTCCCTTAGGCTATGCCAAGGCAATGATTAGGGAGAAGCACGGGAAGCTGGTTGGGCTGAGGTAGACCCTCTACTGCAGAAGTCTGGACCACAGATTGTTTTGGGATCCAGAATTAGGAACTAAGTAGACTAAAGTGAAATCACATTGACTAAGCTATTAAGATTCAAGGCCCCAGTTTCATGATCCCAAATTTTGCAGTTCCTCTTTGCCAATGGCAGCCCCATCTCCATGGAGAGCTGCTAGTCAGGTGGCTCTCAGGTGGCCCTAATTTCTAATAACTCAACAATTCTAACTTAGGACTTATCAGGAAATTGAATGTCCTTATCTTCAAAGAGCACTCAAGTTGTTCATTGCAACATAATGCCAAACCTAAGCCAGAAATCCTTGAAGCCATGGAGCATAAAATGCCAAATACATCAAATATACAATACTCCTTTCCACTCTGCACCCACAAGACAGGAAAAACACTGAGTCCAAAGAAACTCAGAATTCTTTTCAGTATAGGGCTCCAATTAACCAGTAACAATCCAGTGAAGCCATTCCTATTCCACCTCCTCTGAGCCTGATTAAATAAGAAGGCCCTTTTCTTCTTCAGGCCAAAGGAAGGTGGACAAAATTGATTCACCCAGCATGTCCAAGCCAGGCTCTCAACATTCTGCTGTCCTGCAACATTCTTCATGACAATCCATAATCAAACATGGCCTTTGTCAGCCAGGAATCAGGAAGTCAGTCTATGGGGGCCACCCGAGAAACTGCCACTGCAGAACAGGCAGCTCTATATGGTAGATAAAATAAGCTTTTAAATGAAGAAAGATTTCCTTGGCTTATCCAAAATCCTGAGGAGAAAATGCTGATTCCAGAGCCAACATTTGCCTCCCTACTGCCTTTTTCCAATAACATTGCTTCCCCCTCAACCCAGGAAGAAAATTTAGACTCCAAGAGATGTTAAACAACCCATTTCTTAACCATCTACCTCATTATGCAGCCAACACTAACAGCAGAGCAAATACCTCCTAACCCAGTCGGGAGCTGGCTGGATGACAGAAGAGATAAGGACTGACAGTGCAACTATAACCACATCTAAATACAGAAAAAAAAATCACTTGAAAAGTGTCAAATTTCAGTGGAAGCCACAGCCAATTTACTGAGGAGCTTCCCATATTTCAGCCAGAAGAAAGAGGCAAAGGATTTAAAACAAGAAATACAGGGAAGACTGATTAAATCAGAATTCCCTCCCACTCATAAAGAGCCCAGAGAATGGCTGTCATTATCAGGTTTGGGTGTGGGCTTCCTATTCTGAGAAGCTCAAACTCTCCAGAGGAAGAATGATCTTCAGAGCTAGGACACTGACTAAAAAACCCATTTCTTCCTGCCTCATCCACCAGTGGCTCCAGGACCTGGCTGAGGCTTTAGATGTTATACCTGAGGTTAATGTGACCCTGTCTTATCTAGTTGCCTATTCAAACACGTTCAGCTCATCTTCAAATCAACTTGGGTTTTCCAGAAAAATAAAGGCTCAGACAGGAGAAGACATGTTTACAACAGAAGGCATAACAAATTTGCAACCTCTAGTTATGGTCTTCAAACTTCACAAGAGAGTTCATATGGCTCTGACCATAAATTACCTTTACATCTTTCCACCTTCCCATATTTCAGCAAAAGTACGGAGAGTAAGTGGGAAAGTGGTAAACAGCTATCAGTACAAGAGCTCTTGTTTTAAAAAAAAAAAAAAAAAAAAAAAAAGCAGGCTCCTTCTACCAATCAACAGGGCCCATAGACTGCCAGATATCATATGACCAAAGGACAGTTAGTTAGACCTCTTCTGTGGACTAGCCTTTTGGGATAAACACATACTTTCTGTTTCCTGAGCCATATGAGTAACAATGCAGCCTCCCTGTCACAGTGGATTCGGCTCTCAGGAATCCTAGGCAGGCTAAAAGGATGGGGGTGCTTTTAGGGGTAGGAAATAGCATAAGCACCCACCTCAGTTGGGAAGCTTCCTCAAAGCAGGGCTTTTCAAGAGCTAGCTGGGCAGAATTGGAAAAACAGATTGGGTTAAGAAGGAAAAGGCATTTATCCAGAAGCTGTGAAATGCTCTGAACAGACATTCTCAAGGTCTGGTTCCCAATTTAAATCTTTGCAGGGATCTTCGCCTAGAGATAGATGAGTCAAGATGGAAATTCAACATGAGACACTGACACTCACGCAGAGTTGTGGGAAGGTTCAGAGCTGCAGGAGCTCTAAAGGGGAACCGAATGGGTGGGTTAGTCAGAAGACCACCTGGCACACAAAATTCATCCTTGGTTAAAGCATCTGAGTGGAGTCACAGGGATATTGGAGGAGGGGCTCACCAACTACAATTCTCCCCTTTTATATAAACCACTGAAGTTGGGGAACCTGGGTGGCTCAGTGGGTTAAGCCTCTGCCTTCAGCTCAGGTCATGATCTCAGGGTCCTGGGATCGAGCCCCATATCAGGCTCTCTGCTCAGCGGGGAGCCTGCTCCCCACCCCACCCCAACCCCTGCCTCTCTGCCTATTTGTGATCTTTGTCTGTCAAATAAATAAATAAAATATTTTTAAAAATAATAATAAACCATCTAAGTCTCCCTTGGGCCAGATATGACTAGTCCAAAAGCAAAAAATGGGCCTGCTCCAAATCTGGTCTGCCTTTCCAGGTATCACTGCCAGAAAATGGTAGGGTCAGAACCAGTAGGTGCCTACCTCATCTCCCAATGTTGACAATCACATAAAAGGATGCCAAGGATAGGTGGAGCCAAAGTCTGACTTATATCAGAATAAGTCCATGACTCTTTTTCTTCTCTACCACTAAGTAAAACCATAAGCAACAAGAGAGGCAGACATGGGTCACACAAGTAGGATCTGTTTCATCAGGAAAATAGTTTGTTCTGGTGCCTGAGAAAATTCTTTGTTCCCCCTAGAATTATGCCCTCCATAAACTACTCCGAAATTGCATGCAAGAGAGAATGATGGGCAATGGGAGGTGATTCTCCTTCCCTCAGGAACATGCCACCCTAGGGAAGTGATGAGCCTGGCAGGGAAGTGATGAGCCTGGCAGAGATGTGCTGACTTTACTGATATACTGACACATAGCAGCTACACAGACTAAATCAGACCTGACAAGCTGCAAGGCAGGCCTAAGGAGTCACAAACTGCTGACAAATTTCAGTACTACAATCAGGTCAAGCACCATCCCTGATTAGCAAAAACTCAGAGGGATAAACTCCTCAGGACTACCAGGTTAAACAGGTTTTTAGCCTATACCTCCAAAGGTTGTGGCCCCATT
This sequence comes from Neogale vison, assembly GCF_020171115.1. NCBI lineage: Eukaryota > Metazoa > Chordata > Mammalia > Carnivora > Mustelidae > Neogale > Neogale vison. The sequence continues at coordinate 36,208,748 of NC_058099.1, forward strand.
TCCATTCCAAGACCAAATGATTAAAAACTCATAATCGAAGAAGTCCACATGTTTATTGCCTTCTCACATAAACCTGTTCAAAAGTCACAGCTCCCAGATTTAGAACTAAGACTGGTCCCGAACTAGTACCTACTTAAATACATCTCGGTACAGTCCACAAAGTACACTGGCCCTGCCTCAACCTCTATACCCTAAGGAAGCCAAGAGACCATATGTGAAGGATTCTCTAATAGGAATCCAAAATTTGAAATTTCATGGAGAAATGAACCCTTTATACCATAAGGTGGCTATATTCTAATTGGCTTAATACTGATCAAATATTTGTGCTTGTTCTGAGATATACCTTGGCGTAAACCCAAATCTGGAGAATTCTTTTGGTATAAGACCTTGCTTCCATAGGCTTTTCAAAATACGTTCTTAACTAGCATATGAATGCTAAGTGTCCTGGGAATCAATGAAGGGACCTCAAAGAGGAGGGTTCCCCATATATTAAAAAATATCTGGTATGAAGCACTGAATTATAAAAAGGTAGCTAACATTCAAATGGGAAGAGAAGACTTGAAACAAATCTCTTAATGATTTTTGACAACAGGGAAGCATGGTGGGGAAAGAGGCAAGTACTCAACTAGATGAGTCAAGAGAGAAAGCTAGACTTAGCTGGCAAAGAAAGGAATGCCAAGGGAAAGCCTATTGGTGGCAGTGGCACTGGAGTCCTACACTGCCAACTCACCCATACCAGTCACACAGGGAGATGACCTCTGCTCAAACATAAGGTCTTTAAAACCTCTATATTCTAATTTTCCATCCAGTGACAGAATCCCCTACAAAACCCTCTGTCCATCTATCACATGTCACCAAGTCTAATCTATTGTACCTTTCTATCTATAAAATCTTTCCCCTTCAGGGGGGCCTGGGTGGCTCAGTCATTAAGCATCTGCCTTCAGCTCACGTCATGATCCCGGGGTTCTAGGACAGAGCCTCGCATTGGGCTCCCTGCTCAGCGGAAAGTCTGCTTCTCCCTCTTCTGCTCCTCCTGCTTGTGTTTTCTCTCTGGCTATCTCTCTGTCAAATAAATAAAATCTTAAAAAAAAAAAATCTGTCCCCTTCTCCACAACCCTTCATCTAGGCTTCATTATTTCTCACATGAGTTATAGCAAAATATTCGTCCTCCCTAGTCTACCCTCCTGCAACACTACTTCCTACTCCCCAGCCATTTTTGACAATTTGTAAGAATACCTACCTTTTATAGCCCTTAGAAGGAATTAACCCTGCTGACACCTTGATCTTGGATTTCTAGCACCTAGAAATATAAGACAATATACTTCTGTTGTTTAAGCCACCCAGCCTGTGGTATTTTGTTATGGCATCCCCATTAAACAAATACAGTACCTTTGAGAATTACTAACACAATTCTACCAAAAAATTTTTAAAATAAGTAATAAATGAATACTTACTGAGTAACCTAAGTGTTGTACCAGGCATAATGAAAAGATATGATCCTTGCCTTTAGGTAGGTTATAACCTAACAGGGAAATGTTATGATATGGGCATAATTATATCCATACTATATATTTCAAGGGAGAAAAGTATTAGATTTTGTCCTTGGGTGACTGGTAGTACCATTTACTGAAAGGATATACAGGAGATGAGGTGGAGGAGACAGAAAAGACAATGAGTACTGTTTGAACATACTGCATGTGGTGCCTAAGAAAATTCTGGAAACAAGATCCACAGGCAGCTGGATATATGAGTATGGAATTCATGAAAGAAGACTAAGGTAGAGATAGCAATTTGAGAATTACCAGTTTATGAGTAAACCCATGGTTGAGATTATCTAAGGTACAGAGAAAGAGGTAGAAAACAGAGGCTTAGGAATCACCAAGTTTTAAAGGAAAAGCAGATAAGGAAAAATGCTGTATAGGAAACCAAGATGGAGCTGTCAGATATAAGAAAAGGACTTGGAGGGAAAGATATCACAAAAGCCCAAGAAGTTAGAATGTTTTAGGGAGAAACCAGTCAACAGTTTTTTAATCTCACCTGTCACAAAAAATGCTCTAGGTTGCTCCAAGGGCATCTAGAATGCCGTCCCTAACTTGTCATCATTGTCGATTTATGTTTCAATGTCCTCAGGTGTGGACCAAATAAACACATTTCCCTAGTATGCCTGAATATGACAACCAGCAAAGGGAAGCAGAAGCTTACAGAATAAGGGGAAATTATTTGCTACAATTTAGCTCTTTCCTTTTGCTTCAAGAAGTCCTATTTTATACACTATGGCTGTACTTCAGGATGTGCCTATTTTGGAATGGTGGTAAATCTCACTGCATTGTTTACAGCAAGAATGTTACTTATAAGGAGGCATGGATCTCCATATAACTTAATGTTACACAGAAAGCAAGTTACCCTTTGATTTCCATCTTTCCAAGTTCACATTACTTTATTTCTTAGGCATTTCTTGATATTTTATAAAAACTGCTGACTTAGTACCCTCTGGGAATTCCTATTTTAAAAAAAAAAAAAAAGAAAGAAATTAAAAGATGCTTCTGTCAGGTAATAAAAAAAAAAGATTTTATTTATTTATTTATTTATTTATTTGAGAGAAAGAGCAAGCAAACAAGTGAGACAGCACAAATTGGGGTGGGGTGCCGAGAGAGAGGGAGGAAAAGACTGCCAGCCAGGCAGGGAGCTTGACTTGGAGATTGATCCCTGGACCTTGGGATAATGACCTGAACTGAAGGCAGACACTTAACCAACTGAGCCACTCAGGCACCCCTATTCTGACTTTTCTGACCACCCTAACTCAAAGGGTTTGCTCCTTCGATTTTCCGTTACAAGTGTTAATCATTTCTTTGCAACCAATTACTTGTATTGCGGTGTGACTTCATTTCATAGTTTTAAGCAAAACTTTACTGTCTATTAAGTATCAGAGCTAATCAGTTCCTGACCTCAAGTGCAATCTAACAAAGGAGTTAAAGCATATGTATGGATATGGATATGAAAAATTCAAGTAGAAAGCAGAAGTAACAAGAAAATAAGGCCAGGAACAGGATCTCTATATCTTTGAACTCTGTTTTCTATCTATGTGTACTAGGCCCCCAAGGCATATTAAGCACAGAAGAAACTCCAGGTAATTATCTACTCTTAATTCCTAAGACTTCAGACTCAAACTCCCACATACCTCCTACCTTGATAAGCCAGGCTGGGCTATAAAGACATCTTTAACTAAAGACCAATTCAAAATACAGATAGAGCAGTTTGCAACTTGACTCCTTGCTCCTTGGTCACATTCTTTTTTTTTTTTTTTTTTTAAGATTTTATTTATTTATTTGACAGAGATCACAAGGCAGGCAGAGAGAGAGGGGAAAGCAGGCTCCCTACTGAGCAGAGAGCCCGATGTGGGGCTCGATCCCAGAACTCTGAGATCATGACCTGAGCCAAAGCCAGAGGCTTAAACCACTGAGCCACCCAGGTGCCCCCCTCGGTCACATTCTTGATTAGACAGCTGAATCGCTCCCAGTGCAAGAGGAGATTATACATATATCAAAGGCCCAAAGCAGTTTTCTCAACCTGTCTTTTCAATGCCCCCAGTTCATTCCAACTGGTAGAGTTCCTGCCTCTATCATTACAGCCCAATTAGAGCACCTTTTCTTTGGGCCTGGAGTGAGAGGGCAGCTTTCAGAAACTCTTTAAAGGTTAGATTGAGTGACTAATACTTATCTTAGGAGACACTGATAAAATGTAGGAGAATTTGAGAGAGGGAAATATTTCCAGCTTTCAACGTTCTGGTTTGGATGGGAATCAGGAAGGCTCTGTCAAAGAGGTGGCATCTGAGCTTGATCCTAAAGGATGAATAATAAGAAAAGGCCTTAGGGCAGAGGAAGCAAGATGAGCACAGATATGAAAAGGACAAAAAGGAAGATATGTTGTTGGAAAAGAAAGGAAATGAGTATTTAGTGAATACCAACAACATGCAAGGTCCTGCTATATATGTATTATCTTATTTACTCCATGTCCATCTGCTGAGACAAACCATATCCAATTCAGAGACAAGAAAACTACATTTTTAAAGAGGCAAGGTAACTTGTCTAAGCCTAAGGGTACACAGGTAATAAGTAGCAGAGCCATACTTCAAACTCTGGCGCTGGCTCATTCCAAGGTCCAGCATTTTCCAACTATACAATATGGCCTCTGGATTAACAAAAGTTAGAAAAATAGGCTGGACTAAATCATGAGTGGTTATGAATGTCAAACTAAAAAGTTGAGACTATAATTTAACTACTTATGGAAAGAAAAATTAACCTCCCTCCCTTCCTTCCTCTCACTCTCGCTCTCACTCTCTTTCTTTCAAGGAGAAACCTTCCATTCATTCACTCGTTCACTCTTGGATATATGTTAAGAGTTTGCTGGGTGCTAGGCTTTAGAGATATAAAGTTAAAAAGTCCCTGTTTTGTATCTGCATGCTATTTTTATTTAACTTTTATGTAAGCTTCTTATTGAATTATAACATGTAAAAAAGTGCATGTCAGGAAGCCTGGGTGGCTCAGTCGGTTAAGCCACTGCCTTCAACTCAAGTCATGATCCCAGGATCCTCAGATTGAGTCCCGCGTCAGGTTCCTTGCTCAGCAGGGAGCCTGCTTCTCTCCCTGCCTCTGCCTGCTTGTGCGCGTGCGTGCTCGCTCGCTTGCTCGCTCTCACAATAAATAAATAAATAAATAAATAAAATCTTTTTTAAAAAAAGAAAAAGTGCATGTCAATGTAAACAGAATCCCAATCAAGAACTAATCATCATCCAAATTCCAGAAACCCCTCGTGCTCCCATCTAGTCACTACCAACAGCCCCCCATCCCCTGCAAAGGTAATCACTATTCTACAATCTGATACCACAGATTACTTCGACCTGTTTCTGAACTTAATATAAAAATAATCATACAGTATATATTCTTTTTTTTTTTTAAGATTTTATTTATTTATTTGACAGAGAGAGATTACAAGTGGGCAGAGAGGCAGGCAGAGAGAGAGAGGAGGAAGCAGGCTCCCTGCCGAGCAGAGAGCCCGATGCGGGACTCGATCCCAGGACCCTGAGATCATGACCTGAGCCGAAGGCAGCGGCTTAACCCACTGAGCCACCCAGGCGCCCCCAGTATATATTCTTTTAAGAAATACATAATCTTGGGGTCAAATGCTCACATATCTCCAGGATAAGAGGATAAACACCAAAACTGACTGTATATGAAATACAATAGAAAAATAGAAATTTTAGTATCTAACTACCCAGGACTTCGAGGAAGGCTTCAAAATATGTGACATCTAATTCGAGCCCTGAGCATAAATGGTAGCCAGGACTAGTGCTCTGTTTTCAGGAAGACAATGCTGGCAGTGGTATACACAATGTAGTCCAAGACAAATAAATAAGATAAAGATAACCTTTGGAAGGCTGACACTATAGACTATGCAGTAGAGAGGACCTGAACACAAAAGGGAACAGAGAAGAGACTTATAAAAGAAACCATGGAGAGGAAAAAGAGCAAGGTCTGGCAAATGATCCAATGTGGGAGGCAAGAGAGAAGGAAGAATGACACCATGATTTTGAGTGGGTGACTAGCAGAATGATGGTATTTTAATACAAACAGAGAACAAAGAATAGGAATAGGCCCAGGAGGGAAGTTTCAAACTTTGGGAAATTGTGGTGAAAATAACTAGTAAATAATTAGACATGAAAGATAGAACCTAAGGGGAAAAGGACAGTTAGAAGTATAGATTTGGGGGGCGCCTGGGTGGCTCAGTTGGTTGGACGACTGCCTTCGGCTCAGGTCATGATCTCAGGGTCCTGGGATCGAGTCCCATATCGGTCTCCCAGCTCCATGGGAAGTCTGCTTCTCCCTCTGACCTTCTCCTCGCTCATGTTCTCTCTCACTGTCTCTCTCCCAAATAAATAAATAAAATCTTAAAAAAAAAAAAAAAGTATAGATTTGGGAATTGTTTACTTAGAAAGGCCAGCTGGAATTCGACTGGCTACCTAGCACAAAAGCCAGGATCAAGCACAGTACTAGCTATATACAGTAGTTGCTCAATTAAGGATTCTGGATTAGAGGCTGAATAGAGATTTGAGATGGAAAAAAATGCCTGTGGGGGAATCTGTAGAAAGAGACAAGCAGGGAAGGAGACTGGCAAGGTAAGAAAGGAAGGAAGAGAATGGGAAAATCTAGAATAATGGAAGTCACAGAAATAGGAAGTTACAAATAGGGAGTTTCAAAACACACACTGGAATGCTGCAGAGAAAAATGACAATCAAGACTGAGGAAAGTATCTGGGGAAAAAAATGAAAATATTTAACTTAATTATTTCTATCTCCCTTGTGGCCTATAAACTCCTAAATGATAACAAAGAGTCTTAAAATAGCCCAATAACCCAGTGGTACCCACTTACTGGTTGGCTTGATTAAAAGGGGAATAATTTTATCAGTTGCTCCTTTTTTTTTTTTTCTTTCAGTTGCTTCTTTTGCATAACTTTGGCAACAGGATTTTCTCTCACAGAGGAAAAGTTCCTTCCCAGCAATATCATCAAATGTTCCCACTGGGTGGACAATCAAACAAGCATCAAGAGTCAGAGAAAGTAAGAGAAAGCAAGAAGAGCTGCTTTATTATCTAGAAACAAGTAATTTATAATTTTATAGAGAGGTATCAATCAGACCAGTTACATAAAAGTTTGTGGTAAATAAAAGTGGTGTACCACAAAAAGTGGTACATAAAAAGTACCACTCTTTACTGATATTATGCCCAGAAAACACTGCCAGCTGGAGCTAAGCCTGCTGCCAGTATCTGATACCCTCCTCTGACTCTAGGCAAGTCAATGGTATCACGGTATTCCTCAGCGATGTTTTGATATGCACCTCAGAAACCACAGCAAGACTCCACTGCTTCAAAAAGAGTTGCCCCAAATCCCAGGCACAGATGTGACATCTTAAAATTCACAAGGGTTCAGTCACAGCCTAGAACCAGATCTAAGATTTACAGAAGACCAACCACTGATAAACATCAAGATCCAGGTTCTAAACATGTCCAAAACACTTCAGGGGAAAAAAACCACTGAGAAATGTTAAGCATTTCTCCTGATTGGCACACAAAAGCAGCTCTTGGAAAATATCCCCAGCAGTACCCATGGCAGCCTTTGTCCACCTTCCCTAGACTCCTCTGGGTTAGGCATTCCACTGACTTCTTCCTCTCAAGCCCCAGAGAAGCACCATTAAACTAAATAGAGAGCCTTCTCTGAGTGACCCTTATAGTTATCCCGGGAACCCCATGCTATCAAGGAATCTAGATCCCTATAAAAACCTGAAATCCTATGGCACTGGCTCCTTCCTGCTTTAGCCATCAGAAGCAGTTTCGCTGTGTTCCCACTCAGTAGCAAAGGCTCCAGTTGTGAGCAGCAAGACCTCTGACAGGTCACTTAGTCCTAGGCTAGGAAGGTATGTGTGAGCCCTGAAAAACAATACTTCTGGTAATAGGAGGCCTATTGTTAACTCTCAAGCAATTATATCTAGAACTTTACACTTAAAAAAATTCAATTTTCTATGATCTCACCAGAAATCTGTAAGAGAAGACAGTTATCCTTAATTTTATAGTAGAGGAGACTGAGAAATAGAAAATAGTGATTTGTTCAAGTTCTCTCAGGTTTTAAGACTGAGGTACTGCGGGGCACCTGGGTGGGTCAGTGGGTTAAAGCCTCTGCCTTCGGCTCAGGTCATAATCCCAGGGTCCTGGGATCAAGTCCCGCATCGGGCTCTCTGCCCAGCGAGGAGCCCACTCCCCCCCCCTTCTCTCTGCCTGCCTCTCTGCCTACTTGTGATCTCTGTCAAATAAATAAATAAAATCTTAAAAAAAAAAAAAGACTGAGCTACTGCAAGGACCCAACTCTATTTCCAGTTAGCCCATTTTAGTAATAAGAGGGTTAATAGTAAATGGATACAAAAGACATGGTATATTGTGAATGGGTTCTCCATATACCAGCCTGGCAACCACATTTCCCACCAACTAGACCTCAGAAAACAGAATTTCACAGGTGACAGACACAGAAACTTCTTCTATCATCTTCTTTCCCCTTCTACCTTGAAGGTGTATTAGTTTGCAAAGGCTGCCATAACATAATATTACAGACTGGGTGGTTTAAGCAACAGAAATTTATTTCCTTACAATACTGGAGGCTAGAAGTACCAAGATCAAGGTGTCAACAAGATTGGTTTCTTCTGAGGCCTCTTTTCTTCACCTCAGATAGCCATCTGCTCTTTGTCTTCACAGGCTCTTCTATCTGTGTCCTAAACTCTTTTTGTAAGAACACCATTCATATTGGACATGAGATCATCCAAAACACCTCAATTTACCATAATTACCTCTGTAAAGACCCTCTGTCCAAATACAATTACATTCTGAGATATTAAGATTTCAACATATGGGAGGGGAGGTACACAATTCTGAAATCAGGGTTTTGAGGGTATTATGGATTTAAAAGGCAGAAGAAAAAAGGAGACAATCCAGATTCAGAAGCCAAGTACCCTGGTGTTTTCCCTTCCTTTGCAGGGAGACTTTAGAATGGAATAGAATAAATATACTGGCTGTTCGCTTTAAAGGAAGAGAACTCGCCCAGTGTCAGCTTCCTTCTCTGTGTTGGATTGCTTCCTAACAGAACATGGGCAGGAGAACCATGTGTGTCCTTTCCAGGTACTCCTGCTCTGTTCAGTGCAGATGGGGGTGGAAAAGGTAGAGGGCCTGTCTTCATGTGTAACAGAATAAATTTCTTAAGGATACCACTATTAATGCCCACTCAGCTCCAACTTTGGAATTTCATTCTACCTAATATTTTAGTTTTTACCAGAGCAGATGAATTCCAAGGACTAAGCGAGATTTGTGTATTAGAGGAACAGAAAAGGAGGGACTGACATAGGCAGGCTACTTCACAACCCTGTAAAAAACAGCTTCTTATTACTTCAAAGGCTCAGGTTTTTTTTTAAAAAAAAAAAAGAAATCTTACAACTCAACAATAAAAAGGTGAATAACCCAATGTAAAAATGGGCAGAAGATTTGAATAGACATTTCTTTTTTTTTTTTAAAGATTTTTATTTATTTATTTGACAGAGAGAGATCACAAGTAGGTAGAGAGGCAGGCAGAGAAGAGGAAGGGAAGCAGGCCCCCTGCTGAGCAGAGAGCCCGATGTGGGACTCGATCCCAGGACCCCGAGATCATGACCTGAGTCGAAGGCAGCGGCTTAACCCACTGAGCCACCCAGGCGCCCCTGAATAAACATTTCTTCAAAGAATATATACAAATGTACAATAAGCATGTGAAAAGATGCTTGACATTATTAGTCACTAGAGAGATGTGAATCAGAATCACAAGAAACACCACTTTACATGCACTAGGATGGTTATAACAAAAAGATTAACAAGTATTGGTAAGGATGTAAAGAAACTAGAACTCTAATATGTTGTTTATGGGAATATAAAATGGAACAAGCTGTTTGGAAAAAACAGTCTGACAGTTTCTCAGAAGGTTAAATGTAGTAACCATCTAACTTAGCAATTCTATCCCTATGTATATACCCAAGAGAACCAAAAATTTATGTCCATACAAAAAAATGTACATGAATGTTCACAGCAGCATTATTCATAATAGCACAAAGGTGAAAGCAAACCAAATGTTCAACCATAGATTAATGGATAAACAAAATGTGGTATATCCACAGAATGGAATATTGCTCAGCCATATTAAGGAATCAAGTACTGATAGATGCTGCAACATAGATGAACCTTAAAAACATTATGTTAAGTGACAGAAGACAGATACAACAAGCCACATATTGTATGATTTCATTTACATGACATGTCCAGAACAGACATATCCATAGAGACAGAAAGTAAATTAATGGCTGCCAGAGGCTAGAGCAAAGCAGAAAATGAGGAATGACTTATTAATGGGAATGGCATTTCCTTTGGAGTGATGGAAATGTTCTGAAATTAGATGGTGATGAAACTGATGGTGATGGCTGTACAACATAGTGAATATACTAAAACACACTGAATAATATATTTTAAAATGGTGAATTTTAGGTTGTATGACTTGTATCTCAATAAAAAAGATATCCGTTACTTAAAAACACACACACACACACACACACACACACACAGAAAACAGGATTCCTTTTCCTTTTTCAGTCCAATAAGGGGAAATGGTACAGAAGAAGGGCTAGATGGGAAGACTGGAAGAGTACACAAAGCACAATATATTTGTCTCTGTTTTACTTTAGAAACAATGTCAGTCCCTCCTTTTCTGTTCCTCTAATACACAAATCTCGCTTAGTCCTTGGAATTCATCTGCTTTGGTAAAAACTAAAATATTAGGTAGAATGAAATTCCAAAGTTGGAGCTGAGTGGGTGTTAATAGTGGTATCCTTAAGAAATTCACCTTTGTATGAAGACAGGAAGAAGCCATAGTGATAGGTGACTGGAAAGATGAAATTTGACAATTATAAAGTTCCTCAACGATGTCTTTGGTTAAATGTGTTGGATTTTAGATGCTGATGGGACAAGCGAATATACAAGAAGTAGTTAGAAATAAGAACCTAGAATTCAGGGGACAGATTGGGGCTAAATACACAGACAGAAGAGCAACCCACATATAAGTAGTAACTGACATAATGAATGAGATTTCATAAAAAGAATGTTGGGGATTTGTATGAAAAGAGGATTGAGCAAAGTACCCCAGAAAGACCAACATTTAAGAAGTGAGAAAAAAAAAAAAGAAATCAGAAAAAGGAGCCTAAAGAGAGTTCAGGGAAGAGTGACAATGAGGATGGTTTCTTAAATGTCAAAAGAGGAGGGGCGCCTGGGTGGCTCAGTGGGTTAAAGCCTCTGCCTTCAGCTCAGGTCATGGTCTCAGGGTCCTGGGATGGAGCCCCGCATCAAGCTCTCTGCTCAGCGGGGAGCCTGCTTCCCCTTCTCTCTCTGCCTGCCTCTCTGCCTACTTGTGATCTGTCTGTCAAATAAATAAATAAAATCTTAAAAAAAAAAAAAAAGAGGAGTGTTTAGAGTGTTGAATACTGCAGAGAGGTCCATTGAGATTTAAAAGCAACCACTAAATTAGGTAGCTATGAGCTCAATGATGATGTCCACAAATGCAGTTTTAATAAAATGATAATGAAATCAACTGAGACAGACTTTCTTCAAATGTATTCCTTAGAAAATGAGTCCTACAGAATGCTTCTCCAAAACAGAGTTATATGGTCAAATAAGTTTGCCATAACACTGTGCACATTATATCCTCCTCTTAAAGAAGTATACCAAGCCTACAGTAGAGTAATCTGTTGATGTTACACTCTACTGGTACCTACTGTTTCCCAAATTTCTTTGACCATGGATCTCTTTATCACGTAATAGAGAATCTATTGACAGTTGTAGAAACTGAAGTTCTGTGGAACAGAATTTTTCCATACTCTGGAGTTCTAAGATTATGGTGGGAAATAGTGTTAAAAACACAGGCTCCGGGGCGCCTGGGTGGCTCAGTGGGTTAAAGCCTCTGCCTTCGGCTCAGGTCATGATTCCAGAGTCCTGGGATAGAGTCCCACATCCGGCTCTCTGCTCAGCAGGGAGCCTGCTTCCTCCTCTCTCTCTCTCTTTCTCCCTGCCTCTCTGCCTACTTGTGATCTCTGTCAAATAAATAAATAAAATATTTTTTTAAAAAAAAAATCTAAAAAAAAAAAAAAACCACAGGCTCCAGAGTTAAAGAGATCTAGACTTGAATGCAGTTCTCTTATCAGCTAAATGACCCCAATCAAGTTTCTAACTGTCTAAACCTCGTTTTTTTTAATCTATAAAATGGGCCAAATAACAAAGCCTGATTTGTAAAATTACTGTGAGGGATTCATTTGGATAATGCATGTAAAGTATTTATAGTAATAGTAATATCCAGGGATGCCTGGGTGACTCAGTTGCTTAAGCACCTGCCTTTGGCTCAGGTCATGATCTCAGGGTCCTGGGATCAAGTCCCGCACCTGGCTCCTTGCTCTGTGGGGAGCCTGCTTCTTCCTCTACCTGCTGCTCCCTCTGCTTGTGCTCTCTCTTCCTTGCTCTCTGATAATAAATAAAATCTTTTTTTTAAAAGATTTTATTTATTTATTTGACAGAGAGAGATCACAAGTAGGCAGAGAGGCAGGCAGAGAGAGAGAGGGAGGAGGAAGCAGGCTCCCTGCTGAGCAGAGAGCCCGATGTGGGACTCGATCCCAGGACCCTGAGATCATGACCTGAGCCGAAGGCAGCGGCTTAACCCACTGAGCCACCAAGGTGCCCCATAAATAAAATCTTTTTAAAAAATAGTAATTCCCGGGACGCCTGGGTGGCTCAGTTGGTTGGACGACTGCCTTCGGCTCAGGGCGTGATCCTGGAGTCCCGGGATCGAGTCCCACATCAGGCTCCCAGCTCCATGGGGAGTCTGCTTCGCTCTCTGACCTTCTCCTCACTCATGCTCTCTCTCACTGTCTCTCTCTCTCAAATAAATAAATAAATAATCTTTAAAAAAAAAAAATAGTAATTCCCAGTAAGTATGGTTATGATGATGATGATGGTGGCAGCAGTTGAGATCAAAAGGAAAATTGTGATATAGGTAATAAAGTTTTCATTGAATGAGGAATTATGGAACAATTGGGACCTAACTGCAACAAGGAAGCTGAGGATCAGAATAGGTTATGTGAATATCTAGTAATGGTCTGGAAGTGGCACAGAGAGACTGAGAAACCTAAGCCTCACTCTTCACCCAGTAACGGGGCATGAAAAAGGCATTACCCTCCCCCTTTAGTGGTGCCTGGCTGGCTCAGTCAGTAGAACATGTGACTTCTGATCTCGGGGAAATGAGTTCAAGCGCCACGCTGAGGGTAGAGTTTACTTTAAAAGAGGCGGGGCAGTGGGGAGCTTTAGCAAACAGCCAGGTTTTAGTCAGTAGAAAATGTACTGATTCTGGTCTCAGATGTCAGTAAGAACTCCAGTTTGCAAAGGGCGGAAGGGACCTGTTGGAGCAACAGCTAGACCCCTCATCTAAGAGAGCTTTCTCTAGTTTGTAAAGCAGTAGTAGAGCCTGATCTTGAGTAGGGATTACCACAAAGTTTGAAGAGTGATGCTAAAAGTTGTGGTTGGAAAAAAAAAAAAAGTAAAAGCTGTAGTTGAGAGAGGTCTACAAGTATTCAGGCTTACTACAGGATTTTCATTTTCGACAGTGTTCAGTAGTAGCACAAGATTAGAAACAATTAAAAAATCTATCAAGAGAGGACAGAGTATATAAATTATAATATATCCCCCAAGAGAAATATTACATAGCTATTAAAAGAGAATGGAAGAGCTGTATTTGGACTAATATGGAAAAATCTCCAAGATATAACATTAAATTTTAAAATGTGAAGAGCAATGTATGTTAATATACACAAGCATGCATGTGCACACATGCATATGCTTATAATTGCACAGATTATCTGTGGACTGATTCACAAAACACAGGTAACAAAGGGGGAGATAGGGACTAGAGGCCTGGAAGTTTGAAGTAGGAAGGAAATATTGCACTATACATGTTTAAGTTTATGTTTTGTGTAATTTTCTATTTTCACACTTATTACTTATCCAAAACATTCTTTAGTTTTTTAATTGTTATAGTAGCAATGGTTAGGAAGAGGGATGACAGATTGTGGGAAAAAGGAGGGATAAGTGTGGCCTCAATTAGGGCAAAGAGTTGAAGTGGTGAAAGTTAAGATAGGCAGCCTTGATCAGAGCAAAATCCTGGAGTTTAAAATTATAGAAAGAATTCTTTCCTGGTGCAATTAAGTCTAAGAGATGGGGTCCTCAAAGTTGCTCCACTTGAGCATTTTTCCCCAAGGGGAATACCTTTTTCAGGTTTCAATAATAGCAGAGGAAGAAAGTCTCCACTAGAGAGAGAGTCACAAGAACACAACAGTACTTTGTGGGAGAGTTGATTCATTCTGTCTTAATGATCTTCCCTGAGAAAATGCTGATCTATCTCTCAGGCTGACCAACCCCAATCTTGGATCTCATGGGATTGATCCATTTAAACACAGGCCTTCTAATCTATTTGCTCAGTTCCATTTCTGCTTACTAAATAAGTCTCTCCTTCTTCAGCTTTCTTTAGCAACCTAAGAGCTTCTGTCAAGGCTTCCTCACGGCCTACCTTCATGTCTTCTCCTTCACTGTCCCTTCCACCTGGAACACCCACCCACCTGCTGCCACCGCAGTCTCCGTTTCTAGAGCTAAAAGTCTCACCTCCTCCCCCAGATTTTTCTGCAGCTAAGCCAAATAAGGTACAGAATCATATCCATTCCACCCACACTACTAACATTACTGCAATGTCATCAAACACTTATTAAGTACATATGACCAGGTGCTCAACCAGCCTAGATACAGAGATGACCTATATGATCTCTCCCCTCAAGCTGCTTATAGGCATGGCATAAGGTAGCTACGTTCCTATGGTAGCTCCTTAAAGTCTATGGAATGCAGTTATCAGCTGAAGAAGTATGAATGTTCTATAAATTTATCAGAAATATTCAAATCACAATAAAAGAAATGCAAATTAAAACAAGGAGATACCACTCTTCTGAAGAGAGATGCTATTTTGCCAAATTGGCAAACATTTTCTAAAATAATACTCAGTGTTGGTGTGGCACGTTCAACTACTGAAAGTATGGATTGGAAAAACCTTTCTGAAAACACATCAGAAGTTTATCAGAAATCTTTAAAAGGCATATACTCCTTAACTCAGTAATTTATTTGAATCTACTTTGAGAAATCTAAGGTAAAGAAATAATCAAAATCAAAAACAGATTCATGCACAATAATGCTCATTATATCATTATTTGTAAATTATAAAAAAATATAAGTTGTTAAGGAACATCAACATAATGAAATATTATTAGTTAATAATAATCATGAAATGTTTCCAAAAAATATTTAATAACCCAAAATAGGGGTGCCTATGTGGCTCAGTCGTTAAGCATCTGTCTTCGACTTGGGTCATGTTCCCACTGTCCTGGGATTGAGCCCCACATCAGGCTCCCTGCTCAGCGAAGAAGCTGCTTCTCCCTCTCCAGCAACCCCCACTGCCTGTGTTCCTTCTCTCGCTGTCTCTTTCTGTCAAATAAATAAATAAAATCTAAAAAACAACAACAACTCAGAATAAAGCTCACAAAAATAATCTAAGTGAGGAAAAAAAATTTTTTTTTAAAGATTTTATTTATTTATTTGACAGACGGAGATCACAAGCAGGCAGAGAGGCAGGCAGAGAGAGAGGAGGAAGCAGGCTCCCTGCTGAGCAGAGAGCCCGATGCGGGGCTCGATCCCAGGACTCTGAGATCATGACCTGAGCCGAAGGCAGTGGCTTAACCCACTGAGCCACCCAGGCGCCCCAAAGTGAGGAAAATTTTATTTATTTATTATTTTTTTAAAGATTTTATTTATTTATTTGACAGATTGAGATCACATGTAGGCAGAGAGGCAGGCAGAGAGAGGGAGAGAGAGAGAAGGAAGCAGGCTCCCTGATGAGCAGAGAGCCCGATGAGGGGCTCGATCCCAGTACTCTGGGATCATGACCTGAGCCGAAGGCAGAGGCTTTAACCCACTGAGCCATCCAGGCACCCCTAAGTGAGGAAAATTTTAAATGCACACATAGTGTGGTCTAAATTCAGTAACTTTATATTTAATGTATATAAAAGTTATATAAGAAAACATAGCTAATATTTCATAGTTACTAAGCCCTGGAAAAAAATTAAAAATAGATTTAATTAAGAGATAAAGAGGCATGTGGATACTTCTGTGAAAATGCTGGCAGATTTTTTTGGCTAGTTAAGCATCCATAAAAGTTTGGCAAAACACTCTGCTAGGTTCTCTACAGGACTTTCGAACAGCAGCAATAAACAGCATAGCCCCAACAATCAAGAATCTTACAGGAACGGAGGAAAGTTAGATCAAACAGTAAATAAGAAACTCCATCACATTTCGGTCTAGAAAATGTATGCACAGAGTCTGGAAACAACCTCCAAAACTGACACCTGACTGGATTTTAAATGTGAATAAAAATTTAGCTAAGTGGAGAAAGAGGAAGAGTATTCCATGCATGGCAAACAACAAGTGCAAAGTCTCTGAGATTAAAAAAAAAAAAAAAAAAACCAACAGAATAGCACAAAGAGGTAAGACCAGAAAGGCATGTAAAGTCTGTATCAGTGCTTTTCCAGTTCTTTTTGTGGAGGATTTGGTTTTTTTATTCCAACATGTCATGGATTAATATTTTTTGTCTAAACCCTGTTCAATGAGACAGGGATATTATCATGCACATGGTATTACAGCAATCCAAACTGCCTCTAAATGCTCACTTAAAGTACTTACTTCAATTTCAGTACTTACTTCATCAAAAAGTAGAAACAAACACTTCCTGGGCTGGTCCATGGACCATACTTGGAGTCACAATGAAATTATCAAGGTTTTATTTTATCATGAAGGCAATGTGGAGTCACTGAAGTATATTTTTTTCTGATTTCCTCTTTTTTTTAAATCATAGTTTTACTAGATAACTTAAAACTCTATAAAGCGTACTATTACTTTCCCCATCTTGTGGATTAGGAAAATGTGGCTCATTAAGGTTAAAAAACTTTCTCACAAGGATACATTGAGGAAAAAATATGGCAACTCATATCACAGGCAAGGGTTAATTTCCCTAAAACTAAGCTCCTGGAAAAAAAGTTCAATAGAAAAAAAAATGAGCAAAGAATATGACTAGACTATTCACAAAATAGTAAATACTAACAGCCTTTACTTGTATGAAAATACCCTTAACTGTACTAAGATACACACACCTAAATTCTACTGAGAAAACACTGCCCAGTAGACCAGCAAAAATTCAAAAATTTGAATAAATCACTCTACCGGTGGATTTGGGAAGAAAAAAAGCACCCTCATGACATTACTAATAGGAGTATAAATTGGTACATTATCTGTGGAAGGCAAATATCCTTTGGGGTAGTCATTAAAGCTGCTCACAAAAGCTTTCTCCTTCTCTTTCAAGGTATACTATGCTGTTCACTTGAGGTTAAATATGGTTATATGACTTGCTTTAGCCAGGGAAATGTGAGCAAAAGTGACATATTGTATATTCCTGGGTGGAAGTTTTTTTGCTTGTTTGTTTTAAAGATTTTCTTTCTTTCTTTCTTTCTTTATTTTACAGAGAGAGAGTGATCACAAGTATGCAGAGAGACAGGCAGAGGGAGAGGAGGAAGCAGGCTCCCCACTGAGCAGAGAGCCAGATGCTGGGCTGGATCTAGAACCCTGAGACTGACTGGAGCCGAAGGCAGAGGCTTGACCCACTGAGCCACCCAGCACCACCCCCCGCCACCGCACCGGGGTGGAAGTTTTAAGAACCAGAGTGCAATTTGCTATGTTCTCTTTCATTTATCTTTTCGTTCCCTCCACCACCCATACTGACAATATCCTAGATGGAGGCTGTTCATAAGCCTGTACTGCAGAGAGAGACATCTTAAAGCAGAACTCCTCGACATGCAGGATGACAAGCAGCATGAACAAAATAAACCTTTACTGTTTCAAGCTACTGACAAATGGAGAGCAACATGACAATATTTATCGAATTTACAAATACATATCCTCTCAAATATACTTGCAAAATGATGTATGTAAAAGGTGCTCATTTATAACATGGTTTGTTATAGCAAATGACTGGAAACAAACAAATTAACATCAACAGAACACTAGTTAAATACTTGAAGGAACTTCATACAGCAAAATATCTGTAACTATTGAGAAAAAATTCTCTTAAAGCTAATATGGAAGGATCTCCAAATGAAAAAACAAGATGTTCTCAGTATGTACACCAATTTTGTTAAAAAAAAAAAAAGTGAGAGGGTACAATATATATTCATATTTTCTTGCACTTGCACCAAGCAACTATGGAACAGTAAGAAACTAACAATTATTACCTTGGACAGACCATTAAAGGGTGACTTGATAGAACTTCCAATTTACTCAGGAAAAATATTTGGGGTGCTGTACTTAACTTCCTACTGTCACAACCTCAATTAAGTTAGGCAAATCTCATGTTAAGTATAAATAGCATACTTCTACCTCTACCTGAAACTGTTCTGATACTCTTCATTAAACTCTGGCTTATCTTTATCCTCTTGGCCACATCTTATCAGCTTCTAGTTACATTACCTGTGTTATGTATGTATTTACTACTGTTCTCTTATTAAGCAGTGGTTCTGTTTTTTGCCATTCTTTTTGAGAGATTCTGAATTGCCTCTTTTTTTTTTTTTTAAAGATTTTATTTATTTATTTGACAGAAATCACAAGTAGGCGGAGAGGCAGGCAGAAAGAGAGAGAGAGAGCACAGGAAGCAGGCTCCCCGCTGAGCAGAGAGCCCGACGCGGGGCTCGATCCCAGAACTCTGGGATCATGACCTGAGCTGAAGGCAGAGGCTTTAACCAGCTGAGCCACCCAGGCGCCCCCATGAATTGCCTCTTAAAAAGAAAAAAAATCATAGCAAACTGTGCCTGCTCCAATATATTCTTGTTTTTCTCATTCAGAACTTTTATGTGGATGTTATTTGTTTTACTTTCCTTTATAATAAGAATTATAAAACCCTTACTTATGGAAAATTACAAATAAAAAGTTAGTAGGTATTGTAACACTGTCTCCATAAATGTTCACTTTATTTATTTTTTTTAATATTTTATTTGTTTATTTGACAGCTAGAGAGAGAGCACAAGTAAGCAGAGTGGCAGGGAGATGGGGAGAGAGAGAAGCAGGCTCTCCGCCGACAGCCTGATGCGGGGCTCGATCCCAGGACCCCGGAATCATGACCCGAGCCGAAGGCAGCCGCTTAACCAACTGAGCCAACCGGGCGCCCCTATGTTCACTTTAAATGTTTATCTCCTGTCACTCTAGACCAACAGACTCCAAACCTAAAATCTATACACACGTATAACTGTGTTAATACATTACATTATAAAAATGTAAAAAGCATAAAAGAAACAATCATTTAAGATTTACTAATGATAAAAAATGTTTTTTGCTGTCACTAAAAGTACTAATAATATTTTTAGTGAAAGCAATGTGATACAATATGCCTCATTATTTTTTAAATCTCGGTTTAACATTTTGTTATAGGATTATTTGAAGGTCTGGTTCCACTTTCAATTATTTCAATACTTCGTTTTCAAAGCTGCCAAAAAGATACAGATACATCAGTCAAATGAAAGATGTGCAAGTGGTTCCTACATAGCAATTATTCAAAGATTTTGTTAAAATTTGGCTAATTATGTTCCCATTTTCTCTGTTATCTTACCAAATAGAAATATTTTTATTTTTTTATTTTTTTTATTTATTTGACAGAGATTACAAGTAGGCAGAGAGGCAGGCAGAGAAAGAGGAGGAAACAGGCTCCCCACTGAGCAGAGAGCCTGATGTGGGGCTCAATCCCAAGACCCTGGGATCATGACCTGAGCCAAAGGCAGAGGCTTTAACCTACAGAGCCACCCAGGCACCCCTCAAATAGAAATATTTTTAACAAGTAAGTTCAAATCTCACTGAAAACTTTCATTATAAGTATTTTCAAATCTGTTAATAGTTTCTTTTCAAAATTTTAGAACATGTAGTTACAGGGTTTTATAGGTAACAGTCATTGTTTCTGATAAAAAAAAGAACACCTACACAAAAGAAAGATTCTTAAACATCCTGTATTCAGAGCAGCTACCTTTTCAATCATTATTAAAACATCTTCTCTCTGAAGGGTCAAATTAGCAATGCTTGTAAGGAGCTAGAACAATATGAGTGACAAAATAAATGATAAAAATGATTATGACTGTAAAATGTAATACATTATATAATAAATTAGGTATCTATGAGTCCACAGTGACATAAATAAATTGACAGGAGAAAAGGGAAATCTCTTCCCTATAGTAGAATGCCAACTAATGAATGTAGAAAGTATAATGGAAATAGAAGGTTACCATTTGGCAGCCGCCATTAGTGATGGAAGATTCAGAGAGGAGACATCAATGAATGCTTAGCTCACTGGTGGAGATGCAATGCGGAATAAGATACTGGCTATTTTCTTTTTCTTTTTTTTTTTTTCTGGCTATTTTCAAAGTACACAAAACACTTACCAGTCACATCAACTACAAAAGGAAAAAAAGGTGCCTCAACAGGTTGGAAACCTGGCCAATAAAAACTTAACTAGGTGACTGACATTAATATTAAGGGTAGTATAAGGACCTATATTATATTTTTATATTTTAGCCAGAGGCTTCCATTGAGGTTAAACAGTAACACTATTGTTTAACCCTTAAACTGTCCCTGCTCCCCTTCCCCCAGGGGACTTACTTAAAAACAAGTCCCAGAAACCAGTCTCAGGTAACAAAGCACAGATACAAGGATGGATCAGGCCAGGTGGAGACATCCGATCAGTGGGGGGTTGCATACTGTCTCCCTAGCTACCAAGGAGTATGGGCCCCGCTCTTTGGGAGCCTTTTGGGTGCCAATCCTAACCTAAATTTTAATTCAACTGGTCACCTAGCAACACTGTGAAGTTTCTCTGTGTATTACAATGTCATTGGCCACCTGTGTGTGGCCAGGCCCAACACATGGCCTTCGCCCTTAAAAGCCAGTCCATAAAGAAGAGTGGGGTTGCCCTCTCTCTAAGAGATTTGATTCTTGATGCTTGGGGCAAAATAAAGCTTTGCTTGGCCTTTACTTTGTATCAGTCTCACTCCTTTAATCACAGATCTATTATTGGGGCATAACAGATAGCACATGTTGACACGTGTACTTTCTGATACTGTAAGGGCCTGTTTAGCCAGAGCAGGCCCACCCCGGTTGAACTACCATTTTGTTGTAAAACTTAAAATTGGCTCCCCCAACCCCCATGGGAACTTACTTAAAAGCAAGTCTGGGAAACCAGTCCCAGGTAACAAAGTCCAAGTACAAGGGTGGGTCAGTCCACAAGGAGGTATTCAATCAGTGGGGCGCATACTGTCTCCTCCTACCAAGGAGTATGGGACCCCGCCCTTTGGGAGCCTTTTGGCGCCAATCCTAACCAAGGTGTGATAGGCTAAATCAAATGTCTATTGGTCGCCTAGCATCACTGTGGAGTTTCCTGTGTGTGTGTTACAATCTCATTGGCCACCTGTGTGTGGGGCCAGGCCCAACCACATGGTCTTTGCTCTATAAAAGTTAGTCTAGAAAGCAGGGAGGGGTTGTCCTCTCTGTAGGGGCGGCCGGACTGGTCTATTTGATGGTCAGTCTGATTCCTGATGCTTGGCGCTAAATAAAGCTTTGCTCGACCTTCGCTTTGTATCAGTCTCGCTCCTTTAATCACGGACCCATTATTGGGGTACCCAATTTGGGGGGGACCCAACAGATACAATTCACTAAAAAGAGCCCAGCATCATTTTTGTGTAATTCCTGCCAAGAAAGCATGGCCTGAGTCTGAACATGAGGAAACACTGGATGGACCCCAAATGAAGAACATGCTACAAAATAAAAGGCCTATACCATCTGTCCAAGATAAAACTGAAGAACTGTTCCTGATTAGAGGAGACTAAAGAGATATGACTACTAAATGCAACACGTCAGCCTGGATAGTATACCCTGGACTAGGGAAGAAAAGAGACATTGTTGTGATGGCAAAATTTGTATGGCATTTTTATGATGGTGTTGCCATTGTTGATTTCCTCCAGTGGATAGTTACACTGTACTTATATAAGAAAGTAGCTTTGTTTTTTTGGGAAGTAAAAATAGAACTATTTAGGAATAACACAACATCATCTCTTCAACTTTTTCTCAAATGGTTCAGAAAAAGATTAATCACACATAATGGACAGAAGGTGATGAAAACTGTGGTGACATCAACAACTGGAGCACCTTGGCAAGAAAGATTTAAGAGCTTAATACTGTTATTTTGGCAACTTTTCCCTAAGTATGAAATTATTTCAAAATAAATTATTTTTCAAGTGTGTTTACACACGTGAGCATGCTTGTATTTTTAATGCAGGTATCTGCCAAGTATTATACTACTGACAGCCACTTGTCATCATTTAAAAACATCCTTTCTGGGGGAAGAGGGTTCCCTTCTCCCCCAGACTCCGCCGCCCACCGCACCCCCGGAGCCGGGGTTGCTGCGCCACGCCACGCCATGGTCTTTGCGCGGCCGTAGGGAGGGGGCTGCCCCGCGGCCCCGTGGGGCCGTGCGTGTGCCCCCCCCCCTTGGTGTGTGTGGGGGGGGCAGGTGGGAACACCCTGGGCACCTGTGGGGTTGTAAAAGAAACAAACAAACAAAAACAAAAACAAAACATCCTGTCTGTATACATCACAAAGGCCCTCCCTAACAGGCGAGGCAGTGGCCTTGAAGTGGGTAGCCAAGGGAGACAACAACTGACTCTAAGAGGCCTTGTAATGGTTCCCCATCCTAAACTCAACATGAAAAGGGCTCAAAGTGAGGATGGTACTGAAAATAGCATTTAACTTAACCTTCAGGCTCTCAACCCACTAGGTCTATCTGATTTCCATTAATCAGCATAGAAGGAAACCCACAGCCACCTCCCATCCCTTAAGGCTCTAGCTTACTTGTCATGCATGCCCAGATGCACACTATAAGGAGATGACTAATCACTGACTGCCTCGTCAGCACCATATGTCTCCAAATTTCAAAGGAAAAACTGTCCCAACTAGTACTAGAAAAACAGATTTCCTACCTCCTGCAGCCGGAGTCGAACCTTGGTAACTGCTCGGATCCAGTGTGCTCTGGCTTGGGTAAATGGCGAAGAAGCATTCTCCTCAGGAAAACTTGTCACAAAGAAAGGAATGTTTCTTAAGAACAGCCCAGGCCATGGGGTGACTGCTTAAGGCAAAAGTGCCAAATAACTTAAGTAAAATACTTTGTATTCATGCCTAGACTTGTTTCATGAGTCAGGCCACTATACAGCATAGTCCTAAATAGCCAATGTGGGTGGAAAAAAAATCCTCTCTAAAATAACAACTCCTTTTAGCTTTTTATCCATTCCCTCTCTTCTTTCCCCATTTTTCACTTACCTAATAAGCCAGCTCACTGGGACAGTCAGATTTCAGGATTCTAGTAAAAGCAATGGCAAGAGCCTTGAGTCGATGCTAGCACAAAAACTATGCAGACATGTGGGCTAATCCTTGTGCCTTGCCTCTCAAGACCACCAGTCTCTCTTGAGCATTCCACATGCCATCCATCCTTAGGGCACAATTTTGTTCCTGCAAACCCTTCCTGCTCCACTAAATATTTTGGAAGGCTTACCAATTCCTAGATTACAACAAAAATGCTAAGGAAAAAAGCACAGTCTTATTCCTTGAGCTGCCTTAGGGACACCCTCAATGAAACAACAATAAATATAACAAACTAGTTTTGGGACAGAAACACTACACTGTATTAGAACAAATCATCATCTAGTTTCCTAACTGTGGAACAGTAGTCAATTCTTGGTGACAATGCTTCTCCTCTCTTCCACTGAGGTCTACTGCCAAGGAAGCAAACAAGCATCCACCATCTAGACATCTGAAATATAGGCCAACCTCTGCTGTCATCTAACTGGATCAACTGTTTTAAAACATTGTGGGCACTGGTGACCAAGGTAGAACTGGACCTCACTTGAACAGCTAGGATCTAAAAGGACACAGCCAGTAGAGAAGGACAAATACTTGTGCTGGGTACTTCTGCTGCTCTACCAAGAACTCTACCCACATAACAGCATCTGCCAAATCTAAGGTCTACAAAGAGCCATTTTTCAGTGGGTCATCAACCACAACTCTTGGATGTCTTGTCTATTAGATGAACCACTAGAGAGGTCTAAAAATCAGGAAAACGTAAGGAGAAAAGAAAGTTTGTATCTTCAGTGGTGGATTAGATATACCAACAATTCTTCAAACTTTTACCACTTATAACTGCACTCACTGCTCTGACCTTTTGGTGAGAGGCATTATTTTTAGACCTTGAAATCTGAGAATCCAAGTCATACCTAGCCTTTATCACTCTACCACAGTGGTTTTCAACGGGGGACACTTTTGCCCATTATGGGCAATGACAACATCTGGAGACATTTTTGGTTGTCACAACTGGTAGTTGCCACTGGCAAGTAGTGAGATGCCACCATACATTCCACAATGCCCACAATAGCTCCTCATAACAAAGTGTTACCTGGTCCCAAAGGTCAATAGTGCCAAGATTGAAAAATCACACTCTGCCCCAAACTATCAACAAATCCACTGACCAATTCAGCTCAATAACACTCAAACACAGTACTAAACTTCATTACAAGACTGCTAGAAACACAAGTTTAAAATTTTTCTTCTTATGGGTACCAATTAATTCTAGAAACACTGCTAGACCCTGGGGCAGAAGGGTGAGTTAGATCTGACTCTTAGACCAATTCTTTCTTAACTCTGTCCTAGTTTTCTCAATCAGGAAAATACAAAACAAAACAATGTTCACATAAGAAATTTAAACATTAATAGGCTAGGAGGCCTATTTCATCCAAAGCAGGTCTTTTTAATGAAGCAAGTTGTAGGGCTTGGATCAGTTCCAGACTCAGAGGCTCTCATATATAGGTCAATTAGTAGGCCAATAACTGCAGATTTAAGAAGGCCTGGTACACTGCAGCTAACTACAAAGAGTCCAAGTATTCCTCTGAGACCCTCAAAATATTTAGGGAATTATACCGAAAAATCAAAGGAAGCAGTGCAGAGCTAAACCTCAGTATCCTGAATCACTGCCATACCCACCTGTACAGAAACAAACGAAAAGCACTTACATCCTGAAATACCATAGGCAGGTACTAAGGAGACCATGTGAACTCCTCAAGGCAGCTATCACCTACCTCTCCTGGTGGCCGAGGACGTGGTCTTTGTGTAGCACCAGATCTGGGGGAGGATGGATTGAGGCATCCTCTTTCCTCTCCTTGGGTTCAAATGCTCTCCCCTTCTCTTCTTCACCTGTTACCTCCAAGGCTTTCTCTTGTTCTCCAAAACCCGCTTGGCCATCTCTGGAGAAGCTGCCAGAGCTGTGGCACGAATGAATTGAGTCCCTCTCCCGATGGTCATCATCTTGTTCGTGACACTGGTCTAGTTCACTCAACTGAGAGCTTCCTTGACTTACGTTACAGGAGGAGCCATACCTACTACTGCTGGTGGGGCTGTGAGAATGAGAGGAAGACAGATGAGTAAGTACATGCAAACTAGAGACCGGGACAAAAGTAATAGATAAATCCAGAAATAATAATTCTTTCAGTGGCAAGAATCACAAATACAAGGTTCCTGGGAAGACAGAACCAAACTTCACAATCTAGAAGAACTAGTTTCTAGTCAGCAGAAGCACAAAGGAAAAACAATACAACATGCTGGGTTCTCTAACAGCACTTAATCTCAACCTGTGGCAGATGTTGAAGCATACTTAATCTCAAAGTAATTTTTTTAAGTAGCAGTTTAACTTTAATTATTAAGAATTACTAAATATAGGGACGCCTGGGTGGCTCAGTTGGTTAAGCAGCTGCCTTCAGCTCAGGTCATGATCCCAGCGTCCTGGGATGGAGTCCCGCATTGGGCTCCTTGCTTGGTGGGGAGCCTGCTTCTCCCTCTGCCTCTGCCTGCCACTCTGTCTGCCTGTGCTCACTCTCGCTCCTCTCTCTCTGACAAATAAATAAATAAAATCTTTAAAAAAAAAAAAAAAAAAGAATTACTAAATATAAAAGTAGCCTCTTGTTTACACCTAATATTCTTTACTTGGACTTCTAAAGAATCTTGTCCAGTGGCAGTGATTCAAGTATTCTAATTTCCATAAAGTAAAATGGATGAGCTCTACTCCCCTTTTCTACTATTTACTAAACTGATGTGCCCTTTTCTTCCTCTGTAATTATAAACGTGAATTCTGTTCCTTAGGATGAGCAAAGGAGATTGGAGATGTTCCTTCAATTATCTCTCAACTATCTACATGATGAGGTAATGGACACTATTGCGAGATGAAATCTACGACAAAAAAAAAAAAAAAATCCTCTGGGGAATGGTCTCATCAACATGAATGTAACAATATATCCCTGGCAGCACAGGAATGTCCTAACAATAAACTTGCCCACCTGTAATTGAGTTGCTCTTGAGATATGGCTTGTTTGGGATAAATAGGACAAAAGCCAACTCCAGAATCTGCATCAGGACCACACTAATATGTTTCTATACTTGAGGAGAGGCCAGCCCAACCCTTACTCAATCACTTGAATTTCCATACCCATAAAAGAAATTTGTTCCCCTGTTCTGAGAGACAGCACCTATAGCAGAGAAAGTGGCAGTGAATCATGATTAGAAAGAAGAGCAGTATCCACAAGTTACTCCCTTGAGCTATACACTGAATTTAAGGCAGTCAGTCCTACTCCAGCTAGAGCTTCTCGGTGATGATCTTTAAGACCTATCCCAGCTCATATGGATAGTTCTATCCCAAATTAGGGGAACCCTTTTACCTCCAGTATCCTGCTAAAAAGCTTCCGTGCAAAAGGATGAAGAATTTCTTTGCCACAGAGTCAAGCCTTTAACTGAAGGGCTTATGTTTACCCTTGACTAAATGAAGATAAATCATTATTGCTTCCCAGGGATATTTTTCCCTATGGTACCTCCTGATTACCTGGTATTTTCAGGCTAATTTCTCATCCTTTGTCCCATGGCACCAGGACAGGTACCAGGTCACTGTTATGAACAGTTCCTAACACATGTGTGTGTCTACACACACACACACACACACACACACACACGAGATCTCTAAAATCAACCCCTTTGGACAGGTTTGGGAAAGAGGTCCTGGCAGCATTCTTAAGTTGTACTGTATACGGTGTTTCTTCTTAGGGGAAATAACGGGATCTTTTCCACGTGGACCCTGCACAATGCTCCAGAATAAAAAACTACAGCAAAGGACAGCCTTAAGCTCCTGTGACACTTTACTCAAAGCACTTACCAGACACCAGTCTTCAGGGTACAAAAAGGCAAAGACTGGAAGAAGCTATGCAAATCCATATGGAATAGGACATAGAATATAAATTACCCCAACCTCTGTATCTTACATTTTACTTAATAACTTCATTGCCACTGGAGAAAGCATCTTAGAAGCCCTGAAAAAGCAAAGCACAGTAGATCTCTCCCCAGCTTGTATAGATAAAAGTGCTAAAGGCCCAAGGAAGCATCCTAACCTATCATATGTGGTTGTAATTAATATATGCTACACTACTCCTTGCTGCCTCTTCCTGACCTTGTTTGGGATAATTAGGACAAAAGCCAACTCCAGAATCTGCATCAGGAGTTCTCCATTCCACTTTACACAAGGCAGAGAAAACCATAGTGAGTAAATCCCAGGGTCCAGCCTTTCCTTTAGCAGTAAGTTCCTTCTTCCAATAATTGAATTACATCTGACACTAGAGAGAGGGAAGAGGATGAAAATACCCTTACATTATTTCTTGTTACTTAACCCCTAGTTAACATGAAGCTCAGATGCTAGGAAAGACATAGGAAAAATAAAAAGCAGGCTACCATTAAACTAGCACTAAGTCACTGCATCATAAATGGCCAATTTCTTAAAGTCATTTATGATGCTTAGATTGACAACAGGCCTTTTGTCGGTCTTTGGTTCCTTGATGCTATGGAGAGTAACTGGTTGCTGTATGTCGGAAAGAGAGTCAGTGCTAGCAGGCAACACCTCCTCCTTTTGTGTTTCTGGCTGGTGAAGCAGCTCAGTGACAGTGCAGTGTTCTTCTTTATGAGTGCCTGAGGGACAAGTGGAGCTAGAAAGGTTGCTATTGGAATCCCCATGTTCTCCTGATGCTGAGACTTCTTGCTGGCTTTCCATTTCTCCAGGTCCTGAAAGCTCACGAGCACATATACTTGGCTTGGTCTCCTGCTGCTCAGAGGTCCCAGAGGGCTGACCAGCTGGCTCAGCACTAGCCTCAGTCATTTGAGAAGACTCTAAAGCTTTGTCAGTCTCCCTAGCATTAAGGTCTTGATCACTGCTGATAACCAGAGCTGGAGAAGAGGATTCTGCAGGCGTTTGTTCAGGGCCCCCTTTGTTCTCTTTTGGCCATGTGAATGAGAGATCCAGCTTCTTCCCAAACCTTAGTTTTAGATCACTTGCCACAATACTCCCTTTCCCCTCACTACCTCCCTCAAATAGAGTTGACAACTTTTTAAAACTGGCCATTAAACCAGGCTCTACTGCTCTGTTGCCAGAGGAAGGAGATGGGGAAAACAAAGAGCTCAGTGGTTTCCCACAGTCAGTGGCAGAGGATGGGAAATGGAGTTTTGGCCAACTGGGCATGTTTGGGATCTCAAAATGAGATCTTGGCTGCTCTGTTTCCTGGGGAATTGCAGGTAGATCTTTCTGGGTATCAAGTATCCCACAACTTTCTTTGGCACAAAGCACAGGTTCCTCTAGCACAGGATGAGAAAGGTATCCCTGGGTTTCTGGTGTGGCACTCTGGCCAACACTTGCCTCACTCAACAGTGGAGTACTGGTTTCCAGTGAACTGGCTGCCTGTAGTTCCAAGAAGTATTGGTTTGTGGAGTCAGACTGCAGAGATGGCTTTGCCTCAAGGGGAATAGGTGGATGAACCAGAGGAGGAAGCTCTTGGGCAATACAGGTAGGATCTGAATCCACATGTGATGGCAATGGAATATGCTCTGCTTCCAATGATGCATCTGTGTCTGTGCCCTGCAACAACCCCATGTCTCCTTCATCACTCAGAGACAATACTCCTTGCCCAGTATCGTCCTCTGAAACAGAAGGTGCAGCCCCAATTGTTTCAGAATCTTGGGGTTCTAGAATATTGTCATGAATATTATTGTTTTCCATTTCAGTTATCAGCTTAGTATCATCTATCAGAGTCTCTGAGTCTGACTTTGCACTAACTGCAGTCATTGTGCAGTCACTGAGAGTAGCTTCTGAATTGAGTGCTGGAGAGGAAGCTTCTCTCCACAAATTTTCTGGAGGTACTGACCCTACAGTATCTCTGCAACAACCATTTTGAGGCCACGCAGTAGCTGGGATAGGTGATTCTTGTTTGTATGCCTCTGGTTTGGGACTTTTAAAAATTCCAAGTAATTCACCTTTGAGGGACTGAGATGATGCACCAGAAGAAAGAGAGAAAAAGGAGTTTTTCTTTGGCAGTTTAGGAGGGGAGAAAAGTCCAGAGAAAGTTTTAGGAGGTTCAATTAAGCACCCGGAGAAAGATTTCACTTTTGTCACAAAGCCTGAAAGCACCTCTACTGAAGAGCCCAACACTGATTTGTCCTCCTCTTTATCCACCTCTGGGCTTTGGAGATGCCTTGTACACCCTGGCTCCACAGAGGGAGACGTTGGCTCCAAGATCTGTGTTAAGACTTCACCAGGGACCTTTTCTAATGGCAAATCTAAGGGGTCACTAGTGAATCTTTCATTTTGGTGGTGGTTAGTACAAGTGTCTGAATTGCTGAGCTTTTCAGTTGAATGGTTATCATGTGAAAAAGACTGTGCCAATGAGCCACTAGGTAAGGCTTCTTGTATGAAAGGTTCTTCTTCATAAGGAGCTACTCCAGTAGTCTCTAGACCAGTGGGCAGTGTTTCAGTCTGTGCCTGAAATTCTGGTGAATGAGGAACAATGTCATTCTGCAACTGATTCATCTGGAAATCTGCTACAGATGTCCCTAGTCCATTACTAGAATCTAGTTTTCTCTGATAGTCCTTCTCTCCCTTGTGCTCATCTGTAAGGTAAGTAACCTTAATGCTGTTGCTAATGGAAACACAAGGAGCCGTTTGCTGTTCATGAACTACCTCCTGGACTATGCTATCTCCAGTGCTACTGGAACTTGCTCTAGTCATTGTGTCACCCATGTCTACAAAAACACCTGACTTCTTACAGGGCTGGGAAGTCACTGGAGCAACAGTTGAAAGGCTAGGTTTTTCCCCAGGAGTCTGCTGCTTTCCATCCAAAAATGGTAAGCTGAAGAAACTAAAAGAGTTATTATGAGAGGCATCCTTCTTGTTGCTTGAGTTAGTAGTGGAAAAAAAGGAAGGAAGTGTAAATAGCCCTTCTGCTTGAGATTTGGTTCTCAGAGGAGTAGCAGAGGCCCGGTTCTCAGATTTTTCGGATCCAGTCAGGAAAGAAAATATACTCTTTCTGGTGGGCAACTCTGGTTGAGCTGGAGAAGTTGTGGGAGTTGAAAAACTCCAATGCTGGTCAGAAAAATGATCTTGTTCCTTTGAATTTCTTGGGCTTGGAATATCAAAAGATAAATTGTTGCCTCTTAAAACTTCTGTTACTGTAGACATATCACTAGTTTCTATTGAAGAATCTCTGGAAGACTCTTCAAGACAGTTTGCTGATAAAGACTGATTTGGTGATTGCTGGATTAGGTGGTCTCTGGAAGGCACCTCTTTTTCAGTCAAATTATTACCCTGTATATCCCTAGTCAATGGTTCTTTTAGCCCACTGTCATCAATAGTCATCTGCTTGTTCAGACTCCTAACTTGAACCTTCCTTTTAGAGGCAACTGGTATAGCAGAAATTGGCTGTGCAGGATTAGGACTTGATTTGACTTCATCCTTATTAACCAATGAAGAAACAAACATATTTTCAGTTGTCTGTATAGAAGATGCATTGGTTTTAAATAAATCCCCAAGAGTACCAAAAAAATTTGAAACACCAGGAGATTCATTCTTTTGTTGAGAAGGTATCTTTCTATTTTTATCACCATTCTTTTCTAAATTTGGTGGTCCTTCTTTTTTCACCTGGGTTTTAAAGAGGTTCAAAAATCCAGATGCTTGTTTTCCATTTGATACAGTACTTACTGAAGAGTCTTCTCCCCGAACAAAGAGTTTCAATGCACTTTTAAATAATGTTCTCTCAGACTCTTTGGAAGATTGGTCCTGAGGCATCTCACAGTCCTTGGGTTCATCCCTACTAAACTGTGATTCAAGAGGAATTGAAATAGAGTCAACTGTAATAATTTCATTATCTTCTACATGTGATTTAGCCTGAGAAGATGTTTGGCTTACCTGGGCGGCAGATTTTAACAAACTTTGTTTTTTCTCATGAAAACTTTCATTTAAAGGGAATTCTTGCTTCATAGTTTTAGTAAATTCTGGTCGCTGAACATTGGCTACTTTTTGTCTTTCTAAATCTTTCTTGAAAATATTTTCTTCTTTATTTTGGAAGTTACTCTCTAATCGCTTATTCAAGATTAACGACCCAAGACCATCATTTGTGAGCTCTGCTAAGTCTGACTGCTGATCCGTTTTCTTCATGACCAAAGACTCTAAGGATACATTATCATCAAAATACAAAGTATTTCCAACTAAAGCAGAAAGTAATGAAGCCACTTCATTCAATGATGACATTTCTCCTGTTTGCTGTGGATTGTAAGTCATATTTTCAGGATAAACCAAAGAGGTAGCTTCCTCAGAAGACTGAACCGGGTGTAAACTAGAAGGATAAACTGATGACTCCTTTGCTAGAAACTGGTTCTTATTTCCTTCTATAAAGTGGTTTTTATTTAAGTCGTGATTTATAATAGTTCGGGGCTGATTTCTGAGATCCAATATATATTCAAAGTCTTCATAACCACACACCGTTTCTTCAAAAGATCCAAAATTTCCATTAAATTTCTGAAGATTATAGCCGGAAAAATCTAATGGTTGATCCTTTTGGCCACAACTTGACTCTTCAAGTACTTGTGAAAAGGTTCCTAAATTTAGATACACTGGTCCCTCACTTCTTGGCAAAACTACAGATAAATCAAGAGGGTCATCAACTGGTTCCTCTTCAACACACCAGAATAATTCATCTTCCTTAAAACTGTAGGCAGAAATAATGCTGTCATCCAAACTACTTGATAGATCATTTGTCCGTAAGCCACAATTCAAATACTCTTGATAAGAACAATCAGGTATAAATAAATATGCATATTGCCCAGTAGAATCAGTGAGGACATAATACATATACTGACCATCATGGAACATATAATATCCATAATTTCCATCTTCTGATGGCCACCACACTCCACTTTGAAGACATGATAACCATTCCTGGTATTCACAGCCAATACTTGTAAAAATAAAATTTTCATCCATTCCTAATAATTCTTGATCAACTACGGAACATGTAGTCTTCTCATAACCTGAAGAACAACTTAAGTCAATGGGCAATTCTTCCAGTGAATTCTTAGTCTCAATAACTGGAAAATAAGAATTTCCATATAATGAGTATGCTGCCCACATGTCCCTTCTTAATAAGTTATCTTCATTAAATGCTAACTGGTCCAATGATTCATATGGTAAGTCATGCCAAATGACACTGTTTGGATTTGTTTTCCCCTCCAAGACATTTGCATTTTGATCCTTCTTGCAAAAATTTATTGCTGAATTTTCTGACTCAGGCCACAAGAAAACATCACCTGATGGGTATGTATTTTGATTCAACATATAATATAGTGGCTGAAGTTTTCTGGAATTTTTGGAGAAATCTTTTATATCAGAGTCCCATTCATAACAGAAAGGATTATTAATCTCTTCAAAAGTCTGACAGTGGTTTGATATATTAAGAATGTTAGTATTTAATATAGGTAGATTTAACTTATTTGAATTTTCATGTATTTTCGACTTAAGAACACAGTGTGGTGTCAGCCTCTCAGGCAAGGATTTCTCTAAGAGGCCCTGTTCAGTGCTTGGAGCACAGTGAAATACCCTGTTCTCAGAAGAAGGGCAATTGTTTTCTTTTTGCTGGTTCTTCCATGAAGAAGGGCAATGGTGGTTATCAACCCAAGCATCAGATAATGGTATGTTTTCTTTAGGTAAGGATAAAGAGCTTTTTACGAATCCACATATTTCTTCTTTTTCAACATGGTTCTTCTGATTTTCAAAAGTCACACATGAAGTAACAGGGATCTCATCCAAGGATATATGTTTATTTCCATTCAAACTTTTTATGTTGCCTAAGGACATGGACTTTGCTTCATCTGGTTTACAATCAGTCACACTGTTATTGGATATCAGGTTAAATATTCCAGAGAGTAAGCCTGGGGTATTATTCTTATGATGAGAATCATCACTCTTCAAATTTAATTCTTGTCGGCTAGACAAATTTTCAAGAGAAGAAAACCTGTTAAACAGACCAGAAAGGAGGCCTCCTTGGGTTCTTTTCTTGGAAGCTTTATCTACAAGTCTGTCTTCATTAATTTCATTAACCACGGTGGATTTTGAAATGACAGAAGTAGATGCTAATGAACAGTCTGATACTGTTAAAGATGTCATTTGTATAAGAGTCTTACTTAATTCTAAAGAATCTGAAGGAATATATTCTTTGGACACAACTCCAAGGACGGCTGAGGTAGCTATCTGACAGTTATCTACTGCTGCATGGTCACTTGAATTTAATCTCTCTATATTCCCAAATTCCCCAAAATCATTATTAATAATTGGAACTGAATTAGACTTTATTTTATTAAGTGTGTCATCTTCAGGACAATTTATTTGGTCATTTTTATTAAACGTTTCTGTATCATCAAAATTCCCTAAATTATTACGAATATTTGGAACTGAACTAGATTTTATTAAACTAAGTTTGGCATTTTCATGGCAGTTTCTTTGGATCTCTTCATCAGTGGTTACTGCTGAGTCAGGAAAACTCTGGTCACTGACAGTGATACGGTTGTCAGTGAAAGGAAATTTAAACAAAGGAAAAATGCTTCCTTTCTCCCTTAAATCCTGCTGCTTTTCAGAATGACTAAGAACGCTGAAAAATGGAATATGTAGTTTTCCAGTAAAGGAAAAAGAATGCCCATCTTTCTTAGGGTCCTTCTCCCATCCACCTTCCTCCAACTGGTGAATTTTCATAGATTCTGAGGAAGTTTCCTTTGAACAGGTCTCAGGTGAAGTGAGGAAAAACTGGCTAAATGATTTTCTGAGAGGCTCGAGAAAATCATCATCACTAGTAACTTTGTCCCCCTCTAATGGCTTTGAAGTAGGCTCTTTATTTGCGATTCTACTGCCAGTTATACAAGGTTGTCCTGGAGTGTCTTTAGCACATATTTCTGATTGATTTGGTAACAGAGACAAATCTATACAGGGTTTTCTTTCCAAAAGACTTTCAATATCATCTTTTTTATTTGCAGAACATCCCAGGTTTGAAGGCTCATTGGCCACTTGGGAAGACAACAACAAATCCTCACTTGAGGGCATTTGGGTTGAGCTTGCAGTTTTTCCCTCATTCTTATCTAAAGTGATGATACTACTGTTATTGCCAGGAGTGTCTTCCCTTTGATTTGACTCTGATCCACACCCAACAAAGTTTTCCTTTCTTGTTGGCTTGTTCTGGTCATCATCTTTTTTGGCTTCATCCTTTTCCGAAAAGATCTTTAATGGATTTAGCATGCTAAAAACAGACTTTATAACTGAACTCTGACTCTGTGGAGTGGAGTCCCTTCCAATAGTCTCTGTTACATCCTGAAAGCTTAAATTTCCAGTTTTACTAGCTGTGTGCTCATTTTCAGAAGTTTTGTCATTTCTGCCAAAATCCTTATTATCAACTGCTTGAGAGGATAATGGAAATTGCATGGAAAGATCCTTCCCCAATACTGACTTAGCTCTGGGTTTAGATCCCGAATTAACCATCTCTATTTGATTAAGAGTTTCTGTTTTCTCTGGAACTAAAGAAACCAACTTTTCCACAGAGGTTGTTAGATGCCTTGTGCCTGAACCCACTTTTTCTGTGAGTGAACTAAACAAAGAACCAACAGCACATTTCACTCCATTCAGCTCAGGGAAAGAGACAGGCTTGTCCTTGTCATTCTCGACAATGGTTGAAGGTGGTATTTGATCCCCAGGCATTTTCTGTTCTCCATTATCAACAGTACTGTTGTGCTTAACTGATTTTTTAGTTTCTGAAAAGGAACCAAATGTATTAATCTCTTCTTCCTTCTCTGCTAAATATTCTGACACTGTTTCTACCAAACACTGAAGCTCACCCATTGTATCAACATAGTCCTTCTTGGGTTCCTCAAGAGAGGAAGAGGTCATCTCTTCCAGGGGGCACCCAGACAGATCTCCAAGTGTATTTGCATCACAATTTACCTTGGGTAATGAGAATACTGGACTTGTTACATGATATTCTTCAGGTAAGTCTCTAATATGATGGATATTGGATGGATGACTTGTTGGTGACAGTAAACCTCCCTGTTTATCAGTAAGAGGAGAACTCAGAAGTTCATCAGAAGTACTGCTAGTAGAATCTTCAAGAACATCTAATGGAGTGAAATTAGTGGCATGCTGGTTTAAGCCAGATGACTTCCCACAATTCTTAAAACAACCAGAACGATCATAATCATGATTTTGCAACTTAGTGGTCCATATGCCACTCTTAACCACAAAACCATTTTTGTAAGGATGCAAAATTGGGTAATTTTGTTTCTTCTTTTCAATGTGGCAAATGTTACAGTTTTCAGTGTTAGGATATGTACTTTGGAAGTCAGTGTTAGCTCCTAATCTATCACCATACTGTCTTCTTTCACTGTCTCCAAAATGATGGTGTAAGGGCTTGTTTTTCTTTCTCCTAGCTATTGTGTCATATTTCTGAGGATATCTGGTGAACACGGATGTTTCAAACTTAAGATCAGAATTAAAGGCAGTAGAATATTCAGTTTCTTGACCTGGAAATGGTATCTTTTTCCAATTCCTATACTTCAGTTGTTCTTGTTGGCTATAACATTTATCAGTTTTTGAAAGAGATCTAATTTCTTTTACTTCTGCTTCTTTTAAGTTTATGTTACTGCTTTCCAGAAACTCTTGTGGTATTTTCCCCTCTATTTCCTCATATATACTTTCTTGCTCTTCATAGTCAACATCAGAGAAAGCTGAAATAATCCTAATTTTGTCATTTTTGGCCTGCAAACCTTGTCTGATGTAAAGGGATAAAATCGGAGGAAGAATAAGGCAAAGAAAAGAGAAGAAACAGGGAAAAGGAAGAAACAAAGTATAAAATTTAGTGCATATTCAATGAGAAAACTAAAATAAAAAGTCAATATGATAAAAACCATTCAGACTAAAAATACATGATAAAGAAATTTGTATGTTCTCAACTCAGTATTAAAGCAATTTAGTCAGTTTTTCCACATCAAAAAAAGAAAAGCTATAGTAATAACCATAGCTACTTGCTACTATGAGCTTTTTATGATCCTTTTATTTTCTAAGAAAGATAGAAATAAATGAACATGTTTCCTCAGTATTAAAGTTACTTAAAAATCATGTAATTTGGGGGTTGCCTCCGTGGGTCTGTAGGTTAAGCATCTGCCTTCAGCTTGGGTTATAATCCCAGGACCTTGGGACTGAGCCCTGTTTCAGGCTCCCCGCTCAGTGGGGAGTCTGCTTCTCCATCTCCATCTGCTCCTCCCAACCTCATGCTCTGTCTTGCTCACATGATCTCTTTCAAATCAATCAATCAATCAATCAATCAATCATCGTAATGTTTTTCTCTGCATGAAAAAATATTCACTCTTTAACCTCATTTCATATACTGATAGAGTAAAATCAAATTTATATGGGATCAATTAAAAAATTTTAGCAAAAATTTGGCACTCTAAAGTGTATCACTAATATTCCTCTAAGTATTATTAATAGAAAATAAACAAAAATAACAATATGGTAACAAT
The DNA here is from genome assembly GCF_020171115.1 of Neogale vison. Taxonomy (NCBI): domain Eukaryota; kingdom Metazoa; phylum Chordata; class Mammalia; order Carnivora; family Mustelidae; genus Neogale; species Neogale vison. The sequence continues at coordinate 36,245,518 of NC_058099.1, forward strand.
TGGGTAAAATGCAGTGCTTTAGAAGAGTATGTTGTCATTTAGGTTGATGTGCCACTATTACTGCTGGCCTACACATCTAAGGCTTACAAATACAGAGGGGAAAAGAGGGTCAAAAGTAGTGGGTTTTTAGCAATGTTTTTTTCCCCCTTAAAGTAGAACAATATAAACAACTAAAATCAAATAAGTAAAAAATACAAATATTCAGCTAATAAACCAGCAAGAAGTAAAGACCAACTACAGTAGGATTCCTGGCATGTTTCTTTTTTAGAATCAGATTATAAAGAGTAAAAATTCTATATGATGGTTGATACATGAAAAAATTCACTGAAAATATTTTCAGAGGTGATAGTAAACTGAGATAGGATGTTGTCTAGCAGGTAGGCAATCATCTGAGGGTCAGGATAAATATTCACCAGTTTGGTAAAATGAGCAAAAAGAAATAAGTTATGGTATGGTGAATTTTAGCAACCAAAAGTATGAGCTAAACTGGAATGGTTTTTAAAATATTAACCTCCAACCAATAATTGATTCAAGCAAGGATCATCAATGGATGCTAAATTAGTGGGTAAAAAGTTGGGGAAATAGAATAATGACACAATCTAACAGAGAATGAAATAAAAGTAAATATGCCAGAATGTTAACACAATTGATGAATCTAGGCAACATGAATACAGGTGTTAATGTAGTATATTCCCAAATTTTGTCTGAATTATTTTTTAAAGTGGGGGAAGAAGGGGGGGCATATATGCATATGTTTGGTTTTATACTCCTAAATTATGTGATAGTAGTGTATGGAAGGGTACATAAGAAACAAACAAGGGTGGTGTGAGAGCTAGGAGATAGTAAGGGGACAGAATAGAGGAGGACAGGTACGAGTGGGAGATTCTTCACTGCATGTGTATTGTACCTTAACTTTTTTTTAACGATGTCAATGTTTTATATATTTACATTTTTTTTAAAGTTCTAGCATAAGTACTGAATCTGCTATTAAGAGATCATCTGAAGTTCCCAGGGAAACATTTAGGTAGGAAGGATTATCCAAACATTTAACATCTGTGATTTTCTTTCTTTAATCGTGGTGAAGAGTGTATCAGAATCACCAGCCTGGGCAGAGGCATGAGTTTATTTTTTTTCAGTCATCCACCCCAAGTTAGGCTGCTCTCACCAGTTGGGAATCACTGATCATAAAGAGAAATGGTAATGACAGAAATGTCTAAATGTGAATATACAGAAGACAAAAAAGAAGACTGAGAATCTATACAAAATGGCTGTGGCTTGGTCTGTCATTCTGTTATACTTCCACTACCACCTCAGGTTAAAGCATCCAAATACTGTCAGTTGAATCTTGGAAACTATATTCCAGGGAGAGAAGTGCTTTGTTACCCACCTCAGGGCTCGCCGCTCTGGATAATCAAGATCGTAACTTTGCATAGAGTCATTGTAGGAATCCCGGGAATTGCCCTGAAGTAGCAGCTGTTGTGGCAATCGCACTGGCACAGGGAACTGATGCACAGAAGCGTTGGGCTGGGAAGTCGTATGATAAGGAGGTGGGATGCTATTGCTGGTCTCGCTGCGATAGTCACTATCTCGGTCATCAACAGCACTATCAGGATCTTCAAAAGCTGCAGAATAAGCACAGTCAATCAAAGCATCCCAGCTTTATTAGCTTTTTAGATTTTTTTCTGCTTCTCAGTTAAGTAGCCACAAGCCTAGACCTTGAGAACAAAAGCAAGCTGAGCTGCACGTGAGCCAAGTGACCGCAAACCCATGTGAAGAACTGTTTCAGTTAAAACTCCTAAGTTTCTTTCCTTATTAAATAAGACAAGATTCTTGCTTTCATTTTAGTGTTGATTCTCAGATAAGTTCCAAATTGTATTTTCCCAATGAAGAACTCTATGGAATTCTGATTCTTTAGCTATCATAACTCTAGTGAAAATCAACTTTCAAATGTCATAGATTCTATTCCTCTATTATCATCAAAACGGGCAGAAGAAAAATTTTCATTTAGAGTTCACCTGCTGTTTTTAGACTTAAAAAATACATAGCTGAACCCAGTAAGCAAGTCCAACATCAGAAGGTGGTGAAATAATCAGGAAGGACAAACCCAAGGCTCTAAGAAACCAAAAGTTCTAGATACAACTAAGAACAGTAGCAGTCTTTTACACACTATGCCAAACTTTATTTTATTTGTATTTTTAAGTAAGCTCTAAACCCATTATGGGTTGGAACTCATGATCCCAAGATCAAGAGTCACAAATTCCACTGCCTGAGCCAGCCAGGTCCCCCAAAACAGTAACAGTCTTACTGTCTGGCTGCAACAACAGGTTTTTCTAACAATTACTACCAAGTACCTCCACCCTGGGGCTCAGCATTTCCACCCAAAATCTGGGGCTAAAGAAGAAAAGGAAAACATAAGCACTATCAATGGGATCTTGCTGACAATCCAGCCAAGTTTATCTAATAACAGTGACTATAATTTCATAGAATTATTTCTGTTCTTCAGGCCAGCACCTGACTGGATAGTTTTATTCCTGATGTTAACTAAAATGACTACAGTTACAAATCCTGCTACAAACACAAATAAAAAAATATTTAACACAGGACTTGGAAAGGGAGCTCAACCTAATAGTGCTTCATGGTTTATTTTATAGAGAAGCCATTTCTGACACCAACTCCGTATGTGTATAATTAAGAAGGTCCCAGATGTCCTGTCTTGCCAGTTTCCTATTTGGCACAGTAAGGAAAAAGGAACATTCATTATCCCAAAATGGAGATACTTTTAGCAGATGATGAACTACTCATATTAGCAATTAAAAAAAAAATTCTTGATAGATATGTAGGCAGTAAGAGCTTTCTGAAGACTATAAGATTGGGCCTTCACAATCACTCAAGCAGGAGATAAGAATCTGCATCTATGCCATTGAAATGTAAAAGAACTGATGAACTAGAAAAAGAAATCCAGACAAATGATAAAACATGGGGACAAATGGAAGGTAACAACGACAGGACACCTTGGCTTGCACATCAGACTACCTGGTAGATAATAATTCCACTAAAAGAGACAAGAGGGCACAAACATGTGGGTTTTACAAACAACAAAGAATATCTGAACACCAGATTCCAGACAACACCATGGATACAGAAGGAGCACAGGTAGAAGATCTCATGAACTTTTCCCTTTTGAGTTTAAGGCAACATGTGAACGTAAAACAAGGAGAGTAACCAGAACCTCAGAAGAAAAAAAAAAAAAAATCAGTATGAGAAAGAGGCTAGGAGCTCCTGGGTGGCTCAGTTGGTTAAGAGTCTGCCTTTGGCTCAGGTCATGATCCCAGGGATCAAGCCCTGCATCAGGCTCTCTGCCAAGCAGGGAGTCATCTTCTCCCTTGCTCCTCCCCTTGCTTGGGCTCTATCTCTCTCTCTCTGAAATAAATTTTTAGAAAAATCTTTAAAAAAAAAAAAGATACATAAGAGTATTAAAAAAAAAAAGTAAGAGGCTAACCTTCAAGTGGTCAGGAAGGGTACTAGTCAAAAATTAGGAAATGCAAAGCATTCTGCTCAGAAAGCACTCTCAGCACATTTTAGGATAAAAAAATAAGACTTCAGGGGCATTGGTTTCTATCTTGATGCATTTGTCATTCTGAACACTAGAAAGAAAGGATCAACGGACAAAAACCAATGTCTTTCAGACTTAATTCTTTCTGAACCCACAGAAGGAGTCAGTGGAAGAAGTAAGATGGATTTTTCATGCACACAGATGAGACAGCAGAGGCAACAAGGGAGACTAAACCAAAAGTCTACTTAAACACCACAAAAGTATCAACATATAACCCAGAGAACCAAAGAGGGAGCAGCGATGGATAATCCCACTCATTATGAGGCCAGGAGAGAGTAGCTCAGCCAGAGTTAGGAGCCCACGATCCAGAGCCAGAAACTATGTTGGACAGACCCTTGGTTTTTCACTGTGTCTGACCTATTACTCCTAATTAATCCTCCGCTTATTTATTTTGCTAGGCTAAGGGGAAGAATACTCCCAAACTTTCCTAAAAGCTGACATTTCTATACTAAAAAATAGAGGGCAAATATTAAAAAAAAAAAGAAAGTGTTCATGGAAATAATAGGTTAGGAGTAGAAGAGAATATGAAAAGTAGGAGAGGGGATGCCTGGGTGGCTCAGTCAGTTCAGCAGCTGCCTTTGGCTCCAGTCGTGATCCCAGAGTCCTGGGATCAAGTCCCGCATGGGACTCCTTGCTCGGCAGGGAGCCTGCTTCTCTCTCTGCCTCTGCCTGCTTGTGCTCTTTCTCTCTCTGACAAATAGATAAATAAAATCTTTTTTTTTTAAGATTTTATTTATTTATTTGACAGAGAGAAATCACAAGTAGATGGAGAGGCAGGCAGAGAAAGAGAAAGGGAAGCAGGTTCCCCGCTGAGCAGAGAGCCCGATGCGGGGCTCGATCCCAGGACCCTGAGATCATGACCTGAGCTGAAGGCAGTGGCTTAACCCACTGAGCCACCCAGGCGCCCCAAATAAATAAAATCTTTAAAAAAAAGAAAGAAAAGTAGGATGATACAGGAAAAAGGAAATACAAAGAAGTGAGGTGAGACAAAGAAGAGAAAGAGAAAAAAGGCAGATGAGGGCAAAGACCAGATTTTCTCCCCTGAAACCATCCCTGATCTCCCTAGAAAGAAAACCTCCTGGAACCACCAACGCTGATTACAGGCTAAAAAGGGAAATTAAGAAAAACGTTTGAGGGGCACCTGAGTGGCTCAGTAGGTTAAGGCCTCTGCCTTCGGCTCAGGTCCTGGGATGGAGCCGCGCATCATCGGGCTCTCTGCTCAGCAGGGAGCCTGCTTCCTCCTCTCTCTCTGCCTGCCTCTCTGCCTACTTGTGATCTCTGTCAAATAAATAAATAAATAAATAAATAAATAAATAAATAAATAAAATCTTTTTAAAAAAAGAAGAAGGTTTGAATTAAAGAATTGTGCTTTCCACTGGGTGTGGTGAAAAAAAAATAATGAATACTGTTTTTCTGAAAATAAATAAATTGGGAAAAAAAATAAAAAAATAAAAACATTAAAAAAAAAAAAAAAGAATTGTGCTTTCAGTGTGGCAGTGACAATCTCTTACTGGTTCTACCCTACTCCACAATACCACTGCAGCTGGCTTTACTGAGATAAAGAACTTGAGTACAGGTTTGGTTACTCAGCCTAAGAAGGACTTGTGGGCTAGGTTGAGGGCAAAAATTGAAAAGTCCTTGAAAAACTAAAAGGCTGGGAAAATTAACTAATTCAAGTATTAACTGAGTGCCTTTAAGTACAAGGCTAAACAACATAGAAGATTCAGAGCACAATCAGTCTAAAAGGAGAGAGAAAATACGGATACAAAAACAAGGAAGTTGGGGCGCCTGGGTGGCTCAGTGGGTTAAAGCCTCTGCCTTCGGCTCAGGTCATGATCCCAGGTGCTGGGATCGAGCCCCGCATCGGGTTCTCTGCTCAGCTGGAGGCCTGCTTCCTCCCCTCCCTCTGCCTGCCTCTCTGCCTATTTGTGATCTCTGTCTGTCAAAAAAAACAAAAAAAAACAAGGAAGTAACTATCATGAGAACAGTACACACCAAATGTTATATGAGTTGAAGGTAAGGTCACTTCCTATTAGGGTGAGCAGAAAAAGCTTTATGGAGGAGACAACTTTGAAAGACTGGTAGGTGTTCAACAGGTTAAATTCAGAGGGGAAGGGGAAAATACCTTCTAGAATCTGGATAAAAACAATGGCATGAGTAAAAGCCCAACAGTGAGAAAGGCCATATATATTTTTGAGAAACACTTTGTAGCTCATTTAGCAGGTACAGAAAAGGACATGGAAAGGAATGACAGAAAATAAACCTGGGGAAAGTAATCTAATCTGGGGCAAAAATGGGCCCCCAGGTACAGAGCGGGCACTCAAACAATACTGAATGAAATACTGAACAATGAGGATTTCTAGTCCTGGATTGAAATCCTATCTTTAAATACAGAATACAGGGAGAACTTTATCAGCCTGAGAAAAAAGGAAAGACAATTCAAACCATTTTTTTTCATGGCTTAGTTACTTTTTTCTTTGAAAATCTTAAATTATCTCAGCTTTCTTAGGCTGTCTTAGAGCAGTTCCCAGTGGAAACACTAAGGAATCACAGAAAGTACAAAGTCATAAGAAATTCCAGTGGCAGAACAAAATTTGGCCCCTCTTAGCACATGCTGGATACCTAAGCACTAGGACTCAACCAAACCCCCTGTAAGATGGGTAATATAGCCAGTAATGACAGCCTAAGGCTGTGTATTTTGCTGGAAAGAACGGTCTACTCTCAAAGCTCTAGAATGAAGATGGCCTCCAGCCTAACTGGGCTGCTTGAAGGAAAGTCAAACCATGTTCTCAGTTTCTTGCTCACAAAAAATACACTTTCAGAAGGAACCTTCTTCTAGTCACTGCACTCCTTAGCCAAGAGACCAAAGGAGAAAGTTTCCCACACTAGTGCTGATGATAGTACTTATCTCTGGGAAGGAAAAACCTAGATACTGCCAAGATTATAATTGGACTTCGGTTTGAAATTTCTCTCTCTCACACACATACACATCTCTCTCGCACACGCACACATACACACGCACATGCACACAGTCTTCAAAAAATCCAGCATGAAAGGATTCATTCCACTGCAAGTAACGGTCTTTAAGATTTAAGTAGGGGACGAGAAGGGAGTGAAATTATATTTGCTTGTATGCATGAATATCCAGCTTCATAGTTCAGAGGGAATGTGTTAAAGGGTAAAATCAAGAAAATTATAAGGAATTCAATCTTACGTACTCTGCTGCTCTCCCCAGCCCAAATAGGTCCAGTGACCTAAGAAAACCGCAAATGGTAGCAAAAAAAGAAGAGTGACAGAGACAATTTTAGGAAAAATTCAAAGACCATTTCCCCATCCCACCAATGATTATACACCTTACCTTGCTTGAACCTGCCCTACTTGTATTCCATTAATTTTACATAACATGTAGAGAGCCTTCTGCCTTCTATCAGGGATGAGACAAATCTAGAAAATACCATTGCTCTAATTCACTATATAGAGAATAACAAAAAACTGCTTCTACACTTTTAAAAAAAAGTTTTATTTATTTAACCATTTGTCTGTTGAAGGGCATCTCAGCTATACCTCCATCAGAAAGGATGACTACCCAACTCTTTATCAACATGGACAGGATTGGAGATTATGCTGAGGGAACTAAGTCAAGCAGAGAGAGTCAATTATCATATGGTTTCACTTACTTGTGGAGCATAAGGAATAACATGGAGGACATTAGGAGAAGGATAGGAAAAGTGAATTGGGGAAACTGGAGGGGGAGATGAACCATGAGAGACTGTGGACTCTGAGAAACAAACAAGGTTTTGGAGGTGGGGGGGGGATGGTGAGCCTGGTGGTAGGTATTAAGGAGGACACATATTGCATGGAGCACTGGGTGTGGTGCATAAACAATGAATACTGGAACACTGAAAAATAAGATAAAATTACAATTTCTTTTTTTAAAAAAGCTTTATTTATTTGGGTAATTCCAACACCTGAGGAGGAGCCCAGAATCATGACCCTGAGAATCAAGAGTCACACACTCCTCTGACTGAGCCAGCCAGGTGCCCATGCTTTTATGCTCTTTTAAAACTCCTTCTGGCCTAGAACTCAGAACATTATCATTTAGGAGCTAATACACCTTTCCTTACTCAAAATGACAAAAATTCAACCTCTAAGAAATCCTTCCTATCTCTTCGTTCACCAAACCTGAGCCTACCATAGTATTTCCATGAGACTCTCAACCTGATACATGGAAAAGAGAGTGATTCCTTGTCTAGGAGTGATGATGTCTAATTTTGATGCTCTCTATTGAAAATTAAAAGGCCAAAGAATGGCATTAACATCTAATCTTCCAAGTAATAAAACACTGTGGCCTTCTGCTCAGAATCATTTTTTCAAATGCCTGCAAAATTTAATAAAATCCATTAAAATACAGAGGCTTTGAATGATGAGAGAAAACTGAACATTTTCTACTCATTTTTCAAAATAAAAAAACTCAATGTTAATTACATTTAAATCCTATTCCGTATTCAAAACTGAATTTGAGGCAACTAATGTCACACACACACACACACACACACACACACACACACACTAAAAATAGATCTTTATCCCAAGAAACAAGGCGTAATTTAGCTTCATAATTAAGAATATGAGAACTCAAGCCAAAGCTAAGTTCTTCTAGCTCTGCCACTACTCTTTAAAAGGTTAATATAGATATTTCTTCAACTGTAATATAAGAATATTATGAGTCTCACTGTTACCAAAGGATTGTAAGAGAAAAATGCATGTAAAGAAACTAGTACAGGCCCCTGGAATGGGGCAAACAATTGGCATTTCTTGTTGCTGTGTCATGTTGCCAAGTTTTTGCTTGCCTTATAGGTTCCTAATAAATAGGTAGCAGGAAGATCCACGCACTGATAACCTTAGTATCTGCTAAGGGATTGTCTATGTTTGGGTTAGAAAGTCCTCAGAGAAAGAAATTTAAAAAAAAAAAAAAAAGTCCTCAGAGTTCTAAGGGTGCGGTTCCCTTGAAAATTTGCGATTAAGACTCAAAATTCTGGAAGCGTTGAATGATGCCAACAGAAGCTGGTTTCATTACCTGAGCTAACTCCCAATCCTGGAGATCAGGGACTACTAGTCAGTCACAGTTCAGGTGTAAAATATAATGACTCAACAATTCTGTACATTACTTAGTGCTCATCATGTTAAGTTTACTCTTAATCTCCTTGACCTATTTCACCCAACCCCCATCCACCTCCCCTCTGGTAACCATCTGTTTGTTCTCTATGGTTAAGAGACTGTTTTTTAGGAACACCTGGGTGGCTCAGTCGGTTAAATGTCTGCCTTTGGGGTGGGGGGGCCTGGGAGGTCCAGTCAGTTAAGCAGCTGCCTTGGACTCAGGTCATGATCCCAGGGTCCTGGGATCCAGTGCTGCATGGGGTTCCCTGCTCAGTGGGGAATCTGGCTCTTCCTCTCCCTCTGTCCCTGCCCCCCACTTGTGCTCTCTCCCTCTCTCTCAAATAAAATCTTTTTTTTTTTTAGTTTGTTTTTTAGTTTATCCCTTTATTTTTCCTTTGTTTTGTTTCTTAAATTCCACATATGAGTGAAATCATATAGTATTAAGCATGGGAGAGAAGAATCAGATTTGTCACTTTAGAAAGAGAATGGTGGTACAGTGTGGCCGAACGTTTGTAGGGTAGATGGACTGGAGGCTGGTGTCAGGGAGGCTGGTAAGGAAGCTACTACACTCACCTAATGATTGCCCGAACCAGGAAAGTTGCAGAGGGAGTGGAGAGATAGATTCATGAGTTAAAATCAAGGGCTTTAGTAAGTAATTAAATGCAGGAGGTGAGGAGAATAAAGCCTAAATAATATTGCTTAGATTTTCAGCTTGAGCTACTGGGTGGATATGACATCATTCATTAAGTAGAAATGTTAGATTACTGGCTTTCAGGTATCTATGAAGTATTTTAAATGAATATGTCTGAGAACACAGCTGGATATATGGTTGTGGAGCTGAGGAAAGGTATGTGAAGTCTTACGTTTTCAGAATACAAGCTGCCATGAAGACAGATTTTTCTGTTTTGTTCCTTTCTATATCCTTAGTGCCTAAACAGTGCTTGGCACAAAACAGCAACTCAACAAATATTTGTGAATTAATGGATAAAAATTACAATGTAAGTAAGAAAAAACAATGAGGCAGGGGTCCCTGGTTGGCTCAGTGGGCTAAGCAGCCAACTCCTGATTTAAGCTCAGTCATGTTCTCAGGATCCGGAGATTGAGCCCTGCAACAGCCTCACCAGGGAGTCTGCTTGGGATGCTCTCTCTCCTTCTACCTCTGCCCCCGCCCCCCCCCTCCTTTTTGCATGAATGCAAAGTGGCAGGCCACTTTGGAAAATAGACTGGGTATTTCTTATTAAGTTTTATATATAATCATAAAACCCAGCAATCCCTCTCATATGTATTTGTCCAAGAAAAACGAAATGTTCACATAAAATCCTATACATGAATGTTCACAGTTGGTTAATTCATATTCACTAATAACTGTAAACATAAATGCCCATCTGCTGAATAAACAAACCATGGTATATCCATATAGCAGAGGTCCATTCAGGAATAAAAAGGAATGAAGTGACACACACAGATAAATCTCGAATGCAGTATGATTAGTGTTACAAACCAGACTCGAAAAGCTCATAGAATATGATTCCACGTATATGACTTTCTGAAAAGTGCAATACTATAGGGGCAGAAAACAAATTAGTGTTTTCAGGCCAGGAATGGGAGAGGTTGACTAAAAAGAAAAATTTTAGGGTTGATGGAACTGCTCTATATCTTAACTATGGTTATGGTTACAAAATTGTATGTATTTGTCAAAACTCATATAACTGTACAATAAAAGGTAGAATTTTGATGAATGTAAGTTACACCATAATAAATCTGACTTAAAAAAAAAGAAAAAAAAAAGGAGGAGTCCATTAAGGAGGCTGTGAAGAAACCAAAGACAGGAAAACCATGGTGGTGTGGTCTCTGAATCAGAAAAAAATCAAGGTTTCAAGGAGGCAGTGATTAACAAGTGTTAAGCGCTGCAGGGTAGTCAAACAAAATAAAACTGAAAAAGGCCTACTGGATTTAGAAATTAAAAGGTTAATAAAAACTTCAATAGAAATTTTAATGAATGAAAGCTGGAGTATAGACTGTTAAGAAGCAAATGGAAGCACATACAATGGAATAAGGAGACATCAAGAGATTCTGTAATTCATACAGTAAAACACTGATGTGAGCAAGATGGTAGACACTGCTTATCACAGATGCCAAAAAGAAGCAAGCAAGGAACAATCACCAAATGTGTTACAGAAAAAACTGAGTACATTAAGAGCTTCTTACAAAACCAGCAGCATTCTCTAATTGGGCATTCACACATATCAAATGTGTGTCAAATTGACAATTATAATAAGCATGCTAGTGTTTCCCACCTCCCTAGAGCCTCAAACCTCTTCAGTTCACATATTTAACAAGTGAATAACCAATTACCCCGTAGCTCAGTGGCACCTGATGCTAAGAGTCAGGCAGTCTAGAAAACTAGAGCCTCCACTGGCAATGACATTGTATTTACAATGTTATGAGCTCTGTGCAGATTAACTTTACCAAGTTCACCTTAAGCCCAAAATCACTGAACTCCCAACACTTCAAACAGAAACTACAAGACCATTCAAAAATTCCTCTCTACTTTATCTCCCATTTCCAATCTGTCAACAACTTTAATAGTTAATTCCACTCAAGTCTCCTTCCTACTGTCCCTTCCTCCTAGGTTTCACAGTCCTTATCAAGGAACTCGTTACCTCATGCCTGAATTATTACAGATTTTGGCTGAATTTATGACCTTCTAATCTCTGTCCCATTCAATCTACTCAGCAGATGGCAACTAATTTTCCTAAATCCAGCTTCTAATCAAATCATTCATTGCCCTTTTAATAACTTATAACCTCTCACTATGTATAAAAGAGTATATTTATCTTTCCAGCTTTCGAGTCCTTTATAATCTGATACCAAATAATATCAAAACACACTGTCAACCACTCACCCAAAACAAAGTCATTATTGGCAAACAGGTCACAGTTCCTGTATCTGCCACACTTGGAAGATAGAGGAATGAGCCTGATTTCCCCTTTTTGCCCCTCAACTTCTGAAGCTGGAACGTCCTTCTTTTCCACTGCTTGTTGGTGTAATGGAAATGGTTTTGAGTTTTGGAACCAGATAATCCTAGGTCCAAAGCCATCATTAGCTGTGTGACCTTAGGCAGGTTAACTTCTCTGCCCTTGTATTCATCATCTGTAAAAAATGAAGAGTAGGGGCGCCTGGGTGGCTCAGTGGTTAAGCCGCTGCCTTCGGCTCAGGTCATGATCTCAGGGTCCTGGGATCGAGCCCCGCATCGGGCTCTCTGCTCGGCAGGGAGCCTACTTCCTCCTCTCTCTCTGCCTGCCTCTCTGCCTGCTTGTGATCTCTCTCTGTCAAATAAATAAATAAAATCTTTAAAAAAAAAAAATGAAGAGTAATACCACTTACCTCTCAAATTTGCATAAATATTGAAAATCATGTATGTAGCATTTAACTCCATGTGCTAGATGAATGATAATTACTCAGTAAATGTTCCCTATTCTCCCTTATTTGATTGGCACCATTCTTAAGTTCCTTTTAAACATCTTTCCTTACACAATGCTCAATAACTCTAGTACAATGTCTCTTATCAAAACAAAAGCCATTTGCCCATTTCCTTAAAAAGTTAAACACAGGGGCGCCTGGGTGGCTCAGTGGTTTAAGCCGCTGCCTTCGGCTCAGGTCATGATCTCAGGGTCCTGGGATCGAGTCCCGCATCGGGCTCCCTGCTCAGCGGGGAGCCTGCTTCCTCCTCTCTCTCTGCCTGCCTCTCTGCCTACTTGTAATCTCTCTCTGTCAAATAAATAAATAAAATCTTTAAAAAAAAAAAGTTAAACACACATCTACCCATATGATCCAGCCATTCCACCTCCAGATATTTAACCAAGAGAAATGGAAACATATCATCAAGCTGATGTTCATATTATTCATAATAACTAGGAAAAACCCAAGTGCCTATCAACAGATGAGTTGATAAACAAAATGTGGTATATCCATAATAGAAAACTACTCAGTAATAAAAAGAAATGATTTACTGGTAAACCCAATAAAATGGCTGAGTAACAGAAGCCAGATACAAAAGAATAAATAGTATATGGTCCCATTTATATAAAACTCTAGAAAGACTAATTTAATCCACAGTGACCAAAAACCTAACAGTGGTTGTCTCAAGCCAGGAGTAGGGAGAGGATGAAGTACAAAGGGCATGAGAAAACATTTAGAGGTAACAGAAATGTTCTGCATCTTGACAGTGGTGGTAGTTTCACTGGTATATGCATCTACCAAAATGAACCAAACCATACAGTTCAGGTGGGTGTTTTTTGTATATATATCTAAATAAAGTTGATTTTAAAAAATTTTTAAAGATTTTATTTGTTTATGAGAGTGAATGAGGAAAAGAGTGCATGCACAAGTAGGGGGGAGGGGCAGAGACAGAGAGAAGCAGACTTCCTGCTAAGCAGGGAGCCCGCTGTGGGGCTCAATCCCAGTACCCTGTGATCATGACCTAAGTTGAAGGCAGATGCTTAACTGAGCCACCCAGGCACCCCTCAATATAGTTGATTAAAGCAAACAAACAACAAAAAAAAACAACCTTTATTTTTTTTATTCTGTTAGTCACCATACATCATCAGTTTTTGATGTAGTGTTCCATTATCCATTATTTGCATAACACTCAGTGTTCATTATTTGCATATAACACTCAGTGTTCATTGCAATACATGCTCTCCTTAATACCCATCACCAGGCTAACTTATCCCCCCATTACCCCACCTCTGAAACCCTCAGTTTGCTTCCCCGAGTCCATAATCTCTCATGGTTCATCTCCCCCTCTGACTTCCCTCCTTCAGTTTTCCCTTCCTTCTCCTAATGTCCTCCACACTACCCCTTATGTTCCACATATGAGTAAAATATGATAATATGAAAATAAAAATGAAATATGATCATTGTCTTTCTCTGCTTGACTTATTTCACTTAGCATAATCCTCTCCAGTTCCATCCATGTCGATGCAAATGGTAGGTATTCATCCTTTCTGATGGCTGATCTATACAATATTCCATTGTATATATGAACATCTTCTTTATCCCTTTGTCTGTTGAAGGGCATCTCAGCTCCCTCCAGTGTGGCTATTGTGGACAATGCTGCTATAAACACTGGGGTGCATGTGCCCCTTCTTTTCACCACATCTGTATCTTTGGGGTAAATACTTAGTAGTGCAGTTGCTAGGTTATAGGGTAGCTCTATTCTTAACTTTGTGAGGAAACTCCATACTGTTTTCCAAGTGGCTGTACCAACTTGCATTACCACCTACAGTGTAAGAGCATTCCCCTTTCTCCACATCCTCTCCACCATTTGTTTCCTGCCTTGTTAATTTTGGCCATTCTAACTGGTGTAAGGCGGTATCTCAATGTGGTTTTGATTTGAATTTCCCTGAAGGTTAATGATGTTGAACAACCTATACTTTCAATACCATCCCTATCAAAATACCAACGACATTTTTCAAAGAACTGGAACAAACAATCCTGAAATTTGTATGGAACCAGAAAAGACCCTGAATCGCCAAGGTAAAAAAGAAAAACAAAGCTGGGGGCATCATGCTGCCTGATTTCAGCCTATATTACCAAGCCGTGATCTCCAAGACGGCATGGTATTGGCACAAAAACAGACACATAAAGCAATGGGACAGAACAGAAAAAACGTTCTTTAAAATTAAAAAGAAAAATGAGAAGTTAAAAAAAATTTTTTTAATAAAAATTTTTAAAAACCTGCATTAGAACTTATCACTTGCCTTTGTCCAATCCATCCATCCCTAACCTAGGTTGTAAGTTCCTTGAGGGTAAGATATAAGTTTTATACTTCCTCTTTATTTCTCTTAATGGTTGGCACAGAAAACCTATACTGAAGGATATAACAACTGAATAAAAGTAGGTTCCTCTTGGGCACCTAGATAGCTCCATTGGTTATGAGTTTGCCTTCAGCTCAGGTCATAATCCCAGAGTCCCAGGATTGAACCCAAATTGGGCTCCCCGCTCAGCAGAGTCTGCTTCTCCCTCTGACCCCTGCCATCACATGCATACTCTCAAACAAATAAATAAAATCTTTAAAAAAAAAAAAAAGCAGGTTCCTCTTAATCCAAGCAGGGTCTTTAAATTTTAATAAAAATTACTTAACAGGAGCGCCTGGGTGGCTCCGTTGTTAAGCATCTGCCTTTGGCTCAGGTCATGATCCCAGGGTCCTGGTATCGAGCCCTACAGTGGGCTCCCTGCTCAGCAGGAGGCCTGCTTCTCCCTCTCCCACTCCTCCTGCTTGTGTTCCCTCTCTTGCTGTGTCTCTATCTGTCAAATAATAAATAAATAAAATCTTCTTTAAAAAAATTACTTAACGGGGCACCTGGGTGGCTCAGAGGGTTAAAGCCTCTGCCTTCGGCTCAGGTCATGATCCCAGAGTCCTGGGATGGAGCCTCGCGTCGGGCCCTCTCCTTGGCGAGGAGCCTGCTTCCTCCTCTCTCTCTCTGCCTGCCACTCTGCCTACTTGTGATCTCTCACTGTAGAATAAATAAATAAAATCTTGGGGCGCCTGGGTGGCTCAGTGGGTTAAGGCCTCTGCCTTCGGCTCAGGTCACGATCCCAGGGTCCTGGGATCGAGCCCCACATCGGGCTCTCTGCTCAGTGGGAAGCCTGCTTCCTCCTCTCTCTCTTGCCTGCCTCTCTGTCTACTTGTGATCTCTGCCTGTCAAATAAATAAATAAAATCTTTAAATAAATAAATAAATAAATAAAATCTTTAAAAAAAAAAATTACTTAACAGTATGCCTTCAACTTAACAGTAAGCCTGGCTGACCGTCCATGGAGTGTGTGACCCTTGATCTTGGGGTTATAGGTTCAAGCACCACCTTGAAAATAAAGTCTTTAAAAGAACAAAACAAAACAGAGAGCTGGGTGGCTCATTCAGTTGAGTATTCAGACTCTTGATTTTGGCCCAGGTCATGTATCTCAGGGTCGTGAATTAAGCCCTGCCTCAGAGTCCATGCGGAGCCTGGAATCCAATTGGGATTTCTCTCTCCCTCTCCTCCCCACTCACGCACTCTCTCCCTCTCTAAAAAAATAAATAAAGATAGAAAAAACAACTTAAAAAAAGAAACCAAACTGAGACTCATGTTATAAAATGCAGATACATAGACCCTACTCCCAGAGAGTCTTGTTCAAAATCCCTGAAATGGCTTCAGAATCTATATTTGTTGTTGTTGGAATATGCCTTTTCAGTAAGAAGCTGGGGACTCTCATGTCAATGATTTTAAATTACAATTTGAAAAATATAGTTGCTGACTTTCCTATATGAAAAAAGCCAGTCTCTCAGTCAAAAGCATCGTGTTCCTGGACTGATGGAAAAGAGGCAGCCAGATGTACTATCCTATTAAGCTCAAAGACCAGTTCATTGTAAGCATACACATAAGTGAAAAAATTCTAGCAGGTCCAGACCCAAATAAAAATGAATCCTCTTTCGGGGCGCCTGGGTGGCTCAGTGGGTTAAAGCCTCTGCCTTCAGCTCAGGTCGTGATCCCAGGATTCTGGGATCAAGCCCCACGTCGGGCTCTCTGCTCAGCGGGGACCCTGCTTCCTCCTCTCTCTCTGCTTGCTTCCCTGCCTGCTTGTGATCCCTGTCTATCAAATAAATAAATAAATAAAATCTTTAAAAAAAAAAAAAAGAATCCTCTTTCTTAGAAGGCAAAGCTTCTTCATTTATCCCTGCTGATAAGGCTACAGCACATATTCATAGGCTTCTTGTTCTGCCTATTTCATCTTGTTTCTAGTGGAAAATATAAGAAATCAGACATAGTCACATTAAGAAATAAGGCTGATAATTACCAAACAAAACACCCCCAGGCAACTGTTATATCACCAATCAATAGTCCAGTGTTGGTCAATTTCTCCAAGACAATGAAATGACAGGATATTTGATTTCAAGTGAACAGCCATCTGTCTAGGCAATGATAGGACTCTGTTATCAATTACTAAACTGTAGTAATTACCAGGTAGCTCACAAAGGACAAAAAAAGTCAACCATTAGTAGTTATTCTGTTCTCCCTTTTAAAACAGGTAAGTACCCCCTGGGGATAAAAATATATGTTTATAAACAATAAAAAATTAAAAAAAAATAGGTAAGTACCACAAAACTTTTCCTCCAATTGAAAACAGTTTTTAAAAAATCTGTAATTAAGAAAAGTACTTCAAACCTAACTTAAGAAAAAAAAAAAACTATTGACCAATCTTCTTTGTAAATATATATGTATTAGAATACAAGCAAATTTAGCCCAACATTATAGTAAAAGAATAATTTACCATAATCAAATAGGGTATATTATAGGAAAACAGAGATGATTTATCAATAGAAACTGATTAATGAATTCATCACATTAATAAGTCAAAGGAACAATGGATACACATAAACAATTGGGTAAGTACTACTGAGCCAATTCTGAAATGTTCAAGATCTACTCATTTTTAATACAGAAGCTTTACTGAAATATAAGATGCAGAGAAGTATACAAATCGTAAGTGCATTGTTCAATGAATACTGTGAACACACTCATGCAACCATTACATAGATGAAGGAACAGAATAGACCAACATCCAGCAGACTTCTTCCTACTCCTTTTCAGTCATTCAACCACCCCCCCCTTTTTTTAAGTGGGTTCCACCCCCAGCATGGAGCCCAGTCCAGGGCTTGAACTCACAACCATGAGATCAACACCTGAGCGGAGATCAAGGGTTGGATGCTCACCCTACTGAGCTACCCAGGCATCCCTCAACTAGCTTCTGAACCAGCTATTTCCTCTGTGCTTCACACTTTCCCCAGAGAGCCACATCACTAATTCCCTCACCTCTAAGTTTTACGCAAAAGTCATCTTCTCACTGTGGCTTAAGCACTAACTACCTTATTTATAATTACAACCCAATTTCAATTCTAGCATTCTCAATTTCCTTTCACCATCTACTCTTTTATTGGTCCACTCTGTAAATTCCTATATAATTTCCTATAGGAAATGTAATTTCCTATATAATTGGTCCACTCTCTAAATTCCTATATAATTTCCTAAATTCCTATACATATAATAATGAATATATATAATATTCATTACATTTACTGTTTCCCCCCACCCAGGAGCTTGATGTGTTTTGCTTCCTCATATATCCCAAGCACCTAGAACAGAATCGAGACTGTACCAAAAAATGTTTGTAAGGTGCTTGCTGGCTCAGTCAGAAGCACCCAACTCTTGATCTTGGGTCATGAGTTTGAGCCCCATGGTGGCTGTAGAGATTACTAAAAATAAATGAACTTTTTAAAGATGTTTGTAGAAGGAAAGGATCAAGAGATAGAGGGGAAAGAGGCAGCGTGGTTGGAGGTGAGAAAATGAGTATCAGCAGTATAAATACAGTTACAATCTTTCTAGAATATAATTGGACAACATCTAACAAAACTAAAAATGTGTGTATTCCTGGGGCTCCTGGGTGGCTCAGTAGGTTAAGCCTCTGCCTTCAGCTCGGGTCATGGTCTCAGGGTCCTAGGATCGAGCCCCACATTGGGCTCTCTGCTCAGCAGAAAGCCTGCTTCCCTCTCTCTTTGCTTGCCTCTCTGTCTACTTGTGAGCTCACTCGCTTGCTCTCTCTCTCGCTCGCTCTGTCAAATAAATAAATAAATCTTTTTTTTCAAGTGTGTATTCCTTAACTCAGTGATTCCGCTTAATAGAAATGCACTAATTCAACTAATATTATTAAGCAAAAGTACTAGGAATACACAAATAAGCATTTTTCTTACTTATAAAATTTATGACCTAGAGAAGAAAAATATTAATCAAATAATCATATATATTAAGTATTATGAAGGAAAGGTACATAAAATAATATATAATAGGGAAAGGGAGATTCATTTGCATGTTTACAAAAAACATTTATACAAAGTTTTTCACCATAACACTGTTTTAGGAGCAAAAATTTGGGAAAAATCCAAATATCTACCAATAGGAGAGGAGTTTTTAAATTATACATTTCAAATGGAATATATCAAATTTGAATTTCATCAATCTTCTGGTACAACTACCAATTTACAAAAAAAAATATGAAGGACAGAAAAGTAAACTATGCTATGGGAATATACACAGCAAAATTCACAATATGGGAAACTATAAATCAAACAAAGACATGCAATTAAATGGCTTCACTGCCTCAATAAATAATTGCAAGGAAAAAATTGAGACATGGAGAAGGAATCCACAGATTAAAAAAAATTATAAGCTATATCAGAAAGATAAAACAGGTAAAAATAAATTCTAATGTTTAATGATGCACATCTCAGTGATAAAATATAAAGCAAGGAAGTCACTGTCATAAAGGTTGGTAATTACTTTTAGGGAGAAGATTGGGATTGGGAAGGGCATGTGGAAAGCTTTCTAGGGTGCCTAAGAAAGGTTTTTTTTTCCTATCTTATATGAATTCATTAAATGTTTGTTTTATAAAGTTGTCTATCTGTGTTACATTCTACAATAGATTTTTTTTAAGATTTTATTTATTTATTTGACAGAGAGGATCACAAACAGGCAGAGAGTCAGGCAGAGAGAGAGGAGGAAGCAGGCTCCCTGTTGAGCAGAGAGCCCAATGCCGGGCTCAATCCCAGGACCCTGAGACCATGACCCAAGCCGAAGGCAGCGGCTTAACCCACTGAGCCACCCAGGTGCCCTACAATAGATTTTTTTTGTTTGTTTGTGCCTCAAACAAACTGGGTATATCATTACAATTACCACCATCTGATGATTTCATTTCTCTTAAGTCTTCAAAAAGTGCCTCACTGTCTTCAAGATAAAATATAAATAGCTTGCTATGGCTTTCAAACCCAGCATAATATGAAGACTATATACCTTATCTCTGACCCTGCCCCACACTCATTCCCTGCCCTCACGTCATCCAGAATTTTCAACATGGTTACAAATCATGCTTTTTCATATTAATGTCCTAGTACCATAAACTCTTTTTTCCTTTACCTGACTGACTCTTATCTTTCAAAACTCAATTTATGCCAGAGGTTTCAGAGGAAGGAAGGATGAATAGATAGGGCACAGGGAAATTTTAAGGAAGGGAAACTATTCTGTATCATATTACTAGGGTGAATACATTTGCCAAAACCCACAGAACATACAAGGCAAAGAGCAAACTATAATGTAATCTATGGGGTTTTGTTGACTTTTAAATTCTTTTCAATTTAAATATCATTTTCTCTGGGAAGCCTTTCTTTACTATCTAAAAATTGGATTAAGTTTTCCTCCTCTACTACTCACTGAATCACAAGGCAGTAAATTTCTTTTCCTCTCTGGACCTGAGCTCACTAAGGTCAAAGACTTTCATCTCTATATCTCTAGTTCCTAGCATGGTTCTTGATATGAGGAAGAGGTGTCCAATAATTATTTGTGCAACAAATAATTCTAACAATTGTTGATCTCAACAGTACTTCTGTTAATCATGTTTTACCAATCAAATTCATTTCTTCCCACTCTGAACCAAAGAAACCAATAATAACAAACCAAAGATGACCATGTTTTTATGGGAATAACAAACTGTCGTATATATACAACAAATACTGTGCCCAGGTTAGGCAGTTACATGCTATAATCAAATAAAACTTTTTTTTAAGATTTTATTTTTTAAGTTATCTCTACACCCCACATGGGGCTCACACTCACAATCACAAGACCAACAGTAGCATTTTCCACCAACTGATCCAGGCAGGAGCACCTCAAACTTGAATACATTAATCTGACATTTTTAACATACATAATTGTGTGCCATAGTAATTGAAAATAAATGATAATAAGTTGATGTATTAACTACAATTAGCCACCTCAAATTCTCTCTGGAAAAGGACAGGATAGAAATAAATGAGTCAGAAGACTACAATTAATATTATTTTTATCAGGCAAACCATACTGTTATAATTTCTCTCTTTTCTTTGTTAGTTTGCCAAAACCTATAATCATCATCAGTATCAACTGCTTATACAGATACCACATGTACAGGGTAAAATTCATCACCCACTCTTACTGACAGAAGTCCCAGACTCACTGCACTGCCCTATTACTAAAATAAGAGTCCCTCTACACTCTGTGGAGTCTATAACCAGTATATTTTCCTGACTCTGAGAGTCCTAACCCTGGAATAAAAGTTGCAAAACTATCAATTGACTGATTATCTACTCCCACTACCCAGGGAGGATGTTCTAGCCAGTTATTGGCCAGGACTGAGAGTGGAGGGGTAAATTTTAAATTTTCCCTTCATACTTTTCTTTTATCCTACTATGAATATCTTTTCGTTAATTCAATACATTTTAATTAGCTTCTTCAAAAGCCATCTCTAAACTCACGTCTTCTGGAAAGCTTTCCTGAACAACCTACATGCCATTCTTTTTTTTTTTTTTAAGATTTATTTATTTATTTGACAGAGAATGAGATCACAAGTAGGCAGAGAGGCAGGCAGAGAGAGAGAGATGAGGAAGCAGGCCTCCCGCCGAGCACAAAGTCTGATGCGGGACTCGATCCCAGGACCCAAGGTCATGACCCGAGCTGAAGGCAGAGGCTCAGCCCACTGAGCCACCCAGGTGCCCCACTACATGCCATTCTTAACCATCCGCTTCTTCCTCAGCCACCTCAGGAAGATAAGTGCTAAAATGAACTCTAAAATAAATGTACTTCCAGGGTACCTAGGTGGCTCAGTCAATTAAGAGTCTGCCTTCATCTCAGTCATGATCGTGGGGTCCTGCAAGGGAGCCCCTCATTGCACTCCCTGCACAGCAGGGAGTCAGCTTCTCCCTCTCCCTCTGCTCCTCCTCTTGCTCATGCTCTCAATTTCTCTCAAATAAATAAAATCTTGAAAAAATAAATAATTTTAATTAGTAAAATTAATTTTATGTAAATTAATTTCATCTCAATTTTTTAAATGTCCATTAATAGGAACTGGTTCCCTATATAGTGTATATTCAACCTATTAAGTGTAGTATATATTCAACATATTAAGTATATATTCAACATATTAAGTGAAAAAAAGTAAGATGTTAACATTGCGCAAAGCATACTACATTTGTGGGGGCGACTTTAAGTATATTACATGTTTATGAATGCATAAACTCTTTCTAGAGAAATCCATAATAAATGGCAATAGTGATTGTCTCAAGGCAGAAACTGAATGGCTAAAGGATAGGGTAGAGGAAAAAAAGCACTGTTTTTCATAGCATACACTATATCTTTTGATATAAAAAATGAAATTTATGTATGAGGTTCCTTTAAAAAATAATAACAAAAGGGCAAGGAGGGGGTTCTAGGTTCAAGGTAACCAAGAATCAGCTACCCAGGGAACACCAATACGATTAGGATACTTTAATGCAAGAGCCAGAAGAGAAGACTCAAATAGAAGTGGTAAATGGTGGAAGATAGATGGCAAAGAAAGAATATGAGCTCTGGGGTTTTAGAAATGAGAAAGGGAAAAACAGAAGAAATTGATGAGGTGGGAGAATCTGCAAGATAGAGGCCAGTTGGTCAAGCAATCCTATTTTCCTGAGGGCTTGTGGTTCTATATAAATAAGTGGAAGTAACTAGTGATGTAACACTTGCTCTTCTGCTTTCATTGCTCACAGTAATCAGTCATAAGCCACCAAGATTTTAAGTGGGACAAAGCTTTCAATCCTCTAACAAATTAAAAACGAGAAAGGGTAATAGGTGACGAGAAGGACACTAGGACCTAAAGTGAGAAAGGTTCCCCCCACTGACAGAAAGACAGGAAGGAAGGAAGGAAGGGACTCCCAGAGGAGTGAATCTGCCAAATTGGGCCAGCCCTGTATATCTTTACTCTTTGAAGAAGATGTACAAAAGAGGGACTCATTTTCTTCAGCACAGTAGCAAGTACAGCTTTGGTATCACTCTATTCTCTCCAAGTCAATATGGTCGGCATATAATTTGGCATCTTTTTAATCCTCTCCCCATACTTACCACATATCCTAGTATGAATAATCTTTGCTTTCAATCAACACATTTCAATTATCTCCTTAAATATCATCTCTAAACTCATCTCTCTGGAAAGACTTCTTGAACCAACTTTATGCTATTTTTAACTATTTGCTTACTCCTCTGTCATGTGAGTACTTTCCTATTTCCAGGATATCACACTACACCTGAGGATCATCTCATAAATAAGAGCCATGTTGCTTCATTTGTGTATTTGTCCTCTTCTGACCTAAATAGGTTATAAGCAAATCTTCTGATTCTTTTTCCATCCTCCCATCATTCTTCTTTGAACCCCACAAATATATTCTCTTGTCTATGTATCTATTCATTAAAAACAAGAATACTCCATGAAAATACAGAAGCCTTTGGAGAGGAGGAAATGAAAAGATTTAATGGATAAACTTATACCAAAAAGCTTTGAGTTTCTTCTCTGTGATGCTTGTCTGGAGTTTCCAAGTTTCACAAGAGAAGTTAAGAAAAGTATGATAATTCTTTCTGTCTAGCATCTGCTAAAAAGTCTTTATTTCTGTGAAAAATAAACATGAACAATTTAATGCTTATAAATTACGACACAGCTCACAAAGCTTTAGTTACTGCCAATATCAACTATCAGTTACCTGATTATGAGTCTTAATGTCAGTCCTATTATAGAAGCATCCTCAGAAATCCACACATTCTGAAGAAACTAAATTTTCAACCCAAAGGAAAAGAATACTTCCTTCCAATAAATAATGCAAATTATACTTTTTCAATAATCATTTTTCTTTTTTCTTTTTTCTCCAGAAAACTTTTCCCCCCAAATCCACATGGGCTGAGTTCTCTCAGAGGCGAAAAGTCAGGCTTCACTCCCTGGTACCTAACATATCACAAAGTGAGATATAGTTGTGCAAATTCCAAAAGAAACAGAAGACTAAGTTCTTGCTCCTGCAATTCACCAGTCTAGTGGAGAAAAAAATCCTACCAACTAGGAAAGGAAAGTCTAAGAAAACATGTAGGGTACATCACACTAAACTCTACTAGAAAATAATGATAGGTGGTGGGCTCATGGGTATTAGTTCCTTTATTCCTCTCCAAAACTTAAATGTGTTACAAGTACTCTCTCACATATTCACATACTGCATAATTAAAAATTTTTAACTTTTTCTTTAAGATTTTACTTATATATTTGAGAGAGACTGAACAAGAGGGAGAGAGTACAAGCAGGGAGGAGAAGCAGAGGGAACGGGAAAAGCAGACTCTCCACTGCAGGGAGCCCAACAGGGGGCTTGATGCTCGACTCCAGAGTCATGACCTGAGCTGAAAGCAGATGCTTACACTCCCAGTACACTCTGTGTACTGAGCCACCCAGATGGCCCGTGCATAATTAAAATTTAACTTGTTTTTTTAATGGGGTACCTGGGTGGCTCAGTCGTTAAGCATCTGCCTTCAGCTCAGGTCATGATCCCAAGGTCCTAAGATGGAGCCCCGCATCAGGCTCCCTGCTCAGCAGGAAGCCTTCTTCTCTCTCTCCCACTCCTCCTGCTTGTGTTCCCTCTCTTACTGTCTCTTTCTCTGTCAAATAAATAAATAGAACCTTTAAAATAAGTAAATAAAATTTAAGTGTTTTTTTTAAGAAAAATTAAGATGTTGGAAGAGTATACTCCAAACTGAGAAAACTAGTTATCTTGGAGTCGGCTGGGGAGGGAGTAGTATAGAGAACTGTAACTGTTTATAATACACATTTCTCAATCACTTAAAAATTTTTACAGAGAAGACATTATGTATTTTGGGTTTTTAAGTTTAGACTAAAAAGAGAATTGATTTAATATGTTGGGGCAGGGGTGACAATGCTTTATAACACGTTGCAAAGTAACCACAAGGTTTCCATATTTTATTTTATTTTATTTTATTTTTATTTTTTTTTAAAGATTTTATTTATTTATTTGACAGAGAGAGATCACAAGCAGGCAGAGAGGCAGGCAGAGAGAGAGGAGGAAGCAGGCTCCCTGCTGAGCAGAGAGCCCGATGTGGGCCTCGATCCCAGGACCCTGAGATCATGACCTGAGCCGAAGGCAGCGGCTTAACCCACTGAGCCACCCAGGCGCCCTCCATATTTTATGTTAGAGCATATTTTTCTGAATTATATTACATTAGATTTTTGACATCAATAGGTTATATAGGGAAAAGAACATGGACCTTAAGAGTCAAATAGACCAAGGTTTTAACCCCAGTTCACACACTTCCTAGAAACAAGTGGCACCAAAGAAGGTAACCAGTGAGAAGCCCTGATAAAAAGACTCCGGGCTGCTTTCTTCATGCTACCATGCAAAGTGGCCATCAAGATTATAACAAGAAAAGCAATACATTGCCCAACTTTTAATACAAGTGACTTGAAATGAGACCAAATTTTAACATTGAGGACATTGAACAGAACCTTTAAAATTCATGATATGGGGGTGCCTGGGTGGCTCAGTGGGTTAAGCCGCTGCCTTCGGCTCAGGTCATGATCTCAGGGTCCTGGGATCAAGTCCCACATCGGGCTCTCTGCTCGGCGGGGGGCCTGCTTCCCTTCCTCTCTCTCTCTGCCTGCCTCTCTGTCTACTTGTGATCTCTCTCTGTCAAATAAATAAATAAAAATCTTTAAAAAAAATTCATGATATATATTGAAAGCGACATTATGAAAAAAAAAACTGGGACAGTTATGGAGCTAGAGTTTATAAGGTAGCACCACAATGGATGGAACTAAAAGCCAGCTGGCAGAGGGACTAAACAGCCCACTAATCAGGCTTTGAATTTAAGTGAACAGCATAAATATTATGGCTTGGGGGAGTGAATGTATTGTGATTAAATCAAAAGTAAGAGTGTCTCAGAGGAACCTGGGACAGGAATTCAATAATTTTCTAGGTGTCCCAGGACTATCTTGGACACCTATCACTCAATTTCAGTGCAGGGCATTGTTTAAGAAAGCTATCTGAAGTCTTAGTATACCGTGCTAATATATGGAAGGAGCCTGCCATGCAATAGCAACATGGCATTGCAAAACATAGGACAAGCTGAGTTCTGTCCATTCAAAAGTTACGGTGAGGGAACCTTGATCTCTTCAATACACTGTGGGAAACATAGATTCACCCAGTATATGCTCCTAAAAGGATGCTACTCCTAGTCGAGACTGTGAAGCCACAAAATTTTCTAAGATTTAGATCTCCTGATAGGTAGAGGCGATCAGCATGGAAGCTACTGTCATTTGGAAATAGTGATATAGAAAAGAAAATTACTGGAGAACAGGCCACAACACCTGAGGCCAGTCAAGCTTCCTTTTTATCTGCAGCTGTGCAAGGGGGTTAGGTCTGACAGTCATGAAGTGCAAGTTGGTGTCCTCTGGTATAAAATGCTGGAGTGACAGTCTTATGGTCTACTCCATATGATCATACCCTGACACAGTAAGTACTTGCTAACAGGGTCTATTCCTTCTGGCAAGGGCTGGGCCCAGAATGAAAGAAGGAAATTCTGAATCAGACACAAATAAAATTACCTGCCTATTCGAATCCACCATCACCTGACTGGGAAAACAAGTCCTGGTCCCCACTGGGAGAAAACCAGAACACCCAGAAGCTTAAAGTTTTTTTATGGTAGGGGGAGAACTAAGAGAAAGGAAGAACTGGCGGGGCGCCTAGGTGGCTCAGTGGGTTAAGCCGCTGCCTTCGGCTCAGGTCATGATCTCAGGGTCCTGAGATCGAGACCCGCATCGGGCTCTCTGCTCAGCAGGGAGCCTGCTTCCTCCTCTCTCTCTCTCTGCCTGCCTCTCTGCCTACTTGTGATCTCTCTCTGTCAAATAAATAAATAAAATCTTAAAAAAAAAGAGAGAGAGAGCAGAACTGGCAGTATCAGCCCAGAGTTTTGTGTCTGCTTGATTTTTTTTCCAATTTATTTATTTTCAGAAAAACAGTATTCATTATTTTTTCACCACACCCAGTGCTCCATGCAAGCCGTGCCCTCTATAATACCCACCACCTGGTACCCCAACCTCCCACCCCCCCGCCACTTCAAACCCCTCAGACTGTTTTTCAGAATCCATAGTCTCACATGGTTCACCTCCCCTTCCAATTTACCCAAATTCCCTACTCCTCTCTAACGCCCCTTGTCCTCCATGCTATTGGTTATGCTCCACAAATAAGTGAAACCATATGATAATTGACTCTCTCTGCTTGACTTATTTCACTCAGCATAATCTCTTCCAGTCCTGTCCATGTTGCTACAAAAGTTGGGTATTCATCCTTTCTGATGGAGGCATAATACTCCATAGTGTATATGGACCACATCTTCCTTATCCATTCATCCGTTGAAGGGCATCTTGGTTCTTTCCATAGTTTGGCGACTGTGGCCATTGCTGCTATAAACATTGGGGTACAGATGGCCCTTCTTTTCACGACATCTGTATCTTTGGGGTAAATACCCAGGAGTGCAATTGCAGGGTCATAGGGAAGCTCTATTTTTAATTTCTTGAGGAATCTCCACACTGTTCTCCAAAGAGGCTGCACCAACTTGCATTCCCACCAACAGTGGAAGAGGGTTCCCCTTTCTCCACATCCTCTCCAACACATGTTGTTTCCTGTTTTGTTAATTTTGGCCATTCTAACTGGTGTAAGGTGATATCTCAATGTGGTTTTAATTTGAATCTCCCTGAGGGCTAATGATGATGAGCATTTTTTCACGTGTCTGATAGCCATTTGTAGGTCTTCATTGGAGAAGAGTCTGTTCATATCTTCTGCCCATTTTTTGATGTGTTTGTCTGTTTCGTGTGGGTTGAGTTTGAGGAGTTCATTATAGATCCTGGATATCAACCTTATGTCTGTACTGTCATTTGCAAATATCTTCTCCCATTCCGTGGGTTGCCTCTTTGTTATTTTGACTGTTTCCTTTGCTGTGCAGAAGCTTTTGATTTTGATGAAGTCCCAGAAGTTTATTTTCACTTTTGTTTCCTTTGCCTTTGGAGACGTATCTTGAAAGAAGTTGCTGTGGCTGATATCAAAGAGATTACTGCCTATGTTCTCCTCTAAGATTCTGATAGATTCCTGTCTCACGTTGAGGTCTTTTATCCATTTTGAGTTGATCTTTGTGTACGGTGTAAGAGAATGGTCAAGTTTCATTCTTCTACATATAGCTGTCCAGTTTTCCCAGCACCATTTATTGAAGAGACTGTCTTTTTTCCACTGTATATTTTTTCCTGTTTTGTCGAAGATTAATTGACCATAGAGTTGAGGGTCCATATCAGGGCTCTCTACTCTGTTCCACTGATCTATGTGTCTGTTTTTATGCCAGTACGATGCTGTCTTGGTGATCACAGCTTTGTAATAAAGCTTGAAATCAGGTAAGGTGATGCCGCCAGCTTTATTTTTGTTTTTCAACATTTCCTTAGCGATTCGGGGTCTCTTCTGATTTCATACAAATTTTAGGATTATTTGCTCCAGCTCTTTGAAGAATGCTGGTGGAATTTTGATCGGAATGGCATTAAAAGTATAGATTGCTCTAGGCAGTATAGACATTTTAACAATGTTTATTCTTCCGATCCAAGAGCATGGAATGGTCTTCCATCTTTTTGTGTCTTCTTCAATTTCTTTCATGAGTGTTCTATAGTTCCTCAAGTACAGATCCTTTACCTCTTTAGTTAGGTTTATTCCCAGGTATCTTATGGTTCTTGGTGCTATAGTAAATAGAATCGATTCTCTAATTTCCCTTTCTGTATTTTCATTGTTAGTGTATAAGAAAGCCACTGATTTCTGCACATTGACTTTGTATCCTGCCACGCTGCTGAATTGCTGTATGAGTTCTAGTAGTTTGGGGGTGGAGTCTTTTGGGTTTTCCATATAAAGAATCATGTCATCTGCGAAGAGAGAGAGTTTGACTTCTTCATTACCAATTTGGATACCTTTTATTTCTCTCTGTTGTCTGATTGCTGTTGCTAGGACTTCTAATACTATGTTGAACAAGAGTGGTGAAAGTGGGCATCCTTGTCTTGTTCCTGATCTCAATGGGAAGGCTGCAAGCTTTTTCCCATTGAGGATGATATTTGCTGTGGGTCTTTCATAGATAGATTTGATGAGGTTCAGGAATGTTCCCTCTATCCCTATACTTTGAAGCGTTTTAATCAGGAACGGATGCTTGATTTTGTCAAATGCTTTTTCTGCATCAATTGAGAGGACCATGTGGTTCTTCTCTCTTCTCATATTAATTTGTTGTATCACATTGATTGATTTGCGAATGTTGAACCATCCTTGTAGCCCAGGGATGAATCCCACCTGATCATGGTGGATAATCTTTTTAATGTGCTGTTGGATCCTGTTGGCTAAGATCTTGTTGAGAATCTTAGCATCCATATTCATCAGTGATATTGGTCTGAAATTCTCCTTTTTGGTAGGGTCCTTGCCTGGTTTGGGGATCAGGGTAATGCTGGCTTCATAGAAAGAGTCTGGAAGTTTTCCTTCTGCTTCAATTTTTTGAAACAGCTTCAGGAGAATAGGTGTTATTTCTTCTTTGAAGGTTTGGTAGAATTCCCCAGGGAATCCGTCAGGTCCTGGGCTCTTGTTTTTTGGGAGGTTTTTGATCACTGATTCAATCTCGTTATTAGATATCGGTCTATTCAGGTTGTCGATTTCTTCCTGGTTCAATTTTGGTAGTTTATATTTTTCCAGGAATGCATCCATTTCATCTAGGTTGCTAAGCTTATTGGCATATAACTGTTCATAATAACTTCTGATGATTGTTTCTACTTCCTTGGCGTTAGTTGTGATCTCTCCCTTTTCATTCATAATTTTATGAATTTGGGATTTCTCTCTTTTCTTTCGGATTAGTGTAGCCAGTGGCTTATCGATCTTATTGATTCTTTCAAAAAACCAGCTTCTAGTTTCATTGATACGTTCTACTGTATCTCTGGTTTCTCCCTCATTGATCTCAGCTCTAATCTTGATGATTTCCCTTCTTATGTGTGGAGTTGGTTTGATTTGTTGTTGATTCTCCAGTTCTTTAAGGTGTAGAGACAGCTGGTGTGTTCTGGATTTTTCAATTTTTTTGAGCAAGGCTTGGATGGCTATATATTTTCCCCTTAGGACCGCCTTTGCTGTATCCCATAGGTTTTGGACCGAAGTGTCTTCATTCTCATTGGTTTCCATGAATTGTTTCAGTTCTTCTTTGATCTCCTGGTTGATCCAAGCATTCTTAAGCAAGGTGGTCTTTAGCTTCCAGGTGTTTGAGTTCCTTCGGAACTTTTCCTTGTGATTGAGCTCCAGTTTCAAAGCATTGTGATCTGAGAATATGCAGGGAATCATCTCAGTCTTTTGGTATCGGTTGAGTCCTGATTTGTGACCCAGTATGTGGTCTATTCTGGAGAAGGTTCCGTGTGCACTTGAGAAGAATGAGTATTCTGCTGTTTTAGGGTGGAATGTTCTGTATATATCTATGAGGTCCATCTGGTCCAATGTGTCATTCAATGCTTTTGTTTCTTTATTGATTTTCTGCTTCGATGATCTGTCTAATTCTGAAAGAGGCGTGTTAAGATCACCTACGATTAGTGTATTCATATCAATATGACTCTTTATCTTGATTAACAGTTTTCTTAAGTAATAGGCTATTCCCATATTGGGAGCATAGATATTTACAATTGTTAGATCATCTTGGTGGATAGTCCCTTTAAGGATTATGTAGTGTCCTTCTGTATCTCTGACTACAGTCTTTAGTTTGAAGTCTAATTTATCTGATATGAGAATCGCTACCCCAGCCTTCTTTTGAGTCCCATTGGCATGAAAGATGCTTCTCCACCCCTTCACTTTCAGTCTGCGTGTATCTTTAGGTTCAAAATGGGTCTCTTGTAGACAGCATATGGATGGGTCCTGTTGTTTTATCCAATCTGCAACCCTGTGCCGTTTTATGGGTGCATTTAGGCCATTCACATTGAGAGTGATTATTGATAGATACGTTTTTATTGACATCGAGTTACCTTTGAAGTCTTTCTTTCTGTAGACTGTCTCTATATTTCTGTTCAATGCTATTCTTGGGATTTTTCCTCTTTTATAGAACCCCCCCTTAATATTTCCTGCAGTATCGGCTTGGTGGTTGCATAGTCTTTTAAGCCTTGCCGGTCTTGGAAACTCTTTATCTCTCCATCCATTTTGAATGTCAGTCTTGCTGGATAAAGTATTCTTGGCTGCATGTTCTTCTCATTTAGTGCCCTGAATATATCTTGCCAGCCTCTTCTGGCTTGCCAGGTCTCTGTGGACAGGTCTGACGTTATTCTGATGGGCTTCCCTCTGTAAGTAAGGAGCCTCTTTGCCCTGGCGGCTTTTAAGAGATTATACCTACAATTATAATTTCTCAATTTGACTATCAGGTGTCATGATTTTTTTTGGAGTGTATAATCTTGGGTGGAGACCGTTCAGCCTCTAGTACATGAACGCTGGTTTCATTCGCGAGATTCGGAAAATTTTCATGAAGGACTTGTTCCACGATATCTTCTAGACTTCTTTCTTTCTCCTCCCCTTCAGGAATTCCAATAATTCTGACGTTGGAACGCTTCATGGCATCATTTATTTCCCTGATTCTGCTTTCGTGGGATCTAAGCTGTTTGTTCCAGGCTTCCTCCTGATCCTTTCTCTCTATCTGTTTGTCTTCCAGATCACTAATTCTATCTTCTGTCTCAGTTACCCTAGCTTTGAGAGAGTTTAGATTGGATTGGAACTCATTGAGAGCATTGTGGACCTCTTCCCTGGTAGCTTTAAGCTCCGCCCTAACATTGTGAACATCCTGTCTGGTCGCTTTCAGTTCGGCCCTAATCAATTCTGTTTGGTCATCCATGGCTTTCTCCAACCTAGCTATTGCCTGGATAATTGTTAGCCTGAATTCTCTTTCCGACATATTGTCTATGTTGATAGCCATTAGCTCTGTTGCAGAAGGTCCATCCTCTGTATTTTTCTTCTGTTGGGCATTCCTCCTCCTAGTCATTTTGATGGGAGAAGACTGAACAGATGTAGCTGGATGTATCAACTCTGGTGCAGTCAAGGTGCACCCTGGAACACTTCCTGATCTCCGTCTCAGAGAGAAGCCTCAGTCTGGGTGCAGAAGCTGAATAAATTCCCCCTTGGACGCTGGCAGTGCAGGTTCCAAGTTAAAGACCCTGGGGGCGCAGGATCTTTTGCTCGTCCCCAAAGCCAAGGCAGTGGCGGCTGTCTGGGAGCTCCTGACCGCCAGAGAGGTTCCAAGCAGCGATCGCACACTGAGATTTTGCCGCCGGCCCAGGCTGGGAGTGCCCGGCTTGCGCGCACCTCTTTTCAGAGGCGGCTGTGGGTCGGGCGCGCGTCTGGGGCACTGAGAACGGGGCGCTGGACCGTAAGCCGCAGGCTGGGCTTTTGCGCGCCTCTGTCTGGGGAAGAGTTTCGCGCGCGCGCATGCGCGGCTTAGACTTTGAAACAATGGCGCAGGTCAAGAAGCGCCCCCGGGCCTTAGAAACCCAGGAGAGCTGGAGGGACGTGCGCGCGCATCTCAAGCTTTGTGGTAGGGCTAGCCCGCGTTCTGCAGACGGCGCAGCTCCCATCCCCTCACAGGAGCCGGAACCCACGGGCTCTGGGGCGCGCTGGCGGCTTAGGGACCAGGAGCTGGTTTCTCCGCGCACTCTCTCTGCCTCCGCGCCAGGGAGGCCGTCTGGGACCGGGGACTTAAGCCCCTGTCCCTAGCCGCCCCGATTCCCACAATTTCCCCCTGCAATCCTTTGCTCTTTTGGAGTGCTTTCAACCAGTCTCCAAGTTAATGCTGGTCCCCAGACGCAGGGCACTCTCGCTCGTATCGGGGTATTACTTTCGCACCGGTCGCCTCTGGTGGCTCCCTCCCCCTTTTGTTTATCTTCTGATATCAGTCCGCTGTTCCCATTCCGCTTTACCTGCTCACTGGCGTCTTCTGCCCCTGTAGAGATCCAGACGTGTATAATTCTGATCTCAGGCTGATTTCATGGGTGATCGGAGTTCTTTGGTAGGTAATCAGCTCACTTTGGGGTACCAGCTGAAAAGACGCCTCTTCCTAGTACCCCGCCATCTTGTCCCCCCCCCCCGGTCTGCTTGATTTTGATCAAGAAATTATACCATCATCTGTATAGTACACTGGAATCTAATTTTCTAGATGGGGAATAACTGGTTATATATAACGAATGACCCATTTCTCTGCCTCCCCAAAAAGGTATATTAGAAGTAAGTCATAGCATGGCAGTGGACAAGATGGAAACCAAGAATAATGGGAGAATCTTAGAGGACTATTCGAATGTAGTACAGACTAGGGATACTGCATGTCAGGCCTGATGGCTTAATAGTAGTGGGAAGTACTTCCCACTAGCTCCAGCTTCCTATCCAGGAATCAACAATATCAGCATTATGGATTGCCAGGAAATATAACAGAAAGTTGAAAAGGCAGGGTAAAGTCATCTTATAAGAATATGTCTCTTTTCAGTATGATGGCAAAAAAGACCCTTTTGAAATTAGTGGTGGCCAAGATATCACAACTTAGTAGCTAAGTTGATACTGATTCTACTTCTCAATGTTTGGTCACTATTATTCATGGATGTGACTCACATCCACTCTTCTGAACTGATTCATACTTTTAAGAAAAATGTTAAACAATATGTTGAGCTATGCCCTGTTTTACTAATTTAAAAGACTGATTCATACTCAAGAAATTCTGGTTTATGATCTGATATGTCACTATTTATAAGAAGTATTGTAACAAAACCAGTGAAACACACCCTTCACAGATAATCAGAGAAATCTCTGAAACACCAATGGTGGGCTCTATCTCAAAAGTTCAAGCTACCAGGGCGCCTGGGTGGCTCAGTGGGTTGATCCTCTGCCTTCGGCTCGGGTCATGGTCTCAGGGTCCTGGGATCGAGCCCCATGTTGGGCTCTCTGCTCGGCAGGGGGCCTGCTTCCTCCTCTCTGCCTCCTCTCTGCCTGTGTCTCTGCCTACTTGTGATCTCTGTCAAATAAATAAATAAAATCTTTAAAAAAAAAAAAGTTCAAGCTACCTTCAAGGTCATATTACAAATAGAAATAGCATAAACCCCAAAACCTTTTTTATTTCAGACATAGTAATTGATTAGGAGAGACCTTAGGAATGATCACCAATAAAAGCAACACTGAAACTTCAAGAACTATTTAGAACTCTCGGGGCGCCTAGGTGGCTCAGTGGGTTAAGCCTCTGCCTTTGGCTCAGGCCATGATCTCAGGGTCCTGGGATCCAATCCTGCATCGAGCTCTCTGCTCGGCAGGGAGCCTGCTTCCTCCTCTCTCGCTCTCTGCCTGCCTCTCTGCCTACTTGTGATCTCATTCTCTGTCAAATAAATGAATAAAATCTTAAAAAAAAAAAGAACTATTTAGAACTCTCAATCAAGGAATCACTAGTATTATCAAACTAAACCGTGTCAACCTCAACAACCAACTATTGTTCAATTAAGTCTCAAATCCAAACTGAAAAAGGAAATCTACATGACTTGCCTCTACAATGTCAGGCCTAAGACCATTTTCTGATATTTATTGCTTTTTTTAAATTATCACATACAAAATGCATTTAGAGAAAAACTGCAAAGTTCAAAAGAGTATAAAGAATAAAAGTGAAACTTCCCTACAATCCTAGCCCTGAGAGCCACATTAAAACTATTTTAGGGGCACCTGGGTGGCCCAATTGGTTAAGCATCTGCCTTCCGCTCAGGTCATGATCCCAGGCTCCTGGGTTCAAGTCCCGGATAGGGCTCCCTACTCAGCAAGGAGCCTGCCTCTCCCTCTGCTTGTTCTTTCTCTCTGTCAAATAAATAAATATGGGCACCTGGGTGGCTCAGTCGTTGAGCATCTGCCTTTGGCTCAGGTCGTCATTCCAGGGTCCTGAGATCGAGCCCCACATTGGGCTCCTTGCTTGGCAGGGAGCCTGCTACGCCCTCTCCCACTTCCCCTGCTTGTGTTCCCTCTTTCACTGTATCTCCCTCTGTCAAATAAATAAAATAAAGAAACAAAATGCTAATAAATAAATAAAACCTAAAAAAAATGCAACTAAACTGTATTTCCTTAGAGTGTTTCTTCCTATGCTTAGCTATATATAATTTATTCTTCTTTTAAAATATAATTTATTCTTTAGATAACTGAGATCATACTACCTATCACCTTAGGATCCTACTTTTTAAAGCTTCTTCATATAGATATCTCCTGTGTCTTAAACTATTTATTTATTTATTTTTAAAGATTTATTTATTCATTTGACAGACAGAGATCACAAGTAGCCAGAGAGGCAGGCAGAGAGATAGGAGGAAGCAGGCTCCTCGCTGAACAGAGAGCCCGATTCGGGGCTTGATCCCAGGACCCTGGAATCATGACCTGAGCCGAACACAGAGGCTTTAACCCACTGAGCCACCCAGGCGCCCCTATCTTAAACTATTTAAAAGCATAGTACTCCATCACATGGAAATGACACAATTACCCATTCTTTCAAAATTTTTGCAATTTTTGTCCACTATAATTAAAGTTTATACATAAATGTTCCTTTGCATCTCAACTTATTTTCTTTTTTTTTTTAAGATTTTATTTATTTATTTGACAGACGGAGATCACAAGTAGGCAGAGAAGCAGGCAGAGAGAGGAGGAAGCAGGCTCCCCGCTGAGCAGAGAGCCCGATGCGGGATCATGACCCTGGGATCATGACCTGAGCCGAAGGCAGAGGCTTTAACCCACTGAGCCACCCAAGCACCCCTCAACTTATTTTCCATGAATATCACCTAGAAGTAAAACTATTGAGTTAGAAAGGTTGTGCTAACTCAGACACCCCGACAGAATGTGTGAGTAGTCATCCAATCAAATCCTTGCCAGATACTAAATCACTTTTGTTTCACTTCTCAATTGCAACCAGTGATACCATCATTAATAATACAGCAGGTGTGCTAAAACAACCAGATATGTATAAAAACTGAAAACAGCAGGGGGTGCCAGGGTGGCTAAGTCAGCTAGGCGCCCAACTCTTGATCTCAGCTCAGGTCTTGATATCAGGGTCATGGGTTCAGACCCTGAGCCTTTAAAAAAATTGAAAATAGCAGAAAGTTGTAAAAATTAGTAGTCCTAAGGTCATTTGGTGTGGCAACATGTGTGCTGTTTCATTCTTTGACAAGACATAGGTAGAAATATCCTTACTGAAGAATGAAGTTTGAATACCTTAGAAAATTTAAATACCTTTGGAAAAGGAATAAACCAGTTCATCTCTCTACACCACCTTCCTGTATGTTTAATGTTGTAACTAAGGTAAATTCACATTATACCATTTGTTGCAAATGAGATTTCTATCTAATCTGCAGACCAAATTGCAGAGCCTCAGAATAGCTCAATAAATTGAGCAAGAATTATATAAATATGAAAAAGCTGGCATGCAGAAGACCTGCAAAAGTAAATATGAGGTTCAAACATGCAAAAAGTATGCATTTGTTGGTATCTGCCACCAACCCTCAGTTGAGGACCTATCTGAGGAACACATCCTAAAAACAAAAGTATATTTGGGCACCAGTGTGGCTCAGTTGGTTAAGCGTCTGCCTTCTGCTCAGGTCATGATCCCAGGGTCCTGGGATTGAGCCCCACATCGCACCAGGCTCCCTGCTCAGTGGGGAGTCTGCTTCTCCGTCTCCCTCTCCCCCTGCCAGTCCCCATTTGTGCATGCTCACTCATTCTGTCAAATAAATAAATAAATTTTTTAAAAGTGTATTCACTCACTTTTATGTGACCCTATAAAATCAAATCTGCTAAAAAGTTCTAGAACAAAAGTAATGGGCTATTGTGCTGGTACCGAGAATGACTTCAAAAAGATATAAAAGCAATTCAGTGGGGGAAAAAATAACAGCCTTCTTAACAAATGATGCTGGTACAATTGGATATACACATGCAAAAAGATTATCTTAGACCCTTAACTCACACCACATACAAATGGCAATGAATGAACCTTAGTTGGATCCTAAATTAGGACAAAAAGGAGGCGGGGCATTGGTGGCTCAGTGGTAGAATTCTTGCCTGCCTAAATTAGGACATAAAGGGCAAAAATATTTTTAGGAAAATTAGAGAATTTTTGTATAAAGAGTAGACATCAGAAGCCACTATGGAATTCTGTTAAATTTTTAGGTGTGATAGTTTTGTAATCCTATGTGAATTATACCCTAAGGTAAAATACAACTGAAAAAAAAAAAACCTCTTAAGAACACTGAATTTTAATTAGTAGGCCTGTTGTTACTAATAGCATTGGTATATTAATCCTAAAATTTGTCTATGCACACGATAGGATAAAGCAAATGAGTACATAATTTGATATTCTTGGGAACAAGAGTTCTCACTGAGAGAAAAAGGAACATACAAATATGGAATGGCAGAAGGTGAAAAAAAACCCTGACATGAAAGTGTTAATTGGTAATAACAGTATGAACATATGAGTTAGGTATGTATGTTTGTTTTCCTAGTTCTGTCCATTCAAAGAACCAAAAAGCAATACTACTCCAGTAGCAATGAGCGTGACCAGTTCCAAGATCTTGATTTCTAAATACTATTCCCCACTAAAACAAACCAGGGCTTGCTGGAGAAGTAACTTATTCTAAGACTGAGGCAGTGAAAGGACAAGATGCATGCAACATCTACCACCGAGAAAGGAAGGATTTATTAAAGAATGATGGGGCCATGTCAAAAGGACACAGGATCTGGTTTAAAGGGAGTCTCAAAAGCCAAATTTGGGGAAATTTGAGCAAAGACAGTAACAGAGTTATATTATAAAAAACTGAGTTAAAGAAAGAATACATGAGGGGTGCCTGGGTGGCTCAGTCAGTTAAACATCAAACTCTTGATTTCAGCTCAGGTCATGATCTCAGGGCTGTGATATCAAGCCCCACATCAAGCTCTATATTAGGTGTGGAGCCTGCTTAAGATACTCTCTCTTCCTCTCCCTCTGCCCCTTCCCACCCCCTGCACTCTCTCTCTCTCTCCCTTTAAAAAAAAAAAAAAAAGAGTATACCCAAATAATTGGGGTCAGAGAAACCTTCACAGCAAAGCTAAGAGTAAGGGCTTCTTTAGAGGAGTAGTCATTTGTGAAAACATTTTGAAGGCATCTCACAAGTAACTACAGAAGACTGAACCTAAAAGAAAAGGCAGTGGAGGGACCTGTGAAGGTATCTCAGGACTAGGAAGTTACAGGATCATGTGATATGATAGCTAAAAGAAACCTAGAGACACAGTTTTCAGGGACACGTGGGCCATGGGGAACATGGTGGCAACAGACCTTGCCGAGATCACAGATGTGAACATCAATTCTCATGGCGTCTTCAACTGACATCTGTGACAAAGTACTGGGCAAGACACAGAAGAAGAGCTATAGTGCCTGGGAAGCAGGCCCATCTCCCACCAGACCCAGGACAAGAAGATCTACATGTATGTCTATTCAGTGGGTTACGGTCTTGCCCATCACTCCATCTCCGCCAAGAAGATCAAAGCCATGTACCCTGAGTACAAGGTCACCTGGGTCAATGATGGCTACTGAGGTCTGCCTAAGGGGCCAGCTGTACCCCCTGGCCAGACGCTGGAGACCAATACCAGCTTGGCCCAAGCACTCTGGTTTATCTCACATACAGGAATTAAAAACATTATCACCCCTGCTTCCCCCAACACCCCACCCAAAAAAAAAAAAAAAGAAAGAAAGAAAAAAGAAAGAAAAGAGACCTAGAGACCATTTAGACTAACTCTCCCCTTTTATACATGAAGAAACTGAAGCAGACAGTAACAAGACTTCCAGAGTCATTCAGAGAGATAGCAGCAAACCCAAATTTAGAACAAGGACTAATTATTTCATTACTCTTTTTAGAAAGATTTAGCTATTGAAAGTACTACATTGTTGGGAGTGCCTGCCTGGCTCACTCAGTAGAGCCTGTGAACTTTGCTCTCAGGATCATGAGTTCAAGCCCCACACTGGGTGTAGAGATTATTTTTTTTTAAGTAGTACATCATTAAGTACTTAGAAAATGTAAGATGCAAAAAGGGGGTTAAATAGTCATAATGCCACAGGTGAACAGATAAAGAAGATGTGGTATACATAATGGGATACTACTTAGCCATAAAAAAGAATGAAATTTTGCCATTTGCAATAACATGGATGGATCTAGAGGATATAATTGTAAGTGAAATGAGTCAGTCAAAGACAAATACCATATTATTTTCACTTGTATGAGGAATTTAAGAAACAAAATGAACAAAGAAAAAAAGAGACCAAAAAAACAGACTCTTAAATACAGAGAACAAACTGGTGGTTACCAGAGGGGAGGTGAGTGGGGGGATAGGTGAAATAGCAGTAAGGGATTAAGAGTATACTTATCATGATGAGCAATGAGTAAATGAGCAATGTATAGAATTGTTGAATCACTATACTGTATACCTGAAACTAATATAATACTTTATGATAATTATCTGAATTAAAACAAGAAGGAAAACAATAGGTAGTACCACATAAATGTTCTGAGGTTTGAGTCCTTCAAAATAACCTGCTGGACTTTCATTTGGAATTACTTACTGATTTCTTTTAGGTTAAAATTGGAAGAACAAAAAAAAAAAAGCCAATCCCTCATACCAGAGACAAATTTGATTAATATTTTGGTACTTCTATTTCCAGGTATTTTTCTCCTAAATTATATAAATACATTATATACATGTATTAATCTGCATGAGCTACCATAACAAAATGCCACAGATTGGGTGCTTAAACAGCAGAAATTTCTCAGTTTCCAGAGGCTGAAAAGTCAAAGATCAAGGTTCTGGTAGGGTTCAGTTTCTACTGAGCGCTCTCCTACCTTGCAAATGGCAACCGTCCTGCTATGTCCTCACATGGTAGAGAGAGCTCTGGTGTCTCTTCCTCTTTTTAAAAGGGAACCCATCCTTTCAGATTAGGGTCCCCCCATGACTTCATTTAACTTTAACACCTCCTCACAGGTTCTCTTTCCAAATACAATCACATTAGGGGTTAGGACTTCAATATATGAATGTTAGAGGAACACAATTCAACCCACAGCATTCCACCTCTGGCCCCCTCAAAATTCATGTCTTTATCACATGCAAAATACATGTTTTCCATCTCATCAGCCCCACAAGTCTCAAATCCAGATCAACCCTAGTCTAAAATCCAAAGTCTCACTTAAATAGCAACTAATTAGATATTAGTGAGACTCCAGGTATGATTCCTCCTGAGGCAAAATTCCTCTCCAGCTGCGAACCTGTGAAGCCAAACAAGTTACAATGGTGGAAGGGACAGGAATAAGTGAGAGATTCCCATTCTACAAGAAAGAAAAAGGAAAGAAGGAAGAGCTGACAGATCCCAAGCAAGTCCAAAACCTAGCAAGGCAAATTATATTCAATGTTAAAGCTGTAGAATAATTCTCTTTGGTTGATGTCCCACCTTCCAGACCCACTTGGTTAGCAGCATTACCCCCACAGCTCTTCAGGATGGCCCTGCCACATGGCTTTCCTCAGGGGCCTCCCTCTAAAACAGAAGAGCATTGCCCACTGGGCCTGTGCTGGGAGTAGCAGCGCTGATATTCTCTGAATCACCTTCCAGGTCATTCTTCCCTTTCTTCAAGAAAAGCACATGTTCACACCAAAATGACGCTACGGTCTGATCCTATAGAATCCAAGAAGCCAATAGCCTTCATTCCTTCCCTCTTTGTCTCCGTTAGTTGAAACTGGCATATATACACCATATATACAGGAAGTTTTATATAGTTTCTAAAAGATACTTTTTTAAAAGATTTTATTTATTTATTTGACAGACAGAGATCACAAGTAGGCAGAGAGGCAGGCAGAGAGAGAGGAGGAAGCAGGCTCCCTGCTGAGCAGAGAGCCCGATGCGGGGCTCGATCCCAGGACTCTGAGATCATGACCTGAGCCGAAGGCAGTGGCTTAACTCACTGAGCCACCCAGGTGCCCCTCTAAAAGTTATTTTTAAAATAATCTCTACACCCAACTTGGGGCTTGAACTTATAACCCCAAGATCAAAGTCACACATACCTCTAAGCCAGCAGACACCCCTGTTTTATATACTTTTTAACTTAAAAGTCTTTTTTTAAGATTTTATTTTATTTTGAAAGAGAAAAAGACGAGTATATGAGTGGGGAGGGGCAGAGGGAGAGGGAGAGATTCCCAAGCAGGTTCAGTCTCACTACTGTGATATCATGACCTGAGCTAAAATCAAGAGTTGGATGCTTAACCAACTGACCCACCAGGGGCCCCTTTAAAGTTTCATAAAACTATCTATTATTCAAAGCATAATTTTAATTAATGCATAATACTCAATCTTATGATTATCATTTACTATTAACTATAGTCATTTTTTAACTTTGTTATTTAAATATTCTGTAATCAACATCTTTATACACAAATCTTTATCTGCTTTTTGATTACTTATAATATAAACTCCCAAAAATTCAATGACTGAACTGAATGATCTTCTGATTGGAAAAAATATATATACCACTGTAATAAATGACCAAAAAGGCAAGGATTTTTTTATGATTATTAAAGTATATTAAAAAATCAGGACAGGGGCGCCTGGGTGGCTCAGTGGGTTGGGCTGCTGCCTTCGGCTCAGGTCATGATATCAGGGTCCTGGGATCGAGTCCCGCATCGGACTCTTCTGCTCAGCAGGGAGCCTGCTTCCCTCTCTCTCTCTCTGCCTGCCTTTCCATCTACTTGTGATTTCTCTCTGTCAAATAAATAAATAAAATCTTTAAAAAAAAAAATCAGGACAACTAAGTTAAATGTGTGATTCCTGACTGGATCATACAATGAGGGAAAAAAGAGCTATAAAAATATTTGGGGGATAACTGGGGAATTCTTAATATGCACCATATATTAGATAATATTATTGTGTCAGTTTTAAATTTCTTGATTCTGATCATGGTGGTTTGGTTATGTAGACTGTCCTAGCTCTAAGGAGATACATGCTGATGTGTCATGAAGTCTGAAGATTACATCCAAATGGACGGCTCCATACTGAGGCTGCCTGGGTGAAGCTCACCAGGTTGCTCTGTCCACTGATTCATGATTTTAAAAATATCTTTGATATTTTAAAAATATCTTTTAGAGGGGCACCTGGGTAGCTCAGTGAGTTAAGCCACTGCCTTCGGCTCAGGTCATGATCTCAGAGTCCTGGGACTGAGCCCCACATCAGGCTCTCTGCTTGGCGGGGAGCCTGCTTCCCCCTCTCTCTCCCTCTGCCTGCCTCTCTGCCTACTTGTGATCTCTGTCTGTCAAATAAATAAATAAAATATTTTTTTAAAAATCAGAAGGTGATTTCACTTTGTAACCTGAAACCTGCAAAGATGAGGGGGTTAATATCTCAAGCAATGGTGATGTGCGCTAGCTCACCTGAGAAAGTTGAAATCTTGGCACCTCCTAATGGGTCTGTTCCTGGAGACAGAACTGTTTTTGATGCTTTTTCTGGAGAGCCTGACAAGGAGCTGAATCCTAAGAAGATGATTTGGGAGCAGATCCAGCCTGATCTCTTTACTAATGATGAGTGCGTGGCTACATACAAAGGAGCTCCCTTTGAGGTGAAAGGGAAGGGAGTGGGTAGGGCTCAAACTATAACTAACAGTGAAATAAAATAAAATTAAATGCTTCACTTACTGAACTACATTGGAGAAAACTTTATAACAATAAAAGAAATACATTTGTCACTTGTAAAAAAAATTATATCCAAATGATTCAGAAAATATGTGTATTTTTGTGTTTGCATATACACAGAAGGAGAGAAATGAGAGGTTGGGACAAGGAAGAGCAAGTGTGGCAAGATGTTTACCACTGAATCTAGTAAAGGATAAATGGGCCCTCATTATACTGTCAACTTTTCTGTTTTGGGGTGTTTCTTTTTCCCAAAAGATAGGAACAGATTATTAACAGAAAAATAAATTAGCCAATAAACATATGAAAATTTAAAAAAATTTTTTTTATTTGTCCAAGAGAGCTAGTGAGCACAAGCATGGGAGTGGCAGGCAGAGGGAGAAAGAAGGTGGAAGGAGAAGCAAGGAGCACAATGTAGGACTGGATCTCAGGACTCTGGGATGAGGACCTCAGCCGAAGGCAGACACTTAACTGACTGAGCCACCCAAGTGTCTCAAACCTATTGATTATTTATGGCCTTTTATCTCTACCAGCTCTCTTGGCATTTGATCTCCAATCACTGCAAGTGAACTTCAAAAAGGGTGCAGGGAGGAAAGGGAAGTGAAATCTCAATCACTCCATTTCACATCTCATTAGCAGTCCTGGAGAAAGGCTGAAGAGATTAAAAAGGTCAAGAGTGCCTGGATGGCTCAGTCAGTTAAGCATCTGACTCAATTTGGCTCAGGTCACAATCTCAGGGTTGTGAGATCAAGCCCCATGTTGGGCTCTATCCTGGTCATGGAGCTGACTGAGATTTTCTCTCTCTCTCTCCTTCTGCCTTCTCACTCTCTCTCTCTCCTTCTGCCCTCTCACTCTCTCTCTCTATCTTGCTAAAAGAAAAAATAAATAAATAAATAATTTAAAAGGTCAAAAATAACTCATTAGAATGAGTTCTGGAAAGGACCTATAGACTTTAATTCATAGCCTGGTTTTCAATTTAGATTCTTCTGGTCTCTTATGACCCTAAATGTTTGATAAATTCGAAGTCCTATATAGAAAAAAAAAAGTTAGCAATAAGTAAAATGAAAAATTGCAGACTTACTCTAAAGAAAGTAAAAATGTTGAGGTCTGCCACTGGTCTTACTTTGATCAGGAAAGTAGCCTATAAAATGGAAGACAACCAATGGACTGACAAGCCATGAATGGAGGTTTTCCTTCTCAGAAACACTATGAAGGTTATAATGGTTCCAAGTATTGGCTGTGAAGTCAGGTTGTCTGTGTTAGAATATTTACTTCACTACCTACTACCTATGTGATTTGTGTCAAATTACTCAATCTCTTTATGCCTCAGTTTCCTCATTTGAAAAATGAGACGAACAGTAAAAACCATGTCTTAGGGTTATTGTGAAGATTAAATAAATTAGGGCATTTTTTTAAAAGATTTTATTTATTTATTTGAGAGAGAGACAGTGAGAGAGAGTATGAGCAAGGAGAAGGTCAGAGAGCAAAGCAGACTCCCCAT
Source organism: Neogale vison (assembly GCF_020171115.1). Taxonomy (NCBI): domain Eukaryota; kingdom Metazoa; phylum Chordata; class Mammalia; order Carnivora; family Mustelidae; genus Neogale; species Neogale vison. Next base: position 36,289,479 of record NC_058099.1, read on the forward strand.
GGAGCTGGGAGCCTGATGTGGGACTCGATCCCGGGACTCTGGGTTCATGACCTAAGCCTAAGGCAGTCGTCCAACCAACTGAGCCACCCAGGCGTCCCTAAATTAGTACATTTTAATTCTGATGGCAGCATCTGGCATACCGTAAGATCTCAATTTATGTTACTATGGTTACTATGGCTCTTATTATTACCACTATTGCTACAATAACTACTACAACTACCACTTTCAACCAGCAGCTATTTAGAATTTGGCATCTGGTTCAGAAAAACTATACTAACACAAAAGCAGCACAAAACACACACACACAGTGGTTGAAAAAGTGAAAGACAAAGACTACACATCAGTCCTTTAGTGTCTCCTCAGGCTATTTTGAGAGACACTGAGAAGGGAGAACTACACCAATAAAACACAGCTCATTTCAAGAGTGAATCTTTGTAGTCTGGATAAATTAATCTCAAGAGAAATGACAAATTCTCTCAGTCATTCATCAAACTTTATTGTGGCTTTCTGTACTACGTATCAGGTATTAAGAAAGAGTCTAGGGGCGCCTGGGTGGCTCAGTGGGTTAAGCCTCTGCCTTCGGCTCAGGTCATGATCCCAGGGTCCTGGGATCGAGCCCCGCATCGGGCTCTCTGCTCTGTAGGGAGCCTGCTTCCTCCTCTCTCTCTGCCTGCCTCTCTGCCTACTTGTGATCTCTGTCAGATAAATAAAGAAAAAATCTTAAAAAAAAAAAAAAAGAGTCTAGAAATATAAAATAGAAGAATGTTTATGCCTATAAAAACTGTGTTCTTGCCAAAGAAATACAGATAGATTATAATATATAATGGGTTATATGATGAATGTATGCATAGGATACTATGGAAGTAGAGGAGAGACACCCAAACTAGACATGGGGGAGGGAGGAAACAGCAAGAAGATTTCCCAGGGGTGAGGACACTGACACTGAACTTTAAGGAACAGTAACAGGTAAACGGGATAAAATGGGGGAAAAAAAATCATTCCCCTGTGGTAAAAGCTTTCACATGGAGATAAAAGATGAGCACCACTGCCCTGCTTATAGCCACACAAAACCAAAAGGACTCTTCCAAACACTAATGACTAGATAACCACTGCAGATATGGGCCTGAATAGGTATGCCTCCAGAATATCTTTTGTTGACATCTCCACCCTCCCCAACTCAAAAAAAGCCATGTTTGGAGAACTGACAGAAAGCTTTGATCAATGATATTCAAAAACAAGTTTCTCACTTACAACACTGGGCGGCAGCAGTGGGCAATGGCTTCCTCTGGTTTTCTTCTTGACTGGAATACTAGAAGCAAAAAGGAGAAAGAAAAAAAAAACACAGATAAGAGACCCAAATACAGGCCAAAAAACAAAACAAAAAAAATCACAGCTGCTTGTGAAAAGATTTAGTGCTTGACTAGAGTTAAATTTTTATTTAACAGAAACAAGTCATCCTGCTGATTTCCCTGTATGATCCTGATATATAGGCCAGACTATGTCAGATTATGGCCCTTGCCCAATTTAACAGAGTAACTAATGCAGGAGAGCAGAGAAATTGTTTTGATCAAGGGCACCTGGGTACATACCAGCTCTGCCAGACAGCCGTAGAAGGCTTCAAGGAGTCTTAGAGAGCTTAGGGAACTCAGTCCTCTGAGTTTTCTTATGGATAACATACAGATTTCCCCATTTGGGTGATGGAACCGAAAACCTCTCTAAAACGGAAGTTTTCCCGTCTTTAAGAACATAATAGTGCTTCTTTCCTCACGGGGTCATGTGGGAAGTAAAATTACTTATTCAAGCATGTAATGCAACATCTCATACCAACTACAGTTCCCTTTCCATTCTAGCCTCCCCAACCCAACACCACCATCACAACCAAAAAAAAAAAAAAAAAAAAACAGATTACTGAAGCCACTAAAAAAAAAGTTCTGTAAAAGAGAGCATAACTAAATGCAAGTCTTGAGGATGGGCAAAATTTGTAAAGGCAAAACAAGAAAAAGGCATAAACAAGAGAATCCATTATCTACAAAGGCCTTGACAGAGTTTGTACATCATGGTAAAGAGTTCGGATTTTATTCTAGTGTACTGGGAAGCCATTTATAATTTTAGACACAAAAGGGATATGATTCGATTACACTGTAAAAGTCTTTCTGGCTGCTGCATAAGGTGAACTATAGGGAACAAGAGGAAAAGACGAATTACTGCAATAATCCAGACGAAAGTTTATGGCAGCTTACATAGGAGTTATTAATGGTAAAGGACATCTCAAGTAGTTGAACACAAAATACAAAACACTTTTTGTATGTAAATATAGTTTTATATGTGAAATACTTTATAAACAATTAACTATGATACAAATATCAGAGTTAGATACTGCCATTACTAATTCCAATAGAGAATAATGAGAAGTCAAGCACAACCTAAACAACAGTAATAGTAAACCTGCCAATCATAAAAATGCTCAAAAAGTTCTTGAAAGTTAAGCAACCCACCACTCAAAGGTAAAAAATGCACTTGGTTATAAATAGTAACCATTACAAATGAGGATGGTTTTTATAGGTAGTACACAGATCTAACAGTAAGAAAATTCTGTAACTTTAATTTTTAATTCTTTTTAAGTAGGTTCCACACCCAAAATGGGATTTGAACTCACAGCCCTAAGATTAAGAGTCACATGTTGGCTACTAACTGAGCCAACCAGGAACCCCCAAAATTCTGTAACTTTAAATATTAAACTAGAAGAATTCAGATTTAAGAAATGAAAGTAGAAGGATGCCTGGGTGGCTCAGTCACTTTAGTGTCTGCCTTGGGCTCAGGTCATGATCCTGGAGTCCTGGGATCTGTCTGCATCAGGCTCCTTGCTCAGTGGGGAGGCCTGCTTCTCCCTCTGCTTGCCTCTCCCTCAGCTTGTGCTCTCCCTTTGTGACAATACATAAACAAGATGCTTAAAAAAAAAGACAATAGCAGATATTTTCAGAAGACATATTTCATGAATATTCTCTAGGCCCAAAGCAGAAAGATGGAAAACCAACTAAAGCCCAATTAACAATATTAAAAGAGCTAAGGAAAAATCTATCATACATATGTACCAAAAAAGCAAAAACAAAAACAAAAACAGAGGGGCACCTCGCCAGTTCAGTTAATAGAAAAACATACTCTTGAAATCTTGGGGCTGTGAGTCTGAACCCCAAGTTGGGGGTAGAGTTTACTTCATCAAACAAATGAACAAACAAAAAAACCATACACACACAGGAAAAAAAATAATCCTAATTATATCCAATCTCATCATGAATATAAGTGGACAATTCTCAAGAGATTACTAAGTCAAATCCATCACATTATTTATCTATAAGTATTATAATGTTAATACATAAACAGATATGTTTGTACACTTTAAATGTGTGCATTGTATGGTATGTGAACCCTATTTCAATAAAGCTTTTAAAAATAACGAGAGGGGCCTTTCTTTTTCCGCCATCTTGGCGCCTGTGGAGACCTGCTGGGAACAGGACTCCTCTAAAATGCCGAATAATGTCTGGAAGGCTGTGGTCCAAGGCCATTTTTGCTGGCTATAAGCGGGGTCTCCGCAACCAGAGGGAGCACACAGCTCTTCTTAAAATCGAAGGTGTATATGCTAGAGATGAAACGGAATTCTATCTAGGCAAGAGATGTGCTTACGTGTACAAAGCAAAGAACAACACAGTGACTCCTGGTGGCAAACCAAACAAAACCAGAGTAATCTGGGGAAAAGTAACTCGTGCTCATGGAAACAGCAGCATGCTTCGTGCCAAATTCCGAAGCAACCTTCCTGCTAAAGCCATTGGCCACAGAATCCGTGTGATGCTGTACCCCTCAAGGATTTAAATTTAATGAAAAGTAAATAAAGGTGTAGATTTGTTCTCTTGTAAAAAAATAAAAATAAAAAATAACGAGAGGGTGGGACGTCTGGTGGCTCAGTCAGTTAAGCAGCTGACTCTTGATTTCGGCTCAGGTCATGATCTCAGGGTCCTGGGATCCAGCTCCATGCTCAGCAGGGAGTCTGCTAGAGGATTCTCTCTCTCTCTCTCTCTCTCTCTCTCTCTCAGGTCATGATCTCAGGGTCCTGGGATCCAGCTCCATGCTCAGCAGGGAGTCTGCTAGAGGATTCTCTCTCTCTCTCTCTCTCTCTCTCTCTGCCTCTGCCCCTACACCTGCTCCTGCTTTCTCTTTATCCCTCTCTTAAATAAACAAATCTTTAAAAACAACAAGAAGAGGTTATAAAGGAAGGAATGGAAGAAGTAAACTGAGTGAACTCCGAATCCTAGAACAGAAACAAAAAGCAAAAATCTTAGAAGTTGAGAACCTCAGACCAAGAATCACCATTGTCAGAACTTGTAAAATTCCGCAGTACCTGTATAAGTTCTATTTGGTTTTTTATTGTTTTAACTTCTTCATCTGATCCTGCATAGTGACACACAGTAAGCCTATAAAATCAAAAGTACAATGTGGGGTTTTCTTTATATTTTATTTTTAAGTAATTTCTACACTCAATGTGGGGCTCAGACTCAACCCTGAGATCAAGAGTTGCATGTTCTACCAACTGAGGCAGCCAGGCATTCAGAAATGTGTTTCTTTAAGAGGGAAAAAAAGAAGATGGGAGTTTGGAAAACTGTATACCAGTCTACACCCAGGCTGTGGGAAAACAAAAAGCACAATGGGTAAAGTGGATATAATGATAAGAGTCTATGTGGTATTTGTCAAGGGATGAAGAAAGATTGGAGCATTCAACAAACAAAAAAAGTTGAGGTGTTGGCTTGGACATAAGAAGAGTTACAAAGTTTAATAATAGGAAGCCTAAAGAGGATTCAGTTAAATTAAGAGAAAACCCTGACAAGAGTAATTTGCACTTATCACAAATTCTATTTCTTCATCTTTGATTTAACTCATTGTGTGTTGAACTGTGTACCTCAAAAAAATATGAAGGGGCTCCTGGGTGGCTCAGTGGGTTAAACCTCTGCCTTTGGCTCAGGTCATGATCCCAGAGTCCTGGGATCGACCCCCGAGTCGGGTTGTCTACTCAGCGGGGAGCCTGCTTCCCCGTCTCTCTCTGCTGGTCTCTGCCTACTTGTGATCTCTCTCTGTCCAATAAATAAATAAAATCTTTTAAAAAAAAATGAATGTCTTAATCCCCAGTACTTATGAATGTGACCCTATTTGTAAACAGGGTTCTATAGATGTAATCAATTAATCCAATGACTGTTGCCCTTACAACATAAATGTAAATTTGGACAGAGACATACCAAGAGAACACACTCTGAGGACAGACTGAGAGACAGAGAGGGATGTGATTAAAAGAGCCCGAGAATGGAACCATGTGTCTTCAAGCCAAGGGATAGCAAGGACTACTGAAAACCACCAGAAGGCAGAAGAGAGGCATAAGACAAGTCCTTAGAACATCCAGAAGGAACTGACCCTGCCAATAACTTAATTTCAGAATTCTAGCCTCCAGAATTCTGAGAAGATAAATTTCTGTTTTTGTAAGCCACTAGATAGTGGTACTTTGTTATGGCAGCCCTAGGAAACAAATACATTTATCAAAATATTTCGTTTTGGTTTCCCGCACTAATCCAGAGATACTGGTCAGTCATTACCAAATGCAACAGCTCCATTTCACTCCTCATCATCTTTTTTCTCAATAACACTTGACAGTATCAAGAATTTCTGCCTTGGGGCGCCTGGGTGGTTCAGTGGGTTAAAGCCTCCGCCTTCCGCTCAGGTCATGATCCCAGGGTCCTGGGATCGAGCCCCACATGGGGAATCTCTGCTCAGCGGGGAGCCTGCTTCCTCCTCTCTCTCTTTGCCTGCCTCTCTGCCTACTTGTGACTTCTGTCTTTCAAATAAATAAATAAAATTTAAAAAAAAAAAAAAGAATTTCTGCCTTAAAACCCTTTGTTCCATGAACCTTTTTCTCTTTCTCCCACTTACTCTCTTCAGGCAACTCTTTCTCCACCTCTTTGGTTTTTTCCATATTCTATCTTTGATGTTTCCCCAAGGTTTTGTCCTCATTCTTCCTCAATACTTCCTATATATTCTACCTGAGTGAATTCCTGGGACTCCAAATGCTACCATCATGTTCAAGAATCCAAACTCTATGCCTATACCTCCTAACCCTATCTAACCCTGAGTTTCAAATTCTTTCATGAGGTTGCTTACCAGACATTTCCATTGAAATATCCGCTGGCACTCCAAATTCTACCTTAAAATCAGACCAATTTTCTAACAGCCCAACATGCCCCAAGATGAAAATCTCATCTTTTCCCTTCACCACCAATAACAAAACCATTCCCCATTCCTGACTGCCCAGACTGAGTTGACTGTGTTCCCTTCTGTGCACCAGATTTCTCTGTGGAGATAAGACAAGATCAAGCAATGCAATACTCTAAGCATCCCTAAAAAGAACATACTAATAACAATATACAGTTGACTCAAACAATGGGGTGTTACGGGCACTGACCTTCAACACAGGCAAAAGTTTACATATAACTTTTTTGTTTTTTAAGATTTATTTATTTAAGAGAGAGAGAGAATGAGAGAGAGAGAGCCCATGAGAAGCAGGAGGGTCAGAGGGAGAAGCAGACTCCCTGACAAGGAGGGAGCCCGATGCGGGACTTGATCCCAGGACTCCAGGATCATGACCTGAGCCAAAGGCAGTCACTTAACCAACGGACCACCCAGGTGCCCCACATATAACTTTTGACCCCCCAAAAACTTAACTACTAATAGCCTACTTTTGACTGGAAGCCTTAACAATTAACAGTCAATTAAAGCATATTTTGTATGTTATATGTATTATACACTGTATTCTTACAAGCTAAAGGGGAAAAAAGTTCACAAAATCATAAAAGTAATAAATACATTTACAGTACTGTATTAATTTAAAAAAAAAATCTGTGTACAGGACACCTGGGTGGCTCAGTCAATTAAACATCTGCTTTGGGGTCAGGTCATGATCCCAGCGTCCTAGGACTGAGCCCATAAGGGCTCCTTGCTCAGCGGGTAGCCTGCTTCTCCCTCAGCTACCACTCCCCCTGCTTGTGCACTTGCTCTCTTTTTCTCTCTCTCTCCCCACCATCTCTAACAAATAAAATAAAAATCTTAAAAAACAAAAATCTGTGTACAAGTGAACCCACACAGTTCAAATTCCTGTTGTTCAACAGTCAGCAGTATATCCCAAAATCTGGGAATTAGGAGAAGAAATGCTTTTCACTCACCTGTGTAACAAGAGGACAGTTTCCCTAGTATAAGCTTCCACTCAGAGTCCTCAGCCAGACTAAATACCAACTCAGCCATTTATGGGGGACAATGAGAAAAATAGAAGAAGTGGGAAACAGATCCTTCTAATGAATGTCCAGTGATCTTCCAGTTGCCTTCTTTCTTTAATGAAGCTTAAATTCTTTCATTTTTTAACATGCTCCTAGGTCCTCCCTTGGCAAACTATAGTGTCCTAGAAAGAAATTTTCCCCATCTTTCTGTATTGCATATAAGGCAGTTCCTACCTCACTGTCAGCTCCCAAGACATTGATTTGTTCCAACTTGTAGGTCCAATATCTGGCTTCCTCCTCTGGGATATCTACCATGAAAAAGAAGAAACTAAATTACTAGGTTGTTAATTTAATCATGGCTCAATAATCCTTTATTCCATCAAATAATCAAAGTTAGAAAGTGATGGACTAATTTTACTGGAAGGCTTGGTTCTTGCCATGAACTTCATCTTGAATCTTCACAAAAAAACAAAATAAGGTACTATTATTCCCATTAGATCAGAGGACTTAATATTGTTAAAATGTCAGCACTGCTCAGTGTGATCTATATATATTGAATGCACTTGCTATCAAAATCTCAATGATGTTTCTTTGCAGATACAGAAAACCCCATTCTATGGATAAAGAAGATGTGGTATATGTACACACACACACACACACACACACACACACACACACATACACACTGGAATATTACTCAGCCATCAAAGGAATGAAATCTTGCCACCTGGGTACCTCAGATAGTTAAGCATCCAACTCTTGGTGTTGGCTCAGACTATGATCTCAGGGCCATGAGATCAAGCCCCTTGTTGCACTTCATGCTCAGTGCAGAGTCTGCTTGAGACTCTCTCTCCCTCTCTCTCTGCTCCTCACTCTCTCTCAAATAAATATTTTTTTAAAAAATTTTTAAAGATTTTATTTATTGTGGCGCCTGGGTGGCTCAGTCAGTTAAGCATCTGCTATCAGCCTGGATCACGATATCAGGGTCCTGGGATCGAGCCCTACATAGGGGCCCTCTGCTCAGCAGGAAGCGTGCTTCTCACTCTCCTCTGCCCCTCGCCAGCTCATGCTCTCTCTCACATAAATTAAAAAAATTTTTTAAAAAAGATTTTTTAAATTTATTTGACAGAGAGAGAGAGACAGCAAGAGTAGGAACACAAACAGGAGGAGCGGGAAAGGGAGAAGCAGGAGGAGTGGAAAAGGGAGAAGCAGGCTCCCCACTGAGCAGGGAGCCTAATGTGGGGCTCTATCCCAGGACCACAGGACCTGAGGCAAAAGGCAGACACTTAATGACTGAGCCACCCAGATGTCCCTAAAAATTTTTTTGAAAATAAATGAAACACAGAGCGCCTGGGTGGCTCAGTGGGTTAAGCCTCTGCCTTCAGCTCAGATCATGATCTCAGGGTCCTGGGATCAAGCCCTGCATCGGGCTCTCTACTCAGCGGGGAGCCTGCTTCCCCCTCTCTCCCTGCCTGCCTCTCTGCCTACTTGTGAGCTCTCTCTCTCTGTCAAATGAATAAATAAAATGTTTAAAAAAAAAAAAAGTAACAGACAAAAGTTTAAAAAAATAAAAAGAAACATATCAACATGTAAAAAACATCTCTAGTTGATGAGGTGGTAAGAAATTTTCATGTTCTTTTTGCATACCTGTATTTTCTGAACTTTCAACATAATAAAAAAGTCATGTTACTATTTTTAAAAAGATAATGGTATATAACTGAATAGAATATTTCACAGGTTTCTGAATTGTCCAAAAGAAAATTCCATTGCCAAAATAATGGCAAACTGTAAGCTAAAATTCTTCCCTTAGAAAGACCCTTTATTAAGCCTTTTTAGTTTTCTAAAAGATTTATTTATTTATTTCAGAGAGAGAGCCAGTGAATGCATGTAAGCGGGAGGAGGGGCAGAGGGACAGAGAGGGAAGCAAACTCCCCACTGAGCAGGGAGCCCTACTTGGACTCTATCTCGTGACCCTGAGACCATGACCTGAGCCAAAAACAAGAGTTGGAGCCTTAACTTACTGAACCACCCAAGCACCTCCCTTTCTTTTTTTAAATTAATTAATTAGTTAATTTTTTATGGCACCTCCCTTTCTTAAGCCTTATAAAACTGTATCCCCAAAAACGTGAAAAAATAAAAAAATAAAGCTGAATCCCAAATGTGGTTATCATAGAGGCACAAGCTTGGCACATTCACGTTCACTTATCTGAGATTTTACCTTAACATTTATTCAAAAACCCATTTATCAGACACCTATTATGTGCTAAGCAACTCAAAAGATACCAAAATAAAATACACAAGAGCCCTCATGAAACTCAAATCTAGACAGAAATGTATACTGCCACCAATGACACGATGTAAGTGATGCAGTGTTTAAAGAGAGGAATGTCCTTTTAAAATGCCTTGGTTGGGGGGGCCTGGCTGGTTCAGTCTGTGGAGCACATGACTCTTGATCTCACCATAGTGAATTCAAAAGCCCCACGTTAAGCATGAAGCCTACTTAAAATAAAAATAAATAAATAAATAAAATGCAATGAGGGATGGATTGACAGATCCACTCTTTAGCAAAACTTCATATATACAAAAAAAACTATTTTTGCCATGATCATGTATTTTCCTGTTTTTATTAAAAATTATTTATATTTTTCATTTAAATTCAATTTAGTTAACATAGAGTATATTATTAGATTCAGGGGTAGAATTTAATGATTCATCGGTTGCATGTAACACCCAATGCTCATTATATCAAGTACTCTCCTTAATGCCCATCATTCAATTACCCCACCTCCCGACCGACCATCCCTCCAGTAACCCTCAGTTTATTTTCTAGAGTTAAGAGTCTCTTACAGTTTGCCTCCCTGTTTTTATTTTATTTTTCCTTCCCCTCCCTTATGTTCATCTGTTTTGTGCCTTAAATTCCACATATGAGTGAAATCATATAGTATTTTTGTTTTTCTGACTTAAAAATTATTTTTTAAATATTTTTCTATTTATTAATGCTACTTCAATGTTTAAACTGACAAATCACAAGGTATACATTCACTTCAAGACAATGAATATTAAATTATCAAAAGAATAAATATTTGTTCTCTAATAAGCAAGTATTTCCTGTCATTAAAATGTCAGAAAAACCTACTGACTTGAAGAGAATGCACTTAGTGTGGATTCTTTAATGAGTACCATTCTACAGTCTGCACCATTTCTGGGCTAGGTGTTATAGGGACTAGAGTAGAAGATGTCAGAATGCCCTCAAAGGAATAGCTGACAAGACAAAAAATACAGTAATGAGACTAGCAAACAATTGTTAACAATATGATAAAAAGTGTTAGGTGGTTTTTAAAGTCTAATTCAACAGACTCACCAAAAGGCAACTCAAATCTTGTATCAAGCAAAATCTTATGAGGAGTCGGGTTTTTCGTTCCACAGATCTCATCATCTTTCATCAATGTCTCTGCCTCCAATGTTGACCACTCCCCAGGCCCTTCCTAGAAAACAGAGATCTAAGATTAAACTTTATTTCTTCATGACTCCCCTCCTCCTGTTTTAAGAGTTGGGTGTTTTTTTCTGAATGTCATTGTTGGAGAGCTCCTGGAGACCACTCACATCCTGATGAGGCAAACACACCACTGTCACCATTTGTCTCTGCTGCTATGTGGCTTCTGCTCTCCCTCTTTGGCGGAAGAGAAGCTTACACCATGCTCAGCTCTCTGCAAGCCCACTGAACATAGAATTCTGGAGTACCAGACTCAAAAACCAAATATCTCAATAGATCAATATTTAATCTGCACAACTTTTAATGGCTGTGTCACTTAATATATATTACTACTTCTAATCAGTAAAGAGCTACTAACATTGCTACTTAAAGTAGACCTGAACTGGAGCCACAATAAAAATGAACTGTCCATCTGCCTAGGGAAGTAGAGATAGCTAGAACTAAAAGAATTTAGGAAAGAGAGGCAGACCTTCACTATTCCTACTCCCAGAGAAAGCACACAGTCAATGTTAAAGCCACACAGGAATATAATACATTTTTTCCAGGTTCAAAGTGAGTGTGTATGGGAATATGATGCTGAGTTATGTTTTAATCTGGGAAAATGGAGTAGAAAACCACTCTTGGAAATAATGTATAGAGCCAGGGTAAATAACAATTGCTATCCATGGTAATGTCTTAAACTCTGTTAGGGTTACATGTGGAACATGGAAGACTGAAAGCAGTTCCCTGGCAATTTGTGACTCAAAGAAATAAAGCAGAGAATGGGATCCAGGCTAAGGAATTTTAATGGAACCTCTCCCAGGATAGCATCTTAGAGGAGAATGCAGAAACCAGAGGTATCCTAGATCACAAACATACACTTACTCCCCCTCTTCTCTCCTTTTCCCTCTGATCTCTCTGTCTCTCTCTCTCCCACTTACACAGTACTCAGAAGGGGCTATCTACCTGATATGTTCGAAAGAGATGTTCTGGCACCTCTGAGTTCAGTCATAAAACAGAGAGAAAACAAGAATTAAATAAAACCTATTAAACCTCTGTGTGAGGTTAGGAATAGGCTGGTTGCATGCTCACAAATTAGGAAGGGGGACAGAGCAATCTGAGATGCATAGTGAATATAAGCTGAACGGAGCCAGGACTGGGACAAGCACGGGCTAGAACTGTACCTCCAAATGGGCAATGCATTGACTGACCTCATCCGACTGACGAACAGTCTTCAGTGCAATCCACACGGTCCCCACCATGGTGTCCCAGATCAGTCCTTTGTTCCATACCTCCACACTTAGACCTAGGTCCAGGCGACTAATTTCACTGAAGGAAAAGAAGAAAGCCCTTTAAAGAAAGCCAGATAGGGGTGCCAGGAAGTCTCAGTAGGAAGAGAATATGACTCTTGATATCAGGGTTGTGAGTCTGAGCCCCATGCTGGGTGTAGAGATCACTAAAAAAATAAATAAATAAATTTGAAAAAAAATAAAGAAAGCCAAATAATACAAAATATGTATCTCCTACATCTACATCTCCCATTTTGCTATACCTTGAATAGTTCTCACCAGGATCCTATTGTCAGGAAAAATCAAAATATCCCAGAATGCTACAACAATTCTTCAGGTTCCTAGAAAACTATGTAATTATCTATACAAAAATGCCTTTGTCCATCCGTCCCCTCTCCTTTGGAACTACAAATATGGTTAGATTAATGCACTTGCACAAAAAAAGGGGGGTGGTAAATAATAAGGGCATTACTGCTAGGCCTGCAAGTCTACAATCTCTACCCTTACTAACCACTTTTATATGTTTTATTATTAATAGTAACACTGCCCTCAACTTACACTTACAAACTATATATAGGAAACTTAGGAAAAGGCAAGGCTTCTTTACAAGACTTATGAAAGGGATTCCAAGCAGAAGTAAATGGGCCCCTGAGAAGATCTAAGTCTGATGGGAACTTGTGGTCAGAGGCAGGTAAGGAACACTAGAGTATGCCAGTTCACTCTGCACTCAGCCCCTGGAGAACCCAGTTAAAACAGACACTGTTCCTTCTAAACAAAATGTTTGTCAGAGGATAGTGATAAACACAATGATTATCCTGTAATAACTAGGAAAAAAAATTTTTTTAATTTTAAATTTTTTAAATTTATATTCAGTGTACCAGAATTTATTGCTAATGCACCACAGCCAGTGCTCCAGGAAAAAAAATTTCTGAAAAGAAATTCCAGAAAGGGCCACTAACCACTAAGCAAAAATAGCATCATACATAGTAGAATATCAGCTTGGAAGGGCCAACTTAAATATAATTATAGTCTTAAAGGGGAACAAGCAAACACTTATATTATGCTAAAAACATCCTCCAGAAAGCTTTTATTGAAATAGAGAGTTATTTGAAAGGAAATGCAAGAAACATTAAAAAAAAAAATTCTAGCAGAAAAAGTAGAAAGAAATTCTCAGTGAGACAACAGCTATTCATTACATGAAGTTTCAAGTTCACAGCTTTCTGTTTTTTGTTTTTATGGTGAAAAAATTTGTATTTAGATTTAGCCAGCTCCACTCAGTTTAGATGATCCAAATTTTTTTGGAAACATCCAAAGCATTACAGTCAGGAGCCAGTCAAACATATGCCTTCTTCTCTCATTCAGGCCTGATCAAGGTATTGACCTTGGCCACATTAATATCATAGAGGTTCTTCACAGCCTGTTTGAGCTGGTGCTTATTGGCCTTGATATCCACAATGAACACAAATATGTTGCTGTCTTCTATTTTCTTCATGGCTGACTCAATAATCGGGGGAACTCGATGATGGCATAGTGATCAAGCTTGTTTCTCCTAAGGGTAATCTTTTGAGGATATTTGGGCTGCTTTCAGAGACACAGATTCTTGGCTTGTTGGAATGTAGATGATGTGTGGGACTTCGTTTTTTGTGTGACTGTGGATGCCTTTCAGCTCCACTTTCTTGGCCTTTAAAGCCTTTGCTTTGGCTTCGGCTTTCAGAGGAGCAGGGGCTTCCTTCTTAGTCTTACAGTGCTGTCTTGGTAAAAGGGAAGTTCACACTTTAGAGAAAGCTTGGTTTCCCTCTTCTAGTCAAATACATATTCTCGGGCACCTGGGTGGCTCAGTCTATTAAGCATCTGCTTCCGGCTCAGGTCACAGGGTCCTGGGATCAAGCCCCACTTCGGACTCCCTACTCAACAGTGAGTCTGTTTCTCCCTCTCTCTCTCTGTCCCTCTGCCTTGCTTGTGTGCGCTCCCTCTCTTTCTCTCAAATAAATAAATAATCTTAAAAAAAAAAAATACACGTTCTCAGAATCACAAGTTTAGGATGTGGTATTAGAGCCAAAGACTTCTCATCAAGTATGTTGAAAACAAGTGAAGCAAAGAAAAGTCATCCCTTTTACATAAATACACTAGAACAGAGAATGTACTGAGTTCATTTTTTCATTTAATTAATGTTTCCTCAGCACATAAAATACATATGGTTTGGTATTTTGAGTAATACACATTATATAGGACCTAATTTCTATCTCTAAAACCTTCTAAGCTCTTGAGAGCTGTTCAAAACCACAAAGTAAGTGACTAAACCCAGCCAGTAAGCTAAGGTGTTCAGGGCGTAAGGAAACTAAGCTTTTGTCACACAGTTTCATTCAACCTAATTAATCAATTAGCATTGGAAAAGACATCTGACAACTCCAAATCTTTTGAATATGTAAAAGAAAAATTGGTTGGGGATACATACATAATGTTCCTATAGCAAGTCCTAAGCAACATATCAATCCAATAGATGAAAGAAATAGCCAGAGGTCTTTACAGCTTAACTTGGACAGAAAAAAGTTCTTTAGGGAACTCTGGGTAATAAAACTCAATGAGGCTATCTCCTATAAGAAGCTTCTTCACTCATCTACAACTTAAAAGAAGTCTGAGAGTTCTGTTCATGCCTTATCCCTAAAGCTCTGGGGAAACTTCTTTTCTCTATTAATTAATCAATAAGTATATATGCATATACATATACAAGATTTGGGGCTAGGCAAATTTATAGTAACTAAAGATGCCCTGCTTATCCTTAAATGAATAATTTAGTCCTGGAAATAAGATAAAAAATATTAAAGATAAATAACAAAAATACAAGAATGACTATTAGATACCACCATATAATACATCAGGAAGAAGGAAAAAGGAGAAAGGGAGACAAGAGACCAGCAATGGAGCTGTCAGTATCAAAAGAACAGGGTAGGAGGAATACGGAATAGGAGCAGAAAAGAGGAAAATGTAACTAGTAAAATTCATGTATAACAGAGGACAGAGTAAAATTCACACAGCATCTCAAGGTGGGAGATGAAAAAAAAATTCGTATCACAGAAGGATTGAAAGGAAGTTCTATGGTAATTAGAAAATAAACACACAAGAATAAAGCTGGTTATGCTGATGAGAGGCTACAGAAGATTGCTAGGTTTCATACAATGGGAACAGTTGTAACAGTAAATGATTATGACTGCCAAATGGAAGTCAGAATAAAGTAGAATTGCTGGATTTTATATGTCAAACAGCCATGGGATGAGACCTGAATAAACCCCTCATAGCTGACTATGTACACTACAGGTATAAAGAAACACACAGTCTCACTCTCATATCACTGTAACTGAGAAAGGGAATGAATGAGGCTTATAAATGAATGAGGCTTATAAACTTGAGAGAGAGGCAACCAATGAGAAATGTGACAACACTGGCCCTCTCTCTTCTTGAAGCCCCAGTTCTCTCTCAGCTTCTTGTGTCTCCTTTTCTCTGTTCATTCCTGTTTAGCCCCCTCTGTCCCACTTAAAATGCTGGTGCCCTTCCAGGATTTACCCCAGGCCCTGTTCTCAATTTACTTAGCATCTCCCTAAGCTTCCTCATCTACATCTACAGTTCCAACCAACCAAAATATTTCTCCAACCCTGACTTCTTTCCCAAGTGCCAGGTCCAAGTTCTTAACTATCTTCTGTACCTCTCCTCCTACTAGTCCTGTAAGAACCTCAAATACAAGCTATATAACTGATCTTATAGTGTCCTCTATCCTAATGAGTAATACAATACCTACCCAATCATGCAAGACAAGTTTACCTCCTTAACACCTTCTTTCCATCTTTTTCTATCCCTTTTGCTACTGTCTTATTAACCCAGCTGCTCATAATCTCACCCTTATTTACAATCTAGTTTCCTAAACAGTACTATAAGAAGTAATACATTAAAAGCTCAAAGGATTGGAACATATCTACAAGAAAATAATCATCCCTATGTGCTTCTGAGGTGCACTACAAAATTTGTAAAGCAATTTCACTTCCATTTCAAAATTCACAGCAATTTTAATACATTTTCTTGTTTGACACCCTTATGCCTAAGTTCCCAGAAAACAAGCATATCCTTGTAAGAAAAATACACCTATATAGGTGAAGTAACTGGTACTCAGAGAAGTTTAATGACTTGTACAGTCCTTCAAAATGATATTCTACATTTTCCCCTTTTCTAGAGCAGGAAAAAAATGTCTGAAATTTCAGAAGAAAAAAGGGAAATGTCAAGATTTTAAAGCCAGAGCTTACAATGTACTACATTTTGGGTAATACGAAAGAAATTCTAATAGTTACTCATTTCTATTAATTAGGGGAAGGTAGGACATTTCACTCTATAAAGCAAAAGGATTTTAAGCACAGAAATTCTTATCTTCTATAGCAGGTAACCTGGATATACACACACATATACACATTCTCTCTCTCTGTCTGTCTCTCTCTCTCTCTCTCTCACACACACACACACACACACACATGCACACATGAGCACACATAACACATTCCTTCTAGGAGCCTTCTGAGAATCGAAGCAAGATTCAAATTATGTTTACTTTCATGCTAAGTATATTGTACTATATCTTAATTCTGACCACTGGGAAAATCTGACCAGGCAGTATATTTACCCACATAAATGAACTGGGAGTTTACTTACATTCATAATTCACATAATGTAGATCAATTACACACCCAGGAGAGAACAAAACTGCAGATTTACTTTACCCCACCATACCCCTCACTTGTTCTTATAACTCTGTAGTTTTCATAAAGAATACTGTAGGCAGCTGCTGCTGCAAAGCACTTACAACATAAAATCTTGTTCCCAAGAAGGTTGATCACCACGAACTGCTACAGTTGTGCTCTTCACATTCTGCACTTTCAGGGTCACATATGTGTTAAATTTATCTTTAAAAAAATGCAAAAAAATGCACAGTGAAGATGTAATACTTAGTGCTCAAATTGTTACTCAATCTCACAAAGTCTTTGGAACTGAGTAACCCAAATTAAAGTATTTTATGATGAAGAAAAAATAAAACTATATATTGTACTTATGGCATCATTCTAAGCATACAGAGCTGTAAAAGATTATTAAACACATTCTATTCTCAAAAGCACAAGCTAAAATAGTTTTTCAAATTTTAGAAATACATATTTGACCCTAGAGACACACATACACACAAATGAAAACAAAGCTTCATGAAATACATGATGTGATACATTGATATTTCCTGTTCTAATTTATTTAAACTATTAAAACATTAATCGTAACCAACTGAATTGATTTTATAGCCAATATTCAGTTTGAAAAAAACAAATTTAATTGACCTAATAGAAAAGATAAGATACATAAATTAACAAAATGAGTAAGTACCATAAGAGAAAGAGAAAAAATGGTAAAGATTGAAGGAGAGGAAAAGATTATCTCTAGCTGTTGAAAGGGACAAAAATTGAGGAAAAAACCTTCATAAAAGAAAGGGATTCCAAGCTTCATCTATTCAGGCTGGCCTAAAACACAACTTACATAAAAAGCAATACTGGGGCACCTGGGTGAATGGGTCCATTGAGCACCTGACTCTTGGTTTCAGCAGGTCCAATCGAGCTCCCCCCTATCCTCATGGGCTCTCCACTCAGCAGGAGTCCGCTTGGGATTCTCTCTCCCTCTCTCTGCCCCTCCCCCACTGTGCACTCACTTTCACTCTCAAATAAATAATTTTTTTAAAGGATGGATTTATTTATTTATTTATTTGTTTATTTATTTACTTGAGAGAGGGCAGCACAAGTAGAAGGGACAGAGGGAGAGAGAGAATCTCAAGCACACTCCATGCTGAGCATGGAGCCTGACACAGGGCTCAACCCCAGGACCCCAAGATCACGACCCCAGCCAAAACCAAGAGTTGATGACTTAACCAACACAGCCACCCAGGCACCCCTCAAATAAATAAATCTTTAAAAAAGAAAAAAAAGCAATATTATTATAGAGTTCAGAAAAGGAGATTCTTTAACCTGAGAATATAAATTGAGTACTAACTGCTTAAACATAGCACCTTTTGCATGTCCCCTAATACACTGACATGAACCATGATCAGAAGCACTGAACTAATAGTTCACTTTTCTATGTAAGAAATTAATCTTAACATTATAAAATGAAAAAAAGACTATCATTTTTGACTCATCAAATAGGCAAAGATTATTTAAAATGATTACCTAATGTTAGGGGTATGAGTTAATAGGCCCTGACATGCACTTCTAACAGAAGGTAAATCTTCTCTAAAGCATCGTTAGAAATTGTGCAGTCTCACAAAAAGCAGAATTATGGGGCACCTGGGTGGCTCAGTTAGTTAAGTAGCCGCTTTCGGCTCTGGTCATGATCTCAAGGTCCTGAGATGGGAGTCCCAATTCAGGCTCCCTCTGCCCTTCCCCTCACTTGCTTTCTCCCTCCCCCCCCCCCAAAATAAATCTTCAAAACAAAACCATGCAGAATCAGACCCAAAAACACAGAGAACAAACTGATGGTTGCCAGATGGGTGGGAAAGGATAAAATGGGGAGAGATACAGGCTTCCAGTTATGGAATGAATAAGTCACAGAAATAAAAAACACAGCAAAAGGAATATAGTCAAAGGTATTGTGATACTACTATATGGGGACAGACTCACTATACTTGTGGTAAACACAGCATAACGTATAAACTTACACAATCACGACATTATACACATAAAAATATAACATTGTATGTCAACTATACTCATTAAAAAAAATTTAGGGGTGCCTGGGTGGCTCAGTTGGTTAAGTGTTTGACTCTGATTTCAGTTCAGGTCACACTCTCAGAGCTGTGACACTAAGCCCCATGTTGGGCTCTGCACTGGTCATGGAGCCTGCTTGAGATTCCCTCTCCCTCTCCCTCTGTCTCTCCCCTCTCAAAAAATTTTAAATAATAAAAGTGAGAATAATACAATGTTCTAAGTTCATTGTGATAATTAAATAAGACTTTTCTTAAAGATTTTATTTATTTATTTGACAGACAGAGATCTACAAGTAGGTGGAGAGGCAGGGAGAGAGAGAGGAGGAAGCAGGCTCCCCGCTGAGCAGAGAGCCTGATGCGGGGCTCGATCCCAGAACCCTGGGATCATGACCTGAGCCGAAGGCAGAGGCTTTAACCCACTGAGCCACCCAGGCGCCCCTTAAATAAGACATTTGTAAAAACATTTAGGCAACGCCCTGATATAGCAAGTGTTCAACAAAGCATAGCCATTTTAACTATTAGGACTATTATTAAATCCTTATGAAATCATTTTAAAAATTACATAGTTTTATACTTAGACATTAGAAATTTACCAGAATTATACCTAAGATATATGAAATTATAAGTCTATCTACATGAGAGAATCCCCATCCATATTCAGTAGCAGTGTAACAGACCACTGAGCTATGTTTCCTATCGTGATTTTGTACTCCACGCCCCAACATCCAATGACAGATGACCAGAGCAGGTTTAGATGCCACCCAAGAGCAGCTAATCCCTGAAGTGGTCAACAAAAACAGAAACCAATCCAATTCCCTCTCAAAAGATCTTAAATAAGGAAAACAAAGAAATAGTGACACAATTGGTGGTTGGTGCTGAAGCTCAGAGAAGTATATATACTCCACTGGAGCTGCCATCAAGGGCTGTGTACACAACAGGTAAGAAAGAAAGCCAGCTAGAAGAGAAAGGAAAATAAAACAGATTCTCTGAAAGAGAGACCTCACTAGTGGAGAGAACAATAGGCTCAGTAACTGTTTTAGTTCCTATTGTACCCAAGGTTTGGTTTTTTTCAGCATTCCATGGGTTCCTAATCATGTTCACTTTTCCCCAGTAATCCTCAGTACCTTCCCTTTTCCCCTGCAATAAATAAAATAAGTCTCTGTAACTTGACATTCATAATTAAGAAAATGTATATTAAAACAAGTAAATACTATTTTCACCTTCTGATGGGTAAAGATTAAAAAGTTTCATACTGGGCACCTGGGTGGCTCAGTGGGTTAAGCCGCTGCCTTCAGCTCAGGTCATGATCTCAGGGTCTGGGATGGAGCCCCACATCAGGCTCTCTGCTTGGTGGGGAGCCTGCTTCCCCCTCTCCCTCTACCTACTTGTGATCTCTCTCTCTGTTAAATAAATAAAAAAAATCTTTTTTAAAAAAAAGTTTCATACTACCTAATGTGGATAAGAATTTGGATAAACACTCATTTTTTTATTACACTCAATTAGCCAACATAAACTACATCATTAGTTTTTGGTGCAGTGTTCAATGAATCATTAGTTGTATATAACACCCAGCGCTCATCAACACTCATATACTTTTCATTTAAGTATAATCTCCCCAAAACTTTCAGAAGTGCAATGTGGCAGCAGCTACCAAATTTTTTAAAAATGCATACCCTTGTCCCAGCAATTCTCTACTTCTGGACTCCACTGTATAGATACATTTACAAAAACAGACAATAATAAATGCACAAAAACATGTATTGCTTATAACAGTAAAAAATGGAAGTAACCTAAATATTCATCAATCAAGATCCTAGAGTACAAATTTATTAAAAAATTCTGTACACTTAAAAAGAAAGGGGGCACCTGAGTCGCGCAGTGGTTTAAGCCTCTGCCTTCGGTCCAGGTCATGATCTCAGGATCCTGGGATCGAGCCAGCATCGGAGCCCAGCATTGGCATCGGCATCAGCATCGGGCTCTCTGCTCAGCAGGGAGCCCGCTTCCCTCTCTCTCTCTCTCTCTCTGCCTGCCTCTCTGCCTACTGGTGATCTCTGTCTGTCAAGTAAATAAATAAACTCCTCAAAAAAAAAATTTTTTTTAAATAGAAAGAAAGAACCAGAGGGGTGCCTGCCTGGCTCAGTTGGTAGAGATGAAACTCCTGATCTCGGGGTCATGAGTTCGAAGCTCACAATGGGCACAAAGTTAATTTTTTTTTTTAAGATTTACTCATTTATTTATTTAGACAGAGAAAGTACGCACGCACATACATGCACGGTGGGGAGAACAGCGGGAGAGGGGGAGAAAAACCCAAGCCAACTGCACTGAGCACGGAGCCTGATGTGGGGCCCAGTCCCATGATCCTGAGATCACGACCTGAGCCCAAACCAAGACTCACATGCTTAACCAACAGTGCCACCCAGATGCACCCAAAGTTAACTCTAAATAATTAAATAAAAATAAAAAAGAAGAACCAGATATATGTATACACACACTAAAAGTGATGTGTTATTGGAATAAAAGCAGATTGAACAAGGTTAATCTATTTGTTTATATGTGCATATACAAAGAAGAAATCTGAGAAGGTATATACAAACCTCTAGAGAGTTACTGGGAAGAAGTAGAATTGAGTTGGCCAAGAGGTGAGGGGACTTTAAATTTTCACTAGATAGGTTTAACTTTTTTTTTCATTTTTTATTTATTTTTTATAAACATATAATATATTTTTATCCCCAGGGGTACAGGTCTGTGAATCGCCAGGTTTACACACTTCACAGCACTCACCACAGCACATACCCTCCCCAGTGTCCATAACCCCACCCCACTTCTCCCAAGCCCCCCTCCCCCCAGCAACCCTCAGTTTGTTTTATGACATTAAGAGTCACTTATGGTTTGTCTCCCTCCCAATCCCATCTTGTTTCATTTATTCTTCTCCTATCCCCTTAACCCCCCATGTTGCGTCTCCACTTCCTCATATCAGAGAGATCATATGATAGTTGTCTTTCTCCGATTGACTTATTTCGCTAAGCATGAAACCCTCTAGTTCCATCCATGTCGTCCCAAATGGCAAGATTTCATTTCTTTTGATGGCTGCATAGTATTCCATTATGTATATATACCACTTCTTCTTGATCCATTCATCTGTTGATGGACATCTAGGTTCTTTCCATAGTTTGGCTATTGCAGACACTGCTGCTATAAACATTCAGGTGCACGTGCCCCTTCAGATCACTACGTTTGTATCTTTAGGGTAAATACCCAGTAGTGCAATTGCTGGGTCATAGGGAAGTTCTATTTTCAACTTTTTGAGGAACCTCCATGCTGTTTTCCAGAGTGGTTGCACCAGCTTGCATTCCCACCAACAGTGTAGGAGGGTTCCCCTTTCTCTTCATCCTTGCCAGCATCTGTCATTTCCTGACTTCTTAATTTTAGCCATTCTGATTGGTGTGAGGTGATATCTCATTGTGGTTTTGATTTGAATTTCCCTGATGCCGAGTGATATGGACCACTTTTTCATGTGTCTGTTAGCCACCTGGATGTCTTCTTTGCAGAAACATCTGTTCATGTCTTCTGCCCGTGTCTTGATTGAATTACCTGTTCTTTGGGTGTTGAGTTTGCTAAGTTCTTTATAGATTTTGGACACTAGCCCTTTATCTGATATGTCGTTTGCAAATATCTTCTCCCATTCTGTCAGTTGTCTTTTGGTTTTGTTAACTGTTTCCTTTGCTGTGCAAAAGCTTTTAATCTTGATAAAATCCCAATAGTTCATTTTTGCCCTTGCTTCCCTTGCCTTTGGCGATGTTCCTAGGAAGATGTTGTTGTGCCTGAGGTCGAAGAGGTTGCTGCCTGTGTTCTCCTCAAGGATTTTGATGGATTCCTTTCTCACATTGAGGTCCTTCATCCGTTTTGAGTCTATTTTTGTGTGTGGTGTAAGGAAATGGCCCAATTTCACTTTTCTGCATGTGGCCATCCAGTTTTCCCAACACCATTTATTGAAGAGGCTGTCCTTTTTCCATTGGACATTCTTTCCTGCTTTGTCGAAGATTAGTTGGCCATAGAGTTGAGGGTCTATTTCTGGGCTCTCTATTCTGTTCCATTGATCTATGTGTCTGTTTTTGTGCCAGTACCATGCTGTCTTGATGATGACAGCTTTGTAATAGAGCTTGAAGTCCAGAATTGTGATGCCATCAACTTTGGCTTTCTTTTTCAATATTCCTTCGGCTATTCGAGATCTTTTCTGGTTCCATATAAATTTTAGGATTATTTGTTCCATTTCTTTGAAAAAAAATGGATGGTATTTTGATAGGAATTGCATTAAATGTGTAGATTGCTTTAGGTAGCATAGACATTTTCACAATATTTATTATTCCAATTCAGGAGCATGGAACATTTTTCCATTTCTTTGTGTCTTCCTCGATTTCTTTCATGAGTACTTTATAGTTTCTGAGTATAGGTTCTTAGTGTCTTAGGTTAGGTTTATTCCTAGGTATCTTATGGGTTTGGGTGCAATTGTAAATGGGATTGACGCCTTAATTTCTCTTTCTTCTGTCTTGTTGTTGGTGTAGAGAAATGCAACTGATTTCTGTGCATTGATTTTATATCCTGATCCTTTATTGAATTCCTATACAATTTCTAGCAGTTTTGCAGTGGAGTCTTTTGGGTTTTCACATATAGTATCATATCATCTGCGAAGAGTGATAGTTTGACTTCTTCTTTGCCGATTTGGATGCCATTAATTTCCTTTTGTTGTCTGATTGCTGAGGCTAGGACTTCTAGTACTATGTTGAATAGCAGTGGTGATAATGGACATCCCTGCCGTGTTCCTGACCTTAGCGGAAAAGCTTTCAGTTTTTCTCCATTGAGAATGATATTTGCGGTGGGTTTTTCATAGACGGCTTTGATGATATTGAGGTATGTGCCCTCTATCCCTACACTCTGAAGAGTTTGAATCAGGAAGGGATGCTGTACTTTGTCAAATGCTTTTTCAGCATCTATTGGGAGTATCATATGGTTCTTGTTCTTTATTAATGTGTTGTATCACATTGATTGATTTGCAGATGTTGAACCAACCTTGTAGCCCTGGAATAAATCCCACTTGGTCGTGGTGAATAATCCTTTTAATGTACTGTTGAATCCTACTGGCTAGTATTTTGGTGAGAATTTTTGCATCTGTGTTCATCAAAGATATTGGTCTGTAGTTCTCTTTTTGGGGGGGGAATCCTTGTCTGGTTTAGGGATCAAGGTGATGCTGGCCTCATAAAATGAGTTTGGAAGTTTTCCTTCCATTTCTATTTTTTGGAACAATTTCAGGAGAATAGGAATTAATTCTTCTTTAAATGTTTGGTAGAATTCCCCCGGGAAGCCATCTGGCCCTGGGCTTTTGTTTGTTTGGAGATTTTTGATGACTATTTCAATCTCCTTACTGGTTACGGGTCTGTTCAGGCTTTCTATTTCTTCCTGATTCAGTTGTGGTAGTTTATATGTCTCTAGGAATGCATCTATTTCTTCCAGATTGTCAAATTTGTTGGCGTAGAGTTGCTCAGAGTATGTTCTTATAACTGTTTGTATTTCTTTGGTGTTAGTTGTGATCTCTCCTCTTTCATTCATGATTTTATTTATTTGGGTCCTTTCTCTTTTCTTCTTGATAAGTCTGGACAGGGGTTTATCAATCTTATTAATTCTTTCAAAGAACCAGCTCCTAGTTTCATTGATTTGTTCTATTGTTTTTTTGGTTTCTATTTCATTGATTTCTGCTCTGATCTTTATTATTTCTCGTCTCCTGCTGGGTTTAGGCTTTCTTTCTTGTTCTTTCTCCAGCTCCTTTAGGTGTAGGGTTAGGTTGTGTACCTGAGACCTTTCTATTTCTTGAGAAAGGCTTGAACCGCTATATATTTTCCTCTCAGGACTGCCTTTGTTGTGTCCCACAGATTTTGAACCATTGTGTTTTCATTATCATTTGTTTCCATGAATTTTTTTCAAATCTTCTTTAATTTCCTGGTTGACCCATTCATTCTTTAGAAGGATGCTGTTTAGTCTCCATGTATTTGGGTTCTTTCCAAATTTCCTCTTGTGATTGAGTTCTAGCTTCAGAGCATTATGGTCTGAAAATATGCAGGGAATGATCCCAATCTTTTTTACCGGTTGAGACCTGATTTAGGACCAAGGATGTGATCTATTCTGGAGAATGTTCCATGTGCACTAGAGAAGAATGTGTATTCTGTTGCTTTGGGATGAAATGTTCTGAATATATCTGTGATGTCCATCTGGTCCAGTGTGTCATTTAAGGCCTTTATTTCCTTGGTGATCTTTTGCTTGGATGATCTGTTCATTTCAGTGAGGGGAGTGTTAAAGTCCCCTACTATTATTGTATTATTGTTGATTGTGTTTCTTTGATTTTGTTATTGATTGGTTTCTATAGTTGGCTGCTCCCACGTTAGGGGCATAGATATTTAAAATTGTTAGATCTTCCTGTTGGACAGATCCTTTGAGTATCACATAGTGTCCTTCTTCACCTCTTATTATAGTCTTTGGCTTAAAATCTAATTGATCTGATACAAGGATTGCCACTCATGCTTTCTTTCGATGTCCATTAGCATGGTAAATTGTTTTCCACCCCCTCACTTTAAATCTGGAGGTGTCTTCGGGTCTAAAATGAGTTTCTTGTAGGCAACATATTGATGGGTTTTGTTTTTTTATCCATTCTGATACCCTGTGTCTTTTGATTGGGGCATTTAGCCCATTAACATTCAGGGTAACTATTGAGAGATATGAATTTAGTGCCATTGTATTGCCTGTAAGGTGACTGTTACTGTATATTGCCTCTGTTCCTTTCTGATCTACCACTTTTAGGGTCTCTCTTTGCTTAGAGGACCCCTTTCAATATTTCCTATAGAGCTGGTTTGGTGTTTGCAAATTCTTTCAGTTTTTGTTTGTCCTGGAAGCTTTTAATCTCTCCTTCTATTTTCAATGATAGCCTAGTTGGATATAGTATTCTTGGCTGCATGCTTTTCTTGTTTAGTGCTCTGAATATATCATGCCAGCTCTTTCTGTCCTGCCAGGTCTCTGTAGGTAAGTCTGCTGCCAATCTAATATTTTTACCATTGTATGTTACAGACTTCTTTTCCTGGGCTGCTTCCAGGATTTTCTCTTTGTCACTAAGACTTGTAAATTTTACTATTAGGTGACGGGGTGTGAACCTATTCTTATTGATTTTGAGGGGGGGTACTCTGCACCTTCTGCATTTTGATGCTTGCTCCCTTTGCCATATTGGGGAAATTCTCTCCAATAATTTTCTCCAATATACCTTCTGTTCCCTTCTCTCTTTCTTCTTCTTCTGGAATCCCAATTATTCTAATGTTGTTTCATCTTATGGTGTCACTTATCTCTCGAATTCTGCCCTCATGGTCCAGTAGCTATTTGTCCCTTTTGCTCAGCTTCTTTATTCTCTGTCATTTGGTCTTCTATATCACTAATTCTTTCTTTTGCCTCATTTATCCTAGCAATGAGAGCCTCCATTTTTGATTGCACCTCATTAATAGCTTTTTTGATTTCAACTTGGTTAGATTTTAGTTCTTTTATTTCTCTAGAAAGGGCTTTTATATCTCCTGAGAGGGTTTCTCTAATATCATCCGCCTTTTTCGAGCCTGGCTAGAACCTTGAGAATCGTCATTCTGAACTCTAGATCTGACATATTACTAATGTCTGTATTGATTAGGTCCCTCGCCTTCAGTACTGCCTCTTGTTCTTTTTTTTGTGGTGAATTTTTCCGCCTTATCATTTTGTCCAGATAAGAATAAATGAACGAGCAAATAAAATACTAAAAGGGTGGCAAAGACCCCAGGAAAATATGCTTTAACCAAATCAGAAGAGATCCCAAATCGTGAGGGGAGAGAAAAGGGATAAAAAGAGGTTCAGAAAGAAAAAGAAAGAAACAATTAAAAAAAGAAAACAAATAAAGAAAAAATAGAAAAAAGAAAAATATATATATATTAGATAAGCTAGTTTAAAAACATTTTAAAAAGGGTAAAAGTTTAAAAAATTTAGCAAAAGAAGAGAGAAAAAAAATTTAAGAAGAAAAATAATTAATTAACTACAAGACTAAAGAATCATGGGGAGAAAGCCATGAGTTCCGTGCTTTGGTTTCTCCTCCTCTGGAATTCCACTGCTCTCCTTGGTATTGAAACTGCACTCCTTGGTAGGTGAACTTGGTCCTGGCTGGATTTCTTGTTGATCTTCTGGGGGAGGGGCCTGTTGTAGTGATTCTCAAGTGTCTTTGCCCCAGGCGGAACTGCACCGCCCTTACCAGGAGCCGGGCTGAGTAATCTGCTCGGGTTCGCTTTCCAAAGCTTCTGTTCCCTGAACGCTTTCCTTAGAGTTCCAGAAGACGGGAATGGAAATGGCGGCCTTCCGGTCTCTGGCCTAGGGGAGCTGAGAGCTCGGGGCCCCACTCCTCAGTGCACCCTCAGAGAACAGCGCCCATTTACTCCCATCTCCCTGGCCTTTGGCCGCACTCCGAGCTCACCGAGCCTGTGACCCCAAGCTGGGAGCTCACTCATGGCTCTGTCTCTGTAGCCGGCTTCCCTGTTCTAATACCTGCAAGCTCTGTGACACTCAGACACCCCTGATCTTTCTGTGACCCTGCGGGACCTGAGGCCATGCTGACCCTGCATAAGCTTCACCCCGGTTTAGCCTCTGGAGCGATGTGCCTCAGCGGAACAGACTTTTAAAAGTCCTGATTTTGTGCTCCATTGCTCCGCCGCTTGCCGGGAGCCGGCCCCTCCCCACCGCAGTCTATCTTCCTGTTGCTTTGGATTCACTTCTCTACCAGTCCTACCTTTCAGAAAATGGTTGATTTTCTGCTTCTAGAATTCCTGTTCTTCTCTTCGATCTCCGGTTGGATTTGTAGGTGTTTGCAATCTTTGGATAAGCTATCTAGCTGATCTCCTGCTACCTGAAGTAGTCTCAGCCTGCTACTTCTCCGCCATCTTCGGTTTAACATTTTACAACAGCATTGATTTTTTTCTAGCTTTGCTGAGGTATAATTGACAACTTAAAATTGTTTTTTTTTAATAGATTTTGTTTATTTATTTGACAGAGAAAGACACAGCAAGAGAGGGAACATAAGCAGAGGGAGAGGGAAAAGCAGGCTTCCCACCAAGCAGGGAGCCCGATGCAGGGCTCGATCCCAGGACCCTGGGATCGTGACCTGAGCGGAGGCAGGCACTTAACAACTGAGCCACAGTCGTTGTCAGGTAGTCTGACAGCTTAAAATTGTTTATATTTAGGGTGTACAACTTGATCTGATACACATTATGAAATAACCACCATAATCTGCTAATTAATATATTAATGTATTCATCACAACTCACATAATTACCATTCTTTTCAAGTTTGTGTATGTACACAACAAAATCTTGAGATCTAATCTCTTAGCAAATTTCAAGAATACAGTAATCATTAATTATGAACATGTATGTTAATTCTCCAGAAATTATTCATCTTGCATTACTGAAACTTTGTACCCCTTATCCAACATCTCCCCATATTGATTTAGAATAATTTAATAAATTTTGTGAATTTAATCAGTGAGTTAAATGAAATTAATGACTGTTTAAAAGGCTGATTTTTTTTAAAGATTTATTTTAAATCACAGCAAGCATGAAGGGAAAAGACATAATAATTAAAGGTTGGCCTTACCTGGTGAGCCCTGGAATTTGGCTCTTTTAACTGTAAGAGAAAAAAAGAGGACACCATGAAGAATTTTTGCAAATTCATTAACTAAACCAACATTTCTTAAGCATCTACTATATACCAGTGGTAGAGTTAGAACTAGATTTTTAAGTCTAAGTCTAAGAGAAAAGATGCTGGGACATCTGAGCAAAGCTTGAAGGCAGTGAGTTAAAAGGGCCTTTACAAATCATTCAATCTCTTCCTCAACACAGAAATCTCTTACAGCCTTTGACAACGAGGTAGAGGACACTAAATTACTCCCTATGGCAGGCAACCAGTTTCATGTCACATATCTAACGTTTAAGTTATATATGTTTCTCATTTAAAGCCCATCATAAAAATTCCCTCCATTTCATGCATGCCAAAAGACAAGCTCAAAAGGCAGATTTAAACAACAGATTTTAAACAAGGGGGAGAAGTAATTTCTTTTTTTTTTTAAAGATTTTATTTATTTATTAGACAGAGGGAGAGAGATCACAAGTAAGCAGAGAGGCAGGCAAAGAGAGAGGAGGAAGCAGGCTCCCCGCAGAGCAGAGAGCCCGACGTGGGGCTCGATCCCAGGACCCTGGGATCATGACCCAAGCTGAAGGCGGAGGCTTTAACCCACTGAGTCACCCAGGTGCCCCAGGAGAAGTAATTTCTTGCTGGGAATAAACAAGTTAACAAGAGATGCTCCTATCCAAATGATCACAAAGAGCTATTTACCAAACCTCAGTGCAGGACTGCAAAAGAAAAAAGCCCTCACTAGGATTGCAGCATGCCAGCTTCTAGGAAAGGTCGAAAACAACAAACATGCAGGAGAACTGCTAAATTCCAGTAAACATGAAACACTTTCCCATTAATGAAGAGTAGGACAGAGTGTGCAGGGATAGGGGGAGAATAAAAAGAAATCCCGAGACAACTGAAAGCTTCTCCTTAGCTGACATCCAAGCTCTTCCTAACACATCCAAGAGAATGGGTAATCCAGTACCTTCTTACAAGAACCTCACCATTTTTAGGAGATTTCAGGAAATTTTAGCATTAACACTTAATGCTAAAGTCTATTTTACTGAATCAAAGTATGTCTCCCACTGGATTGTCCCTTGCAGTCTCACATCAATCCCTCTTCCCAATTATTCAATTATTCTTTTTTTTTAAAAGATTTTATTTATTTATTTGACAGAGAGAGATCACAAGCAGGCAGAGAGGCAGGCAGAGAGAGAGGAGGAAGCAGGCTCCCCGCTGAGCAGAGAGCCCAATGCGGGACTCAATCCCAGGACCCTGAGATCATGACCTGAGCCAAATGCAGCGGCTTAACCCACTGAGCCACCCAGGCGCCCTCAATTATTCTTTAATAGTTTCATTTAATCTAAGACTTACTATAAAGCTACAGTAATCAAGATACCATAGCACTGGAAAAAACAGACATAGACAAATGAAATAAAATTGAAATATATTTTTAAAAATTAAAAAAAAATTTAAATTTAAAAATTTAATTTTAAATTAAAAAAATTTTAATTTTTAAATTTTAAATTTTTTAAATTTTAAAAATTTTTTAATAATTGAAATATATGTAAGATATATAACTATAACACATTATCTTTACTTCATACACATGTAAAACTTGAAATGGATCATGAACAGAACTAAATATGGGCTAAAACTATAAAATATCTAGGAGAAAAAGGAAAATCATAGTAATCTTCGGCTAGGCCAAGATTTCTTAAATTGAATAAAAAATTATGAACTTTAAACGAAAAAAATGGATAGACTAGACTGAGAATTTAAAACATGCATTTCTCAAGACACTATTAAAAAGGCAAGTCTGGGGCACCTGGGTAGCTCAAGCAGTTAAGCTTCTGAGTCTTTTTTTTTTTTTAATTTTATTTATTTATTTGAGAGAGAGACAGTGAGAGAGAGCATGAGCGAGGAGAAGGTCAGAGAGAGAAGCAGACTCCCCATGGAGCTGGGAGCCCGGTGCGGGACTCAATCTCAGGAATCCAGGATCATAACCTGAGCCGAAGGCAGTTGTCCAACCAACTGAGCCACCCAGGTGTCCCAAGCTTCTGAGTCTCGATTTCGGCTCAGGTCACAATCTCAGGGTCATGGGATCAAGCCCTGTGTCCAGCTCCACACTCAGCATGGAGTCTGCTTGGGAGTCTGCTTAGGATTCTTTCTCTCCTTCTCCCCTTCCCCTGGCTCGCACACATGCTAAGTAAATGAATAAAACCTTTAAAAAAAAAAAAAGGCAAGTTTAGGAGGAAATATTTGCAAAACATGTATGGTAAGACTGATAAAGGACTATAAGAAGAAATCTCAAAACTCAATATTAAGAAGTCAAGAATCCACATTTAAAACTGTAGAAAGGAAGGCACTGAGCTGGCTTAGTTGGTAGACCATGTGACTGTTGGTCTAGGGGTCATGAGTTTCACCCTCACACTGGGTGTAGAGCTTACTTAAAAACAAAAAAATATTTTTAAACACACTTAACAATTACATTAGCACGAAAGAATTAAATACTTATGTATAAACCTAAAAAATATGTACAAGATCTAGACGAGGAATACTACAAAACTCTGATGAAAGATATAAAAGATGTAATTAGAGAAATAATCCATCCTCATGGATAGGAAGACTCAATATTATCAAGATGTCAGTTCTTTCCAACTTGACCTAGAGATTCAAAACAATCCTAATCAAAATCCCAGCAAGTTAATATTAAAATTTCCTGCATCACTTAAAAAAAGCAGTTCAAAAATACTACTTTACACTACAACCCTGCATGACTAAGATTTTGAACATCTAAATTGATGGTTTTTACCCATGAGTTATTTAATATTGTTAGCACTATAATATTATATGAGTCATTTATATTTGTATTATCATGTAATGGTAATTTTATGTAAACATATTGATGTAATTAAACAGAATTCTGACCATCATAGTCTGCTAACCTTTAAAATGTCACTTATTCCTTCCTTCATTGGCTTGCTACTTTCAAAATAAAGTAAAAGGCTCTTCATTAAAAAAAAAAAAGAAATCCCAGCAAGCTATCTTGTGGATATGGACAAACTGATTGTAAAGTTTATATGGAAAAGCATAACACCCACAACAGCCAACTCTATGCTGAAGTTCCAGACCAATTTTACCCAAGTTTGGAGACTTACTATAAAGCTAATAAAAGCTAGTATGGTTTTAGTGAAAAAAACAGACGAATAGATCAAATAGAACAGAAGAGCAAGAAACAGACCCACATAAATATAGCCACCTAATTTTTTTTAAAAGATTTTATCTTTCAGCAACCTCTACATCCAATATGGGTGTCAAACTTACAACGCCGAGAGATACCTGGCTCCATCCACCAACTGAGCCAACCAGAAGCCCCAGTCAACTAATCTCCGACAAAGAAACAAAGGCAATACAACGGAGCAACAACAGCCTTTTCAACAAATGATGCTGACTAATGGACGTGTACATGGTGGAGAAAAAAAAAAATCTAGAGACAGACTTTCACAAAAATTAACTCAAAATGGATCACAGGCCTAAATGTAAAACAAAATCATGAAATTCCTAGAAGATAACATAAGAGAAAATGCAGATGACCTTGGGTATGATTAGGACTTTTTCAGACACAACACGAAGGCACAATTCACAAAAGAAGTAATTGATTAGCTGGACTTCAATAAATTAAAAACAGCTCTGGGGCGCCTGGGTGGCTCAGTGGGTTAAGCCGCTGCCTTCGGCTCAGGTCATGATCTCAGGGTCCTGGGATCAAGTCCCGCATCGGGCTCTCTGCTCAGCGGGGAGCCTGCTTCCTCCTCTCTCTCTCTCTGCCTACCTCTCTGCCTACTTGTGATCTCTCTCTGTCAAATAAATAAATAAAATCTTTAAAAAAAAAAATTTAAAAACAGCTCTGTGAAAGGCCATGACAAAAAGAATGAGAAGATAAGCCACAGAATGGGAAAAAGTATTTGCAAAGGACACATCTCATATAGGACTGTTATCCAAAATACACGAAGAACTACTAAAACTCAACAGTAAGAAAACACACAACTTGATTTATTTTTATTAAGATTTTATTTATTTATTTGACAGAGATCAGGAGTAGGCAGAGAGAGAGAGAAGGAAGGAAGCAGGCTTCCTGCTGAGCAGAGAGCCCAATGTGGGGCTCAACCCCAGGGACCCTGGGATCATGATCCGAGCCAAAGACAGAGGCTTTAAACCACTGAGCCATCCAGGCGCCCCGCACTACTTGATTTAAAAATGAACAAAAGACATTAACAGACACTTCACTGAAGAAGATATACAAGATAGCAAGTAACCCCATGAAGAGATGTTCAATATCATATGTCACTAGGGAATTACAAATTAAAACAATGGTGTTAAGCAAGGAAAAAACTGCCTAGAAACAATTAAATGTATGAGGTAGCTATTTGTCTTCTGGGCTCCTTAGTATCAAAACACTCTCCTTCTGAAGTAATCCTGAGAGAGATAGGAGACAGGACCTAAAACACACTACAGAAGCCAAAGGCAGCTGACATAGATGCAGTAATCACATACTCCCAACTTCAATTTTGAGGGAATGAAACAAAGATGCAGGGTTGGTTAGAGAAAGCTGCAGAGAAGAGTTCTAAAGGACAACAGTAAATTTCCAGCATATTAGAGCACCCCAATGGACCTTTCCTGTTAAGAGATGTTTGGAGCTTATGCTAATTTTCCTTTTTATCTCCATTTTACAGATTAGCAAAAGTCAAACTCACAGAGCTTCTATGGAAGGGTCAGATTAAGAATCTGTTGGCAACATCATATGGATAATAAGTAATGGAGCTTGATAAAGGATTTATGTCTTCTGACTAAAAATTTAGTTCTTCATATTTCACCAGAATGCCAAAGCAGCAGCAGAAGGAAAAGAAAAAATAAAAAACTACAGTCTCTATGCTAAGGAAGTTGGGAAAGAAAAAAAAATGCAAGCACAAAGAGGAAAGATCCAATCATAAAATTCACTATGAGTCTACAAACCAAAAACCAGTGTTTGGGTGAAATGTGCCACAAAGGAAAGATCAATGAGGAGGGTGGGATAGTAATCAAAGTTTTCTAATGGGTAAAATATAGATAAGAAAAGAGACACAAGAAACAGCATTAAAAAGGCATGGGGAAAAAAATCACTGGAGCATCTTTTTCTACGTTGTCATGAAGGTAACATCACCTAATCCCAACATTCCAAAGGCAGGCAAAGTCCACTTGCCCCACAAAATCTCCAAGAGTTTGGGTACAGGTATTTGGGGCTAGTTAAACACGGAGCTAAAACAAAGGAGTTATAATAGTATCTTAAACCCAGAGTTTTTCCTATTTAAGAATAAATCTTAAAAAAAGTAATAATAAAAAAAAAAAAAAGGAAAGCTTTCAAAATCTCCTTTGGAAAGACAGCATAAGGATACCAGAAAGTAGAAGTAGACACATTTTGTTCGTGTTTCAGCTTTTTCTTCCTCTTTTATTATTACTTGCTCCTCCTTAAAACTGTGCCAACATGCCTTCCCTCCCATTGTGTATTACCATAAATTCTTAACCTTTTAAAAATTAGACTCCTTTGATAATTCAACAAAAGCTACAGATCTGCTCTCCAGAAAAATGCACATGTATCCACAAAACAATGTGCATATCAAGGGTAAATTCATGCAGCTTAAGATCATCTCCTAATAAAATTGTTTTTTGCTAAAGTTACCAATGTTGTCATTCTCGTTAGATTTTCCTAGTTTATATTTGCAAAAGCCTACTCTACTGACTAGTCTTATGTCTATTTGCTCTATTAAAATGGGCTAATGACGTGGTGTTTGCCCATGGTGTCTGCAAGTTATCTCTTTGGAATTGGATGGAATCGTTTCTAACTAAGGGTCTACTCTAGCAGCAGGAATAATAAACATAGGCCCTTGAGAAAATCACAGGAACATGTTTTTCTAAGTATTTGTCATAAAGATACAGCACCTAAAATCTGAGTGTCTCCCAACATTTCAATGATAACTCTTGAAATGTTACATTAATTCTACAGAAGTGGAACTAAAATAGCAGCAGCTAATGCTAGAAAACCATTGCAGTTATTTGGGAAAAGCACAGGACAAGGAACCAGACCTAGATTCTAGACCTGGTTCTGACACGGCTCATCTGTGGGCCCTTAGATTTAAAAAAAAAAAAAAGTATTATCTTAGCCCTCGGGGTTTTCAGATAGAAGGTGAATATTATGTCTGTTCTGGAAAATAAAAGTTCTTGCATATTGAGTTTCTGTGTAAATGGGGAGAGAGGGAGATAAAAGAAATGATGTGAAAGGACAGTGAAATGTAAGAGAGCATTCACTTCAGTTCCCATTTTTAAATTAACTCCTATTTTTATAAAGTAAAATGTCTTCATGACATGCATATTAATAAAAGCAACAGCACAAAAATTCACTTGAAAAGTCAAATTGCACTGGAGTTACTTGAAAAATAAGATCCTCAGAAGTCCTGGTGACCTAGTTTTACTGATTTATTTTGGAATTTGGATACTTATACTTAGAGAGTAACAAAGATTGCTTCAGCTATCATTATTTTAAATCTTAGAATACTATATTAAAGTTGACCTATGTCCTATTTTTTACTTTTCTTTTTTTTTTTAAAGATTTTATTTATTTATCAGAGAGAGAGAGGGGGGAGAGAGCGAGCACAGGCAGACAGAATGGCAGGCAGAGGCAGAGGGAGAAGCAGGCTCCCTGCTGAGCAAGGAGCCCGACGTGGGACTCGATCCCAAGACGCTGGGATCATGACCTGAGCCGAAGGCAGCTGCTTAACCAACTGAGCCACCCAGGCGTCCCTATTTTTTACTTTTCTTTACTTGTCATATATATATGTATATTTAAGTATCACATACTTTTCTTTATATAACTATAATGTTATTTTTAAAATCTTGATACCAGCTAAGGCAAGAGACTCCTGCCTAGTTCTTTAGTGTTTTGCTTACTCCTTTTTTTGCATCTCTTAACATAAGGTTTTTCCCCATTAATTTCTTAATGTTGCTATGACATAAACAAGTTTTCAGATGATAACCAAACCTTTATAAATTTTATAATCAAATGGCAAGTTCCCAAAATCAGTGTAAAGACTGGTCAAAACTGCATTTAACATCTATAAATCAAATAAGCAAACTTGACATTTTAAAAATATTTAGGTTTCCGCTGGCGGGTAGAACAGAAATTTTTAGGTTTCTTATACTTGAAAACAGCATGTCTATTTATTTAACCCTTCTCTAATGTCTTAGTTTAATTAATTTAATTTGGCCCCATACATCTTTTGCTAGAACTCACTACAGAACTCTTTTTTTGCTATTGCCACTCATATTTGTACTACATAGAAGTGTGGTTAACTTTTTTTTTTAAGACTTTATTTATTTGACACAGAGAGAGAGAGATCACAAGTAGGGAGGCAAGAGAGAGGAGGAAGAAGGCTTCCTGTACAGCAGAGAGCCCGATAGAGGCTCGATCCCAGGACTCTGAAATCATGACCTGAGCCAAAGGCAGAGGGTGAACCCACTGAGCCACCCAGGTGCCCCAAAATGTAGTTAACTTTTGAAAACTACCTTAAATCCAATAATTCTGTTACATTCTTCTTTTAGGCCTAGATTCTCTAGTTTTCTTTACAGAAAAATCACACCATCTATCATTTTTTTCTTTCTTTCCAAACCTAAAATTTTCCATTCTTTTTCTGATCTTATGGCAGAGGTTAGGACTTCTAATAAACTACTGAAAGTAATAAAAGTTGGCACCCTTGAACTGTTTGATTTTAAGCAGGATTTTTTTTTAAGATTTTATTTATTTTTATTAAGATTTTATTTATTTGACACAGAGAGAGGGAGTGCGCGCACAAGCAGGGGGAGCGGCCGTCAGAGGCAGAGAGAGAAGCAGGCTCTCTGCTGAGCAAGGAGCCTGATGCAGGACTTGATCCCAGGATGCTGGGATCATGACCTGGGATGAAGGGAGATGCCCCACTGACTGAGCCACCCAGGTGTCCCAAGCAGGAGTTTTTAAACTATTAACACCTTGAACGTCAATTTTTTTATTGAAGTATAATGCATACATAGTTACATTAGTTTCACGTGTACAAAATGATTCAACAAGTTCTTATGTCCACAAGTGTAGTTACCATCTGTCATCATACAGTGCTATTACAATATCATTGACTATATTCCCTATGCTTTATCTTTCCTTCATCCCTATAATTTATTCATTCCATAACTGGAAGCCTCTATCTTCCATCTACTCTTCACCCATTTTGCCCATCTCCCCCACCTTCCCAACCCCCTCACATAATGGTATTTACGAGTTTGTTTCTGTGTTTTGTTTATTCATTTGTTTTTTAGATTCCATTTACAAGTAAAATCGTATTGTATCTGTCTTTCTCTTACTTATTTCGCTCAGCATAATACCCTTTAGGTCTACCTATGTTGTTGCAAATGGCAACATCTCATCCTTTTTATGGCTAAGTGATTCCTTTATGTGTTTGTGAGTGTGTGTGTATACACATAAATAATTATTTTTTAACGTTTCAATATTGAACACAATGTTTATTATAGGACTTTAACTTTGAAATAATTATAGATTTACAGAGAGTTGCAATGATAATAGAGGGATCCAAGGTACCCTTCACCCAGTTTCCCCCAACAGTTAAATCTTACAGAAATCTTATATAATCATACACAATGATATTACAATATCAAAACCAGGAAATTGGGGTGCCTGGGTGGCGCAGTTGTTGAGCATCTGCCTTCAGCTCAGGTCATGATACTGGGATCCTGGGATCGAGTCCCACATTAGGCTCCCTGCTCAGCAGGAAGTCTGCTTCTGCAGCTCCTACCCCCCATGCTTGTGTTCCCTCTCTTGCTGTCTTTCCCTATCAAAATTTTTAAAAAGCTTTAAAAAATAAATAAAAATAAAAGAAAGTGGTCTTTCAAGATGGCCTTTTTCCACTCAGCATAATGACCTTGAGGTCCAACCAAGCTGATCTATGTATTAATATAGAGCTATGTTTTTATATCCATTCTGCCAAACTCTTATGTACCTTGATCATTTACATCTAATGTAATTCTTAAACTGTTAGGGCTTAAGTCTGTCATTTTTTGTTTTCTGTTTGTTCTCAGGTTTTTTTTCTATTTTCTTGACTTCCTGTGGGTTACTAAACTTTTTTTTTTTTGGAACTCCATTTTTATTTGTAGCATATTTTAATGTATCACTTTGTACAGATTTTAGCAGTATCCCTTAGTATTATATTTTACACATATAACATCACAGTCTAAGGTTGTCAACATCTTACCAGTTCAAGTGAAGTATAGAAGCTGTTATATTGCCTTTAAGTCACCTTACCATTCATTCCTCTATTACAATGATCTTAAATATTTCCACTACAAAGATAAGAACCAGGGGCACCTGGGTGGCTCAGTGGGTTAAGGTTAAGCCTCTGCCTTCCGCTCAGGTCGTGATCTCAGGGTCCTGGGATCGAGCCCTGCATAGGGCTCTCTGCGCACCAGGGAGCTTGCTTCCCCATCTCTCTCTCCCTCTGCCTACTTATGATCCCTCTCTGTCAAATAAATAAATAAAATCTTAAAAAAAAAAAAAGATAAGAACCACGTAGAACAAGATTCCAATTATTGAACATAATTTAGAAACTCAAGAAGCCTATTTTATTTATCCACATTTTTCTCTTTCCATTGTTCTTTCTTCCTGATGTTCCTAGATTTCTTCTTTTATCATTTCCTTACTGCTTGAAGAACTTTCTTCATCTAAGAACATGTTCATTCTTCAAAGATATTTTCACTGAATATAGAATTTTGAGTTGACTGTCTTTTTCTTCCTGCATTTGAAAAGTGTTGTACCACTTCCTTCTGGTCTCCATGGTTTCTAATGAGAAATCCACTGTCATTTAAACTGTTTTTACTCTGTATATTTCTCTTCTGCTGCTTTCAATATTTTTGTCTTTAATTTACCAAAGTTTAATTATGACATGTCTCGGTGTGGACTTCTTTTATTATGCTCAGCTTCTTAAATTTGTAGATTTATGCTTTTTGCCAATTTGAAAAGCTTTCAAGCCATTGTTTCTTTGAATACTTTTTCATCCCCATCCTCTTTTTCCCCTCTGAAATTCTGATGACATGAGTATCAGATCTTTTCCAATAATCCCACAGGTCTCTGAGATTCTCTTCACTTTTTTCAGTCTATTTTCTCTTATTGAAACAGCACAGTTTCTATTATCCTATCTTCAAGGTCACTGAACCTTCGCTCTCTCCATTCTGCCACTGGGATAATTCATTGAGGGTTTTTTGGTGATTGTATTTTTTATTTCTAAAATTTCCACTTGGTTCTTCTTTAGATTTTCTATTTCTTTCCTGAGATATTCTAGCTATTCATTTATTTCAAGTGCATTTATAATTGTTGACTGGAGCATTTTTATGACGGCAGTTTTAAAATCGTTGTCAGGTGATTCTAATAACTGTATCATCTCAGTTTTGGCACTTGTTGATCATCTAACACAAAGCAGCAAAAATATTCCCTTGAAATAATCAGAGTGATAGTCATAATATGAATGGTTTATATGAAAGGCCAAATATGTCTCAGTACACCTCCCCAGTAGCATTTAACTATACAAAACCGATGTTTTAGTTTAGCTCAAAATGGATGGATACATTTAAACGGAAATCAAAGTACAGCCTGAAAGCAAGTGGTCTAAAGTTTGGTTTGGAACAGAGTCTGGATCAATACACAGCTGGCAAAGGTGACTGCAGGTAGACTCAAAGATATCAATGCTCCAGAATGGGAAGTTTACAAATTAGAAAAGCAACACCTTCTTTTACTCATAGACTTTTTTTTTATTCATAGACTTTTAAAATACAAAAGATATTAATGACCAGAAAAGATCCAGGATGTATTATCAAGTAAAAATATATAATACACTTCATGTAATTGTTTTATAAAATCAAACAAAAAATCTCACACCATATATAAAATTAACTCAAAATAGATCTAAGACCTAACTGTAAGAGCTCACACTATGAAAAGTCTTAGAAAACACAGACGTAAATCTTTATGACTTTAAATTAGGTGATGTTTTCTTATATAAAACACGTAAACACAAACAACAAAAGAAAAATAAATTGAACTTCACACTTAAATTTTCTTGTCAAAGGACACGATTAAGGAAGTGAAAATATAACCAGAGAATGGGAGAAAATATTTGCAAAGCATATACAAGGGTTTTATATCTAGAATATATAAAAAACCTCTGTAACTTAATAAAAATAACCTGATTAAAAATGTGCTAAGAGGGGCGCCTGGGTGGCTCAGTGGGTTAAAGCCTCTGTCTTCGGCTTGGGTCATGATCCCAGAGTCCTGGGATGGAGCCCCACATCGGGCTCTCTGCTCAGCAGGGAGCTTGCTTCCCCCCTTCTCTCTCTGCCTGCCTCTCTACCTACTTGTGATCTCTGTCAAATAAAAATGTGCAAAGAATTTGAATAGATGCTTTTCCAAAGAAGATATACAAATGACCAACAAACACATGAAAGATGTTCAACATCATTAGTTATTAGGGAAATGTATGTGAAAACAAAACAAAAATGTAAATCAAAATTAGTATTCACAAATGAGATACCATTTCATACCCAATGGGATGGGTAAAATAAAAAAAATACCTTACTGGCGTGGATATGGAAAAAATTGGAATCAATATTCACTGCTGGTTGGAACTGTACAATGGTACAGATACTGTAAAAACAGTTCACAGTTCCTCAAAACATTATATACAGAGCTACCATTTGGCTCCTAGGAACAATTCCACTCTCAGGTATACATCCAGGAAAAATGAAAACACATGCCCACACCAAAACATGTATACAAACGTTTCTAACATTACTCATAATATCAAGCAATATTCATAGTATCCAACCCAAATGTCCATGAATAAACAGATAAATAAAATGTGATGTATCTATACAGAATATTATTCAGCCATAAAAAAGAATGAAATACTGAGGGGCACCTGGGTGGCTCAGTTGGTTGGGTGTTTGCCTTCAGCTTGGGTCATGATCTCAGGGTCCTAGGATCCAGCCCCACATAGGGCTCCCTGCTCAGCCGGGACCCTGCTTCTTCTCCCTCTCCCTTTGCCCCTCCCACCTCTCATGCTTTCTCTCTCTCTCTCTCTAATAAATAAATAAAATATATTTTAAAAAAAAGAATGAACTACTGATAAATGCTACAACATGCAAAAAGGTTGAAAACATTATACTAAATGAAAGCAACCAGTCACAAAGGACTACATACTGCATGATTCTTTTTACATGGTATAATATATCCAAAATTGGAAAAGCCAGAAGGCAGATTCATGGTTACCAGGAGATAGAGGAAGAAGGAGTGATTACTTAATAATTATGAGGTGTTCTTCTAGGATGATGAAAAAGTCTGAAAACTTTAGAGAGGTGGTGATTGTACAACCATTTTAAATATACTAAATGTCACTGAATTTTAATTTAAAATGGTTAATTGTATGTTTTATGAGTTCTGCTTCAATTTTTTTAAAAAATTGTACATGAATGTTCTTAGCAGCATTATTCATAATAACTCAAAAGCTGAAACAACCCAAATGTCTATTAACAGATGAACAGAAAACAAAGTATGGTATATCCAAACAATGTAATCTCATTCAGCCATAAAAGGGATAAAAGCCCTTACTGATGAAAGCTAAAACTTGAATAAACTTCAAAAACATTATATTAAGTGAAAGAAACCACCCATAAAAGACAATTATAGTGAATAATTCCATTTATATAAAATAGCCAGAAAAGTAATTCTATGAAGAGAAAAAGCAGATTAGCAGGTGCCTAAGACTAGAGAGATTGGGGGGGGAAAGCAGAGTAACTGCTAATGGGTAAGGTGTTTCTTTTGGGGTGATAATGTTCTAGAACTGATTACACTGATGGTTGAGCAACTCTGAATATACTAAAAACCACTGCAATGTAAACTTTAAGTGGATAAATTGTATAGTATGTGAATTACCTCAAAAAAACCCTGTAATTTTAAAAAGGAAACAAAAATATATATGTAGGGGTGCCTGGATGGCTCATTAGGTTAAGCCTCTGCCTTCCACTGGGGTCATGATCCCAGATTCCTGGGATCAAACCACACATCGGGCTCTCTGCTCAGCGGGGAGCCTGTTTCCCCACCCCCCCCACCCCTGCCTGCCTGCCTGCCTCTCTGCCTACTTGTGATCTCTGTCAAATAACTAAATAAGAATATTTAATATATATATGTATATATGCTTATATATTTCTTACAAATAGGAATAAGAAAGGCGTAGAAAGATACACACCATGTTAGCTGTTAGTTACCTCGGGAAATGAGACAGGAATAGATGTAAGGTTATCAAATTTTTTGAAGTTTTTAAATCCTTACATATCTTCATATTGTCCACTTATTAAAACAAACAGGTATTAATTTGGAAGTCTGAAAGGTTTAAGGTTTGAAAAGCATTAAATATGTATTTAAAATAAAACATTATACAACTCTACACTATCAACAATTTCCTCAAATCGTTAAAAAAAACAGATGAATATCTATCTAATTACAAAACTAATTTAAAGGTAGTATTCTCACAGACAAAACTGGGAAGGGCTCCAATCCCCTTTTATCATCTAATTTCACACTACCATTATGTACTTTAAAAAAAAAAAAAAGTCATAACTGAACACTTAGGCCCTTTAATACTCCAGCAAACATGGAAACCCTAGAAGTCAGGACTAAGGAGAATCCACAGAAAGAGCATTTGGCCCCAAACTCCTTATAAATAAAAAGCAAAAATAAGAGAAGATACACTGTGCCTAACCCTCAAACCATTAACTTCAGCTCTTGAGTTTCTCTGACCTTGCTGAAGAATCAAATCTACAACTGGCACCCTTGAGATTACAGGAAATAATCCTATACACACTGACTCTGCATCCGGTGACCTGGTTCCTCAGATATAGGGAATGGCTAACCTGCCTTGTTCAAGCTTGTCCTACTCAAGAAACGATAATCCCACTGCTGTTTTCAATATGGCATGGTACACATATTTATGTGTGTATACATGATTATCTGCAATTATTAATTTGTATATTTTGTTGTATTACACTTTTACGTTTGTCAAATACTTGGACATAAAATTGCACTACTGTGACTTCTGTCAGTCAACTGACCATTGGAGTTGACTTAGCTGTTACGACTGGCTAACAAGATGTCCTTTTTCCTTTCCCCTCCTT
Source organism: Neogale vison (assembly GCF_020171115.1). Lineage (NCBI taxonomy): Eukaryota > Metazoa > Chordata > Mammalia > Carnivora > Mustelidae > Neogale > Neogale vison. The sequence continues at coordinate 36,332,325 of NC_058099.1, forward strand.
TATGAGTAACCAGCAAAGTTGAACACTCTAAAAAGAAAACTATACAATGAAAAATCATTTTCCTCTTAAAGTGATAGCAAATATTTTTTCATGTCTATCCAGTCTTTACAACTATCATTTTCAATGGTTCCCTAAAATAATCATGTTCTAAGTACCATATTATGTATTAAATCATTCTCCCATAAATCACACATTTACAAATTATTTTTTTTTACACTGTCTTAAGCTGCTCATTTTTATGAGGGAAAATGAAATTTGGTCCTTAAAAGACACCTGGGTGCCTCAACTTAATATTGGTTAAGCATCTGCCTTCAGCTCATGTCATGATCCCAGAGTACTGGGATGGAGTACTGCATCACCACCACCATCATCATCATCATCATCATCATTAGGCTCCCTGCGGAGCCTACTTCTCCCTCTGCCTGCCACTCCCCCTGCATGTGTGTGCGCACTCTCTCTGTCAAAGAAATACATAAAAACTTATTTATTTATTTATTTATTTTAAAAGATTTTATTTATTCATTTGACAGAGAGAGATCACAGTAAGCAGAGAGGCAGGCAGAGAGAGAGGAAGGGAAGCAGGCTCCCTGCTGAGCAGAGAGCCCGATGCGGGACTCGATCCCAAGATCCTGAAATCATGACCTGAGCCGAAGGCAGCGGCTTAACCCACTGAACCACCCAGGCGCCCCCATAAAAACTTTAAAAAAAAAAAGGTTCTTGGGGCGCCTGAGTGGCTCAGTCATTAAGCGTCAGCCTTTGGCTCAGGTCATGATTCTAGGGTCCTGGGATAGAGCCCAGCATCAGGCTCCCTGCTCAGTGGGGAGCCTGCTTCTCCCTCTCCCACTCCCTCTGCTTGTATTCCCTTTCTCACTGTGTCTCTATCAAATAAATAAATAAAATCTTTTAAAAAAGGAAAAAAGTTTCTTTATCAAAGGTACTTTGCAAGACTTCTTGGGACCATGGACTGAGAATGCAAGTCTGACTCCTACTTGGCCCTGACTAATCACTTGATAAATTCTTACTGAAATACAAAGACACACAAAACAGGGGAAAGCCTGAAATTAGAGAAGTGTACAAAATGTTTAAAGATTTTTGGAATTCCTGATATATACCATGCACATGGAAGTAGCAAACTAGCAGGATTTGAGAAGAGTTGTGGACAGGAGCTCAAAGAGGGTCTTGGCATTGGAGGAACATTCTTACTGAAGCAGTGGGAGGGACCCTCCTCTCATAAGGTGAGGTACAGCACCTGGAGATCAACTTGGCAGAATTTGAGAGTAGTTATACCAGAAAGCCTGGGGCATTAATGTTAGTTGCACAAGTGGCAAACCATTTTCTAGTGTAGCAAAGGTAGCTACACGAAACAGAGCCATTCAAAGCAGTGGGGTGGCCGTATTAGAGCTGAACCTGACATAGCAATTTTTCCGAAAACAAAATCTTACAAAAAGGTAAGTTTCCCCTAAAAGAGTACCTTGCAGCCAGGGCTCCCTCCTCATTCCCTTGAGGTTGCCATATTACTTAACCGGCAATGAGGATCCTATGTTAAAATCTAAGAGGAAGTGGAAGTGACATCATCTAAGAAATGGTCATTTGCCTGTTTTGAGGGGGAGAGAGGGATGAGGGGAAAGCCACATATGAATGAAAATCTCATTATTCATGGAAGGAAAAAAAGAACATTTAAATTGTTTTTGTTTGCTTTTAGAGAGGGAAAGGTAGAAGAGACAGGGAGAGAAAGAATTTTAAGCAGGCTCCAAGCCCAGCTTAGAGCCAAATGCATGGCTTGATCTCATGACCCTAAGATCATGACCTGAGTGGAAATCAAGAGTCAGATGCTTAACCGATTGAGCCACCCAGGAGCCTCCATTTAAATTGTTTCTAAAAAGACCATGAGGGGAGACTGGGTGGCTTAGTGGGTTAAAGCCTCTGCCTTCAACTCGGGTCGTGGTCCGGGGGTCCTAGGATGGAGCCCCACATCAGGCTCTCCACTCAGTGGGGAGCCTCCTTCCTCCTCTCTCTCCCTCTGTCTGCCTCTCGACCTACTTGAGATCTCTGTCAAATAAATAAATAAAGTATTTTTTTAATTAAAAATAAATAAAAAGACCATTAAAACAAAAAAAAAAGAAACAGACCATGAAATGATTCTAAAACCATGTAAGAACATAACATTCAAAGGTAAAGAGACACTTTTGAAATTATGGATTACAAAAAGAAGATTCTAGGTAGTATTCCAGAGCCTCTAGTTATTTTTTTAATGGAGTCATAGAAGTAAAAGAGAAAAGGTAAAACAAAAGACTAAAATACTAAGGAAGCTTGATAAGAGATAGACAAAAATAAAAAGGAAGCTCAGTGAGATAAATATACTGAGGTAAACATGAGGGGGAAAAAATTTTTAAGACTATTTTTTTTTTAAGTAATCTCTACATCTGGGACGCCTGGGTGGCTCAGTTGGTTAAGCAGCTGCCTTCGGCTCAGGTCATGATCCCAGCATCCTAGGATCAAGTCCCACATCGGCTCCTTGCTCGGCAGGGAGCCTGCTTCTCCCTCTGCCTCTGCCTGTCACTCTGTCTGCCTGTGCTTGCTCTCTCCCTCTCTCTCTCTCTCTGACAAATTAAAAAAAAAAAAAAAATCTTAAAAAAAAAAAAACCCACTAAAGTAATCTCTCCATCTAACACAGGTTTCAAACCTATAATCCGGAGATCAAGAGTCACATGCTCCACCGACCAGTCTTAAAAATAAAATCTTGGGGCGCCTGGGTGGCTCAGTGGGTTAAGCCGCTGCCTTCGGCTCAGGTCATGGTCCCAGGGTCCTGGGATCGAGCCCCGCATCGGGCTCTCTGCTCAGCCGGGAGCCTGCTTCCTTCTCTCTCTGCCTGCCTGCCTCTCTGCCTGCTTGTGATCTTTCTCTGTCAAATAAATTAAAAAAAATTAAAAAAATAAAATAAAATAAAATAAAATCTTAAAAAAAGAAAAAAAGCACCATCTATCTATAGCTTCTAACAACAAAATATTACAAGCAAGGAACTCTCTGCCCACCCAGTTACCATTCATATATGAAAAAGGAGCCCATTACGCTCTAGGTGCCTCACTAAAATAAATACCTCGTCATTGGCCCTGAGCTAAGGAAAACAGCCCAGTGCAATTCTTCATATTTTTAAGTACTTGTGCCCAAAACGTAACCCTAACATCCTGTCCTCCTTTGATTATACCAAGGGTGATTCTTAAGCCCAAAGGCTACAAAGCAGCAGCAGCTCAACAAATGTCCTGAAGAAAAACTGTGCCAAAAGTAAACATTTATAAGGGGCAATCACTGATCAAATCAATCAGCCACTTGGGGAAAGAAATGTAACTCACAGACACAAGTCTGAGAGTTGGGAGTAAGGCCAAATTAGGGGTGGGGGGGCAATAAAGAACAAAAAAACACTGTCTCTGCTCCATATTGACAAATTCCTGAGGCTAAAGGGTTAACAAGATAGCCTGTTTATTAGCCTGTTTATTAGAATTTCATTCATTCCTGAACAATCTTTTAGCTCCCAAACTTTTAAGTTCTCTCTACTCAGAGAGACTGATTCCTACTTGTGTGACTTTGGGGGTTTTCACGAAGCTAGGCTGAACATTTGACAGTTCTCTTCATATCTTTCCTTTTAGATGTATCATCAAAGGTGAAGGGGGAAAAGTATTTTGAGGAATCACTGGTAGTCTGATTATAATCGGAACTTAAAGAGTGAGGGTAAGAAATGGCAAAAGTTAAAGAGAAAGCCATGAAGGGCCTTGTAACCACATTAGGAATCTGAGGGATTTTAAGCAGGGTAGTGCCCTGATCAGATCCACATTTTAGAAAATTTATTCTGGCTACAGTACAGAGAATAAACTGGAGGAAGGCAAGTTGAGGATCAATAAGAAGTCTGTTGCAGGGACACCTGGGTGGCTCAGTTAAGCGTCTGCCTTTGGCTCAAGCCATGATCCCAGAGTCCTAGGATCCAGTCCTGCAAAGGGCTCCCTTGCTCAGCAAGGAGCCTGCTTCTTCCTCTACCTCGGCCTGCCACTCCCCTGCTTGTGCTCGCTCACTCTCTCTCACACAAAAATAAACAAAATCTTTTAAAAAAGCTGTTATAGAATCCCAAGTTAGAGAGGATAGCAGTCTGTACCTAGACAGTGAGAATTTGAAGAGAGATGAAGGAAAAAGGTGATGAAGTTCTTAACAGGAAAGTCAAAAACTGGGAAAGCTGAGCAACGGCTATAACTCATGGCTGGCATCTCTGTATAGAACTGGAGATGCACTGAATGCCGGCCACCCTACACCCCAAAGTAAAGTACAGCATAAGGAAAGCAAGCAGTTATTATCTCAAGAGGAGAGTGGAACAGGTACACAGCTTCTCCTCCCATACCTTTCTACAATAGCAAGCACTGAACTTACACTTCTAATGGGAAGGGATGGGGCGGAGTGGGGGGGGGGGTACTGATGTTCGTCCTAACAAAATTTATAATGTTTACTGATTGGCTGTTTACTTTTTTTTTAAAGATTTTATTTATTTATTTGACAGACAGAGAGTTCACAAGTAGGCAGAAAGGCAAGCAGAGAGAGAGGGAGAAGCTGGCTCCCTGCCAAACAGAGAGCCCAATGCAGGGCTCCATCCCAGGACCCGGAGATCATGACCTGAGCCGAAGGCAGAGGCTTAACCCACTGAGCCACCCAAGTGCCCCTGATTGGCTGTTTAAATTATATGCACATGTAACTTTGATAAAAATATATATATTATTTTAAAAAAAGCAACATCTAGCAGGAAAGAAAAAGGCAGGAAAAAAAGATTATAAAGAGAAAATATTTAGAGGCACCTGGAGTGCTCAGTAGATTAAGCATCCAACTCGGTTTCAGCTCAGGTCATTACCTCAGGATCCTGAGATCAAGCCCTGCATCAAGCTATGCACTCAATGTGGGATCTGCTATTCTTCTCCCTCTGTTCGTACCCTACTCTCTCTCTCCTATAAATAAATAAAATCATTAAAAGAGAGAGAGAGAAAAAAACATCCAGCTTAATAGTCAGTTGTGGTTGGTCCTAGAATCTGACTACAGAGGTTGGAACCCAAGCTACTTCCATTTATTACCATATGATATTGGGCAAGTTAATTACTTAATCTGTCAGGGCCTCGTGTTTCATTTCCTTTAAAATAAAGATAACAGGTTTGTGAAAACTGAGTTAATAAATGTCAAGCACTCAAAACAGATTCTGGCATAGAATAGGCAGTAATAAATATCAGCTATTACAATGACTACTCATAATCTCCTATCAAAATATACTCATATCAAAAATGGCCTGGAAGGGGGCACCTGAGTGGCTCAGTCAGTTGAACTTCCAACTCTTAATGGAGGCTTAAGTCAAAATCTCAGGGTTGTGAGATCAAGCCCCCACACTGGGCTGTGCTCAGCAGGGAGTCTGCTTGGGATTCTCTCCCTCTCCCTCTGCTCCTACCCCCCTACACACACATTCTCTCTCTAAAATAAAGGAATAAATCTTTTTTAAAAATAATAGCCAAGAAGTAGATTGTATATTATTTTTTTAAGATTTTATTTATTTGACAGACAGAGATCACAAGCAGGCAGAGAGGCAAGCAGAGAGAGGAAGGGAAGCAGGTTCCCCGCTGAGCAGAGAGCCCGACTTGGGGTTCGATCCCAGGACCCTGAGATCATGACCTGAGCTAACGGCAGAGGCTTAACCCACTGAGCCACCCAGGTGCCCCTAGATTACATATTATTAATATGACTCCTGTCCTGAATAAAGACAGTCACAGTATACTTCATTTACACATGTTCAAAATATTCCTCATTTTTCAACACCAAACACAAATACTATCTCTCCTACTAAACTTCCCAATTTTCTCCCCAAATACTATCAGTCAAAAATACTGTCTCTTTGTTCCAAATTACCATAGCAGTTTTTATGTACCGCTTGCTTGCTTTCTCTCCCCTCACCCAGCTTTTACGTCAAAATCTTAACTCCAATAATGAGCAAAAGCTCTTTAAGGACAGGATTCTTTTTTTTTTCCCCATCATATCATTTCTCTAAAATTTGTGGAGTATAATTTTGCTAAGAAGTCCCTGAAACAATTCCTTTTTTTGGAACCTATAACACTCTTCCAAATAACATAAATGCCTTTTTGCCACAAGACTTTCTTTAGTAACCCAACTAACAATTCCCTAAAGTAATTAGAAATCTGTAGGCCTTACATATAAAATTAGTTGATGCAATCTAATTATAGTAAAGCAATTTTGAGTTTAGGTGCCAATGCTACATATAACATATATGATTGACTTTTTACTTCAGTATTTTTCAAGAAGCAAGGGATTATCTGTGCCCAGTCCCTGAATGCCTGAACATATTAAAAGAGTCTAGACCACATGTAGTTGGCTCCATAAAACAAAAGTACCAATGGCCACTTCACTGGGACAACTATAGACAATGGAACTGGTGGTTGAAGGGCTAAGGTTCTTTGGGGACCCAAAGGCTGACAAAAGAAACCTACACATCTTTCTTTGATGTCAGTATATAGCAAAAATATGTGACTCTCAATTTTTGTATTTAGCAAAGGAATTATCCCTTTCTTCCCCCACTAGATCTCAGTAAGCAATATTAAAGCTTGCTTTTTTTTATCAATCCTTTGTAAGTCTGTGTACTCTGTATAAAAGTCCACTAATTTAGAGGAACTCAAATGTTAGTCTTATTTAGATTAATCCAAATATAGATGGCATGTCAAGTATACTAGGCATGGGATGGGATGCCTGGGTGGCTCAGTGGTTAAGCATCTGCCTTCGTCTCAGGTCAGGACCCCAGGGTCCTGGGACCGAGTCCTGCATTTGGCTCCTTGCTCAGCGGGGAGCCTGCTACTCCCTCTCCCTCTGCCTCTGCCTGCTGCTCCCCCCGCTTGTGCTCTCCCTCTCCCACAAATATATAAATATTTTTTTAAAAGTATACTGGGCACTGTGGAATACAAATTTTAAAATGAGCCTCTTAAAGTGTCTGGGAAAATAAATGTAGAAACAGAAAGTTACAACACAATTGCTATAACAGAAATAAATATTACACTTCCTTGGAATGGGGTAGGATTATAGTGGTAATACTGAAAACTGCAAAAACAATAACTACAACTAACATTTTTGAAAACACACTAACTGTACCTAATCTCTTAAATGCTCTCTTAATCCCTACAGAAACTTTCAGATAAGCAGCAGTATTATTTCCATGTTATAGATAAGGAAACTGGGTCTTAGAGAAGTTTAAACAACTTGCCCAAAGTTATATAGTAAAAGAGCTGGGACTCAAATTCAGGCAATCTGAATTCAAGATCTACCTATACTCTTAATCAATACAGTAGACTGCCATTCTCATGGCCTGGATAGTATGGATAGGTATCCTTGTCAGATTCCTTCATTTTGAGTGGAAAAGGCTTAAGGAATTTAGTAATTATTTCTTCCTTCAGACCCAGAGAAAGGAAGGCTCTGTCGGTGCCTGTCGTGTATATATATTAGAAACCCTTCCTGAGGAACAGGATGAGGTGGTTAAAGAGGTAGAAGAACATTCCCATTCATGCTTTAATTGGATCTTGAGTCTTTTTTTTTTTAAAGATTTTATTTATTTATTTGACAGACAGAGATCACAAGTAGGCAGAGAGGCAGGCAGAGAGGAGGAAGCAGGCTCCCCGCAGAGCAGAGAGTCCGATGTGGGGCTTGATCCCAAGACCCTGAGATCATGACCTGAGCCGAAGGCAGTGGCTTAACCCACTGAGCCACCCAGGCGCCCCTGGATCTTGAGTCTTAAAACATACTTCTTTTTTTTTTTTTTTTTTTTTAAAGATTTTATTTATTTATTTGACAGACAGAGATCACAAGTAAGCGGAGAGGCAGGCAGAGAGAGAGGAGGAAGCAGGCTCCCTGCTGAGCAGAGAGCCCGATGTGGGGCCCGATCCCAGGACCCTGAGATCATGACCTGAGCCGAAGGCAGCGGCTTAACCCACTGAGCCACCCAGGCGCCCCTTAAAACATACTTCTTTTGAAGCTCTTTTGAAGCTTTTCTGCCTGCCAATGTCGTTTTTCCAGGTATATTTTTGGGGTGGGAGGGAAGAGATGGGGAATAGAAACACTTTATACAAGGATCATTCAGTATCAGAATATCAGTTCTTCTAATTCAGTAAATAGAACAGATTTTATTTTATTTTTAAAGATTTTATTTATTTGACAGACAGAGATCACAAGTAGGCAGAGAGGCAGGCAGAGATAAAGGAGAAAGCAGGCTCCCCGCTGAGCAGAGAGCCCTATACGGGCTCGATCCCAGGACCCTGGGATAATGACCTGAGCCGAAGGCAGAGGCTTTAACCCACTGAGCCATCCAGGTGCCCCTAGAACAGATTTTAAAAGTGTAAGATATACAATGAGAAGTCACTGGAAGATCAGGGTAGACAGGCGACATGATCCGATTTACATTTTTAGAAGATAGCTCTGACTATTGTTTGGAGAATGTACCCCCAGAGAAGCACAAATGAGGGGCACCTGGGTGGCTCAATTGGTTAAGTTGCTGCCTTAGGCTCAGGTCATCACAGGGTCCTGAGATCGAGCTCCATATTGAGCTCCCTGCTCAGTGGGGAGTCTGCTTCTCCCTCTCCCTCTGCTGCTCCCCCTGCTTGTGCTCACTCACACTCTTTCTCAAATTAATAAAATCTGTAAAAAAGGGGGGTGCACAAATGAAAGAAAAAAGATACATTAGAAAGATATTTCAGTAGTCCAGACAAGAGATGAGAGTACTTAATGTGCATTAATGTAGTAGAGGCGAGATGGTGAAGAAAGATCTGTGAAAATAAATTCTGTGAAGGATTACGAATTTGCTTCTAGAGCCAAGGCAGAACAGATGAGCATTAACAGACTCTGATACACAGATGTTTTTCCATTTTCCTTCTTCATTTTTCATTCCTTCAATATCATTCATTCCTTCCATTTCATTCCTTCAACATGCCTACTATCAGGCAATGTGCCACATAACAGACTAAGAAAGATAATGATACTGTCTCTGCCCTCAAGGATCTCAGAATCTAATAAGGCGATGCCCAGATTGTGTTTGACTCTAACTAGCACAGCTGAAGGACATTCTTCCTCCAGTTTCAGTATCAAAACAACAATTTAATTAGCATCCGGGCCCACGAAGGGCTCCTATAGTCAATTCTTTTTATTTTGAAATCCAACAAAAAATGAAAACAGAACAAAACAAAAAAACAGCAAAGGGGGATGCCTGGGTGGCTCCTGATTTTGGTTCAGGTCATAATCTCATGGTTGTGGAATGGAACCCTGCCTCAGGCTCTGTGCACAGCAGGGAATCTGTTTGAGATTCTCTGTCTCTGCCCGCCCCCCCACTCACATGCTTTCTGTAAAATAAATAAATCTGGGGTGCCTGGATGGCTCAATCAGCTAAGCATCTGCCTTTAGCTCAGGTCATGATCCCAGGGTCCTGGGATCCAGCCCTGCATCGGGCTCCCTACTCAGGGGAGAGTCCGCTTCTCCTTACCCCTCTGACTCTGCTGCTCTGCCTACGTGAGCTAGCTATCTGCATTTTTTTTTTTTTGCAGATTTATTTTGTTTTATTTTTTAAAAAATACTTTATTTGACAAACAAAAAACTAGCAAAGGACCTAATATCTCAACTCAGTCCTGAATTATATGCTAGACCCATCTTCAACTTAACTTCCCAACCTGTAACTGGGTTCCTTGGCTCCTTTCATTTCTTATTTTCAGGTATTCAACTCATTCCTACAATTTCTTGTACTTTTACTTTTTTTTTTTTTTTAAGATTTTATGTATTTGACAGAGACAGAGAAAAGCTGACTCCCCACTAAGCAGAGAGCCCAATGTGGGGCTAGATCCCAGGCCTCTGAAATCATGACCTGAGCCAAAGGCAGACACTTAACCAACAGAGCCACCCAGATGCCCCTCCTTTTACTTATTTATTTATTTTTTTTAGTTTTTAATTCCAGTTGGTTTATATAGTGTTACATGTTAGTTTCAGGCATAAAATACAGTGATTCGACACTTTCATACATTACCCAATGCTCATCACCACAAGTGCACTCCTTAATCCCCATCACCTGTTTCACCCAACCCTCGCCCCCACCACCTCCCTTTGGTAACCATCAGTTGTCCTCTATAGCTAAGAGCCTGTTCCTTGGTTTATCTTTTTCCCCTTTGATCCTTTGTTTCTGAAATTCCACAAATAAGTGGAGCCATATGGTATTTGTCTTTCTCTGACTTCTTTTACTTCATATTATACTCTCTAGTTCCATCTGTGTTGTTACAAATGTTAAGATTTCATTTTTTATGGCTGTCAAATACCTGTCTCTATGTCAAATACCACATCTTCTTTACCCACTTATCAATGGACACTTAGGTTATTTTTATATCTTGGCTACTGTAAATAATGCTGCTATAAAACATGAGGTGCATGTATCAATTTGAATTAGTGTTTCTGTATTATTTGGGTAAATATCCAGTAGTGGAATTGCTGCATCACAGACTAGTTTATTTTTAACTTTTTGGAGTATTCTACACATTCAAAGAAACTTTTCTAGCAACAAACTATAGAAATGATCCCTGAAAGTACAGTCTTTATTTTTAACATTTTTGAAAAACTTCCATAGTGTCTTCCAGAGTGGCTTACCAGTTTGCATTTCTGCCAACAGTATAAGGTTCCTTTTTTTTGCCCATGTCCTCACCAAACCTGCTGTTTATGTTTTTGAATTTAGCCATTTTGACAGGTGTGAAGTGAGATCTCATTGTGGTTTTGATTTGCATTTCCCTGATGAGCATCTTTTTATGCGTCTGTTGGCCTCACCCCACCAATCTGATGATTGATACTGCTTCTCTGAATCTAAATAAGCAGACTAAAAGAATTACAAAATTATGAAACCAGAAAGTGGTTATTTTCTCATCTCTGTACTCTTTTGACACAGTACTAATAATGCCCTCTCTTTAGGAAACCCCTGTGGCCCATGGGATTTATGCAGTTCTACGGCCAGAAAAAAATAAGCAAGTAGGTACTTGGGCCTGGACCTGTGAATACTGAGATTTCCTCAGATACCTACTTTCCTCACTGGAAAAGGAAAGCAGATAAAGAATCAAGGTAGAGGGGTGCCTGGGTGGCTCAGTGGATTAAAGCCTTCGGCTCGGGTGGTTGTCCCGGGATCAAGCCCTGCGTTGGGCTCTCTGCTCCGGGGGGCCTGCTTCCTCCTCTCTCTCTCTCTGCCTGCCTCTCTGCCTACTTGTGATCTCTGTCAAATAAATAAATAAAAATCTTTTAAAAAATAAAATAAAATTTTTAAAAAAAGAATCAAGGTAGATGCCTTGGTTTAGAATAAAGAGCGTTTATTAACCTGAATCATCTGCTGGAAGTGTCTCTCTTACATCCCCTAATACAGTGAAAAAAACATCTAGATGGAGAGCACAGAAATGTTCAAGACAAAGGAACACCAAAAGGAGAAGAGTAAAATGGTAAGAACTTAGGAGAATGAACTCAAAGGAGGAATAACTAGCATAAACTCAACACTTAAAATACCAGCTTGGAGGAGTGCCTGGTGGCTCAGTTAAGCATCTGACCCGTGATTTCAGTTCAGATCGTGATCTCATGGGATCAAGCCCTGCACTGGACAACATGTTGGAGTCAGCCTGAGAGTCTCTCTATCTCCCTCTACCCCTCCCCCCACTTGCCACTCCCTCATGTACTCTCTAAAATAAAAATTTAAAAAAAAAAAAAAAAGTTCGAATTCTACGGTGTATGGCTAGCTCAGTCCAAAGGGCATGAGACTCTTGATCTTGGGGTCATGAGTTTGAGCCCTCACTGGGTGTAGAGATGACTAAAAAAACTGTAGAAAGTTCAAATGTTTTGCTTTTAACCTAGCAAATCCACATCTAGAAATGTATTATGGTTTTTTTCTATTATGAAACTGGTATATAGTCATTGAAAACATCATAAAAGATTAACATTTTCCACAGTTCTACCATGTTAATCATTTTAACATTACTATGTACATATTTTTAGTCTTTTATCAATATAGATTATTCTTGTTTTACTTAGCTAGTTTGGAATTTACTGTACCTAGCTGCTTTTACAAGCTGTTTTTCCTCATTAACAATGTTTTATGAAACACTTTTCAATGTTACTAGATATTCATTTATAACATGATTTTTTTTAGCTGTTACGGACTGAATATGTCCCTCAATGTGATCATATTTGGAGGTGGGGCCTTTTAGGGTAATTAGGTTTAGATGAGGTCATGAGGGTAGGGTCCTCATACTGGGATTAGTATCCTTATAAGAAGAAACCGAGGGGCACCTGGGTGGCTCAGGTCATGATCCCAGAGTCCTGGGATCAAGTCCCGAATCAGGCTCTCTGCTCAGCGGGGAGCCTGCTTCCTCCTCTCTCTCTCTCTCTCTCTGCCTGCCTCTCTGCCTACTTGTGATCTCTCTCTGTCAAATAAATAATAAAAAAAAATCTTTAAAAAAAAAAAAAGAAACCGAAAAGCTAGCTCTCTCCCTCTCTACCATAGGAGGAACAAAAGCAGCCACCGGCAAGCCAAGATGATGGCTTTCACCAAGAATTCAACCATGCTAGATACTTGACCTTGGACCTTCCAGCCTCCAGAATTGAGAAATATCAATGTCTGTTTTTTAAGCTACCCAGTCTATGATATATTGTTGTAGTAGCCCAAGCTGAAACAGCTGCATAAATGGTATTTATACTACTCACTCTTTCAGGACTTTTACCTTGCTTTCAATTATCAGATATTATTGTTATGGTGTGAATTGCATTCCCCTAAAACTCAAATACTGAAGTCCTCACCCCAAGGAATTCAGAACATGACTTTATTTGGAAATAGGATCATGCAGCTATAACTAATTAAGATGAAGTCTTCAGAGTAGACCCTAATCCATTATGCCTGATATCCTTATAAAAAGGGGAAGTTTGGACACAGAGACATGCATACCAGGAGAATACCATGTGAAAATAAGGCAGAGATGCTTCTACAAGTCAAGGAATGCCACTGATTGACAGAAAGCCAGCAGAAACTAGGGGACAGGCATGAAACAGATTCTCACGCAAACCTCAAAAGTATGCTGCAGACACCCTGATCTTGGACTTCAAGCCTCCAGAACTGTGAGACAAACTTCTGTTGTTCAAGCCACTCACAGTTTGTGGGACTTTGCTGATGGCCCTAGAAAATTAATACAATTATAAATAACCATGGATGACTGTTCTCAAAGATAATAAGGGATATATAAAAATTTCACTTTCTTAGGATAAAGTCCTAGAAGTAAAATTGCAGTAAAAAAAAAATACAGTTTAATGGCATACAATATATAATATCCCATTTGACTTGTATTTTCTCAAGAGGCTCTCCTTTAACTTTTCCTTAGGATCCCAGATGTGGTTAAGGCAAGAATTATTAGTCCCCTTTTACACACAGGGAAACAAGTTCAGGAAATTCACTAATGTGTCAGTAATCAAACCTAGCACTTTTTTTTTTTTAAGATTTTATTTTTAAAGTAATCTCTACACCCAACATAGGGCTCGAATTTACAATCCCAAGATCAAGAGTTGCATGCTCTACCGACTGAACCAGCCAGGTACCCCAAATCCAGCATTCTTTTCAACAGACTAGCGCAGCACTGACCAGTATGGTAGCCAACAGCCCCAAAGAGATACTTAAATTAACCAAAATCAAATTAGAGATTCAGTCCTTAGGTCATACTAGCCACAGTACAAAATCTGGATAGCTTCATCTGACTAGCGGCCACCATACTGAAAGAGCAACAACGTGGAACATTTTCATCCCTGCAGAAAGTTCTATTCAACAGCACTGGACTAGAACATACTGAGAATCTATAATGCAGCCTTATAATGCTTGGCACAACAGATCTTTGAGTAAGTACTACAAGTAGTAAACCAGGATCATCAAGAAATTGCTTTATGATGATGTAGCAAATGACATATGTAACATAGTAAAGGCAGGAGCCAAGACATACTGAAGCATAACTATAACAAAAGTCTATCTGAAAAACTACAGGAGCCTCTTAAGGGTAATCACAAATACTGTGACTCATGCTTGTAGAGCAATGGGCAAATAATATGCACAGGAAGGAGATAGATTCATACAAAGAAATATGTCTATGTTGAAGCTTTAGTTCCTTATCATGGAAATACATCCACTAATTCTACTTGATATATTTTTACCTATGTCTACATTGAACTAAAATCTTACGAGAGGGGCACCCAGGAGCTCAGCTGGTTAAGCATTTATTTGCCTTCAGCTCAGGTCAGGATCCTGGGATCAAGCCCTGTGTCAGACTCCCTGCTCAGCAGAGTTTGCTTCTCCCTCCCCATCTCCCCCCAGTTCAGGCACTCATGTGTGCTCTCTCTCTCTCAAATGAATAAAATCTAAGAGGAAGAAAGGAAGGGAGAGAGGGAGGGAGGGAAGAAGGTTGAAAGATCTTACTGGGGGGCACCTGGGTGGCTCAGTGGGTTAAAGCCTCTGCCTTCAGCTCAGGTCATGATCCCAGGTTCCTGGGATGGAGCCCTGCATCGGGCTCTCTGCTAGGCAGGGAGCCTGCTTTCCCCTCTCCCTCTCTGCCTGCCTCTCTGCCTATTTGTGATCTCTGTCTGTCAAATAAATAAATAAAATCTTAAAAAAAAAAAATACAGGGAAAAACAAAAAAGATTTAAGACCACCCATATATCTAACAGCCAAACTGGCCAGACCATTATTTTGCCGTATTTGATTCAGATTTTTTTTCTCTCCAGTATTTATTACAGATAAAACTAAAATCCCTACTTAATCCCATTCCTTGCCTCCCTTTAAGTATCCATCATCCTGACACTAATATGTATCATTCCAGTCCAAATGTTTATATTTGTATCCATAAACAATATATGGTACTGTTTTTCAATGATTTTATGTTAAATACATGGTGTTGGGGAAACTGAGTGGCACAGTCTGTTAGGTGTCCAACTCGGTTTCCACTCTGGTCATGATCTCAGGGCCGTGGGATCTGCCGCTTCCAGTCGACGACAGGAGAAGAATTAGGCACAAACAATTCAGCTGCAAGAGACTGAAAGCGTTCGAAAAGGACTGCTGCCTGGAGCAACTCCACCATCTCACTTTTATTGGATAGAAACAATAGCCAACAGAAAGACTGATGAAGGGGCGCCTGGGTGGCTCAGTGGGTTAAAGCCTCTGCCTTCGGCTCAGGTCATGATCCCAGGATCCTGGGATCGAGCCCCACGTAGGGCTCTCTGCTCTGCAGGGAGCCTGCTTCCTCCCCTCTCTCTCTGCCTGCCTCTCTGCCTACTTGTGATTTCTGTGTCAAAAAAAAAAAAAAAACTGATGAAGGTCAAACGTTAGTCACGTCTTGCTTGCAAGCAAGGAGTAGGCTAAACTTTATAGTTAAACAAGCACATCCAAAGGACTCATCTAACAACGGGCGCTTCTGGGAAGAGAAAGGAGCGATAACGGAAAAGGGAAGCAGGCAGTTTTCATTCCACCCTGAGCTAACCGGACGTTCCCGGGGGCTCAGCTTCCCTGAAACAGGCGGCGTTCCGCCTTGAGCGAGCCAGGCATCCCCAGGTGCCCACCTTCACGGTCATATATCGTCCTTCTCCCCAAAGACCTATTGCCAGTATATGTATTTCTTAAGGCCATATCTAAATGTGCTTGGTAACTAGTAAAATCCTCCAGGGGTTACAGTTTGAGTAACAAATTGTTCCGAGGGGCAGCAGCAGGATCAAGCACTTCGTAGGGCTCCATGCTCACTGTGAAGTTAGCTTTGGATTTTCTCTCCCTCTGCCTCTGCCCCCAGTCATGAACACTCTCACACTCTTTCTCTCTCTCTCTGATAGATGAATCTTTACCAAAAAAAAACAAAAATTAAAAAGTTAAAATATATATATATGTTTTTTGGTATATATATATATATATACACACCAAATATATTTTTTAATTTTTAATTTTTGTTTTTTTGGTGTATATATATATACACAAACACCAAATATATTTACATATAAATATATGTACATACATATATACATACATATATACACACCAAATATATATAAAAAATTTAAAATTAAAAAAACAAATTAAAAAATATATATATAATGTCATACTGTAATCTGTCTGCAACTTGCTTTTCTACCCATTTTGATATGAAGTCAATCATTATTGATAAATAAAGTTTAGTGTATTTTTTTTTATTCTTTTAACTTAGTTAAGTTTAGCATTTCATTTGATTAACACATCACATTATCCACATTTGATTAACATAGCATGCATGGGACTTTTAAGATGTTTAAAGTTCTTGCCATTATAAACAATGCAGCAATCAACATCCTCCCGCATGTCTCCCTTGACACAACCACAAGAATTGAAAACCTTAGGCTGTAGCATACTCTTATCTTCACCTTTTCAAGGCATTGCCCAATTGCACTCCAAGTGGTCACAGAAACTTACACTCCCACCTACCGTGTATGAGTTCCCAAAACAATACTTTCCTAAAACCTTTCTGTGTCAAGTAATTTTCTAAATTTGAAGTAAAAATCCAGTTTTTATTTTATAGCTCTTGGAACAAAGACCAAATCTGTATAAATGCAACAAAATACAAGAAAGCCAAAATCTCCAATACGATTTCTCCATCTTTCTCTCAGTGTCTATCTATCTATGTTAGGCACTTAATCCTAATGACCATATAGGAAAATATTTTTTAAATGTTTATGGTAAGAAACAGATCTTACAATATATCTTACAATGCAACAAAGTTCCCATATGCTTACCCACATATGTATTATATACATGTATATATTATGAAACAAAAGTCTCACAAAATAGCATTTTCCCTTATTAAATGCAACTCTTTGTTTATGTATCTTTTTCTCCTTTCACCTGCTAAACTTATTTCAGAACTAATGAATCAGGCCTACAGTTCAAAAAAAATACTGCTATAGAGTGTACAATTTCCACTTTACAGATTAATTAAAACAGAAATGTTAAGTAACTTGTCCAAGGTCTCAGACTTAAAACAATGATATCTGAAACTCAAATCCAGATTCAAAAGCCTATACTTGTGGTCTGCAGCTTTCTCCCTGCAACATTTTTTTTTCCAATTTATTTATTTTCAGAAAAACAGTATTCATTATTTTTTCACCACACCCAGTGCTCCATGCAAGCTATGCCCTCTATAATAACCACCACCTGGTACCCCAACCTCCCACCCCCCCCCCCGCCACTTCAAACCCCTCAGATTGTTTTTCAGAGTCCATAGTCTCTCATGGTTCATCTTCTCCCTGCAACATTAATGCCAAAATCACACCAAATAAACAGCCAACTCTTTAATTTATGCCCATATAAACCAAGACAAAGACAAATAAATACTGTAAAAATACAGTGGTATAGAGTAATAAAAAAATCAAAGTTGCAAATAAGTAATATACCTATGATTTCATTCATACACATTTCTTGAAAATATCACTGCAAAGCCTCTACTTGACTTCATAGCTATTTATCATAACTTAAATAGAATATTATTATAGAATACATAAATATGCTACTCAGTCCTTGAAAAAAGTTTCTGCAAGAATCAACAAGATTTACTACCTATAAGCGTCTTCTCAAACCAAAAGAAAAACAAGTACTTACGTCAAACTTCAACTAACAAAGCCGATGACTAATTCTAAAGTAAACACAGTCTAGGTTATAACTGAGCACATACAAGTGCTCAAATATACCTTTTTTAAATGTTTTCTAAATAAATAAACCTTAGATGGGACAGAGTTTATATTAATATACAATCAGATTTCTATGGTAACTACTTATCAGAAATAATTCAAGCTTAGTTATACATGGACTGCACAAGGTCAGTCTAGCCATTTAGCCACCTAATTCCTTCATTAGGCAACTGTCTTACAGGCTATCCTGGAGTATAAAGAAAAATCATAACATTATTTAATTCACTTAGCTTAATGTTATAACTTTAATAACTAAAACCATAATAATATTATACCTTATCTTGCTCATAACTCCTAACTATTTCTTGGTCTTTATTAAAATCCAGTAGGCCCTTATTAAAATCCAGTAATTATCCTACAGAGAAGCCCACAGGATAATTGTTGATACATACATATATTAAAACAAATCATATGTTATTGAACATTACTTATCCTGTAAAAGGTTCCCGGGTCCTTTAAGATACTAAACTAGGGACACCTGGGTGGCTCAGTCAGTTAAGTGTCTGCCTTCAGCTCAGGTCCTGATCCCAGAGTCCTGGGATCGAGTTCCACATCAGGCTCCTTGCCCAGTAGGGAGCCTGCTTCTCCCTCTGTGCCTACTCTGCCTGCAGCTCTCCATGCTCTTCTGTTCTCTCTCTGACAAATAAACTTTAAAAAAAAAAAAAAAAAGAGGGGCACCTGGGTGGCTCAGTGGGTTAAGCCTTTGCCTTCGGCCCAGGTCATGATCTCAGGGTAGTGGGATCAAGCCCCCTACCTCCTCTGTCTGCCTGTCTGTCTGCTTGTGATCTCTTTCTGTCAAATAAATAAATAAAATCTTAAAAAAAAAAAAAAGATACTAAAACTAGCTACAAGCTAGAACTCAAGTCACACAAACACGGTGGAGAGGAATGCACACATCTGTGTATGTCTCTGTGTGGCTTTATTTTTTTTATTTAATTTTTTATTTTTTTATAAACATATAATGTATTATTAGCACCAGGAATACAGGTCTGTGTGGCTTTATTTTTTATGTTTAGGTTGGGTTAATACCTTGAAATGTTGATGCTGTATAAATATTATAAATAAAATTCAAAGGCAAACTATAAAATGTATATGTTATTTACAAGTACTATATACAAATATGTCATTAACATACTGATTAATCATTAACAGATCAAAATATTAATAATTAATGATAAATATAAAGACCGCTTATAAATCAATATTAGACACTAATATAAAAAACAGGCAAAAAACACGAATAGATGATTCACAAAAAAGATAAATGAATTTCTACTCTAACATGAAAATGTAACTTCATACATGTACAAAATACACTTAGAAAAATTCATGAAATTTACAGTAAAAAAAATTAAGTATCAGTAATAGAGACAGAAAACTGGATGTTCGTGAGCGTTTAAGGAGATGAGCACTCTTACACACAACTCATGAAAATATAAATTGGTATGAGGTAGGGACGCCTGGGTGGCGCAGTTGGTTAAACGACTGCCTCCGGCTCAGGGCGTGATCCTGGAGTCCCGGGATGGAGTCTGCTTCTCCCTCTGACCTTCTCCTCGCTCATGCTCTCTCTCACTGTCTCTCTCTCTCAAATAAATAAAATAAAATCTTAAAAAAATTTAAAAAAAAAAATTGGTATGAGGTATTACGTAAAACAAAATCCTTTTCTATAGAGTAGTTTGACAAATTGTTAAAGATCCTTAAAAAACACTCATTTGGGGTGTCTGCGTGGCTCAGTCATTAAGCGTCTGCCTTTGGCTCAGACCACGATCCCAGGGTCCTAGGATTGAGCCCTGCATCAAGCTCCCTGCTCAGCGGGAAACGTGCTTCTTCTCCCTCTCCCACTCCCTCTGCTCCTATTCCCTCTCTCCATGTCTCTGTCTCTCTATCAAATAAATAAATAAAATCTTTAAAAAAAAAATACTCATTCATTGAGGTTTAATAATCTCAACTTCTGGGACTTTGTCCTTGAGATATAATTAGAAATACAACCAGAAATTTATTGACAAGGATTTTTTTAAGTTTTTATTTTTTTTTAAGATTTTACTTATTTATTCGTCAGAAAGCATAAGCAGGCAGAGTGGCAGACAGAGGCAGAGAGAGCCAGCCAGGCACCCCTTGACAAGGATTTTTTTTTCTTCTTTTTAGTGATTTTTAGTAGCTTACCTCCCTTCTCTAGTTGCAACAAAGCATATATAGACTTATATCTCAAGAAATATAGAATAGCAAGTTTTCTGGACATTATAAAATAGCATTCACAGATCATAGCAAGAAATACCTGTTATCACTCTGACTCTAGACTACAGTACTGACTCTAGACTGCAGCACTGCTAGAAATGGCTGGATCATTCCAACCAGAGCAACAGATACTGACACCACAAAGACTTGTTTGGCACCATCCTCTAATATCAAATATTGGTACCTCATTTCATTTCAGTGACTTATTGAGAAAATTAGATTAATACAGCAATTAATACATGACCTTGTCTATTTTATTTTTCATATACTTTCTCAAATAGCTTAAAAAGTGCTGTCATGACTTCAATAATTCATCACACTGGAACATCTTAGCTTCCTAGAGTTTTAGCTTACTAGATTCTAAAAATCCTTTCCAATTTCCAAAGAGAGAAGCCTCATCAGAGACAGAAGTAAAGGAGAAGACTTATCAAATTCTAATCTATATGATAATATCCCATCCAAAAAGAAATTATCCAAAAAGAAATCAGGGTAAATTTTACAAAAGTAGGATACAATTTTATGTAAAAGAAAAAAGTTCGTATATACACATGCCCTACACAAAAGACCAGTGGAATTATTTTTATTTTTCTCTTGATGATTTATTTCCCAAAATTTCTGAAGTGCACATATATCACCCATATGAGAAAAAATAATGGTCACCAAAGAGCATTCCCTTATCATTCCCCAGATGAAATCAATTCTATTTCAGTTGTTCCTCTATAACGTTACTTATATTCTGTTCAGTGTCAGGCATATTCTCTCATATTTGTCTTCTCTGTTAGAGTGCAAACTAGTTGGAGGATGAACCACATCTGTTTTTATCTTTGTAAGTAACATAATATGATGTATACAATAAAGCCTTAATATGTATTCCCTAAGGCAGCTTTATGCTTCAGCTGAAATCAGGCATATGGAGCTAACTTGAAAGAGAGCACTTAGTCTCTTGAATAAACTATTGGGTTGGCAGCAAAAAAACTCTCAAAGATAAATAGATAGACAGATAGAATGCATATACCAATAAGAAAGTTCTCTTAACTAGGTATATTCAAGAGCATCTGGGTGGCTCAGTGGGTTAAGCCTCTGCCTTCAGCTCAGGTCATGATCTCAGGGTCTGGGATTGAGGCCTGAATGGGGCTGTCTGCTCAGCGGGGAGCCTGCTTCCCCTAGAGCTCTCTCTCTGCCTGCCTCTCTGCCTGCTTGTGACCTCTCTCAGTAAAATAAATAAATAAAACCTTTAAAAACTAGGTATATTCAAAACCAGTATCATTTGCCTAAGGTCAGCAAACCAGCACCTTGCCAGACCTAAACAAGTAGGAAAGTCTACAGTTTTAACCTGAGTTGTCCTGGTATAGAATGTTCCAATATAACGATTACCTTTCTCATTTTACATTAAAGGCTGCTGTATTTCAGTGGAAGCCCAATTAATTCCCAACTAGTTCTTGTATCTTAGATCAGACTTTAAATTTTTTTTTTTAAGACTTTATTTTGGAGGGGCGCCTGGGTGGCTCAGTGGGTTAAAGCCTCTGCCTTTGGCTCGGGTCATGATCCCAGAGTCCTGGGATCAAGCCTCGCATCAGGCTCTCTGCTCAGCAGGGAGCCTGCTTCCTCCTCTCTCTCTCTCTCTCTCTCTCTCTCTCTGCCTGCCTCTCTGCCTTCTTGTGATCTCAATCTGTCAAATAAATAAATAAAATCTTTTTTTTTAAGATTTTATTTATTTATTTGACAGAGAGAAATCACAAGTATATGGAGAGGCAGGCAGAGAGAGAGAGAGAAGCAGGCTCTCTGCTGAGCAGAGAGCCCAACACGGGACTCGATCCCAGGACACCGAGATCATGACCTGAGCTGAAGGCAGCGGCTTAACCCACTGAGCTACCCAGGCGCCCCATAAATAAATAAAATCTTAAAAAAAAAAAAAAGATTTTATTTTAGAGAGAAAGAAAGAGCACGTACATAGGACCCAGGGGAGGAGCGGGGGGACGGCGGGGATGGGGGGGACCTCAGCCAGACTCCACACTGAGCATGGAACCCCATGGGGGCTCAATCCCACAACCCCAAGATCATGACCTAAGCCAAAAGCAAGAGTCAGTAGTTTAAATGACTGAGCCACCCATGTGCCCCTTAGGTCAGGCTTTATGAATATTTCCAGCTCCTAAACTTTTCAGAATAATTATACCTACCGGTCTGTACTATCTGAGTCTTTTTTAAAACTACAGAGTATTTTTTTTAATCTGTCAATCTGACCCTCACTCCAATCCAGTAAAACTGATATGTGTATTATCTCTTCCATTTGACACATGATTCTGAATGAAGTTAAAAGACTAATAGATAACATTTTAGTCATTACCTAGTGAGACTCAAAACAGGGTTCTCCTGGATTTTCCTTTATACCACATATCGTCCCAAGAATAAAAGGAATATAAGTTGTAAACACTATTACATCAGAGCCATAATGAACTCTCCAATCTATAAAACATATGTTATTATACTGCCCCGAATACATCCTAAGCAAACAGAAACCACAGCTATAGTGACACTGATTCAGAGGCAAGAGTGCACCAAGCTATTCTCCCCTAAACATTATTTATATAGATTTTTTCATGTTCCAAAGCATTATCCTGTATTATTAATTTCAGCATATACTAAGGCTAAAAAGATCTAAATTCAGCTTTACAGGATGTTAATGTAGTAACTTCTGTGAGTCCAGTGCCCTCATCTATAAAAAGAAAGTAAAAATAAACAAGATTATTAGAATTAAATTATTTTTTTTTTGAGATTTTTATTTACTTATTTGACAGAGAGAGACACACACACAGAGAGAGAGAAAACACAACCCGGGGAGTGGGAAAGGAGGAAACAGACCTCACTCTGAGCAGGGAGCCTGTCGAGGGGCTCAATCCCAGGACCCTGGGATCAGGACCTGAGCCAAAGGCAGACACTTGACCACTAAGCCATCCAGGCACCCCCAGAATAAAATTGTTAATGCTTACCTACTTTCTGGCAGGCAGCTTGGCAAAGAGAAAAAGGCTCAATAAATGTTAGCTTCGGTATGTCACTGATTCTAAGACAGTGGGACATTTTCTCATTTAACAACTGAAATCAAAACGTGTCTTAAAATCAATTATGTAGGTTTTTTTCCCCCCAAAGATGACACACAGATGACCAACACATAAAAGACGCTCAACTAATCACCAAAAAAAATGAAAGTAAAAAATGATGCGATATCACATCAAACCAGTCAGAATGGCTACTGTGAAGACAAGAAATAACAAGTTTTGAAGAGGATGTGAAGAAGGAACCCTTCTGCACTGTTGATGGAAATGTAAATTGGTACAATCATTATGGAGAACAATAAGGAAGTTCCACAAAAATTAAAAATAGAAATACCATATGACCCAGTAATTCTGCTACTGGGTATTTACACAAAGAAAACAAAAACTCTAATTCAAAAAGATATATGTGGGGACGCCTGGGTGGCTCAGTTGGTTAAGCAGCTGCCTTCAGCTCAGGTCATGATCCCAGCGTCCTGGGATCAAGTCCCACATCGGGCTCCTTGCTCAGCAGGGAGCCTGCTTCTCCCTCTGCCTCTGCCTGCCATTCTGTCTGTCTGTGCTCGCTCTTTCTCCCTCTCTCTCTCTGATAAATAAATAAAATCTTTAAAAAAAAAAAAAAAAGATATATGTGGGGCTCCTGGGTGGCTCAGTGGGTTAAGCCTCTGCCTTTGGCTTGGGTCATGATCTCAGGGTCCTGGGATCGAGCCCCATGCATCGGGCTCTCTGCTCAGCGGGAGCCTACTTCCCCCATCTCTGCCTGCTCTCTCTGTGTCAAATGAATAAATAAAATCTTTTTAAAAAAAAAAAAAAGATAAATGCATTCCCATGTTTACTGCAGCATTATTTACAATAGCCAAGATACAGAAGCAACCCAAATGTCCATGAATAGATAAATGGATAAAGAAGATGTGGTGTGTATATATATACAATGGACTATTACTTGGCCATAAAAAAAAGAGTAAGACTTTGCTATTTGTGACAAGATGTATGGACCTGAGGGTATTAGGCTAAGTGAAATAACTAAGAGAAAGACAGAAACCATATGATTTCAGGTATACGTGGAATCTTTAAAAAAAATTACAAACAACAAGAGAAAATAAACAGACTCTTAAGTACAGAGAACAAACTGGTAGGGAGGGAAGGAGGTAGGATGGGCAAAATGGGTGAAGGAGATGAAGGAAAGTGGGAAGTATAGGCTTTCAGTTATAGAATGAATAAGTCACAAGGATGAAAGGCATAACATAGGGAATACAGTCAATGGTATTGTAATAGCAGTGCATGGTGACAGATGGTAGCTACACTTGTGATAAACACAGAATATATAGATTTGTTGAATCACTATGCTGTATACCCGAAACTAATATATCATTGTGCAGCAACTACACTTCAACTAAAAAAAAGAAAAAAAAATTAAAGCAAAAAAAAGTCAAAGATGTGTTGTGGTTCAATCAACAGTATCTCTTTCTTAATGGTACATAAAATAATGGTGTGTCTTACACTCTCTGGCTTCTTACAGTCAATGAAACATAGTATATATAAGTAAATGTTCACCCTGACACCATTCCTCCACCCAACAGATCCACAAAGAATCTACACACCTCTAACCATGATCTACCTAGTCATATTTCCAACTGTAAAACATGGACTGGAAGCCCCTCAAATTTAACTTGTCCAAACCAAAATCATCTCCCCCAAAACTGTTGATCTTTGTTTCATATTCCAATTAATGACACCACAATGAAACGCCTGACTCCACTTTTACCTCCTTCCTCCCCCAGCTAAGTAAGGCCTCTCCTGTCTCTCACGTGGAATCAATCACTTCATTTCTATACTCCATTTTATTTTGTACCTCTGTTTTAGAAATTACCAAAATGTATCCTGCAACATATTTAGTTGTATACATGACTATCTCCCCATCTTGGCTGTTTCTTAAAGCCCATTTCTTACTCACTTTTATATACTCAGGGTGACTAGTTCAATGCCTCACCCATAGTTAAGTGTTCAATAAATGTTTATAGAACGGATCACATCCTCTTTGTTTTAAATTTCAAAATACTTAAGCCTCTATGGAGAAAAAATTGGACTATCCAAAAGTAAAAGTTATTATAACTTACAAAGGACTTTCCCACATATGCTCTCATTTAGAATTTAATTCTCAACTCAATGAGGTACATTGACCAGAGAATAACATTTCATTTTAAATTATAACTTAATAAGGGCACCTGGGTGGCTTAGTTGGTTAAGCCTCAGGCTGGGTCATGATTCCAGGTTTCTGGGATCCAGCCCTGCATAGGGGTCTCTACTCAGGGAGTCTGCTTCTCCCTCTCCCTCTGCCCCTCCCTCCTGCTCATGCATGCTCTCTTGCTCTCACTCTCAAATAAACAAACTCTTAAAAATAAAATAAACTGAGGCACCTGGGTGGCTCAGTCAGTTAGGCAGCTGCCTTTGGCTCAGGTCATGATCCCAGGAATATGGAATCAAGTCCCACATCGGGTTCCTTGTTCCACAAGGAGCCTGCTTCTTCCCTGCCTGCTGCTCCCCCTGCTTATGCTTGCTCTCTCCCTCTCTCTCTCTCTGTCAAATAAATAAATAAATTCTTATTAAAAATAAAAATAAATCAATTGTAAGGGTGCCTGAGTGGCTCAATCAGTTAAACGCCTGCCTTTGGCTCAGGTCATGATCCCAGGGTCCTGGGATCAAGTCCCACTTTGGGCTCCCTGCTTAGCAAGGAATCTGCCTCTCCCTTTCCAACTGCCTCTCCCCAGTTTATCCTCTCTCTTGCTCTCCAATAAGTATAATATAATATAATATAATATGATATGATATATGATATGATGTTATAACTTAATAGTCAAGACGCTTACCGAAAGTTTTCAATGATAGAGAAAAGAAATCAAACTCAAATCTAATTATAAATCCCATGCTTTCAGTCTATAAACTTATGCCCCCTCCCTCAGTCTCATTCCCACTCAATTTCCACCTTAATGTGGCCTACAAGGGCTCCAAAGTTGGGGACTTGGGGTTTTTGTTTTTGTTTTAAATAGGCTCTACGCCCAACATGGGGCTTCAACTCAGGTCCCTGAGATAGTAACATACTCTACTGACTGAATCAACCAGGCACCCCTCTCTCTAGCCTCATTTTGACCCATGTTTTCACTCCCTACGTGCTCACCAGCAATATTTGTCTTCTTTCAGCTCCCCATCCTCATCACAAGGCCTTTGTACATAATATTTCCTCTGTCTAGAATATTATTTTCCTTCCCTTGCCAGAGTAAGGCTTTCTCTCCCCCCAGATCTTCACTGAATCTTCACTTAATTAGCTAAGGCCTCTCTGAACTGAGTAGGTATCTTTCCCTACCATATGTTCTCATAACATTATGTACTGACATTCTCACATTTTCACATTTGTAGTACAAATAATGGTTGTATTTTTTTCTAGTTACAATTTTATTTATATTTTTTAAGATTTTATTTATTTGACAGTGAGAGACACAGCAAGAAAGGAAACACAAGCAGGAGGAGTGGGAGAGGGAGAAGCAGGCTTCCCACCAAGTAGGGAGCCAAACTCAGGGCTTAATCCCAGGACCCTGAAACCATGACTTGAGCCAAAGGCAGAGGCTTAACGACTGAGCCACCCAGGTGCCCCTTATGATTTTATTTTAATTGGTAGGATTCTTCTTGCTTAATGTCTAGCTCCCTCACTAATCTGCATAACTTCCAAGAAGGCAAGGGTTTTGTTTTAAATACTTTTTTTTTTTAAAGATTTTATTTATTTATTATTTCAGAGAGTGAGAGAGAGACAGCACAAGCAGGGGGAGCGGGAGCAGGTAGAGGGAGAAACAGGGAGCCCAATGTGGAGCTCCATCTCAGGATCCTGGGATCATGACCTGAGCAGAAGGCAGATGCTTAACCAACTGAGCCACCCAGACGTCCCTGTTTTGTTTTTTAATCACAATTCTGCCCAAGCACCTGGCATAAGAGCTGTTGAAAGAATGAGTGAATGAAACCTTTAGCGCTCTACTCAAACTTGCTGCAACATCCCCACCACCTCATTTTCAGCTGATAATCTTGCATCCCACTTTACAGGGAAATCATTCATCATCTTTCCTTTACCCCCTTCTCATCCTGACCTTCCCCTTCGGCCTCCAAACATCCAAGTATCCTCTCTGTTAAGAGGCACTCAACCCTTCTCTTTATTGTAATTCTTCTCAATGAGTAGCCTATACTTGCTAATTCCACTTGGCTTCCCAAATACTCCTGAAATCACTGTAATATGATGCCTACTCTCCTACTACTCTAATGAAACTGCTCTAGTTTTCAAATCTAGTGACCTTGGTTTGTTTATCCTCAACCAGTCTCATTCATCTCTTTCATCCAATCATTTCTTTCTTGAAATTCCCTCTACTCCAAGCTTCAGGTACTGACACAGCATTCTCAATTTTCCTGCAGTTCTGACTAGTTATCGACTCCTTTTGCCCATTGCTTTAGCTAAAGCATTAGCTTATTTTTCTCCTCTTTTATCCTCTATACAGACAGGCAATTTTATTCAAGCAAATGGCTTTATACTACCAAATACCTATAACTCCAAAGTATTTATATCTAACAAGACTTCTCAAGCTATCTACATTTTCAGGTACTATTTTCAAGGGTCATCTTGCAAGGAGATTACTGATACTTTTAAAATTTTTTGGTTTTTTTTTTTTTAGATTTTATTTATTTATTTGACAGACAGAGATCACTAGTAGGCAGAGAGGCAGGCAGAGAGAGAGGGTGAAGCAGGCTTCCTGCAGAGCAGAGAGCCCGATGTGGGGCTCGATCCCAGGAGCCTGGGATCATGACCTGAGCTGAAGGCAGAGGCTTTAACCCACTGAGCCACCCCGGCGCCCTGATACTTTTATCTCAACATATCTTAAAGGTAATTTACTCTACAGACACCATAAACTAAACTAAACCTAACACCTTTTTTCTCTTGTGTATCTTCTTCCTTGATAGAGAAATCTAGGATGACTTCCAGCTTCATGACTTAGATGAATAGATGGCATAAAGCTGAATGAGAACCACGAATACTATTTTTATAGTAAAATAAGTACTCATTCTAGGCCTGGGATAGTGCTAATCATTGTCACAACAATTATCTCAGCAACACTTTGCTAATATTTTCACCAACTCTAGTACTACCACCCTAGTCCAAGTCACTATCTATCTCTTACCTGGGTGCTCCAAGTGGGCCCCTGCTTCCAGTGGTGCTTCTGACCCCAGTTTATTCACCACAAACTTGCCATTTGTAAAACAGTGGCTAAAGGCCACTGAATTAGGTCTAATGCAGTTTATAATAACATCAAATTTCTGGGGCACCTGGGCAGTTTAGTAGGTTTAGCATCTGCCTTTGGCTCAGGTCATGATCCCGGGGTCCTGGGATGGAGCCCCTCATCTGGCTCCTCGATCAATGAGGAGACTGCTTCTCCCTCTTTCCGTC
Organism: Neogale vison; assembly: GCF_020171115.1. Classification (NCBI taxonomy): domain Eukaryota; kingdom Metazoa; phylum Chordata; class Mammalia; order Carnivora; family Mustelidae; genus Neogale; species Neogale vison. Next base: position 36,360,888 of record NC_058099.1, read on the forward strand.
CCCACCACCCCCCCACCATGGCTTGTGCTCTCTCTCTCAAATAAATAAAATCTTAAAAAAAAAAAAAAAAAAAACTCAGGGCAACTGGGTGGCTCAGTGGGTCAGCTCAAGTCATGATTCCAGGGTCCTGGGATTGAGCCCCACGTCAGGCTCTCTGCTCGGCAGGGAGCCTGCTTCCTCTTCTCTCTCTCTCTCTCTGCCTGCCTCTCTGCCTATTTGTGATCTGTATCTGTCAAATTTAAAAAAAAAAAAAAATCTTTTAAAAAAATTTAAAATAAAAAATAAATCAAACTCTTTAGTACAAACTACAGGACCATGTATGATTTAGTCCTGCCTACCTGTCACCCTAACTTCCAATAATTCCTTCTTTTTGTCCTTCCCCTCAAAATATTTGCTTCCAACTCCCTTTGCTTAAAAAACTTACTTCAGAGGCACCTGGGTGGCTCAGTGGGTTGAAGCCTCTGCCTTCGGCTCGGGTCAAGATGCCAGGGTCCTGGGATCGAGCCCCGCATCGGGCTCTCTGCTCAGCAGGGAGCCTACTTCCTCCTCTCTCTCTGCCTGCCTCTCTGCCTACTTGTGATCTCTGTCTGTCAAATAAATAAATAAAATCTTAAAAAAAAAAAAAAAAAAAACCTTACCTCAGATCTCTGACTGATGATTCCTTCCATCATTCAGGTCTCAGCCCTTATGCCACCTAGAGAGGCCTTCCTGGACAATCCTATTTCAAATAATTCTACTCAAATCACTCTTGGTCCCTTATCTTTCTTTTGTCACTACAGGTATCATTATCCCAGGCTTAATTATTCATTTATTTTATTACTGTATCTTCCATTAATAGAATGAAACTCCATTAAAAACAGGGACTTGGGGCGCCTGGGTGGCTCAGTGGGTTAAGCCGCTGCCTTCAGCTCAGGTCATGATCTCAGGGTCCTGGGATCGAGTCCCACATCGGGCTCTCTGCTCGGCAGGGAGCCTGCTTCCCTTCCTCTCTCTCTCTGCCTGCCTCTCTGCCTACTTGTGATATCTCTCTCTCTCTCTCTCTGTCAAATAAATAAATAAATAAATCTTTAAAAAAAAAAAAAAACAGGGACTTAAGGGGAGCCTGGGTGGCTCAGTGGGTTAAGCCACTGCCTTCCGCTCAGGTCATGATCTCAGGGTCCTGGGATTGAGTCCCACATCAGGCTCTCTGCTCAGCAGGGGGCCTGCTTTCCTCCCTGTCTCTCTGCCTGCCTCTCTGCCTACTTGTAATCTCTCTCTGTCAAATAAATAAATAAAATCTTTAAAAAAAGAACAAAAAACAGGGACTTAAGGAGCACCTGGCTGGTTCAGTCAGCAGAGCATGCAGCTCTTGATCTCAGGATCATGAGTTTGAGCCCCATGTCAGGCCTAAGCTTAGTGAAACACAAGCAAAGAAAAAAGAATAGGAACTTACACTTTCAGAACTGATATATGAATATTAAAGATCTAGAAATTAATATTCAATGAGATTAACATATGTAAGGACACACAACTCACAAGCGGTAGGGATGTATATTCACCAACTCAGGTCTGCCTAAAAACCAAAGCTTTTTAATATCTACCCTATATTACAGTAGAAAAACACAGTGAGACTAAAAGCTAGAAAGACAGATGGGAGAATATAATCAGATAGGTAATGAAATTTAAGATTCCAAAAGCAGAGCGCCATTCCAAGGAGTGACATGCTTTATGATGTGATCATGGGTGTGGATGACTGAAATGAGGTAGACATAGACATCTTTATCTGTATCACTTACCCCCTTCGCCTTAGCAGATTTCCTTTATCTTTCTGTAAATGAAAGCCCTATAAATCTGAATCATAATAGAAATCATTTAAGTGACTAGCCCTTTCATTAAATCATTTTTATCCCCCCTTTAATCACATATAAAAGCAACTACCTTCCCATTGTTCAACTACTAGTCCCTCCTTAGCTTCTAGGCAGATCTTCCTCATTCACTGTCCTCTAGCCTTTCTTCTCAACATCACTCACAATAAAACACTGTAAAAATTAATAAAGCCAGGATGCCTGGGTGGCTCAGCAGGTTAGACATTTGGCTCAGGCTGTGATCTTCTGGATGGTGAAATCGACCTCCACCCTACCCCACCCCACCCCTTCTGGGGCCCAGTCCCACCCCCTAACCCCCTCTGCCTCCCCACCCCCCCACCCCCCTGCCCTGCCCCAGCCCCCACCTGGCCACCATGCCCCTGACCCACCCGACCACCCCACCCCACCAGGGGACCACCGCACCCAGGACCCCACTGGGGGCCCCACCTGGGGCAGGATGGAATCTACTTGAGATTTTCTCCTTCTGCCCCTCCCCCCCTACTAGAGCTCTAAATAAACTCTTTTTTAAAAAATTAATAAAGTAAAAAATTTAATAAACCAAACAGTTCCAAGAGAAAATTAACAGCCAAACACAATCCAAAGGCCTATGTGTTCTCCAGTCCAAGTAAGTACCTACTGCACAGAAACAGAACCCACAAAAGCAATAAGAGAAAACAAAACAGGCCTTTCATGGAAATCTGTATTTCCTAAAGGCTCAGAACTGCCTTTCCTAATTTATAACATTTTTTCAGGAGAAAAGAGTTAGTATCCATACACAATAACACAAACTTGTTCTTGTTATATCTTGACCACATTTTTTTTTTATCACTCTGGGGTTCACTAACACAAAAAAGGAGCCCTCATGACTTTTTTCCTTTGATGCCAGGGGCCTCTCTCACCTGCTCAGTGGGTAGTTGCTTTTGGAGACAACATGAGAATGCACATTCTATTTTTATTGAAGATAAATAGAAAAATGAAATAGATTCCTTGCTAAATTGGACAAAAAATTCTACCATATGCCAGTATTTTTACTCCATTTCTCAGTAATCACAAAGAATCTTAACAAAGCAGGAAATGCAAAGCTGTTTATCTAACTTTCCTCATCCACACCAGCTACACCTAAGTACTGCACACAGAAGAAAATGGGACTTATTTTTAAGAGACCTAGAAAAATGAGTTTCACAGCTTTTCTGCAACGGTTCAAATCTCAACAAGAAATTTTAATTTACATTCAATCTAAATTACTACTGCTATGATTTAAGTGCCTTTAATTTCTCCCCCACTTAATCCAGCTTAACAGTCACCAGATTAATAAATACACTAAAGCAGTACTTACACGATGTCAGGCAGATTCAAATTTAACAAACCCATATGCATAACACTGTCTGTCACTAGGATAGATATTGTTCTAATTAGTCCTTAATTTTTTTTTTTTGAGATTTTATTCCTTTATTAGAGAGAGAGCAAGAGAGAGAAAGCACATGAGGGGGTCAAAGGGAGAAGGCTCCCTGCTGAGCAGGAAGCCTGACCAGGGATTCAATCCCAGGACTCTGGGATCATGACCTGAACGGAAGGAGATGCTCAACTAAGCTACCCAAGCACCCCCGCCCCTTAATTTCTTTTTTTAAGTAGGCTCCACACCCAACATGGGGCTTGAACTCATGACCCTGAGATCAAGAGTCACATGCTTTACTGACTGAGCCAGCCAGCAGACTCTGTTCTATTTAGTCCTTATAACACTATTATGCAGAATATTTGAATGGCTTTTAAATATCTCCTACAAGGTGCTTATAAGTTGCAGGGAACAGAGAGGACACCGGAGAAAAGTCAAACAATACTTAACCAAAATAAATCAAAATTTATTTCACGAAGGAGATATGATGTGCGTTTTCTGATGTTGACACCCTGAGAAGGACACAACATCAACTACTCCAATTCAGATGTTTACCATCAGACAAACCAAAAATGATGAACATTCTAAAAAAGGAGAGGACTGTATCCTTTAAAAGAAAATGCCAATATTACAAAATAAAAATTGCTTTAAGGCTGTGGAAATGTTCTGCATTAAAGGAGGCTGAAGAAATGTGACCACTAAATGGAAAGCCAACTCTTAGACTGGATCCTATACAGGAAAAGGAAAATGTCACAATGGACATTTGACAACTGGGACAACTGACAAAAATGAATTTATTTATTAAATAAAATTAAATAAAATTATTGTACTAAATATTGTGCTAAATTTACTGAAAGATTACTGTGGTTATGTCAGAGACCATCTTTATTCTTAGGAAATATACAATGAAGTATTTAGGGAATAGAGAGCAATGTTGTCTGAAACTTATACCAAGTGGCTGTTCTTCTTATTATTTTTACTTTTGCAACTTTTCTAGCAGTCTGAAATTATTTCTAGATTAAAAAATAAAAAATTACTGACATGTGGGGGCGCCTGGGTGGCTCAGTCATTAAGCATCTGCCTTCAGTTCGTTCATGATTGGGGGGCTGTCCTGGGATTGAGCCCTGCATGGGGCTCCCTGCTCAGCAGGAGGCCTGCTTCTCCCTCTCCCCCTCCCCCCTGCTTTCATTCCCTCTCTGGCTATCTCTCTCTTTGCCAAATAAACAAATAAAATCTTTTAAAAAAAAAATTACTGACATGAGAAAATGCATGTGAAAATTGAGCTCAAAACAAAGTGGTGGGGAGAGTGGCCAAACAGTATGAGGAGGAGTGCTTAAAAGGATACACATCAAAATATGAATAGTAAGAAGCTCCTAGTGGCAAAAATGAACAATTTGTATATCAGGAACAACCACATAGACTGAAATATGTTTAAATATATGACTTCAAATAGTACTGAAGGCAATACCAACTAATTAATTACTGTTAGAGAATGTGGAGACCAAATCACTATTTTGTGAATCGATAAATAAAAGGAAAGAACCAAGCATTTATCCTGACTTTCCTGTAAGAACCCACTGAGTAGCTAAATAGTAAATATGAGGAAGGGCACTTGGGCAGCTCAGTCAGTTGAGTGCCCGACTCTTGATTTAGGCTCAGGTCATGTTTTCAGAGTTGTGGGATCGAGCCCCAAGTCAGGCTTCATGCTCAGTGGGGAGTCTGCTTCTCTCTCTTTCTCTCCCCTTCTTCCTCTACCCCTCCCCCTGTCATACACTCTAAAATAAATAAATCTTTAGGGGCGCCTGGGTGGCTCAGTGGGTTGAAGCCTCTGCCTTCGGCTCAGGTCATGATCCCAGGGTCCTGGGATCAAGCCCCGCGTTGGGCTCTCTGCTCGGCGGGGAGACCGCTTCCTCCTCTTGTCAAATAAATAAAATCTTTAAAAATAATAATAATAATAATAAATAAATCTTTAAAAAATATTTGGGGAAGTTTCTCTTTACTGAAATATTCTAGCTAACAAATGAAGGAATTATTAAATTAGATTATCACCATTTTGCAACCCCTAATGAATTTACTAGACATGAAGCATCAAAAGGCACCAACATCACCAAAAATAAAAAAGAGACAGACAATCATTCTGAGTCTGAACAACCCAACATTACTCATGAAGTAGCCTTAACAGAAAGAAAGATCAAGTCTCTAATTCTAACTTCAACATTATAGGAAATATATAAATATTTTAAAGATTTTATTTATGTATTTGACAGAGACACATTGAGAGAGGGAACACAAGCAGGGGGAGTGGGAGAGGGAGAAGCAGCCTTCCCTCTGAGCAGGGAACCCGATGAGGGTCATGATCCCAGGACCGTGGGATCATGACCTGAGCCGAAGGCAGATGCTTAACGACTGACCCACCCAGACACCCCTAAAGATTTTTTTTTTAATCATGGGGTTGGGAGGGGGTAGTGAGCACAAGCAGGGAGAGTGGGAGAAGAAGAGGGAGAAGCAGGCTCCCAGCTAAGCAAGGAGCCCAATGCAGAGCTTGATCCCAGGACCCTGGGATCATGACCTGAGCCCAAGAGAGATGCTTAAAAAATAACTGAGCCACCCAGGCTTCTGTAAATGTATATAGTTTAAGACTCAAGATCATGTTAAACTCTCCCATAGGGATACAAGAGCAAAATCCAGACTAGGGAACAAGACAAATGATCCAGTTTCTTCAACAAAGAAGTTGAAAAGAACAAAAAAGAGAGTAGGAGAGATGGAGATGAAACCTAAAGATTAAGAGACACAAAAGAACTATCAATCAGGGACACCGGGGTGGCTCAATCAGGTAAGCCACTACCTTCAGCTCAGGTCATGATCCCAGAGTCCTGGGATCCCAGGGTCCTGGGATCATGCCCCTTATTGAACTCCTTGCTCAGGGGGGAACTTGCTTCTCTCTCTGCCTCTGCCTGCCTCTCTGCCTGCTTATGTGTGTGCACTCACGCACTCTCTCACTCTGACAAATAAATGAAATAAAATCTTTAAAAAAAAAAAAACTATCAACCAAAAGCAATGTGTAGACTTTATAGTGATCCTGATTCAAACACTCAAATTAATGTTTGTTCATAAAGCACTTATGAACAAACTTCAAATTCAAACAATGGATATTTGGTGGAATTAAGGATTATCTAAAATGTGATACTGGTTTTGTGGAGGTTTTTTAAATCCTTATCTTTTAGAGATACATACTGAAATATTTACAGATGAAGGGGTGGTGTATGGATTTGCTTCAAGTAGATAAAGGAAGGAGACTGGATGAAGTTATTAAAGAAATAAGAACTGATAAATGTTTAAGCTGAGTGACAGGAACCTGTAGGTTCATTACACTGTTCTACCTACTTTTACATATTTTATATTCTCCACAGTAAGTTTAAAAAGCAAACAAAATAACAGTAATATTGAGGGATGAGATTTTAAGTGATTTGGGGGTTTTGTCCTTTGTGTTATTTTACTTTACCACTTTCCCATATTTTCGAGTGGTCTTCATTAGGCCTATAATAATGTCTGTAAGCTCTGTGATGGCACAAACCACATTTACCTTGTTCACCAACTTCTATATTCTAAGTGTGCCCAGTGGTGCCTGACATATACAAAGCTGATAAGCACTTGAATGAATAACTTCTCTCTTTAGAAAAACGGTATTCCTTCTTAAAACTATGCAATGTCAGTAAGTACAGGGACTTGGCTATTGTCTTTATCCAACATTATAAACATTAACTCAACATTTTTTTCAATAAATTGTTGGCCAAAAATTTTAGTCTTAAATGTCAGAAATCATCTCAAGCATAATAGAGCTCTTCAGGTCATTAAAAAAATTAAAATAGATATAGGTATATATAAATATATATTTTATCAAGCCTGAAGGATTAACTTGTAAAAATTATGTACTAATGCCTAAGAAATGATTTGATAACCTGGCCAAATGCTGAGAATTAAGGGCCATTCAATTCTTTTTTTTTTTTTTAAAGATTTTATTTTATTTTATTTATTTGTCATAGAGAGAGAAGCGAGAGCAAGCACAGGCAGACAGAGTGGTAGGCAGAGGCAGAGGGAGAAGCAGGCTCCCTGCCAAGCAAGGAGCCCGATGCAGGACTCGATCCCAGGACGCTGGGATCATGACCTGAGCCGAAGGCAGCCGCTCAACCAACTGAGCCACCCAGGCGTCCCTTTTTTTTTTTTTTTTTAATATTTATTTGAGAGAAAGAGAAAGAGCCAGCCCACTTACACAAAAGCAGGAGAAGAGGCAGAGGGAGAGGGAAAGATTCTTAAGCAGACTCCCTGCTGAGCAGGGTCTGCTGTGGGAGCTTCATCTCACCAACCTGAGATCATGATCTGAGCCAAAATCAAGATCTGGCCACTCCAATGATTGCGCCACCCAAGAGCCCCTCAATTCTTTTCTAAATAATGAATATTAGAGGGGCACTTGGGTAGCTTAGTCAGTTAAACTTCTGGCTCAGTCATGATCTCAGGGTCCTGGAATTGAGTCCCGCTTGGGGCTCCCTATTCAGCAGAGAGTCTACTTGTCCCTCTCCCTCTGTCCTTGCCCCTCCCCCCTTGTGCTCTGTCTCTCTCAAATAAATAAAATCTTTTTAAAAAAAATGAATATTAGGAAAACAGTTACAGGAGAGTAAATTGATAGATTTTTGGAAAACCGTTTCATGTTATCAACACAGTTGAACATAACCATAACTTATGACCCAGAAATTTTAATATATCATATATACACACAACAGAAATATACACAGGTAGGACCAAAAATACAAACGCTAAGATGGGGGAAAAAATATCCAAAGATAAATAAACTGTGGTATATTCATATAATGAGATACTACAGAGCAACTAAAAATCAGTGAACTACAGCTATGCATCAAGTGGAAACATCTGACAAGCTTGTTAGGCAAAAGAAGCCAGTCCAAAAGAAATACTGTATAATTCCATTTATTAAAAGTTAATTTGTCAATTCTATCTTTTAATTTTTTAAGGATTTTATTTTTAAGTAATCTCCATAACCAATATGGGGCTTGAACTCACAACCTTAAGATCAAGAGGTGGCATGCTCTACCTAGTGAGCCAGCCACCCAGGTACCCCTCTATTTTGATTTTTTTTTAAGTTCAGAAACAAGCAAAACTTTATGCTCAGTTTTGCTATGAACCTAAAACTGCTTTTAAAAAATAACTGATCTTGGGTGCCTGGGTGGCTCAGTGGGTTAAGCCGCTGCCTTCGGCTCAGGTCATGATCTCAGGGTCCTGGGATCGAGTCCCACATCGGGCTCTCTGCTCAGCAGAGAGCCTGCTTCCTCCTCTCTCTCTCTGCTTGCCTCTCTGCCTACTTGTGATCTCTCTCTGTCAAATAAATAAATAAATAAAAATTAAAAATAACATCTCAGGGTTGTGAGTCTGAGCCCCACAGTGGATATAGAGTTTACTTAAAAACAAAATCTTTTTTAAAAAATTAAGTTTAGGGACACCTGGGTGGCTCATTCATTAGGTATCTACCTTCAGCTCAGGTCATGATCCCAGGGTCCTGAGACTGAGCCCCACATCGGACTCCCTGCTTGGCAGGGAGTCTGCTTCTCCCACTCCCTCTGACTCCTGCTCCCCCTTGTGTTCACTCTCTGTCAAACAAATAAAATCTTAAAAAAAAAAATTTCAGTTTATTAAAAAACAAAAACAGAAAACAAGCTAAACTATTCTGGTATTAAAGTCAGGTAAAAATAGCTTTGTGAAAGTGGGAGGAAATACTGACTGACAGGAATGCTAAGATGGGCTTCTGAGGTATTAGCAGTGTTCTACTTCTTGACCAAAGAAATGGTCACGTGAATATGTTCACTTTGTAATAATTCAGTGAGGCATACACTTTTTTTTAAAGATTTTTATCTATTTATTTGACAGAGAGAGAAAGAGACAGTAAGAGAGGGAGCACAAGCAAGGGGAGTGGGAGTGGGAGAATTGGGCTCCCCGCCAAAGAGGGCGCCAGATGTGGGGCTGGATCCCAGGACCCAGAATCATGACCTGCAAGCCAAAGGCAGATACTTAACAACTGAGCCACCCAGGCACCCCTCAGTGAGCCATACACTTAACACCTATGTACTTCTCTGTACATACACTATAAATCAATTTTTTAAAATGTTTGATATACAAATAGCAAATATTCCCTGACTTGGACTGTCTAAAACATTCCCCAAACTTGAATTTTGCTTTGAATGTTAGTAAAAATAGTGCAGTATCTCCCCACTCCAGTAAGAACTTAACTTATTCTGCTTATCCTAGTTCACACCTAATAGTCCTAATTCTGGATTGATCTAAGAAAGGAAGGGGCGCCTGGGTGGCTCAGTGGGTTAAGCCTCTGCCTTGGGCTTGGGTCTTGATCTCAGGGTCCTGGGATCAAGCCCCACGTGTAGTGTCGGGCTCTTTGTTCAGCAGGGAGCCTACCTCCCCCTCTCTTTCTGCCTGCCTCTCTGCCTACTTGTGATGTCTCTCTCTGTCAAACAAATGAATAAAATCTTTAAAAAAAAAAAAAAGGATATTTTTGTTTTGTTTTAACTTTTATTTGCATTTATTATGCTGATTTACTCCTGGACCATAAATTTTTATTTCTTCAGGGGTATCTTTTTTCTTCTGTGCAACCTCCTCTTCTGCTTTAGTAACAACCTGATCTTTTCAGTAAGAATCACCTCAGTGTGGCACGGAGAGTTCATGGTTGGGTTAACCCAAGCATGAACTCTATAAGTTTGTTATCTAATCTTAAGGACTTTGTTCACCTGGATATGCTCAATGACCAGAGAATCTACATCTAAACCTTTAAGTTCAGCATCACTCTCTGCATTTTTGAGCATGTGCAGTAAAAATTCAGCACTTTTTTTGGAACCACCAACCGCGTGTCCAGCCGCACTGTTTGGCCTGGGCGCACCTGCCAACTCAATTCTAGAAACAGAATGGCGTACAACGCTTCAGTAAAGTGACCCCTCAGGTATTTGGTGGCTTTTCAGATATGCATATCTTTGATGGCCTGGGAGGTTTCACCTGTGTACCTAAAGTGAATACAAAGATTTAAACCTCCTGATTTGCATGATTTTGTAGGATTTTCTGGGTCAAGGGAATAGCAAACCATTTTCAGAGATCATCTCAGGCTGCTTACAGGAAAAAGAAGAAAGCAGATGTTTTAAAACCCATTTAGATTCTTTGGGCTCTTATCTACTATACAGATATGTATCATAAACAGGCAGAGAGAAGGCACTCAACAAATACTAATGAGTCAAAGCCCAAACTTTAAACAAATTTACATATCAAAGTCTGAAATACATAGCACAGACAAAATAGGGTAAAAACTCAGCTTATTGACCTAAACAGCACAACTTTCAGAAATCCCACTTTTACAAACCAAGAAATTACAGAATATACTGCTTTTCAGGAAGAGATCAATTCATGCCAACAGCTATCCATGGCAGAGGAAATTGGTCCTTTCCCCTTTCACTCCTGCCTGGCTCAGACAAGGCACAACTTCCTAATGTCAAAGCTAATTGAAAAGAACACAGCAGCAACTCTGCTTTTAAGGACAGGAACTAACTACTCAAACCATGATAGGATAGAAACTGAGCAGCAAGGAGTTAGCAAAGGCAGATGACAATGTTAGGGAAAAATAAGGTGAAGAAAATACTTGATCATCTGTTCTTGTGCCTGAAAATTCTAAAATCATTACTCTTCTGGGGCACCTGGCTGGTTCAGTCCATAGAGTACAACTCTTGATCTCAGGGATGAGTTTGAGCCCCATGTTGGGTATAAAGATTACTTAAAAAACACATAAAATCTGGGACGCCTGGGTGGCTCAGTTGGTTGGATGACTGCCTTCGGCTCAGGGCGTGATCCTGGAGTCCCGGGATCGAGTCCCGCATCAGGCTCCCAGCTCCATGGGGAGTCTGCTTCGCTCTCTGACCTTCTCCTCACTCATGCTCTCTCTCACTGTCTCTCTCTCTCAAATAAATAAATAAAATCTTTAAAAAAAAAAAACATAAAATCTTAAAAAAAAGAAATAAAGAAAGGAAGGAAGGAAGGGAGGGAGGAAGAAAGAAAGGAAGGAAGGAAGGAAGGAAGAAAAATTAATTCATTACTATTCCGGCTTTCCACAGTGGCAGTAAACCAAAACTTATCTGAGGTCTCCCCAGCCTAGAATTGACCTACAATCAAGATGTGTCCTGAATGTCCATCAGAATTCACTTTCTTTAAGATTTTTTTTTTTTTTTTTTTTTTTTTTTGGAGAGAAAGAGCACACAAGAGAGCACATGCTAGTGAGCACTAGCAGGGGCTTGAGGGAGAGGGTGAAGCAGACTTCCCACTAAGCAGGGAGCCTGACCTGGGGCTTGATTCCCCCAGGACCCTGAGGTCATGACCTTAGCCGAAGGCAGAGGCTTAACCAACTGAGCCACCCAGGCACCCCTAGAATTCACTTTCTAGAGAGTTTCCCAGTAGTATTTTTTTTGTTAATTAGGTAACAAATAAATGATGATAAATACAAGGTTTTCTTTTTTTTTTAAGATTTTATTTATTTATTTGACAGACAGAGAGATCACAAGCAGGCAGAGAGAGAGGGGAAACAGGCTCCCTACTGAGCAGAAAGCCCAATGCGGGGCTCCATCCCAGGACCCTGAGATCATGACCTGAGCAGAAGGCAGAGGCTTAACCCACCCAGGTGCTCCAATATAAGTTTTTCTACGGGCAAGTCAATGTAAATGACTTGATATTATTCTCATCACTAGTGATATTGTTTAAAAGCACAAGTAATTAATGTTCAGTATGGAAAATAATTTTGCAAAAAAAGTTTGGAAATGTATTTTTTAAAGTTATTTAAATCCTAGTGCAATATTAGTTTCAAGTATATTATACAGAGATTCAGTATTTCTGTACATCACCCAGTACTCATCACAATAAATCCAACTCTTTAACCCGATCAGCTATATTACCCATCCCCCTCACCCACCTCCATTCTGGTAACCATTTGTTCTGTATAGTTGGGAGTCTATTTCTTGGTTTGCCACTTTTTCTTCCCCTTTCCTCATTTGTTTTGTTTCTTAAATTTTACATTTGAATGAAATCATATGGTATTTTTCTTTCTCTGACTTATTTTGCTTAGCATAATACTCTCTGGCTCCATCCATGCTGTTGTAAATGCCAAGTTTTCATTCTTTTTTATGGCTGAGTAATAGTCTACTGTGTGTGTGCATGCACACATACATATCACATATGTTTTAATATTTTATTTATTTATTCATGAGAGACAGAGAGAGAGAGAGAGAGAGGCAGAGGATGAAGCAGGCTCCCCACTGAGCAGGGAGCCCCATATGTGATCTGATCCCATGAGATCATGACTTGAGCCAAAGGCAGGCGTTTAACCATCGGAGCCACCCAGGCATCCTCACACCACATCTTTTTTACCCCCTTATCAACTGATGAACACTTGGGCTGTTTTCATAATCTGGTTATTATAGATAATGCTGCTATGAACCCTGGGTACATGTATCAATATGAAAAATAATTTTTAGGGGCGCCTGGGTGGCTCAGTGGGTTAAAGCCTCTGCCTTCCGGCTCGGGTCATGATCCCAGGGTCCTGGGATTGAGCCCCGCATCTGGCTCTCTGCTCAGCAGGGAGCCTGCTTCCCCTTCTTGCTCTGCCTGCCTCTCTGCCTACTTGTGATCTCTGTCCATTAAAATAAATAAATAGATGAATGGATAAAGAAGATGTGGTATATATACACAATGGAATACTATGCAGCCATCAAAAGAAACGAAATCTTGCCATTTGCAACAACATGGATGGAACTAGAGCGTATCATGCTTAGCGAAATAAGTCAAGCGGAGAAAGACAACTATCATATGATCTCCCTGATATGAGGAAGTGGTGATGCAACATGGGGGCTTAAGTGGGTAGGAGAAGAATCCATGAAACAAGATGGGATAGGGAGGGAGACAAACCATAAGTGACTCTTAATCTCACGAAACAAACTGTGGGTTGCTGGGGGGAGGGGGGTTGGGAGAAGGGGGGTAGGGTTATGGACATTGGGGAGGGTATGTGCTTTTGGGTAAATTGGAAGGGGAGGTGAACCATGAGAGACTATGGACTCTGAAAAACAATCTGAGGGGTTTGAAGTGGCGGGGGGTGGGGGTGGGAGGTTGGGGTACCAGGTGGTGGGTATTATAGAGGGCACGGCTTGCATGGAGCACTGGGTGTGGTGAAAAAATAATGAATACTGTTTTTCTGAAAATAAATAAATTGGAAAAAAATTGCACAATATAAATAAATAAATAAATAAAATCTTTAAAAATAATAGTAATAATAATAATAATTTTTTTGTAATAATAATAATAATTTTTAAATAATACAAAGATGATTTTTAAAAAAGAAGAGTACAGGGGCACCTGGGTGGCTCAGTGGGTTAAAGCCTCTGCCTTCAGCTCAGGATATGATCTCCATGATCTCAGGGTCCTGGGATCGAGCCCCACATCACACTCTCTGCTCAGCAGGGAGCCTGCTTCCCCCTCTCTCTCTGCGTGCCCCTCTGCCTACTTGTTGTGATCTGTCAAATAAATAAATAAAATCTTAAAAAAAAAAAAGAAGAGTCAATGGAAATCATAGGTCAAACTTAACAAAAGCTGAGGTCTTCTGTCTTCTTGATAGGCATAAAATATTTCCTACTGGTAAGGACCTGCCTCTATAGAGGATGCTTATCTGAAAGATGCTGAGGCATCTAATTTGCTAATAGGTCAGTTGAGTGTAATTATGCCAAGGAAAGAGCAATGAGCAAACCACACCCAGAGTCCAGGTGGAAAGCTGATTAGAGATATCCAAACAGAATAAAACTATCCACAAGGATGTTCATGGTAGCATTGTTATAACAGCAAAATGAAAAAAATTATTACTGTTCATCAATATAAAACTGGCTAAATTATGTATGCTTATTAATGTGTATGGAATTACACACGGAATTCTCTGCAACCACTGAAAAGAATGATTTAGGGGTGCCTAGGTGGCTTAGTCGGAAGCATCTGCCCTCAGCTCCAGTCAGGAAGTCGGAGTCCTGGGATTGAGCCCCACATGGGGCTCCCTGCTCAACAAGGAGTCTGCTTCTGCCACTCCCTCTCTTCCCCCTACCCAGACTTGTACCCCCTCTCTTGCAAATGAATAAATAAAATCTTAAAATATATATATTTATTTATACACACACACACACACACACACACACATATATATATATATATATAAAGACTCAATTCTCAAAATGCTTATAATTTATTGGGAAAAACTACTGACAAATACCAAGACACCAAAAGTTAAAGAAAATCCTTTACTCAAGTTGCTCATGTGGTATTAGACCTTTTGGAAGCAAAAAGACATCAGTAGTATGAAGAAAATTGTGCCAAATTTTTGAAGAAAGACTAAGTGAATTCTATGAAAAGGCGGTTTCTTAAAATTCATCAAGTCCAACCTCCCACTCTATGTCTTTTAGAACATTCTTACCACTCATTCAGTTTCTGCTTAAAATGTCCTTAAAAAAAAAAAAAAAAATCGTAAGTAGTCCAGTCCCTTTAAGAACAGCTCTAATTTAACGTTCTTCCTTACTTTAAACTAAAATCATTTCTTGGGGTGCCTGGGTTGCTCAGTCGAGAAGCATCTGCTTTTGGCTCAGGTCATGATCCCAGGGTCCTGGGATCCAACCCCACATCAAGCCTCCAAATGAAGCCAGGGATCCTAAACAGGAAGCCTGTTTCTCCCTCTCCCACTGCCCCTGCTCCTGTTCCCTCTCTCGCTCGCTCTCTGACAAGTAATAAATAAAAAATCTTTAAAAAACAAACAAACAAAAAAAAAAACCTCAAAGTTTAAAAAAACATTTTTAAAAATCGAGGCACCTGGGTGGCTCAGTCGTTAATCGTCTGCCTTTGGGTTGGGTCATGATCCTGGGGTCCTGGGATCCCCCCACACACCCATATGAGGCTCCCTGCTTGGCAGGAAACCTGCTTCTCCCTCTCCTACTCCCCCTGCTTGTGTTCCCTCTCTCCATCTCTCTCCCTCTCTGTCAAACAAACAAATAAATAAATAAATATCATTTCTTCTAATTTTTTTTAATTTAAATTCAATTAGCCAACATATAGTACATCATTAGTTTCAGATGTAGAGTTTCTTATAATTTTCAATCACTGGTCAACTTGCCCCAGATTTGCCTTCTGGAATGAAGTTTTATTTTTGTTTTTTAAGTAATCTCTACACCCAAATTGGGGCTCAAACTCACAACCCCCAGGTCGAGAGTCGCATGCTTCATGGACTGAGCCAGAGAGACACCCCTGCAATGAAGTTTTTTAAAACAATTTCCGGGGGCGCCTGGGTGGCTCAGTAGGTTAAAGCCTCTGCCTTCGGCTCAGGTCATGATCCAGGGTCCTAGGATCGAGCCCCACATCGGGCTGTCTATTCAGAAGGGAGCCTGCTTCCTCCTCTCTCTCTCTGCCTGCCTCTCTGCCTACTTGTGATCTCTGTCTGTTAAATAAATAAATAAAAATCTTTAAAATTAAAATAAAATAAAATAAAAACAATTTGTCTATTATGATACTTCCCCTCTTAAATCATCTCAAAACTAAACCTCTCAATTCCTCAAATGTTTTCTACACTCTTCATTATTCTAATGATTCTCCTCTGAAGAAATTCTACTTTCTCAATGTGCCTCTTAGAATCAAATACCCCAAGTGAACACAAAATTCCAGATCTGATCTGACCACTGTCATTATTTTCTTTGTCTGCGTCACCATAAACAGTAAAAGAAAAGTTGCCCAGCAGTATACAATTCATTGACAAATTAGTAGTACTGTTCAGCCCATAAGTAACTTATATTTAATCTGAGGGGTTTGAAGTGGCCGGGGGGTGGGAGGTTGGGGTACCAAGTGGTGGGTATTATAGAGGACACAGATTGCATGGAGCACTGGGTGTGGTGAAAAAATAATGAATACTGTTTTTCTGAAAATAAATTAATTAATAATAATTTTAAAAAAGACCCACAGACCATAGAAGACAATAAATAAATAAATAAAGGCATTTATAGTTTAAAAGTGTAAAGGAGAAAAAGATCACTGAGGTCAGGAACTCGGGAACTTTTCAACAAAAAAAAAAGTAGACTGTATGCTGGGAAAGGAAGAAAACATTTTTGATAAGCAGAAAATTCAAAAAGAATATTTCATGGGGTACAAATGCAGAACAGTGGTGCAGAGACAGGAATGAGCAGAGTTAGTGCTATAGCTAAATATCTGTATAAGGACAGGCAAAAATATAGGGCCAAAAAAGAAACCTTAACCCATAGGTAAAAAGACATGATTAAAGGGTTATACCAAGAAACTGACTTTTTTAAGATTTTATTTATTTTTGAGTGAGAGAGAGAGAAAGCATGTGACCATGAGTTGGGGAAGGGGCTGAGGGAGAAGTAGACTCCCCACTGAGCAGGAAGCCCAATGTAGGACTTGATCCCACAACCCTGGGACCATGACCTGAGCAGAAGGGAGATGTTAAACCGACTGAACCACTGGGGTGCCCCTCTTCTAGTGATTTCCAATGATACTGTGCCTTTGGTAATTTTGTACTTCTCAGGAGAGATGTAGAGTTTCTTATCATTTTCAACCACTGGTCAACTTGTCCCAATTCTGTCCTCTGGAATGAAGTTTTGTTTTCATTTTTTAAGACTCTCTACCCACAAGGAGGAGCACCCGAAACTGACTTCTTTAGATGTCTGGAGATAATTAAATACCAGTTTGCCAATTTCTACACCAGTTTCTACTACTGTTTGAACTTTGACTACAGGGGAAAAGTTTCTAATTCAATTCTACACCAAGATGAACTGATATTGAGTTCTGCAATATTACACAGGCTTCTTTCATAACATGAACATTCCTAACTGCCAAAATATAATGCAAGAATATCATTTTAGAAAGATTTATTTAAAAAAAAAAAAGAAAGAAAGATTTATTTTGATCCATTTCTGTAAGTTCTCCCAGAATGGATACTTTGGCATTTAATATGAATACTTCTGTATGAGGTACCTGCTTATTTCAGTAATTAATAATCTTCAGGATTTCCATTCAAAAGATAATGACCTGCTGATCTCTAATCCCCCAGGTTCAAAAGAAGAGAGATTCAACTAATATAATGTGAAAACAGAAAGAAGTTAGCTAAATAGAATTTCTAGACAATGATAGTTGCCCAATATTAGAACTGCAGCAGCTCCTTCTCTGAAGTTATTTAAATGTAATTAAATTGGAATTTCTGGTTTAATAGAATTGCTGCCTAAACAGTCTTTCATAAGGACTAGCACTATAATACAGTACAGCAGAAAAGATTTAAACTGTCCAAGGGACATTGCAAAACCCAACCTCCCAAATCCTGCTACTCAACAGCAGGGATCTAAAGGAATAAATAGATTCCCAGCTGCTTAGAGAAAATGTCTTACTAAAAGCAGAGCAAAATTCTCATTAATGAAAAATCAACCATGAAGAAAAAAAAAAATTGCCTCCTAATCCCTTGAAAATAGTCAAATCCATTTTGGGTTAATGGAGATTTAACAAAACAGTGGAAGCGAGCAGAGCAAAACAGTTCCCTTTGCCAGCAGCTGGGGGAAACACCCATCAAAGAAATCACAAATAACAATGCTTCTAATCCACAGAGCCAAAAGAAATATGAACTCTATCCAGTGAGGGTATCAGGAAAAGGCTCTTGCAGATAAATTCTTTCTCTCATCATCAAGCCACCTTATCCTACATCTTGTTGAACACTGATATGATAGGCTGTAACTTCAATTGTCCAAGATCAAATTCAATGGGTAATCCAAGCCCTGCTTTTTCTAATCAGATAATCTCTAAAATCACAGTACTCCCATGCTTTTATTCAAAGCCAGTACTGAGCTCCTGGTGTCAGGCACCAAGAATACAAAAACCTGTAAGAAACAATCTCTACCCTCACAGAGCTTAATCCATGCACCTTGCCTCATCTTAACCCCCAAAGCTCTTACCTTAAAATATCTTCTTAGATGGGTCAAGCGACCTCAGCGAAAAAGCAATAAAGGCCCTTTGATTACTGTGATAGAAGCTAATACATAAACAAACATATAGGTCAATAAGACTTATGCTCTGCTCCAAAAGGAGAGAAGACAACACAACTTTCCAAGTCGAATATTAGAATAACCTTATCCTACACTACAGAGAAGCAGGGAACCAGACAAGCAACAGAGGGTGCCAGCCAAGAAATACACTGGAAGAAGGGATGTGACAGCTGTACTACATCGCGTTTAAATAGCGATAAAAAGAACCTTCTACTAATCCGCCTGCAGTTTCACGGTGCAGGGAAAAGGAAGGGAGACTGCCCACTGTTGATACCAACTATTCGCGGTTTCCTAGCTATTCCACTCTCACTGGAAAAGAGCCCCAGTCACTGTTTAATAGGATCTGGGCCTGCCGGCCAACAACTCCGTCACATGGCCACGGAAATGGAGAGGTTAACAGTCCCCCACAGGAGAGTGAGGGAAAACAAGAAAGGGTGGAAAGAACTCTTTAAATGTTTATAAATGTGTTAACATAATTGCTCCCCGAGGCACGAACGGGAAGTGAAGTTTGGAAAAGGTGGTAACCCCACGCCCACTGGAAGCGTGTGGGGACCTCTCGACGACCCCCGCCCCCTTCCCCGCCAGTCCACACTCACCGCGTACACAGAGCAGTGACATGGCCGAGGCACCGGCGAGCTTCCGCCGTACCCCAGCCGCGCCGCCGCACCCGGCCGCTCCCTCTTTCCTCTCAGCAGGTGCCGCGGCTGCTCCCGCTATCGGCCCCACAGGTCTGACCGTTCCTCATGGTCCCGGTGGCAGGCAGTGTCCCGCCGCTCTCTCGGACCCGCGTCAGTTCTCACCGTCTGACTGGGCTCCCAATAGCTGTGAGTACGGTTGGGGAGGCAGGAGACTGGGCGCGGCACCACGACGCCATCGCTGGGAGGCAGGAGCTACCGGGACTACCCCCCTCCTTGCGCTCCACCGGGATCCCGGCGAGCGTCTGGAAGGAGCCTACCCGTGGCGCTCCGCCTCCCAGCCAATCAACTCACGCCCAGTCCACCGACCCCACCTCCCATAAGCACGTAAGAGGCGGGGTTTCCTTCCTCTTTCCTAAGTTCAAGAATGAAGGCAGCTCCGCCCACTAATAAGTGTGGACAGAGTGGGCGGGGCTTCTCCTCACTAGGAGGAGGTAACTGAAACCCTCTGCTCCTCCTACCCAAGAAGATTTTTTTCATTGAAGAATTTTCCGTTCGACTTCTTACTCTATTGATTACAGCTGACGGAACCCCTATGGGTACTAATTTAGCAAGATCCTACCACAAGACAAACATGTTTTTTGTTTTTTAATATTTTATTTATTTATTTATTTATTTGACAGACAGAGATCACAACTAGGCAGAGAGGCAGGCAGAGAGAGAGAGGAAAGGAAGCAGGCTCTCTGCTGAGCAGAGAGCCCGATGCGGGGCTCGATCCCAGGACCCTGGGATCACATGACCTGAGCCGAAGGCAGAGGCCTCAACCCACTGAGCCACCCAGGTGCCCCGACAAACATGTTTTAATTAGCAACTACAAAAAAAAAATAAAAGGTAAAATAACTGAGTGAGCATAAAGTAAAATGTTTGGAGACCAGTTCTTTTTTTTCTTGCACGCCATTGTATCTCCAACGGCTGTAATAGTACCTGGTATATAGAAATGAGGCCGTAAATATTTACTGAATGAAGGATAGAGGGACGGTAAGTATTTTAAGCTAGGACTTCTCTGGTAGGATGACAAATTGAACATGTGAGGAAGTGAAAAAGACCAGAAAGAAAACAGGAAGACACATAGTATAACGTACAGATCCAACACCCCTTCCACACCACAGTTCTAATCTAACTGGTTTGGGGTATAGCTCAGGAATCCTATGTTTTAAAAACTCCCCAGGTGATTCTAATGTGATGCCAGGGCTGAGCACCCTTAGAGGAGATGCTTTCTAAGACCTCATTAGGCCAACTAAGATTTCAGCATTTGCAACTCTTGGCCCCATGGAATTCTGCCTGCAGTCCCAGGGAGGATCTGTCAATCTAACAGGGTCTTTGCCCTCCTGAAGCAAACCTAGCTATCATATGATTTCTCTCAGTGAAATAGTTGCTATGAGAGAGTGACACTCCAAATGCAATAGCAAGCAGTAGCAAATGCAATGAAGAATACTTGATCCTTCCAGTGTTCATCCAAATTTGGAGTAATACCCCGAGGAAGATTTTCACCACGGCAAATGAGCCAGCCTTGTTAACAGAGATGCTGACCCTCAAAATAATGGGCATTCTCCGGAATGCTGGAGGTTGGGCTACCTAGCTATCTAGCCCAGCTGTCCTTTATAAAATTGAGGAGAGCATGAACCTTGAAGCCAATCAGATCCACCTGGTATATTATCTATTTTTGTGCAACAAATTACTCCAAAACTTAGTGGCTTGAAACAACATTATCTCACAGTTTCTGTGGGTCAGGAATCTGAGTATGGCTTGATTGGATCCTCTGACTCAGGTTTTTTACAGACTGTTATCAAAGTGCCAGCTTGACTAAAAAAGCATCCACTTCTAAGCTCACTCATGTAATTGTGGGCAGGACTCAATTCCCCCTAGGCTGTTGGCCTGTCTCACTCAGTTCCTTGTCATTGGGCCTTTCCCACATGGCTGCTTGCTTAAAGCATACAAGTGGAGAAGGCAATAAAGTCTTAGCAAAATGGAAGTCACATTTTTAGCTTAATCACGGAAGTGACATCCCCTCATTTTTGCTGTATTCTATGCATCAGAAGCAAGTCACATTCAAGGGAAGGGGATTACACAAGTACATGAATACCACCAGAAACTGCCTCACTGGGACAGCCATCATTGGGGGACCATCCTAAAAATATGCCTACCACACCTGAATTTGAGTTCTAGCTCTAATATTTTGACCTTGGGCAAGCTACATGGCCTCAATTTCCCAAAGAATAATAATAGTAACTGCTTTATAAGATGGTTTTAAAGTTTAAATGAGGAAATGCATTTAAATTACCTAGTAAATACAAAAATGCCCAATACATGTTTGTTGTTACTTAGATTGTGGACATGAAGGTAGGAATGTGGCTGGGAAGTAAAGGGAAGGTAAGCAGAGCAAGAGCCACTGTCTAAAGTCTGTGATGTAAGCTCTGAGGAATCCCAGTTTCCCAGTTAAAAGTTCAGAAAAGGGGTACCTGGGTTATTCATTCAGTTAAGTGTCTGCCTTCAGCTCAGTTCATGATTTCAGTGTCCTGGAATCAAGCCCTACACCAGGATCCCCGCTCAGCAGGGAGTCTGCTTCTCTCTCTCTCTCCCTCTCCCTCTGCCTCTCCCCCTGCTCCTGCTTTCTCTCTCTCTCTCTCTCTCTCTCTCTCTCTCAAATTAATAAAATCTTTTTTTTTAATGTTCAGAGGAAAAACGCAATGACGTCTTTGGCCCTCTAGGCCCTTGACAGGCACCAGTTATACTCATCAACAAGGTAAATGTACCTTCAGAAGCAACTCAGACAGGGATAGAAAACCAGTCCTCCATGCCGCACAGTTTTCATTAGTTTTTCCAGTACAGCACTTGAAAGTTCTTCAGCATTTGAATGGAATTCATACTTCAGGTTTAGTTGGCAGGTAGCTGAGAGCTAGGACTCTGAAATCCAGGAAATGAGAAGGAAAGGGGGCGGGATCAAGGAAAGTAAGTAGTGAAGAGAACCAAAGAATCTCAAGAGGTTCAGACCGAAATACCTAAGTTTGGCTCTGTTGCTGCCTTTTTTGGGAGCCCTCAGGCAAGAAAGAAGTGGTCCAGCTTAGAACCCTGATGCAGGGGAACCATCTACCAACTTTATGACTATCTTTAAGTCATGCTCCAAGGCCATTAAAAGTTCACTCTTCCTCCAAGTTCCCTATCTCTTAGAAAATATCTCCCAATGCCTAATGAGAAATTTAATATAAATAACTAATACATATTTATTAAGTGTCTTTTAGATCAGTCTTAATGAGAGGATGCAAAAGCAAACCAAGCACAGTTACTATCCATAAAAGGTTTACAAGGTGTTGGGAAAGATCTGTGAAAGAGCAAAGAACTTAACTGGGGCAGTGAATATGGAACTGAGGGGTGTAAGAAAGAACAATCCCTTTAACATATGTCAGTGTTAAGGAACTAATGTGATAGAACTTGGCACACAAGATTGTGAATACAGAGAAGAATAAGAATATCATTTCTTTAGTAGCGAACCATTGGAGGGAGAGAGAGTTTTAAAGTTGGGTAGACTGAAAGAATGATGCTACAGTTTATTGATAGAGAGGAAACCAAGGTTTGGGGAGAAACGTTTCCTTTTGGACATATACATTAGGCTTGAGATTGTCATATGTGCCTACTAGATAGATAATGTGGACTTGAACCCTGAGAAAGCAGTCCAAGCTAGAGATAGATCTTCCAATCAATAAAGATATAACTATTTTAATCCCCACTTTTAAAATAAAGAAAATGAAGCAAAACTAGAATCCAAACCCAACTGTATCTTTCACCAGAGCTCAGTTAGCCACACTGCTATATTGCCTCTTAAGAACTGGAGAAATTCAGCAAAAGCTATGGAGGAATCAAGATAGGCTTCATAAGAGAGAAGTAGCATGTGGAGGAGGTAGATCTCAATGTATGGACAGCACTGAACATGCACATATGGAAGAAAGGGTATTTCATATACATAGATAAGTTGTATGATCAAATCAAGAAATGGAATCACTGAACCTGTACAGGTATTTAAGAGTAAGTTGCAAAGAGTTTGAGAGCCCTATGGTTGCTAGGAGACTCAGAAAGGAACAAAGGTCTTTTATGGAGAACACCTACTTTTAAGGAGTAGGAAAATGAGATGGAAAAGAAATGGTCAGAGAGGGAAAACAAGAAAATAACCAAACTACCTGTATATTGTTCCATTATTGATCTTATCTTCTTGAAAAATAATTGCATATCTATCCTTTCTTTAGACACAGAGCTCCTCAACAACAAAGGACCTGTTTTCTATATCTTTATCCCTAACACATAACACAACATCTGGTAATGATGCCCAAAAAAGACATGTTGACTAATTGAATACATGAATGAATTAATGAATGAGAATGTTTTTAGACTTGGTTATTGTCAAAAATAAAACTGGACATTAGTCAAAGGGATTAGGACAGGGACACCTGGGTGGCTCAGTCGATTAAGCATCTGCCTTCAGCTCAGGTCATGATCTTAGCATCCTGGGATCAAGTCCCACATCAGGCTCCTTGCTCAGCAGGGACCCTGCTTCTCTCTCTGTTTGCCACTCCCCCTGCTTGCGTTCTCTCTCTCTCTGACAGAAAATAAATAAAATATTTTTAAAACCATGTTTTTTCTTTTAAATGTTCATTTATTTATTTGTTTGACAGAGAGAGAGAGACAGCAAGAGAGGAAACACAAGCAGAGGAAGTGGGAGAGGGAGAAGCAGGCTCCGCACTGAGCCGGGAGCCTGATGCAGGGCTCAATCCCAAGACCCTGGGATCATGACCTGAGCCAAGGCAGAGACTTTAACCCACTGAGCCACCTGGGAGCCCCTTAAAGATTTTATTTTTAAGTAAACCCTACACCCAACATGGGGCTCAAACTCATGACCCCAAGATCAAGAGTCATGTGCTCCACTGACCGAGCCAGCCAGGTGCCCTTAGCCCAGCATATTTGGAACTCGGTAAATACTGCCAAATGAATAAAATTCCACTGTGGGAATATATTCCATGAAAATAATTCAAATAAATGGGGGGAAAGCTATGCAAAAAGATATTTGTACAGGGTTATCTAAGTAGTGAAATCTGAAAATCAGAATGCCAAATAATTCAATGAATTCCTATAAATCAGTTTAGTCATTCCTATCAAATATTTACTTAATATCTATTTATTAGTAACAATGTAATCCTATACAAATGGATAAATATCAGAGAAAGAGACCTTACAAGAGATGTAAGTAAGTGTTGGTGCATTCAAGAAAAATTTATTGAGGGCGCCTGGGTGGCTCAGTGGGTTAAGCCACTGCCTTCGGCTCAGGTCATGATCTCAGGGTCCTGGGATCGAGTCCCGCATCGGGCTCTCTGCTCAGCAGGGAGCCTGCTTCCTCCACTCTCTCTCTCTGACTGCCTCTCTGCCTACTTGTGATCTCTCTCTGTCAAATGAATAAATAAAAAATCTTTAAAAAAAAAAAGAAAGAAAAATTTATTGAGGGGCACTTGGGTGGCTCAGTGGGTTAAGCCTCTGCCTTCTGCTCAGGTCATGATCCCAGGGTCCTGGGATTGAGCCCCACATTGGGCTCTTTGCTCAGTGGGGAGTCGGCTTCCCTCTCTCTCTGCCTGTTCTGCCTACTTGTGATCTCTCTCTGTCAAATAAATAAATAAAATCTTTGAAAAATTTATTGAGCATCTACCATGCTACAGACACAAAGAGGAGTAAGACATTTCTTCAAAGAATGCACAGTCTGGGGATAGACCATGAAAAGTGCTACGATCATAGTTAGAAGGAAGAAGTGGGTTGTTTGCATACATACCTGGAGGTTTCAGAATTATTTGAATATTTAATAAGTGGGGAGGGTATAGTTAACTTAGCAAATATATAAACTTCATGAAGGAAAGGACGTGTGTTTCTCGCTATTGGAAAAAATTATCCAAGACTTGCAAACAAGCAAAAGAAATTGCTGGGTGTTCTTGCAGTTTTAGTACCAGGCACTGTCTAGAGCAGAGAACAGCAAACTTCTTCTGTAAAGGACCATTTAGTAGATACTTAGGTTTTAGGCCAAAAAAAGCAAAATTGAGGCTGTTGTATAGGTACTTGTATAACAAGAGAAAAAACAAATTTCCACAACTTTTTAAATAGTAACATTCAAAATAAACCAATAATAATTGAATACAAGTTTTTGGTACAATAGGTCTATTAATGAGAAGGTTGAAATTCTTTTGGAGAGTATGCATTTTGCTTAGTTGGGGTTCAAGTATTATTAGAATCAACTGCAAATGTTCAAGCACTAATGTTGATCTGTAATGAGATCTTATGAATCTCATCTGTCTTTTCTCACAGGTAACTACTGTTAAATACTGCTATCAGTCCATGAACATGTGATTCAACTGAGCATATTCATTGCTTGGAAAGCATTTATAGAATTCTACTAGATTCTCCTCTTGACATTTGCTTAATTTTCGAAATGAAGTTTTTATTTATTTTTAAAGTAGTTGCAGAAAAAAAAAAAAATAAAGTAGTTGCAGGTTGCCAGGTGACTCAGCCGGTTAAGGTCTGTCTTCAGCACAGGTGATGGCCCAGGATCCTGGAACTGAGTCCCTGCTCAGCAGAGAGACTGCTTCTCTCCTTCTTCCTCTGTCTGCTGCTCCCCCTGCTTGTGTGCACGCTCTCTCTACCTCTCTCTGTCAAATAAATACATAAAATATTTTTAAAAATATATTTTAAGAAATAAAAAATAATAATCTCTACCCCCAACGTGGGGCTCAAACTCACAACTCTGAGATCAAGAGTCACATGCTCCACCAGCCAGGCACCCCTGCCTAATTTTTGCTCAAAATACCATAATAAAACATTACCAATACTAAGCCATCAAATTGCTGTGGGGGGAGGGGACAAGGCAAGATATTCAGCTTCTATTTCTCACAAAACAAAAAACAAACAAAAGCCACAGAACTGTTGATGGTTGTGTTTGAGAGTGAATGAAGTCAACTACTGACACTAGTAGTTTAATAACCCATGATAAATTTACATATTTTCTACAAAGTACTTTCTGCAGTGAATAATCATACACTTTTTCTTAAGATTTATTTATTTGAGAGAGAGAGTGTGTATGCACAAGCACACACGCACCCACACAAGTGTGGGGAGAGGGGCAGAGGGATAGACTCTTCAAGAAGACTCCCCACTGAGCACAGAGCCCAGCATGGCTGGATTTCACAACCCATGAGATCAAGGCCTGAGCCAAAACCAAGAATCGAATGCTCAATCAACTGAGCCACCCAGGCACCCCATGAATAACTGTAAACTTTAGATACATGACATTTTCACAAGACTTGTAAATTTGTTGAACTAAGCCTTTTTTCTGCTGCACATATATTTTTGCCACCATCAGCTGTGACACAGTTTAGCAGATTCCACTTCAGGTTGTGCTGAATTAGTGCTTTCTCAACTTCTTTGAAAACATTTTTACCTGTAATTATTTCATGCAAACTATTCATCAAGGCTAATTCTTCAGTCACTTCAAATTCATCATTGACTTGTCAAAAAAACAACAACTTAACAGTATTGGCAACTGCAGACTCATCAGGAGCCAAGGAAAACTACTTAAAATAATTTGCTTTTGGTTTTTTGTTTTGTTCATCTCTGTAGCCACCGTGGGGCTTGACCCCACAACTCTGAGATCAAGAGTCATGTACTGAGGCTCCTGGATTGGCTCAGGCAGTTGTGTCTGCCCTGGGCTCAGGTCATGATCCCAGGGCCTTGGGATCAAGTCCCATGCCACTGGGTTCTCTGCTCAGCTGGGGGTCTGCTTGTCCCTTTCCCCCTGTCCTTCCCCCCTGCTCTCATGCTCGCTCTCTCTCTCTCTCTCTCAAATAAATAAATAAAATCTTAAAAAAATAAAAAAGCCATGGGCTCTTCCAACTGAGCCAGCCAGGTGCCCCTAAAAATAAAATCTTTAAGGAAAAAAAGACATTCTTAAATTTTAAATTCTTAAATCTACCAAAAGCAGGCTACAATGCATGATCACATAAAATGAACTTTACTTCTTAGCGTCACAAATGTTAGAACATAGAAAGTCCAAAGATGGCTCTTACAAGAAATGTACAAAAGAAATTTGCCTAAAAAATAGCAAAAAGTTTTTAAATTGATTTCTCCCCCAAATTCCAAATAAGTGTGGTCTAGGTAACCATCAGAGTAAAGGCTTTTTTTAAAAAAAATATTTTTATTTATTTATTTATTTGACAGGTAGAGATCACAGGTAGGCAGAGAGGCAGGAGGGAAACAGGCTCCCTGCTGAACAGAGAGCCTGATGTGGGGCTCGATCCCAGGACCCTGAGATCAGGACCTGAGCCGAAGGCGAGGCTTAAACCCACTGCGCCACCCAGGCACCCCACAGAGTAAAGGCTTTATATAGTCTTTCTGTTGATAATAATACGTTTTTGCAGGGGTGCCTGGGTGAATCAGTCGTTTAAGCATTGGACTCTTGATTTTGTCTCAGGTCATGATCTCAGGGTCATGAGATGGAGCCCTGTGTCAGGTTCTGTGCTGGGTGTGGAGCCTGCTGAAGACTCTCCCTCTTCCTCTGCTCCTCTGTCCTCCACCCCATCCCATACTCTCTCTTTCCAAAAAAAAAAGTTCATGCAGATCTGTATATCCAAGTGTGTGTGCAAGACACACTCATATGCATCACAAATACAAGCACATACACTCAGAGGGACAGAAACACAGCTGAGTTTTTATTGTTCCAGGCACTTCGTATCCACCTTAAGTCTGCCACCTTCCCATTACATTTAATGAATTTCTTCTTTGGAGACAAGACATTTTCTTCAAAGTAGCCTAGTTGACAACATTTCCTGCTGGGAAATATTGGGCCACCGTGAAGGAAGACCCCTCACTTGCAGGTGCCTTCCCCACTCCCATTTTTTTTTAAAGATTTTATTTATTTATTTGACAGAGAGATCACAAGTAGGCAGAGAAGCAGGCAGAGAGAGAAGGGGAAGCAGGCTCCCTGCTGAGCAGAGAGCCCGAAGCGGGGTTTGATCCCAGAACCCTGGGATCATGACCTGAGCCGAAGGCAGAGGCTTTAATCCACTGAGTCACCCAGGCGCCCCAACCCATCCCATCTTTATTGTATTCTTCCAAACCAAGGCTGTGGGTATCCTGTCCTGGAGGTGAAGTCAGGCTGCTGGAAGCTGTAGTTCTTAATTTCTTTGTACCATCTATCAGTCATCTCCTTTCCTGTCTGATCATAGGAGGCCCATTCCAGGTTCTCTCCAAACTGGCTGTGACTGGACTCTGGATTTGGGCATCCTTGGGCTGGCCAGGACTTCTGAATAATGCTGAGCCTCCTGGTTTGTCTTCTTGCAGAGCTTCAGTGTGTGGGGGGTTGGAGGGGGAACACAATGCTGCTGTTGGCACTTGTTGGGGGTCTTCAGGACCTCATTATTAAACTGTTGGGGAGCTTACTTGTCCATGGCCCACTGGGTACTCGCCCCAGCTCCCACTGCTGCTATGCTGTGCTCTCTTGCCTGGTCCTGGGCTTCTAGAGATCAATTCCTATCTTTATAAACCTGTGCGCAGATGGGCAAATCCAGGTAACTAAAGGAAGTCAACCTTACTGGCAAAAAGAGAATATTTACTGTTTTCAAGAGCCAAAACACACGAAGGGCCAGGAAAAGGAGTAGAGATTTGGGAGTTAGTTAAGTTTGGGGGTTAGTCAGGGATGTGGTAGCGAGAAGGAACTCAGAACTCACATAGCCTGCCCAGTGGTCAAGGCACCATGAAAAACTCTATGGCACAGAACAAGGCCTGCCCACAGCCCCAGCACATATACACACAAGATCTAGGGCCCCCTTGCTCTTTAATCTCTGTTACTGAGGCTCATTTTCCTCCTCAAATTAGTTAATATAGACATGAAATAGAGCCCCAAGTCTCTGTGTACAGCCCATTTTTTCCTTCATAAACTCTAACCTTGCTTACATTTGTAAGCAATAGATTCTAAATCTGTGTCTTTAGCTCGGACAGTTCTCATCAGCTTCACACCCATATGTCCAACAACCTGCAAGATTTCTCTACCTGAAAACTATTCTGGTACCTCAAACTCAACATGTAAAAAGTTAAAACCATTGAAATATGTTAAAATATACATTCAACTTGTTGACTCACGAATTCCTCTTGAGAAAATAAAATTTCCCTCAATGTTTTGTTCTAAAAGATCAGTGTGCTTAGAGTCATCAAATTATTGTATTTCCTTTGGACTTAAAGTGAAAAGATTCCCATGAAGTCCTACAATCTCCTTATTAAATAAAGGAAAGTTAACATTTCTTTGTAAAAGCAAAAAACTAGAAACAATCTGGGCACCTGGGTGGCTCAGTGGGTTGAGCTGCTGCCTTCGGCTCAGGTCATGATCTCGGGGTCCTGGAATCTAGTCCCGCGTCGGGCTCTGTGCTTGGCGGGGAGCCTGCTTCCTCCTCTCTCTCTCTCTCTGCCTGCCTCTATGCCTACTTGTGATCTCTCTCTGTCAAATAAATAAATAAAATCTTAAAAAAAAAACTAGAAACAATCTAAATGTTTTGTCCGTAGATTCAACACAATCCTAATGAAAATCCTAGTAGGTAGGTTTGTGTGTGTGAGTGTATGATAAGTGATAATCTGGAGGGGAGGGGAGTGGGAGGGTTGGGGTGTCTGGGTGATTGGGTGATGGACATTAGGGAGGGTATGTGCTATGGTGAGGGCTGTGAATTGTGTAAGACTGATGATTCACAGACCTGTACCCCTGAAACAAATAATACATTATATGTTAATTTTTAAAAAGTAATAAGGTGATCTTAAAATTTATATAGAGGGACACCTGCCTGGCTCCATCTGTAAAGCTTTTTTTTTAAATTTTATTTATTTATTTGACGGACAGAGATCACAAGTAGGTAGAGAGGCAGGCATAGAGAGAGAGAGGAGGAAGCAGGCTCCCCGCTGCGCAGAGAGCCCGATGCGGGACTCGATCCCAGGACCCTGAGATCATGACCCGAGCCGAAGGCAGAGGCTTAACCCACTGAGCCACCCAGGCACCCTCCATCTGTAAAGCTTTTAACTCTTGATCTCAGGGTCATGAGTTTGGCCCCACACTAGGTGTAGAGTTTAGCTAAAAAAAAATTGATATGGAAATGGAATGGCCAAGAATAGTTAATATAATCTTATAATCTTGAAGTTAGAGGACATGGGGTACCAGATATCAAAATTTATTATAAAATTATAGCTATGAAGAACTCTTATGATGAATACTTATTTTATGAAAAAGGAGATACTGTAGAGCAATAGGGGTAAAGATAGTTTTGGTTTTTTTTTTACAGAAATCATCCACAACTTGGAAATCCTGCAAAGAAAAGGCAGTAGGGCTAGCCAAAGGTAAACCATCAAGGCAATATACTTATGCTTAACTCATTCTCTACTTATCATTGATTAAAGGCTAAAACTCTGTGAAGTCATGTGTTAACTTACAGATTTTGTCCGGTAATGATGTAAAGGATTTCTGAGTAATAGAAAAGTCTATGGGACACCTGGTTGGCTCAGTCAGAAGAGCATGTGACTCTTGATCTCAGGGTCGGTCATAAGTTTGAGCCTTATGTTGCATGTAAAGATTACTGAAATAAAGAAATTTAAAAAGGGGGGTGGGCACCTGGTCAGTCAAGTGTCTGAGTCTTGATTTTGGCTCAGATCATGATCTCAGGGTCATGAAATTAAGCCCGACATTGGACTCCCTGCTTTGTAGGGAGTCTGCTTCTTTCCCTCTCCCTCTCCCCCTCCCTACACTTGTGTTTGCATGCACTCTCTCTCTCTTTCTGTGTAAAATAAATAAATAAATATTTTTAAAAAGAAGAAAAGAAAAGGTTATGGTGTTATTATCCTGTAGACATTAACCAGTTTTAACTAACTTTTATCTAACATTCTTTTTTCAAATGCCTATAAGTAACTGTGATGGTTAATTTTACATGTCTGTTTGACTGGGCCACAAAGTACCCAAATATTTGGTTAAACATTATTCTGGGTGGATGTTTCTGGATGAGATTAACATTTGAATAGACTGAGTAAAGCAGATTGCTCTTCCTAATGTAGGTGGTGGGCCTTGTCCAATCAGCTGAAGCCCTCACTAGAACAAAAAGGCTGATTAGAAGAATATTTCTCTGAGTACCTGGCTGGCTTACTCTGTAGAGCATGTGACTCGATCTCAGGGTTGTGAGTCTGAGTTTCATGTTGGGTATAGAGATTACTTAAAAATAAAATCTTTAAAAGAGAAAGAGAGAGAAAATTTCTCTCTGACTGGCCAGTTCTTTAAAGTGGGACATTGGTCCTTTATCCTACCTTTAGATCAAACCGAAACATCAGCTCTTCCTGCTGGCTTTCAGATTGGAACCACACTGCCGGTTTTTTATCAGGCTTTTGGACTGGGCCTGGAACTATACTGTCACTTCTTCTGGGTCTCCAGTTTGCCAGCTAAAGATCTTGAGACTTGTTAGCCTCCATAATCCTATAAGCCAATTCCTTGTAATAAAATTTCTCTATCTCTACCCCTATTTATGTGTGTGTCTGTGTCTGTATATGCATATGTATGCACCTATATATAATAAACACATGTATATATGCATACATATATAAGTGCATATATATGCATATATATATATATACACACACACACATCCATATCACCCCCACCACAACTCTAATACAATACCCAATTTCCTTGAATGCTCATCAAACATGCTTTACCATCCTCCTTATTCCCTCAATAATGAGTTAAATGAATCTCTCTTATGTTTTCATTCTGTATTTTTATAAGAATCTTGCTTTTAACTCTTTGGAAATTGTACTTTACAATGTTTTCAACAAAAAGTGGTGGATCAGGGGGGCTCAACTGATGAAGCATCTGCATTTGGGTGGGGTTGTGATCCAGGGGCCCTGGGATCCAGTACTGCATAGGGCTCCCTGCTCAGTGGGGAGCCTGCTTCTCCCTCTCCCTGCCCCTCCCCCTGCTTGTGCTGTCTCTCTCTCTCTCTCTGACAAATAAATAAATAAATATCTTTTTTAAAAAAAAGTGCTGGATCAATTCCATGACCATATGGGTAAAAAAATGAACCTTGACTCCTACCTCACAAGATATACAAAATTTATTGCAGATGACTTATAAAAGGTAAAATAATAAAGCTTCTAGACAATGACGTAAGAGAATATATTCATTTCCTTGGAATAGGCAAAGACTTCCTTTTTAAAAAAAATATTTAATTTATTTATTTGACAGAGAGAGAGAGAGATCACAAGTAGGCAGAGAGGCGGGGGAAACAGGCTCCCTGATGCGGGGCTCTATCCCAGGACCCTGAGATCATGACCTGAGCAGAAGGCAGAGGCTTAACTTTCTGAGCCACCCAGGTGACCTTCCTTTTTTTTTTTTTTTTAAGGTGGTTTTATTATACCACAGGTACAGGATCTGTGGACTAGAAGTACTGCCAGGCAAAAACTTCTTAAACAGGTATAAAATGTGGACGCCTGGGTGGCTCAGTTGCTTAAGCGGCTGCCTTTGGCTCAGGTCATGATCTCAGCACCCTGGGATCAAGTCCCACATCAGGCTCCTTGCTCGGCCGGGAGCCTGCTTCTCCCTCTGCCTCTGCCTGCCACTCTGTCTGCCTGTGCTTACTCTCTCCCTCTCTCTCTCTGACAAATTAAAAAAAAAAAACAGGTATAAAATGCATTATCCACAAACTATGAAATATATTGAACTATATTAAAGCAAGAACTTCTGTTCATTGAAAAACACCACTTAGAAAATAAAAAAGCAAGCTACAGTGGGAAAAGGTATTTGCAATAGATTTCTCTAACAAAAGTATCAGATCCAGAATATACAAAGAGTTCCTACAAATAGAAAAAAGACAGGGGAGTCTGGGTGGCTCAGTGGGTTAAGCCGCTGCCTTCGGCTCAGGTCATGATCTCAGGGTCCTGGGATCGAGTCCCGCATCGGGCTCTCTGCTCAGTGGGGAGCCTGCTTCCTCCTCTCTCTCTCTGCCTGCCTCTCTGCCTACTTGTGATCTCTGTCTGTCTTTAAAAAAAAAAAAAAAAGAAAGAAAGAAAGAAAAAAAAAAAGAAAAAAGACAGACAACCAAATAGAAAACTAGGCCGACTTGGCCAGGCAAGTCATGAAAGGTAACCAATAGACCAATAAAAAAAGGTGCCCAAATTTACTAGATATCAGGGAAATGCAGATTAAGGCCACAGTGAGATACCAGTGCATATACACTAGAATAGCTGAAATTAAAAAGACTGACAACATCAAGAGTTGGCACAAAAGTGGAGAAACTAGACTTCTCATGTGTTGTGGGCATGTGAACTCTTATAATCTCTTTGAAAAAAATATTGGCAATATCTACTGAAGCTAAACATATACATGCCCTATTACTCAGCAGTTCTACTTCTAAATATATATCCAATAGAAATACATATACATCAGTCAATAAATTTATTTTTTTTTTAAATGTAAAGGAAGAGGCGCCTGGGTGGCTCAGTGGGTTAAAGTCTCTGCCTTCGGCCCAGGTCATAATCCCAGGGTCCTGGGATCGAGCCATCATTAGGCTCTCTGCTCAGCGGGGAGCCTGCTTCCCCTCCTCTCTCTCTGCCTGCCTTTCTCCCTACTTGTGATCTCTGTCTGTCAAATAAATAAATAAAATCTTTTTAAAAAAATGTAAAGGAAAAATAAATACCAGTTTGGAATAGTGGTTACTTCTGAGGAGAGAACATGAGGAACAAGTGAGAGAATGGAATGAGATTAGGAAGGAGTACATAAAATCTCAACCTATCTGAAATATTAGTTTCCTTAAGAGAAAATTCAAAGCAAATGTGGTAAAATATTAAGACTTCATAAAGTTCTGTGAGAAAAATGTGGATTTTTGTTATAGTATTCTTTATAACTTTCTCTGTGCTTAAAATATTTCATAAAGAAATCTTTTTTGGGGGCGCCTGGGCCGCTCAGTCATTAAGCATCTGCCTTCAGCTTAGGTCATGATCCTAGTAGGATCGAGTCCCTCATGGGGTTCCCTTCTCAGCAGGAAGCCTGTTTCTCCCTCTCCCACTCCCCCCTGCTTGCGTTCCCTCTCTCACTGTGCCTCTCTCTGTCAAATAAATAAATAAAATCTTAAAAAAAGAAATTTTTATTTATTTTCTTTAATTTAATTTTTAAAAAGATTTTATTTATTCATTTGAGAGAGATTTAAAGTAAAAACCTGTAATATGAGTAAACAGTATAATGCCAATACTGTGTATATAAACATACCACATACACATACACGCGTGCACACACACACACACACACACACAGATTGACATGATATGATGTGATGAAACTGGACGTGTGTGTGTGTGTGTGTGTGTGTGTGTGTGTGTGTGAGCAGCAAAGCAAGATTTTCTGAGTGACAGCAAAGTTATAGTACAAAACTCCTGAGGAGGGCAGGAACCTGAGAGGGTTGCCACCAGAACTTCTAAATCTAGGGGGTTTTATGGTCTTGTTAGTGGGCTGTTTTAATCTGATTAAACTTTCCTGCACCTGTCATCCAATCAGGTTTTTGTCACCTATCTATCACATGGGAAAGGGTGGAGGGCTCCTTGCAGGGTGGTGTAAAATCCTTTTAAGAGTGGGGGCGCCTGGGTGGCTCAGTGGGTTAAGCCGCTGCCTTCGGCTCGGGTCGTGATCTCAGGGTCCTGGGATCGAGTTCCGCATCGGGCTCTCTGCTCAGCAGGGAGCCTGCTTCCTCCTCTCTCTCTCTGCCTGCCTCTCTGTCTACTTGTGATTTCTCTCTGTCAAATAAATAAATAAAATCTTTAAAAAAAAGAAATCCTTTTAAGGGTGGATTCCTGTTAGGGCAGGAGCCCCCGTTCCAGCTTGCCTGCCTTCCACCTCTCCCTCATCATTCCCTGCCTCTGAAGAGGTAACCCTAACTCCTGTTAGGGAAAAAGGGTGAAAACTAATGGTAGCTACTTCCTGTTGATCAGGAGCTTTGGACCGGGCAGCAGTCACTTTAAATCAGGAGTCATTAAATCAGGAATCATCCTTTCCTGAACCCATAACCTCAGTCTAATCATGAGAAACACATCAGACAAATCCCACTGAAAGACATTCTATAAAATATCAAATGGCAGGGGTGCCTGGGTGGCTTGGTGGGTTGTGCCTCTGCCTTCGGCTCAGGTCATGATCCTAGGAATCCTGGGATCAAGCCCCAAATCGGGCTTTCTGCTCGGTGGGGGGGGGGGCGGGGGAGCCTGCTTCCTCCTCTCTCACTCTGCTTCCCTCTCTGCCTACTTGTGATCTCTGCCTGTCAAATAAATAAAATTTTTTAAAAAATCTAATGGTAAAACCATCAAGGTCATCAAAAACCAGGAAGTCTGAGAAAATGTCGCAGCCAAGAAAAGTTTAAGGAGACATGACAACCCAATGCAATTTGAGATCCTGGATAGGATCCTGGAACAGAGAAAAGGCATAAAGAAGAACTAAGGAAGGCAGGGGTGTCTGGGTGACTCAGTGGGCTAAGCCTCTGTCTTCAGCTCAGATCATGATCTCAGGGTCCTGGGATCGCACCCAGCATCAGGCTCTCTGCTCAGCAGGGGGCCTGCTTCCTCTCTCTCTCTCTCTGCCTAGCTCTCTGCCTACTTGTGATCTCTGTCAAATAAATAAATAAAATCTTTTAAAAAAAAGAACTAAGGAAATCTGAATGAGGTATGTACTTTAATGATAATGTATCAATATTGGTTAATTAATTATAACAGATGAACCATAGTAATTTAAATGTTGATAAAAGAAATTGGGTGGGGGCGCCTGCGTGGCTCAGTGGGTTAAGCCTCTGCCTTCGGCTCAGGTCATGATCCCAGAGTCCTGGGATCGAGCCCCACATCGGGCTCTCTGCTCAGCAGGGAGCCTGCTTCCTCCTCTCTCTGCCTGCCTCTCTGCCTACTTGAGATCTCTGCCTGTCAAATAAATAAATAAAATCTTTAAAAAAAAAAAAAGAAAAGAAATTGGGTGGTGTACAACGGAAACTCTGAATCGCCTTCATAAATGGTCTATACATCTAAAATTGTTCTAAAATTAATTAAGTTTATTTTTTTAAGTCAAGTAATTTAGCCAAATTCATACAGGTAGTAAATACCCAAACCTAAAGTTCAAAGGCCAACACAAATGATTACAAGCCCTATGGTTTTTCCACTACCCCAAACCCTTCCAATTTTACTGTCTGTAGAATTATCGAGGTACTTGTATGACAACCTAAACAAGTTCCTTTAGGATAGAGAAAAAATCCTTTTTTTTCTTTGCATACAATTGGTGTTTAGTAAATTATCTTAAGCTAACTACTCACAGAAAGTCCCAGAAACCTAAAGAATCTGCCACTTTCAGAGAACTTCACCAGGTTTGACCGACAGTCTGTACCGCCTGCTCTACAGAGAGCCGCGATAGGCCCTGGGCTCTGGGCCCTTCAGTTCTGTAAGGGTCCTGTGCTGCCATCTACAGGTACCTGGTACGCGTGGACTTCTCCCTGCTATATCTGGGGAACTATTAGGGTGAGTGTAAATAGGAGAGAAGACTCAAGCGCTAATTAAATTAGAGAACATATGTAACTGTCACATAGGTCATTTGACACTTGTACAAAGCAAGGGCCCTGCTTCTCTTCGGCGATTGCAGACTCTTCTAACTTCGTATTAACACTAAGGCTCCTAAAATTCACAGAATTCCTTTCTGACCCACTTTCCATAGGTACAGATCTGGCTGTTACTGCCCATCTCCCAGAACTCAGATTCTCCCGTACGGCGTAGGCTGTAGACACTTGCTCAACCTCACAGACCTGAGACACCACCAACCAGATTCTCCCATCTTTACAGACTCCTGAAACTCCTTGCACTACCTTGCAAACCCCACAGATCTCCCCCATTAAAGCTAATGCGTGCGCTAACCCAGACGTCCCCAGAACAAGGCTCAAGTTCCGCAGGCAGCTCACACTAACGCGAAAGCCCGGGAGAGCCCCAGTCAGGCTCGGTACCCTCAGGCTAGCGCTTTGATGCCAGCTCCCGCTCCCCCACCCCCAGTCCGATCCCGCCAGCCGAGGCCCGCACCCTGAGGGCCAAGGCCCCGCCCCTCTAGACCTGTCATCACAGAAGCCGCACGTGGCCGGGGTGGGACCTCGGGCGACCTGCAGCCATCACTTTGTCTCCCCCGCCATCCATTGGGGCTGCCGCCGCCAATCAGAGCCAGCGGATCCGGGCTGGAGCTCTAGCGCCCGGGTGAGGCGGGCGGGCGAAGGGGCGGGGGTAGGAGGGTCTCTGAGATGGACCAGGGCTCGCGGTGGAAGAGGGCCTGGCTTGGGTTCTGCCAGGCTGGAATCCGAGGGGCGGGTCCCCGCGAAAGGCTGAGGAACCAGAAGAGGGCGGGGATCAGGGAAGGGGCTAGTGACAGGCGGATGTTCCTGGGGAGACGCGTCGGAGAGAAGGGGCGGAGCCATGGGGCGGAGCCTTGTTACAGGGGAGGAGCCAAAGGAATTAAAGAAACTAGGAAAGGGGACGAGCCCGGAGAAGGTGGGAGGTGGGACAAGGGAGGGGGTGGGCCTGGGCGTTGCGGGGGCGGGGCTCGGACAGAAGGGGTGAGGTTTGCAGGCCGAGGCTGCTGCTAGGGCCTCTCTGTAACTGCCCCAACCCACTACCTCCTCAGGTGCAACGGGACTCACGGAACTACAGGTGTGGGGTGGGGTGCGCGTGGAAGGAGGGACAAGGATGGGGGTGCGCTTGGGCAAACAGGAGGTGGGGGCACGTTAGAAAAGGAGAGAATCTGAGGACTGCTGTGGGGGGGAAGGAAGACAGAGTTGGGGGAGGACTTGGGGGCTCAATGTGTGGGTAAGCAGGTGCATTCTCCAGGGGCCTTTGTGGGGGAGAGACCGGAGTGTTTTGCCGAGGTTGTAGGTACAGTCTGAGGGGGCTAGGACGCTGTCTTTTGTGGAGGGTTGGAGGCTGGCTATACTTGAGGGGGAGGGGATCTAAAGTTGCTTTGGGGAAAGCAGGTGCCCTGTGATGGAGAAGAGCTGGTGGTCCAGAGTGTGGGAGAAACGGAAGGACAGAGGGACTGTGCACAGAAAGAAGGGATGGGGTTGTGAGCACTGTGTGAGGGGAAGAGTTGTAGGCCCCAACTGAGTGGGGAAGATCCACTAGTCCTTTGAGAAAGTCCTGGGGCTTTGTAGAGACTCAGGAAGAGGCTTGTGTACTGTGTTCTAGGAATGGTATGATGGAATTGGTGGGGTAAAGAAGCCAGTCCCTAGTGCTCCTGGCTCCTTGGCTCCTAATAACACCTTCAGGCTACCACTCTTAGGGAGGATCAGGCCCCACTTGCTACTAGGTCTTCTGTGACTGTCTCCTCATTTGGCATTGGATCTGTCTGGGTGAGACTGGAGTTTCTTCCCCCAGCTGGTGTTCCTGTTAACCCTCACTCTAGTTCCTGTTCCTCCCAGAAGCCTGCCTTGGTCCCTGTCTTCCCCCTCCCCCACTTTGCCCTGCCCTATGCTCTGGGTGTGCTCATTTCCCACTTCCTTCCTCGCCCTGGGGCCTGGCCTAGGACTTGCCCGTCCAGGAGCTGTGCCCTGCCCGGAACTTTGTGCTCAACGGCCACAGACCCTAGTTACCAGGAGCAAGGCCCAGACCCCACCCCACTCCTACCAATATGTCCTCCAACAGCCTCCACAAGTGACTGGCTGCCACTTTTTCACCACTTGCCACAAACTTACTTTCCCCACCCTTTTCCTTCTCCTGGGTGGGGAACCCTAGGACCTAAAAAATGGGCTTCTTTGGGAAGGCTGAAAATTACTGAGTCTTGGATATATGTTTTGAGAGATGGGCTACTATGGCAGGCCGAACTCCAGAAGGGATATGAGGTTCCAGCCTTCGCTGGAAGAGGAGAAGAGAATGACTCCCACACTCCTGGCTTGGAAGCTGATGGTCAGAAGGGAGATGAGGGCTTAGACCTCCAGGGAGCCCCTCAGGTTTCCTGAGGATCCTTGATATAGTGCCAAAGTTCTATTTGCCCCTGGGCTATCTGGGAGAGGGTGAAAAAGGCCAGCCTTCCCCACAGTGGCTGAATGTGTGTGACAAGTGTTACTGAAAGGGGCCCCTAGCCAACCTCCTTCTAGCTGTGACTGGCCAGGGAGGGAGGGGGTGCTGAGACCAGACAAAGCCGTCGGGTAGGGTGGGGTAAGGGAGGGCAGGCTGAAGCCTTTTGAGGAGGAGCTGATTGCTATGGCAACACAGCTTCCCAGACCGTCTCTCAGAGAGGCGGGCCTAGGGCAAACACTCCAGCTTCCTCAGGACTGAGGCATTTGTTTGAGTGGGTGGGGCATGAAGAGAAAGGGCATCAGTTTGCTGTGCTGAGGCTGGGATATTTAGCCTCTCTGCTTCAGTACAACCCGCAGGGCATTCAGACATTTGGGTCCCATCCTCTGAAAATGAATTTGAGTGAACAATTGCTATTAGAAACATAGCAATATAAGGCCAGAGTTACAAAGGCCCTCAATGGCCATCATTTATACAAACTCCTCATCTTACAGAGTTGAAAATTTGCAGCCAAAGAGATTGACTTTCTCTGGGTCTCACAGTGAAAGAGCAGGAATTAGGATCCAGGCCTTCTGATTGTGTTCACGCAGCCCAGGGCTCATCATTTCTTTCAGCCAATGTTTATTGAGTGGCTATTATGTGCCAGGCACTGATGTTGATTCTGGGAATATTGGCATGAACAAAACAACATTGCTGCTCTCATAGAGCTTCCATTCTAATAGGGGGAGAAAGAACTATGCGTGAGTGTGTGAGGCAGAGAGAGGCCATGTGGTGATAACTGCTATGAAAAAATAAAGCAGGGTAAGAGTTTGGGGCAGCTAGTTAGGGCCTCTTGATTGTACCATGCTGTTTTCCTAGGGTACAGAGAGGCCTAGAACATCTTTGATCCTTCCCACTGAACTGTTGGCCCCCTGACCTTTGCAAGTAACTAAGGCCTTGGCCTATGTTAGTGGCAGTAAAACAGAACTTACTGCCTGTTCTGTGGCGTCACCAAGGGACTATTAATTTCCTACAGTGTTCTGTGTCTGTTTGTCTTCCCAGTAAACTTTTACTAAGGCAGGCAAGTTCTTTCTTTGGTACTCTGCCATTTTGTTCAGGATTTTGAAAATTTCCTGAATCCTGTTCCTTACTATTAGAGAACCAATGAAGAAGTGAGTCCACTGCAACTGGGTTCTTTTTCAGGGTTTTTCTCCTGGTCTGAGGTGAGGAGACAGGGGCCAGAGAGAAGGGTTACTTAGTTTTTCTTCCTAAGTCTAAGGCTGAAGGAGGAAGTAGGGGGAGGGGAGCCTTTCTTTACTGCACACTAACAACCTCTGGGCCCTTGGGGCCTACAGTAAAGGCAAGGTAGAAACAAGGATGTTGGGTCTTCTGTGGGCTCTGAACTACGGAAGAATGGACTCCCCCTCTTTGGAGGCACAACCAGAGAGTCTACCATAGCTGATGCCAGTTCTCCAGATATCAGTTTGAGTCTTCCATCTTTGTTTTGTGTTGTTATTGTTTTAAGATTTTATTTGTAAGTAATCCCTACACCCAACATGGGGTTTGAACTCCCCACTAGAGTTGCATACTCCTCTGACTGAGGTGATGCCCTGAGTCTTCCCTCTTTTGATTCTGGTGTTCGTTTGCTTCTGTGAAGGACTGAAACAAAAAGCTTCTTAAGTTTGGAAACTGACTTATCAACAAGTGCAGAGGGGAAGATTGTCAGGACTACGTATATTCTTAGCTTGCCCCTAAAGCAGCTCCTCTAAAAAGTATCTTTTTTTTTTTTAATTTATTTATTAGACAGACAGAGATCACAAGTAGGCAGAGAGAGGAAGGGAAGCAGGCTCCTTGCTGAGCAGAGAGCCTGATGCGGGGCTCGATCCCAGGACCCTGGGATCATGACCTGAGCCAAAGGCAGAGGCTTTAACCCACTGAGCCACCCAGGTGCCCCTAAAAAGTATCTTTTTTTTTTTTTTTTAATATTTTATTTATTTATTTGACAGAGAGAGATCACAAGTAGGCAGAGAGGCAGGCAGAGAGAGAGAGGAGGAAGCAGGCCCCCTGCTGAGCAGAGAGCCCGATGCGGGACTCGATCCCAGGACCCTGAGATCATGACCTGAACTGAAGGCAGCGGCTTAACCCGCTGAGCCACCCAGGCGCCCTAAAAAGTATCTTTTAATGCCCCATCCATGGCAGAGGTTCCCATCCTGGTCATTTAAAGGGTAGAAGGACAAGAATTAAGAATGCTGATTCTGGCCTGAGCCTGGAGCCCAGTGACTCAGGGGGAGGATAGGGAGTTTCAGGGGAGCTGTGAGTCATGGAAGTGAGCTCCATCAGAAGAGTTTGGTACATCTCACCGCACTAATGGCAGAAGCCTTACTATCTCACTTCCCCTGGGTGCTCTGTCTCCTATAAAGAGAGAGTACTGGTAGAAAGGACGAAGCAGTCTTGGTCTCAGAATGGTAGTTCAGAGACACAAAAAAGGATGTGTAGGTCCCTGAATTAAAATGTATCCCTATCTCAGGAGTCCTTGGGGTCCCTCTAATGAAGGCTAAAGAACATCAATATAGAGTAAGAAAAGGAATAATACCATTTCTCAATGGAAGGACACAAGGTCCCACTGCTGGACTATTTCATCTGTTCTGGCATGAAGGAAGCTTTCTAGACTTCAGCAGTCCTCTGGTCTCTGAAGCTCTGGTTTGCAAGGAAGGGAGAGATGAATGGGAGTGGGGATATTTGGGGTTTGGTGTGGGAAGAGCTGGCCGACTTTGGAGATTGTCGAACTTGTCCATGAAAGCCCTAGGGCGTCCTATTAAACACCGTCGGAAGAGGTAGGGTGGAGGTGAGGAGTGGGAGGCCCAAGCCTTTGAAAGGGTTAAATGGAAGGGGAGGGAGCGCCTTTGGATTCCGGCAGATGAGGGGTTAAGGGGATGGGCGGGGTGGTCCCGGGTAGGCCTGCCCCCTTGTGGACCAATGGGCGTGCGTCTCTTGAAGGGGGCGTGCCTCACACTTGAGGTCGTGGAGAGGCTGGACTCCTATGGGCCAATCAGCATGATCGCTGACCATGGAGGGCGTGGTCTTAGGGGGGCGTGGCGGCCGCGTTCGCCGCGGCGGGGGTGTTGGGGCATTGGGCGGGGCGGGCGGCCCCATCAGCTGGTAGGAAATGGCCTGTGAGTCAGAGGGGCAGCGGAGTCGGCAGCGCGGAGCCGGGGCGGCCACCGGGAGGGACAGTCGCGGGGAGGGGTGCGGCAGTAGCTGGGGGGCTGCGGGCTCCAGAGCCCGCTAGTGTTGCACACGAAGCTGAACAGAGAACAGCCTAGCAGAGCAGAGCTCTGCCTGAGCCACCCTTTGTCTGGGTTGGGGGCCCGTGGCGGGGAGGACCCGGGATTCGAGGGGAGGGACCGGGACGGGACGGAAGGGCCCGGAGCAGCGGCCGCCGCGGCGGAGCCAATTTAAGAGCGGGGTGAGTGTGTGCTAGGGGGGGAGAGCAAATCTCCGAAGCTGCACTAGGGAATGGGGCCTGTCCCAGGGTCTGGGGAGGAGAGGG
Source organism: Neogale vison (assembly GCF_020171115.1). NCBI lineage: Eukaryota > Metazoa > Chordata > Mammalia > Carnivora > Mustelidae > Neogale > Neogale vison. The sequence goes on from NC_058099.1 coordinate 36,403,616, forward strand.
GTGAAAATGGACCTGGGAGACTAAGCAGGGGTGGGGGAGTAGTCCAGAACAAGGAGTCCAGGAAAAGGGGTGAGTTGGCCGGGCTTAGTTTGGAGGAGGTGCTGACATCTGCTCACTCTCCACTGAAGGTAGAGGGTTTTAGGCCAGCGGTCAAGGGGCTGGTGAGAGAGCAGAGCTTGACTTTTGTAATCACAGTGGTGGTCCATGGAAGTAGCCCCCCTTGCGTGTATGGACACGTATAGGGAAAAAATGCAGAGCAGCTGGCTGTTCTCTCTCAACTGGATGAGGGTAGAAAGCACATGGAGAGGAATTCTTCCTGTCACCCTCTTTGATCAAAGGAGAGCAAGGCATCTACATTTTGTAGAAATGGGTATCTTTAATACTGAAGGGAAGGGGAGAGTGAGCCTGGAGCTTATATCTATACCAACACCCACCTACCCCACCTCCCAGGCCTAGCAGGTGTCTGAGGTACAGAGCCCACTGTATTCTGGGACTTGTTGTTTTTGCTGGCCTTGCTCCCTGGGCATGTTGGGAACTGTAGTCCTTGCCAGCCACAGCCTGGCACAGCTGTTTGACGCCAGCTGCTGCCCACCCCCTGCACAGAGTGAGGTTTGGCCTACTCTTCCCCCCCTCCTCCACAATCCTGCCCCATGAGTCAGCTTGAAGCCATGATCTAGAGCCAAACAGGCTGGGTAGCAGGGAAGTGAGTCTTTGAGCTTCTCATTGACAAAGCAGGAACTGAGAGAGCTCTGGGAAAATAAGCAGATGCCAGGCATGCTGGGGTCAAGTAGGGCATCATGTCATCACCTGGCTTCCCCAGGGCAAGGACTCAAGAGGCCAACTTGGATGACCAGGGGGTGGAGTGTTACAGAAAAGGCCGTTTCTGAATCTGTATGGTTTGGGTAGAGAAAAGGAGGGGTAGAGATGAATACATGTTGTGCCACTGACAGTGCTGTCATTGGACTTCTGCCCTTTCCAGATACCCCAACCACCACAGAAAACCAGAATTTTCTTAAGGGTCTTCTACTGAGAATGTGGTGAAATAGGGTAGTGTTAGATGCAATGATAGGAACTTGGTATAGGAAATCTTTTCAGTCTCTGGGGTACAACTCTCTCTCCCTTTCTCCCTGCCCTCCACTTCCACCTCTCTTGTTGCTGACTCCCTCTGTACAAGTACTCTCTCTGCTTCTCTCATTCTGGGAGTTTTTCTCTGCACTGCCAGGACCGATTGCACTGCTGAGATCTCTGGGGCTTCCATTCTACTTTTTTGAGCCCTGCTATGTGCTTAATCCCTATACTTGAAGTTGGGTGGAGGAGCAGAACACAAACCTACCCTGAAGAATCCCATAGTCTGTCTAGGAGAATTCTTTCTTTCTTTCTTTCTTTCTTCCCCCTTCCCTTCCTTCCTTCCGTCCTTCCTTCCTTTCAGATTTATTTATATATTTTAGAGAATGAGAGAGCACAAGTGTGAGGGGCAGAGAAGAGGGAGAGAGAATTTCCAGCAGACTTTACACTGAGTGTGGAGCCAGCATGGGTCTCCATCTCATGCCACTGAGATCACCTGAGCCAAAACCGAGAGTCAGATGCTTAACTGACTGGGCCACCTAGGCACTCCTGTCTAAGAGATTTCTTACCTACAAGAGCAAGCAAAACTGTCACTGGATTACAGTAGATAATGACACTGCCTTAGGTGGAGTCCAGAGTGGGGAGAGAGAGATTGATGGCTTAGGGTGGCCAGAGTAGGCTTTCTGGAGGGAATGGCATTTGGGCTAGCCAAGGAGTAAGGACAGGACTTAGGTAGGCATACAGGGGATATTCTTTAAAGGGGAAGAGATATTGTGGATGGCAGTCAGCACAGGCTACTGCACAAAGGAGAAGCTTGATCCTGGAGGCAATATTTCCTTACATAAAGGAAGATGGCCTTCAATTTGACATTCCCCTCACCTGGTATGGGATCCTGGGGATGAACCAGTCAGTAGAGACCCATCTTGTGCCCTGTCAGAAAAACAGTGGTTTGCATTTTTGTTTGTGGAACGTGTTGTGGCAAAGCGAAGAGGTAGTCTTAGTTGCTTCCAGCCGTCTGACTGCCCCTGCCTTATCTCTAGTTTGCAGGGCCTAGGGGGAGGGGAGGTCCTGGAAAGTGCCTTCTGGCAGTGCCTCCTCCACTCCCCCTCCACTTGTTTTTGATTAGATTTGTTGCTCCTATTAAAGGGATAGACTGCTGGAGGCAATTGGGAGTTTACATTTGAAGGGCCACCTTTGAGCTGACCTGAGGTTTGTACCTCTGAGGAGTGCTCCTGGGATAAGAATTTCTGCAAGATCTCTGCCCTTAGGGCTTTGGGGTAGCACTGTCCCTTTGGAGATAGACTTAAGGGAAGGAGTCACACAACTCAGTGGCCCGGACTAGGAGGGCTGAATGGAAGAATTCATTCTTTCATTGATGGCTCTGACCAACTCTCAGGTGGCATGATCTCTTGGATCCTGGGATATTACATCCCCCCTCATGTTCAGGGCAGAAATCTCTTTGCTGGTGGCCCTGATAAGTGGTCATCCTGCCACAACTTACTTCTCACATCCTTACTCCACTGAAGGGAGACCTGCCTCTCTCTGACTCCTTAGGTAGCCCAGCTCTGCCCTCTGGGCTCTGGATCCCAAGACTGCTCCTTCTGTTTCTGAAGAGCTTTTCATATGGGAGAAGGATATCCTGGAGGGTACTCTGGGAGCTCACAATTGGAGAGGAGCCTAACCATTGGCTTCAGGCATTCTGGCTTATGTCTGCTCTTCTTCCCTCAGGGTCCGGCTGAGCCCAGGAGCTGCACGGAATGGTGGCAGTCACCTTGCCAGTGCAGCGGGAATGGACCAGACTGCAAGCTAGGAGAGCAAGGCATCAGTCAGGAAGAGGGAACACACATCCAGGCTTAAGGCCTCTTCATCGGCGTGAGTGCTAGGGAAAGGGAGGGGAAACAGGTCCAGTAAGAAACCTGTGCTAAACACGTTACCCTCTTAGAAGTTCTTGCACTGGTCTATTATTAATGGGATCAATATTCCATTAATCTTTCTGGGGATTTGGACACCTTCATCCCCAGGAACCCCACAAGGTCATCTCTTCAGGCTGGGGAAGGATCTGAAACTCAGGTGGAAGGGAGAAGACTCATAGATTCCTCTGATGGTCTTTTCTTCTCTTCTCTTGCACAGATGTCCTCAGGCCCCCCAGCCCAGGCCCAGCATAAAGGCTGTGTGGGGGGGCCCCCCTGACCCAAGGGGGGCTTCATGCGCCACGTGCAGGCGGAGCCGTCTCCATCCTCAGAAACAGAGGCTGGCCCTTCACAGCCTGCAGTCAGGCAGGGGGCCCTCCAGGGTGGCCTGCTCATGGGCTACAGCCCAGCAGGGGGGGCGACATCCCCCGGGGTCTACCAGGTATCCATCTTTTCCCCTCCAGCTGGTGCCTCTGAGCCTCATAGGGCCCTCAAACGGCCGGCCCCACCCACTGAGGTTCCCAGGGAGCTGAAGAGAGGTCCTGGGCTGGGGGCCAGAGAGGGACTACCCCCTGAAGAACCATCTACTGTGAGGCTACTAGGCCCAGAGGGACTGGGGCTGGGACTGGGTGTGACCAGCCAGCATTTCTGCCATCATGGCCTCTGTGTTGTGGAACAGGGAAGTAGCTCCACCTCACCTTGGACTTCAGGGACCCAAAGTCCCCCCTGTTCCCCATCAAATGCTTCCTGCAACAGTTTGCACACCAGAGACTGGGCTTCCCCAGATCCAGGGGTACAGGGGTCCCTGGGGGAGTCTCCAGGGCCAGCCCCTCTGGGCCAGCTGCACACATTTGACACTGATTTGCACAGTCTTGCACAAATAGGGGGTAAGAGCCCAGTGGCTGGGGTGGGCAATGGGGGCAGCCCTTGGCCTAGGGAGTCCCCTGGCACTGCCAATGGGCATAGTCCCGAGCACACACCCCCTGGCCCTGGACCTCCAGGCCCCTGCCCCACCAAGCGAAGGCTGCTTCCTGCTGGAGAAGCCCTAGATGTCAGCTCTGAGGATGAGGGGCCAGCCCCTCGGAGGCGCCGGGGAACCCTGGGCCATCCTCCTGCTGCCAACAGTTCTGATGCCAAAGCCACACCCTTCTGGAGCCATCTGCTGCCTGGGCCCAAGGAGCCTGTGCTGGTAAGCCAGGAGAGGAGATGGTCTACTCTTAAGTAGATACATGTATGGGAAAAGGTGAAGACTGGTGGGGATGTTCCTATGAGAGCTTGTAATGAGTTCCTGCTTGCAAACATACTTGGCCTCCACCCAATCTCTTTTTGTAATCTTTCCTCTCCATAGGACCCAACAGACTGCAGTCCCATGGGGCGGAGGCTGAAAGGTGCCCGTCGCCTGAAGCTGTGAGTGATCAGCTTCTCCCTCGGCTCTGTCCCTGAAAATAGGGAAAAAGTCTGTAATCCTTTTTCCAACCCCAGGGTAGGGGACCCCAGGGCAGGAGCCCTAGATAGTGGCAAAGGGTGAACCCAAGGACATGAGTAAGCATAGCAGAATGCTTTAAGCCAACATACTGTGTGTCCCCTCCCCTACCAGGAGCTCCCTTCGAAGCCTCCGGAAGGGGCCAGGCCTGCTGAGCCCCCCCAGTGCCTCCCTTGTTCCTACCCCTGCCGTCAGCCGTACCCTGCTGGGCAACTTTGAGGTAGTTCCCCTTGGATTCTGTGATTGGGGGGCCTTGGGGGAAGTGAGATGGTGGAATGTGGCTTGGATGGGTAAGGAAAACAGCTGGTGTCTGTCTCCTAATATGCTTTCCCCATCTCCACCCCAGGAATCATTGCTGCGAGGACGCTTTGCACCATCTGGCCACATTGAGGGCTTCACGGCAGAGATTGGAGCTAGTGGATCCTATTGCCCCCAGCATGTCACGCTGCCTGTCACTGTCACCTTCTTTGATGTTTCTGAGCAAAATGCCCCGGCCCCCTTCCTGGTATGATCTGACCTCAACTCTAAGTTAGCTTGTGAGGAGGATGAGGGGTTGGTGGCAGAAGGGATTCTTTAGGTGTTCAGGGCCCGGTGGGGAGAACTCTTGTGTGGGGTGAGGGCCAGGCCCAGAGTGAAAGATTATGGAGATGGATGAGACCCTACCTTAGCTGATGGCTCCATGGCCTTTCTAGGGTGTCGTGGACCTGAACCCCCTGGGGAGGAAGGGTTACAGCGTGCCCAAGATGGGCACCATCCAAGTGGTAAGTGTTCCCTGAGGAGGAGGGGGAGTAGGAAGAGGAAAACAGCCCCTAGACCCTAAGAACTTTGTTCTTTCCTGCCCCCAGACCTTATTTAACCCCAACCAGACTGTGGTGAAGATGTTCCTTGTGACTTTTGACTTCTCGGACATGCCTGCTGCCCATATGACCTTCCTGCGCCATCGCCTCTTTTTGGTGCCTGTGGGTGAGGAGGGAAATGCTAGCCCCACCTGCCGCCTCCTCTGCTACTTGTTGCACCTCAGGTTAGGACAGTGCCCAGGGGCGTTGGGAGGCCCAGGGAAAGAATTTTCCCCACCCCGGGTTTTCTCTTCTCTGAATAGGATCTCTCCTGGCCTCTAAACTGTCTGGATCCTTTCTTTGATCACCCTGTCCTCCCCCAGGTTCCGGAGCTCCCGCTCAGGCCGCTTAAGCCTGCATGGAGACATCCGCCTGCTTTTTTCACGCCGGAGCCTGGAACTGGACACAGGGCTCCCCTACGAACTGCAGGCAGTGACTGAGTCCCCTCACAACCCACGTTATTCACCTTTGCCCTGATTGTCAGTGCCCTGAACCCATGGGGGCCAAGTACCAGCCCATCCTGCTCCATCCCGAACAGAGCAAATACGTGGAAAGGTGGCAAAAGATCCTTCAGGCTTGAATTAAAGCCCTCACCATGCTCATGCCCAAATTGATTATTTGGGTATTTAAGGCTTCCGATCCTTACCACACTCTGCTCTACTTTGGGTACTCCACGTGCCTCCTCACCCCCTTGGATTTCCCAGGCCAGCTTAGGTAGTGGGGAGACACCAGAGCTATCCCAAGGTTATCCCAAGTTCCCAGGCAAGTTATGCCAGCGTTGCCTCACTGTCCTGGGCAGGGGCCACTTATTATTTTATTTATTTTTAATTTATAATTTATTCAAATTGGATTGCCTTGGTAACCTCCCAAACCTGGTAATTGGCATTGCCCCTCCTCCATTCCCACTCTCAGATATTGCTCCAAGCTCAGGAGTTGAAGAAGCTGATGTTGGGGTTAGGGAAGGACTCTTTTTCCTCAGCTGACAGCAGAGAGGTTATCCCAGAAGGACTGAGTCCCTAGCCAAAGACTCAGCTTCCCGTGCTCTGTCTTATACCTTTCACTTCCCCTACCCTCTGACCCCTCTCTGAAAGCCAGCTGTGTGTGTGTGTGTGTGCGCGCACGTATGTGCGCACATGCAAGCTTGTATTTGCGTGGTGTGTGTGAGAGAGAGCTTGCATGCATGCACACACACAGGTTAACCACCCCTCATCTAAGTCTCCAGATTCCAGTTGTCCCTCTCCTCCTGCCTGTGTCTCCTTGCTTTGGGGTCCTGACTGAGGAAGGTGTTCAGGGGGCAGAGTCAGGGCCAAGGACCGGGGTGCCTCCTCTCATCTGGCCAGACTCTGACCCACCTACCTCAGCTGGGGTGAGGGATACCCTTCACACCCAGTCATGTGATTCCCAGCTACCCCAATGCCCACACCAGATTCTGACCCAGTCTTAGCCCTAACTCCTGGGGCTGGGCTGAGGGGAACAAGCAATTGCTTGAAACTTGAACAAAAAGGAAAAAGGAAAAAATTGTACCTGGTACTTTTTTTCAAGAAAAAAACAAAAACAGAAAGAATAAATTCTTGTTTGGAAACTTGAGCTAAACCTTACTTTTTCTTTTGGGGAGTGTATGGTAATGGGGATGGAGGACCTAACTGGAGTTCAGACTCTGCCCATTTTTCCAAAGAGGACACCTGAGGCCCAAGGCCATGAAGTCTTAGGCAAGGCCCTAATGATTCTCAGGATCTGGTCTTGCTCTTTTCAGATAAACGGGGTTGGGTGGTGGGGAAGGTTCAGTCCACAAAAGCTAAACTCTCCGAATGTAGACCTGCATTCCTATAGTGGTTCTTTTGTTACTGATTTTAGCCCCTCTTGAACTTAAGAGTCCCGAAATGTAAAATGAGAGTGATTTAATGGAGGTCTCTTAGAAGATGTGCCAGAGCATCAGTGATATGTGCAGTGATATGATCCAGAGAAGGCCGAATGTAGGGGCTGTGTGGGGCGCTATGCAAGGGCGCTAGACCTGATAAACTGGGAAGAGGTCGAAAGAAGTAGAAAAAGCCGTGGTGCTTTGCGAAAAGAGGGGAAGGGGAAATCTCAGTCCAATCACTAGGCATTGTTAGGCCCAGTCACCACGGCAACGGGAATGGGGTCAGTCCCTAGTGGGAGGGCTGGATACAACACAGCTCGGCTACCTGACTATGTCACTATGGCAACCGTAAGAAAGAGCTCCAATCCCCTGGTCGCTATGGTGACAGGAGCGTTTATATGCTCAGAAGGGTAAACTGAGTCTCCGATGGAGGTAAAGAATTCGATGGGAGGTGTTCTTGGACCAGCTGCACATGGAAAATAGCCTGTATAGTCACCATGTCCGGGATCTTGGACTCGATCAACGAGAACTAGAACGAGTTCCACCCTCCGGCCTTCACTAGAAGGCCTGCATCTCCAAGGAAACAATTTGATACACACTGCAGCTGAATAATACTGATTGGCTGAGGTTGGGGGCGGGGCAGACGGCCGGAAGTACGTCTGGGGAGAAATATAGGAGGAAAGGCTCCGGTCCGGGATTCTAGAGCGACCTCTCTGCTCCTCGTCTCGTTGGTTCCGGAGGTCCTTCGGCCGTGGGAAATGCTGGCGCGCGCGGCGCGGGGGACTGGGGCCCTTTTGCTGAGGGTGAGTTCGTGGGAACCTTCTCCAAAGGTCGGGCCAGAGAGCACCTGGGTCCGTACCTGTGAAGAAGCGGGATTCTAAGTTTGGTCAGAGAACTGGGGTCAGAGGTCATGGTATCCACGTGAGTTCCTCTCGGAGGACCCTTTAGGGTCGCGGTTTAGGAAGATGTCTCCTGGACAGGCGCCGAGAGGGGCGGGGTGCCCCGCCGGCTGGGGTCTCAGCTAATCCTTGTCTTTTCTTTAGGGCTCCATACAGGCTTCTGGTCGTGCTCCGCGTCGCGCCTCCTCTGGATTGCCCCGAAACACCGTGGTACTGTTTGTGCCGCAGCAGGAGGCCTGGGTGGTGGAACGAATGGGCCGATTCCATCGGATCTTGGAGCCTGTGAGAACCTCTTCTGCCCACTCAGGGCCAGCCGGATGGCGAATTCCCCCATGACATGGGCGAATGGGGTGGGATCCCCTTTGAGCCTGCCCCCACCTTTGGCTTCCAAATCCCCCAGCCAGACCTAGCGGACCCCAGGCTGCTGAACTTCATACCCATGTTACCATCTTTTCCTGTTTGCTCTAGCATCCTACAGACCCCGTTCTTGGGTATCTCCCCTATCTACTCTCTCAGCTCCACCCGTCTACTACTCTGCTGGCGCCTATTCCCTTGATTCTCTCTTCCATTCAGATGTGCAGCCTTTTATTCCTATCTTCTTGGGCTTCCCTACCATTGACACCCCCAGCTTTCTGCTGTACTTGGAATGTTCCACATGTTGATTCCATACCCACTCCAGGCCTAGCTTGAATCCCAACCCTACAACTCTCATCCTGAGGACCCATGACTCCTCTTCCCAGGGCTTGAACATCCTCATCCCTGTGTTAGACCGGATCCGATATGTGCAGAGTCTCAAGGAAATTGTCATCAACGTGCCTGAGCAGTCGGCTGTGACTCTCGGTGAGGGGTGCAGGGTGACACGGGTTTTCTGAGGCCATTAGGATGTGGTTGCAGGAGATCCAGAGCTCAGGAGAAAGAGTTGCCTGAAAATTGGAGGCCTGATTTTCCCCCTTTTCTCTCCCACTCCTGTACCTGTAGACAATGTAACTCTGCAAATTGATGGAGTCCTTTATCTGCGAATCATGGACCCTTACAAGGTATCTCCTACTTGCTTTATTCAGCTTCTGAGTTGCTTTTCTCACTAAAATTCTGCACTCAAGCTATTTAAACTATCCATGCCCTTTTCAGGCAAGCTATGGTGTAGAGGACCCTGAGTATGCTGTCACACAGCTAGCTCAGACAACCATGAGATCAGAGCTCGGCAAACTCTCTCTGGACAAAGTCTTCCGGGTAAGGGGATCTGAGCCAGAGTTAGTGTTGAAAGACACATACCTCTCACTCTCAGTTCTTTCTGGGGGTCAAGATCAGTCAGAGGCACTTCTCAGCTTAGACCCTTGATCAGTGGGTTGAGGCCATGGAACTTATACCTCTTTTTCCAGGAGCGGGAGTCCCTGAATGCTAGCATTGTGGATGCCATCAATCAGGCTGCTGACTGCTGGGGCATTCGCTGCCTCCGTTATGAGATCAAGGATATCCACGTGCCACCCCGGGTGAAAGAGTCCATGCAGATGCAGGTGGGGGCCAGGGAGGGATGGGGAAGAGGACTTGAGGATGCTCCAGTCTCATGAGTACCTGGACTCCCTTCCCTATCACGATATTACAGGTCTCTGTAAGAGTTTATTCTGGCTTCTTTTTGATGGGGCTTGTTGGGGGCTTCTAGGTGGAGGCAGAGAGGCGAAAACGGGCCACAGTTCTAGAGTCTGAGGGGACCCGAGAGTCAGCCATCAACGTGGCAGAGGGGAAGAAGCAGGCACAGATCCTGGCCTCCGAGGCGGAAAAGGCTGAACAAATAAATCAGGCGGCAGGTCTGCAGAGGGTAGAGGCTGAGGGAGGAGCAGGGTGTGGATCTTTGAGGGTTGGTGCTGTGACAGGAGCTTTGATGTACCCTGACCTCATGAGTAAAGCTTTGTCTCTTCTCCTCCAGGGGAGGCTAGTGCAGTTCTGGCCAAGGCCAAAGCTAAGGCTGAAGCTATTCGGATCCTGGCTGCAGCTCTGACACAACATGTAAGAGGCACCAGGTTGGGAGTCAGGGACAGGAATTGACACTGGAAGAGGTTTTCTCATCTACCTTTGGGATAAGTTCCTGCCTTTGTGGGTTCCATTGAGCCAGATTACATGATCTCTTGTATTGTGATCTGCATTGTGATCTGATCCTTTTTTTAGGAGTACGACTTCTTTTTTCTCCCCTCCTCTCTACGTACCCTCTGTCCCCAATCCCTTGTCCAAGTCTGTGATCTGTGTTTTTTTTTCCCTTCTATGGCTACAGAATGGAGATGCAGCAGCCTCACTGACTGTAGCTGAGCAGTATGTCAGTGCGTTCTCCAAACTGGCTAAGGACTCCAACACTATTCTGCTGCCCTCCAACCCCGGCGATGTCACCAGTATGGTGGCCCAGGTTAGATGCCCCGAGGACCCAGCACAACACCAATGCCAGAAACTGAGACCCCACCATCACCATCACAACTTACACACCGTGGAGGCTTTTGGAGTTCCACGAGACCTAGACCTCCTGTTAGACTCTGTAGAGAATAAATCTCCTTAAGAATGAAACACTTTCCTCACCCCTGTAGATAGGGGAGCTCTTGAGACATCTCTTTTTTTGGCAGATACCTACACCAGTATTTTGAGGGTGACCCTGTTTTGACAGCTTATAAGATTTCTAGAATCAGCTCAAAAGTTTGAGTCTTGAGAGAGAGAAAGGGAAAACAACCATATTGGGCCCAGCCCCATTTTCTTTTTAGTTATTGGTGGGTTGGGATGTGCCTTCTCTCATGTGTCCTCATGGCTCTCTCTTTGTCCCTCATCTTAGGCCATGGGTGTATATGGGGCCCTCACCAAAGCCCCCATGCCAGGGGCCCAGGACTCAGTCTCCAGCGGGAGCAGCAGAGATGTCCAGGGCACAGATGGAAGTCTTGATGAGGAATTTGATCGAGTCAAACTGAGTTAATGGAGCTGGGCTTGGCCAGGGAGGCTGGGGACAGGGAAACAGTACTCCCAGACTCTGGTTCTAGCTTCCCTGCCAAGATTTTGTTATTATTTTTTTATTTGAACTTTAATCATGTAATAAACTTGCCAGTGGCAAACCAGAAACTGTCTTCTTTGATTGGGGAATGAAGTTGGGAAAAAATCACCATTGTTTTCCATGGATGTCTGCTTCCATCCTCCAGGCCTCTCAGGTCTAGGAAGCTGATTCCTCCATGAGTAAGAATGAACCTCGTGTAGATAAAATCATCCTATCTTTAGGAAAAGCTTTGGGATAGGGTGGAAGGATTAAGCCACAGGTCTACTAAACTGCCAGCTGGGGAGTGTAGTTCCTCCTGCTAACTATGGGGATGTGAATTTGAGCAGGTGTTTGGGGGATTGGTTTCATTTTGTTTTAAGTATGCTCTATACCCAATGTGGGACTAGAACTCACAACCCCAAGATAAAAAGTCACCTGCTTGGGGCACCTGTGTGACTCAGTCCTTCAAGTGTATGCCTTCAGCTCAGTTCATGATCCCAGGGTCCTGGGATCCAGCCCTGTATTGGGTTCCCTGCTCAGCGGGGAGTCTGGTTATCCCTCTCCTTCTGTCCCTCCCCTTGCTTGCATGCATATGTGTACTCTCCTAAGCTCTCTCAAATAAATAAAACCTTAAAAAAAAAAAGAGTATTTCACATGCTAGATTCCTCTCCTCCACCAACTGACCCATCCAGCTGGTGCCCCTGGGGGGATTTTTTTTATGGGAGGCAGAACTAGGCTGGCAGGACAGTCCTGCTGAATGCTTAAAGAGTTTTCAGGAACTGAAGATAATTATTCCTTCAAATATTTCATGATGTCTACCATAGGCCAACCTTAGTCCTAGACACAGGTTACAAAAGCAGTTTAGACCCACCCAGTGGTTCTTGCTTTCACAGACTCAAGTTGGGCAGGGAAGACAGACAAGGAAATAGATACAAAGTGATAAGTGCTAGAATGGGAGAAGGTTCTGGTGCGAGCAACAAGGCTGCCAACTCTGCCATTGAGCTCAGGCTGGAAAAATTAATGCCTTCACCAGGCTAGGGTTTGGGAATACGTGGAGGCCCACAGTTCCAGAGAAGTTGGAAGATTCAGAGTTTGCTAAGGCTGAAGGGTGGGATGTTAGGGTGTGTAACTGTATGGCAAGGCCCACAGCACAAGGAGATAGAATATGAAGAATTTGGACTTCAGCCTTAGGATAGGGAGGGAGCCATGAAGGTTTTCTTTTTTCCCTTCCTGAATTCTTTTAGGAAGATTAAGGTAGTCCTATTAGTGTTTTAGATACAACTGACCTGGTACAATGTGGGCAGGGTATTTGAAGATGAGATGGGAGGCAGAAAGACAGTAGGAAGGCGGCCTCAACAATCCTGGAAGGGATGATGAGGCCTGAACTGAAGTAAGGACCCATCGGGATGGAGGTGAAGGGATGACATTTTTCAACATTTGTCTGAATTAGAACTTACTCATTTAACCATTTGATAACTATTGAACCCCAAAATACATGCCAGGCACTAAGGATATATAATAATGAAGAACTAAATTCCCTGCTCTCAATGAGAGAGGAAAAAGGCTTTTTTTTTCTTTTAAGATTTTATTTTTATTTATAACATTTAATTTTTAATTAATGTCTATATCCAACTTGGGACCCAAACTTAAAATTGCGAGATCAAGTCACAAGCTCTACCGACTTGAGCCAGTCAGATATCCCTCAATAAGTTTTAATTTCTATTTGGAAGGGACAAATCATTAATAAGATGTTTAGTATCTCACATGCTGGTGAGTTGTGCTACAGAAGAAAAAGAAGGAAGGTGGGAGAGGAGGCTATAATCTGTAACATTAATTAGAGTGCTCCTGGAAGCCTCTGGAAGTTATATTTGAGCTAGATATGGAGATGAGGGGAAGCCCTATTGGGCACCTGGGAGTAAACCTGGAGATTCTAAATGTGATGGCGGTAAGGGCATTGTAACTGGAAGAGCAAAAGTTAAAATTTAAAATTTAAAAGTTAAAATTTAAAAAGCAAAAAAAGGGGCGCCTGGGTGGCTCAGTGGGTTAAGCCTCTGCCTTCAGCTCAGATCATGATCCCAGAGTCCTGGGATGGAGCCCCACATCAGGCTCTCTGCTCAGCAGGGAGCCTGCTTCCCCCTCTCTCTGCCTGCTGCTCTGCCTACTTGTGATCTCTGTCTGTCAAATAAATAAATAAAATCTTTAAAAAGCAAAAAAAATTAAAATAGATGGAACAAACTTAAGGAAGCGAAAAAGTGGCAGCTAGATAAATCAGAGAGGGAAGCCAGAGCTGGCGTGAAGACTTGTAGGACCATGCAGGTCTACAAGAACTTGGGCTTTACTGTGAAATCTGAAACCATTGGAGAGGGCTTTTGTTTTTAACAGTAGCTTTATGGAGGGTCACCTGGGTGGCTCAGTTGGTTAAATGTCCGCCTTTGGCTCAGGTCATGATCCTGGGGTTCTGATATGGAGTCTTGGATTGAGCCCTCATTGAGCCCCCTGGGGAGCCTGCTTCTCCCTCTCCTTCTTGCTTGTGATCTCATTATCTCTGTCTCTCTCACTCTCAAATAAATATTTTTTTAAAAAGTAGCTTTCTAAAGAAGATATGGTACATCTATACAACGGAATATTACACCTCCATCAGAAAGGTTGAATACACAACTTTTCTATCAACATGGATGGGACTGGAGGAGATTATGCTGAGTGAAATAAATCAAGCAGAGAAAGTCAATTGTTATATGGTTTCACTTGCGGAGCATAAGGAATAACATGAAGGACATTGGGAGAAGGAAAGGAAAAGTGAATTGGGGGAAATCAGAGGGGGAGTTGAAGCATGAGAGAATGTGGATTCTGAGAAACAAACTGAGGGTTTTGGAGGGGAGGGAGGTGGGGGGGTTGGGTGAGCCTAGTGGTGGATATTAAGGAGGGCACATATTGCATGGAACACTGGGTGTGGTGCATAAACAATAAATCTTGGAACACTGAAAAAACAAAATGTTTTTTAAAAGTAACTTTCTTGAGATGTAATTCACCTAACATTCACCCATTTAAAGTATAAATCAGTGATTTGTAGTGTATTCAGAGTTGTGCAACCATCACCATTTTAGAACATTTTCATCATCTCTCCTCCATCCCTACTACACCACCAAAACCCTGTACTCATTAGCAGTCACTCCTCTCTTCCCCCAGTTGTAGAAAACACTAATGTACTGTCTCTGTAGCTTTTTGTATTCATGTAAATGGAATAATATAAAATGCTATTTTGTGATTGGCTTCTTTCACTTAGTAAGTTTCATCCACGTAATAACACGTAGCAGTACTCCATTACTTTTTATGGCAGAATAATATTCTATTGTATGATATAGTATATCATACAATATCTGTCTGTCTATCGGTGAAGGTCATTTGGGTTGTTTTGCTGCTATGAACTGTCAAGTGCAACTTTTTGTGTGGACATATGCTTTTCATTTCTCTCAGATGTATGTCTAGGAGTGAAACTGCTGGGGCATATGGTAACTCTATATTTAACCTTTTGAAGAACTGCCAGACTGTTTTCCAAAGCACCATTTTACAATCCCAAAATCAGTGGGTGAGGGTTCAAATTTCTCCACATCCATTGCCAGTACTCGTTTTTTGTCCTTTCTATTACAGCCATCCTAGTGAGTATGAAGTGGTATCTCTAGTATTCCCCTGATGCTTAATGATGTTGGGCATCTTTTCCTATGTTAATTGGTGCAATGTTAATGTGTATATTTTCTTTGGAGAAAAGTCAGATCTTTTGCCCATATTTATTTATTTTTTAAAAACATGCTTGTGTTTTAAAAGTTTATTTATTTTGGGACACCTGGGTGGCTCAGTTGGTTAAGTGGCTGCCTTCAGCTCAGGTCATGATCCCAGGGTCCAGGGACTGAGCCTGCTTCTCTCTCTGCCTCTGCCTGCCATTCTATCTGTGTGTACTCTCTCTCTCTCTCTGACAAATAAATAAAATCTTTTAAAAAATTATTTAAGTAATATCTACACCAAACGTGGCTCAAACTCACAACCCTAAGATCAAAAGTTGCCTGCTCTTCTGCCTGAGCCAACCAGGAGCCCCTCCTTTGCCCATTTAAAAATCTTATATGGGTGCCTGGAGGGCACAGTGGGTTAAGCTTCTACCTTCAGCTCAGGTCATGATCTCAGGGTCCTGGGATCAAGCCCCACATGGAGCCCCACATGGGGCTCTCTGCTCAGCAGGGAGCCTGCTTCCCCCTCTCCCTCTGCCTGTCTTTCTGCCTACTTGTGATCTCTCTCTCTGTCAAATAAATAAAATCTTGTAAAATTTTATTTATTTATTTATTTTAAAGCGGGCTCTTTTTTTTTTTTTTAAAGATTTTATTTATTTATTTGACAGAGAGAGATCACAGTAGACAGAGAGGCAGGCAGAGAGAGAGGGAGGGAAGCAGGCCCCCTGCTGAGCAGAGAGCCCGATGTGGGACTCGATCCCAGGACCCTGAGATTATGACCTGAGCCAAAGGCAGTGGCTTAACCCACTGAGCCACCCAGGCGCCCCTAAAGCGGGCTCTTTGTCCAATGTGAGGCTTGAACTCACGACCTCAAGATTAAGAGTTGCATGCTCTAGCGACTGAGCCAGCCCGTTGCCATACCTTTGCCCATTTTTAAATTGGAGTATTTTTTAAATTACTAAATTGGAAGATACAGTGAAAATACATGAAGAGGGGGAATAATAAAATCTATCAGTTGGTGTCAGCTAAGCAAAAAGGAGAAAATAGTTATCCCTACTTTACGGATGAAGTACGGATGGCCCAATAATGCCAGCGAGTGGCAGAGCTAAGATTCAAGCTAAGTTTGATTCCAAAAGGACAGTTCTTAGGCTTAATCAAGAATGACCAGTGCTTCCCCGAGCTCTTCTAGCTTAGCTCCCTGCTCCTAATTCTCTTAAACTACTATGATCTCTCATCAAATTCTCCTTCTGGGGCCGGTCCGGCCCTCCCTGCCGAACTTCTTCGGAGGCGCCGGCAGATGGCGCTGAGGGCCCCCGCGGGCCGCTCTGTCCGGCGTGCGCTTGTCTGTGGTGCCAGTGGGCAGGCGTTGCTGCTGCGCTTCCGGGCGTCGTTCAAGGTGAGCCAGGGTCTTCGAGAATCTACTCGCTCTTCCTACTGGTCACTCCCCTTTTCCAAAGGGACCCATCCCCCGCAGCTCGCAGCCTAGTGATCTAAGTACCGAAGGCATGGCGCCCAGGAGAAGTCCGGGTAGCCACCAGATGAAGCAGAGTCGTCCGGACGTGTGGGTCCCGGCGAGGCCCAACAAGCCCTAGACCCTGTGACTCTGGTTTGCTGCGCGGGGTAGGTTGCGACTCCGGTCTCCTGGCGATCCTGGCCATCCGGAAGCTGAGCGTGACTCCTCCCCTTGGTCCTCGTGGTCCCCACCAGGCGGCGCCGTCAGTCCCCCCCGGGTTTCCCTGCGGTTGCAAGCCCTGGCCACCCCAGGGGTTTTGAGATTGGCAAGGAGAGAGGTGAAGAAATGAGCTGTCAGAGAGCTTTCTACCACTAGGAATAAGTTTCCCTCGTGGACTGTGCGTTTCATCGTTAGAATCTCTTGGAGTACATGTCCAAATCCCTAGCTCCACCCCCAAAGATCCTGATTAAGTAGAACCGGGGTGGGGCCTGGAAATCAGCATTTTAAACAACTGCTCCAGGTTGATGCCCATAGTCTGCGGATCTCATCTTTGGAAACACTGGTATAACTGATGGAGAGGAACATTGCGTTAGGTTGGCTATGGGGCTGTTTATCCTCCGGAAGGCTTCCAAGAGGAAGTGATTTTAGCTTTGCTTTGTATTGAGGGACCAGAATATACATTACCCTACAGTGATGAATTCCTTCCCCGCTACCAGCAGGATGCAGAAGATCTCAGTGCTGCTCTTCCTGGCCTGGGTCTGCTTCCTCTTCTACGCCGGCATTGCTCTCTTCACCAGTGGCTTCCTGCTTACCCGTTTGGAACTCACCAACCATAGCAGCTGCCAAGAGCCCCCAGGCCCTGGGTCCCTGCCATGGGGGAGCCAAGGGAAGCCTGGGGCCTGCTGGATGGCTTCTCGATTCTCTCGGCTTGTGTTGGTGCTGATAGATGCTCTGAGATTTGACTTTGCCCATCCCCAGCGCTCCCACGGTCCTGGAGAGCCTCCTGTCTCTCTGCCCTTCCTGGGCAAATTGGACTCCTTGCAAAAGATCCTGGAGATTCAGCCCCACCATGCCAGGCTCTACCAATCTAAGGCTGATCCCCCCACCACCACCATGCAGCGCCTGAAGGCCCTCACCACAGGCTCACTGCCTACCTTTATCGATGCTGGCAGTAACTTTGCCAGCTATGCCATAGTGGAAGACAATCTCATTAAACAGCTCGCCAGTGCAGGTTAGTCTGGGCCCCTTTGGAAGCCAGAATACCTTACCATATTTTCTCTTTAGAGGTCAGAGAGCCAGAAGTTTGGGTGCTCAACTGCATGCTAGACTGCTGTGCGAGGACAGGGGAAGAGAAAGAGACCAGAGCCCTGCATGCAGCAAGTGCAGGTGTGGGCTTTTTCGTTCTGGGGTTTATAATCTGCATGGAGTGTTGGTTTTACTTTTGGGGAGCTTTCAGTAAGAGGCAGTAGAGCAATGAAGAGGAGACGATGTGAGTCTGATATTCTCACAAGTGTGGAGGAAAGTGCAGAGGGTCCATAGCTTGTCCACTCACTGACTTGGAAAAAGCAGCATATACCCAGGAAAAACAGAGTAGCAAAAATAGCTAGGGATTGAGAACTAGAGAGCCTTTTGTAGAAACAAGGAGTGAGAAGTCTGGTTATTGGGGAAAGTATGGTTATCAGGGAAAGCTTCATGGCAGAAAATTTTAGGCCTTGAAGGATAAAGAGTTGCTGGGTGAAATTGCTGGTTGAGATTTCTGAGACATCTATAAAGGGCGTCCTCTTCTCTTTCCCTCTGCCTTGACTCTTGCTTAGGTTGTGACCCACTCTCATGTCCCTGCAGGAAGGCGTGTGGTCTTCATGGGAGATGATACCTGGAAAGATCTTTTTCCTGGAGCTTTCTCCCAAGCTTTCTTCTTCCCATCCTTCAATGTCAGAGACCTGCACACAGTGGACAATGGCATCCTGGAACACCTGTATCCAACCAGTGAGCATGGGGCCAGAGGCAGGCCTAAGACTGGGCGCTGGGGAGGGCTACTTCAGGTCACAAATTCTGAGCTTCCCGTGGGTACAGTGGCCTGGGATTGTGTCCCTTCACATAGTGTCAGAGCCTGGCTGGGGTTTGAGGAGTGGGCCTTAGTCCCCTGTGCTTAGTGTTTTTCCTTTCACAGTGGACAGTGGTAAATGGGATATGCTGATTGCTCACTTCCTGGGTGTGGATCACTGTGGCCACAAGTATGGCCCTCACCACCCTGAAATGGCCAAGAAACTTAGCCAAATGGACCAGGTGATCCAGTGAGTGTGGGATATTGGCTGGGGGAATGGGTTTGTGTCTGAGAATCTTAGGATATATTGACCCAAGAGAAAAAGTCTTTATCTTGGAGCCTCTTTCCTTGCTGAATTCTGCCTTTTCTAGGCCTTTTTTGAAGCTAGGGGCCTCATCCATCTTGAGTAACTCGGCATGCGGCTTTGGGCAGTAGGGTCATGACTGAAGAGGTATCTCTTTGCCAAATGTCTAGGTCCTCCTAATGGAAGTTATGGTGGTGGGGAATGATCTCCTAGGAAAATCTTTATCCATTCCTACTGCCTGATATATTTCTTGGCCCTCAGGGGACTTGTGGAGCGTCTGGAGAATGACACACTGCTGGTCGTGATTGGGGACCATGGGATGACCATGACTGGGGACCATGGAGGAGACAGTGAGCTGGAGATCTCTGCTGCACTTTTTCTGTACAGTCCCAAAGCTCTCTTTCCTGGTGCCCCCCCAGAGGTGAGGCCTGGGGTGTTCTTTGTCTGGCTCTTGGTATTCAGTTGAATCGTGATCACAGCATTCTTGTGGCTCTCTCCATTTTTGGCTCTCAAATTCATGACTCTGGGCATCCCCCACTCATTTCCTACTGAGGGCCCTATGTCTTCCATCCCAAATCCTGATCTCAGCTCTGTGGTGAACCCATTGGTCCCTCTCCTTTTCCTCTAGGAGCCAGAGATAGTTCCTCAAATCAGCCTTGTTCCTACGCTGGCCCTGCTGCTGGGCCTGCCCATTCCGTTTGGGAACATTGGGGAGGTGATGGCTGAGCTGTTTTCAGAGGTTGAAGACGCCCAGCCTCACTCCTCTGCTCTGGCCCAAGCCTCAGCTCTCCATCTCAATGCCCAGCAGGTAGGTGATGGACTAGGGTGGGCATAGGAGAAGCACAATGATCACTTGTTGTCATTTGTTTAGTCTTAATCCCACCTTCCATAGCCATGTCCTCCTTCCCTCCCTTCCCCCCGTCCCAGACAGAGTTCAGGTCCCTGATTTCCAGATATCCCTTTTGATAACACCTATCTTTGCCTCTGTCCTCGTTGATATCTCTGATGTCTTCCCTTGGTCTCTGACCATTTTTGCCAGGTATCCCGATTTCTTCACGCCTACTCAGCTGCTTCTCAGGACCTTCAAATTACAGAGCTTCATCGGCTGCAGAACCTTTTCTCCAATGCCTCTGCTGACTACCAGCGGCTTCTGCAGAGCCCCCAGGGGGCTGAGGCAGCACTACAGACTGTGATTACTGAGCTGCAGCAGTTCCTGCGGGGAGTTCGGGCCTTGTGCATTCAGTCTTGGGCTCGTTTCTCTCTGGGTCGCATGGCCGGGGGTGCTGCTCTCATGGCTGCTGCCTGCTTTCTTTGTCTGCTGGTATCCCAGTGGGCGACATCCCCAGGCTTCTGCTTCCGCCCCTTCCTCCTAATACCCATGGCCTGTGGTCTGGCTGGTACCATAGTGTGTGCTGGACTCCTGACAACTACTGGGCTGAAGCTGGATCCAGTGGTCCTAGGGGCTGTGGCTGCAGTGGGCTCACTCCTGCCTTTTCTGTGGAAAGCATGGGCTGGCTGGGGGTCCAAGAGGCCCCTGGCAGCCCTACTTCCCATCCCTGGGCCTGTTCTGTTATTCCTGCTCATTCGCTTTGCTGCTTTCTTCTCTGATAGCTTTGTTGTAGCTGAGGCGAGGGCCACCCCCTTCCTTTTGGGCTCCCTCATCTTGCTCCTGATTGCCCAGCTTCACTGGGAGGGCAAGTTGCTCCCACCTAAGCTGCTCACAATGCCCCGCCTTTGTTTTCCGGCCTCCACGGGCCCGCCCCGGCACAGTGGTACTTATGCCCTGGGACTTGGAGTAGGGTTGCTTTTATGTATAAGGCTAGCTGGGCTTTTTCATCGCTGCCCTGAAGAGACACCTGCTTGCCGTTCCTCTCCCTGGCTGAGTCCCTTGGCATCCATGGTGGGTGGTCGAGCCAAGAATCTGTGGTATGGAGCTTGTGTGGGGGCTTTGGTAGCCCTGTTAGCTGTCGTGCGCCTATGGCTTCGCCGCTATAGCAATCTCAAGAGTCCTGAGCCCTCTGTGCTCTTTGTGCGCTGGGGGCTGCCCCTAATGGTACTGGGCACTGCTGCCTACTGGGCGCTGGCGTCGGGGGCCGATGAAGCACCCCCACGTCTCCGGGCCTTGGTTGCTGGGGCATCAGTTGTGCTGCCTAGGGCTGTGGCCGTGTTGGCCGCTTCAGGGCTCATGCTGCTGCTCTGGAGGCCCGTGACAGTGCTAGTAAAGGCTACGACAGGAGCCCCAAGGACCAGGACTGTCCTCACTCCCTTCTCAGGCCCCCCCACTTCTCAGGCTGACTTGGATTACGTGGTACCTCAGATCTACCGACACATGCAGGAGGAGTTCCGGGGCCGGCTAGAGAGGACCAGATCCCGGGGCCCCCTGACTGTGGCGGCCTATCAGTTGGGGAGTGTCTACTCAGCTGCTATGGTCACGGCACTCACCCTCTTGGCCTTCCCACTTCTGCTATTGCATGCAGAGCGCGTTAGCCTGGTGTTCCTGCTTCTGTTTCTGCAGAGCTTCCTTCTCCTGCATCTGCTTGCTGCTGGGATACCCATCACCACCCCTGGTAAATATATTTCTCAGCCCTTATTCCTCCAAGGACAGTAGTGATGTGACTTCAGCCTCGCTTGTTTTCAGGGAGGTGTTGCTCCTCAGATTCTTCACAAAGTTGGGATGGTCTTCCTGGTGTAGCCAAGCTAACTGATCCCTGCCACTGGCTCTCAGCAAGGTTCATGAAGGAGGGAGACATGAGTACTCCAAGACTCATTTCTTAGTGGAAATGCTGCACCTTCATGGAGTTCATTTCCTGATTTTCCAGTAATGGGAGTGGGGAATTACAAGTGTGTAAAGTCATAGTGAGCTGTTTGTGTATGAGAGAGAGAGAGATGGACCACAGTTCAGATTAGAGAAATGGAGGCTTAGTGCCAAAGAGGGAATTAGAATAGCAGAGTGTTGCATGTAAGGAGGTCAGGGTGGGGGCATTTATGTGTGTAGCACTGAAGCAGTAGGAGAATCTGACTGCCAGGCAGTAGGCTATGGATTAGGGAATGGGATGTGACTGTGAAGAGGTTTCTGTCTTCCCCCAGGTCCTTTTACTGTGCCATGGCAGGCAGTCTCTGCTTGGGCCCTCATGGCCACGCAGACCTTCTACTCCATGGGCCACCAGCCTGTCTTTCCAGCCATTCATTGGCACGCAGCCTTCGTGGGATTCCCAGAGGGTCATGGCTCCTCCACCTGGCTGCCTGCTCTGCTGGTGGGAGCCAACACCTTTGCCTCCCATCTCCTCTTTGCAGGTACTTAATTCCTCCATTGCTTCCATTGTTTACCCTGACTTTCTGGAGAGAAAGGAGACCCCTGGATTTGAGTGGGGCGAGGTTATTTTGTTGGATCTTTGGGCACCCCTTGGCCAGCACTCCCTGGAGCCTTAGTTGGCTAGGGTGGTTGGGGGCTGGGGTGGCCTGGTTCCTAGGGCCTCCACTGATTCTAGCCCTGCCTTCCCCCTGAGGCAGTAGGTTGCCCATTGCTTTTGCTCTGGCCCTTCCTCTGTGAGAGTCAAGGACCCCGGAAGAGGTGGCAGTCCCTAGGGAATGAGGCTGAAGCCAGAGTCAGGCCTGAGGAGGAAGAGGAGCCACTGATGGAGATGCGGCTCCGGGATGCACCTCATCACTTCAATGCAGCGCTGCTGCAGCTGGGCCTCAAGTACCTCTTTGTCCTCGGTATTCAGGTGGGTGCAGAGAGAGAGCACAGAGTTAGTGACCTTTTCTCATGCCTGTACATCACATTCTTTCATACTTTGCTAAAACCCTGGGGGAGAGCCTGGACCGAAGTACAGATAAGCAAAATGGTTGCCTAAGGCTGTGGCCTCAAGGGGCTGGCTGTATTGAGACTTGAACTTGGGTCTCCTAAATCCTAGCCTTGGATTGTTTCCTCTCTATAAGCTAGATCTGGACCTTGCTGATTGCATTTGGCAATTCCTTCATTAGTGGACAGACAGGAAAAACTGAGGTGATGGCCAGGATTCTTTCCCAGACTATGTCATGGATCTTCCTTCCCTTCAGAGGCAGAAGGTGTGACTGACATCTTCCTCCCAGCCTGGGAGGCAGAGCCTGAGTGTGATCAGCACAGGTGGATAGTGCTTGTCCAAGGTCACACAGTGAGTCATGGTGAGGCCAGGAAAAGACTTAAGTCTCCTGACTCCTAACCCAGGTTTTTTTCCACTGACATGCACTACTTTCCTACTCCTCCCAATCCTCACAGGGGCAACTCTCCCTTTGACCTGTTTTCCTCTTCCCCAAGTAACTTGACCTTTCCTGTCCTCCCTAGATTCTGGCCTGTGCCTTGGCAGCCTCCATCCTCCGCAGGCATCTCATGGTCTGGAAGGTGTTTGCCCCCAAGTAAGTGGATTTGCTTGAGAAGTATTGGTGTTGGGGAGGATGAAGCTTGGAGGAAAGAATGAACATTAGGGTGGGCAGGTTTTGTCTCATCAGGGAAAAGGCTCTAGACCTATTCTCAGTGTCCCCTGAGAATTCTCCACTTTTCTTTACAGGTTCATTTTTGAAGCTGTGGGCTTTATTGTGAGCAGCGTGGGACTTTTCCTGGGCATAGCTTTGGTGATGCGAGTGGATGGTGCTGTGAGCTCCTGGTTCAGGCAGCTAGTTCTGGCCCAGCAGAGATAGCCTAGGTGGCTAGTGCTGGTTTGTGGCCACAGGCAGAGCTGGAGAACAGTCTAGCCTGGCCTATATAGGTGCTGGATCATCTGCAAGAGAGGCTTAGCTACACTTTTTACCACCATGCAGCCAGGAGCTACTGACACCTGGGACTTCATTATTTTATAATTCAAAATCATAGTGGGGCCTGCTCCCTAACTCTTGCTTTGGAGGGTGGCCTCCAAAGAAGAATAAAATAATAATGTAAATATGTGTGTCTGAGAGGTGGCGGAGCCCCCACTGTCCTACAGGGACTAGGGGGATGGTCACTCTCCCCTTCCATGAGGCACAGATAACATCAGCCATCTTATGCAGACCTGCCTACACCTGAAAACCTTTGGGAAGTGTTTGAAAGTGTCTGAATTCACTTCCCTTACTTCCTCCTGAATCATTCCTGTTATCCCACCTGCCATTTTTCTTTGCCGTGTAACGTATTTTATTAAATTCTTATCCTTTGGCTGATAGCAGAGACTGCTGGAAAGATAAGCCCAGGCATCATGGAGTACACAGACTCATTGTCTAAAACCCGAAACGGTGCTGTATTCCCTCCTCTATTGGGTTCTTTCACCCCAGAGCACCCTTTGTCCTTCACTTCTAGGACAAAGTGGCTTAGGAGGCCACCCTAGGTTTCCAACATTTGCTATCATTTATCAGACCTAATGCCCTTCTTACATAGCATTTCATCTTGTCCCATTGATTATTCCAGACTTGAAACCAAAATTATAAGTTTAAAGCATGACCCTTGTGCTCTCCATCCATCTCACTACTGTATCACTTTGAAGTGCTGGCATGAAATTCTCATGGAAATGTGCCTCAAAGGAGGGTGGGGGGTGGCTCTGAAGAGAAGGGTCAGGCCTGCTATTTGATGTTCAAGAATGCCCAGGACAGGAGGAGATGAAACAACTGAAAGAAGAACAGATGTAAAATTGTGGAATAGCACTTCTTCTTGGCAGAAAGAAGACAAGCTGCTTAGCAGTGAGTGTGAAGGAAAGGCATTCACTGCTGTGGTAGCTAAAGAAAGAGATGGAATTATTAATGGCTAATAGTCTGTAGTGCTACATAGGTCAAACAGAAAGATGATAAGAAATGTATACTATTTCAGGCAATTAGAGGATAGGACATTGGTAACCTTGGCAGGGATACGCTAAAAAAGAGAGAAGGTAGGCCCCAGCTAAGACTAGAAGATGAATTAGAAAAAAGTCCCTTTGCTTTTCTCTGTCACGTGGACACCATTCCCAGGCATCATTTAATAAGCACACAGTACCTCTGTGAGAAGAAAAGACCCTATTCCATCCCTAGCACCAATGGGAAGGATTTCAAGACTCCAGTTCCTCAGCTTCTCCTAGTCAGGTTCCACCTCGTCCTTTTTTTTTTTTTTTCTTGGCAGGGAACCTCCTTTCCTGGAGCCTGAAGCCTAAGGAAAATACGCTGATCTGCCAACCATCGGCTATTTCCTTTTCTTCTGATCTAACTTCAAGATCCTTTTGGAGAAAGATATATGGTTAAAAATTCTTTTTTTTTTTTTTTAAAGATTTTATTTATTTATTTGACAGAGAGAGATCACAGTAGACAGAGAGGCAGGCAGAGAGAGAGAGAGGGAAGCAGGCTCCCTGCTGAGCAGAGAGCCTGATGTGGGACTCGATCCCAGGACCCTGAGATCAAGACCTGAGCCGAAGGCAGCGGCTTAACCCACTGAGCCACCCAGGTGCCCTGGTTAAAAATTCTTATCCCTGCCTCCTAGTTGACATCAAAACACCCATTCCACACTAACTCACTCTTTTTTTTTTTTTTTTTTTCTAACTCACTCTTTTTCTAAAGAGCTTTATTGAGGTACAATTCATATAAAATCTGGCCATTTAAAGTGCACAATTCAATAACTTTTGGTACATTCACAGAGTTGTACAACTCACCAGAGTCAATTTCAGAATATTATCATCACCCTCAAAAGAAACTCGGTACATTTTCCTATCACCCTCCAACCCTCCCTACCTCCATCCCTAAACTTAGGCAACCACTAATCTCCTTTCTGACTGTGTTTTCTATTTTGGACATTTTATATAAATGGAATCCTACAATATGTGTCCTTTTCTGTCGGGCTTCTCACTCAGCCTAATGTTTTCAAGGTTCATCCATGTTGCTTCACGTATCAGTATTTCATTTCTTTTTTATGGCCAAATAATGTTCCATTGCAGGGATATATCACATTTTGTTTATCTGTTCATTCATTAATGGCCATTTGGGTTCTTAACACCTTTCAGTTTTTACAAATAATGCTGCTTTGAACATCCATGTAAAAGTTTTGTTTGGATGTATGTTCTCATTTCTTTTTGGTATATACCTAGTGATATATTGTGGAATTGCTAGGTCAAATGGTTCATCTATGTTTAACTTTTTTTTTTTTTAAAAGATTTTATTTATTTATTTGACAGAGAGAAATCACAAGTAGGCAGAGAGGCAGAGAGAGAGGAGGAAGCAGGCTCCCTGCTGAGCAGAGCGCCCGATACGGGACTCCATCCCAGGACCCTGAGATCATGACCCGAGCCGAAGGCAGCAGCTTAACCCACTGAGCCACCCAGGCGCCCCTGTGTTTAACTTTTTGAGGAACTGCCAGTTTGTTTTCCAAGGCGCCGTACCACGTAATACTCTCATCGTTAGTGTATAAGGGTGCCAATTTTTGCACATCCGTGCCTTATAATTACTACTTTTGATTCTAACCATCCTAGTGGGTGTGAAGTGGTATCTCATGGTTTTGGTTTGCATGCCCTTGATGACTAAAGATAATGAGCATTTTTCTTGTGCTTGTTGGAGAACTGTCCATTCAGAGTCTTTCTCTGTTTATTAATTGAGTTTTTTCCTAATTTTTGAGTTATAAGCATTGTTTATATATTCCAGGTATACATACTTTGTCAGATACATGATTTGCAAATACTTTGTTCATTTTCTTGAGTTGTCCTTTCATTTTTTTTTAAGATTGATTTATTTGAGAGAGTGTGTGTGCAAGTGTAGGGAGAGGTAGAGGGAGAGGGAAAATCTTCATCAGACACACTGAGCATGGAGCCCAAGGCAGTGCTTAATCCTAGGACCTTGAGATCATGACCTGAGCTGAAACCAAGAGCTGGACACTGACCTGACTGAGCCATCCAGGCGTCCCTCTTTTTTTTTTTTTTTTTTTTTTTTTTTTTTAGGTAGACTCCACTCCTGAGTTGGGACTTGAATTCTTTTGACGCTGAGATTAAGAGACCCATGTTCTACTGACTGAGCCAACTGCCCTAGTCTTTTCATTTTCTTGATAGTGTTCATCTTCTTGATCGTCTTTGCAGTACAAAATTTTAAAATTTTGATGAAGTCCAGTTCATCCTATTTTTCTTTTGTTGCTTGTGCGTTTGGTGTTCATATGTAAGAAACCTTGTTTAATGCCACAATTTGGTTTTAGAAAAAAATATTTTTTAAAGATTTTATTTATTTGACAGAGATCACAAGTAGGCAGAGAGAGAGAGGTAGGGAAGCAGGCTCCCTGCTGAGCAGAGAGCCTGATGCAGGGCTCAATCCCAGTGTCCTGGGATCCTGACCTGAGCCAAAGGCAGAGGCTTTAACTCACTGAGCCACCCAGGCGCCCCTAGTTTTAGAAAAAATTTTATCACTCCTACAGTGTCCCTATACTTTGTTTACAACTGATCCTCAGTTTCACTGCAGGTCACTGATCTGTTTTCTGTTTTTCTAAATTTGTCTTTTCTGAACATTTCATACAAATGGGGTCATCAAATACGTGGTCTTTAATTTTTATTTATTTGACAGATCACAAGTAGGCAGAGAGGCAGGCAAAGAAAGAGGGGGGAAGCAAGCTCCTTGCTGAGCAGAGAGCCCAATGTGGGGCTTAATCCTTGGACCCTGGGATCATGACCTGAGCCAAAGGCAGAGGCTTAACCCACTGAGCCACCCAGGTACCCCAATGACTTAGAATTTTTTAAGGTTCATCCATGTTGAAGCATGTATCAGTTTTTGCCTCTTTATTGCTGAGTCATAGTCCATTGTATGGCTATGATCTGCTAATGGACATTTGGATAGGGTTTTTTGTTTTTTAGCTATTATGAATATTTTTAGAGCTGCTGTGAGCATTTGCATACCATTCTTGGTGTAGATGTGTTTTTATTTTTCTTGAGAGGTTTCCCTAGAGTAGGATTTTTGGGTCCTATGATAAGCTTATGATTTAATTTTTAAGAAACTGCCAGACTATTTTCCAAGGTAACTATAACATTTTATATTCCCACTATGTAAGAGTCCTAGTTCTTCCACATCCTCACTAACATTTGGTATCCCCTGTGTTTTTATTTGTTTATTTATTTTAAGTAGGCTCCACACTTAATGTGGAGCTAGAACTCTAAACTGTGAGATCAAGAGTCACACACCCTACGGACTGAGCCAGCCAGGTACCCCTGGCATTATCTGCATTTTAAGAATTGTAACCATTCTGGGACGCCTGGGTGGCTCAGTTGGTTAAGCAGCTGCCTTCAGCTCAGGTCATGATCCCAGCGTCCTGGGATCGAGTCCCACATCGGGCTCCTTGCTCAGCAGGGAGCCTGCTTCTCCCTCTGCCTCTGTCTGCCTGTGCTCTCTCCCTCTCTCTCTCTGATAAATAAATAAAAATTAAAAAAAAAAAGAATTGTAACCATTCTGTGTGTGTACATGTGTCATGGTATTTTATGGTTTTATTATTTTTTAAAGATTTTTTAAAAAGATTTTATTCTTTTAAGTAATTTCTACACCCAACATGGGGCTTGAACTTGCAACTCCAAGATCAAGAGACACACTGAGCCAGCCAGGTTATCTTGTGGTTTTAATTTGCATTTCCCTGATGGCTAATCATTTTTTAATATGGTGCTTAGCCATTCATGTACCTTTTTTCCCCATAAAATTCCTATTCATGTTTTTCTGTTCATCTTAAAATGGTTTAGATTCTTTTCATTATTGAGCTTTGAGAGTTACATATTGTGGATACTGGTCGGTTATAAGATTATAAGGTAGGTAATAATCGGAAAATAATTTCTCCATTTTTGACTTTGAATTTTCTTTCTTTTTTTTAAGATTTTATTTACTTGACAGACACAGATCACAAGTAGGCAGAGAGGCAGGCAGAGAGAGAGGAAGGGAAGCAGGTGCCCTGCTGAAGAGCCTGATGCAAGGCTGGATCCCAGGACACTGGGATCATGACCTGAGTTGAAGGCAGAGACTTTAACCCACTGAGCCACCCAGGCACCCCTAATTTTCTTGGTCTTGCCTTTGTAGCAAAAGTTCTTAATGAAGTTCAGCTTACCCATATTGAGTTGGTTTTATCTGTGGTAAGGGTCACAGTTTTGCTTTGTTTTTGCGTACTGATAGGCAGTTCTCTTGGGTCTCATTTGTTGAAAGGGGCAGGTACCTTTGAGCAGAGCGGGTTGTGCAAGCCCAGGGCCGTTCCGCCAGCAGTCGGCCTGCATAGGGTTGAGCAGAATGCGGTAGCGTGCTGGTGCTCCATGGTGAGCAAAGGAAGGATGGGCGGATTACCAAGGGCCTTGGTCCGGCCTCAGTTCGTTTTTGGGGATACTTTGTACCTCGGTTGGGTTTTTTGTGGCGACTCCGGGCGGTACTACGATTCCCAGCATGCACTGCGCGGGCCTGCCCTCTGCGGGGGCAAAGCTAGACAGACCTGGAAGTGTGGCTGCGAGGGAAGGGATGGGACACGGTTTCTAGTACCAAGATCGATTTCTCAGGGTTTTGGCCTGTGCGAAGGACTAGCAAGCCGAACCCTGAGAAGTACCACTTCCGCCCTCTGGTCCGCCGTAGCCTCTCTCACGGATCGCTACCCGACTCGTTTCTTCCTCGAGTTTCCCGCGGGCACTAACCCTTGAAGAGGACCAACCGTAGCCGAGAGTTTTGCCGGCCGGGCCAACCAGAGGCGAGATTGAAGAGGCGGGGTGGGAGCCGCCACAGTGTCCAGGAGAGAGTCCATTTCTCCTGTAAAGGGCGAGTCGCTCCTGCTGGGGCCCGGAGGGGAGCAAAGGAGCTGCAGGGGGTTTTGGAAGCGGAAGGACCCCTCCCCGATCCGGTGGGGACCGCGGCGGGGCCGGGCTTACCTTTCAGGGTTCCCCTCCAGGTGTCCAACCCCAGCCTCGGCCACCATGTCGCACCAGACCCCTCTGGGCACCTCAGTGCCACACACCAGCTGCTTAGACCTGTGGAGGGAAAAGAATGACCAACTAGTTCGACAGGCCAAGGTAACACGGTTGCTGGGACCCTCGCTTACCAGAAAGGGGGTTTCCGGTGGATTTACCGCAGCTGAGGAGGAGGGATTGAGTTTGACTTCCCCCGTCAGGAGCCAGAAATGACTGGAGAACGTCATCCCTTGCCACTGTTGCAAGGGGAGAAATAAGGATTGATCCTCAATGATACCTCATCCCACATCTGTTAGGTGGCTCAGGACTCGGGTTTGTCTCTGAGGCGACAGCAGTTGGCTCAAGATGCACTGGAAGGGTTCAGGGGACTCCTCCATAGTCTGCGCGGTAAGTAGGATACTCCTCAGGATGGTCAGTTACCTTCCCCCACAGCTAGAGACCAGTTCCTGTTCTGCATTTCCGGAACTGAGAAAATTCCTCAGGGGACAGGGGATCCTACTTAAGTCACAGACAGGACTGGAGTGGAATTCACTTTGATGCAGGTGAATCTCTTTGCCCCGTCACTCGCCCTTTCCAAACTGTGCAAATGGCCATTTCGGTTGGGGTGAGGTGATCTTTGGGTTTGGATCTTATTTGGGGAATCTTTCTGCAGGGAGTGGTCTGTGAGATCAACTTGTGTTCCTCCAGGGCTTCCTGCAGCCGTTCCTGTTCTCCCCTTGGAACTGACTGTTACCTGCAATTTCATTACCCTGAAGGCGAGCCTGGCCCAGGGTTTCACTGAGGACCAGGCACAGGATATCCAACAGGGCCTGGAGAGAGGTGAGGGCCAGAGATTGCTTTCCATTTCCCTGCCAGATTGTCTGGGTTTAAGTACTTGCAAAGGGGATATCAGGAGCAATAAAATTTGTCACCTCCATGGAGAGAGTTGCTATTCTCTTATCCTCCAGGTGTTCCTCAGACCAGGAGCACTTTTGTGACCTTTGGACTCCTGCAGAAAGAGAAAAGCAGAGATGAGGTCCCAACCTCAGCTGTATGTTTGTCCTCTACAGTGCTGGAGACCCAGAAGAAGTTGGGGCCCAGACTGGAATGTGGGCTCAGGGGGCTGTGGGACTCCGTTCTCCATTATTCCACCCTTCTCCTGGAGGTGCTCCCTGCCCTTCACCACCTGGCTGGCCTGCAGGCTGCCATCTGGCTAAGCACTGACTGTTTGGGGGACTTGACCTTCTTGCTGCAGACCTTGAATGGCAACCAGGTAATTTGGGAAGTAACTTGGATCTAAGGGTCTCTTCCTATCTCTCACCTGTCTCAGTGGCAGTAGCATCATTTTGTGCTGGAAAGGCTGCTGGATTGGTGGTTAGAAGACCTGGATTCCCTCTGGGACTCTTGGTGACATTGCTCTGGTTGGTCTTTCACTGGGGGGATTCTCTTGAGTGGTGGTTTGTTTTTAATATTTATTTATTTATTTTGAGAGAAAGAGAGAGGGAGCACATGCACGGGGCAGGGCATAGGGAGAGGGAGAGAATCTCAAACAGACTCAAGCGTAGAGCCGGATGTGGGGCTCGACCTTACGACCCTGAGATCATAATCTGAGTCAAAATCAAGAATCTGACACTTAACCAACCCAGCCACCCAGGCGCCTCTTGAGTGTTTTTTCAAATTGCTTAATGATCTTGGATAGGGTTAGGGCTTTTATTGACCTTGCTGAAGTCATCTCCCAGCTCAGTCTTCTCATCAATAACCCACACATAGTTCTTGCCCTGAGTCCTCTGGGCTCATACTGAATGAGGAGGCTCACTAAAACAGATCATCAGTGCCCCCAAGGTTTTCTTCCTCCCTTTATCCTCACCCCATAGCTATCTATGTCTTAAAACTGAGGGAACAGGAATCAGGAGGACCCTTGATTTCAAGGTCCAGTCAGGATAGACTGAGATAGGAGAGGAGAGGTGGTTTATAGGCTTAGAGCCTCTGATCACCCTTCTTTCCTCAGAGTGAGGCCTCTGAGAATCTTCTGCTGCTTCTGAAAACTTGGAGTCCTCCAGCTGAGGAGTCAGATGTTCCACTGACCCTGCAGGATGCCCGGGGCTTAAGGGATATCCTTCTTACAGCTTCTGCCTATCGCCAAGGTCAGCTAGCAGTCCTACTCATCCCTTCTTCCCCGCTCCCTGTCTTAAAGGGTCCTTTGGCTCAAACCTTCCCTGTCATGTTCCATTCAGCTCAGTGGAGCTTCTCTGTACTTCTTGTTACCTTGTTACCCTGCTTCCTTAAGTTTAAACCCTGAACTGACCTTAGGCCTTCAGGAGCTGATCACAGGAAGCCTGCCCAGGGCACTGAGTAGCCTACAAGAAGCAGCCTCAGGTCTATGCTCACGGCCTGTGTTGGTCCAGGTGTACACGGCTCTGGGGACCTGTCTCCGTAAAATGGTAAAGACAGGTCTAGTGTGGGTTGGGGAAATTATGGGTGTTAGACAGCTTTCTGCTTCATGAGGGTAGCTGAGGCTTGTGTCCTCTCAACCTTCTAGGGCAATCCACAAAGAGCTCTGCTGTACTTGGCTGCAGCCCTGAAAGGGGGATCAACATGTGGTCCCCCACTTCTGGAGGCCTCTAGGCTGTATCGGCAACTGGGGAACACAGCAGCAGAGCTGGAGAGTCTGGAGCTGTTGGTTGAGGTAAGGGACTGAAGATACAGGGATTGCTGAAATGTTAGGGAGACTATTCAAATTGTAAATAGAAGGAAGTAGGGCTTCCAAAGATTAAAGATATACTTTTTTCTTTTTGTCCCTTTTAGGCCTTGAATGTCACTCACAGTTTTGAAGCCCCTCAGCTTCTCATTGAAGTAGAGTTACTACTCCCCAGACCTCACCCAGCCTCACCCCTTCATTGTGGCACACAGAGCCAGGCCAAGTACTTGCTAGCAAGCCGATGTTTACAGGTGGGAAGGTGAGGTTCCACTGCCTTGCTCATCTGAGCTCCTTTTCCCATTTCTGATGCCTTCCCTGGGGTGTGATTCTGCTTCTGTTCTTGCACATCAGCTGTGTGGACGAGTCAGTGGTAGGACATGGGTTTCCACCCCTTGACCTTCTGCCTTATTGCTGGACCTGAACTTAAGATTCTTCACCCAGACACTAAGCTCTTGTACCTTTAAAACTCTGAAATCAATCGCTTCTTGGCCTTTTGGCTAAGATCAAGTGTAAAACCCTGAAATCTCCTCCCAAATCCATTCTGTAAGGAGGGTAGCTCCATACTGAGCTTGGATTGGAGCCCCAAGCTCCCACTCTCCTTACTCCCCAGGGACCTTGAGCATCCTTTTGTTAGTTTAGAGCCCTTGGAGGACCCTGCTAAGGGCCTAAGATGAAGCTCATAGGCTATGACTTCTCAGGGCAGAGGATGCTGCAGAGCATTACTTGGACCTACTGGCTCTGGTGCTGGATGGCTCAGAATCAAAGGTGGGTATGTCTTCAAGATTCTCTATAATGGAGTGAGAGGGTTGGAGTCTCCTCTGGAGTAGAACAGGACTGTTGTTTTCTCTTTCTTCTGCTATTCTGTCTGTCCAAGCTGGAAGGCCAGACCACAAAGGTTCTCGAGCAAAAGGTCCGGGGTAGCAAGCAATGGGTGGTCTCTAGGGTACCAGAGCCTGGTGAAGAGGTTGGGGATGGTGACTAATGTCTCTTTAAGACACTGTGTCCTCTTCCCACCCCAGTTCTTCCCCCCGCCTTCCCCTCCAGGGCCTTGTATGCCTGAGGTGTTCTTAGAGGCAGCTGCAGCACTGATCCAGGCTGGCCGAGCCCAGGATGCCTTGACTGTATGTGAGGAGCTACTCAGCCGCACTTCATCTCTGCTTCCCAAGATGCCCCAACTGAGGGAAGATGCCAGAAAAGGAACCAAAGAGTCACCACACTGCCCATCCTGGGTCTCTGCAACCTACCTGCTTCAGGGTCAAGCCTGGGTGCAGCTGGGGGCCCCAAAAGAGGCAATTAGTGAATTTAGCCGGTGAGCTCAGGAAGCCAACCAGAATCCTAGGGGAAGTGTGGAGGGATAAATTGCTGATTGCAACCTGAGTAAGCTCCATTCTTATCGAGTCACCCTAGAGTTTCTTTCTTTCTTTCTTTCTTTTTTCACCCTAGAGTTTCTGAGGTTGACTCTTCCTTACCCCTATTCTGTGTCCCACTTCAGGTGCCTTGAGCTGCTTTTCCGGACCACACCTAAGGATGAAGAACAAGGTGATCTATACTCTTAATTTTCCTCTTCCCTCCTGGAAGGGGAGGGGTGGTGAATGTGTTGCCTTTCCTTGCATCCTAGCCTACCAGGAGACTTTAAAAAAAGGTGGGGGGGGTACTCCAGACATAAGAAGAGAAGGAGGAGTACTTGGGATTCTGTAGTACTACAGTACACAGGTGCCTGTGTAGCAGGGACACACTTTTTGACTTCGGGGTGGTCCCCAGGGCCTGCTTCCAATGGTGAGAAGGAGTGTATATCAGATGTGGCACTACAACAGCTTCGGGCAGCTGCCCTGATTAGTCGTGGACTTCAGTGGGTGACCATTGGCCAAGATACCAAAGCCCTACAGGACTTCCTTCTCAGTGTGCAAATGTGCCCAGGTATGTATATTTGCATGATATCAGCTATGTCCAGATGTACAAGGACAGAGAGGGCCATCCGGGAGGTACTTGGGGATCAGTGGAAGAGTGATGTTCCCAGATAGAAGGGGATGAATGAGGTTGTACCATATATACCTAGGGATATACCCGGGCTTGAAGACATTTGCAGGTGTGTGTGAGGGCTCTCTGGAGTTCCTCAGTCTTTCCAGTGTCCTCAGACACAAAGACCACAACTATGCTCAGAGTATGCTGGGGAAAAGCAGAGTCAGCTGAGCCCTTTTTCTTGGGCAGGCAGTACCCGGGAGTAGGAATGGTTGGGAATGGAACCTCCTGGTTCCATGTGTGACTGTAGAAAAGATACTTTCCTGCTCTAAGCCTCAGTTTCTCCTTTTATAAAATGCTTAAGGCTGTGTCAGGTTCTAAGCCTTTCTACTTTGGGGTGGGGCTACAGGTTATCAAGATGCTTCCTTTCACCTGCTTCAGACTCTGAGGAGGATGGATCGGAGGCATGAGGCCACTGCTCTCTGGTGGAGGCTAAAGGCCCAAACAGAGTTGCCACAGGAGAATGCTGCATGGTGAGGCTGAGGCCTGGGGGGTTGGGGCTGAGGGCAGTTGGCTTCTTGGAGTCCTTGAGTCTGTTGGGGGTGGTAATGAATGAAAGGGATGGAGTGGCTGCCTATCCTTCACCCTCAAACGTGACTCTTTTTGCTCTCCAGGTCTCTCCCCCTGTACCTAGAAACATATCTGGACTGGATTCATTCCCCTGACCGTGAAACCCTTCTTGAGGAGTTTCAGACATCTCTGCCGGAGCCTCCTGATCTGTAGCTGCCACATTTTAAAGAGCCTGAGCTGGGGCTCCAGTGGCCCATTTTTCCGTGGGGAGGGCTTTCTGCTTTACCATTCTTGAGGAGTGTGGGTGAAATGGATCATTCCAGTATAAGTCTGGCATTGGTGAAGTTGGTAGGAGTCCTGCAAAATTTGGCCTAGTTACTGCCATTCTGGTTCCTTTGCCACCAAAAAGGCATTAACTTTGCTATGACTGACATCTTTTTTCCTGTATTCCTGTTAATTGTGTTGAGTAAAATGCATATTTATCTCTTATTTGCCTACTACATATACTTGAGTGGGAAGGCTCACAGCTGTCTGATTCAGTTGAGTGCTGGTTATCTAAGATGCCCTCTCCCAACATCATCTACCTTATGAGATTGAGTTCTGGATAGAAGAAAGGGAAAGGGCCTCAGGAATCCTTGCAGTGGTTTTGGTTCTTTCTGTTGCCTAAAAGCCAGAGTCTCAAAGCCCAGGATCCTGTGCAAGGTCACAGAATGAGTGGAGCTGGGTCTGGAAGGTGGTCTGGGCAGACCTCTCAGGACAAGGGCAAACATTTGGTTCTTAGAGGGGAGGGACAAGCAGACCTCTGAGTCTCTAAGTGACTCCCTACCCCTATCCCAAATTCTAGAAATTTGGGATTTGACAGTCTCAGTCAACCCTGTCTGTGTGGATAGGAGGTGAAGGGTGAATTAATATAATCAGCATGATACCAAATCTGTTTATTGAATTTAGTCAGGGCTAGCTGGCATTTGGGGCCCAAGGACTTCAAGTCTCAGCATGCAGCTTTCTTGCTGCTTTGGGTTCTATTGAATCTACTGGGTTCTGTGGTTGCCTTTAGACTCCTTTTTGGACTTAAGTGCCCTCCCTTCTCTAGCCATTAATATAAATACCCTGTGGTAAGAGGAAGCATGTACCTCCAAGCTCTGAGGAACTGTAAAGCTTATGGGATTAGGGTTACAAGAGGGTGCCACAAGAACAGGGTGGAGTGGATTAAAAGGTGGGGTGCTAGTCAAAGGGTTCAGAGTAGGCATGGCTCCAGCCAGCGTTTTGAAGAAGCCAGGAGAAGGTTTAGGGTGGATCCTTAGGTTTGGGAAGAAAATGGTGTGTAGGTTATCACTGCAACAGGACTAGACTAATACAAGGGTTCAATCCATTGTGCCAGGTTCTTCAGCAGGGTAAGATCAGGAACCAATGAACTGGAGCCAAGTAGGAGAGTCCGCCTCCCGGGGATTAAAGGCTCTTTTTTTCGCCCGTCGATCTGGCCCCATCCTTTTTGTTGATTGGTCGTAAATTCCAATCCGTCGAGGAAGCGTAGCGCTGCGGCCAATTGACGTGGCGTTACTAGGCGTGTTGCATCCCTGAGGCGGGAGCCAGGCCACAAGCGAATTTCCTGATTGGCTCTGGTCGGCGGGTTGCTGGGGAGAGGCGCAGAGAGGCGGGAGGGAGTCCCCAGGCCAGGCGCTGATTGGCTGAGGTGAGAGCACCTCTCCTTCCGATGATTCGGCTCTTCTGGGTTCAGTCTCAGCGCAGCGTCTGCAGCCGTCGTTTGAGTCGTTGCTGCCGCTGCCCCCTCCCGGATCAGGAGCCAGTGTATACCGCCCGCCCACCGCCTTGGTGCCGCTAGGAGGAAACGAGAAGGAGGCCGCCTGCGGGTTTGTCGCCGCAGCTCGCCCCCTGCCCGGGAGAGCCGAGCCCCGGCCCAGTCGGTCGCCTGCCACCCCTCGTAGCCGTTACCCGCGGGCCGCCACAGCCGCCGGCCGGGAGAGGCGCGCGCCATGGCCTCTGGAGCTGAGTGAGTGTGTGCGCGCGCCCGCCCGCCTGCTGCGGGTGCGCGCACCTGGGGACTCGCCGCGCTGGGTAGGCCCGGCGGGGCCTGGCAGTGGGCGCGTCTAAGAGGTGGAGGCAGGGAAGGAGGGAGACAGGGAAAGCAAAAGAAGGGGGGCGATGAGGGGCGGCGGTCGGGTCTGGGCCTGGCTGCGCAGCCGCGCGTCCCCTAGGCCGGGCTTGCGTTGGGCCTGGGTCAGATCGTGCTGTGTCATGCAGGCCCGGCTGGCCTGATTGGCTCCCTGGGAACCACTGTCCCGTTCTTGTGAAGTCTCTAGTCCACATGGCCGGCGCGGAGCCCCAGGGCCTTAGCGCCCACCTGCGATCAGGTCTACTATCCGCGGAAGGCCTTTGGTCCCCGGAGGGAGAAGGCCCCGTGGGCCTGACGCCCCAACTGGGCCCGGTGGGCGTGGACTTTGGGCCACGTGAAGGCCTTAGTAGCTGCGAGACAGGCGGAGGCCGGAGCGGGGAACGGGGAAGATTCGGCGAGCTCAGGGAAGCTCACGACGGCTATTTCGGAGCTGGGTCGGCCTGTCCCTTGGTTGACATCCTCACGACCTGAGTAGTGAGGGGCTGTTAGGGAGAGGGCGGGCCCTAGGTTTTCTGGCCTTCGTAGTTTATTTTGGTTGTTCACATGATAAAGCTTTAGGCAGTTTTCCTTAATGTTAGGAAGTGGGGTGGGAAGTAGGAACTTTTCTCTACTGTTTTGGGTGTTTGCTAAAGTTCGAATCTCAGATGTAATTTGCGGGCCTTCCTCGGTATCAGCCTTTGTGATGAGAAGGTTAGAGTTGCCCTAACTCTTTGAACACACACGCTCCTTTCTCCAAACCGCTGTGTTGAGAAATCTTGGGTCGTCAGTTCCTCAGGAAAGCATCAGATAAGAGATGACCACCTCAACCCATCTGCCCATTATATTTAGAATCAAGAGCTTTAGATACTGAAAAAGGAAAAAAAAAAAAAAAAAGCCATCCTGTGGAAATTCTTATGCAAATCACTTTCCTGACTTGAAGAGAATTAAGTTTTTTGAGGTGTGTTTCTTTTTTTTGGTCTCTAAACCGAGATGAAGTATTACTTGGGTGTCTTTTAAAGGACCATTACTTATTAATACTTACTCTCTTAGGTTATTTAGTCAATCATTTATTTTCAAGACTAAAAATAAGAATTCAAAATTCTCGGAACCTGGCATCATAGATGGTTTCTAACCTCTAGGTCATCTTGATGACTCTTACCTGAATTCCCTCCAAGTCCCCTGTGGCCCATTGGAGTTCTGGAAAGGGCCTGACTCATGCAGAAGACAATGGGGGATGTCCCCAAAGAGCCTCCAGGACTGCTGTTGGCCCACGATCAGGCTGAAGCTCTCTTTTAGAGGTTACTTCCTTTGATCTTAGTAGATAGATAGGGAAGTAAAGGTCTTTACCTTAAGAGAAGGACATATTGCTCATCTCCATTGCCAGGGTCAGGAATGGTAGGCAGGTAAGTTTTCCTAGAATGCAGCTTTGGGGTTAAAATATAAACTGTGATGACTAGAGGCATCTGGCATTTTATTTTTCTCTAGCCCCAGTACCATAGATTAAACAGGAAAGTGGGCAGTCTTTGGAAGGTATTTTGATGTGTGGGAGAGAGGGAGAGTTGATGGGATGGAATTGCCTTCAGCTGCCATATTGACCATACTTGTTCTCCAGCGTGTTGATAAGCACTGGAAGATTCTGCCTGCTATGCAGCATTGTGCCCAGAGTGCTACATTTTTAGGTTGAGGAGGCAAGTTTAAGCTGAGGAAACTACACTCTTAGAAATCAGTTTTAAGGTGATGATTAAAGATGCAGCCTATGTGAGAGGATCGGCAGATTTGCTAGATGAATTGGATTTGTATTTCTGTTGGGTATATCAGGACCGAAAGATGGAGAAACCCCACAATGCCCTCATTGGTATTCTGGAATATAGGCATCTTTTTTCTCTTGCAAGTTGTAAAGATACATCCAACATAGGAGGGTGTCTGGCTTGTAATGTATACTTGCTAATTTGTTAACTGAAGGAATAATTAATGGGAAAGATTCCTTTTTATTTCTTCATTTTCTCCGTTTTCTGGTCTCCCTGTTTTGGTTAATGTTCAGGTTTTCCTGAGCCTTAGTAAAAGAGGATAACTTTTCAAAGGGAAAGCCCACTGAGTCTAGTTACTGAAGATTGAAGAAGAGGTAGGTAAAAAGTTGGTATAAAGTGAATAATCTTCAAGGAAATGATTGAAACTATTTAGAGGGCTTAAACCGAGCTTAGACTCAGGCAGCCTTGATTTGGGTGAGGGATTTGGATTTGCTCCATGGTCTCAGCATTTCTTAGTTTTGACTTTTTGAGCCAACATTGTGGAATTGTATGTCTTTGCAATGATTTGTGAAACTGTTTTTGAGCTTGGCCATCTTTTTTAAGGTTTCATATCTGTTAGTTGAGTTGTTTTGTTTTCCCCAAATATCATGGTCTTTATGCTTGGCATTTCTGTGGTATAGCGAATGCGCTGGCATTCAGCTGGTTTAGCCAGTAAGGACATTAGTGCTAATGATTTTGCTTCATTGTCCCCAGGCTTGCTTTGTGGGACTTGGGGCTTCGCTGAGCCCTACAGGAAGTTGTCTTGCTCTCTTCATTCTCCAAGAAGGTTAGCAAAGAGCGAGCTTATGCTTTGTTCTGCAGTGCTAATCATTGTGACCATTAATACCATGTGCCAGGCATTGTGTTGAACATTTTGCATTCATTATCTCACTTAAGACAATAATCCTGTAAGATAGGTACTACTGTATTCACCTCTCTACAGATGAGGACATCAACTTCCAGAGAGGTTAAATGACTTGCCCAAGATTACAATCAAGCAGTGGCAGGGTTGGGATTCAGACCTAGCAGGTCTTACTGCGAGCCCCTTCTCCTAATCGCTGTCTCATATTAAGACTGTTGTCATTTCTCTAATTGTTATCCAGCCTCTACATCTGTTTAGTCTTCTCAGGCCATAGTTTCCTGACTCTGGGGCAGGATCACTTGGGGCCTTCACAGCTAGGTTACCAGTGCTCAGAATACCAAGAGCTGCTGGAATGGGAACTGTATGTGCTAAATGTTATTCTATATGACCTTGGCTGAATATCTTTTATCTCACATCACTGGTTTAGGGACAGCTTCATTTATCCACTATTTCTTTCCTAAGTGTGAGTTTTAATGACTGGTGGGGCCCTTGGGACTAGAGTATGTATTGGGACTAACTTCATTTTCTTTCTAGTTCGAAAGGTGATGACTTATCAACAGCCATTCTTAAACAGAAGAACCGTCCCAATCGGTTAATTGTTGATGAAGCCATCAATGAGGACAACAGTGTGGTGTCTTTGTCCCAGGTAAGTTGGGTCCAAGGTCTAATCTTTCCTCATTGCAGTTAACCTGAGGGCTTTTCCCAGGTTTCTTTCCCTTGGGTTTTTTTCTTCGTTTGTTTGTTTTTTGCAGTGACCACAGATAGAGCAGGGTTTACTGGGTATTCTAGCTTCCAGGGCTGCTACTTAACCCCTGGCCCAGTGACCCAAAGCCCTTAACCTTCTTTTCTCAGCCCAAGATGGATGAGCTGCAATTGTTCCGAGGTGACACGGTGCTGCTGAAAGGAAAGAAGAGGAGGGAAGCTGTGTGCATTGTGCTTTCTGATGACACATGTTCCGATGAGAAGATTCGGATGAATAGAGTTGTTCGGAACAACCTTCGCGTACACCTAGGAGATGTCATCAGGTGTGTGTGGGGTTCTTGTACCCTCAGGGATGGGAGGCCAGACAGCCTGAATTATAGACAGGACCCCAGTGAAGTCCTTGGCAGCTACACAAAGCAGAAGCCTCCTAGCCATGGGAAGACTTATTATAGCAAGACTGTCTAGGTTTTGTTTCTTCCTCCCTGGGACTTCAGAATTTACTTCTGCTGACCCTTGGGACAAATTGGATTTCTATGACTTTCATGATGCCTGTCTTCCTTCCTTCCTTCTTTCCTTCTTTCTTTGCCAGAGGTATAATTTATCACATGCTAGACACTGGTTTAGGATGCCATTTGAGGGTGTGTGTCTATAAAATGGTATCACTGTTATGTTGAAATAATGGCTTGTGTTGGGGCCAGAATGAGGTGGAAGTGTGGGCACAGAGGGTGGACTCCCGAATAAATTTTTTTAAGGATCCAGGTTAATATAGCAGGGAGACACGGTTTGAGTTAGATCCCTGAACAGCTTCATTTGGAGTGATTTTGGCCTTAACTTTAGGCAAGAGGCTTCCCCATTTTGGAGTCCTCATTAGCCACTGCTCTTCAACCACCTGTCATCTGGCCAGGAACATCTCAGACTTCTGATAATTTTTTATGGATTCTAGGTTTCATGTAGCCTTCTTCCTAGAGGTGCTTAGTCACTTTGTCAAGAAGCTCTGATCACTTGGCTGAGATGATTTTTTTCAGTTTTATTTCTTTGATCCTGACACTTGTCTGAGGCCTCCCTTTGTAATATTGGGTTACTGATATAGAATGGGTCATCTTTGGATATCTCTCACTAAAGACCCTTTCTCCTGTTTTATTTTGGGGACTTTACATGTGTGGGTCTTCCTTTTGGCTTGCTGATGAGGAGTGAGCAGCCCCAGTAGCTTCTTCTAATGGCTCCTGCTACTACCCCACCCGAGTATGACTTGTCTTAGTTTTACGGGGTTGCTCCTTTGTCCTCACTCTCACTCTACCGTCCTGCCTCTCTTCACCTAAAGCCATCCCTGCCTTTTCTCTTTCACTCGCCATCAGCTTTCTGTGCCAGGCCCTTTTGGACACCCAGTGCTTGGGGCTGCAGTGTGGTTGGTAATGTGGAGTCTGCTTGTCATCCTCAGCATCCAGCCGTGCCCTGATGTGAAGTACGGCAAACGTATCCATGTACTACCCATCGATGACACGGTGGAAGGCATCACTGGCAATCTCTTCGAGGTATACCTTAAGCCATACTTCCTGGAAGCTTATCGACCCATCCGGAAAGGTGAGAGACAATCTAGGGACTGAGTTTAAGGATGGTTGGTTGTAGGGCTACCTAGGAGTAAACTTTGGATTGTCTTTATCTCATTCTCATATATATGTGCTTACGCATATATTCTGCACCCATGCTTATGTGTACTCTCCTTCCCTCCTTCTCCTTTCCCCCTGCCCCGTTTTCCTACTTCCACTCCCTGTTTTAGTAGAGTAATCTATCTTCTTTTGTCCCAGGAGGAGGACTTGGGCACTTGTGACTGTGTCCCAGTCCAAAGTGTATTTAATATTTAGCACATCCTGACCATTGGTGGTGGTTGTGAAAGCTTGGTTACTTATAGTCCAGAAATCAAAAATCTTATGGACTTTAGGCCAGAGGCTAAAACCTGATGTACCAAAACACCCGTAAGGTTTTGTTCAGCATCCTTGAGTGGCAGTGGGACGCTTCACAGCTTAGCTTTTTCCTTTTGCCTGATGCTTGATATAAGTGGAGGTGGGAAGGGAAAAGAGCAATATCTAATGAATTTGGCGTTTTAGATTCCAGGTACTGATGAGGAATTCTCACTTGCTCTGGTACTTGACCTCTTTGACTTCACTTGTGCTAATTGCTCTCACAGGAGACATTTTCCTTGTCCGGGGTGGAATGCGTGCTGTAGAGTTCAAAGTAGTGGAGACAGATCCCAGCCCTTACTGCATTGTTGCTCCAGACACAGTGATTCACTGTGAAGGGGAGCCTATCAAACGAGAGGTGAGTTCTCTCCTTCATTCCAGTACCCAGTTTCATAATTACAAAAGTGGGGCAGTCATGTGATAACTACTAAAATCAGGTGGGTGCTCTTTGGGACGCCTGGGTGGCTTGGTCTGTTAAGCGTCTGACTCTTGATCTCAAGTCAGGTTATGATTTCAGGGTTGTGAGATCAAGCCCTGCTTTGGGCTCTGTGCGAGGTATGGAGCCTGGTTAAGATTTTCTCTTTCCTGGGGTGCCTGGGTGGCTCAGGTGGTTAAGCATCTACCTTACGCTCAGGTCACGATCCCAGAGTCCTGGGATCAAGCCCCGCATCAGGCTCCCTGCTCACCTTCTCCCTCTCCCACTCCCCTTGCTTGTGTTCCTGCTCTCTGTCTCTCTCTCTGTGTCAAATAATTAAATAAAATCTTTAAAAACAACAAAAAAAAGATTTCCCTCTTTCCCTTTCCTTCTCCCCCACCAAAAAAAAAAATTAAAATAAAACTGGTTGCTCTTTGGAAGTAAGCTGCTTTCCAGAGGTGGGAAAATTTCTCAACTATTCATTTTCAGACCTGTGTGTTTCCTAGAAGTATGTGATACCAGTGATTTTTTTTTTTTTTTTTAAGATTTTATTTATTTATTTGACAGAGACCACAAGCAGGCAGAGAGAAGGCGTTGGGGGCGGGGAACAGGCACCCTGCAGAGCAGAGAGCCCAATGTGGGGCTTGATCCCAGGACCTGAGCTGAAGGCAGAGGCTTAACCCACCGAGCCACCCAGGCACCCTGATACCGGTGATTTTTAAGATCTGGATTATTTGGGATGCCTGGGTTGCTCAGTCAGTTAAGCGTCTGCCTTCAGCTCAAGTCATGATCGCAGGGTTCTGGGATCAAGTCTCACATTGGGCTCCTTGCTCAGTGGGGAGCCTGCTTCTCTCTCTGCCTGCCCCTCCCCCTGCTTGTGTGCTTTCTCTGATAAATAAAATCTTTAAAATAAAATAAAATCTCGGGGCGCCTGGGTGGCTCAGTGAGTTAAAGCCTCTGCCTTTAGCTCAGGTCATAATCCTAGGGTCCTGGGATCAAGCCCCGCATCGGGCTCTCTGTTCAGCAGGGAGCCTGCTTCCTCCTCTCTCTCTGCCTGTTTCTCTGCCTACTTGTGATCTCTGTCTGTGAAATAAATGAATAAAATCTTTAAATAAAATAAAATAAAATAAAATCTAGATTGAGCCTGAAAGATCTTAAGTGGTTAGAATAATTTTTATAGAAGTGATATTGATGATGGCATCCAGACTTCTTCCTGTTTCCCAGAGTTTCCAGCTTTAGGTCGTGGGGGAGCCCTTCCCAGTAATAATACTAAGGATAGTAGTGTGAAAGGGAAAGGCTGTGCTAGAAATCTTTGCTTTGGGATTTTTAGAGTTGTTCTTTGAGTCAGGGTCCCTTTAGAGGAAATCCTAGAACAGATTTCTCTACACTAGATTATAGAAGGGTTTAGAGAAACTCAACTTTTGCTGTTACTAATATCCTGCCTTCTTTTTTCTTTGTCTTTTTATCCAGGATGAGGAAGAATCCTTGAATGAAGTAGGCTATGATGACATTGGTGGCTGCAGAAAACAG
The DNA here is from genome assembly GCF_020171115.1 of Neogale vison. Taxonomy (NCBI): domain Eukaryota; kingdom Metazoa; phylum Chordata; class Mammalia; order Carnivora; family Mustelidae; genus Neogale; species Neogale vison. Next base: position 36,447,614 of record NC_058099.1, read on the forward strand.
CTGGCTCAGATAAAGGAGATGGTAGAGCTACCCCTCAGACATCCTGCCCTCTTTAAGGCAATTGGTGTTAAGGTAAGCATCCTGGGCCCCGTGAGACATAATCTCGGCTGGTGACTAACGTAGAATCAGGTAGGTCCATTCTTTGTTACAGGTCTATTTTTTTTTTTAAACAGTCCTTTAAAAATGTAAAAAACCATTGTTATCTCATGTACTCTATAAAAGCAAATACCATGGTTTGCTAGCTTGTTTATGATAGTATCACCTAACAGAAGTAGAACTTTCAGGAAATTTGCAGTGTGAAGGGTCCCGAATCCAAAACATTTGAGAACTGCAGATCTGCAGTGTAACTTCCTAACCATTTGCATATCATGGGGCACACTGAAGATGAAATTACTCCTCCATCTAGTAATGGAGATACTTGACCATACAAATAATTTTATCTTTTGCATGGGCATTTCCCATGTGCAGCCTGTGAATGAGGCCACTTAGGTGGCTAAGCTAGTCCTGGCCCTTGTCTGTCCAAAGTCAAGCCCTTGACCTAGTGGCCTCTTGCTGTTTTGTAGTCCAGGATCTTTAGACTTCGCCACATTAGAGTTTCTTAGGTGGTTTCTGTGTTCTGAGTCTTGTATGCAATGTATGTGATAAATGTCATAAACGTCAGTTTCCTGACTGTATTTTCTCTGCTAATAAGAGGAATGAGTGAGTATGATCTGAAGTAAACTGTTTTCCTAGCAGTTAATGCTGAGAGCTTATTTTTATTAGTGTCAGGGTCAAGCTCTGATTCTCACCCTCTCTAGATAGAGCCGCAGTCAAACCATTTTAGAGTAGATGGCGATGAGAGAAGGTAGGACTCTGAACCTAAACATATCCTCTGTACTGTTCTTCAGCCTCCTCGGGGAATCCTGCTGTATGGACCTCCTGGGACTGGGAAGACCCTAATTGCGCGAGCTGTGGCAAATGAGACTGGAGCCTTCTTCTTCTTGATCAATGGTAGGAGACTTGATTCACCTTTGTTTGGCTGGATCATACTCTGAGCTGAGCATGATCCAGGTTCATGAGCTGGAGAACTCACGGGCGTTTATTTCCACACGTGCCCTCGTGTATATTTCATCATCTTACTTCTGCTAGCGTACATTATGGACAGATACGCAACAAGGGGAAGGTATTGTACTCTGGTGCCCCTGACTTATCCCCCTTGAGAAAGATGGTGGAAAGGCTGAAGGCATTTAGAGGGAGCAAGATAGAAGGAGAACTCAAATTTTGTCTGCAAATTTATTTGAGAGGTTTTGAGGGAAGACTGGCTGAGATCACCTGGCTCCTTGAGAATGATAGAGGTCTAACTGGTGTGCTGCGTCTCCTGCTCTGGCCAGAAGTCCCAGAGCATGTGCTTGACATTTAGAGCTTGACTGTGAGATAGGTGTTGTGAGTTCCTTGGCTTTTCTTCAGCCTAGTTTGGTGGCTGTCCTGGGATAGTGTCTGGTAGAGTCTCTGAGAAAGTAGGCAGAGGTTACCACATTTTCATATAGTGCCTGTCTCAGGGCTGGGCAGATAAGAGATTATTTCTTTTAGGATTGAAGAAGGATACAGTTTTGTCATTGTTTGAATTCTGTATCCTTTTAGGTCCTGAGATCATGAGCAAGTTGGCTGGTGAGTCTGAGAGCAACCTTCGTAAAGCCTTTGAGGAGGCTGAGAAGAATGCTCCTGCTATCATCTTCATTGATGAACTAGATGCCATCGCTCCCAAAAGAGAGAAAGTAGGAACTTATCCGAGGGGATAGTGGGGGTTGAAAGGTCCTCACTTCACTTCTGACCAGACATCCTGTCCTGACAGACCCACGGGGAGGTGGAACGGCGTATTGTATCACAGTTGTTGACCCTCATGGATGGTCTAAAGCAGAGAGCACATGTGATTGTAATGGCAGCAACAAACAGACCCAATAGCATTGACCCAGCCCTTCGGCGATTTGGTAAGGACCCCAGATTTCTTTCAACCCTCCTCTTGTTCAAAGGGAGACTATAGCTTTACTGAGCTGAATCTCTTTGATCCCATGCCTGTCCTTTAATCTGAGGATTTCTTGAAGCTCCTTGCAGTGATAGGGCCTGGGGGCCTTTCTTTTATTCTGTGTCCTATCTAGGGTGACCAACCATCGTGGTTTGCCTGAGACTGAGGAGTTTCCCAGGACATGGAACTATCAGTTCTAGGATAGTCCTGGACAGACAGGGATGGTTGGTCACCTGAGACTTGTCCCTTCTTCCCTCTGGACCAGAAATGAGCCCTGTCTGTGTTCACACACTGTCCCACAGGTCGCTTTGACAGGGAGGTAGATATTGGAATCCCTGACGCTACCGGACGCTTGGAAATTCTTCAGATCCATACCAAGAACATGAAGCTGGCAGACGATGTGGACCTGGAGCAGGTGGAGTGGTGAAGAGGGCTGGCCCTGAGTTAGGATACCTGCTCCCGGGCAGTTAAAGTGAACATAAGTTTAAGATGTAAAGAGACTGATTTTGATTCTTGGACAGGAGAAAGGAATTGATCTGAGATTGAATCCAGGAAACTGGAGCTGGCATATTTCTCTGTTGACACCACATTAGAGTAAACCAGAACTTTGAGGTCAGCTTTATTTCCAGGCCCCAACTCTAGGCTTGACTACTTAAAACCCAGCCATGAAAGAACTGCTAGTATGTGTTCAGGGAGATGGGAGGACCCAGAGATAGGCGTATCGGGAAGGGGCCAGGATTTTGTATATACTCTGAGCCTCCTAAGGCAGCTAGGTCTTACAGAGTAGTAAGTAGATCTTTTCTCTGCAGGTCGCCAATGAGACTCATGGGCATGTGGGCGCTGACTTAGCAGCCCTGTGCTCGGAAGCTGCTCTTCAAGCTATCCGCAAGAAGATGGACCTCATTGACTTAGAGGATGAGACTATCGATGCTGAAGTCATGAACTCTCTGGCAGTTACTATGGATGACTTCCGGGTAAGGACTGCACCCCTATCTCAGGTATACACACATGCATTTTGACCTTTTCATTGGTAATCTCATCCCCGGTTTTTCTTTTTAGTGGGCCCTGAGCCAGAGCAATCCATCAGCACTGAGGGAAACTGTGGTGGAGGTACCACAGGTGACCTGGGAGGACATTGGGGGCCTGGAGGATGTCAAACGTGAGCTTCAGGAGCTGGTCCAGGTAGGGTAACTGGTCCAGAGTGAGTCATTGCTTCAATATATTGTAGGTGGCTTGGGGTGTTAGTAGTTCAAGAATTGTGAGAGCATAATTCATGAACCTGCTATTCTCAATTTATAGGCACCAAGGACCCTGCCCCTAGAGAACCAGATTTTACACCATGGGAGGGATGCTGCTCTTCAGTTAAGTTTGTTTCAGACTTTGGGGGTATGCCAAACCATCTTTCCTTTTCTTCCTAGTATCCTGTGGAGCATCCAGACAAATTCCTCAAGTTTGGCATGACACCCTCCAAGGGAGTACTCTTCTATGGCCCTCCTGGCTGTGGGAAAACCTTGCTGGCCAAAGCCATTGCTAATGAGTGCCAGGCCAACTTCATCTCCATCAAGGGTCCTGAGCTGCTCACCATGTGGTTTGGGGAGTCTGAAGCCAATGTCAGGGAAATCTTTGACAAGGTGAGCTACAAGCAGTTGAGCTGTCTTTTCGCTTGCTTGGCAGCAAGGTAGCTTTTTCTTGGGAGAATTGAAGATATCTTGTTCTGGAGCAGTGAAGATCACTTTAATTTCCTTTCCTTCTCAGGTCTGAGAGACCCAGTTATGTTAATGCTTGAGTCCGTGTATCTCTCCCATAGGCCCGCCAAGCTGCCCCCTGTGTACTGTTCTTTGATGAGCTGGATTCAATTGCCAAGGCCCGTGGTGGCAACATTGGAGATGGCGGTGGGGCTGCAGACCGAGTCATCAACCAGATCCTGACAGAAATGGATGGCATGTCTACAAAAAAGAATGTGTTTATTATTGGCGCTACCAATCGACCTGACATTATTGATCCTGCTATCCTGCGACCTGGCCGCCTCGATCAGCTCATCTATATTCCTCTTCCTGATGAGAAGTCCCGTGTTGCCATCCTCAAGGCCAACCTGCGCAAGTCTCCAGTTGCCAAGGCAGGTGCAAGGGCATTGGTGATAAGGGATTTCTGTGAGTGCTCAGCCTAGTATGGAGTTCAATTCCTGGAAAAGATTCCATTGGGGGGAATCCATTGGGGTTAGGGATGTCAGGGGAAGATGGAAGATTTGAAGGTATTAATACAGTTCGTAATCAGGAGTAAAACAGTGGTGGAAGATGGCACAGACTAATATTAGGAGTGCTTGGGTGGCTCAGAGATCAGTGTATTGCAGGGGTGGAGAGGCTAAATGGTAAGGTTCTATTGCTTCTTTTAGGATGTGGACTTGGAGTTCCTGGCTAAGATGACTAATGGCTTCTCTGGAGCTGACCTGACAGAAATTTGCCAGCGTGCTTGCAAGCTGGCCATCCGTGAATCTATCGAGAGTGAAATTAGGCGAGAACGGGAGAGGCAAACCAATCCATCTGCCATGGTGAGTTTGCATCTTTTTGCCATATGTGCCAGTTGTGGGAAGTCAGGGGCAATCTCTGCCATGCTCTGGAGTTAAGAGTTGTAAGGTTTTGAAAAGATACCTGATAAATGCCCTGTTAGGTGGACATCAGAGAGAATGTGGAGTATTAATCTCTTCAGTCTGGAATTGTAAAAGCCGAGGAGAGATGCGTAGTCTAGTCTGTATGCTCAGCCTGAAGTAGGCTCTGTGAAGGAAATCAAAATATGATTGTGCACATAAACAAATAGAGCAGGGTTTAGAACCTGGGATCCCTGGGCCTGTGTTCCTTGGTGATCCATGGACCTCCTGAAATTAAATGCAGAATTTGGGGTGTTTATGTAAGCTTCATAAAGATAGGGAATCTATATAATCTTGTATGTTTTCTAGTGTATTTTGGCACCGTGTTAGAGACTTCATAAATGAATAAATAAATGAATGAGAAACTTTACCTTTTGTAGGAGTTCTGAGATTCTCCTTCTCTCCCATAAAAGCTTAGAAACTATTGATATACTTAATTCTGTGGAGCAATCTCTTATGTCACAGCAATCAGAGTAGCTTCTTAGTGGAAGAGCTAGAGTTTGAGCTGGGTTATGAAAGGAGACTGTAAAGGCTAAGGAATAAGGAAATAAGTAGCCCAAATAACTGGCTCAAGAAATAGGATTGCAGGAATTGGGGGGAACCTGGATAGATTTAAGAGGGCATATGTTACTGGAGTGAGGCCATGAGGTAAGGTGTCATCTGATGTGGTAAGTGCTGAAAGTCATTTATCTTTTTAAAATTTAGGTGGTTTCAGTTTTTTCTTTTTTAGAAACTTTATTTTTAAAATTTAGCTTTATTGAGATATGATTCACATGTAGTAAAAGTCATCCTTTTTATATATACTGTCTCTGTGCATCTTGACAAATGTATTTAAGTTCTATAACTATTATCACAGTTTAGATAAATTTCTGCCCTAGAAAGTTCCCTCATGCCACTTTAGTACTACAGCTTTTACTCTTAAGATCTTGGCAACCACTAACTTGATTTTTGTTGCCACAGTTGGGCTTTTTCCAGAATGCACTGACGGGTTTTTTGTTTTTTTGTTTTTGTTTTTTTTTAAAGATTTTATTTATTTATTTGACAGAGATCACAAGTAGGCAGAGAGGCAGGCAGAGAGAGAGAGAGGGAAGCAAGCTCCCCGCTGAGCAGAGAGCCCGATGCGGGACTCGATCCCAGGACTCCGAGATCATGACCTGAGCCGAAGGCAGCGGCTTAACCCACTGAGCCACCCAGGCGCCCCACTGACGGGTTTTTAAACAGGGCACTGACTCAGTTTTAGGAGGACTGGCCTTTCAACTTACTCGGTTTAGATTAGAGGAGACAGTAAGGGAGGGGAGTGTCCAGGAAGGCCAGGGAAGGAATTCGGGCTGGACTTTTAGCCCTGGTGGTCTGTGTTTACAACCTTATAGGAGGTAGAAGAAGATGATCCAGTGCCTGAGATCCGCCGAGATCACTTTGAGGAAGCTATGCGCTTTGCCCGCCGTTCTGTCAGTGATAATGACATCCGGAAGTATGAGATGTTTGCTCAGACCCTTCAGCAGAGTCGGGGCTTTGGCAGCTTCAGGTAATTTCATTACAGTGGGCAGTTCTTAAGTTGTTTTTGGGTAATTATACAACCAGGATTGTGGAAATCCTAAGGAGGCTGGAGGGTTAGTTGTGAAAATCCTGCACAGGCCCTATCCTAACTCTCTTTTTTGGCTCTGCTTTTGTGCATACAGATTCCCTTCAGGAAACCAGGGTGGAGCTGGCCCCAGTCAGGGCAGTGGAGGCGGCACAGGTGGCAGTGTGTACACGGAAGACAATGATGATGATCTGTATGGCTAAGTGGTGCTGGCCAGCATGCAGCGAGCTGGCCTGGCTGGACCTTGTTCCCTGAGGGTGGGGGCATTTGCCCAGGAGGGACCAGGGGTGTGCCCATGGCCTGCTCCATTCCTCAGTCTGAACAGTTCAGCTACAGTCAGACTCTGGACAGGGGGTTTCTGTTGCAAAAAAATACAAACAAAAGAGATAAAATAAAAGCGATTTTCATTTGGGAGGCAGAGAGTGAATTACCAACAGGGAATTGGGCCTTGGGCCTACGCCATTTCTGTTGTAGTTTGGGGCAGTGCAGGAGACCTGTGTGGGTGTGAACCAAGGCACCACTGCCACTCCCCACAGTAAAGCGTCTGCACTTCACTCAGTGCTACCCAAGCCCTCCCTCCTTCCTTCTACCCAGCCTGGGCAGGAGGTTGAAGGGCCACAGTTGCTGGGTGTTTATATAGAGAGTAGGTTGATTTTATTTTACATGCTTTTGAGTTAATGTTGGAAAACTAATCACAAGCAGTTTCTAAACCAAAAATGACATGTTGTAAAAGGACAATAAACGTTGGGTCAAAATGGAGCCTGAGTCCTGGCCCCTGTGCCTGCTTCTTTTCCTGGGAAGGGCCTTGGGCTATCCCTTACTGTCAAGGCCCTCTTCAAATGTGAAAAATTAAAGATTGCACCCTCTTTCCCCTTCTGATTTACTGTAGTATGAACTGCCACCTTGCCCCATGTCTGTAGCATCACTGATTAGGACTGTGGGGGGGGGGGTGCAGCCTGCCTGATGGAGCTCCAGTTGTGTTTCATGTGGATGGTAAGGTTTAGTCTGCAGAGCTCTCTTTTTTTCCTGACCAACGACTGAATTCGGCTGCCCTCCAAAAATCTTAAGGGTTGCAGAAAGAGAATCTCTGTCTGAGGTGGATATTGTTTACATGCATCTGAAAGTCCTAAACATTGATGCTTTGGTTGAGGATTACTAGTTATGTCCACCTTTATGTAATTTGTATTATAAAAAATATGGGTTTTTTTCTTAATATAAAATTCTAGTATTGGATGTGTTTTTTTCCTAAACCTAACATCCTCCTCTGCTCACCCTTTTCAGATGATTGTTTGCATAGTCTTGTCCATGTCCAGGTATAGAATATCCTTTTTGTTCAATGGGTACCAACATAATCATTTAATGCTTTTAGTATCAGTACTGTGATGCCTTACCTAGAGAGGAGTATGGTGCAGAAAAAATAATCCCCAGTCAGCTTTTTACTGGTCTTCCTAGTACTTACACCAGTCACTGGTATGGATTACAAAGATAGATAATCTGCAAGGACAAGATAATTTTATTGGCTGATGGAACTTCGTGTGTTGTGAAATAGAGATTTTTGGACGTTGGAGATTGAGTTGACTCTTCCCTCATTCTCCATGATTCGTTCTCTGCCACATTCTGTCTTTCATCCTCTTCTGGTTTTCCCACCATTTATGTGTCCTGATGGCTAGCCTTCAGTCTTATTTCCACGTTGAACATTATCATTCTGTCATCCATATGACTTATCACTGGGTTGGCAGCCTAACTTCATTGTGGGCCAAAGACAATCATTTGGGGGAAAGACATTTGGGTGGTGCCTCTGCATCAAGCTATAGGATCAGATTAGAAGACAAGTGGTATTTTCTTGCAAAATATGTAGAGATACTTGTTGATAATGTGAGAAATTTGAGTTGGAATGATTGTTTTACTTTTACATGTCACACAAAGTGTGTTTGTAGAAGACAGATGGAGCTCTATAGATCCTTTAGGAAAAACCAGGGAACAAGACTTACAGTGAGAGAGAGGTCTGGTTCTGGTTTTGGCACTGGAGCTTATAGCAGTGTAGCTTTGAACAAGGCCCTTAATTCTTCTGGGGCCTCTGATAAGTAAAGTGGTTGACAGTGCTTTGCAAACTGTACAAAGCAGTGTGAGGAACTGTCAGCTTACACATGCAGACACCTGCATACCTAAACCAAGAGGCAAATCATATAGGCAGTCCCATTTTTTCCTTCCAGTGTTCATAGAAAGAAATTGGATTTTACAATTTTACTGTAGCTAATCGCTTCTTTCATAGGATAGGTGCTACAGTTTGGAGATGGATTTCTACACTTGATCTTAGCCAAAAGGCCGAGAAGCAATGGAGTTCTAACCAGGAATATGGCATGAAACAGACTATAGAGGACCAACAGTATACTGCAGATGGAAAAGCAAAGATGAAACTATAAACCCAATATCTTAAAATATATTTGTTTTTATTGTTTTTTTTAAGGAGGCTCCACACCCAGCGTGGAGCCCAACACAGGGCTTGAACTCATGACCCTGAGATCAAGACCGGAGTTGAGATCAAGAGTCAGATACTTAACCAACTGAACTACCCAGCACCCTAAGATATATTTGGATTTAAGATACTGATCTTAAAAGTTGCCGTGAAAGTCTAGCTATGAGAACACAGGTCTGCCAGTCGTTAATTCAGCTGAACTGAGCCAAATGTTAATGGTTTGTTACTCTTTTCCACCAAGGGCTTAAAAAGATAGGCACATACTCATGAAATGCCCCTGTGACAAGTAGAAATTAAGAATTGCATTGTGTTCAGGGTGCCTGACTGGCTCAGTTGGTAGAGCGTGCAACTCTTGGTCTCAGGATTGAGTTCAAGCCCCATAGTCAGCATGGAACCTACCTAAAATTAACCAAAAAAATTAAAGAATTGCAGTGGCTTTGAGATTATTTAGGAGGCGGGGGCAGTAGTTGGGAAGAGGAAAAATATCTTCAGTTCCACTCCTGGCCAGCAGGTGGTGAGTTCTGGGCAAAGACCCTCTGGACAGGTTTAGGCTAATTAAAGCTTTGGAACAGAAGAGTGACAGGAGGCAGAGGAACAGCATGTACTGTCTGTTTTTGTAAACTGTATATATGGAATAGAGGGAATATTGTGGAATGAAAAGTTTAGCAGTGGATTGGGAATGTGGATTTAACCTCATAGAACCTTTATTTTTTAAAAGATTTTAAGTACTCTACACCCCACATGGGGCTTGAACTTACCCCCAAGATCAAGAGTTGTGTGCTCTACTGACTGAGCGAGCCAGGTGCCCCAAGTGAAATTTATTTTTTATTTTATTTTTCCTGCTATTTTTTTTTTTTAAAGATTTGTTTGTTTTAGAGAGAGTATGTGTGCATGTGCGCATTTGCAGTGGTGGGGGGCAGAAAGGGAGAGTAAGTCAGGCATACTCCCTGTTGATTGCAGAGCCCGACATAGGGCTTGATCCCATGACCTCGAGATCATGACCTGAGCTAAAAATAAGATATGCTTAATCGGCTGAGCCACCCAGGTGCCTCCCCAAGTGAAGTTTATTTTTCTTTTTTAAGATTTTACTTTTTTATTTGACAGAGCACAAGGAAGCAAAGTGGCAGGCAGAGGGAGAGAGAGAAGCGGGCTCTCTGCTGACCAGGGAGCCTGATGCGGGGCTCGATCCCAGGACCCCACAATCATGACCTGAGCGGAAGGCAGCCACTTAACCAACTGAGCCACCCAGGTGCCCCATGAAGTTCGTTTTAAAGTTGTGGGTTTTCTGGGCGGTTTAGGCAGGAAGTGACAGATTTTAGTGCTAGACAATTCACTTATTTTCCCCCCGTTTTTGTGGCCAAAAAAAAAAAAAAATTCAGTTTCCGAGTGTACATAATATTGTCAGACATATGTGCATAGACAGTTCACTTAATTTTTTTGAAGTAGTCATGCCCAGTGTGGGTGTTAAACTCACCACCTAGAGATCAAGAGTTATACCCTCTACCAATAGCCAGGCACCTTGACAATTCACATTTTAAAAACTTCTTGTTTTTATAGAAGCAGTAATGTATATTGTAGAATTTTAGAAAAATACAAGCAAATTTTATGGGGTACCAGAGTGGTGTAGTCTGTTGAGCATCTGACCCTTGGGTTTCAGCTCAGGCTGTGATCTCAGCGTTATGAGATGGAGCCATGTATCTGCATTCAGTGAGGAGTCTGCTTAAGACTCCTTTTCTCTCTCCCTATTCTTGTGTTCTGTCTCTAAAATAAATCTTCAAAAATACATATGAGCACATTTTAAAAATTATCTTAATAATTGGTCTACTTAATTACATAAAAACTTTCAAGCTTAGTACAGTGAAAGTCCCCTTAAACAAAATTAGAAATTAAGCTACAGATTGGGAGAAAATATTTGTAGCCTGCATAATAGGATAATATCTGTGGTAGGTAGGCCCTTCCAGGAGGTCCACACCTTAATTCCTGGAACCTATGAATATATTATTTTTATCTGGCACAGGAATTAAACATTGCAGTTTAATGGTTGCTGACTTTATTTATTTATTTATTTTTAAAAAGATTTTATTTATTTATTTGACAGAGAGAAATCACAAGTAGATGGAGAGGCAGGCAGAGAGAGAGAGAGGGAAGCAGGCTCCCTGCTGAGCAGAGAGCCCGATGCGGGACTCGATCCCAGGACCCTGAGATCACGACCTGAGCCGAAGGCAGCAGCTTAACCCACTGAGCCACCCAGGCGCCCCTGGTTGCTGACTTTAAATAAAATGGTTAGACTTCAAGATAGGAAGAGTATGGGGCGCCTGGGTGGCTCAGTGGGTTAAGCTGCTGCCTTCGGCTCAGGTCGTGATCTCAGGGTCCTGGGATCGAGTCCCGCATCGGGCTCTCTGCTCAGCAGGGAGCCTGCTTCCCTCTCTCTCTCTCTGCCTGCCTCTCCATCTACTTGTGATTTCTCTCTGTCAAATAAATAAATAAAATCTTTAAAAAAAAAAAAAAAGATAGGAAGAGTATCTCGGATTATCCAGATAGACCCAATGTAATTACAGGTGTCCTTAAAAGTTGAAGAGGGAGGGGCGCCTCGGTGGTTCAGTGGGTTAAAGCCTCTGCCTCAGGGGCCTGGGATCAAGTCCCGCGTTGGGCTCTCTGCTCAGCAGGGAGCCTGCTTCCTCCTCTTTCAGCCTGCCTCTCTGCCTACTTGTGATCTCTCTCTGTCAAACAAAAACAAAACAAAACAAAAGTTGAAGAGGGAGGCAGAAGAGAGCAGAGCGGTAAGAACTTGACTTGGATTTGCTAGCTTTGAAGATGAAGACAGCCAGTAGCTGAGGAATGTGGGTAGCTTCTAGAAGCTGGGAAAGACAAGGAATGAATTTTCAGTACCTACAGAAATGAATGCAGCCCTGCCAGCCTTGATTTCAGCTCCATGGGACATGTCAGACCTTTGACAAATTAGTGTTTTGTGGTAAATTTGTTAGGGCAGTAGTAGAAAAATGGGTAAAGGGTATGAACAGGCAATTACAGAAAAAAATCCCCATCGCCACTGAGCATACAAAAAGGCGCTTATTTTTATGTTCTTGGGTATAGATGATCAAAGAAATGGTCAGAAGTGTAGAGAACTTGTGGGTCAAGTGGGTGAAGAAGGGGACTGTACCGAGGATCAAGAACAGCTGACTAGACTCAGACCAGTTGTGTTCATGTGAATGGATGTATTTTTCTAATGTTCACTTGCTGTGAAGTTTTTCTCATGGGTAGCATTGGACTCTTCTGGCGTTACAGTCTCCCCCTGTAGAGGAGAGATGTGTGGACTCCAGGCTGATGATCTGAAGGGTTTGAAAAGTTAATTAAGCCTGCAAAATCCTGACTTCTCTACTTCTCGGATCCTGAGGTAGTACAGCTATAGCAGAAGCTAATAATTCTCAGTACCACAGATTCCAAAGATGACGTGAGAGGGATTGGTCTAGTTAACCTAGTTTATTAGGATTTCCTCTCCCCACCCCACAACTGGTTTGGCTTCAAATCTTAGGGTATTGGGTGCCAGTACTTCCAGCCTTTCCTCTTACGGTTTTGGTTGGCAGGGGCCATGGGTGACCAGAAACTTGGCTAACATTTTTTGGAGACCCTTGGTAAGGGGAATCTGAGGTGTGGGGGAGGAGAAATGTTTTTCCATGTGGGCCCAAGGGCAGTGCTTAGAGTGTTGAGGGGTCCGGATGTGACCAGCTCCCAGCCCGGCTCTTCGCTGAATTTGGGGACCTGCAGCCTTAGAGTGAAGGTGGTGAGGAAGAGCAATGTGTTGAGAGTTCTGGTCTTGGTGCTGAGGTCTTCGGGAAAGTCTGCTTACAGGGGCTTCTACTGGTTGTCTTGCCTGGGCTGGGTGGCTTTTCCGTGTAACTGTGGATGACTCCAGACTTGCATCCCCTCTTCTGTGGTCTCCTGCTTTGGGTTTCCTGGGGCTCTCTCTCTTTTTGGCTGAAGATGGGGCTGAAGCTTTGTTACCTGAGGCAGGAACCTCAGGGTTTGAGGACTTGCTTAGGTCTGAGCAGTTCTCCCCAGTCTCCATGCAAACACATGGCCCCTGGCATGAGACCTCAGCTACTATCTTCATCTTCATTCTTTCCTCTGTCTGAGACCCTTGTTCAGCCCTGCCAGACCCTTGTGGCTGTGGCTGGGAAGAAGAGTGTGAGTGGTAACCGTGGGAGATTTGGACAGGCTGATCTAGGTTGTGAATTTTGGAGGGATGACAGCTTGAAGAGTGGGGGCATAAATTAGAGGGACGATTCAGCTGTGGGGGGCAGGAAGAGAGTCTCCAGGAGCCTTGAGTTGTGGAGCTCAGCACAGAATTGCTGCCAAATGATTGACTTGGGTCAGGGGATCTGGAAGCAGGGCTCTGCTGTAGTTTTTTCAGCCTGAGTTCCAATTCTCTACTCCAGTGCCAGGCCTGGATCCCAGAGTTAGGGGTCACCTCTGGGACAGCCTCTCCCTGGAAGGATGGAGTCTCTGCCTTAGTCCCTGGAAACAGTTCTCTCTTGGGTAGGTCAGGCTGGTTGGGCTCAATCTTCAGAGCTTTAGGTAAAGTGGCAGGCCAGGGTTTTGGCTGCAGGAGATCCACTGCTGGAGGACTAGAGCCCTGGGGGATCCCTTTTGGTTGCACATTCCTCCACACAAAGTCAGAGTCAATATGTGGATCTGGAGGAGGGGCAGAGAGAGAGCTGGAGGTTGGGGTTGGGAGCTCAGTGGCCCAGCAGTTATCTCTGTGCTCCACTCTTTCCCCCTTCGGCTTACAGGTATGTTGGTCTCCAGGAGGCTCACTTATGTGAGCCTTTGACTTAGAGTTTGAAGGTGGGCTGGGGCCCCATAGTGGGGACCCAGGAACACAACAGGTTTCTTTCTGCTGCTTGTTCCTCCCAGTAGGCTCAGAGTCAGACAGGGCTCCCAAGGATCTGGCTCCATGTGGGTCTTGGGGTAAGCTGCAAGCTGGGAGCTCAGAGGCCCAGGAGTTTTTTCTCCTTTTTATATCCCCACATCTATCCTCAGAATCAAACAGGACCCCCATGGGTCTAGCTCTGAGGGGCTCAAATTTAAGAGCTGGGGATGGGCTGAGGGCCAGAGATGGAGGTTCAGAAGCCCAGGAATTCCTAGAAAGCTCAGTGTCCCTCCATGCAGCTTCTGATCTGGTGAGGCCTCCCATAGGATTGAGTCTGTGAAGTTCCAGAATGGAAGCTAGAAATGGGCTGTGGTCAGGGGCTGGGGACTCAGAGGTCCAGAGGTTCTCTCTCTGTCCTTCCAGAGCTTTGGACTCAGACAAAATTCCCTGGGAACTCATTCCTAGGGATACCAGCAAGGAAGATAGAGGAAGCCTGAGAGAAGAAACGGGGTCTACAGAGACCCAAAGATTTTCTCTACTCTCCCTACCATTCCACGAAGTCTCAGATCTTGGTGGGACATATACAGGGCTGGTTGAATAGAGTGCTGGGTTGAGGTCCAGGGCTGGGGGCATAAAGGCCCATGGGTTTCCTGAATTTTCTCTGTGTCCCCACTGGGGCTTATACCTAGATGGATCTTCCAGAGAACTTTCTCCCTGGAGTTCTTGCAGGGGCCCTAGGGGAGAGCAAGGGCATGGCATTGGAGACCTAGAGGTCTGAGGGCTCTCTCTGTGACTCATGGTTTCCCAGAAGTTCTTTGGTGCAGAAGGTCCTCCTTCAGGGATGACTTTCTGGAGTTCTGACAGAGCATCTCGGACTTGGCAGGGAGCTGGTATTGATGGCTCAAAGGCTTGAGAACTCCCTTTATGTCCTGTGATTCTCCACTGAGTTTTATATCCAGGTGGAACTCCCAGGGGGCTGGTTTCTTGTCTCTCTGTCATGGGGTCTACAGATTGGCAACGGACCAGGATTGAAGGCTCAGAGATTTGAGGATACTTTCTTTGCCTTGTGGTTTCCCAGAGGGCCTTAGCTGTAGGCAAGCCTTCTATAGGGGTGACTTCCTGGAGTTCTGAAAGGGAAGCCAGATTTGTGCTGGGAGCTGGCATTACAGGCTTAGTGGCTGTGGTGTCCTCATTTTGTTTCATAGTCCTCCGTGGGGCCTCAAGCCTTGTCAGGACTCCCAGAAGGCTAGGAGGATACAGTGGAGAGGCAGAGAGTGAATCTAGGATGTGGTGTTGGATGCTGGGATCCGGTGGCACATCCCACCAGACCTCAGATAAGAGGGACAGCTTAGAAGGTCTGGTTCTTTGGCGTTCAGGCTGTAGGTACAGGGCTTGATTCTCAGAGATCCAAGGGACCTCTTTCTGCTGCATAAGCCACTGTGTGTATGCCTTAGCACCACATAGGACTTCCTGGTGGTCCGTGGGAAAGGACTTAAGATGGAAGGGTAGCAATGGAACAGAAGGGGAAGAAGGAGGAGGAAGTTGCTGAGGATCAAGGGCTATCCCTTCTAGATCTTCTGTAATGTGGATTTTATGGGTAGGAGGCTGAATTGGGGAGCAATACTGGGGAAGCTGCAGATTGGACCTAGCCACGAAGGCAAGCTTGTTGAAGAAGACAAAGGGACCAACAGACAACTTCATGGGAGAGGGGCCACTTGAGCTCAGGAAGATGGTTTCCAAGGACTCACTGTGCAGAGAGGGGAGACCCCAGAAGAGCTGGCTTTTTCTCTGACATAGATAGCTTCCTGATTCTGTTTTGTGCCTCACAGGCAGGTTGGTCAGGATCTGAAAGGTGGGGAAGGATCTGGAAGAGCTTGGGCTCTGTGTTTGTACTTGATTTGGTGTCCTTACAGCTTTGTGGAGGTCCTCAGAACCACAGGATGGTTGAGATGGGGCTGTGGTGGCTTGCTCTCCAGTGGAAGCTTCTTTGGGAAATGAAAATGGCTTCCGTGGATCCAGAGATGTCTCCTCTTCTTCCTCCTCCTCCTCTTCATCCTCTGACTTCTGCTTCCACAGGTGATCAAAGAAAACCACATTGTACAGAAGTGGTAGGCCCTGGGGAGTGGAGAAAGATACTTCAGGCATGAAACCTTTCAGAGACACAAGGTGTGTCATAAAGCCCTTAATCTCTGTTCCACATCCAGAAGGAAGTTACTCACCTGGCCCCCACGTCTGTGGTCAGTAGTCACTTACCCTCCTGGGCCATGTCCTAGATCATATTTAGAGATCAGCATTCCCTACCGTAACTACATCTAGGGTCAGTGATCATTCACCTGTCTTTAAATCTGGTATCCATGGTCACTCATCCGGCCTCACATTTAAGACTTAAAGTCCTTCCATGTCAGTAATTTTTTTTGCCTGAACTCAACATGTGATATCAAGAGTCATTCACCCAGCTGCACATCCATATCACCCACCGTGCCTTGCATCATGTCCCCAGAGTACCAGGGTTGAAGCTCTCGCCACCTCCCAAGCTGCCACCACCTCCGGATCTGCCAAATCATGAACAGGAATAGTGTCACCAGATTCCCTGGACTCTGGAGGCAGCTGCTGCCACAGTGTCTGCAGGCCAGGGCATGGGTCAACTGGCTCCAGAGAAGCTCCATGTCCCCTTCAGCCCCAAGCAGGCCTTCTAACAGCCATTCCATTTTCCTCAGCCTAGTGGCAGTTTACCCCGAGGTCATCACTGCATCACAGAACAAAGAACTCCCATCCCCCACATGCCTAACAGCCTTTTCCCTGAATTTAGAGCCAAAACATTGCCTCTTGTCAGGCAACTAATATTTCATAACAGTGAAACCTTAGTGATACCTTTTGTCTTGATTGCCAGAGCCAGATTTATGCTTCAGACGTTGTCATTAAGAACGTGGATTCTAGCGTCAAACTGCTTTATTCAAATCCTGGTGCTGCTACTTCCTGTCTATGAAATCAAACTGCTTAATTTTCTAGTGCTTCAGTTCTCTCACCTGTCAAATGGGCGTGATATTACCACATAGAGTTGTGAGGATTAAATGAACAAACTCATATTATTAGGATAGAACATAGTATATGCTAAGTATCTCTTTTGGGGCACCTGGGTGGCTCAGTTGATTTGAGTGGCTGATTCTTGGTTTCAGTTCGGGTCATGATATAAGGGCCCTGAAATCAAGCCCCGCACGGAGCTCTGCACTCACTGGGGAGTCTGCTTCTCTCCCTCTCCCTCTGCCCCTTCTGTGCACGTGTGTGTGTGTGTGTGCTCTCTTTCTAAAATAAATCTTTAAAAAATTACTTTTTTTAAGGTTTTTAATTATAAGCCTTGTTCCATCTTTAATATAAGGACTCTGTTCCCACCCTACCCCCTTTTAAAATCTTGTGTCAGCTGTGAAATGTTTTATTTGACTTGAAGTTGGTTAAGAACTTTTTGGCAAGCATGTATGTGAATACAAATCAAATATGCTTGACCATTTTTCTTCATTTGCTCCTCTTTATCCTAAAACCACCACTCTGTTCCAAATGGACTCTTCCTTTCAGGGCCAAACTTCAATCTCCACCTTCGAGGTACAATTTAATGCCTCTCTCCTCATCCCACCCCCATCAAAGGGCCTCTTAGTCTGATAGAAAGAGCACTGAGCTGAAATTAAGATTTGGGTTTCCTAACTCTGTCACTAATAAGCTCTGTGATTTCAGACAAGAAGGATTTCTCCCCTAGGTATCATGAGTTGGACTAGATTTATTTATTCATTCACTCTTTCAACATACTTATTGATTGTCTACTATGGATCAGGTATTGTCTCAGGCTTGAGGAGATAGAAATAAGACAGTCTCTGCACTAAAGTAGGTCCCATTTCAGTGGGGCGGGGGGAAACAGTCAAGTAATAGTTAAAATAGAAATATACACAGGGTACTATGGGGTTAGAGGAGGGTATCTAACTAGCCTGGGGTTTCTTGCCAGGGGCTGCTTCCCAGATGAGATGATTAATGCTTGGTTTGAGGAGCCAAGAAAATGAAAGTATAGGGAGCAAGAGAAGGACAGTTCACATACGAGGAACAGCCTGTATAAAGGTGCTAGGGCAGAGAAAGCATGTACCACTGGGGAAATTGCAGGTATTTCAATGTATGGGGGTTGGAGAAGCAGTAAAAGATGGACCTGGAAAGACAGGATCACCAAGGCCCCTCAATTTCAGTCTGAGAAACTGAAATTTATCCTGAAAAGGATGGAAAATCATTGAAAAATTTTGAGCATGAAAGTGACAAGATCAAGTTTTGTGTCTTAGAAAGAACACTGGCTCTATTGAGGGCAAAGAGATTGAGGAGAGATTAGTTAGGGAACTCTTGCTTTAGTTTAGATGAGGCCTAAACCAAGGCAGTGAGTGAGAATGGACAATAATGAATTCAAGTACAATTCCAAAGATACAGTTGGTTAGACTTCATTACCAATGGCATGGGGTGGAGGAGAGTGGGAGTTGAGAATGACTCTAGGGTTCCTAACTCAGGAGGCTTGGTGTGTATATTAGTGCCATTTTTCTTTAAGATTTTATTTATTTGTCAGTGTGAGAGAGAGCACAAGCAGGGGGAGCCCCAGCAGAAGAGGGAGAAGCAGGCTCCCCGCTGAGCAGGGAGCCCGATGTCGGAAGGGAGCCCGATGTCGGGTTCTATCCCCGAGGACCCTGGGATCATGACCTGAACTGAAGGCAGGTGCTTAACTGACTGAGACACTCAGGCGTCCCTATTAGTGCCATTTTTCTGAAATAGAGAACACAGACCTGGGAACCAAGTTAGGGTTGGGGGGAGGGTAATGGGTTCCATTTAGACATTCGAATGTGAGGTTTTTGTGACAAGGAAAAACTGGGCAGGAGGCAATTAGATACATGGATCTGAAGCTTGGAAGAGCAGTCTATGGTGGAGATGTAAAATTCGACAGCTAGCAGCATATATGTAGCAGCTGAAACCACAAAAGGGCTTAAAAATTAAACTGATATGTACCATTTGGTTCAATGTGGCCAGCATTAAAAACTGGAGTAGCCAGCACTATAAAACTACTAGCAGATTGTACATAATAATCAGTATTTCAAGTTTAAAATCTGGCAGCAGTAGACAGTCATTTCCACTAAGTAAAGACCATTTTTTTTTTTAAAGATTATTTATTTATTGGGACGCCTGGGTGGCTCAGTTGGTTAAGCAGCTGCCTTCGGCTCAGGTCATGATCCCAGCGTCCTGGGATCGAGACCCACATCGGGCTCCTTGCTCAGCAGGGAGCCTGCTTCTCCCTCTGCCTCTGCCTGCCATTCTGTCTGCCTGTGCTCGCTCTCCCTCTCTCTCTCTCTGATAAATAAAAAATCTTAAAAAAAAAAAAATTTAAAAATTTATTTATTTATTTGACAGAGAGAGAGAGAGAGAAAGAGATCACAAGTAGGCAGAGAGGCAGGCAGAGAGAGAGGGAAGCAGGTTCCCCACTGAACCAGAAGCTGGATGCAGGGCTCAATCCCAGGACCCTGAGGTCATGACCTGAGCCAAAGGCAGAGGCTTAACCCACTGAGCCACCCAGGCGCCCCTAAGTAAAGACCAGTTAGAGCTAAGTAGCAGTGGTTCCCCTTCACCATGGTTCTCTCCATGTTCTCATCATTGATGCCAAAGCTAAGGCTAGTTGCAGTTCATCTATTGTGCCTGTGATTTTGTTTGCTTATATGTGTCCATTTTTACTTGTACTTGTATTGCCTGCCTTGCATTTGAGTTTGCTACCTGTGGATGAAGAAGGTAAGTTGAGTCCTAATGGGAAAAAGCAAAAGCAATGTTGAATACTTACATACTTACATTTATGGCAGGACAATTTACCAAGCTTTTAATTGTTTTCTCCTACTTCTTGCCAAAGGAAACAACCAGTAGGATAAAAAGGTAACTTTTTATGTTATGTATAGAATTCCTCTCTTCCAGGAGTTCTAGGTTTCTTGTCTCATGGAATTGGTAATAGATTTTAGTTTTCTAGTCCCGAACCCAAGTTTCAAGATACCCAGTCTACAACTTTATCCAGGCTCTTGTGTGGGAGGGGGAGTTTAATTTAGCTAGGTGTTCTTGAGAAGGAGAAGATGGAGGATGATTGAAAGAAGACTTGCTGAGGGTTGGAGGGGGTTCAGAAATTTGAGAGAAGAGATAATAATGGGTTCCATGAGTGACAGGTTCTGTACAGAAGTCCACTGGTAGGCAGCAGGATTTTGGGGGAGGGGGGCAAGGGCTTCTAATGGGGAGAGCCAATTTAATGGTTAGGGCACTGAACACCCAGCACATAGTCTTGGGAACTACAGCAAAAATGTTGTGTGCATACCTGAGAGAGATGCTGTGGAGCCACCTGTCTTTGAACAGACTGTATGCATTTATACAATGCACATCCCAGTGGCAACTGTGATATACTCAAGAGCAGAGGTTATTTTCTAAGCGGTTTTTTGGGGGTGGGGGGTGGGGGAAGGGTTGTTTTGTTGGTGAATGTATCATGCTAAAGAGGAAAAAAGCCCCTGCCACATCATGATTTAATAATGGATGTCTTCCAACACTAGTAAATGAGATTTGAACCAGATTTAATTTAACTTAGAAAAATTAAGTAATGTAATGTTTCTTGTTTCTCAGTGTTGTGGAACAAATTTATAATCTTAAATTTTTACTCTTTAATAATACTCTATTAATCTTTACAACTCTTTTTTTTTTTTTTAAGGATTTTATTCATTTGAGAGAGAGAGACAGAGTACAAGCAGGGGGAGAGGCAGAGAGAGAAGGAGAAGCAGGCTCCTCACATGCAGCTAGATCACAGGACCTGGAGATCATGACCTGAGTGGAAGGCAGATGCTTAACCATCTGAGCCACACAGACGCTCCTACAACTCTTTTGTTTAATCTTTACAACCCTTTGAAGTAGATATTGTTATTTTTTTCCACATAAATGGAAACTGAGGCACAGAGAAGTTAATATATATTAATTATATAATTTATATAATTATATAATTTATTACTAATATATTAGTATAATTATATTAATTATATAATTTGTTACTATACAATATTATTATATTTATATATGTAATTTATATATGTATATATAATTATATAATTTATATGTATATATAAATTGTAAGTATAAATTATATATATAATTTATATTTATATATAAATATATAAATATTTATATAGTGTATATATATATATATATATAATATATAATATGGCTATCCCAGAAAGCAGAGCCAGAGTTTGAGGACCCCCTTGCATTGTGAGGAATCATTTGGATATAAGAGACAGTAAATAAAATCCAATAGGTATAAGCAAATGGGACTATATTGACCCTAACTGAAGAGTTAGGACTGGCTGGTTTCAGGTAGTAGGGTTGATTCAGGAACTCATTTCAATGTCATCAGGATTCAGTTTCTGTTTCTTTCTTTCTTTCTTTTTTTTTTTTCTCCCTTTTAAGATTTTATTTACTGGAGCACCTGGGTTGCTCCATTGTTGAGCTTCTGCCTTCAGCTCAGGTCATGATCCCAGGGTCCCGGGATCAAGCCCTGCATCGGGCTCCCATCTGCTTCTCCCTCTCCCACTCTTCCTTGTGTTCCCTCTTTTGCTATGTCTTTCTCTGTCAAATAAATAAATAAAATCTTTAAAAAAAAAAAGATTTTATTTATTTATTTAAAAGAGAGAGCACACAAGCAGGAGGAGGAGCAGGGGAGAGGGAACAGACCCTTACTGCTGAGCAGGGACTCCCCCCGCCTCCCTGAAGGATTTGATCCCAGGACCCTGGGATCATGACCTGAGCTGAAGGGAGATGCCTAACCAATGGAGCCATCCAGATGTCCTTATTTTCTATTTCTTGGCTCTCTTCTGTGCTAACTATATTCTCAGGTTTTGTGTCATAGCAGGTTCAAGTGAAGCTGAAAATGTGGTGTTGTGCTGACAACATTGTGCTTATGGGTTCCAGTTGGTCATGTATCCATCCCTGAACTACTCACTGAACTGCTCTCAGGGAAACAGAATGCTTCTTCTAACAGGTCAGAGTTACTTACACTCTACCTGCACATGGACTGAGACTGAAGAAGCCGGGATGTTGTAGTTCCTCCAAAGGAAGCAGACTGTTTTCAGAAAAGTGTATGCATGTTGGTATGAAAACAAAATAAAACAAAATAGATGTCCACTACCACCCTCTCTAACTTTTCTATTCTGTTTTCTGGCTCAGCCATGCCATTATCCTTTTAGGATCTAAGGTTAACGTTGAAGTATGAAGGCAGATACTCTGAAGACTGGGGAAGGGGCTGGATGGAGCCCAGGGAAGCATCTTTAAGAGGAGGGAATCTGTGGGAAATGTAAACATCTGTATGGATAGCCCATTTAATGACTCTCAATTCCTAGACTTTTTCATCTTAGAGTCCTTTACCTCAGCTCCAGTCTAGCTATGCCATATCTGAAGCCTCATCATGGACTGTTTTGCTCTCTAAAATAGTTTGGCATCCCATCCTCTGACTTACACCTCTAGATTTGTCCTAAATATGCCAATTCTTCAGTCTTGTCAGAACATCCGTTTCACTTTCTCCTTGTCCATCAACAACCTCTTGCCTTCATTTCCTCCCTCTTTATGATAGACTTCAAGGTCTGTCACTTAACCACATCCCAAACACTTCTCAGTTCTTCCTTTCATCACTTTTACCTGGCAAAATCCCAATTCTGCCTCTGCTGAACCTGCCCTTTAGAAAGTAGCTCGGCCCTGTTGGATAAAATTGTACATGTTCGTATCACTGTACATTCATGGTCTGTAACTAATGGTCAGCTCCACTATCACTTGAAAAGCATTTATTCATGCATTCCATTAAGTGCCTACTATGTGCTAGGCACTAAGTACTTGGGATACATCAGCTTTTGAAACAGGCGAAACTCCCTGCTCGTGGAGCTTATTTCATTTATTCCTTAACTGCTTTCCCATCCTAGGGACACCTGGGTGGCTCAGTTTAAGGATCTGCCTTAGGCTCAGGTCATGATCCCAGAGTCATGGAACTGAGTTCCACATTGGGCTGCCTGCTCAGCAGGAAGCCTGCTTCTGCCTCTGCATGCTCTCCCCCTGGTTTTGCTCTTTCCCCTTCTGACAAATAAATAAATAAAATATTAAAAAAAAAAAGTCTTAGGGGCACATGGGTGGTCCAGATGGTTAAGTGTGTGCCTTTGGCTCAGATCATGATCTCCAGGTCCTTAAATCAAGCCCTAGGTCCAGCTCCTAGCTCAAGGGGGAGTCTGCTTCTCCCTCTCTCTTTGCATCTCCCCCTGCTTGTGCTCTCTCTCAAATGAATAAATAAAATCTTTTTTTTTTTTAAAGATTTTATTTATTTGTCAGAGAGAGAGGGAGAGAGAGCAAGCACAGGCAGACAGAGTGGCAGGCAGAGGCAGAGGGAGAAGCAGGCTCCCTGCAGAGCAAGGAGCCCGATGTGGGACTCGATCCCAGGACGCTGGGATCATGACCTGAGCCGAAGGCAGCTGCTTAACCAACTGAGCCACCCAGGCGTCCCTGAATAAATAAAATCTTAAAAAAAAATCTTAAAAAAGAAAGTTTCCTATTCTACTTAAAATCAATTCAAACCTTCTTTACTTTCTTCAACTTCTCTTGCCTCTGCTCCTAGCAGATGGGCCAGATCTCCACTTTTCAGAGGAATGGAAGCCATCATATGGGAATTTTTCATCATTAAAAACTCTCAATGTTCAGTCTCCTTCCTTCTTGCTGAAGTGAAAGGTGTCTCTACGGGAGGCCCTTCTTCACCTTCCCAGGCTAGGATGGGTGCCCTTATCCTACCACACTGCCCTCACCCACAACTGGCACTTAATACACTAGACTGTAACTTGTGCCTTAATAATCTGAGGGCAGAGACCTTGTCTACCGACTCCACTGCTTTAACTCCAGCATCTGCCTGGTAGTTTTTGGCTAGAGTTCAGTATCTAGAATGAGCGATGGGCGGGATTTCTTGGAGAGGCCCCGCCTAGGTCCTCTTTCCGGGCTTCCGAACTCTTTCCTCAGGCTTCCTTGAGGCCGTCGCCACTTCTTGAGGCCTCACCTGCAGGTTGGAGGCCTCCAGTCTGGTGAGCCTCATTGGCTTCCGTGAGACGTGAGCTGGGCAGTTAAGCTCACAGCCGAGGTTCAGGCGGGACTTTAACGACGCCCCGGAGCCCTTCCCGCCGCGGGACTACCCCACCTCCCGCGATGAGGCTTCTGGGTAGGGGGCGCTGCGCCGAGGACCAGCCGTGGGTCCGAGCGTTGACGCGTCGCCGCTGCAGCGGCTTCTTCCCCGCCTAACCCGCTAGTCGTTCTTCCTCTCCCTCCTCCCTTTCCTTTCCCCCTCCCTCTCCCCTTTTTCCTCCCGTCCCCGCCTCCTCCATGGCGATGTCGCGGGAAGGGCCCCGCCAGCAGCCCAGCCCCACTACCCTGGCCGCAAGGACACGGTCTTGTCCAGTGTCCCGGAGAGGCCCGGTGTCCTGAACATGTCTGGACTGGTCAGAGGACAGTGAGACCTCACGGAGCCACTCCTCCAGGAGAGGTCAGTTTCTCAGACTCTCCTTCCTTCACACTCATTCACAGGAGCCAGGATGCCGGACTTGGCCCGGGAAGTTTCAGAAGAGATTGAAGGGTGCTGTGAGGCCGCGGGGGGCGCCAGTGGGAGTGGTGGGAGGCAGCCCAGCACTGGCCCACTAGGTAGGGCAGAGTGTCAAGCGGCTGAGATGAGGCGGGCTCCTTAGGAGCTGAGGCCCACCATGGAGAGGCCTCTAGCAGACAGGCCAGGCCAAGGCTTTTAGAACAGCAAGATCTGGGGCGCCTGGCTTGCTCGTTGTTAGAGCATGCGACTCTTGATCTTGGGGATGGGAGTTGGAACCCCCGTTGGGTGCAGAGGTTACTTAAATCAATAAAAATTTAAAAAGAAGATAGGAAAATCTGAGGCATCTGCCTTCAGATCCCAGGTATTGGTACTTTACTGCATTTATTGAGGGGCTACTGTGTGTAAGGTTTTGGGTTTGGAAGTTTAGCTATGTCCCACTAGAGGCAGGAAGAAATATTGCCTTTTTTTTTTTTTTAAACAGTTAAGATAGTATTATATACTGAATTTAGAAGATATGAAAAACTAGAAGGAAGAATCCCATAAACTTCCAATCTCAAAATAATTTCCCTAGCACTTTGACATGTTTCTTTTCAGACTTTGCTATTCATATTGTTATTTATTTATTTATTATTATTATTTTTTAAAAATTTATTTGACAGACAGAGATCGTAAGCAGGCAGAGAGGCAGGCAGAGAGAGAGGAGGAAGCAGGCTCCCCGCTGAGCAGAGAGCCCGATGTGGGGCTCGATCCCAGAACCCTGGGATCATGACCTGAGCGGAAGGCAGAGGCTTTAACCCACTGAGCCACCCAGGTGCCCCTGCTATTCATATTTTTATGTTGATTAAATAAATATAGGTTTTTATAAGGTAGGAAGGCAGTTAATATTTTAGTGTAAGCCTTTTCTACTCACTGTAAACTCTTCCTAACCATCAATTTTAATAACTATGTTATTCTCTAAAGTAGGTTATCTTAGGTAGTCAGTAGCCCCTCATGTGGTTAGTTATTTCTGCACTGACTTCTTTGGGCTTCAGTCTAGTAAATCCCAGTTGCTTGCTAAACATCCCCAAGCTCAGTTTCCCACAGGTACCCCAGGTCTATCATCTTCATAACTTAAACCATTTTCTCCTTCTGTCCCAGTCTGCCCTTTCTGCTGTGTTCCCCAAAGCAATTAGTATCACCTAATCACCCAGGCAAGAAGCAGGAGCCAGGGGTGCCTGGGTGACTCAGTCATTGAGCATCAGCCTTTAGCTGGGGTCATGATCCCAGAGTCCTGGGATCAAGCCCCGCACTGGGCTCTCTGCTTGCCAGGAAGCCTGCTTCTCCCTCTCCCATTCCCCCTGCTTGTGTTCCCTCTCTTGCTGTGTCTCTCTCAATCAAATAAATAAAATCTTATAAGAAAAGAAAAGAAACAGGAGCCATTCTACACTGGTCCCCCTTTATTTTTTTCCAACTTTTGCTAATTTTATCTGTTGTTTCTTAAATCTCTCTTCCCCATTCTCATTGTCATCCTATTAGTTCAGGCTCTCATCATTTCTCTCACAGACTGTGCAATTGTCTCCTAGCTGATCTCCATTTCTCCAACTTTGTCTGTCTTAAGTCCTCTCTCCTCACCAAAAATGACCATGATACTACCCTCTTTAAAATCCTTCAGTGAGGCCATATTTCCTACACGATGTACAGAACCCTCCACTTACAGATCTCTCTGTACTTCTTTGCTTATCTTGCCATTACCTGCTTGCATTTGTTCTAATAAAGAAGAAGAATGTTAGTAGTTTCCCCTGAGCCCCCTGTGCTCATTATTGCTTTTATATCTTTGCCCATGATGATTCTTATTTCTCTCTCTAGAATGCCCTCACCACTTTTTTCTACCTGGCTAATTCTTAAATGTCCTTCTGTCTTAATTCAGACATTATTTCCTTAGGTAACCTACCCTGAAGATCCAGGTAGGTCTAAATGTTCCTTCTTTCTGCTCTGCATAGAGATGATCTCTGTCTTTTCACTTAAAACACTTTAAATCTATTTACTTTGTGTACTTTTTCTTATAATTTCAGTATCTGCAGTCTGAACATGTCTTATTTTTCTGTTTGTCTGGACTTTGGCTTATGGAGGTCTTATTCCTTATATGTTTGATATATGTATTATTAGGAGCTCATATTTGGTTCAGTTTTAGCTTTATGAATCTTGAAGAACTTGGAACTGTTTCTATTTCTTGTATTGGGATTTGTCATTCTGTGAGTACGGTATAAATTCAAATCCCAGGATTGCATGAGACTAGGATTATGATTATAAATTATTAGGGAAAATCATGAACATTAATGTTGTTAGTCTTTCCACTCAGTTTTTCAGATTTTGTCTATTTTTCAAATCAGTCTCTCCTCCCCATTCTTAGTGTCACCAGAGACAGATTGATTTTCTTGTTGATTCTTGTTACTAGCATGTAGATTTTTCTGTTTATATCTTCAAGATATAGTCCTTTTGGGTGCTTTATGTGCTGTCCTTAGATTCAGCTCCCTTTGTTAAATCTAAACACTATTCCTCAGTGGGGCTGATAACCAGCAAAGCTTTAGGTTTCTGGTTTGGGCATATTCCTAAGGCAGCCCTGGTGTCAGTGTTGGCTTTCCATCTAATTTTGGCTCTAGAATTTTTTCTTCCTTCCTTCTTTCGTTTCCCCCTGCTTCCTCCCTTCCTTCTTCCTTTCCTCCCCCCAAACCTTTTAAAAATTTTTAAAAGAATTTTATTTGTTTAAAATTTGACAGACAGAGATCACATAGTAGGCAGAGAAGGAGGCAGAGAGAGATGGGAAGCAGGCTTCCCGTCGAGCAGAGAGCCGGACCCTGAGATCATGACCTGAGTGGAAGGCAGAGGCGCAACCCACTGAGCCACCCAGGCTCCCCTCCCTCTCTCTTTCTCTTAAGATTTCCTTTTTAAGCACTCTGTACACTCAACATGGGCCTTGAATTTACAATCTGCAGATCAAGAGTTGTATGCTCTGTGGTCTGAGCCAACTAGGTGCCCGCTCCTCTCTCTTTTGTCTTTTTCTTTTTCTCTCTTCTTTTTTGTTTACTGAAAGCTTCCCTTACTTTTTTTTTTTAAGATTTTATTTATTTATTTGACAGAGATCACACGTAGGCAGAGAAGCAGGCAGAGAGAGAGGAGGAAACAGGCTCCCTGCCGAGCAGAGAGCCCGATATGGGGCTCGATCCCAGGACCCTGGAACCATGACCTGAGCCGAAGGCAGAGGCGTTAACCCACTGAGCCACCCAGGTGCCCTCCCTTACTTTTTTATAAGCTCATCAATGCACTTAAAAGTGTATTTGCTCTAATTTATCAGCATTTGGATGTTTTGCAGTGGGAGGACATTTCATAATACCTAGACTAGCTAAATGTCAGAGATGGATATCTTATAGACTTCATTTTTTAAATTGGATTATTTCAGGCTTACTTGGAGATTTTTCTGAAATTTAAATTCAGTTATCCAACACAGAGTACATCATTAGTTTCAGATGTAGCATTCAGTAATTCATCAGTTGCATATAACACCCAGTGCTCATCATGTCACATGCCGTCGTTCGTGCCCATCATCCAGCTACCACATCCCCCTACCAACCTCCCCTCCAGCAACAGTTTGTTTCCTTTTTTTTTTTTTAAATTTTATTTGTTTATTTGAGAGAGAGAATGAGAGATAGAGAGAGTGTGTGTGAGAGGCGAGAGAGTCAGAGGGAGAAGCAGACTCCCCACTGAGCAGGGAGCCTTATGCAGGATTCAGTCCTGGGACTTCAGGATCATAACCCAAGATGAAGGCAGTTGCTTAACCAACTGAGCCACCCAGGCACCCACTCAGTTTGTTTCCTATAATTAAGAGTTTCTCATGGTTTGTCTCCCTCTCTGATGACATCACATTCAGTTTTCCCTCTCTTCCCCTATGATCCTCTGCACTGTTTCTTGTATTCTGCATATGACTGAGACTATATGATATTTGTCTTTCTCTTATTGAGTTATTTCACTCAGTGTAATACTATTCAGTTCCATCCATGTGGAATTTATGTGGAGATTTTTATAATGCAATTTCTATCAAACACCTGTTTGCTTTTTTTCTTGGTTATTTTTAAAATTAGGTGGTTTTTTTTTTTAAGATTTTATTTATTTATTTGACAGAGAGACAGAGATCACAAGTAGGCAGAGAGGCCCGCATAGAGAGAGGTAGAAACAGGCTCCCTGCTGAGCAGAGAGTCCGATGCAGGGCTCGATCCCAGGACCCTAAGATCATGACCTGAGCCGAAGGCAGAGGCTTAACCCACTGAGCCACCCAGGCACCCCAAATTAGTTTTTTTTTTAAATCAGAGTAATATATGCCCATCATTTTAAAAATCAGTAGTTTAAAATTTTTGTTTGTTTGTTTTGAGAGAGAGTGAGTGGTGGGCGGGTAGAGACAGAGGGAGAGGGAAAGATTAAGATTCTTCTTTTTTTTTTTAAGATTTTATTTTATTTATTTGAGAGAGAGAGACAGTGAGAGAGAGAATGAGCGAGGAGAAGGTCAGAGAGCGAAGCAGACTCCCCATGGAGCTGGGAGCCTGATGTGGGACTGGATCCCGGGACTCCAGGATCACGCCCTGAGCCGGAGGCAGTCGTTTAACCAACTGCGCCACCCAGGCATCCCAAGATTAAGAGTCTTCTTAAGCAGGCTGCAAGCCTAGTGCAGAAGCTGAGGCAGGGTTGTCTTGCGACCCTGAGATCATGACCTGAGCCAAAACCCAAGAACCAGATGCTCAGCCGACTGAGCTACCCAGGCACCACTGTGGTATAATTTCTAATGCCCACTCCTCCACCCCTCAGTTAAAATTCAGACTACAGGTTCCCCAGTGCTCTCCCAGCCCTGAACCCTGCTTCATTACCAGCCCCTATCTCAAGCCAAACTTCAACCCTTGCTCCCACTCCTACTACTTTCTTTTTCATCCCGGATTAGGATCTCTGGGGTATCCTTTCCTAGAATTCAGCATGAGGTACAATCTCTCACCTCAAATGAAATTTAATACCTGTTACAGAAGTGGTTTGTAGATTTGTGAGTTATAATCTTTTTCAGTATAGCCTGGCCTCCCAGACCTATGTGGCAGTTTCCATTATTCCTAGAGAATTTACTATAAGCAATAATATTTGGAACCAACTAGAGTGCATCACCTTTGAAAGAGTCCATGTGACAGTGGTGGGTCTTGGCTTGCATGATCCAAGAGTCTCTGGTATTGATGCAGCCTCGTGGCAACCAACAGACAAATCTCAGCTAAGGAACAATCATAGACTTTCACAGCCCTATGTGTTTATGAGCCAAAGCAGCAAGGCCCTAAGGAAGATTGGATTGTGACACCCGGGAAGTTCCTATGTGAGGAAGCCACAAAGTTCCAGTTCGGGAGGGAATGACCAAGGGAAGAGTCTGAGGCATAGTTAGAAAAGACCTATCACAGAATTTTTATCAATTTTATCTGAACTCTATCAAGGAGTTCAGAAAGCTATCTAGTGAGGCTTTGGGGCAGATTCTGTAGAGGAGATAAAAAGTGACTTGTTGAGTCATTGAGAGAATTGGTCAGAAAATGACTTTTCAAGGTGTTCAAAAGAGAAACTAAATTGGAAGGAACTGGAAAATGCATTGGTTTACTTGGACGGGAAGCTGGGACAAGTCTATCACAGTGGGATCCCTATAGGTGTGTATTGTTCATGGCTTGCTGCCTATTATACATTTGCTGCCTCCTGGGAAATCTTACAGCTGCTTTGAAACTGGAAATTTGGTACCCTCAATGAGTCAGGAATACTGGCTGAATACCTCTTTTTTTTTTTTTTAAGATTTTATTTATTTATTTGACAGAGAGAAATCACAAGTAGGCAGAGAGGCAGGCAGAGAGAGAGAGAGGAGGAAACAGGCTCCCCGCTGAGCAGAGAGCCCGATGTGGGGCTCGATCCCAGGACCCCGAGATCATGACCCGAGCCGAAGGCAGAGGCTTAACCCACTGAGCCACCCAGGCACCCCGGCTGAATACCTCTTGAAAGGTATCTTCCCTTCCTTGATCTAGGTAGGCATTAGCTAAGCACTAGGAAGCCCAGGTTATATAATTTTGGGTGCGGCAGAGGTAGAGCTTACCTCACCAGGTCCTTGAATCATAAAACTGTTACGTTATTGGAGACCCAATCATGATTTCTTCCCTGGTCCACTTTTCTTTCTCAGCCACACATGTTTTGGGAATGGCTAAGCCAAGGTTGCGTAGCTCTTTGAAAGAAACCATTGTGTAGGTCAGAGGAAAGGCTGATCACAAAAGATTCAGTCCCTACCTTGTATAGTTCTTTCCCTGCTTCCTGTGAGCAAGGAAGCCAGAGGGCCCTGAGATGCTGGTTCTGGCTCACATAGGACCCTCAGTCCAAGAAGAAGAGCAGACAAACTTTTGCCCCTCATTCTGGACAAATCATGGCAGAATGCAAATGTATGGGGGATGAGAGAGGCAGTCCAGAGTCATTTCCAAATGATGGCAGGACATGACCCAAGGATTAAGAGTGGAGTTATGTACCCACAAACTCCAGCCATGGAGAAGCAGTGCCCCAAATGCAGAGGAGGAGTGTCTGGAGGGGGATGGCCACAGAGGGGAGCATCTTCTTGGAGTTTCCACTTAGGAAAAGGATATTGGAGATTAATTTAGGGATTCCTTCAAGGGTCAAATAGTCTAGGAAGATAGTGAAGTCCAAGAAGACTCCAGATGCTAAGGTGTTCAGAGTCAGTGAGCTGGGAGATGCCCAGAAGCTAAATGGCTATCTGAGTGGTCAAGGAGCTCCACTGACCAAGGAATGGCCCCTACCACCTAGAGTGTTGGCTTCCTAAGATTCAGGATGGCCAGACCTTAAAGAACATGTTACTGTCATACAAATGAGCAAATGACAGTCACAGTACTGTCATTACAAAATTATACACATATACACATACACTACTATAAACAGCTTCAGGGGCTTCTCAAAGTGAGTTAAGACCCCCCTGCCCAGGACCTGGCAAAACTAGTCTTTTTTTTTTTTTTTTAAACTAGTCTTTCCCTTAGCTCTTTTACTATCTTGACTTTTATGTTGGTAGGGATGTGTGTGTGTATGTAGGGTTACACAGGCATTAAATGACCAAAATCCCCCCATGCAACCTTTAAGATGGGAAAGGCTCAAGTTGCAGTTAGAGCAGCGGAACCAGCTTCAGGGTTTTCTCACAGGAGTACCCCTGGCCTCAGATAGCCTGGCTTTTAAGGACTCATAAGCTTATCCCCAGAGAGTGCTCAGTGAGATACGACAGTTTCCCAGGTCTTACATTTAACACACTGAAGCCAGAGGAAGTAGTCTGGCTCAGCAGACCTGGATCCCAAAGCTTCAGGCCTCGGGAGAGAGCCAGGACAATAATTTAGTCCCAAGCAAAGAGGGACAACCTAGGGGACCCAAAACAAGAATTCCCAGAGTAGCGGATGCAGGGTTGGGGATCTCCCTGCCCAGGCCAGGAAATTTGCAGATACCTTTGTGAACAAGACCCCTTGGTTTCTGCAGTGGAAGGAACAGGCTCCTCCCCAAAGTACCATAGGTAAAAGAATGATAAGCTTTTTCACTGGCATTGTCCCAGGGGAAAAGGCAAGGACAGAAGTTCCTTGTTAAGGCTTAGTTTGTGTTAACCTCTGTATGGAGCCTAGGCCCCGGTAAAGGCAGAGGTGTCTTCATGGCACTGTGAAGCTTAGGAGGGCATGGTTCTTGTAGGCTTGATCTTGAAGAATCTGGGGCTCCGGCATGGAAGAAAGTCAGCATCAGGAGGAAGTCCAGGCCCAGGCCCAGCCTGCAGGTGGGCATTCCTACGACTATGGGTCCCCTCCTTACCCAGATCCAAGGAGACTGACAAGTGCATCGGGCAGGCCATATGCAGCCCATGAGGATCAGAGTTGTCTCAGCAGGGATAAGTAGTTCAGAGACAAGGACAAACATCCTCAGAAAACTGATTTTTAAGATTTAAGGATCAGCAACAGTGTTCATGCCTTCTAGGGAACCTGCATCCCCAGCCAGGCCCTGCCAGCATGGGCCAGAGACACCAGTCGCTTTTTCCACTGCCCCAGGCTCTGTCTGTGGGGATAATTCTCTTCTAGTTGCCAGAAAGTCCTCCTTTATCCCCTCGTAGGAGGAACATTTTCCTCAAAGGAAAATTCCAGTCCCCGTAGAGAAGATATATTAGTTCTCATGCTAGCACATCCTTCAAAGAGGATAGTCTCTATTTCTCATAACCAAGGATATTTATTCTTTCTAAATAGATTTGTTTCTTCTAATAGTTGAGTGGTGTCTTCTGCTCTGCTGTGTTTGGGGTATAGGTTTTAGAAATCCCAGGAGCCTAGGCTTAGAGGAAGGACGGGGTCCGCTTCACCTTATATTGTGGGACTTCCAGGATTTCTCTGCAGTGACCAGGGCCCTGGAGGGAAGTTGAGTGGTACTTCACATCTGCCCCCATCCCAGGTTCATTGTTCCTGCTCAGATGGCTTATTTTTAAAATACTTTATTTTTTTTCATAATACTGTCATTACAAAAAAATACAAAAAAACTACTATAAAAACATTCAGGGGCTTGTCAAAGTGAGAAAACCTAAAGACCCCACCCCAGGACCTGGCTGAAGCCATCTTCCCCTAGCTCTTCACTATTTGACCTTTATACAACTGTGGGAGTGGGGTGGGGTAACAGACATCAAAGGGCTGGAAATTCTCCCACGCAGTCTCCATGAAGGGTAAGAAATAAGTAGCTTCACATATCACAAAAGTGGGATTTGGAAGTTTGGGGGTGGCTAGGCCCTGAGTTCAGAGGTGTGGGGAGAAACCTATGACCCTGAATCTCTTGGTGGGGAATAGCTGCCACCTGACCCCAAAGCCCTTTCCCTTCCTGATGAAGGCTGGGAGATGGACCTTGCCCCCTACCTCTTAGCCTTAATACAGCAGGCCCTCTTCCCCTCCCCCCACCTTGCACACTCCTGAGAGCAGCAGGGAGGACAGAACTTTCAGCTCTGTGGGATCTGGGCAGGGAAGCTTTCAGGGAGGCTGCCAAGGGCCCTCCTGTTCACCTTCCTGCCCCCAATGAAAAGTGTCTCGTGCTCAGTGGCCCGGTTCATGGGTTACGGACCTTCCCTTCTTATCTTGACTCCGGAGAGGCACAGATAGCTCTAGGTGAGTGCTTTGTGTGAGTGAATATGTGTGCATTAACCTTAGACACTGTGGACCTAGGGGTGGGGTGGGGGTGGGGAAGCAGTGCCCTTTCTATCTTCTTCATCCCCCAGTAGGAGGAAGCTGAAGAGAAGGGAGAGGAGAGGTATTAGCAAAGCTGAGAGGGGAAAGAGGACATGCTATTTACAGGCATGGACAGGGAATCTCTGTATCTTCAAGTAGCACTCAGGTCACTCTCCAGCCACTGGCGTGGTTACTGGATTCAAAACAAGTGACATGAAAATTGACCCCTGGCCTGGGCTAGCTCTCCCCACCTCCCACCCACTTCCCCAAGGCAGCCCAGCTCTGAAAAGGGTCAGGGACAGGAACATTTTCCTGAAACCCAGTGGCTTTTTTTTTTTTTTTTTTTTCCATTTTAGAAAAAGTTGCCGGTGTCCGGTGGACACCAAGCTGGGTGCACACTGGGTGGGGTGAATGTAGGGGCTATTGCTGCGGTAGACTCTGGGCTGGCTGGGGCAGAGCCTAAGAACAGGGTAGGTGCTGCTTAAGGATCTGTCGTGTCTGTGGCGTTAATCTGTCTGGGAAGCGAACTTTGAACTCGACAATGAGGTCTCCTCGCTGGGTGGGCACTTTGGGGAAGGGAAGGCCCTCCCCACGGAGTCTCTTCACGGTGCCTGGTTTGATGACATCATTGCAGGGTAATGGGATCACCCGGCCATCGATAGTGGGAATGTTCACAGTGCAGCCACACAGCGCCTGGGGAAAATGAGGCAGAGTGAGGAAAAGGTGGCACAGAGTGGGAAGGGAGGAAAAGATTAAAGTGAGGAAAGAATGTGCCCATTTTCCCTCCCCTCCCCAACACGCACACAACCTGACCCAAGCCCTACCTCCTTGAGGCTAATCAGGGCACTGTAGAGCACGTTGGTGCCATCTCGGCGGAAGTGTGCATGGGGCTTGTCTTTGAGCACAAAGACAATGTCAGCAGGGATGTTGTCAGGTGTGGCATCACCCTCTTTGGGAAAGGTGATCTTGGTGCCTTCCTTCCAGCCACGCTTGATGACAATGTGTAGGATCTTGTCCTCGGTGCGCACAGTTCGCCCATCAGGGTTGAGGCGCCGCCTTGTGATCTTCATGCGCTTGGTAGAGCCGTGGTAGATCTCTTCCAGGGACACACGCAGCTCATGCACCACAGGTGGGTCTTGTACCTTGCGTCGAGGGTACAGTGGTTCTGGGGCTCGCCTTGGACCCCTACTCAGCCCATTGAAGCCAAAGCGGCCAAAGGCACCAAATGGATCCTCATCTTCATCCACATCCATGTCCTCTGGGTCAAAGCCACCAAATGGTCTAGTGGATCGGCTGCTGGCAAAGAAGATATCGAAGGGGTTGGAGCCACCAAAGAAGGAGGCAAAGGTGGCATGGGGATCCCCATGAAAGGTGTAGTGAAAGGAGCCACTGGAGCCACCTGATGAACCACCGCCGGTCTTCAGGCCTGGAGGGAGGAGAAGTTAGGCATAGTGTGGCTGGTCCTGGCTCCACCCCAATCTCCGCCCCCTGCCCTCTAGCTCCTAGTTCATGGGCCTAGAGAAAGAAGCCCCCTTCAACTCGCATAAAGAGGACTGGCATAACAGAGTATGCTAGTATGCCAGAAATTAATCTTAACAGATTAATTTCTATTCTTAAGTATATGTTTAATAATAAAGCACATCATGAGGTTCAAAGAAGCTGAGTTACCTAACGGGTAGAAAAGCCAAGGCTAGAAGACTTGGAGGATAGGACTTCCAGTCATGTAATCTCTTCCATGTCCCCATGACCCAAAGATATCTCACAATGCCTTGAGTGACTGGCCTGGGATCACATTACAGTCATACCTGACTCCCAAATCTTTGTTTATTTCTTAAGACAAACAGAGTGAGAGGCAACTGGACAGGATTTAACTGTACAGGAAGCTAGTAAGTGACCTGTCCCAAATAATGTGGGGATACCGTCCAGGAGGAAGCCCACGCTCATTCTGCTTCTAGTGTTGCTCTTCTTCTTCCTGACTCCTACCCAAAAGGGAAATCAGGAGGGCCCCAAAAAGCAGGAAAGCTCATTAGTTTGGAGATGAGGAGCTATTTCTTTTTCTTTCTTTCTTTTTAAAAAATATTTTATTTATATGAGAGAGAGAGCAAGAGAGAGACAGCGTGCCCATGAGCTGGGGGTAGGGGGTGTGGGAGGGGCAGAGGGAGAGGGACAAGCAGCTTCCCTGCTGAATAGGGAGCCCTATGGTGGAGTGGGGAGGGACTGGACACAGGGCCTGGACACAAAGGGGCTGGATGAGGGGGCAGGATGGGGGGGGCTTGATTCCAGGACCCCTGAGATCATGACCGGACCCAAAGTCAGATGCTTAACTAACTGACCCACCCAGGTGCCCCAAGGAGCTGTTTCTCTAGAAAAAGTTTTCAGATGTTTTGCTTCCACACTCAGAGCTCATGGTATTGTACAACTCCAGAGGTGCTGTTCACACACTGGACAGACACAAAATACAAATGGGAATAGTGCTTCTTGGACTTCTACAACACCAAGCCCCACACCCTATACCTGATGTCAGGGCAGCCAAAATGCACGAATGTGCTGGCACGTTGTGGGTAGTGGCCCTAGCTGTTCTCTCACAGTCAGGTCCTGCCTACAGAGCTCAGATTGCTGGAGGCAGCCTTCATGGGGGGATGGTAGTGGTGGTGATGGGGTGGGGTGTGGGGAGGAGTGAGGGAGGGGGTTAACACTGATAAAGGATCTACAATGTGTAGACTCAGGTGGGGCACAGGCTAGGGGAAGGGACTCTTCTCTTTGAGGCTTTTTATCTCGAATCTCAATTGGCTGTGGAAGTCTAAGCCTAAAATAATTAGCCTCTTATTTCCTGGGACCGCAAGGACAGACTTAGGTTTCATTAGAGAGGCCAAGTGTCAGGCAGTTCAGAGATTTGTGGCAGCTGTCTCTTCATCCCTCCCCTGAGACTCGGGGTCTGTTCTTTGCTTATACTGAGGGTCCGATTATCAGGTAAGTTCAAGAAGCTTGCCAGAGCTCAGTGAGAGAGAGAGGTTGGACTGGTAACAGCAAGAGGGGGAACTTCTCTGTAGGGATCCCTGTTGCAGTGGCCTTGACCACCCCCTTTCCCAAGCTGGGAACAACTTGTCCCCAGCCAGGGTTGTGCAGACAGTCTCTGTGCACACTTCTGCTGGCTGGCTCTTGGGGCCGGGGCAGGGCCAACAAATATAACCCACATTTTCAAGGCTGGTTCTCCTTCCCTGGGCCCTGGGTTTCTCCTTAAGGTTGTGCTGCATTCTTTGGAGACCTCCGGGGCTGTAGATCGACAGCAGAACCCAGTGTCTGGTCCTAGGGGCTGAGCTTTGCCCTTCACTCAGGCTTGGTCATGCAGGTGGAGTGAAGTTTCTGGGTAGCTCTTCTGCTAATAAAGGTGAGGTCAAGTGGAGAAAAGAGTACAATTCCTAGGGGCGCCTGGGTGGCTCAGAGGGTTAAGTCTCTGCCTTCAGCTCAGGTCATGGTCCCAGGGTCCTGGGATCAAGCCCCGCATCAGGCTCTCTGCTTAGTAAGGAGCCTGCTTCTCCTTCTCTCTGCCTGCTACTCTGCCTATTTGTGATCTATCTCTCTGTCAAATAAATAAATAAATAAAATCTTTAAAAAAAATTTTTTAAAAAAAGAGTGTAATTTCTAGACAGGTCACACGGTGGCATGGTGTGTACACTGCTTCCCTCTTCCCCACCCCCTCCACCCCAGAGAGAAAAATGTCTTAGCTGAGAGAACACTGGGGGATTCCAGCAGATGTCTGTGAATCTGGGAGCTGGCAAGTCTAGTAGGTGAGCGGGTTAAAACTGAAGGAACTAGTGGCATGGAGAATGAGGAGTGGGGTTGGGAGGACTGGGGTGCAGAGAGGCTAACACGGAACACAAAGCGAGGAGGAGAGGAAAAAAACACTTTTGAGCACACTCCATAGCAAGTACAGTATATATCATTAGCCCATCTAGTTTTGAAGCTGGAGTGGGGAGAGTGAGGAGGAGAATGTGGAAGAAAGGTAGATGCTATTGGGCAGGAAGGACAGTTCCTCTTGGGAAGGAGAGTCTTCAGCTGTGGCAATGTCTCTTAATATAGCCTAACAGGTGCCTGTGGCTGGCGGGTGGCAGGCGGCCCTGAGGGGCAGGCCCAGAATTAGCAGCTACCTCATGCCTGTGGGATGTACTGGGAGGGGCCGCCCTCTCAGAGGCTTTATTTGGGCCTTTCCTGCCACCCTGTGCGAGGCCATCAGCTACTTCAGGGAGGGTGGCAAGATGCCAGCAGCAGTTCCCCTTCCATCCTTGGATCCCTGCCACTTCCTCCGGGAGGCAAAGCTCCCCCTCCGGGAGGCAAAGCTCCCCCTCCATTATGCTGGCTTAAAGTGGGAAAGGAAGGGGAAGATCATCTCTCCATATCAGAGCTCCAGTGGTTAATTCCCAGGCTGCTTAAGGGCCAAACTTTGATGCTGATGAATGTAAATGCTCTGTCCTCAGACCGCCAAACCACACACACTCCTTCTCCCTAACATTCCCTATCAGCCAATGAAGTGGCTGGGACTTCAGACTGGACTAATAAGGCTGGGAGGGCAAAATGGGAGGGGGAAGGCCTCTGCTCCTGACTCCAGAAGTCTCTAAGGCCTGAATTTGAGGAGAGAGAGGGTTCGAGAGAAGTGGGGAGAACTATGGTAAGCCAAGGCTGGGTAGTGGGTGGTCTCTTCTCTCCTCCAGGTGTCAGCGCTGAGTACACTTGCCTCCCTCACCCCCTCCTCAGCTTCCAGTTGCCTATGAGAACTGGGTCACCCAGCACCCCAGACAAGGACAGGGGTCCAGTATCAGACTGGAGCACTGTCCTCTTACCTTCCTCCCCATACTGGTCATACAGGCCCCGTTTCTTAGGGTCACTCAGCACATCATAGGCCTCTGCAATCTCCTTAAACTTCTCCTCAGCATTGGGTTCTTTGTTCTTGTCTGGGTGGTACTTCAATGCCATCTTCCGGTAGGCTTTCTTGATCTCATCCTCGTTGGCTCCGGATGGGATCCCAAGAATCTTGTAATAGTCCTTTCCCATCACAGCCACTGGACCGGCACTTGTCTCCTTGTTTCTGAAAGAAACCCAGGGGCAGTCCTTGAAGCCCCTCTTCCCTCCTGACCTAGCCCTGTTCCTGATGATCCTATAATCTCTAAGTGACTCACTGTGTGACTTTCAGCAGGTCATGCCTGTTCTGTAGGCCTCTGTCTCCCCATCAGTGAAATGAAAGGTTTGGACTAGATGATCTCTTCCAGCTCTGACATTCTAGGATTCTGTGATTCTTTCGTCAGCTCCTGGATTTTCCCAGCAAGAAGCTGGGGGCTGTGGCCTACTAGGGGCTAGGCTAAGGCCCAGGTCCTTGGGCAAGACTGAGGACCCCTGAGAGGTCCTGCTGCATGAGGTGGCACCCTGGACTGACAGGCCCACACACAGAAGCTGGCAAAGATCAGTGTGCTGGGTGAGGTCACTGAGCGTTGTGGTCTTTTACGCCACTCCTCAGGCATGGTGCCCGGGCTAAGGGCAGCTGGGGCAGTGGCCCAGGACTA
Source organism: Neogale vison (assembly GCF_020171115.1). Lineage (NCBI taxonomy): Eukaryota > Metazoa > Chordata > Mammalia > Carnivora > Mustelidae > Neogale > Neogale vison. Next base: position 36,486,639 of record NC_058099.1, read on the forward strand.
GGGACAGGCCCGGTCTTTAGCCAGCTGTCCTGGCCAGCCAGGCTGAGTCAGGGTGTGGGTGCCTGGAGTCCTCTCCACTAGTGAAGACCCCAGGCCTCCTTGTCCCTGCTCCCCAGATGATGCTAAGCCTCACGTGTGACTCAGATCAGAGGATGACTCATAGCCTTTGGAAACTAGTGTTTCTAACTCCCTGATTAGCAGGGGGATGACACTGTCCTTCCTCCAACCAGGGCAACAGTTCCCTTTACTCATTTTCCAGTGTCTACACACAAAATGTTTGTGAAGACATGTCTTTGCCATCTAAGCACTAGTGTTAGTGAACAAAAGCATCCTGGGCATAGGGCCTTTCTTAACCTTAGTTGTCAGAACAGTTAGGCACTAATCACTATTTCCTTAATACCTTCCCTTCCCTACCAATCCCTCCTTCTTACCTGCCCAGTGGTTCAGGATCTGGCCCAGGGCCAGGTTCATACTCTGATAGTTCCTTCTAAGCTAGATGCAGGGGCATTTGTTTTGTGAGGCAGAAACATAGGGCCCTCATTCTTCACCTTAATCCCCCTTCATCACTGACTACATAGTGGATAGGAAGGGAAGGGGACTGTTCTGTAGCTGGGGAGATGGCCAGAAGACATTCTCTAGGCCTTCAGTGGCTTGGCCAACCCCTACCAAAGCCCAGAAAATCAGAGTCTTTCTAGCAATGTCCTGGGCTGGCAGCCATAGCTGAGGTCTGGTTTTCTGCCTCTGACTGCCTCAGTAAGGTATACAGGGTTTCCTGGCAGGAGTGAGGGCTGTAATGGGTAAGGGGAGGCCTTAAGTCCCCAGGAAGGCAGGGACAATGGCCCTAGCTCCTGCTCCCACAGGGCCTGTTGCAGGTGGCTGAGTTGACTCATGGTTCTGGGAGTCACCTCACTCTGACGAAGAAAAGGCTCCATAAAGGCGGGTACTCCCCCTTATCCCCCTACCAGCATGTCACGCCTGGTGGGGGAAGCTGGGGTTGGAAGAGTGAGAGAAGAGCATCTGGGGGTGGGCAGCCATTTTCGGAAGCAGCGGTAAAAGCCGTCTGAAAGGGAACTGGGGGTGGTCTGCCATCTCTGCCTCAGCCCACACCTTCTCCCCATCACCCCAGGACTGGGAAGGAACCTTAGTACACCAAGAGGGTGCCCCCAGAGAGCCACAGCAGCTTCTAGGCAGAGGGCAAGTGGAACAGCTTGCCAATGCTCCCACCCTCCTCTTGCTGTCCCTGTATTACCTCCTTATCAGGCCAGCTTCCTTCCTGGCACTCACCTGATAAGCATTCTAGACCTACAATTCTCTTGTTTCCACAGACACAGAGCAAGCTTTTTCAGGAATTGCCTTTTTCCTCCTCCTTTCCTCCCTCTCTCCCTCCCTCCCCATACCCACAAGCCACGTGTTGGAATGACAAAGGAACCCCATGGCATGGCACTGCCTTGGATGGAGAAGAATGAAGAGGATGTTCATGTAGAGGCAGGAGTGAAAAATGAGAAATAGCAAGAAGGCCTGTATAGGGAGGGGAATGGTTGATACAGAAAATGAATTACTGGTGAAGGGGACAAGGGATGACAAATGGAAACGACGGAGGTGGAAAATGGGTTACCAATGGGTTGAGAGAGAGATGTAAAGAGTTTAAATACTGGAGAAGATGTCTGTGGAAAATGGATGGATGCCCAAAGGGTTTGGTATAGGAGATGAATGACAAGGGGTGCAGTTCATTCAAATGTAAGGGTGAGGTAGGAGGGGGGGTTCTTACATGTAATGGGGATGGGATGAGGATGATATGGTTGGCAATGAAGGGGGATATGATGTGGAGAATTTGACGTGGTAGGGATATGAGTGCCCTTCTCCAGAGGGACTTACCGGAACTTTACAAACCCATTCAGCGTCCACGCTCGAAGTTTTAAGGGCTCCAGCTGAATTTTAAACATCAAGCTGGCTAAGAAGTCTTCTCCCCAGAAGTGTGGGAAGCTCCGGAAAGCTCCTCGGGCCTGTAGTGGGGGTGCTGCTGGGGATGGGCAGGAGAGCACTGTGCGCTTAAACATGCCCAGCCCAGCCCCTCACCTCTGATCGCTCCACAGGAGCCTGCTTGGAAAGCTGCAGCTCTGGAAGCCACCTCCTCAGGTTCTCAGAGGCACTTGCCCAGCAAGTCCTGTCCGGTGCAGCAGGAGCTAGACCTGATCCCCAGGTGTGGAGAGTGAAGGAATAGGGTCCAGCAGCCACCTGCTCTCAGGTGCAGCAATGTCTGTATGAATGGCTGTATGGCAGTGTGACAGTAAGGCTGGCAGTGGCAAGCGTGTGCTTGCTAGTGGCAGCCTGTGTACCTGTGGCAGGTGTGATTGTGAGTGCCTGAGAGGCAGTGAGTTCCTCTCGCCTCTCTCCAGGGAGGATCCGACCCCAATCCCCGAGAACCTACTCAATGAAGTCACTGACCCGGAGTCTCCTCCCTCTCAGATGGGCGGGGAGGGGCGGGGCAGAGCCGAGCTCGCCCCGGACAAAAGGCGCGGCGAGGAGAGGAGGGGAAGGGAGGGGAAGGGGCTCGGGCGGGGGAGGGTGGTCGGTGATGTCACCGGCGCTGACAGGCTGGGCTGGCTCAGAAACGCCTCCGCCGGCGGAACCCAATCCGACCCGGCCCGACCCTCCCCCCAGCTCAGACGCTGGCTACCCCCTGTTAAGAGGGTCGCAGACATCGAGCACTTGCAGACCCCAGTCCCCGCACCACCACGGCAGAAGAAACGATGGGCCTTCAGTGTCCCAGCGCCTCCCCCCGTTTCCCCCACCCCCTACACCAGGACCCCTGGCTCCGCGACGACCCCGCTCCCGGGACCCCTGAGTCCTGGCTCGGTGCCCTCACCAGTGAGGAGCTGCGGGCGCCACCGCGGTCCGTCAGACAGCCGCTGCCCCCTCCCCTGGCTCCGGCTCCGCCGCCTCCACTCGGGACAGGAGTCGCCTGCCCGCCGGCCGCAGACAGCGGGCCGGGGAACCCGCCCCCACGGCTCCGCCTCCGCGCCGCCCATTGCGCGGCCTGGCCGTCACTCAACCCAGCCTCCGCTGTAATTGGACAGCTTTCAACGAGTGCCTTCGTGGTAGCCGCCCATTCTCCGCCCCTGTCACCCGGCCACACGCGCACACATTCCGGGCAGTGATTGGTGTCCGTCTGATTGGTGCACCCTGGGATCAGTCAACCACACCTCTTCGCTAGCTCGTCGTGTCATTGGTGAAAGGGACAGAGGGCGGCAACTCTAGGCGCCCTTTGATTTTATTGGTTGGTCTATCGGGCTCAGACCCGAGACTGGGGGCAACTATATTAGTCCAATCTCGGGTTTGAGAAGGTGGGACGTACTGGCCACCGCTCGAATCCCGGGAGAACCTTCTGGAACCTGTGTAACGTCAAAGGCAGCCTTAAAGGAAAACTGCCTACCAGTTGGCGGTGATTTCTGGGCATTCTTTCCTTTCTTGATTTAGGAGGGTAGGGGAGAGAACAGTGCGCTTTGCGAGGTATAGTCTCGACCAGGGTCAAAAGGTCACCCCTTCTTACCTGTCTTCCATCCGGGCTGTGAACTGACCTCGACCAGACCTGATTCAGCTTTACCTTATCTTGACCCAGAATTGACCTGAGGTGACCTAACAAAACAGACCCCGATAGACATGCAGAATTTAAGCACCCTTCCGCTTTCTCCTTGGTAATTTACACTGGTAGTTGTTTCCAGGTTTAGCGCCTCCTCAGTCCCTTTGTGAGTCCCCTATTCATCCTCTGTATAATCCTCTCATCCCATCTCCCTTGTGAGCAGCCCCTCCTCAGCAACCCCCACAATTCTCATTAACGTTCTCTCTGTAATCTTTCATCCTACTTCCCCTTTGAGTTCCCAAATGTTAGCCCACCCTTTCTTTCCCCTCTTCTTGGCTGGATATTATCTCCTGCCTCCCCCTGCCCCCCTCCGCATCTTCCGTTTCATCCTATTCTTAATCCGTTATCTACTTGTATGATCTGTTCTATCCTAACTCTCCCCTTTAACCCTTCATCTCAGCTCCACATGATTTCTTTAACGCACTCAGAATCTCCCATCTCAATCCCAACCCCCTCTCTCCCCCCGTTAAATCTCAGCCCTAGTGTCCCCGGTGTTCAGAGCAGGCAGGGCTGCGGAGGCGGTAGCCAGCGGAAGCCGACGCTTGAGCAGACACGGTGCCTGGCGCCCACGTCACTGTCTCCCAGGACCATCTGTGCTACAGGGAGCGGGGGTGGGGAGGGGGTTATCCGGGGGTGAGGAAGGAGAAGGAGTTCTTGGGAGGTTTGAGGACAAAGGAAGGGCCAGGGCAGAAGCTCTTACCGCTCTTTCTTTGCCAGAGTGTCCAAGTGTTTCCCAGAAACAGTTTGGACACTCATGAGTTCATGCAATCTGGATAGAGGTGGAAACTGAGGCTTGGAGAACATCAGTACCTGGGCCACAGAGCAGAGCAGGAGAGAGATCTAGGGGGTTCCAAGGTCAGGTCTGCATATTCTCCATTATCTGCCTTCTTTCCAGTACTCACCATGGTGATCCCAGATGTAAAGGGGTGTGAGCTGTGACATAAGGAAAGGAAATGGGGTAGAGGATAGAGAAAAGGTGGAATGAGGGAAATGAGAGGGTGAGGGGGATGGGAAGAGGAGGGGAGAAGAGATAGGGTGGAAGGTAAGGAGGGGCCCTGAGAAGGGAAGGAGAAGTGGGAAACAAAGACTAGAAGGGAGGGGAAATGGGATGATGAAGGAATGGAATAGTAGTGTGACATGGAGATGGGCAAGGTAGGATGAGGGGGCTCAGGACCGATACTGGCTACTTCAGTCTGGGGGATCTCACTCTGCCCCCTCCAGACTCAATGGGGGCCCAGGCTGTGGGTGGCTCTACTTCTTCCTATTCCAGTTCTGTCTATTTTGCCTCCTCCAGCCTTGCTTGTGCCAACACGGAGGCAGAGTTTAGTCATTGGCTGTTACCTGGTCCCTGCTAATGCTATATTGTGGGCTTAGACCTTTGGGGGTGCAGGGCCTTGCCTTCAGGTGCTGGTAGCATGGATTCCATTGTCTGCTGGGTTTTTATTTTCACCCTGGGTCCTATTGCCCTGGGTATCAGGTGTGCATTAGGAACCAGGGTGCACAATGTGGCATAGGTGTAAGAATGTAGGCTCTGTTGACCTTGTGAGATTGCTTGCCACATCTGTGCCTCATTTCTTTCTTTGTATCATGGGTATAGAAAAGAGCAGTACCTCATATGGTTGTTGTGAGGGTTAATTAAGGTAACACATGAAATACATGTAGTTCTGAGCTTGGTATGTAGTTATTGCTCAGCAGAGTTAACCGTTACTCTGTATGTTCCAGGTATCTGGATGTGTGAGTGCATCTGTTTGATGTTCAAGTCTGATTGAGACTTATTTGTACTGTTGTATCTGTAGTGTGATTTGTAAGTGAAAGTGTGTCTGTGTATATCTGTGTAATATTTTTGTGAGGTAATATGCCTGATTCTGTATTATTTGTTGTATATGTGATTTTGTGTTAATATACATGTGTGATTAAATGAGCATGTAGGTCTGTGTCCATGTGATGAACCGTGTCATGCATATTGACATGTTGACTGCCAGTGCATGCATGAACCCGTGATCATGTCTGTTCTGAACACCCGCATTCTCCTCCCTTCCTATGAAGACGTCATAACCCTAGGTGTCCCTCATTTTCTCACCCTGAGGGAACCGGAACCTGGGGGCAGGGGTGGGGGTGGGTGCCAGTGAGGAGGTGTTTAGACAGGAGCACATGTTCCCTCCCAGACTGTGTATGGGAGGGGGAGCCCCCTATCTTGCACATATCCTGAAGGCTCCAGAGGAAGTGCTCCCCCCCAGCCCATTCTTAGTTCCCTGTCTTGTCGCCATGGCAGCAGTTGCCAGGGGCTCCCACGGTTGCTAAGGTCTAGGTGTGGGAGGCTGCTAGGCCCTGTTGCCAGTAGAAACAGAGAACAGGAGTTGGGGGGAAGGAAGACTACCCCCACAGCTGCGCTTTCTGTGGTGACCCGACTGGTCCTTGGACCTCTCCTGTCCCCAAACTGTACCTTTGACTTGTAAGTGGCAATACTATTGTTGGTGGGGGGCTTTCACAGGAAGCTGGAATTGGAATATAGGGATCCACCTTCTGAGAGGACCGTGGCTCTAGCCTGCCCTTTACCATCTTTAAAGTTGGGAGGCCCTTAGAAATTAGTGACTACTTCATTCTGTCCCCCAACCCTATACTTCTCCCCTTGCAATGTCTTTGCTTGAGTTCTCCTGTGGCTGGTACTTATTACCTGATGCTTTCACCTGCTATCGGAATGCTACATTGACCCCTGGATGCTGACTGACTTCTTCCTGAAGTCAGACTCTTAGCATCTCACCTGGATACATACTTCATGCTGACACTTGAACCCAGAATTCAGTTTCACACAGAGTACCAACTTTGACCTCACCTGAGTAACTGACCTTGGCCTTAGTCCTGGACCAGTCAGTTCCCCAAACTCAACACTAGCCTAAGTCCTTTCTAGACATGGATGAGCCTTAATCCTACTTGAATTCAACTGCATATTCAGTTCTGGTCCTGTTCACTGACTGGACACTGACCAGCAATCTAACTCCCTGGTTCTCACCTGGTCTAAACCTACACTGACCAGTAGTAGTACCTTAAGGGTTATTTCTTGCCTTGGAAGTTAGAGAATAATGCTAGAAATGACCAGCAGATGGCGTGCAACATCAGGTTCTAGAGGCCGGCTTTCCAGAGCCCATCTGGGAAGTGGGTATTAGGTGTATTGAGACATTGGCTCTTTTCTCTCAGGTCAGGACCCAGAGCTGGAGGCACAACAGTCAGTCTATGACGTTGAACTAAAGAAATCAAGTTTCTTGGGTCTGTAAAATCTTGAATCTGCCTGTATCTCAGCTGGGCTTAGGGCTGGGCATACACCAGAAGGTGCTTCACCATTTATAGGTATCACAAATCTCAAGAGGACTGTATACCTGGTAAGGTATCCCACCCCAAACTCAACATTTCTATTCTATACAGCTTCACTACCTTCCCTGGTATCCAGTTACCTTTTTGTCCTATTGAGCAAAAATCTGCCTCTCCTCCACCTTTGGTCTTAGCTCTGTTTTTGAGGTCACATTGACTGCATCAGTCCCATCTACATCTACATCCCTGAAGTCTGCTCCTCTCCAGGATGAGACACCTCTCAGGCCTTCATGGGTTCCTCCTCTGCCTTATTCCCTTCCAGCTCCTAAGAGTATGCTCCCTTGGCTGGGTTTCAGTTCATGGTGCCTGGGTCTGATTAGCTTTTTCCAGGAGTGCTGGTGCAGTGTACAAATGAGCCAGTCGGCCTTTCTCATCTGACTCTGAACTTCTTCCTACATAGCCTCATGTTACATCAGTTTTTTTGGTAGCTCCATCGTACTGTTCCTCCATATCAAGTGAAGACTATAACCTCCTCTTCCTGAGCTGCTGGATCACATCTTGCCCCTTTGTACAATGCTACAAGTGTGTAATTGCCCAAATGTTACGATTTTGAAAGGAGTGTTATATTTATTTTAAAAACGAAGATACTTGAAAAAAAATGAAACAAACATTTTTGCAATACTTTTTGTATTTTAGAACAATCTTTGGGCCTGCAATTCTCTACATTTATGTTTACTTAAAAGTGGGATAGGAGGGACTGAAGTGCTTGCTTCAGCAGCACATATGGAACTATACAGAGAAGACTAGCATGGCTCCTGGACAAGGATGGCATGCAAATTCATGAAGCGTTCTGTATTTTTGGTTTTGATGAATGTTAAAATGTAATAATGTAAAGTGAGTGTATATATGAATAAATTAGTATATCACCAAAAAAGAAAAAAAAAAAAGGGACTGAAGATATCCCACTGTCTCAGCTATGACTTCAGCACTGTGGACAGAGGACATTAGTGGTACCCCCTGAGCTATGCCTGTGATTGTGGGTGGATGGAAGATGATACATGCACAGCTTTTAGATAGGGCCAGAAATCCTTGCTGCTCACTGAATGCCTTATCGTTCCTCTTACCAAACTCTCTGTCCTCACTTGACTATCAGCCCAGGAGACAGGACAAGAATTGTTTCCCAGACTTTTACAGATGAGGAAACAAGTTCAGCAAGGTCAAACTTCAACAAACACTTTGCATAGGGTGGGAGAGAGAACTCTATTCCATGTTTAGCAAATTTAGCAGCTGCTCTTTCTCCTTTGAGGAATGACTTCCTCTAGAGGTAAGAGGATTGCATTTGACCCAAAGCAGGGCAGGGTCAGTGGAAGTTTGTATGTAACCAAGCTCCAGCAAGTCCTGGGAACAAGTAGCAGGAGGAGGAACAATCCTAAGAGGATCTGAAGCTCATCAAGACCCGGCCCGGATGGTAGGGAAATCTTGCTTTTCACTAGGGTCCAGAGGCCGTTTTTACATCTCTTTTTCCGTCCTAATGCTTTGTCTTCATTGAATTTGGAGACAGAAGGGACCCTTAAGATCTCAAGTTGTCCTGAGCCTGTTGGACCTCCATTTGAAAATTCCAGGGAGGAGAGATAATGGGAGCTATGTGAGTGAATGGGATGAATTGTGCAGGTTGTTAAAAATCCTGTGACAGTGGCTACAGGACTGGCTGCTTATGTGTCTGTTTCCAGGGTGGAAAGGGGATAATGCTAGACTACACAGCAGCTGTTTGCTTGAGGTGTGTTCTGACAGGCAGCACAATAAAGTGGTTAAGAACATGGGCACTGAAGCCAGAATACCTGGTTCCCTTGTTTCATATGTGACTATGTAACCCTCAGAAACTCTCAGCCTCTATTCCTGACTTTTATTTGTATACAAACCCCAGGGTTGTTTTGAAGATGATTTTATGTAAAGCACTTATAACTGCCCAGTGCGTAGTGACTGCTCAAAACTATTAGCAATGATTTGTATTTGGGGCCCTTTTGGTTTAGAAGTAAGACTATACACTGCTGATCCACACTCTAAAGATGCTTTCTTGCCGATTAGGTATTGGCTCTGCTTTTATCAGGTAAAGGAAATGAAAAGGGGATTTCACAGAACTCTAAAGGCTTTTCTTGACCTTAGTTTACCCAAGTCTATCATATCATATTAAAACATTGCAAAAATGGGGAGGAAATTCTCTACCAAGAAGGACCCAGAGGACCAGGAGAAAACATAGCCAGCTAGCTTCCCTACTTTGTCACCAAACAGGGATTGGGAAGAGAAATGTGCCTAAAACTGGCCCTTGGTGGTGGTGATGATGGAATACATTACACACAGCTTAGAGGCCTTACCTCTTCCTCAGTTTCTTAGAAAATTCTGGCTTCTCTCTTCAGTGCTTTCATTTCCCCCTCTGTGTCAATGGTGGAGCCCCTGCCTCCTCCCACCCATCGCTTGATTCTTAGGAAAGTTGGCACCAGGAAAACTCTAGAAAGAGCCATCATGTATTGCAATCTTCCTGGAGGCCACAGCAGCTCCTTAGATTCAAGAATTGGCTAATGATAGGAAACCACACAGAAACCAGCAGGTGCCCCAATAATGGGAAGCAGGAAGCCAAAATAACATAGCAATCTCTTTATTATGATTTCCACTGTGTCCAGCCTCTGGGAGCATCAGCTCCTTCAAGAGTTAAGGCTGAGCCATGGAGAGGAGCATGCAGCTGTACCGGTGGGAAGACAGGGCTTGGGGATGTTCCCCTCAGCTGAGTCAAGGTACCTTCCACAGAAAAGAATGTAGGAAGGGCATGAGGGACCAGAAGGCATTGGATCCTCCAGTTACTTAAGTGTTCTCAGAACTCCCCTCACAAGCCTATGTTTGGCTGGGAGACAGATCGCAGGCCATCTCTTAAAAGAGGGTAAGCTTGAAGGCTTTTATTTCACATGGATATGGAAAGTCTTTGATGCTTATACCTTGACATTCTCATCTGTGGTCATGCCAACCCATGCTATACAAACTGGAATGTGATTGGACTTCTTAGTCACTAGCCCAGACTAGATGTGACACACTGTCCACATCTGGGTCATCAGGTCATGTGGCTCAGAGGGAAGGTTTTCCTTAGTGCTAGTTGGGTCTAGTGGAAATTCTGTTACCAGTTTATTTTCTTTCTAAGGTTGCCAAAAGCAGTGGCAGCAGGAAAGCAAGAGCAGGGGAAATGCCCAGTCCCACTACACTCCAGGACTGAGCTATAGGAAACAGGTATGATGCATTAATATTTTCCATTCTCCATCCAGTTCTCTGTTGTCTGAGCTGTATCCAGGACCCTGGAGAGAGATCCTGGGCAAATTCAAACTAAGTGGCACAGGGAAAGTACCAATTTTATTCAACTGTAAATTGAGGGAAAAGAGGTGCTGCCTGGATGTTATTCTGACATCCAATTGTTCTGTCTTTTGGTGCCAAGTATATACCTGCCTTTACTCTGCTAGTTTGAAGGGGTCATGCTTGTAGGATTACTAGAGCCTGCTATCAGTCCTGCCTGGTTATTCTTGGCTCTGGGGTGGTCATGGCTAGCCTGAGGCCCTGCCAGACAGCTTCTGCTGAGCTTCCCTCTTATCTTTAGGGCTTCCTTGCATCACTCTTACTGAAGCCATGAGACCTGCAATGGTTGAGGTTTTGCTTCAGACTAAGAGGCCTAGGCATAATCCTGGGCTTACACCCCAGTGAGGTGCCCTCTTCCCAGACAGTTTGATTCTGTACTTCCAATGTTAGTGATAGGAGTGGGGGAACTCCAAGATATGGCCATAAGGCCAGGGTGAAATCCCATAGGGAGCACTAGGGCTTAAAGGCATATCTGCCCTTTAGCCCCAGTCACTTGGGCTGAAGGTGGGAAGAGGCAATGTGCTCATGGCTTTGGCCATTCTCAAAGAAGAAAAGCACTTGAGAGTGGATCAGTACCTGGGAGCGAGGGAACTGCTCCATCCCTGGGATCCAAAGGAGCCACTGCCCAAAATCACAGAGCCTACCTCTGCTGAGAAAGGCTGGTCTCAGGAGAGGAGGCCACAGAGAAGACCTGGAGAGGTTATGTAGCTACAGCTAACCGCCTCCTCTTACCTTCTGTCCCTGCAGCTCCACTGTGTCATCCAGAGGCCCCTGTCTTTAAATCTGAGCATAGGGAAGAGGAGTATTGGGTGAAAAATAGGCTTAGGGCAAAGAGTCTTCAGAGGAGCAACCCTAACCTCTGTTGATAGTGGGTGGAGTGGCTGGTGTTTCTAAAAAGTGTTGATTTCAATTCTGGGCAGCCAAGAAATGACTAGAACATTTCCTCAAACCCTTAGAGTCAGACACTGATTTTTTTTCTTGGCAGAATTCCAGATAGTCACAGTGGTGTAAAGGCTTGATGAAAAGGAAAGGGAATGAGCTTCATTTGGTTTATAAAAGTTTGAACATCTTCATATGTACCGCAGAGGGGCTCTATGGATTAGAACACTGCAGGGGGAGATCCTAGGCAGGGGGGTTCGGGTGGGGCTTCTACAACTCTGGTCTGGGGGAGTAAGGGAATCTTTTCATTGGTAAAAAGGTAGATGCTTAATGGTAAAGAGGCTAGTTGTTCCTCCATGTTTTTCTGCTTCTTAGGATTCTTGTGGACTGGAACTCTATGCTGGGATCCCTGGGGCCCTCTGTAGCATGCCCCTACCAAGGAAATTTGCTGTCTTGGAATAGGGAGAGGAATAGTCCCAAATGGGCCGGATACCACCTTGGAAGAAATCTTGCTTTGCCAGGCCCTGAGATATAGCTGGCCTGATCTGGCCCATAGTCTTTAACCACTCATCCACAGAAAGCTAGAAGGTGCAGCTTCAGAGAGGTAGGCATCACCTTGTCTGTGAAGGATCAGGGAACAAGAAGATAGATTTCTAGTCCCTATGCCTGATAACGAAGCAGAGAGAAAAACTGTTCAGACAAAGCCCAGAGCTTGTCTCTACTCAAAATGCCCTGTGAGATCCAGCAGCCCAAGGTCATTGGCATACAATGTGATTTACCAGGAGAGTAAGTGAGAGCCCCTGTGCTGAATGTGCTTTCATCTTTTTCAGTGCAAAACCCCAGGTCTGGCTGCTTCAGAGGCAGTCCTTCGACCCAAGAGTCATGTGCTTCCCCCCCCCCTTTTTTTTTTTCATTCTGGCTAAACTGAACAATGGTCCCACTTACTGATCAGTCTTGGGAGTATGGCTAAGCAGTATTTACAAAAAGCTCTTTTTGTTTTGAAATGTTCAGGGCCATACACATAAACCCAGATTCACCGTCTGTCTGCTTCATTTTAGACCTGAATAATCCAACCCCTGAAGCTTCACTATCTGTTCTATATTAGGCAGTTTCTACAGAAGGTGCTGTTACCATAACCCTGTTGTAGCTCCCCACTTTCCTCTGAGCATCTCAACACTGAGCTGTATGCTACTTCTGTTAGCACCCAATTCAGTACAAGTGCCTTGAGCAATAGAGATATGTTAGCTTTTACATGATTGAACCAAGCCCCTCTCTAGTATTTAGACTGGGAACAGAAACTGGACTCCAGGAACAGGGCTGACCCACAACATGCAGTGACTTGAGAACTTAATGAGAACTAGGGAGCACAGCTGGGACTTAGAGGCCAGGCTTGGTGGGGAAAGACATGTAGTGAGCAGCAGGGAGAAGCAACAACTCAGGCCATATCTCAGTGAGGGGGAGAAGGATGAACCTTCTTCTGTGAGGCTTTGCTGGGACTTCCTCTGCTGAAGAGGTGAGATTAAAAAAAGAAAAAAAGAGGGGTGCCTGGGTGGCTCAGTGGGTTAAGCCTCTGCCTTTGGCCTACATCATGATCTCAGGGTTCTGGGATTGAGCCTTGCGTCAGGCTCTATGCTCAGTGGAGAGCCTGATTCCCCCTCTCTCTTTGCCTGCCTCTCTGCCTACTTGTGATCTCTCTCTCTCTGTCAAATAAATAAATAAAATAATAAAAAAAAAAGAAAAAAAAGAAGGAAAGAGCTGAGATGCAAATCCTCTTCTTGGTTCCAATTTGTCAGGGTGGTTGAAAGGAGTCCTCGCTGCTCTTTCTGGGCTGTGAAGAGGCTGGCTCTTGTTCTCCATCCAATGGCACACTCTTCCAGGTCCACATCTGGGGTGAGGTGGAAAAATGGAAAATCATGAGCCTTCTCTTGTTTTTCATCCAAACCTTGTCTTCATTGGAGATCAGGCTTCCCGTTTTTGGGGTAGTTGACTTGGGTGAAGCATCTAATACAGAGGGCTGTGACTTCTGCCATCATACTTGTTCTATTCAGGCCCTTCGGGCTCTGGGCCATGTGGTCCCATCTGTAAAACAGGGGCCAGGATGGCTCATCTTCGTTTTTTGACTCTTCTGCTAAAGACTTTTGGACTTGAAAGACCTGGCTGAGAGGTTCCTAGAATCCTGGGTTCCTGGGAGGGCTGCCTTCCCTTCTTCTAATTAGGACTCCATAGACTAGTTGCCTTCTCTGTCACTAGGAATTAGAATTTAAATAAAGAATGGGCTGAAGTGCAGTGGTGGTTTTCAGTAATTTTCCCACCCCAACATACCCAAGGGACATAGCACATACCTATCAGAACAGTGGCTCACCACAGAAGGGATTTTCAACAGAGGAAGAGGGAGCCTATCAGCATCTCTAGGATAGCTTGTGAGTCTGATATGCCCTATTATTAAAAATCACTTGTCTGGGTGATGGACATTGGGGATGTATGCTATGGTGAGAAAATAAATTAAAAAAAAAAAACAAAAAACAATCACTTGGCCAGAGACTTGTCTATTGGAAATCAGAACTGGCCAATAGAAGAAGTGAATAGAGACCCCTCTCATCTATACCAGGAGCTTCACAAAAGGAACTTTGGTCCTTTTCAACCAAGAAGAACCAGCTCTCTGAAGGCATGGACAGTGTGGCGCATACGTGCGCATGTGCACGCACGTGTGTGTGTGTGTGTGTGCGCGCGTGTGCATGTGTGTGCACATATGTGTGCAGTGGCAGGTCCAGTCTATGATGTGAGGACAGGGGGGTGGCTCCAGGAGTGGATACTGCCACAGCTCCCAGGGCTTTTCCCTGCAGCAATGCATATACTGCCTCTGTTGTGAGGGGAGCAGTGATTTCAGTTCCATAAAGCTTAGTGGCAAATTTGAGATGCTGGCAGTGCTCCATCCCCACAAGTCTCAGTACCAGAGGATGTTGGGGGAAAGAGGGAAAGAGAAAAAGGAGAGGAGGGAGACCATTGTCCCCGAACTGAGCTTCTCTGCTCCATGCTATCCTGGGGGTTTCAGATGAATTGCTGCACTGTTGGGGCGAGCAGCCAAGATGTAGACAACATTCTCCCGCAAGAATGTAGGCCAGTCCACAAATCTGGAATGGAAGGAAAGAACAGGTTTGTGAGGTTGGCCGCAAAACCTGGATGCTCATGAGACCTGATCCCAGCAGCAGTATGGATTAAGCCGGGCAAAGCTCAGGGAAGCCCTGGCTTTTGGCTGACATAGGTATGGCTGGCTGTGCTTCCAAGTTGACAGCCCAGCCAGTTTACCCTATGGATCTACGATCAAATGGACATTTTTAGAGCCTGGTTTCTGGGATAGGCACTTGCTGTTTTGGGGTAGCAGCGGGCAATGCTCACTTATGTGTATTGAAGGGTTAGGAGTGCAGATAGCCTGGTGAGGGAACCTACTCACCTGGACTCCTGCTCTGTGGGCAGCAGAGCCTTGTCCTGACTCTTGCTGCTGCTGCTAGCTGGGCTGCTGTCTGCTATGGGACCCACATGGCTGATGCTGTTGGGTACAAGGATATGTGGTTAGGAGTAGGAAAGTGAAAGGTCTGGCCCCTCCCAAACTCTGGGGAGCCCATGGCTCTAGATATGCACGTCCATGCTTTTCTGACATGAGCCACAGTAGAGGATGCCCTATGCCTTGAATAATAAGAGGCAATGTCCTATGTGTAATGCACAGGAGGATTCTCTCCTGTCTGTTGACAGAAGAAACAGAGAGGTACCTTTCATACCAAGGGCTATTTGGTGTGGAAAAGGAGGAGGGCATGTGAGTGGTGGCAGGGATTGGTAGGGAACAGACCTGACACTGCAGGAAGGAGCCTCTGCAAGGCGTTTGCAGAACCAAGAGTGCTGGGCTGCACGGCACTCTGCCTCACTGATAGTACTCCCATTGCCCCGGGCGAGGAAGGTGGCCCGGGCTCGTTCCCGCTCCTTGACTGTCAGAAGTCTTAACAGAGAGTTCTGGGGAAAAAGCAACAAGTTAAGATCTTGGAGGTGAAAATACTTTGTAAAATGTCAAACCATAGAGAATCCTACCTCCATTACCACCTCTGTAGCCTCCCTTTGAAGCCGCCCAGAGCCTTTCTGGTCATATTAACATTTGCAGTTGGGTCCAGTGCAAATCAATCTTCCTTGGGCAGTTTCCCCAGCTTAGGCACTGGATCATCTGTCATTGGGTGGAATGTGAGCCTTTCCTGCTGTGGTCCCTGCTAAGACAGTACCTAGTGCTCCTCCAACCTGCCCAGCATGCTTCCTAAGTCTCTGTCACCCAATATCCCATAGACATTCACCCCAGTTGGCCCTCACCTGGGGACGCAATTGCTGCAGAAGTAGGAGGGACTCATGGGACAAGAAGTCAGACCACTCTATGTGTCCTCGATGTTCAGGGTCCAGGGCTGCAAACTGGCGGGCTGCCTGTTCCTCTTGCTCCTCGCTTAGAGCCCTGTTACTGTCCCCCCGCTTTGCTGCTTGGTGGCGGTAGCGCAGGAAGTCCTCCAGTGTCAGAGAGCAATCTGTGGGAGGCACCCCATACTAGCCAAGCCCACCCTTTCCTCAGCCTCTTTTTACTTCTAGGGTACCCTCTATTACTTCTAGGGTATACTCCAGAACCCCTATATCCATAGATTTTCGTCTTTTTCTCCCATACCCAGGATAACTCAGGTTGTGGTGGGTGGGGAAGGTGGATGGGTGTGTGGGTGCCCCTGCTGGCCAACAGTTTGGGAATAGGGACCTATTTACCCCTATTCTCCAAATTCCAGCAAACTCCTTTTATAGTTCATCCTAGAAAGTATAGAGGAGAATGTGCCAGCCCCTCTCCATCTGGCAGCACTGTCCGGCCTTACCGGGAATGACTTTACACTGCTGAAAGGTCTCTGTGAGGCTGTACATTTCCTCCTCAGTTAGCAGCAAGTTGAGATTATCCTGAAAAAAAGAAAAATCTGAGTCAGTGGCCATATAGACCAGTATGAAAGGCCAAGGATCAAGAAAGATGGAAATTGTATTTCAACTTGAGGGCACCTCTGGTATCATCTAATCCCAGCCTATAATCATAATCAAAGAGACTGAAGCTCCAGAAAGGGGAAAGGATTTGCTCAGAGTTGCCCAACTCTGTAGCAGAATCTTCTCCAAAAGCCAGGTATCCTGATTCTATACCTGAGACCCTTTTACTAAATAGTAGTTTTAAAATTATTCTGAGATACCCTAGGGAATCCTTGGAAGTGCCTTAGGAAGCTGTTGCAAAGGAAAAGGAGGCTAATAAGTGGGCAGGGTTGTGAAGCCCCTGCTCCATCAACCACAACAGCTCCATCTTTATTCATTTTATGTATTCGGCCTCTATGTTAGACTGTGCTCAAAGAGTATTTCAGTTAAAAAAGAAGTTTAATTCTAACTCTGCTCCTAGTAGGCTGTGTTACTTTAAGAAATCCAGAGTGGTTTTGAAAGAATGCCATTATGACAAAGTTCCTAAAACAAAATGAGTTTTCTGTGGTACCATAGAAATTTTAATTCCAAAATAACAGTGACATGTTATTTTATTAATACTAATTTACAGTCTTATATTCTTTAAGCTGTAAAAGATTCTTTCCAGTGGGTTACTTTTCTCTCTTAAAATACTAGCAAAGAAGAGAAACCGACATTTCATGAACATTCATTTGTGGATTTCATAACTCAACTCTTTCAATAAGCACTTATTGAGTACCTGGTTTATGCTGGGCACAGTGAGGTGTAATATTGTGAAATGTCCAGTGGAGCTGGAGCGTAGGCTGTGTGTGTATGTGTGTGGAGGGAAAACAGAGAGGAATGACAAAGATAAGGGAGAGCTAGGCAGAAGCCTGACTGTGAAGTGCCTCAAATACCCATTATTGAGCTTTTCAAATGGGCTTTTATTCTGAGGTCAAAAGAGAGTCACCAAATGTTTGTGTTTTAAGTAGGGCCCACACCCAGCGTGGAGCCCAATTCAGGGCCTGAACTCACAACCCCGAGATCCTGACCTGAGCTGAGATCAAGAGTCGGGACACTTAGCCGATTGAGCCATCTGGATGGCTGATTGAATGGTTTTTAAGGGCATATGTAGTGCCATGGTCAGATCATTGGTACATGGAGAATGAATTGGAGGGGCAAAGTCTAGAGACATGGAGAAAAGTTAGTTAGCTGTTGCTATAGTACAGGTTAAGAAAAGATGAGTGGTTGGGGTGCCTGGGTGGCTCAGTGGGTTAAGCCTCTGACTTTGGCTCAGGTTATGGCTTCAGGGTCCTGGGATCGAGCCCCGCATTGGGCTCTTTTCTTGGTGGAGAACCCGCTTCCTCCTCTCTCTCTGCCTGCCTCTCTGCCTACTTGTGATCTCTCTCTCTGTCAAATAAATAAATAAATCTTAAAAAAAAAAAAAAGAAAAGATGAGTGGCTAACCTGAGACATAAGGATGGAAAAGAGAGTAGATTTGAGAGGTATTAATAGGTAGATCAGTAGGACTTACTGGATGTGAGGGATGAAGAACAGAAATGAGTTGGTATTGACATCTGGAGGGCTGGTATTATTATTCAGAGAGGTAAGAAATTTAGAACAGGTTTCTGGAAGAAGAGGCATTTTGGGGCATGTTGAGTGTGAAGTACCTGTGAGGCATCAAGATGAATGTAACGCCAAGAGATAAGAAATTTAGGTCGAGACATGCAGGTTTTGGAATCATCTGTGTTTAGATGGTAGCTGTAGCCACTGAAGTAGATGAAATAACCCAGGGAGAGAATGTGTGTAATGAGAAAAGAAAACTATTAACAACAGAACCCAAAGGAAGACCAGCGTTTAGGACTGTGTCAAGAAATGAACTAAGGGCACCCAAATGGTCAGAGAAGAAGGTAGGAGGAGAATCAGTAGAGAGCACTGGAAGCCAAGAAAAGAGAGTTGCACAAAATAGAAGGTAAGGTTAACAGTGGTGATAGAACTATGATGGGACTTTACTGATTTTCTATTTTCTCTAGTTTCCTTATTTTCCATAATAATTCTCATAAATACTTAAATCCCCTGCAAAAAGAGAAGGCAATAAGGGAGTGATAAATACCTCATAGAGGTCAAGTAAGAAGATGCCTGAGAAAAGGTCACTAGACTTGACAGGTCACTGTCAGAATGACAGCAGAATGATGGACGCAGAAGCTGAATTACAGGTGGTTGAGGAGCCACAAGGAAATGATGGAGTCTTTTCAAGAAGCCTGGCTGTGCATTGACTTTGTATCCTGCCACGTTGCTGAATTGCTATATGAGTTCTAGTAGTTTGGGGGTGGAGTCTTTTGGGTTTTCCATATAAAGAATCATGTCATCTGCGAAGAGAGAGAATTTGACTTCTTCAGTGCCAATCTCGATACCTTTCATTTCTCTTTGTTGTCTGATTGCTGTTGCTAGGACTTCTAATACTATGTTGGGCAAGAGTGGTGAGAGTGGGCATCCTTGTCATGTTCCTGATCTCAACGGGAAGGCTGCAAGCTTATTCCCATTGAGGATGATATTTGCTGTGGGTCTTTCATAGATAGATTTGATGAAGTTCAGGAATGTTCCCTCTCTCCCTATACTTTGAAGCGTTTTAATCAGGAACGGATGCTGGATTTTGTCAAATGCTTTTTCTGCATCAATTGAGAGGACCATGTGGTTCTTCTCTCTTCTCATATTAATTTGTTCTATCACATTGATTGGCTTGCAAATGTTGAACCATCCTTGTAGCCCAGGGATGAATCCCACCTGGTCATGGTGGATAATCTTTTTTTTTTTTTTTTAAAGATTTTATTTATTTATTTGACAGAGAGAGATCACAAGTAGGCAGAGAGGCAGGCAGAGAGAGAGAGGAGGAAGCAGGCTCCCTGCTGAGCAGAGAGCCCGATGCGGGACTCGATCCCAGGACCCTGAGATCATGACCCGAGCCGAAGGCAGTGGCTTAACCCACTGAGCCACCCAGGCGCCCCTGGTGGATAATCTTTTTAATGTACTGTTGGATCCTGTTTGCTAGGAACTTGTTGAGAATCTTAGCATCCATATTCATCAGTGATATTGGTCTGAAATCCTCCTTTTTGGTAGGGTCTTTGCCTGGTTTGGGGATCAGGGTAATGCTGGCTTCATAGAAAGAGTCTGGAAGTTTTCCTTCTGCTTCAATTTTTTGAAACAGCTTCAGAGGAATAGGTGTTATTTCTTCTTTGAAACTTTGGTAGAATTTCCCAGGGAATCCATCAGGTCCTGGGCTCTTGTTTTTTGGGAGGTTTTTGATCACTGCTTCAATCTCATTACTAGATATCAGTCTATTCAGGTGGTCAATTTCTTCCTGGTTCAATTTTGGGAGTTTATGGTTTTCCAGGAATGCATCCATTTCATCTAGGTTACTTAGCTTATTGGCATATAACTGTTGATAATAACTTCTGATGATTGTTTCTACTTCCTTGGTGTTAGCTGTGATCTCTCCCTTTTCATTCATAATTTTATTAATTTGGGCTTTCTCTCTTTTCTTTTGGATTAGTGTGGCCAATGGTTTATCATATTGATTCTTTCAAAAAACCAGCTTCTAGTTTCATTGATACATTCTACTGTATCTCTGGTTTCTACCTCATTGATCTCTGCTCTAATCTTGATTATTTCCCTTCTTATGTGTGGAGTTGGTTTGATTTCTTATACACTAACGATAAAAATACAGAAAGGGAAATTAGAGAATCGATTCCATTTACTATAGCACCAAGAACCATAAGATATCTGGGAATAAACCTAACCAAAGAGGTAAAGGAACTGTACTTGAGGAACTACAGAACACTCATGAAAGAAATTGAAGAAGACACAAAAAGATGGAAGACCATTCCATGCTCTTGGATTGGAAGAATAAACATTGTTAAAATGTCTATACTACCTAGAGCAATCTATACTTATAATGCCATTCTGATCAAAATTTTACCAGTATTTTTCAAAGAGCTGGAGCAAACAATCTCAGAAGAGACCCCAAATCGCTAAGGAAATGTTGAAAAACAAAAATAAAACTGGGGGCATCACGTTACCTGATTTCAAGCTTTATTACAAAGCTGTGATCACCAAGACAGCATGGTACTGGCATAAAACAGACACATCGACCAGTGGAACAGAGTAGAGAGCCCAGATATGGACCCTCAAGTCTATGGTCAAATAATCTTCGACAAAACAGGAAAAAATATACAGTGGAAAAAAGACAGTCTCTTCAATAAATGGTGCTGGGAAAACTGGACAGCTATATGTAGAAGAATGAAACTTAACCATTCTCTTACACCGTACACAAAGATAAACTCAAAATGGATAAAAGACCTCAACGTGAGACAGGAATCCATCAGGATCCTAGAGGAGAACATGGGCAGTAACCTCTTCAATATCAGCCACAGCAACTTCTTTCAAGATATGTCTCCAAAGGCAAAGGAAACAAAAGCGAAAATGAACTTTTGGGACTTCATCAAGATCAAAAGCTTCTGCACAGCAAAGGAAACAGTCAACAAAACAAAGAGGCAACCCACGGAATGGGAGAAGATATTTGCAAATGACAGTACAGACAAAAGGTTGATATCCAGGATCTATAAAGAACTCCTCAAACTCAAAACAGACACATAAAACAGACAATCATATAAAAAATGGGCAGAAGATATGAACAGATACTTCTCCAATGAAGACCTACAAATGGCTATCAGACACATGAAAAAATGTTCATCATCACTAGCCATCAGGGAGATTCAAATTAAAACCACATTGAGATACCACCTTACACCAGTTAGAATGGCCAAAATTAGCAAGACAGGAAACAAAATCTGTTGGAGAGGATGTGGAGAAAGGGGAACCCTCTTACACTGTTGGTGGGAATGCAAGTTGGTGTAGCCACTTTGGAAAACAGTGTGGAGATTCCTCAAGAAATTAAAAATAGAGCTTCCCTACGACCCTGCAATTGCACTCCTGGGTATTTACCCCAAAGATACAGATGTCGTGAAAAGAAGGGCCATCTGTACCCCAATATTTATAGCAGCAATGGCCATGGTCGCCAAACTGTGGAAAGAACCAAGATGCCCTTCAATGGACGAATGCATAAGGAAGATGTGGTCCATATACACTATGGAGTATTATGCCTCCATCAGAAAGGATGAATACCCAACTTTTGTAGCAACATGGACGGGACTGGATGAGATTATGCTGAGTGAAATAAGTCAAGCAGGTAGAGTCAATTATCATATGGTTTCACTTGTTTGTGGAGCATAACAAATAGCATGGAGGACAAGGGGTGTTAGAGAGGAGAAGGGAGTTGGGGTAAATTGGAAGGGGAGGTGAACCATGAGAGACTATGGACTCTGAAACAATCTGAGGGTTTTGAAGGGGTAACGGCTGGGAGGTTGGGGTACCAGGTGGTGGGTATTAGAGAGGGCACAGATTGCATGGAGCACTGGGTGTGGTGCAAAAACAATGAATACTATTACGCTGAAAAGAAATTAAAAAAAAAAAAAGAATAAGCTAAAAAAAAAAAAAAAAGAAAAAAGAAGAAGCCTGGCTGTGAAGGGAAGAAACCTTTTTAAAAAGTCTGGCAAGTGGCAGGAATGATGGTAGGACTGTGACAGAAAGCCAGGAAGGAGTTAGGAAGGAGACACCTTCAGCAGGGTCCCACATCAGAAGAACCCTGCAGGGCAGAGTTACTATGAGTGAAAAGGCTGGTGTTTGGAGGGGTGGTGACTAGAGAAAATGGTGTGTAGAGCAGGCTCTACTGTGGCATACTTCAGCTGGGGAAAAGGTGTGTAAGGGGCTCAAAATAACTGTTCTATACTTGATTTTTTAGGCAAGCCATAGATAAAGTGATATTTATTAGAAAGTGGTACATCTTTGCTTTCTTTTAGGCAGTAGGAAGAAGAGGAGGGATATGCTAAGATGTTTCTTAGAAGATATCTGCAGGATAACAGACCAATAAAGCAAGACTTAAATTCTATTCAGATATGCTAAGAAATAGATACGAATCTGGCTTTTGTCTTTCTAAAAGTTGGAAGGTGGGGTGCCTGGGTGCTTCAGGGGGTTAAGTGTCTGCCTTTGGCTCAGGTCATGATCTTAGGGTCCTAGGATTGAGCCCTGCATCCAGCACCTTGCTCAGTAGAGAGCCTGCCTCTCCCTCTCCCTCTGCTGCTCACCCTGCTTGTGGATTCTCTCTGTCAAATAAACAAAATCTTTAAAAAAAAAAAAGTTGGAAGGCATTTATATATAATTTTCAAAGTTCTGAATCAACAATTGTTATTTAATTTACATAATGATCACATTAGAGATGAAGAACAAATGCTCCTAAGAGTTAGCTAAGTGATGATCTTTGGACTAAGAAGTGTTACTGTGTTAGAACCTATTCCTATTGAAAGCAAGTTGGTTAGGTTGGTTTTTCAGATGAGTACAATGAATGACAACTATAGACTACTAGAGAAAGCACTACTCTAAGCAGTGTTACTTCTGAATAATTAGGTCTCATCCTAACCATTGATTCCTTTAGCTCAGTGTTTCTGAGCTAAGGGGACTCTGAGGGGATGAGTTTGCTCCCCTAGGACACACTGGGTAATATCTGGAGACATTTTTGGTTGTCACAACTGAGGGTGGGTGCTACTGATATCTAATGGGTTAGAGGCCAGGGATCCTGCTAAACATACTACAATGCACACATCCCCCACAATAAAAAATTACTCTGTCCAAAATGTCTTAGTACTGAGGTAGAAAAAGCCTGACCAAGTTTGAGGATATCTGTATCTACTATTGGAAAAGTCTTTTAGGTCAGTGCCTAGAAACCAGTGTTCTAAGAATGGGTCTCCAGAAAAGTACCAAGTTCCCTGTAGTGCTGTGGCCCACAGTCCCTGCTGTCCGGGCTTACACAGTAGTGGCAGCTCCAGCCAGTTTCTGTGTGGGCTGTCTCAGTCACCTCTGCCACGCTATCTCCTTGGATGTAGCCCATGCGGCGCAGACAGCCATCATGGAAAACCTTGGTACAGATCCTGCATGGGAAGAGGCTCTCAGCTGTCCAGACCTCACAGACATCACACATCTCATCGTTGACAACCTGGCAAAAAGAATAAGTAAGGAGTGTATTCATTGCAGTGTAGGCAGCAAGGTCCTATGACCACCAAACACAGTTACCCACATGGGGCTGAATATCCCTGGAGCAGCCCAGAAGAACAATTCCAACTGACGTCAGTGCTAAGGTGATAGAGCTTTCTCTTTGAAAGATAAGAACCAGCAAGCTCTTCCAACTGCTCAGGTCTCTGTGCCCGTTTTTCTGAACAGGGATGCTACTAACATTTTTGGAAAAAATAATCCATTCTGAAAGATTGTCCCAGACATTGCAGGACACTGAGCATACCTGGTTTTCTTGGCACTAAAAACCAGTAGCAACTCCCAGTGATGATGACCTTCTTGAATGCCCATAAATTTCCAAATGCCTCCTACAGGGAACACTACTATCCCATAGCGAGATGGATGGCAAGAGACCTGCCATGGTGTCATTCCTCATCACCTGTCTTCCAGTCTTTCACTAAGACCATTGCAGGATGTAACATTTTTATTCTTGCGGAAAAAATTCAAAGATTATTCCAGACTCAACTGCACCTTTTTGGAGTTTTTTCTTTTTGGTCTCACTTTAACTGTACCCAGGCCTCCCTGTCTTGCTCCCTGATCCTCAGAAGGTCCAAGACTTGAAGACTGTGCCCTAACTGGATACTCACAAGTTCTCTGGGCTCCAAGCAGATATCAGGAGGCTTGTCATCATCCAGCTTCCGGGTGGGGCGGATGAAAGCCGGCGGTGTGAAACGATTACTCCTATCAAACTCCTCCGGCTCCACTCCACGCCCATCTCGGAGCCTCTCCCAGGCTGCACGTTTGGTACTGCTCTCTTCTTGCAGTACTGGGGTACTTGCCTCTGCTTCCTTCTCCTCCTGTACCTCCTGGACAGAGCCCTCTACAGTGCCACGGCGGGACCCTGGAAGCTCACCGGTGCGCCGGATGGAAGGCCTGTCCCGTAGTCCATCCTTGAAAGCAGACACAGCCAGGCTCACCTTCTGTACCTGCTCTACTGTCTGCCGCTTGGACATCAACACCCCCATGGCTCTGTGGACAAAAAGTAGAGGGGCCCAGATTCAGCCAATGGCTTGTCAAGCCAAGCAATTTCAACCATTCACCTAAGTGGCAGGTGCTATTAAATAGTTTTTCCTGGGCACCTGGGTGGTTCAGTGGGTTGGGCCTCTGCCTTCCACTCAGGTCATGATCTCAGGGTCCTAGGATAGAGTCCCACATCAGGCTCTCTGCTCAGCAGGGAGCCTGCTTCCCTCTCTCTCTCTCTCTCCCTCTCTCTGCCTGCCTCTCTGCCTACTTGTGATCCCTCTCTGTCAAATAAGTAAAAAATTAAAAAAAATTTTAAATAGTTTTTCCCTCTTCTGGAACTCAGAGGCATGGTGGGATAGAAAAAGCACTTGCTAATGAGTCAGAAGACCCTGGTTCTATTTCTGACTGGTACTGTGATTTTGGTTTTCATACTTGTAAAATGAGGGCTGTCTGCTCAGTGCACTTCACAGGGCTGTCATGAGGATAACATTAGAAAATGTGCTTATTAAGTACTTAGTAGACTGGAAAGTATTCTACAAATGTGAAATGGTATCTATTTATTTCTTGCTGTCCCAAAGCCATTAGGTCCAGGGGTCCCAGGCCTCTGGAGATGGTTGGAGACTTTAGAGCTTAAGTCTCTCCTCTGCCCTGTGAGATGACCCAAGCTTAAAGCAATATTATAGGAATACATTTCAGACTTCTGATTGAAGAAAAGCTCCTGCAATAAGTGCTGTGCTCACTGCATCCAGGGATAACACATCAAATTCTCACTTTTTCAGTCAGAGTGAATGCACTCCTACTTTTAGGGGACTCCTGGATTAGATAGGAAACTCTACCAACCTATCCACACGGTCAAGATCACAAAGACTCCGTTGCCCCCTCTAATTAGCTATAGTTCTTTGTCAGTCTGTCGTTCACAGACAACCTGCCCATTATAAGTGCTTAAAGTGCTTCTCAGACTTTTAAGGCTTCACTAATGTTGCTCCCATATTTTCTCTTTTGATTTTCTGAGCTGTTTAATAAAAACTCACAGGTTAAGAAGTAACATTATCCCTGCTCTTCTGCAGGGAAATTCTACAATACCAGAAAGTGAGGGCATGACATGGCATATTGCAAAGCTGTTTACTCTTTCTGAGCCTCGAGGGTCTTCTGAAGTAGAATTCGGCTGGGGAAAGTGTGTTCTTTTTTTTTTTTTTTTTTTAAAGATTTTATTTATTTATTTGACAGAGAGAAATCACAAGTAGGCAGAGAGGCAGGCAGAGAGAGAGGGAAGCAGGCTCCCTGCTGAGCAGAGAGCCCTATGCGGGACTCGATCCTAGGACCCTGGGATCATGACCTGAGCCGAAGGCAGCAGCTTAACCCACTGAGCCACCCAGGCACCCCAGGGGAAAGTGTGTTCTAAGTAAAGTGAAACAGAGAGTCCATTTTAGCCTTGCTCTCAATCCATTATAATTAAGACTTATTGAGGGCGCCTGGGTGGCTCAGTGGGTTAAGCCACTGCCTTCGGCTCAGGTCATGATCCCAGGGTCCTAGGATCGAGTCCCGCATAGGGCTCTCTGCTCAGCAGGGAGCCTGCTTCCCTCTCTCTCTGCCTGCCTCTCTGCCTACTTGTAATCTCTCTCTGTCAATAAATAAAATCTTAAAAAAAAAGACTTATTGAACAGTACTATATATAAGGTACTAACTACTCATCATAGGAAATAAAAGGCAGGAGGACAGTCTCACCACTTAAGCTACTTAATATCAGAACTCAAAGAAGAGGGCATCTAGATGGCTCAGTTTGTTAAGTGTCTGCCTTTAGCTTGGGTCATGATCCCTGGGCTCTAGCCCAGCACTGGGCTCCCTGCTCAGTGGGGAGTCTGTCCCTCCCACTCCATCTGTCTCTCCCTTACCTCCCCACTGCTCGTGCTCTCTCTCTAATAAATAAAATATTTTTAAAAAACCTCAAAGAGTGAGACAAAGTATCAGAAATGCCTAAATGAAGGTTAAGACTGCAGTACTGGGAATCAAAGCGGACCATGATGAATGGGTAGGAAGTTATCCTCTGTTTGTTTGGATGAAAGGGGGGGCAGAGGATAGGAGGAGAAGTTAGGGCCACTTAGGAGACTACTTTAATAGTCCAGGCAAGATGTAGAGGGTTTAAACTGAAATGATGGCAGCAGGAATAACGCTGACTGAGTCTACCTGATACCATGGGAATAGAATTAGAGAAATTTGGGAATAAATTGGTAACTAACTGGATAAAGGTTAAAGGGAAAGAGGACAGTTTCATATTTATTTCCCAGCTTTACTAAGATATAATTGACATATAATACCATGTAAGTTTAAAATATACAATGTGATGTTTTGATACACTTATATATTGCAAAATGCTTACCATAATAAGGCTTGGTTGCTCATCCTTTACCTCACGTAATTACCATTTTTTCATTGTTGTTATGGTAAGAACATTAAAGCTCTATTCTCATAGCATCTTTTAAGTTTTATTAATTATGGTCACCCTGCTATACCTGAGATCCCTGGAACTTATTCATTTTATATCTGAACATCTATACCTCTTGACCAATGCCTCCCTATTTCCTCCTCTCCTCAGCCTTTGGCAATGGTAATTTTATTCTGTTTTTATGAGTCCAATATTTTTAGATTCCATGTATAAGTAAAGTTATACAGTATTTCATTCAGCCTTTCACTGCCTTACTTACTGAGAGAGCAGTTTTAAATAAACTAACTAGTGGAATTTAAGAAACAAAACAATCAATCATAGGGGAAAAAAAGAGAGAGGCAAACCAAGAAACAGACTCTTAACTATAGAGAACAAACTGATGGTTACCAGACGGGAGGTAGGTGGTTGGCTGGGTGAAATAGAAGACGGGGATTAGGGAGGGCACTTGTGATGAGCACCAGGTGATGTATGGAAATGTTGAATCACCACATTGTATACCTAAAACTAATATTACACTGTATATTAACTAACTGGAATTTAAGAGATTATGCTGAGTGAAATAAGTCAAGCAGAGAGAGTCAATTATCATATGGTTTCACTTATTTGTGGAGCATAACAAATAGCATGGAGGTCATGGGGAGTTAGAGAAGAGAAGGGAGTTGGGGGAAATTGGAAGGGGAGGTGAACCATGAGAGAATATGGACTCTGAAAAACAATCTGAGGGGTTTGAAGTGGCGGGGGGCGGGAAGTTGGGGTACCAGGTGGTGGGTATTATAGAGGGCAGGGATTGCATGAAGAACTGGGTGTGGTGCAAAAATAATGAATACTGTTATGCTGCAAATAAATAAAAAAATTAAAAAAAAACTTTAAAAAAACCTAGCAGAATGGTATTGCCATTTATAGAAATTGGGAAATGAAACAGGATTTTGTACATGTTGAATTAAAGATGTCTGGGACATTCCAGTCTTATGTTATCCCCTGCTTAAAACTTTTAAATGGCTTTCTAAAGCTTTCAGGATAAAGTCATTCAAGATACGCTTTTTTTTTTTTTTTTTAACCATTGCTTGTGAGGCCCTGCTTGGTCTGGTCTCCTTTCTTTACTCTGTGTTCTAACCATACTGGCTTTATTTCAGTCATTGTTTGCCATGCTTCCTATATTTTTGGGACCTTTGAACGTTCCTTCCCTCTGTTAATACCTATTCATCTGTCAGAGCTCAACTCAAGTATCATGTTCTCATGGAAGTCCAGATTGGAGTGTAAACATAACACTAGATCTGCTTTAGAGCACTTATCTTTGTCATTACATATTCAGCAGGATAATTATCCAATCAATGTCAGTTTCCTCTATTAGATTGTTTTTACCCTTGTTAGTACCTATCTCCACTGCCTAAAAATGTGTATGAAAAAGAATGACAATAAACATTTCCCAGGGTGCCTGGATGCCTCAGTCAGAAGAATACAGGACTCTCAGTCTTGCAGTAGTGAGTTTGAAACCCACATTGAGTGCAGAGATTACTAAAAACATTAAACTTAAAAAAAATAAACACTTTCCAATTAATTAATAGTGAAGAAGCCTTTTTGATTTTTTTTGTTATTTTGTGTTTTTGAAGATTTTATTTCTTTGACAGACAGAGATCACAAGTTGGCAGAGAGGCAGGGAGAGAGAGAGATGGGGAAGCAGGCTCCCTGCTGAGCAGAGAGCCCGATGCAGAGCTCGATCCCAGGACCCTGAGATCATGACCTGAGCCGAATGCAGAGGCTTTAACCCACTGAGCCACCCAGGCACCCCTTTTTTGATATTTTAAATAAAGTCTTTTTAAAAGAATTTACTTATTGATTTGAGAGAGAGAGAGTGAACGAGAGTGCATGAGCAGGGGGAACAGAGGGAGAGGGACAAGCAGACCCTGGGACTCTAGAACCACGACTCGAGTCTAAGGCAGATATTTAACTGACTGAGCCACCCAGGTGCCCCTTAAATAAAGTCTTAATACACATAATACCTTTTTAAAAAAATTTTATTTATTCGAGAGAGCACAAGTGAGAGAGAACATGAGCTTGGGGAGGGACAGAGGGAGAAGCAGACTCCCTGCTGAGCAAGGAGCCTGACGTGGGGCTCAGGGCTCAATCCTAGCACCCTGGGATCGTGACCTGAGCCTAAGGCAGTCAAATGTTTAACCGACTGAGAAATTCTTTAAAGGAA
This sequence comes from Neogale vison, assembly GCF_020171115.1. Classification (NCBI taxonomy): domain Eukaryota; kingdom Metazoa; phylum Chordata; class Mammalia; order Carnivora; family Mustelidae; genus Neogale; species Neogale vison. The sequence goes on from NC_058099.1 coordinate 36,515,622, forward strand.
TTTCAACTACACGTAATATATGATGACAACTCTATCTTCATTCCAGAAACAACTGTCATGTTATCATAGTGCTGCAAATTTCCACACTGCCTGGAATTGTTCTGCCATCAATTGTTACCAAAGAAACAACCCATGTTTTTGAATTTAGAGAATGGTAAGAAAGTAAGTATCCCCTCTCCCCATTTGTAAAATTTGCTTATAAAATTAAAGTGCATGACTAAGGAATATTTAACTTGGTGTTTTTTGTTTTTAGAGATTTAAGTAAACTCTACACCCAATGTGGGGCTCAAACCCATACCTTGAGATCAGGAGTTGGGACACTCCACTGACTGAGCCAGACAGGTGCTCCAGAAATATTTACTTTGAATAAATAACTGTCGTTTATGGGACTGTGCAAAGAAGACTGAGTAAAGAATTATTGATCAGATTCAGGAAATTGTATTCACGTTAAGGTGCTGTTGCCCAAGTGGACATTTAAAAATATATATTTTATTTATTTGAGAAAGAGAAAGAAAGAGAGCCCAAGTAAGGGAGAGCATGAGCATGAGGGAGGGGGTGAGAGAGAATCTCAAGCAGACTTTCTGCTGAATGTGGAGACCTGACCTGCAGGAGCTCTATCTCACAACCCTGAGATCATGACCTGAGCTGAAATCAAGAGCCTGAGTTAACTGACTGAGCCACCAAGGTGCCCCCAGTGGACAATAGTAAACTGTGATTTAAAAAATCCTTTTTGAGGGGTTCCTGAGTGGCTCAGTCAGTTAAGCAGCCAACTCTTGCACCCTAATGTTTATAGCAACAATGGCCACAATACCTAAATATGGAAAGAGCCCAGATGTCTATCAATAGATGAATGGATAAAGAAGATAAATAAAATGTAGAATATATATACAATGGCATATTACTCAGCCATAAGAAAGAATGAAATCTTGCCATTTGAAACAACATGGATAGAACTAGAGGGTACTATGCTAAGCGAAATAAGTTAGTCAGAGAAAGACAAATTCCATGTGATTTCATTCATATGTGGAATTTAAGAAACAAAACAGATGAACATAGGAGAAGGGAAGGAAAAATAACATGAAAACAGAGAGGGAGGCAAACCATAAGACTCTTAACTACAGGAAACAAACTGAGGGTTTCTGGAGGGCAGGTAGGGGGGATGGGGTTAGCGGGTGATGAGCATTAAGGAGGGCACTAGATAAAATGAGCCCTTGGTGTTATATGCAACTGATGAATCACTAAATTCTACCTCTGAAACTAATAATACACTGTATGTTAACAAAGTTTAATTTAAATTAAAAAAAAAAAGAAAAAGAAATTCATGTGACCTAGCCTGGCAGGGGTGGGCCTAGGGGTAGAGAGGAGAGTATGTGTATGTTAGAGTTTTTGCTATGGAGCCAAATGATTCTTTACCTTTTTTCTTTTTCTTTTTTTTTAAAGATTTTATTTATTTATTTAAGAGAGAGAGCAAGCATAAGTGGGAGGGTAGGGAGAGGCAAAGGGAGAGGAAGAAGCTGACTGCCCTCTGAGCAGGAAACCCAGTATAGGGCTAGTTCCCAGGATCCCGAGATCAAGACCTGAGCCAAAGATAGACACTTAACCAACTGAACCACCCAAGTGCCCCAAAGGATCCAGAGGATTCTTGAAGAGGCTGGATCGATAATCTTCAGAAACTGTCCATGACTCAAGAGTACCAGCTGTGCTCTATGGTTAGGTGGGAAAGCAAGCCCCCCACTTAGAGCAAGAGGAATAGGTATACCACACCAGGAGGCAGAATGTAAAACTGAAACACAGCCCTTCACTATGGACTTGCTTCATGATTAATTATTTCCAGGTTTATCAGCAAGAAAGTATGGGTTGAAAAAAAAAGTCATGAAATGCTTATTTGGAGACCTAGAATAACCATATGAAATTCACTTTTTCAAGAATGATCCACTGAAGGAAAATCAATGATATGCATTTGGCTCTTACTGGCTTTTTCAGATAATGTAATGAGTTCTCAACAAAGGCCAAAGAGGAAGGTTACTCTGTAAGTGGACTGAGTCATTAATAGTGTATCAGCAAATTAACCACAGGCATCTCCCAATACATTGTAGTCCTGCTACGACCCATTATTCTCTGTAAGGATAATAAGAATCACTATTAAGCTATCTCAATTGTTAATGATGTCACTGCAGTGGTTTGGGGAGTTAATCTTTAAGGGAATTTCAATGAAGACTGAAGATGACATCCACCAGCAAAACAAACATAAAAAGAAATTAAAAACCACCTTCCATTCCTGACCACAGGATCCTGGAATTGTTACTACTTTTACCTAAGATGGTTCAGTTTTCTAGGCCATTTTGTGCTCATACGGGCAGAAAATGTAGAGCAGAACCTCAAAAAGAAACCATCAAATCCAAACAAGACCCCAAGTCATTGTGACATAGCTTTGATTTTGAGAGTAAACTGTGAGGACACAATAACACAGTAGGCTTCAAAGAATGAGGTTGAAACCCTTAGTGGGGGCACCCGGGTGGCTCAGTGGGTTAAGCCTCTGCCTTCGGCTCAGGTCTTGATCTCAGGGTCCTGGGATGGAGCCCCACATCGGGCTCTCTGCTCAGCGGGGAGCTTACTTCCCCCTCTCTCTCTGCCTGCCTCTCTGCCTATTTGTGATCTTTCTCCCTATCAAATAAATAAATAAAAATCTTTAATAAAAAAAAAAGAAACCCTAGTGCTTAATGGAAGATCAAACCTGTATACAAGACACCTTGATTAAATGCAGGTGTGCTGAAATACCCACGATGTGCCCCTGAGTGTGTGAGAAATTAACAAAATGAGCTCTAATTTCTAGAGGAACAAGTGGTAGTGATTAGTGACAGGTAAAAACAAATGCCTTGTGAGAAAAACCTGGCTTTTCCTGTGCGGAAAAAGCCCTAGCAAGAAAAGTGAGTTAAAAGGAAATCAAGTTTTAAAGATCCCACAAATGATAGCTAATGATTACTTCTTTGGCTGGTGGGTGGAATTGGGTTTTCTGCCTCCCTAAAAAGGATGAAAGAAGGATAAAAAGATGTTGTCTCAAGAATGATGTCACTGCCAGAGAATCTGTAGTATCTAAGTTAGGCTTGGAATAAACCTCAGGAGGGCAGGAGCAGGTGGAGGTGAATAACAGAGGGACAAGAAGGTAGAATGGGGCTGTGTAGCTATATGATCCGGAGAAAATGAAAACAGATAACAAAAAACAAAATCTTTCTTTGGGTAAGAGAAGTCTGTCTAAATGTATTTGCCAGGGAGCGCCCGGATAGCTCAGTGGGTTAAGCCTCTGCCTTCAGCTCAGGTCATGATCTCAGGGTCCTGGGATCGAGCCCCACACTGGGTTCTCTGCTCAGTGGGGAGCCTGCTTCTGCCTCTCTCTGTCTGCCTCTCTGCCTACTTGTGATATCTCTCTCTCTCTCTCTCTTTGTTATATAAATAAATAAAATCATTAAAAAATAAATGTATTTGCCAGGTAGTAAGACATATGTGGGCAGCTTGGAATGTGTATGTGAAAGACACACCCATTCTCTGCAGAGCACATGCTTAGAACACAGTGAAAATACTTATAAGGGCAGAGTGGTGGGTGGTGGAAGTGAGAGGAGGAAGGGTTGCTCCACAGTAGGAGCTGGTGGAAAAATAAGGAAGGAAAAAGCAGCTAGAGACTCTCTTCCCAAGCTCTCTATAAAGATTCGTACTGAGAGGTGCCTGGTTGGCTCTTTTGGTGGATCATGTGACCCTTGATCTCAGGGTTGTGAGTTCAAGCCCCATTTGGGGTGTACAGAGTACTTAAAAAAAAAAACCAAGATTTGTAACTGTGAGAAGCCTGGGGAGCAGCCCTGTTAATAGGCAGGTGTCTCCTCATTTCACATGTTAAATGTAAAGAACATTTACTGTACTTGCTTTTATCTGATTTCTTTTTTAAAATTTATTAATTTTGCATTATGAAATTTACTGAATTCATTTATCAGTTCTAATAGTTTTTTGGTGGAATTTCAGGGTTTTCTATATATAGTAACATGTCATCTGCAAATAGTGAAAGTTTTACTTCTTTACCAATCTGGATGCCTTTTCTTTCTTTTTTTTCTTTTAAAGATTTTACTCATTTATACTTCAGAGAGAAAGAGAGAGAGAGAGAGAAAGCACATAAGCAAGGGGAGTGGCAGGCAGAGGGAGAAGCAGGATCCCTGCCAAGCAAGGAGCTCGATGCAGGACTTGAACCCAGGACTCCAGGATCATGACCTGAGCTGAAGGCTGATGCTTAATTGACTGAGCCACCCAGGCATCCTGCCTTTTATTTCTTTCATCTGATTCTTCATATAGGACTGGCAGCTATTTGAAAAGGCTCAAAAACATCTAAAAATGATTGCTTGGAGGTTATGAAGGCTTTCCTAGGTGGGAACAAGCAAAGAAAACCTCTGAGTGGAGGGACAAGGGGAAAAAACCAGACTGGGTTGAGCAGGTAGAGAAGGGAATTTCAGGTTTTCAGTGATATCAAGAGGGAGAAGAATTTAGATGGTTCTCACTATCTTCCACAGAGCATGGATTCTATAAATCTTTGTTGAGTGAATGTTGCAAAGATGACTGGACAACATAAAAAGTTTGAGATCATGGTGTCAGTACCCTTTCTTTTCCTCACAGTTGGCCAGAGAGACTGATCAAACTAAATCTTCAGAGTTCAGGTCTAGAAACTACAGAGTCACCACCTCATCCCATCACATCCACTCTACTTCTCCAGAGGTGGACCCTGTATGGTATGGTAGTTCAGGGCTAGCAGGGATGAGAATGGGTAACCAAATAGTAGTTACAGGTGATTACTTTGACCACAGGGGAGAGCTACAGAATTTTGGAATTTAGCTAGTTTATACAAAGTAAGAAAAGAGATAATATTACCAAGGTCAATGGTCCCCTTCATTTATGCTGCGTCCTGTGGCACTGTGTCCTGGCCCTCAGGAGGGCTACTGCTCTAAGGGTATGTGTAGGAAGCTTGAAAATATATCTCCTCCCTCCTAGGTTTGGGCTGGAGAAATTTAGCATGAGCAGCATGAGCACATGAGGGTAAAAATTTCAAGGTGGCTGACAGCTGGTTCATAGAAGTATGTTCCAAAAATGATAGAGAGCCTTGGGGAAAGGTATGTACTTAACATAGAATGTAAACAGCCACAAGGGTATGGAAAACCAGCAGAACCAGGGTCTAAGAAATGCAAAATGCATAGCACAGACTCTAAGCTTACTGTGGACATCAATATCAATCTCAAGATTTTTTTTTAAAAGTCATCAAAAAGAGTTTTGGTTTAGGAATGCAGTGTCTCATGACAGTATTCTGGGGCCCTGTTCATAGTCAGCCATTCTGTGGCCCAACAGTATTGTACAGCTTTTAGTTTTCATATCTGCAGGCCCTAAAAGGGTCTACCTAGTACCTCCCTGTCTTCCTCCAGTCACCCTATTTATCCAGCACAGCAGCACTGGGTTCAGTTGGTCCAGGGAGGCGGTCATCCCCAACTGCTCAGGGCTCTTTTGGGATTTCCAAGCAGCAGAAGGGCTAAAGACTGAATAAAACTGTCCTCCTGAACTCTGCTCAAGAGAGTAAGTCATGACGGAGGTCCTGTTTTTAATATTTACTGAAAGCCAACAAAGCTCTAATATGCATGAGAACAAAATTATGGCACGATCTTCAGCCTCTGAGGGCTTAGGGTGAGTCTTCATGAAAAGCTACAGTGCTGGCTTCCACAGAAGCAGAGCAACAGTTAAGAAATAGCACACTATCAGTGATTGGCTGGTGTGACTGCACTTAGCAAGCAGAGCTTTTCAGCAAGATGAAGAGGCACTCCCTGTTCTCTGCTCTGGGCCCCTGAAGCAGGGATTCAACCCAAAACAAATGGGGTTAAATGAATTATTACACATTAATTATCTTTGTTTATTGATTTTGCTAGTATTTGCTGAGTGCAACCTACTATGTGTCAGGCACAAATCAGGCATTTAATAACTTGGTAGAATGAACAAATGGAATCTCGCTCAGCCTGTGAGAATGCAGTGTATATGCATGTGTAGGGGGCATGAGTGTAGGATTTTTAAAAAAAGGTGTTGCTTGAGCTAAATTTTGAAATATGAGTGGGAGTTACCCGAGTGGCTAAGGGAAAAAAAAAAAAAAAAAGCATTCCAGGAAGAGGTAAAAGCACATGCCAAGGCATGGACTGCTATATGGGGACTCTAGCTTAGATGGTATGAAGCCAGCCGGTTGCTGGATAGAAATAGGCAAGGAAAACTGCTTTCACATTATGAATCAGCCCCCCAAACTGGTTTGAGACAGTATGCTTAAAATATTTGTTTAGAAGGGAATATGTATTTGAATTTTAGGAGGTTAAAAAAAAAAAACCAGAGAACTGAGTTTTCCAAGGCCAGTTAGTAGGATAGCCCTGATAAGTACCAGGGCTGACCAGTGAGCACATTGCTTGGCCTTTGGATCCAACAAAGAAACTCCTCTCTATAGCATAAGAGCTGCTAGGTGGTGCCTGTAGTGAATCACTGGGCTTTCCCTCTGGGAGACCCATAAACTTAATTAAGAGACTCCAAAAAGAAAAAAAAAATAATGGAGAGAGAGAAAGTGATTTAGGCAGCCCACACACTGTTGTTTTAGTGAGAAGACCCCAGTAAGATGAAATATTTCTCACAAACAAATGGCAATTAGGTATGTAAAAGGACTCTAACTACAATGTGTTATCTAAATATAAGACACTGTCATTATTATCATAAGAAGCTAAGAGTGTGGCTAGTTCACTGAAAGCACATGGGCAAAAGTAATTTTGACAGGGCAATGGCAGGGGGACTAACAATGGAGCTGCCAGAGGAGGCACAGAAACAGCAGCTGTGTTTCATTGATGCCTGGGAAAAGGCATACTTACTCTACAAAGATTCCTATAGATACTCTGTAAAACTGTAATTTCCCCTCACTTTTCTTACTCTATAGTAAATGATTGGAGAAATGTGGACTGTGGGGACGACTGGGTGGCTCAGCGAGTTTAAGCCTCTGCCTTTGGCTCAGGTCATGATCTCAGGGTCCTGGGACTGAGCCCCGAATCAGGCTCTCTGCTCAGCAGGGAGCTTGCTTTCCCCTCTCTCTCTGACTGCCTCCTTATGATCTCTCTCTCTCTGTCAAATAAATAAAATCTTGAAAAAGAAGAAGAAGAAATGCAGACTGATTCTATGTGAACTCCTCAAGAGCAACCAACTGTCATATTTATCTAACATAATGCCTGGCAAGTAGGTAGCACTTAGTAAGAACTATCTATGAGTCTCTGAGGGGATTGCTGGAAGGGGAGAAGGTTTGGAAAGGAATGTTATAATGGAAAAAATAATGTCTCCAGCTACAAATTGATGGTCTTGGTTTCTTGATCCAAAGCTGGTAAGCAATTCTTTTCAGAACTTGGTCATTAAGAGTGAGGGGTGGAGTAGATGATAGTACTCTCATCAGAAATGAATAAATCAATCCGAGAAATGAAGATAGCAGAAATCAAGAGTACTGCTGGAGAAAAGCACGTGGGACTAGAAGATAATGGATTCTATGACTAAAGACAAAGGAAACTATTTGCATAAATATGATCCACTTAGGAACAGGTGTATTGGAAAAAATAAAATAAATGGGGGAAATGGGCTGGAGAGAGTCCTACTATTCATATTTGAGGAAAAGGAAGCACTGTCAAAAATATGGCAAATGTAGGAGGAAGAAGACCGTAACAATGTGATCAGAGAAGATGTAGAAGATTAAAGGCTAAAAAATCCTTAAGTAAAACCCAGATATATCTGTGTACATGCAAGTGAAATTCTTTCCCCTTTCATTATCCTTTGGAGAAAGCTTTTTTTTTTTTTTTTAGTAGATTAAGGCAACTACTTGACATCCTTCACATCCATTCTGGAATGATTTGGCTTACATTGTGATTAGGGGAGAGTTAGACAGTATTCTTAGGATTTTCATAATCTTTATGTTTATCCAAACCTGGACGTCAAGATGATATTCAAGGTCCAGTATGCAATCTTTCCAGGGACACAAGAGGGTGTGATACTAAGAGCGCTCAACGAAAAGACCAGTGTAGAAAAAAAAACCCAAAGACATATTCTGAATTGGAGCAAAGATCACATTTGCAGGCTTGTTCCTTCTGATTTTCTTAAAAAGCTACATACGGATATTAAAAAACTATATATATATGTTTGTGTATATATCCATATATCCATATCCCTATTTATTTTGGTGTGTTAAGCTGAATAAAGGGGTTTGAACTGAAAGGGAATTATAAACAGTTATAAACAACTTTGTCATGGGGAGGTGATTAACCAATATAAACCTTTGTCAGAATTTACTCCACTGAGGAGCTGTGTATGAGGTGCCACACCCATGCTTCAGGCAGCCATTGACTTAAATAGAAAAGCCAGCAATTGGTAAATGAGGTTGTTTTGTTTTCTCACAACCCTGATCTTTCTTAAGTAACCCCAGGAGCCCAGGGAAGCCACTTCTGTTATAGAAGGATGTCACTAGGTTTGGGTATGAGGAAGGATAAAAGGGGGGGGGTGCAGGAAAACTCAGAATGGTTCTCTAGTGAATTACATTGCTTACTTCCCTTGCCACTCAATTTTTGGGCAAGAAACCAGAATCTCTCCTTGGTCCCAAATTTGCACCCTGGAATTCAGGTGTAATGAAAGCACCACCACAGCCAAAGAGGAGAGATAAGGATGCATCACTGTATCAGGCAAAGAACCCTTTGCCCTCCCCAGACAGTGGACTTCCAATAAGCCTTCCTTGGTTGTGCACCTGTTTAGCCCTCCTCCTCATCATGCAGAAGCACTTTTTGGAAAAAGTGTCCTGCATATTATCTGTGGACCAGTGTCTATGGTGCACTATTCAGATGGCCACAAAGATACTGTGAATTACGCTTCCTAAAAGTGACCCTGTCTCTCCCTCTGCTCCTGCAAGCTGGGAGGGTAGTCTTAGAAGACCATCCTCTGGAGGGTTCCTCTTGTTCCCCAGATCAAGTCCTCTCAAAGGCCACAGGCAGAGGTCTCTTTCAGACCCAATTAAGTCCGGAGACCCCCAGAGGTATCATTACAATGAGGTTGCCAGGAAAGGAAGCCACACCCCGAAATCTGGGGATTCAGTAGATATCAGTTCCTGCAGCAGTCTCATCCCCAATTAAACTGTCCTTGTTCACTCATTTAATCAACACATTTACTAACCATATACAAAGCCCTATGTTCGGTATCTTCATGCAACTTAACAAATATACATTCTTGCTTCTGTCTCTCCTTAATACTTTTTTCCAAAATAAACTTCCAAAAACAGATTTCATGATTCCAAGCTTTGTGACCTTGGACAAACTGGTAAACTTCTCTGAGTCTAAAGTGCCTAATGTTTAAAAGGGGATAATTTCATAATGCTGTTGTAAGGATTATATGAGATGTTAAATATCCCTGGCATGATACTTGGCTCATAAGTGCTCAATAATCCTACATATCCTTTCTTCTTTCCTTCAAAGGACTTTCTCTTCCAGGACCTGCCAGTATCAATTAATTATTCCACCTGATCTTCACTGCTTGCTCGTGGATAGTCCAGCCCAGAGCCCCAAGTCTCCTATCTTTGCTTCAGAGGCCTCGCTGGTCCTCCCTTCCCTTTTGCCCTTTGCTCTAATAGAAGTTCCTGCCTCCACAAAAATCCAGCTTGGAGCCAACCTGGGCTACCACGGAGAATAAAATTTCTAATGGCGTGGGGGTTGGAATGGACAAAGGCAGCAGTCCCGCAGGGCCCCAGCCTCTCGACCACCTTGGAGGACTCAATTTAGGGCACACCGAGACCGAGAAAGGTCAAGGCCAAAGTGGGCGTATGGGGAGTTACTCCTGGCCTAGATCCATGGCAAGCTCCTCTCCTTCCAGCCAGGTTCCTTCCAGGCACTTCTAAGGAGCAGTCTAAAGTATGCCTTTATACAGGGGTCCTCTGTGGGGTCCATCTCCACCACGCAGGTTCCCGAGGCTCCCCTCTGTTTTCAAATGGTCTTCCACCGAGACAACATCAGAGACCACCCTTGCCCTCCGGTAGTCATACAGACGGTCTCTCTGCGGGGACAGTGCCTCCACACTGCGCCTCCCCATGGCGGCAAATGCAGAGAGAGCCCTGGGAGTCTCCATTCACACAGGGGTCCTCCTGGGGGGCGGCTCCCCGCACCGCCTCCGGGGCTCTCTCAAGGGGCAGAGGCAGGAACACTCGGGGTTTATCCACTTACTCAAGGACTCCCTTCGGGGCGGCTCCCACACAACACCTCAGAGTCCCCACAGGGTTGTCCGAGGCCCGCAGACCCGTCCCTTAGGGTGCCTGCGGGTCCCCGCCGTCCCCGCCCCCGCTTACCGGGACCGTCAGGGTGCGGGACCGGGTCCGGGACTGGCGGACTCTACACCGCGAACCCCGCGCAGCCCATGGCCGCTCGGGAGCCGGCGTGCTGGGGCCAAGCGCCGGGAGCAGGCGGCGCGGGCGGAGCAGCAGGCTGAGGCGGCAGCGGCGGCGACGCGCGCGCCCCAAGCACACCCACCCTCCCCACCCCCCGCCCCGCGCGACTGCGGCGCGTGCGCCCGCGCGAGACGACCTCCGCGGGCCGGTGGGCCAGCGCCCCGCCCCGCCCTCCTGCGCGGCGCGGCGCGGCCCTCTGGGCTCAGCTGGCGACCTCGCGTGGGACTGAGGCGCTGAGGAACCGCAGGAGGGCGGCGGCCGGCTCCGACGACCGGTGGGTCCGGGTGCCAGTGGGCGGCCCCGACCAGCGCCCGGCTCTGCGGCGCCGGGTCTTCTCGGCGGTCGGGCCGCAAGCGGCAAGGTCAGTGCCGGCCCGGAGTAGGCGTCCCGAGCGGGGACTCCGCGGCGGCTCGCGGCTCGCGGCTCTCGTCGCCCGCCCGCCGAAGCGAAGCGTCCTGCCACCCGCACCTGCCTGGGGAGGTGAGAATGACTCATCCAAGCGGCCTCGGCTGGAGCCCTTCCCTTTCTCACCAAACCCAGGTGCCCCGTCAAGGCCTCCGGGTCGACGACCCGCGCGTTAGGGCACTCACCTTGGCGGTACCCCACTGCGGAGTGTCCAAATGAGCCCTCACAAAGTGCTCTGCTGGCCCAGCTGCTCCTGTGCGCTGTTTTCTGAGGTTATTGGTCCTCCATCTCCAGCAGCAGGCAGTACTGTAATGTAACCCACTTTTGGCTGCAGCAGCCTCATCCCTCAGACTATCTGAACAGCCAGCGTGTGAGGAGGCCCGCAGCCCTGAGGGCTATAACATGCATTACACCAAACTGCATCCTCTGACGAGGGTAAGAAAAAGATCAAGTCATAAAGCACCTAACAAGTAATTATATAGAAATAACTGAAGATATGCAAATGAAATGCAAGAACCCTTTGTAATTTCGCTTACATTTTTAACATACCTTCATTTTCTTGTGCATTTAAATACGTATCTCAAATACAATTCACATCATTTTTTGAGCCTCTAGTATTTGTTAAACCGTGTACTAGGCAGGTACTAGGGGATTAAAAAAAAAAGGAAACTCATTTTAGTCTTACCATCATGGGACTGCCAATAGGGGATATAAGATCAATATAGTACTACATGTTGCTGTCACTTTTTAAAAATTCAATTTAATTAACAGATACTGTATTCGTTTCAGAGGTAGAATTTAGTGATTCATCACTTGAAGTAATGAGCACTGGTGTTGTATGCTGTTACTTGTAAACAAAGTACCAGGTATTATTCTAAAAACTTTTATTCTAAAAAAATATATTAAGTGGTGATTTTTTTTTAAGATTTTGTTTATTATTTGACAGATCACAAGCAGTCAGAGAGGCAGGCAGAGAGAGAGGAGGAAGCAAGCTCCCTGCTGAGCAGAGAGCCCAATGGGGGCTCGATCCCAGGACGCTGGGATCATGACCTGAGCTGAAGGCAGCGGCTCAACCCACTGGGCCACCCAGGTGCCCCTGAAGTCGTGAATTTTTATACCATTCTTTTGAGGGACTACATTTTGCTAGTGATGAAAATGAAATGCAGAGAAGTTAAACAATTTGCTTAAGGTCACATAGCTAATACATGGTGGAGGTTGAGATTGAAATCCTTAAATTCTGACTTCAGACTTCCAGTTCCTATTTTACTGTACTGCCATTGAGAAAAAAAAAGGATATTAACACTTATATATGGAATTTTAAAATTAGTACTTATTGCTCAGGAACCTCTATCCCTCCTCTCCCTCCTCCCTGCTTGTGAAAGTAACACAAAAGAACAGACAGCTTTCTATTAGCTTGGAGGCCCCTAACCTTCTTTAGAATTACATCATATAAACAGTTTCACAGATACAATTCTCTGAACTCTTTTCAGTAAGTGTTTTATTTCCAGGCTGTTTGACAGGATATATGGAAGAAAAGGCTATGATAATATCACCATATAAATCTCTGGGGGTTAATTCTTTCCTTCATTCAAAAAAAAAATGTGTATTGTGCACTTATAGTATGTCGGACACTGTGCTGAGAACTAGAAGGGGTGCAAATAGGATTAAGAAACAGTACTTTCGGGGCGCCTGGGTGGCTCAGTGGGTTAAGCCGCTGCCTTCGGCTCAGGTCATGACCTCAGGGTCCTGGGATCGAGTCCTGCGTCGCGCTCTCTGCTCAGCAGGGAGCCTGCCTCCCTCTTTCTCTGCCTGCCTCTCTGTCTACTTGTGATCTCTGTCAAATAAACAAATAAAATCTTAAATAAAAAAAAAAGAAACAGTACTTTCCCTCAAGGAGTTGAATCTCACAGAGGAAGCAAGCATTGACAGAGAACCATAATATAAAACAGAAAATGATTTGTGCTCAATAAAGGAATGAAATGCAATGGGAATTCCAAGGAGGAGAGAGACAGATTACTTCACGAAGAGAGGAGCTTGGGTTAAGGAAAACACATAATTGTTATTTAAGTTATTGTTGATATTTAAGTGTTTTAAACAGTATGAGAATTTTTCAAATTCCCTTATTTCTTAAAAATTACATGCAAAGTTCTCATGTTCAGAGAAGACAACTTTTTTTTTTTTTAAAAAGATCTTATTTATTTCAGAGAGAGAGAGAGCATGAGAGGGGAGAAGGGTAGAGGGAGAAGCAGACTCCCCACAGAGCTGGGAGCCCAATGTGGACTCCGGGATCATGACCTGAGCCAAAGACAGTGGCTTAACCAACTGAGCCACCAGGCACTCAAAAGACAACTTTTTACTGTAAGAATTGTTCTGAGTATGGAGAGGTTAGTAAGTACAAACACTTTTTTTTTAAAGATTTTTTTTATTTATTTGAGAGACAGTGAGAGAGAGCATGAGCGAGGAGAAGGTCAGAGGGAGAAGCAGACTCCCCATGGAGCTGGGAGCCTGATGCGGGACTCGATCCCCGGACTCCAGGATCATGACCTGAGCCGAAGGCAGTCGTCCAACCAACTGAGCCACCCAGGCGTCCCAGTAAGTACAAACATTTTGAAGATGGTTTACCTTATCTCTCCTAGTGAGGGGCACAGAATAGAATGATGATGCTCAAGATAAGATTTCAAGGTCAAAGAAATAGCAAAAGAAGTAAGGTGGTTTGCATTCCACTGATGATTAGTGATGTTAAACATCTTTTCATGTGTCTGTTGGCCTTCTGTCTGTCTTCTTTGGAAAAATGTCTATTCAAGTCCTCTGCCCATTGTAAATCAGATTATTATTATTATTATTTTTGGGGTGTTCTAGAAGTCCTTTATATATCTTAGATATTAAGCCTTTCGGATATATCATTTGCAAATATCTTCACCCAGTCAGTGGTTGCCTTTTTATGTTGTTGATGGCTTCCTTTGTGCAAAAGCTTTTATTTTGGTGCAGTCCCAATAGTTTATTTTTGCTTTGTTTCTCTTGCCTGGGAAGACATACCCATAAATATGTTGCTAAGACTAATGTCCAAGAGATCACTTCCTATTTTCTTTTAGGACTTTGATGGTTTCAGGTCTCACACTTAGATCTTTAATACATTTTGAGTTTATTTTTGTGTGTGGTGTAGGAAAGTGGTCCACTTTCTTTGAGCTATCACCTCATACCAGTCAAACTGACTAGTGTCCAAAAGACAAGAAATAACAAATGTTGGCAAGGATGTAGAGAAAAGGGAACGCTCAAACCGTTGGTGGGAATGTATATTGGTACAACCACTTGGAAAATAGTAGGGAGGCTCCTCAAAAAGTTAGAAATAGAAATACCATATGATCCAGTAATTCCGCCGCTGGGTATTTTCCCCAAGAAAACAAAAACACTAATTTAAAAAGATATATATGCCCCTTGTATTTATTGCAGCATTATTCACAATAACCAAAAATGGAGGCAATCCAAGTGCCCATTGGTAGATAAATGGATAAAGAAGATGTAGTATGTGTACACACACACACACACACACACACACACGAATATTATTCAGCCACAAAAAAGAATGAAATCTTATCATTTGTGACAACATGGATGTAACTAGAGGGTATTATGTTAAGTGAAATAAGTCAGACAGAGAAAGACAAATACATTATGATTTCACTCATATGTGGAATCTAAAAAACAAAATGATTGAAGAAACAATAAACAAAAACAAACTTGTAAATACAGAGAACAAACTGGTGGTTGCCAGAGGGGAGGTGCATAGGCAGATGAGTAAAATAGGTGAAAGGGATTAAGAGGTACACATTTCCAGTAATGAATAAATAATGCAGATTAAAAAGTGTAGCATGGGAATATAGTCACTAATACTGTAATAACATTGTATGGTGACAGATGGCAACTACATTTATTGTGGCAAGCACTGAGTAATGTATAGAATTGTCAAATCACTATGTGGTGCATCAGAAACTAATGTGTCAGCAGTACTTCAATTATATATATATAATTTTTATTTAAGTTATTGTTGATATTTAAGTGTTTTAAACAGTATGAGAATTTATATAATTCTCATATAATTATATATTATCATATCTCATATAATTATATAATTCATATATATATATTTATATATAAAATTCAGGGTGTGAGGGAACAAGGTATATCTGGGGCAGCCAGGACTCTGACAAGACTGGGTCAAAGATTGCTAGAGAGTAGTCTGTACCACACAGAATTGCTCTTGCAGGATAGAGATTGTGTTTTCAGCTATTTTTTTCCTTGTCTTTTAATTATGACAAACACATGCCACAAATCTTCTGGGATGGTCTGAGTTCAGAAATTTGATGCCATTATGCCCAGAAGTTCTTGTCATTAAGATTGACAGATATGGTCAGCATATCCATGTTAGTGTCTGGAAATTAGAGGTCATTGTATATTCAACAAATTTTTTTTAAAAGATATTATTTATTTATTTGAGAGAGAGTGTGTACGAGGAGGGAGAGGGGCAGAGGGACAAACAGAATCCCTGTGGAATGCAGAACTTGACACAAGGTTCAATCCCAAGATCCTGAGATCATGACCTGAGTCAAAGTCAGATGCTTAACAGACTGAGCCACCCTGGTACCCTTCAACAAATGTTTAATAAATAAGGAGTTTGGAAAGGCAGAGAAAGGCTATTTGATAAAGAACTCTAAATAGTTAGATGTTTTAATATGGTAGGTAATACGGAGCACATACAAGTTTTTGAGCAGGTAGTTGCATATTAAAGACCACCCTAAGCATTTAGAAGTGTTACCTTTTATTTATTTATTTAAAAATTTTATTTATTTATATGACAGAGAGAGAGTACAAGCAGGGGAAGCAGCAGGGAGAGAGAGAAGTAGGCGCCCCACTGAGCAGGGAGCCTGATGTGGGGCTTGATCCCAGAACTCTGGGATCATGACCTGAGCTGAAGGCTGAAGCCCAATTGACTGGGCCACCCAGGTGTCTCTAGAAGTGTCTTCTTTTAGATAAAGGACTGAACAGAAGTGCACATGATCTTCTGTCAGTAGTTCAAACAAAATGTTACTTTTTTTTTTTTAAGATTTATTTATTTATCTGAGAGAGAGAGCACAAGCAGGAGGGGCAGGGAAAGAGAGAAAGAATCTCAAGTAGACTCCTTGAGGAGGGCGGAGCTTAATGGGGGGCTCAATCTCACAGCCCTGGGATCACCACCTGAGTGGAAACCAGGAGCCAGATGCTTAACTCACTGCACCACCCAGGCACCCCAGTTCAAACAAAATTTTTAAAATATAAATGTGAGAATGAGTGTATTCTCTCTTAGGCCTTAGACAAAAACCTGTTGGGATATTGAGAAAACTGTGAGGGGAAAAAGTAATCAGAATGCCACTGAATCCTATTTTGTGCTTTTCATATTCTGATGGTGACCTCCAGTAGAAGGTGCACCCTTTTTGCTTACAGTACACATCTCTTGGGGCTACCTAGCACACAATTTCCCTTTGCTGTGTGTGGCTCTAGAGCACAAGGATAAAATCCCAGTGGCCTTCTCAGACTTAAGCAACTCACCCCACTGGTTGCTGTGAGTTGATCCAGAGGTAGACACCCAACTTAAATTGCTGCTGTCATAGTTTCTCCCAAATTTGAAACTCAGAACCAAGCAATACACGGTAATTCTATGTTTAACTTTTTGAGGAATTGGCAAACTGTTTTCCACAGTGGATGAACTATTTTACATTTCCACCAGAATTCTATGAAAATTCCATTTTTCTATACCTTCACAAGCACCTGTTAAATTTTCTTTTCTTGTTTTAGACATTGTAGTGGATGTAAGTGGTACCTCAGGGTGTTGTTGTTTTTTTCTTAAGATTATTTATTTGCTAGAGAGAGAGAGAGCACAAGTGGCAGAGCGGCAGGCACAGGGACAGGGAGAAGCAGGGTCTCTGCTGAGCAGGGAGCTTGATGCGGGTCTCGATCCTAGCACCCTGGGGTCATGACCTGAGCGGAAGGCAGCCACTTAACTGACTGAGCCACCCGCTCAGGGTGGTGTTGAACATGTTTTTCATGTGCTTGTTTGCCATTCATAGGTCATCTTCAGAGAAATGCCTATTCAATTTACTTGCCCAATTTTTGTTTGCTTTTTATTGTTGTTGAGTTGTAAGAACTAATATTCTGGATACTAATATTTGGATACTAATATTTTGGATACTAGATTGTTATTATATATTTGATTTGTAAATATTTCTCTCATTCTATATATTGTGAATGTACTGTATATCACTAAATTGTTCTCTTAAAATGGTTAAATTTGTGTTATGTGAATTTCCTCACAATTAAACAAAACCCAAAATCAAAACAAAAGAACAAAGCGTCACAGAGCTTAGGAACTGATAGACTTGAGTTAGTGGGTGTCCTGAAGAGAAGGCCCACCCACTGTTGCTGCTGTGACCCCAAGTCTGTATTGGTTGGTCCCTGTTCTTCCTGCATCTTGGTGATTCTTTTCTTTCCATTTCTTTCCCTTATACTTCAGCCAGTCAGTTGAGGGACATTAGGGCTGTTTCTAGTTTTTGGCGATTATGAATGAAGTCACTAGAAATATTTACTTATAGGTTTTTGTGTGGTACGTTTTCATTTCACTTGTGCAAATACCAAGATGTATGATTGTTGGGTGGTATGGTAAGTATATGTTTGACTTTGTAAGGAACTTACAAAGTGTTTTCCAAAATGGGTGTATCATTTTCCATTCTCATCAGCAATGTATGAGTGCTCCAGTTGTTCTGCATCCTCTCCAGTATTTGGTATCATTAGGTTTTTGTTTTGTTTTTAGCCATTATAAGTATGTATTGGTATCTCACTGATTTTATTAGATTTTATAATGACTAATGATGCTGAACTTTTTTTCCTGTGCTTATTTGCCATCCATTTAACATTTTTTAAAAAAGATTATCTTTATTTATTTGAGAGAGAGAGAAAGAGAGAGAACACGTGTGAGCACAATGGGGGAGGAGGAGCATAGAGAGAGGGAGAAGCAGACTCCCCGCTGAGCAGGGAGACTGACTTGGGCCTTGACCTCCGCCAAAGGCAGATGCTTAACAGACTGAGTCACCCAAGCACTCTCCATTTAACATTTTTTTTAAAGATTGTATTTATTTATTTGACAGAAAGAGATCACAAGTAGGCAGAACAGCAGGCAGAGAAAGAAAGAAGGAAGCAGGCTCCCTGCTGAGCAGAGAGTGCCCAAGTTTATTCTTTCTTAATGATACTAGTTTCCTATTGCTGCTGTAACAAATTTCCACAAACTTAGTGGCTTTAAAAAACCCACAAATTTATTATCTCATAATTTTGAAGATCAGAAGTCCTAAATGAGTATATGGGACTAGAGATCAAGGTGGCAACAGACCTGTATTCCTTCTGGAGGTTCTGGGGAAGAATCCATTCCTAGGGGTACCTGGGTGGCTCAGTGGGTTAAGCCTCTACCTTTAGCTCAGGTCATGATCTCAGTGTCCTGGGACTGAGCCCCACAATGGGCTCTCTGCTCAGCAGGGAGCCTCCTTCCCTCTCTCTCTCTGCCTGCTGCTCTGCCTACTTGTGATCTCTCCCTCTGTCAAATAAATAAGTAATGTCTTTAAAGACTAAAAAAAAAAGAATCCATTCCTTGTCTTTTCCAGTTTCTAGAGGCCACATGTATTCTCTGGCTTGTGGCCCCTTCTTCTGTCTTCCAAACCAGCAGTGGCACGTTAAATTTTTCTCACATCATATCACCTTGACTTTTTCCATTGTCACATTTTCTTCTCTGACTTGCCTGCCTACCTATTTCTTTTATAAGGACCTTTGTATTTACATTGAACCCACCTAGATAATCCAGAAAAATCTCCCATTTTAAGAATCTTAATTTAGTCACATCTGCAAAGCCCATTTGCTACACAAGGTAACTTATTCACAGGTTCTGGAAATAAGGGCATTGGCATCTTAGGAGAACCATTATTCTGCCTACTATGCCAGTCATACCCTCATAGGAAAACAGCCCAGCCAACATCTTGATTACAACCTTATGAGACCATAAACAGCATCCAGCTAAACCAAGTTTGAACTCTTAACCCACAGAAAGTATAAGTTAATAAATGTGTAATAAATGTGTTGTTTTAAGCTTCTAAATTTGGAGTTATTTGTTAAACAGCAGTAGAAAACTAATACAATGGGCATGTAGCTGTTCATGATGTTTCTTCATTATCCTTTTAACATCTGTAGGATCTGTAATGGTGTCCCTTATTTTATTTCCTTTGTTAAAAAAAGATTTAATTTGTGTATCTGAGACTAAGAGAGAGAGAGAGAGAGAGAAAGATCATGAGCAGGGGGAAGCGGTAGAAGGAGAAGCAGACTCCCCGCTAAGCAGGGAGCCCAATGCAGGACTCTGTCCCAAGACCCTGGGATCATGACCTGAGCCAAAGGCAGATACTTAACTGACTGAGCCATCAAGGTGCCCTATTTTATTTCCAATATTTTCCTCTATTTTTTTTATTTATAATTTTACTGTAAAACTGCTCTTGGGGTACATGGGTGGCTCGGTCAGTTAAGCATCTGCCTTCAGCTGAGGTCATGATCCCAGGGTCCTAGAAGTTGAGTCCCATGTTGGGCTCCCTGCTGGGAGCCTGCTTCTCCCTCTGCCCCTCTCCCTGGTTGTGTGCTTTCTTTATCTTTCTCTCTCAAATATATAAATAAAATCTTTTTTTTTTTAACTGCTCTTACCTTTATTATTCTCTCTCTTTTGTTTTCTTTGGGTTTAGTTTGTTCTTCTAGTTTTAGTTTAAGGTGGAAACTTAGATTTTTGTTTTGAGACATTTTTTTTCTTTCTTTTATGATTTTAAATTGAGATATAATTCACATACCATAAACCCACCTTTAAAAAATGCAGTTCAGTGGTCTTATAGTCACATTGTTGTGTAATGGTCACCACTGTTTAATTTCAGAACATTCTTCTTTATTAACACAAATATCTTCAAGTTTTGATATGTTGTATTTTCTTTTTTTTTAAGATTTTATTTATTTATTTGACAGACAGATCACAAGTAGGCAAAGAGGCAGGCAGAGAGAGAGAGAGGAGGAAGTGGGCTCCCCGCTGAGCAGAGAGCCTGATGCGGGGCTTGATCCCAGGACCCTGAGATCATGACCTGAGCTGAAGGCAGAGAACTTAACCCACTGAGCCACCCAGGTGCCCCTGATATGTTATATTTTCATTCAATTCAAAAATATTTTCTCATTTCCCTTGATATCTATGCTCTGGTACATGAACTATTTGTAATATCTTATTTAATTTCCATCTATTGTAGGATTTTCCCAGATACTTTTCTGTCATTGATTTCCATTTTATTTCATTACGGTCCAAGAACAGACTCTGTATGATTTTAATTCCTTTTAATTCATTATAGCTTGTTTTATAGTCTAGAAATATGAAATATGGCCTATCTTCGTGAATCTTTCACATACTCTTTCTTTGTGTGTGTGTGAGAGAGAGAGTGTGTGTGCATATGTGCATGAGTCAGGGTGGGGGCTGGGGAGGGGCAGAGGGAAAGGGAGAGAGAGAATCCTAAGCAGGTTCCATGCCCAGCACTGAGCCTGACTCATGGCTCTATCTCACAACCCTGAGATCATGACCTGAGCTGAAATCAGGAGTCAGAAGCCCAAAGACTGAGCCATGCAGGCACCCCTCAAATGCTCTTTAAAATAATTTTGTTAGCTGCAGTGCTCTATAAATGTCATCTGTGTCAAGTTTGGTTGACAGTGTTCTTCAGATCTTCTATACCCTTACTGATTATTTATTTATTTTTTCTATTGATTACTGAGAGAACGGTGTTTAAGCTTTCAGATATATGTGACGAATTTTACTTCTAGGAATACTAGTTTTTGCTCTCTGTATTTTGAACATCTGTTATTAGGTACATATACCTTTAGGATTGTGATGCTTCCTTTGTGAATTAACCCTTTTATCATTACATAATGTGGCTGTTTTTCCTGGTGATGGTCCTTGTTCTGTTTAATATTAATATAGGAACTCCAAATTTCTTTTTTTTTTTTAAGATTTATTTATTTATTTGACAGACAGATCACAAGTTTTTCTTTAAGATTTATTTATTTATATGACAGACAGATCACAAGAGAGGCAGGCAGAGAGAGAGAGAGAGGAGGAAGCAGGCTCTCTGCTGAGCAGAGAGCCCGATGTGGGGCTCAATCCCAGGACACCGGGATCATGACCTGAGCCAATGGTAGAGGCTTTAATCCACTGAGCCACCCAGGCGCTCCTCCAAATTTCTTTTAATTAGTTTCCAGTGGTATTTATTTTTCCATCTTTTAACTCTTTATTTATATCTTGTTATTTAAAGTGGATTTCCTATAGATAGCATATAGTTGGGTATTATTTTTATTTATTCTGACAATGTCTATTGTTTAATTGGTGGGTTTATACTATTTATATTTAGCATCTTTTTTTTTTTAGGTTTATTGTGATTTTTATTTGCATCTTAGAAATGCACTTCTGTAGTGCAAGGAGGGAGATAGATGTTAAAGCAAACATCCATTGACAGGAAATTCCCCCCCCCACATTTATCTTTAGTAATTTTTTTTCTTTTTTTGATATGTAGATTTAGATCTCTTCTTCTCCATGTACCTTATTCAGTGATTCAGCAATTGTTTTTAACTCCTTTATTAAGAATTAATTTATAGGGGCACCAGGGTGGCTCAGTGGGTTGAGCCTCTGCCTTCAGCTCAGGTCATGGTCCTAGGGTTCTGGGATCGAGCCCCGTGTCAGGCTCTCTGCTCAGCAGGGAGCCTGCTTCCTCCTCTCTCTCTCTGTCTGCCTCTTTGCCTACTTGTGATCTCTCTGTCAAATAAATAAATAAAATCTTAAAAAAATAATTAATTTATATACCTGAATCCACTTATGTGTACAATTCATGATTTTTAGTACATTTATAGAGTTTTGTAACCATCACCGGAGTTCAGTTTTAGAATAGATTTACCATCACAGAAATACCCCTCTTACCCATGTAAAGTTACTCCTCTTTTCCTAACCCCAGTCATCCATGAATCTACTTTCTGTTTGTATAGATTTACTTTTTCTGGACATTTGGTATAAATGTAATTATATAATATATGGCCTCTTGCACCTGGATATTTAAGTGTAGCATGTTTCTGAGGTTCATCTATGTTGTAACATGTATCACTGCTTTCTTTTTTATTGCCTCCTTGTAAGTCCATTGTATGGATGCCATGTTTTTTGTTTATCCATTCACCAGCAGATGGACATTTGGATTAATTCAAGAAGTTTCTGGCAATTTAGCCATTTATTTATGGACTATTAATTATCTTTTATTGATCTATATAGCTGTCCTTACACTAGTGTCATGCTGTCTTGATTACTACAGCTTCGCGTTAGTTTTGAAATCAGAAAGTATAAGTTTGTTCTTCAAAATTGTTTTTTCTATTTTGGGTCCTTTGACTTTTCACATAAAACTTAGCATGGAGGACATGGGGAGTTAGAGAGGAGAAGGGAGTTGGGGGAAATTGGAAGGGGAGGTGAACCATGAGAGACTATGGACTCTGAAAAACAATCTGAGGGGTTTGAAGTGGCGGGGGGGGGATGGGATGTTGGGGGAACCAGGTGGTGGGTATTAGAGAGGGCACAGATTGCATGGAGCACTGGGTGTGGTGCAAAAATAATGAATACTGTTATGCTGAAAATAAATAAAAAATAAATTAAAAAAAAGTAAATTAAAAAAATCATTCAGATCACTAAATAAGTCTGGTCACAATAAAAAAACTTAGTATCAGCTTGTCAATTTCTGTAATAAAGACAGCTTGTATTTTAATAGTGATTGCATTGAATCTATAGATAGATTTGGAAAGAATTGCTATTTAATAATATTTCATTTTCTAATCTATGAACATGAAATGTCTCTCAATTTATTTAGCTCTTTTTCTTAGCAGTAGTTCATAGTTTCCTGTGTATAATTCTTGTATTTCTTTTATTAAATTCTTTTTAAAAAATTTTTTTTATTTATTTGACAAACAGAGATCACAAGTAGGCAGAGAGGCAGGCAGAGAGAGGAGGAAGCAGGCTCCCTGCCAAGCAGAGAGCCCAATGCGGGACTCCAACCCTGGGATCATGACCTGAGCTGAAGCAGAGGCTTTAACCCACTGAGCCACCCAGGCACCCCTTTTGTTAAATTCTTTTTTTTTTTTTAACATTAAATAAGTAATTATTTATTTATTTATATTTTTTATAAACATAATATATTTTTATCCCCAGGGGTACAGGTCTGTGAATCGCCAGGTTTATACACTTCACAGCACTCACCATAGCACATACCCTCCTCAATGTCCATAACCCCACCCCACCTTCCCTCAACCCCCCTCCCCCCAGCAACCCTCAGTTTGTTTTGTGAGATTAAGAGTCACTTATGGTTTGTCCCTCTTGTTAAATTCTTTTTTTTTTTTAAAGATTTTATTTATTTATTTGACAGAGAGAAATCACAAGTAGACGGAGAGGCAGGCAGAGAGAGAGAGAGGGAAGCAGGCTCCCTGCTGAGCAGAGAGCCTGATGTGGGACTCGATCCCAGGACCCTGAGATCATGACCTGAGCCGAAGGCAGCGGCTTAACCCACTGAGCCACCCAGGCGCCCCCCTCTTGTTAAATTCTTAAGAGTTCTTTTCTTAATTTTATTTGTGGATGACTGAGTGGTGATATTTAGAAATGAAATTTCTTTTTTGTGTATTGATCTCGAATCTCATGAACTTAACTCATTCAAAACTAATTTTTTGTTTGTTTTTTTATTCTTTTTTTTTCAATTTATTTATTTTCAGAAAAACATTATTCATTATTTTTTCACCACACCCAGTGCTCCATGCAAGCCGTGCCCTCTGTAATACCCACGACCTGGTACCCCAACCTCCCACCCCACCGTGGGAATTTGGGTAAATTGGAAGGAGAGGTGAACCATGAGAGACTATGGACTCTGAGAAACAATCTGAGGGGTTTGAAGTGTTTTTTTTTTCTTTAAGGATTTTTTACTCACAAGATCATGTTATCTATGAATAAAGATAGTTTTGCTTCTTCCTTTCCAACATGGATGCCTCTTATTCCTTTTTCTTGCCTAGTTGTACTGGCTAGAATCTCCAACAGAATGTTACATAGCAATGGTGAGTGCAAACATCATCGCCTTGCCTTGATTTTAGGGGGAAATCACTCAGTATTTCATAATCTCCATAGATATAATGTTAGCTATGGGTTTTTCATAAATGTTATTAGGTTAAGGAAATTCTCTTGTCTTCCGAGTTTGTTGAATTTTTTTACACAACTGTACTTGTACCTTGATGAAAAGGGCTCTTTGAGGTTCTCTTTTCACACAGCAGTTAAATTACTTGGGTCATGTCTCTCAATTAAAGAGAATTCTCCTTATTCCTCAACTATTGGACTTCTAAATCTATGACAAACTTTAAATTAAGGATTTTCCAGGAAAGAAAAAAAACTTCCCACAAAGCAGACAATAAGGCAGAGCAGAAAGGTTACACCAAAGACCACTGAACAAGATTCTATTAGATCGCCTTTTCTCCAGAACTCATTTTTATAACAGTTATTGTGTTATTACTCTTTTACAAACTAACAGAAAACTTTCATACTCATTTTTCTTTTTCTGTTATTTTCTCTACTCAAGGCCTATCACTCAATGCATACCCTTTTAAAAAAATTTTTTTTTAATTTATTTTCAGTGTAACAGTATTCATTGTTTTTGCACCACACCCAGTGCTCCATGCAATCCGTGCCCTGTTCAATACCCACCACCTGGTTCCCCCAACCTCCCACCCCTCCACCCCTTCAAACCCCTCAGATTGTTTTTCTTTTTCTTTTTTTTAATTTATTTTTTATTTTCAGCATAACAGTATTCATTATTTTTGCACCACACCCAGTGCTCTATGCAATCCGTGCCCTCTATAATACCCACCACCTGGTACCACAACCTCCCATCCCCCCACCCGCCCCCACCACTTCAAACCCCTCAGATTGTTTTTCAGAGTCCACAGTCTCTCATGGTTCACCTCCCCTTCCAATTTCCCTCAACTCCCTTCTCCTCTCTAACTCCCCTTGTCCTCCATGCTATTTGTTGTGCTCCACAAATAAGTGAAACCATATGGTAATTGATTCTCTCTGCTTGACTTATTTCACTCAGCATAATCTCTTCCAGTCCCGTCCATGTTGCTACAAAAGTTGGGTATTCATCCTTTCTCATGGAGGCATAATATTCCATAGTGTATATGCATACCCTTCTTTATTAATCAAAATGATTGTTGGTTATGGAGCCACTTAAATGCTTAGGAAGATTCTCAGTTAATATTAAAACCAGCTCCTCTACATGCTTGGGTGACAGGAAAATGGCTTTGCAAAAAAGAATGGTATCCATCCCTTGGCCACTCAACTAATACTTATAACCCATTAATCTGATACTAGAAGGAAGCTTGGAAGCCAAAGGATGCTTCATAACCACTCAGACTTCATTGCTAGCAATCATCCTTATGCATAGAAAATCTTAAAGGTACTGAACCTAATTTAGAGCATGTTCTAGGCTCACTTTATAATCACACAGTGTGGTTTGACTCATGATGGAGATAGGACTTCTATATATAGTAACACAGATTTTAGAATAATGACAATAGATAACTTTGATTATGCTATTAGGAAAATTACTGTATCCAACCTTAGCTTATTCTGCAAAACAAGGGAAAGCTACCTTGGGCTACATCTTGCATATACCTCTGAAAATCATAGATAAAATTGAAATTGTTCCCCCAAACTGGAATGAGGTGATCACTTCTAACCAACCCTCAATCATTAGGAAAACTCTAATAAAATAAATCACTGAAAATAATAAACAACCTCTCCATTCTCACTATTTAAGGTATCTTATAACAGTATACCTTTGAGTCTCAGTACGTGTTAGTTTGAGAGCTCCCAACTGCAAACTATTTTTATGCACACAATAAACTCTGACTAATTAAAAAAAAGAAAATTTTTTCTCACGAATTGCTGTTGGAGCTTGTTGAATGGTTTTTCTGTACCTATTAAGGTGATCATATAGTTTTTGTCCTTTTTTATATTACCATAATGTATTGCATTAGTTGGTTTTTATATGTTAAATCAGACTTGTATTCCTGGGATAAATTCCATTTGATCATATTGTTTAATCCATTTTATATTTTGCTAGATTCAATTTCCTGTTATTTTGTTGAGGATTTTTGTGTCTATATTCACGAAGCATTTGGTTTATAATTTTTTTCTTTTTATGTTTTTGTCCAATATTTGTATTTGGTAATATTAACCTAGAAGAGTAAGTTGAGAAGTGTTTCTTCATTTGCTATTTTCCAAAGAGTTTGTGAGATATTGGTATTACACATTCTTGAAATTTTGATAGAATTCACCACTGAAATTATGTGGGCCTCAGATTTTATTTGTGGAGATATTTTATTTTATTTTTTAAAGATTTTATTTATTTATTTGACAGAGAGAGATCACAGTAGACAGAGAGGCAGGCAGAGAGAGGAAGGGAAGCAGGCCCCCCGCTGAGCAGAGAGCCTGATGCGGGACTCGATCCTAGGACCCTGAGATCATGACCTGAGCCGAAGGCAGCGGCCCAACCCACTGAGCCACCCAGGCGCCCCTGTGGAGATATTTTAAATTATTAATTCACTTTCTTTATTTTTTTTTAAAAGATTATTTATTTATTTGACAGACAGAGATCACAAGTAGGCAGAGAGGCAGGCAGAGGGAGAGAGAAGGGGAAGCAGGCTCCCTGCCAAGCAGAAAGCCTGATGTGGGTCTCGATCCCAGAACCCTGGGATCATGACCTGAGCCGAAGGCAGAGGCTTTAACCCACTGAGCCACCCAGGCACCCCTCACTTTCTTTATTTTTATGGGTCTAGTTGGATTTTCCATTTCTTTGCAAGTTAGTTTTGGTAATTTGTATCTTTTTAGAACTTCATCTATTTTATATAAGTTGTCCAAATTATTGGCATAAAGTTGTTGATACCATTTCTTTTATAACCCTTTAATTTCTCTAAGATTTAAATCTTTAAAAAACAACAACAACAATAAAAAACAAAGAACCAAGGGCACCTGTGTGGCTCAGTGAATTAAGCCTCTGTCTTCGGCTCAGGTCATGATCTCAGGGTCCTGGGATTGAGACCCGGCATCAGGCTCTCTGCTCAGCGGGGAGCCTGCTTCCCCCTCTGTCTCTGCCTGCCTCTTGGCTTACTTGTGAACCCTCTCTCTGTCAAATAAATAAGTGAAATCTTTTAAAAAAAACACCAAAACCATCGCTTCTCAGCCTTTTGGCTAAGATCAAGTGTAAAAAACACCAAAACCCCCCGCAAAGAACCAACTTTTGTCTTTATTGATTTCCTTCATTTTTTTTCTATTTCATTGATTTTTATTGTTTTTTATTTCCTTTTTTTCTGCTAGTTTAGCTTTTATTTTATTTTAAAGATTTTATTTATTTATTTGACAGACAGAGATCACAAGTAGGCAGAGAGGAAGGCGGGGGATGGGGAGAAGCAGGCTCTCCAATGAGCAGAGAGCCTGATGCGGGGCTTGATCCCATGACCCTGAGATCATGACCTAAGCCAAAGGCAGAGGCTTTAACCCACTGAGCCACCAGGTGCCCCCACAATTAATCATTCTTAAATTGTAACAGTATTGGGGTGCCTGGGTGGCTCAGTGGGTTAAGCTGCTGCCTTCGACTCGGGTCATGATCTCAGGGTCCTGGGATCGAGTCCCGCATCGGGCTCTCTGCTCGGCGGGGAACCTGCTTCCTCCTCTCTCTCTCTCTGCCTGCCTCTCTGCCTACTTGTGATCTCTCTCTGTCAAATAAATAAATAAATAATCTTTTTTTTTTTCCCCCAATTTATTTATTTTCAGAAAAACAGTATTCATTATTTTTTCACCACACCCAGTGCTCCATGCAAGCTGTGCCCTCTATAATACCCACCACCTGGTACCCCAACCTCCCACCTCCCCCCCCCCCCCCCCCGCCACTTCAAACCCCTCAGACTGTTTTTCAGAGTCCATAGTCTCTCATGGTTCACCTCCCCTTCCAATTTACCCAAATTCCCTACTACTCTCTAACGCCCCTTGTCCTCCATGCTATTGGTTATGCTCCACTAAATAAATAATCTTTTAAAAAAATTGTAACAGTATTGTATATGCTTTTGGAAAATATAAAAAATAAGTACGTAGAAAAAACATAGAGCTCATTAATGTTGATGTATATTCTTTTTGCACTTGTATATTACAAATACTCAGGAAAATACAAAAAAATAAATGCATGGAAAAATGCAAAATATAAAAAAAAAATCACTTTTCCATCTAGGGAAAGTAAAGAAGAGTGGAGATGAAAAAGGAAATTAAAGTTTCCACATTACATAACAAGGTTAAGTATCACAAAATCTATTAGCAGTATTCTTTTTTTAAAAAATTCATTTTATTTTAAAAAGACTCTATTTATTTATTTGTCAGAGAGAGGGAGAGAGCACAAGTAGGGGAGTGGCAGGCAGAGCAGACAGAGGGAGAAATAGGCTCCCTGCTGAACAAGAAGCCTGATGAAGGGCTCAGATCCCAGGACGCTGGAATCATGACCTGAACCAAGGCAGCTGCTTAATCCACTGAGCCCCCCAGGTGTCCCACAGCTAGCTTAGCATTTGGTTTATTCATCTTTTCCTATTTTCTTAAGATTAAAGCCTAAAGTTATTGATATGTGATTATTCTTTTCTAATACAAGCTTTTTTAAAATTAAAGTAATTTATTTACTTTCAGAAAAAGAGTATTCATTATTTTTTCACCACACCCAGTGCTCCATGCAATCCGTGCCCTCTATAATACCCACCACCTGGTACCACAACCTCCCATCCCCCCGCCCCCGCCCCCGCCACTTCAAACCCCTCAGATTGTTTTTCAGAGTCCATAGTCTCTCATGATTCACCTCCCCTTCCAATTTACCCCAACTCCCTTCTCCTCTCTAACACCCCTTGTCCTCCATGATATTTGTTATGCTCCACAAATAAGTGAAACCATATGATAATTGACTCTCTCTGCTTGACTTATTTCACTCAGCATAACCTCTTCCAGTCCCGTCCATGTTGCTACAAAAGTTGGGTATTCATCCTTTCTGATGGAGGCATAATACTCCATAGTGTATATGGACCACATCTTCCTTATCCATTCATCCGTTGAAAGGCATTTTGGTTCTTTCCATAGTTTGGCTACCGTGGCCATTGCTGCTATAAACATTGGGGTACAGATGGCCCTTCTTTTCACTCCATCTGTACCTTTGGGGTAAATACCCAGGAGTGCAATTGCAGGGTCATAGGGAAGCTTTAAAAAAATTTAGCTATGTATTTTTTCTTGCTTTCTCATCTTCTTAGATTGCTGCAATAGTGCCTCTTTTTTTTTTTTAAGATTTTATTTTTTAGCAATTTCTGCACTCAGAGTGGGGCTTGAACCCACAGCCCTGAGATCAAGAATCAGTCCTTTACCAACTGAATCATCCAGTTGTCCCATGCCTCTTTTTTTAACTGTCAGTATTGGAGTTTCCTTTGTATGGTTTAGGAATCACCAATTTTATGAGTTTTGAAGGTTGCAGTGTCTTACACTGGACATCCATTATCTAGTATCAGCATCCACAATTCAGTGCCAGCGTCCAGTATCTAATACAGCAACATTGGCATTTTAAACTAAAGAATCTAGAGTTCAATGATGGCAGCAGGAGTACGTTCATTGGACACATTCTCTGGTATGATTTTGACTGTGTTTACTCTGAGCATCATCTTTTTGTTCCTGTCTATTTTTTAATCTTGCATCATCAGCCTTTCAGGGGTTCTCTTAGCTACACAGCACATTTTTAAAGTAAACTCTTTTTCTAATTAAATCAGCCAAAGTTGTTTTCTTTCTTTCTTTCTTTCTTTTTTGTAACAAAAAGTAATCAAAAGATTTATTATCTGAGTGACTGGAAAAAAGTTAATAGACCTATCCAGGGTAGGAACAAGAAGCTGAAATAGTGTGTTTAAGAAGCAGTCAAGGGACACCTGGGTGGCTCAGTTGGTTGCGCAGCTGCCTTCGGCTCAGGTCATGATCCCAGCGTCCTGGGATCGAGTCCCACATTGGGCTCCTTGCTCCGCAGGGAGCCTGCTTCTCCCTCTGACTCTGCCTGCCACACTCTCTGCCTGTGTGCTCGCTCTCTCTCTCTCTTTGACAAATAAATAAAATCTTTAAAAAAAAAAAAAGAAGCAGTCAAGAGGAAAAATAAAATTGCTGTTTTATAACTCTATAGGGTTCCTCTCTTTTAACATGTTATACTACATTTTTAGAGATCAAGTAAATTTTTAAGTAAATCTAAAGATTTTATAATTTCACATTTATACAGCTTGTTATCCTTTATTTATCTATTATTCTTAAAGCAAATGACAAATCTAGTTTTCAAAGATGAAAGCTTGCTATTACTGAGATCTTCAATATTTTCTGCAACTCCAAATCCAGGAATGTTTCACACACACAACTGCAGGACTTTCCTTTTTAAGGTGATTACTCTTAATGTATACATATATACTCATTTGCCTACACTTGCCATACAGTGCAGTTATAGACTGTAACACCTCATAACTGATTATGCTGGAGTCAAGCCATTCAAATGACTTCTAAAGATTTTATTTATTTATTTGACAGAGAGATCACCAGTAGGCAGAGAGGCAGAGAGGCAGAGAGAGAAAGAAGCAGGCTCCCTGCTGAGCAGAGAGCCTGATGTGGGGCTTGATCCCAGGACCCTGAGATCATGACTTGAGCTGAAGGCAGAGGCTTAACCCACTGAGCCACCCAGGTGCTCCACATGACTTCTAGTTATATCTCTTCTAAGACTCTCCAAGAGCAAATTAATGAATATATGACATTTACTGAAAAGAAAAAGAGAAAAGCAAAAAGAAAAAGTAACATTCTTTATGGTCTTTCATTCATTTTGTCTTTCTCTATAATCTGGTCTCTCCTATGACCTGAATTTTCTCTTTGCTGTTCATTCTGTCCAGTACAATTGTTGCTATAATCAGTATCCATTGGTTTAGTTTTTACTTTCATCCCTGCTTCTGAATGAGGCAGATCATCAGGCAAAGAAGCCAGGCAATTCTGAATCATCTCAATGACTCGTTCCAGATGCTTCTGAAACTGCTCAGCTGTTTTAAGGCCCTGACATTTCTGCACCTCCATTATGACTCTCAATGTCTCTCTTGCTTGGTGGAGTTAGTGTTCATTTATGAGATGATGCACATGTACAAAAGCAGCTTAAGATCTTCTAGTTTCTCTTCTCACTTTATACTTCCAGGGCTCCTTATCATGATATCTAAGACATCTATGAAATTAATAAGAATAGACATACTGAGTTTTCTCAGTTCCTTCCTGTGATCAAACTGCATAGGATGAAGCTGTTTGATGCCCTGGCTTTCTAAAGGGAGGATGATAAGATCATCACATTGGAACTGATTGCCAACCATTATATAACTGTCTTTTATTGGAGGTGGAGGCTTGGGAGTTAGGTCTTCCTGAATATTTTCATCTGTATATTCCTTGATGTACTGCATTGTGGGGGGGGGCGGTGGAAGAGCACTCACTTGTGGCTCACCCATAGCAGAAGATCAAGATCCTTGGCTAAGGGTTTATACTGGAGCCGACTTTGCCTCTACAACTGAAATCCCCAAAGTTGTTTTCTGTTGATTTGTTGGTAACATGACAGATCTATGCACCTTGCCTTACTTTGCCTCTCAGTTTTGCTTTCTGAAACACATTTTTTTAAAAAGTCAGGTCAAATATTATTTCCTCCATACCAGCTATGTTAGTACCCATCTTCTGGATCTACATAGTACCCTGTGCTTATCTCTGTCATTTCTATCATTGGCCATTTTGTACTATTATCTGCAGGATTTCTGTCTTATTACTAGCCTGTGAGTTTCTTAAGGGCAGATATCATGTTTTATTTTCAGTGTCTGAGATGTGGTGGGTCCTCAAAGGCACAAACATAAATGTTTGGTGGGTATTATTTTTAATATCTTTAGATTCTTTATTTTCCTCAAAACTGAATTATTTGCAGTATGGAACTCATCAGTGATGTAGATCTACGAGGCCACTGAAGCTTGTGGAAGCCCTTAGTCATTCCTTAGGGCTCAGTTGCTTAGTTTCCAGCAAATGAAATTTAGCTAATTTCTAGGATACACTGCCTGGTTCTAAGGTATTAAAAAGGTAATTTTCTCTCTTTGAGTATGTCTACCATATTTAGGAGAGTAGTTGATAGGTATGCTTGTTTTTCTGCAGTTATTTGTAATTTTTGCCAGTAGCATGTGACTTTAATAATGGGACTGTTTTAAAGTTCAGTAAAATAAAATGTTCAGAGATGGAGAAAGGAGGGAAAAATAACACCATAGGTAGAAAAATCTGGGCATGAAAAGACCTTTTTGTATGCTCCTTGAGACCTAGGATAGGTTGCTCTTCTTTGTTTTCCTCACAATGGCTCACACATAATAGATATACTAATATATGATTTTTAAAAAAACTCTCAGTTCCTTCTTACTCTAAAATCTCTTGATTTGGGGAGCCTGGGTGGCTCAGTGGGTTAAAGCCTCTGCCTTTGGCTCGGGTCATGATCTCAGGGTCCTGGGATCGAGCCCCACATTGGGCTCTCTGCTCAGTGGGGAGCCTGCTTCCCCCTCTCTCTGCCTGCCTTCTGCCTACTTGTGATCTTTGTCTGTCAAATAAATAAATAAAATATTTTAAAAAATAAAATCTCTTGATTCTCTGATCGTGGGCAGTTCAGGAAATGTTTGGATCAATAGAGTATATATATCCAGAAGAAGAAACCAAAGTGATTCTGGACCAAGAAATTTGTAGATTTAGGTAGTCTTAAAGTCTTAAATGTAGAAAGTCTTAAATGTCAAAAAGAATTTTTCTAAATCTGGACTCTGGGTCTTCTCTTTGTATGTGTGACAGCCCCTATTGTAAACAGTTTTGAAATCTTTTAGTGATTGTTGGGAACACCCTTGTACAAGTTATTAATCTGGTTTAAGGGGTCCTGTGCCTTATGGAAATAGACTGCACTAACTGAAGTGTCTGGAAGCCCCTGGAAAGCCAGAGAGTGGTCTTCTAAGAGGATTTGTACTTTCAGGAAAGCATGCAGAATTGAGATGAAGTGTTAGAATTGGTAATTCACTATCTCAAGAGGAAGTTCTCTAAGACAAGACAGGTAGATAGGGCTCCTAGGCAAGATTCTTGTTCTGTAGTACCCTTTGTGGGCAAACAGTAAACAAAGTTTTGTGAGGAAATAACTCTCTGAGATGGCACAGAATGGAGGTATAGAAATTGAGGTATAGAAAACAAAAAGTTCATAGTCTTTTGGAAAAGATGGGCAAATAGGAGTGGATTTACAATGAAATGATTTGCATAGGCTCCTTCCAAGGCTCTGCCTGGAAAGGGCTTAGCAATATTATATAAGTAATATTTTTTCTTAAAGATGCCCCTTCAGATGCACACAACCAAATTACATAAGCTTTAGGGCTCATAAAACCTAGATTTTCCCTAGCATTCAAGTACATCCACAATTATGGCATGTTGTGATAAAGTATCATAAAGATATTTGGACAGTTCTATAGAAGGTCTGAAGAAAGGCATCCAGTTCAGGGTAGCTAGCATTTGAAGAGAGATCGAATTCACCAAGAGGGCAGAGATTTTTGTCTTTGTATTCATCACATAGTATCCAGTACCTAGAATATTGCCTGCCACGTATCAAGTGGTCAATAAACATTTTATGAAAGAATAGGAGTGATTCGGGGTAGACAGTTGGAAGTTATGTATGTGTGGAGGGACTAGCAGAGCAGTCTAATTTAGTAAGTGCCTATGGGTGAGTGGTGAGTGATATGGCTGGAGAATAGGTAGGCAGGAGCCAAAGCATGGAGGTTTCAGTTATATCCTGCTTAGGTTTTGGACTATCCCAGGGCTATAGTGAACCCATTGAAGTCATTAAGCTCGGGAGTGGTATGCTCTAATTTGATTTTAGAAAGATCATTCTGAAAGCTGTGTGGAGAATAGAGCAGAAGGGATTGAGGTTTGAGTTAAACTGCTTAAGTAGACTGGTCAAGAAATTATTGAAATATTAGCTAAGAAAAAAAATATATATAATTATGTTAGTCACCATACAGTATATCATTAGTTTTTTTAATTTATTTTCAGAAAATTATTTTTTTACCACATTAGTTTTTTTTTTAAGATTTTATTTATTTGTTTGACAGAGAGAGAGAGGAGGGGGAAGCAGGGTCCCCACTGAGCAGAGAGCCCAATGTGGGGCTCGATCCCAGGACGCTGGGATCATGACCCGAAGGTAGAGGCTTAACCCACTGAGCCACTCAGGTGCCCCATATCATTAGTTTTTGATATAGTGTTCCATGATTCATTGTTTGCCCATAACACCCAGTACTCCATGCAATCTGTGCCCTCCTTAATACACATCACTGGTCATCAGGGCATTTCTTGAAACTATGGATAAAGTTGAGATCATCCACGGAGAGGGAATAGAGAGAACATAGAAGGAGACCAAAGACAAATTCTTTTAAGGAGCCAGAAAAAGAAGAAAAGCCTTTGAAAGAGACTGAAGGGCAATGTAACCCCAATGGGAGGAAATGTGACCAGAAGGAGCAAGGAGCCAGAGAAAGGCAGGAGAACAGAGCAGGACGTGACCAACTCAGTAATTGTTGCTGAGTTCCAGAACAATAAGCTTTTAAAAAAAATAGTTATTGGATTTGGCAATGTGGGTGTTGCTGAGGACTGGGAAAGAGCAATTTCAGTGGAGGGACTGGTGGTAAGAGCCAGATTGGAAGTAATGGAATTCCGAGATATGTCCTGCCAATATCTAGCAAGATGATAGATGACCACTTTAGAGGGAATTGGTGAGCATATTACACTTAGCCCAGGTTTTCACATGCCTAATGGATTCAAATACAGAAAATGTCTTTTACTGAGGTTATAAGTGACAATGAGGACTTAGATACTAAGTATCCTGGAGACAGAGAAGAAAAGGAAGAGTCTTTTCTTTACTATAACTATGGAAGACCTTCTTGTGTTTCTGGTTTCTCCTTTATTTGATATAAATTTCTTTAAATATCTTGGACAAAATGATTGCAAAGGGCAAGGTAAGAGTGACTGTATATTTTCCAGTCTTCTGGGGATTCTGATGAAAAGAGAATAAATCCCTCAGAAAGTAACTACAAATCTTTGTGCTCCTGATGCCTCTACACAAGAATTACCATTATATCAAATCAAATTCTACTGTCTGTGAAACTGTCAGTGTTAGGCTTCAGGTGGAGTAGAAGCTCCATATTCTAGCTCTAAGTTATTAAATATTGCCAGAAATTTTGTTATCTGGAAAACAGATATTCATAAATTATTTCATGGTTTTTTTAAAGATTTTATTTATTTATTTATATGACAGATAGAGATCACAAGTAGGCAGAGAGAGAGAGTGGGGAAAGCAGGCCCCCCACTGAAGCAAAGAGCCCAATGCGGAACTCCATCCCAGGACCCTGGGATCATGACCTGAATCAAAAGCAGTCTTTAACCCACTGACCCACACAGGTGCCCCATATTCCATGGTTTTTAAGAACTCCAGTGAGTAGAGAGATTATGAATATTAGTGAAAGGACATCTGTGAATTTTAAACATTTTAGCCACAGGTCTAGACACAAATTGACTTCAAGAGAGACCATGTAATATGCTGGTAAAGGGCATGGATTCTGGAGTCAAAGAGATCTGTATTCAGATCCTAAAACTGCATTTAGTAGATATCTGCCCTTGAGAGTGGTTCCTTTTTTTTAAAGTTTATTTTTTTTAGTGTTCCAAGATTCATTGTTTATGCATCACACCCAGTGCTCCATGCTAATACGTGCCCTCCCCATACCCACCACCAGGCTGAGCCTGGTGGTTAAGTTTATTTATTTTTAAGTACTCTCCACACCCAATGTGGGGCTCAATCTCATGATGCCAAGATCAAGAGTCACACTCTCTTCCAACTGAGTCAACCAGGTGCCCCAGAGGTGGTTCTTAATATCTCTGAGTCACAGTCTTCTCCTCATCTGTGAAATACTGGTTAAATAAAGTAATGTATATAAAGCTCTTAGGGCCATGCTTGGCATAAGGT
The DNA here is from genome assembly GCF_020171115.1 of Neogale vison. Classification (NCBI taxonomy): domain Eukaryota; kingdom Metazoa; phylum Chordata; class Mammalia; order Carnivora; family Mustelidae; genus Neogale; species Neogale vison. The sequence continues at coordinate 36,551,796 of NC_058099.1, forward strand.
ATGCACTTAATAGATATCAGTTATTATGTTGCCCAAGATTATAAAATTGTTCAGTGCTGGAATTCAAATTTCATAAATAATATTCTCTTATACCTATAGATATCTGAACATAATAGGGATGGTATGTATTTTTATGTACTGTATATGCTTATCTATTAGTTTGGAAATATAGGCTTTCTTATTCTGGCATTGACTCCTTTTAATCTTCCTTTCATTACCTCAAACTTGTATATCAAATCAGTTCTCTCCTTAGGTTCTGAGTTCTCTTGCACTTAAAAAATGACAGAAGCCCAAATCAGGGGCGCCTGGGTGGCTCAGTGGGTTAAAGCCTCTGCCTTCGGCTCAGGTCATGATTCCAGGGTCCTGGGATCAAGCCCCACATCAGGCTCTTTGCTCAGCAGGGAGCCTGCTTCCCCCCCCCCGCCACCTCTGCCTGCCTCTCTGCCTACTTGTGATCTCTGTCTGTCAAATAAATAAAATCTTTTTAAAAAATGACAGAAGACCAATTCAAAGAAATGTGAACAAAGGAAAACAAATTCAAGCAAAGGTTTATGTAATTGGAATGTTAGGGGTGGAGCTGACTGTAGGTTCTTTAAAGATGTCATCTCTTAGGTCTGGTTTTTCTCTCTGCATAGCTCCTTCCATTCACATGCTGCTGCACTGTGAACCTACCACTGCATTTGCACTAAGGGTTTACTTCCCACTGACTGTTCTTAGCCAATGACTGAGTACATTAGCCTTGCTTAGGCAGACCAGTCCTGCAAGATAAAGGACTCCTTCGGCAGGTTCCTTTGGCTTAACGATCTCCCATTGGCATTGCCAAAATTTTCTTTGGACTGAATGACTATCTAAGACTCTTCCTACCCAACCTTTCTTTTTTTTTTTTTCTTTTTTTTTTTTGCCTCTCCTACACAAGGGGACAGACCTGTATCATGGTCAGATAGCTCTCTCACCCTTCTCTGGTTCTCTCCCCATTTTCTCTCACAGGAGTTCATCTTGTTCCCACCACAGATCTCTTGTGTATCTAATTTTAACTTGACTTCTGCTCCTTAGATGGTTCAGCCAATACATGTGGCCCAAGAAAACAGGTGGTAAGATGGGATTCTGGTATGGTTCACCTGTTTCCCAGTGGGTAAAGATTATTCCCTCCTGGGTAATATGTGAAGTATGAATAGTCCCTGGTACACAGAGGTGGGCCAGTGAAAAATTCACTGTGAAAGATTCCTGGTTAAGAGGATTGACCGTGCTGATTTTTTTGCTTTGATTCAGTTATTTAGAAGGTATGGGAGAACAATGCATACAAAGACAGTCGAGTTGGTTGGCTACTGCTAAGTTGAATGAACACTCACTTGGCAGGGGATGAGAATCAGAAGGCTATTAAATAGTTAAAGTCTAAGTATGAGAGCCTTATACATTGCAGTGAAAGAGAATACATAGCTGAGCAGCAAACATATGATCTGATTAGAATGGCAGAGCCCCAGAAACATTTTTTTAAAAGATTTATGTATTTGTTTTAGAGAGAGAGTGCTTGAGTGCGCCTGTGAGAGGGGACAAGGGAGGGACAAAGGGAGGGAGAGAATCTCAGACTCAGGCTTCCTATTGAGTGTGGAGCCCAACATGGGGCTTAATCCCACAACCCTAAGATCGTGAACTGAGCCAAAACCAAGAGTAGATGCTTAACCAATGGAGCCACCCAGGTGCCCCAAGCTCCAGAGACATTTAAATTATCAGTCAAACCTGGTCTGTTATGCTAAGGGTCCTGGCTGGGAAAACTGGGGACCTAGATTTATGGGATAGGGACATCTGAATGGATGCTTCTAAGGACTTGGCTCTAAAGACTCCCCCAAACCCTAAGAATTTGCAGAGGTAACCTACTCTTCTGTAGTAAGAGCTAGCACTTTTGCATTGATAGACATTGTATTATAATGTAAGTTCTATAGTTCCTTCTCCCATAAGGCAGAGGATTCCCCCTCAGCTGCTCTACCTCATCTCCTGGCCAGTATGTCAATAACTTAGGGTTAAATACTAGTCCACTCTGGCTAGAGAAATGCTGGACCTGGTAAGAGAGGAAAGATGTTATACACTGAAGGAACTGCAAGAATTAGCTACCAGAAGCAAGGTGATATACCTGGGATTATATTTTGAGGTTAGATTGTAAGACTGGATAATCAGGTATTCATAGACTTACAGACAATTTGGGGGGGGGGTGTCACAGGATTTAACACACTGGCAAGAACCCTAGAGGATGAGGTGGTTCTTAGAGTCTTTAAAAAGGAATGGCCACCAACGGTGTAAGAGGGTTCCCCTTTCTCCATATCCTCTCCAACACATTTTGTTTCCTGTCTTGCTAATTTTGGCCATTCTAACTGGTATAAGGTGGTATCTCAATGTGCAATACGTGCCCTCCATAATGCCCACCACCTGGCTCCCCCAACCTCCCACCCCCCACCCCTTCAAAACCCTCAGATTGTTTTTCAGAGTCCATAGTCTCTCATGGTTCATCTCCTCTTCCAATTTCCCTCAACTCCCTTCTCCTCTCCATCTCCCCATGTCCTCCATGTTATTTGTTATGCTCCACAAATAAGTGAAACCATATGATAATTGACTCTCTGCTTGACTTATTTCACTTAGCATAATCTCTTCCAGTCCCATCCATGTTGATACAAAAGTTGGTTATTCATCCTTTCTGATGGAGACATAATACTCCATAGTGTATATGGACCACATCTTCCTTATCCATTTGTCCCTTGAAGGGCATCTTGTTTTTTCCAGTTTGGCAACTGTAGCCATTGCTGCTATAAACATTGGGGTACAGCTGGCCCTTCTTTTCACTCCATCTGTATCTTTGGGGTAAATACCCAGTAGTGCAATTGCAGGGTCATAGGGAAGCTCTATTTTTAATTTCTTGAGGAATCTCCACACTGTTTTCCAAAGTGACTGCACCAACTTGCATTCCCACCAACAGTGTAAGAGAACTGGGTGTGATGCATAAATAATGAATTCTGTTACGCTGAAAATAAATAAATAAGTAAAAAGGAATGGCCAATGCTGAGTGAAATAGAAGTTCTTGATCTAAGGAAAGTGGGCAAGCAGGAATGGCTGTGTTATGTGAGGCCACAAAACATACTGGTTGATTTTGTTCTCTGGCAGGGCTCAGAAGACACACCATTCATCAGACCATCAGGAAAGCAGTGGTGAGATTAGCATCAGCATCATAGTGGTAGCTCTCCTCTGCAGATCAGACCTGATAGTAGAAGGGGTGGTTACAGAGTGAGGCTCATTAATATCTGTAGGGATGATGACTTTCAATGTAATAGAGACTACAATAATTATAATGACCTTCAAGATCTGAGGGTACAGTCAAGGGACCTGAGCTGCACAGAATTGTAGAGATGGTAATAGAGCATGATGTCTCTGGCAGAAAAAGAAGTAGCGCCACCATGGCAAGTACCTACTACTCCCCTAGTTATCTTTTAAAAGGTACCTCTGACAGTTTACTTGGGTGATTGTGTACTGGGAAAGAGAAAATGCTCAGACATTTTTGGAACTCAATCTGAGTTGTTATTGATACCTGGAGACCCAAAGCATCATTATAATTCTAATAAAAGGGAGGACCTACAGATACTGGGTAATAAATTAAGTCCTCACTAAAGTCTGCTTAGAATGGGCCTCTTAGGTTAATGGATGCATGCAGTGGTCATTTTTTCTGTTCCTGATTGCAATGATACACTTGAATGTTAGAATAACCCTCGCATTAGGTTCTGTACGGTAAGAGTGAGGAAAGCCAAGTAGAAACTGTTGAAACTGTTCCTTCACCTTCTTTCCTTTCCCAGCCAAGATAATAAATCAGAAACAATATCACATCCCTAGAAAATGACTGAAGACTATTGCTGGCTTAAACAAGGAGTAGCCTTCATCATAGCTACTGTGCCAGATACGGCCTAATTGCAAAAGCACATCAGTAAGTCTTCAGATACATTATATATGGCCATTGATCTGACAAAAGCAATTCTTTTCAATTTCAGTCAGGAAGGTGGATCAGAAAGAGTTTGTGTTCAGGGGCGCCTGGGTGGCTCAGCTGCCTTCGGCTCAGGTCATGATCTCAGGGTCCTGGGATGGCTCAGCTGCCTTCGGCTCAGGTCATGATCTCAGGGTCCTGGGATCAAGTCCCACATCCGGCTCTCTGCTCAGCGGGGAGCCTGTTTTCTCCTCCCTCTCCCTCTCTCTCTCTCTCTCTCTCTCTCTCTGCTTGCCTCTCTGCCTACTTGTGATCTCTGTCTGTCAAATAAATAAATAAAATCTTTAAAAAAAAAAAAAAGAGTTTGTGTTCATGTTACGTGGCCAACACTATTCATTTATACTTTGGCCTCAGGGCTGTGTCAACTTTCCTGCCCACTGTCATAATATAGTTTGATGAGATCTGGACTTCCTGGGTATCCCACAGAATTATCACACTCTTTCACTTCATTGATGGCATGCTGATGTGCTCCAGATGGTGGGAGATAAATCCTACAAAGATTAAGGAACCTGCCATTTCAGTGAAGGTTTTAGGAATCTAATGGTCAGGAGTATGTTGTGATAGCTCTCCAAAGTAAAAAATTGCAGCATCTTTTATTCCCTACCACTAAGACGGAAGCACAGTGCCAATAGACCTGTTTGGGTTCTGGAAGCAATGTATTCTATACCTAGGATCATTGCTTTGGTTCACATACCAGATAATGTGGAAGGCTGCCAGCTCTGAGTGAGACCTGGAAAAGAAAAGGGCTCTGCCAATAAGATCAGGAGAACCTTCTGGGGTTGGAAGTGTCGATGATGGGAAAAGATGCAGTATGGAGTTTCTGTTAAAATCCAGTGGGAAAGGATGAATACCCAACTTTTGTAGCAATATGGACGGGACTGGAAGAGATTATGCTGAGTGAAATAAGTCAAGCAGAGAGAGTCAATTATCATATGGTTTCACTTATTTGTGGAGCATAACAAATAGCATGGAGGACAAGGGGCATTAGAGAGGAGTAGGGAATTTGGGTAAATTGGAAGGGGAAGTGAACCATGAGAGACTATGGACTCTGAAAAACAATCTGAGGGGTTTGAAGTGGCGGGCAGGGTGGGAGGTTGGGGTACCAGGTGGTGGGTATTATAGAGGGCACGGCTTGCATGGAGCACTGGGTGTGGTGAAAAAATAATGAATAATGCTTTTCTGAAAATAAATAAATTGAAAAAAAAATACATTTACTAAAAAAAAAAAATATATTAATTGACCATAGAAGTGAGGGTTTCCTTCTGGGTTCTCTATTCTGTGTCTGTTTTTGTGTCAATACCATGCTGTCTTGATGATCACGCTTTTATAATATAGCTTGAAGTCAGGCATTGTGATGCCCCACTTTGGATTTAAAAAAAAAAAAAATCCAGTGGGGGAGGGGCACCTGGGTGGGTTGGGCGATTGCCTTCGGGAGGGGCACCTGGGTTGGTTGGGCGATTGCCTTCGGCTCAGGTCATGATCCTGGAGTCTCCGGATTGGTTCCTGAATTGGGATCCCTGCTCGGCAGGGAGTCTGCTTCTCCCACTGACCTTTCTCCACTCATTCTCATTCTCTCTCTCTCTCTCTCAAATAAATAAATAAATACTCTTTTTTTTTTCAAAGATCTTATCCATTTATTTGACAGACAGAGATCACAAGCAGGCAGAGAAGCAGGCAGAGACAGAGGGGGAAGCAGGCTCCCTGCTGAGCAGACAGCCCAATGCGGGGCTCTATCCCAGGACCCTGAAATTGTGACCTGAGCTGAAGGCAGAGGCTTTAACCCACTGAGCCACCCAGGTGCCCCAATAAATAAATAATCTTAAAAAAAAAAAAAGATCCAGTGGGGGAATCATAGTGCAGGCCTTTAGAATTCTGACTATTGTTGCCTCTGAATGTTTAACTTGTCAACAATAGAGATCAATGCTGAGCCCTTGATAGGGCACTATTCTTTGAGGAAGCCCATCAGGTACTTGCTGGCAAGTCAACTACATTGGGCCTTATCTATAATGGAAGAGCTGGTAGTTAGGGATAGGTGAACAGGGATAGATGGGATAGGTGACTTATTTTGGATATGAGTTTGCATTTTCTACCTGTAGTGTCTTGGCCACCATCACTATAGGCTTATGGAATGCCTAGTCTACACGCAGAATTCTCACACAGCTTAATTTTCTAACATGGAACCTCCTTCACAGTAGAGGATTTGTGAAGTAGGTATGGGCCCACTGGTCATATATTGCACCATCCAGGGTCAGCTGGCCTTAGAAAACGTTGGAACAGTCTTTTAAAGGCAGAGCTAAAGTGCCAGCTTTGTAATAACACTCTGAAAGGGTGGGAAATATATAGAGAAAACTTTTGGTGCTAGGCCTCCAATGGGAATACACAGGTCTGGGAACCAAGGAATAAAAGATGCTTCAACCTGAGAAGGGTGTGATTACCAACTATATGATTACCAAACCCTTTAGGAATGAATGATAAGGTCACACCACCAGATAGGCCACCAAGACCAGCCAAGGTGACAGAAGACAGTGAGGAGAATTTAAAATGGAGAAGGCAGAGTATCAGTTGCAGGCCTGAAATCAACAGCAGTGATGAGAGCTGCAGTTCATTTCACTAACCCGGCCCTTCCTCAAGAAGAAAGGCCCCTGAGAACCAAGGAGGAGCTGCTCTACAATCCCATGTAGAGAGGGAGATGTGCAACTATGAGAATGTGCCTCTCAGATCTCCTACTGTGGGGAGCATTATTACTGATGCCCCCAGCTCCTGTATCTAAATACACCACTGCATTTGCTCAGAGGCTATGTTTCCTGTGGTATCTTTTAGCCAGTGAGGTGCACAGCAGAGATACTGCAGCAAGCCCAGCCCATTCCTGTGAGACAGAGTTCTCTGACTGATGGTTTTGGCCCAATTATTCTATATCAGCTTTGCAGAAACTTTCTGAAAGCTTCATAGCAGTCTAAGGCTTTTCCTGTCGTACCTTCTTTTTTTTTTTAATTTTTTCAATTTATTATTTTCAGAAAAACAGCATTCATTATTTTTTCAGCACACCCAGTGCTCCATGCAATCCGTGCCCTCTATAATACCCACCACCTGGTACCCCAACCTCCCACCCCCCCCCCGCCACTTCAAACCCCTCAGATTGTTTTTCAGAGTCCATAGTCTCTCGTGATTCACCTCCTCTTCCAATTTACCCCAACTCCCTTCTCCTCCTGTCGTACCTTCTTTCACGTTCTCCTTCCTATGAGTGAGATGTGTGTCATTCTCTGACAGATATCCTCCTTCTCTAGCTCCCTCTCCATTTTCTTTTTTTTCCCCCTTCTCCATTTTCTTTCACAGGCATTCCCACCAATTTCTTTCAAGTCTGATCTGATCTTAGTGTTTACTTCTTGGAAGACCTGAATGAACACAGGTAGGAATAAGTTTACCCATTATATAGATGAAAAAACTATGCTTCAGAGAGGTGCAGAAGTGACCTGCACAAGGTTATACAGCCACTTAATGGCAGAGCAATGATTTTAATCCAGGATTATCTGACTTCAAAGCCTGTGTGCCTAGATTTCATATTCTTGTTTTCCTGCCTCTGCCCTTTCTGTTTACTTCATTCTCTCTTAGTCTCCTGGAAAGGCTTTTGAATATTCCAGTCTGTCTCTACCTTGCAAAGGTAGGAAAAGTTTTTGACCACACTTTTTACCAGAATGTGAAAAGAAGAACACTTGTATTCCTGGGGTCTGTGACAGTTCTTGGAGTTAAAAAGAGTCTCCGTGGGGAAGGAGAAACTCAGAGAACACAGTTGAGGCAGCTTTGCTGAGCTTGTCCTTTCCTGCTTGGAAATTCTCCTTGGAGAATTAAATTATGAAAGTTCAGTTAAGGGGGAAAAAAGTTCAATTTTGTTTTATAAGAGAAACCATGTATCTTTATTCTCATTATCTTATTAGAACATGTCTCTCCACATAAAATCTTCCTTGATTTTGTAAGTTTTCTTCTCTTTTATTAACGAAAACACAAAATTTTAATGGTTAACACTGAAGTGAAAACCAAGGGCTATCTGGATTTTGTGGTCCAGGTGCTATTCCTATGGAATTCATTCACCTTTTTCTGACCAGTTTCTCTGTTCTCCTTTCTAGCAAAACTCTTACCTGTCTCCCCTGCCTCTCTTCCCATTCTTTGGTGAACTCCCACATCATTTCCTACTATTCCAAAGAGAATGTTCTTATGAAGGTCCCCAGTGGCCTTTAGGTTATAAAACTCAACATTCATTTTCTTAGTTCCCACTTTGCTTGTCCTCTAGGCAGTATTAATGTGCTTGATCACTTCCTCTTACCTTAAAGTGGTCTTTGTCAGAGATGCCTGGGTAGCTCAGCCATTCGGTGTCTGCTTTCTACTCAGGTCCCAATCCTAGGGTCCTGGGATTGCCCTGGCCCTACGTCGGGCCCCCCACTCAGCGGGAAGCCTTCTTCTCCCTCTCCCACTCCCCCTGCTTGTATTCCCTCTCGCTGTCTCTCTCTGTGTGTCAAATAAATAAATAACATCTTTTAAAAATGGTCTTTGTCTTCACCTGTCTTTGGAGACACCACAGTTCCCTGGGTTTCTGCCATTTCATGAACTGCTTCTTCTCAAAATATATATATATATATTTAGAGGGGGGAGTGAGGGTGGAAAGAACAGAAGGAGAGGCAAAGAGAGAATCTTTTTTTTTTAAATTCAGTTTAATTAACATATAGTGTATTATTAGTCTCAAAGTGATTCATCAGTTGCTTATAACATCCAGTGCTCATTACATCAAGTGCCCTCCTTAATGCCCATCACTGAGTTAGCCCATCCCCCTACCCATCTCCCCTCCAGCAACCCTCAGTTTGTCTCTTATAGTTAAGAATCTCTTATGGTTTGTATCCCTTTCTGTTTTTGTCTTATTTTTCCTTCTCTTTCCCATATTCATTTGTTTGGTTTCTTATATCCCATATATGAATGATATCATGTATTTGTATTCCTCTGACTTCCTCTGACTGACTGACTTCACTTAGCATAATACTGTCTAGTTCCATCCATGTTGTTGCGATGGCAAGATTTCATTCTTTTTAATGGTTGAGTAATATTTCAGTGTGTGTGTATAATATGTTTTGTGTGTGTATATATATATATATATACACACACATAATGGAATACCGTGAGATATATATATATATTTGAACAAACAATGATATATATCATTGTTTGTTCAAATGCTGGTGGCATTTTGATAGGGAGTACATTAAATGTATAGATTGCTTTGGGTAGCACATGCACCCTGATGTTTCTAGCAGCATTATCAGCAATAGCCAAACTATGTAAAAAGCCCAGATGTCCATTGGCTGTAAATAGAAGAAGAAGATTTGGCATATACAATATTATTCAGGCATCAAAAAGAATGAAATCTTGCCATTGCAATGACATGGATGCAGCTAGAGTGTATTACGCTAAGCAACAGAAGTCAGCGAAAGATAAATAACATATGATTTCATTCATGTGAAATTTAAGAAACAAGACAGATGATCATAATGGAAGGGGTGGGGAAAGGGAGAGAGTGAAGTAAAACATGAGAGACTCTTAATGATAGAGAACAAAGTGAGGGTTGATAGAGGGAACTGGGTGGTGGATGGCCTGAATGGGTAATGGGTGTGAAGGAGGGCACTTGTGATGAGCACTTGGTGGTATATGTAAGTGATGAATCACTAAATTCTACACCTGAAACCAATTTTACCCTATATGTTAACTAGCTAGAATTTAAATAAAAACTTGAAGTTAAAAAAAGTGAAATTCAGGGATTTTTGAAAGGCTCAAGTCTCAGTCTGAACTCTTTTTTTCTGATTAATATCAGCATTCAGCCTTTTACTAATCACCCGGGAGTTGGAAGTGTGTAGGGGTGAGGAGGAGAAGTACTTCAGTAGCTGGGGGGAATGTGGGCAGCTTATTCATAGGGTCTGAGAGAGAGGGAGTTTACTTTATTTGTTGAGATGTGGTGATTAAACCCCCAAAGTGAATTTTGAGAGACAGCTGCACATAGAAAAGAGATGATGATTAAAATTAATTACTGTTGTTGTAAATGTTTTGCATTTCCACAGTAATTTGTATTTACTAAGAATTTTATAATCACTTATTAACTCTCCCTCACCAGAGCCTTGTGACATAGGCAACATTATTGCAAATGTTTGTTTTTGTCTTCTGGGAAGAAATATGAGCGGCTTTGGCCACATATTAGGATTAAGGAATCAAAATCCTTACTGCAGCTCTTTCACTCATGTGATTTTGAGAATCCATATGAGAACTTGAACATTGTCTTACTCTATAATTTTATTATGAAGAACAATTCATAAAGATGGATCAGGGGTTTGGTAAATTTAAAAAGATATATGCAGGAGCACCTTGGTGCCTCAGTTGGTTAAGTGTCGGACTCTTGGTCATGATCTCAGGGTCATGAGATGGTGCCCAGCATTGGGCTCCACGCTCAGTGCAGAGTCTTGAGATTCTCTCTCTCCCTCTCTTTCTGCCCCTCCATCAGTGATCCCATCTTGGGGTCATGAGATCAAGCCCTGAGTCGGGCTCCTTACTCAGCCAGGAGTCTGCTTTTCTCCCTTTGCCCCTCCTCCTGTGCACACACTCTTTCTCTCTCTCTCAGATAAATAAATCTTTACAAAGAAGATATATGTAGGTATGTAATAACAATACTAATGTCTCAAATTCATTTCCTCCAGGTTTTTGAAAACTAAAATGAACAATAGTACCTAGATCATATTTTTATATATCAAGTATTTAGCCCAGTGCCTCACATATTAATAAATGCTTAATAGACAATACCTATTATCAATACTGTAATAGGACCCATATAATATATGCATTTTTTGCTTCCATTTGATTATATTAGTGTTCCTGTCTTTGGATAAAGATGCATGCAGGCATACATTCACGTACTCAGCAATATTTATTGAGTGCCTACCATTTATCATGCAGTATTCCTGGAGCTAGAGATACAGTGGTAAACAAAAAGGACTTCCTGCTCTCATGAAGTTTATATTTTGATAGGAGGGAGACAGCTCACATTATCATGGTGGTGGGCTTATATTCCAGTAGGAGAGCAGCCAATGTAGAGAGATAGAAGCATGATTTGGGTATATTTAGAAAATATGTGAGAAACTTTTTTCTGACTTTTATATAAAAATGGTAATTTATTATAGCAGTAGGTTAAGTACGTATAAGCTTTTCATTTTTATAAAAGTATTAAATGTATAATATATATTTTATTTTAAAAATAAACAAATTTAGAACATTTTGAAAAGCAAGTATTATTTTATTTATAATTATGTAAATAATACCACTATGTTGAAATTTTTTTAAATAGAAAAGTTATCCATAATTTCATTACAATATTATTCTTTTTCAATTGCCTTAGCATATATTTGTATATAGTTTATTCAGCATACATTTCCCAAGAATTTTCCCATGCTGCTTCAGCATGGAAAAAAATGGGCTGTTTCCTGATATTTGGCCATGGCTTGGGGCTGCAGACAGTGCAGTGGGATGGTAACAGTGGGAGGGAATATCACATAAAGGCATTCTGAACTTAGCCCAGAGCCTGCTTTGAAGGGATGAGATAAAGAGAGGTATATTGGTATTGCTGAGAAGATGAGTAGACAGAAGCAGGATTCAATCCCTGGGATATGTCAGTGCCTGGAGACCAGCGAGAAGGTTCTAGAAGTAGAGAGGAGCCTCAGATTCTCACTGTTGTCTTCTCAACCTTAGGTGATTTCTAGAGAAATACTTCCCCTACCCCCACAGCAAAGACTTGTACTTTTTTTCTGTTGAGATATTGGGGCTATGGATTGAGATGCAAGCCATAGCCCCTTCTGAGATAATTTTGAAACAAGTTAATTTTGAGTTGTATAGGCCATGGATTTGGCCTCTTACTTTCTTTTCTAGCTGCCACCAGTGTCTTACTGAGTTCTTGCCTAGATACATCTAAATTGGGGTGCAGTTTCCTAACTTATTCCCTACTCTTCAGATACTGAAATGAGTTTATGAACAATTTTTAGATTTTTAGGGTTAGATTAAAGTTATAAAATTGAAAAAGATGTTAAAAAGATCATCTGAGAAATTCCTCTCTGTGTCCCTGACCCTGTCTGAAATGTTCATTGGTCTCTGCTTAAAATGTTAAATTTAAAAAAGTTTGTTGTTCTGCTTAAAATGTTAGTTCCCTGATGGTGAAATTATATAAAATAAGAACAACAGTCACACAATTATTAGAAATCTTCATTAGTACTAGGGGTAAATATTCCTGATTTTTATGTAAATGTGTTTTGGGCTCTTGTGCTTCCTTCAAGCCACTTTCCTGAGACACTACCTTGATTCTGCTCTGGACGTGAGCACTAGCTGCAAAACCCACAGGCTTTTTAATTAAATTTTTATTTATGTATTTAGTTCCAATATAATTAACATACAATGTTTGTATGTATGTATGTGTGTGTGTGTGTATATATATATATATATATATATATATACAGCCATTTGCAATGACATGGATGGAGTTAGAGTATATTATGCTAAGCGACATAAGTCAGTGAAAGACGAATACTGATTTATGGTTTACAGTATAGTGATTCAGCAGGTTTACAGTATAGTGATTCAACATTTCTATACATTATTCAGTGCTCATCAAGATATGTATACTCTTGGGGCATCTGGCTGGCTCAGTCAGTGGAGCATATGACTGTTGATCTTGGGGTTGTGAGTTTGAGTCCCGTGTTGTGTTGTGTTGAGATTACATAAAAATAAAATCTAAAAAATAAAAAAAGATACATGTATGCTTAATCTCCTTCATCTCTTTCACCCATGTCCTAACCCACCTCCTCCGCTCCCTGCCTCCTGCCATAATCACCGGTTTCTTTTGTGTATTTAAGAATCTGGTTCTTTGTTTGTCTCTCTTTTCTTTCTTTCTTTCTTTGTTCTGTTTTTTGAATTCCACATATGAGCAAAATCATATGGTATTTGTCTTTATCTGATGAACTTCTTTCACTTAGCACTATACCTTCTAGATCCATCCATGTTGCAGCAAAAGGCAAGATATCATTCTTTTTTATGGCCAAATAACATTCCATTGTATATATAAACCATATCTCCTTTATCCATTCATCTATTGGTGGACACTTGGGTTGCTTCCATAATTTGGCTATTGTGAATAATGCTGCAATAAATACAAGGGTGCATATATCTTTTTGAATTAGTGTTTTTGTATTCTTCGAGGAAATACCCAATGGTGGGATTACTGAATCATATAGTGATTTTATTTTTAATTTTTTGAGGACCCTCCATACTATTTTCCAAGGTGGCTGTAGCAGTTTGCATTCCTACCAACAGTGCATGAGGGTTCCTTTTTCTGCACATCCTCATAAAACTTATTTCTTGAGGCGCCTGGGTGGCACAGTTGATTAAGCATCTGACTGTTGGTTTTGGCTCAGCTTTTTTTTTTTTTAATATTTTATTTTATTTTTTTTTTATTTTTTTTTAAAGATTTTATTTATTTATTTGAGAGAGAGAGACAGTGAGAGAGAGCATGAGCGAGGAGAAGGTCAGAGAGCGAAGCAGACTCCCCATGGAGCTGGGAGCCCGATGTGGGACTCGATCCCGGGACTCCAGGATCACGCCCTGAGCCGAAGGCAGTCGTCCAACCAACTGCGCCACCCAGGCGTCCCAAATATTTTATTTTTTTATTTGACAGGCAGAGATCATAAGTAGGGAGAGAAGCAGGCAGAGAGAGAGGGGGAAGCACGCTCTTTGCTGAGCAGACAGCTCAATGTGGGGCTCGATCCCAGGACTCTGGGATCATGTCCTGAGCCAAAGTCAGAGGCTTTAACCCACTGAGCCACCCAGGTGCCCCTTGGCCCAGCTTTTGATCTCAGGGTCATGAAACCAAGCCCCAAGTAGGGATCTGCACTGTGCGTGGAACCTGCTTAAGATTCTCTCTCCCTCTGCCCCTCCCCCTGCTCCCTCTCTCTCTCTCTCCCCCATCTCTCTAAAATAAATAAATAAATCTTTAAAAAACTTGTTATTTAATGTTTTTAATTTTAGCCATTCTGACAGGTGTGAGGTGATAGTTCATTGAGATTTTGATTTGCATTTCCCTAATGATGAGTAATATTCAGTTTTTTCATGTCTGTTGGTCATCTGTATGTCTTCTTTAGAGAAATGTCTCTTTATGTCTTCTACCTATTTTTAAAAATATTTTATTTATTTATTTGATAGACAGAGATCACAAGTAGGTAGAGAGGCAGGCAGAGAGAGAGGAGAGAGGAGGAAGCAGGCTCCCTGCGGAGCAGAGAGCCCGATGCAGGGCTCCATCCCAGGACCCTGGGATCATGACCTGAGCCGAAAGCAGAGGCTTTAACCCACTGAGCCACCCAGGTGCCCCTTCTACCCATTTTTTTAATTCGGTTATTTATTTTTGGGGTGTTGAGTTGTAGAATTTCTTTATGTATGTTGGCTACTAACTCCTTCTCAGATATATCATTTACAAATATTTTCTCCCATTCAGTAGGTTGTCTTTTTGTTTTGTTGATTGTTTCATTTCCTGTGCAGAAGCTTTTTACTTTGATAGTTTAGTTCCCAATAGTTTATTTTTTATTTTATTTCCCTTGCCTTAGGAGACATATCTAGAAAAAACCTTCAAGCCTTTTACTCTAGACATGAGGCCCACAGGATTCCTGGTACCTCCTTTAATGGAGAGGCATCCATGCTCTGCCCTTCTGTTGGAAAATCCTGTAAGGATAAGAAGCAATAGAACATTTCAGGAGAATATGCTCAGATGATGTCTCCGAACTCAGGTTCCTTCTATTTTACCAAAGAAAAAGTCAACCCGGTCATCACCTGATATAAAGAGACCCAGGTGTAAGCCCCCAGTATCAGTTAAGTATGCGGAGAAACCAGCACAAAACATATGTCATCTTAGGCACTGAGAACCTAAATTTCAGGCTTGGATTAAGCCCCAAGAAACATTAGGGAGACAACCAACAATTTTTCTATTTTACACGTAAATGCTCATTTCACTTGCAAAAGAGAAGTACTAAAATAGTATTATGATTTTAACAGTAGAAATGTAGGAGTATGAAATTTGTAATGTTATAGACAAATTAAGCATGAAAGGCAAGTACCACATCAGAGTTGGCTGGGTATCCAGATTTCAGCTGAAATTCTCTGAAAGGGTTACAATGGCTAGCTAGTTCCACTGACTAAAGGGCCCTAGTGTTAGGAGAAGGAAGAGGTAAAAAGAGGATATAGAGAGAAGGTGAGGCAGTTTTAATGTTTGTGACATCTTCTTAGTTCTTCTCAGGAGGCTGTTCTTGGATTTGAATATTTATAGTAGTGTATATTCTCTTGCTAGAGTATGGGTACTTGAGATTTAATTTAATAACTATTACTTGGGATAATACAGACTGCTGCTTATGATGACTGTGATAGCTTGAGGACTATCTTAATATTCTTGGGCTTCTATATCAAAATACAATAGACTGGGTGGCTTATAAACAACAGAAATTAATTCTCACAGTTTGGGGACTGGCTGGGACATCCAAGATTAAGGTGCTGGTAGATTCAATGTCTTATGAGGGCCTGCTTCCTGGTGATCTGCTTGCTGTAACTTTAGATGGCACAAAGCCTAGAGGTAAAGCAAGTCATTTCCTGACTCTTATAAGGGAACTCTAATCCCATTTGTGAGTCCTCTGCATGCATGTCCTTATCTAATCCTACTTATCTTCCAAAGGCCCCACTTCCTAATACCAGCACATTGGGGTTAGGGTTTCAACATATGAATTAGGAGGGGGGAACACAACCATACAGTTTATAACAAAAATATTTGATAATCTGCAAATCTGATTGCTTCAATCCTCTGCTCAAAATCCTCCAGTGGGTCCCAGTGCCAACAGCACAAAATCACTCAGTATCTGTTGGTTTGCTCATATTATTTCTTCATTCTTTCTACAAATATCTATTGAGTAGCAGAAATTGGAGATAATAGCAGTCAAGAAAACAGACAAAGGCGACCCATTCCTCCTACAGCTTGTTTTTTGTGGTTGAGCCAAACAGTTGGAGATGATATTTTGACAATAAACTAATGTGGCTTTTTTTTCATGGACATCCTAACCCCAATCATATTTCCTATATCCAATCATATTCACCTGCAGCCATTCCACCAATACAGTCCCTACCTAAAGAAGGGGCATATTGTAAAATTCCCTCCAGAGAGGAAGATGAATAAAAAGAAGCACTTTTGTTTTGAGAGTAGGGATATGAATGTGGGAAGATGCAGTGGAAATATTGACATTGGGAGAAGGGTGACATGGGATCCTTTGAGCTTGGTGGCAGGTACAAACCAAGGAAAAGCCGTGTTTGACATGCAGATAGAGAGGGGAGAGTGGGCAGCAGGGGAGCATCTGTGAAGGCAAGTGTCTAAGTAGACCTTCTCAAATAATGCTGCTGGTTCCCAGTGGTCTGTATCGAGAATATAAGAGACTCAGAAGTGCCTCTATGGCCCCAGAATTGTGAACACAACAAGACCAGAAACTCCTGGGTTACTGAGATGATGTCAGTAATGGAGGTTGGTGTCCCCAGAGTTCTGGTGGTGGTGTTTTTTCATCCCAAATGGATTCTAGAAGGGTAGAAACTGACAGGGATGGATTAGATAGAGATAAACAGGATGAAACAGCTCAACTGCAGGCCAGCAGAAAAAGAGCATGGAGACCAGCTATACCTCCATGTTACCAAGGAAGAGTAATAAGCATTCCCTTACAGCAGCACGGTGTGCTTGAGAAGGAAGAAAGGGAGGGGAAGAAGACTCCTATGAGGGCTGAACATTGAATTGACTTAAAACTTACCAGAAAACAGGGTATCTGGGTGGCTCAGTGGGTTAAGCCTCTGCCTTCAGCTCAAGTCATAATTTAAGGGTCCTGGGATCAAGCCCCGTGTCGGGGGTCTCTGCTCAGCAGGGAGCCTGCTCCCCCACCCCACCTCTCTCTCTGCCTGCCTCTCTGCCTACTTGTGATCTCTCTCTCTGTCATAAATAAAAAAATCTTTTTAAAAAATCTTGAAAAGATCAAGGGGCAAGGGAGAGAATGAAAAGAAGGCTGAACTGATAGGAAAGGTTTAGCTCATGAGAGTCTTTTTCACCACAAAGCAGAAGTATAATATTTGTTGATTAATGTTTTAAAACACAAGTTTCAGGATGTTACATCTCTGTTAAAATTCTCCAGTGGCTTCCCACTGCATTGAAGATGAGTCCTAAATTCTTAATAGAGCCTAGAAGCCTCCATGATATTTTGGCCCTGCCTACCTTTCCAACACCTGTAGCATCATTCTAGTTTAACCAGTTATTATAATAACAAACTAATATTTATTGAATAATTAAATTACTCATCTCACAAAAAACCTATGTGGTAGGTATAAATGAAGAAACCAAGGTCCAGACAGGTTATGTAAATTATCCAAGGTCACTCAGCCAGTGGAGGGGGATTCAAATCCAGGCCATTTGGCTTTGGAGCCTGGACTCTTCACCACCATACTGTTGTACTGCTTGCTTTACTTCCTCATGTGCAGGTTCTTTCCACTTCAACACATTTTTGTTTTTTAAATATTTATTTATTTATTTATTTATTTATTTTTTGAGAGAGAGAGAACAAGGGGAAGGAGCAGACGGAGAGAGGGAGAGAGTCTTAAACAGACTCCACACTAGGCACGGTTCTCAGTCTAACAACCCTGAGATCATGACCTAAGCCAAACCTAAGAGCCAGATGCTTAACCAACTGCGCCACCAGGTGCACTCCCTTTTTAAAAAGATTTTATTTATTTATTTGACAGAGAGAGAGAGAGAGATCACAAGTAGGCAAAGAGGCAGGCAGAGGGAGAGGAGGAAGCAGGTTTCCTGCTAAGCAGAGAGCCGGATGCAGTGCTTGATCCCAGGACCCTGAGACCATGACCTGAGCCAAAGGCAGAGGCTTAACCCACTGAACCACACAGGCACCCCTGGGTGCCCCTTTTCTACACCTTTGTATACATTATTACCTCTGTGTAGAATGCTTTTCTTCAATTTAACTCACTCTTTTGGTCTCAATCTAAATATTACTTCCTCCGCAAAGCTTTCTCTGACAACCACATCCCCAAGGTTAGGCTATGTTCCAGTGCTATACACAGTCAGAATACTCTACTTTTTCCCAAGTAGCACTTTTGTGTGTGTGATTTTATATTTATTTGTGTGATAATGTAGTGCTGGTGGGAGGTTGGATAAAAATTTTAAAACTCAAACACATATGCCAAAGAAAAGTAACTTAAGAAAAAAAAACCAGAAGGACACTACATAATCCTTATAGGGACTATCCACCAAGATGATCTAATAATCGTAAATATCTATGCTCCCAATATGGGAATAGCCAATTACTTAAGAAAACTGTTAATCAAGATAAAGAGTCATATTGACATGAATACACTAATCGTAGGAGATCTTAACATGCCTCTCTCAGAAATAGACAGATCATCGAAGCAGAAAATCAATAAAGAAACAAGAGCATTGAAAGACACATTGGACCAGATGGACCTCATAGATATATACAGAACATTCCACCCTAAAACAACAGAATACTCTTTCTTCTCAAGTGCACGCGGAACCTTCTCCAGAATAGACCACATACTGGGTCACAAATCAGGACTCAACCGATACCAAAAGACTGAGATGATTCCCTGCATATTCTTAGATCACAATGCTTTGAAACTGGAGCTCAATCACAAGGAAAAGTTCAGAAGGAACTCAAACACCTGGAAGCTAAAGACCACCTTGCTTAAGAATGCTTGGATCAACCAGGAGATCAAAGAAGAACTGAAACAATTCATGGAAACCAATGAGAATGAAGACACTTTGGTCCAAAACCTATGGGATACAGCAAAGGCGGTCCTAAGGGGAAAATACATAGCCATCCAAGCTACCCTCAAAAAAATTGAAAAATCCAGAATACACCACCTGTCTCTACACCTTAAAGAACTGGAGAATCAACAACAAATCAAACCAACTCCACACAAAAGAAGGGAAATCATCAAGATTAGGGCTGAGATCAATGAGGTAGAAACCAGAGATACAGTAGAATGTATCAATGAAACTAGAAGCTGGTTTTTTGAAAGAATCAATAAGATTGATAAGCCATTGGTCACACTAATCCAAAAGAAAAGAGAGAAAGCCCCAATTAATAAAATTATGAATGAAAAGGGAGAGATCACAACTAACACCAAGGAAGTAGAAACAATCATCAGAAGTTATTATCAACAGTTATATGCCAATAAGCTTAGAAACCTAGATGAAATGGATGCATTCCTGGAAAACTATAAACTACCAAAATTGAACCAGGAAGAAATTGACAACCTGAATAGACCAATATCTAATAACGAGATTGAAGCAGTGATCAAAAACCTCCCAAAAAACAAGAGCCCAGGACCTGACGGATTCCCTGGGGAATTCTACCAAACTTTAAAAGAAGAAATAACACCTATTCTCCTGAAGCTGTTCCAAAAATTTGAAGCAGAAGGAAAACTTCCAGACTCTTTCTATGAAGCCAGCATTACCCTGATCCCCAAACCAGGCAAAGACCCTACCAAAAAGGAGAATTTCAGACCAATATCACTGATGAATATGGATGCGAAGATTCTCAACAAGATCTTAGCCAACAGGATTTAACAGCACATTAAAAAGATTATCCACCGGGGGCTCCTGGGTGGCTCAGTGGGTTAAAAGATTATCCACCATGGCCAGGTGGGATTCATTCCTGGGCTACAAGGATGGTTCAACATTCGCAAATCAATGTGATAGAACAAATTAATATGAGAAGAGAGAAGAACCACATGGTCCTCTCAATTGATGCAGAAAAAGCATTTGACAAAATCCAGCATCCATTCCTGATTAAAACGCTTCAAAGTATAGGGATGGAGGAAACATTCCTAAACCTCATCAAATCTATCTATGAAAGACCCACAGCAAATATCATCCTCAATGAGAAAAAGCTTGCAGCCTTCTCGTTGAGATCAGGAACATGACAAGGATGCCCACTTTCACCACTCTTGTTCAACATAGTATTAGAAGTCCTAGCAACAGCAATCAGACAACAAAGAGAAATAAAAGGTATCCAGATTGGCAATCAAGAAGTCAAACTCTCTCTCTTTGCAGATGACATGATTCTTTATATGGAAAACCCAAAAGACTCCATCCCCAAACTACTAGATCTCATACAGCAATTTAGCAATGTGGCAGGATACAAAGTCAATGTGCAGAAATCTGTGGCTTTCTTATACGCTAACAATGAAAATACAGAAAGGGAAATTAGAGAATAGTTTCCATTTACTATAGCACCAAGAACCATAAGATACCTGGGAATAAACCTAACCAAAGAGGTAAAGATCTGTACTTGAGGAACTACGAATACTCATGAAAGAAATCAAAGAAGACACAAAAAGATGGAAGACCATTCCATGCTCTTGGATCGGAAGAATAAACATTGTTAAAATGTCTATACTGCCTAGAGCAATCTATACTTTTAGTGCCATTGCGATCAAAATTCCACCGGTATTCTTCAAAGAGCTGGAGCAAATAATCCAAAAATTTGTATGGAATCAGAAGAGACCCCGAATCGCTAAGGAAATGTTGAAAAACAAAAATAAAGCTGGGGGCATCACATTACCTGATTTCAAGCTTTATTACAAAGCTGTGATCACCAAGACAGCATAAAAACAGACATACCGACCAGTGGAACAGAGTAGAGAGCCCAGATATGGACCCTCAACTCTATGGTCAATTAATCTTCGACAAAACAGGAAAAAATATACAGTAGAAAAAAGACAGTCTCTTCAATAAATGGTGCTGGGAAAACTGGACAGCTATAAGTAGAAGAATGAAACTTGACCATTCTCTTACACCATACACAAAGATAAACTCAAAATGGATAAAAGACCTCAATGTGAGACAGGAATCCATCAGAATCCTAGAGGAGAACATAGGCAGTAATCGCTTCGATATCAGCCACAGCAACTTCTTTCAAGATATGTCTCCAAAGGCAAAGGAAACAAAAGCAAAAATAAACTTTTGGGACTTCGTCAAAATCAAAAGTTTCTGCACAGCAAAGGAAACAGTCAAAAAAACAAAGAGGCAACCCACGGAATGGGAGAAGATATTTGCAAATGACAGTACAGACAAAAGGTTGATATCCAGGATCTATAATGAACTCCTCAAACTCAACACACACGAAACAGGCAAACACATCAAAAAATGGGCAGAAGATACGAACAGACACTTCTCCAATGAAGACCTACAAATGGCTATCAGACACATGAAAAAATGTTCATCATCACTAGCCCTCAGGGAGATTCAAATTAAAACCACATTGAGATATCACCTTACACCAGTTAGAATGGCCAAAATTAACAAAACAGGAAACAACATGTGTTGGAGAGGGTGTGGAGAAAGGGGAATCCTCTTCCACTGTTGGTGGGAATGCAAGTTGGTGCAGCCTCTTTGGAGAACAGTGTGGAGATTCCTCAAGAAATTAAAAATAGAGCTTCCCTATGACCCTGCAATTGCACTCCTGGGTATTTACCCCAAAGATACAGATGTCGTGAAAAGAAGGGCCATCTGTACCCCAATGTTTATAGCAGCAATGGCCACGGTCGCCAAACTATGGAAAGAACCAAGATGCCCTTCAACAGACGAATGGATAAGGAAGATGTGGTCCATATACACTATGGAGTATTATGCCTCCATCAGAAAGGATGAATACCCAACTTTTGTAGCAACATGGACGGGACTGGAAGAGATTATGCTGAGTGAAATAAGTCAAGCAGGGAGAGTCAATTATCATATGGTTTCACTTATTTGTGGAGCATAACAAATAGCATGGAGGACAAGGGGTGTTAGAGAGGAGAAGGGAATTTGGGTAAATTGGAAGGGGAGGTGAATCACGAGAGACTATGGACTCTGAAAAACAATCTGAGGGGTTTGAAGTGGCGGGGGGCTGGGAGGTTAGGGTACCAGGTGGTGGGTATTATAGAGGGCACGGCTTGCATGGAGCACTGGGTGTGGTGAAAAAATAATGAATACTGTTTTTCTGAAGATAAATAAATTAATTTAATTTAAAAAAAAAAAGAAAAAAAAACTGATCTAATCTTACTTTCCAGCCCCTTGTTTGTATTTCTGACTTGTTTTGAGGAGCATTAGGAAAGTTCTTTTTTTAAAAAAAATATTTTATTTATTTATTTGACAGAGAGCACACACTCAAGCAAGGGAAGTGGCAGGCAGGGAGAAACGGAGAAGCAGGCTTCCTGCTGAGCAGAGACTGTATTTCTTGTGCTTTGTCTTTTATTCCTGTCTTTTATTCCATAACTGGAAGCCTATATCTCCCACTCTCCTTCACATATTTTGCCAATCCCCCCAACCCCTATGCCTTGGCAACGATCAGTTTGTTCTTTGTGAGGTCTTTATAGGTCTGATTTTGCTTTTTGTTTGTTCATTAAAATTTTTTATTACTATTTATTTATGTATTTATTTATAGAGCCTATGCTTCCATCTTATTATAATCTTTAAATTTTGGTTATTATTTTTATAATTTTATTTATTATTCATTTATTTTTATATCATTTTAATTCCAGTGTAGTTAACAGTGTTGTGTTATTTCAGGTGTAAAGTATAGTGATTCAGCAATTTCATATATCACCCAGGTTCATCATCAAAAGTGCACTCCTTAATCCCCATCACCTATTTCACCCATCCTTCCACCAACCTCCCCTCTGGTAACCACCAGTTTGTTCTCTATATTTAAAAGTCTGTTTCTTTGTTTCTCTTTTTCTTCCCCTTTGCTCATTTTTATTGTTTCTTAAATTCACATATGAGTGAAATCATATGGCATGTCTTTCTCTGACTTATTTCACTTAACATTATACTTTCCAGCTCCATCCAAGCAAATGGCAAGATTTCATTCTTTTTTATGGCTGAATAATATTACATTGTGGAGATGAGTGTGTGTGTGTGTGTGTGTCTGTATACACACACACAGCACACATATATATACACACACACAACACAAACATACACACATACATACCACATCTTCTTTAACCATTCATCTATGGGAAGGCACTCAGGCTGCTTCCATGATTTGGCTGTTGTAGATAAGGCTACTATTAACACAGGGATGCAAGTATCCTTTGGAGTACTGGTTTTAGGATTTTCTTTGGGGTAAATACCCAGTAATGCAATTATTAACTTTTTTTAGGAAACTTCATATTGTCTTCCATAATAGTTTGCATTCCCATTACAGTGCATGAGGGTTCCTTTTTCTCTAATTGCTTGTGAACACTTGTTTCTTGTGTTTTTTATTTTAACCATGCTGACAGGTGTGAAGTGATATCTCATTGTGGTTTTGATTTGCAATTCCCTGATGATGAATGATGTTGACCATCTTTTCATGTGTCTCTTGGCCATCTGGATGTCTTCTTTGGAGAATGCCTATTCATGTCTTCACATTTTAAAATTTTGATTGTTTGTATTTTGGGTGTTGAGTTGTAGAAGTTCTTTATATATTTTGGATACTAACCCTTTATTGGATATGTCATCTGAAAATATCTTCACTCATTCAGTAGGTTGCCTTTTAGTATTGTGTTGATTGTTTCCTTTGCTGTACAGAAGCTTTTTATTTTGATGTAGTCCCAATAGCTTATTTTTGCTTTTATTTCCCTTGTCTCAGGAGACATCTAGAAAAATATTGCTATGGCTGATGCCAGAGACATTACTGCCAGTGTTCTCTTCTGGGAGTTTTATGACTTCAGGTCTCATATTTAGGTCTTCAGTCTATTTTGAATTTATTTTTGTGTATGGTGTAAGAAAGTGGTCCATTTTCATTCTTTTGCATATAGCTAACCAGTTCTCTCAGCACCATTTGTTGAGGAGACTAACTTTTTCCCATTGGGTATTCTTTCCTGCTTTGTCAAAGATTAATTGACTGTATAATTGTGGGTTTATTTTTGAGTTTTTTTATTCTATCATTGATCTATATGTCTATATTTGTGCCAGTACCATACTGTTTTGATTACTACAGCTTTGTAATATAACTTGAAGTCTGGAATTGTGATTCCCCAGATTTTACTTTCTTTTTTCAAAATTGCTTTGGCTAATTAGGGTCTTTTGTGGTTTCTTTTTTTTTTTCAATTTATTTATTTTCAGAAAAACATTATTCATTATTTTTTCACCACACCCAGTGCTCCATGCAAGCCATGCCCTCTATAATACCCACCACCTGGTACCCCAACCTCCCAGCCCCCCGCCACTTCAAACCCCTCAGATTGTTTTTCAGAGTCCATAGTCTCTCGTGATTCACCTCCCCTTCCAATTTACCCAAATTCCCTTCTCCTCTCTAACGCCCCTTGTCCTCCATGCTATTTGTTATGCTCCACAAATAAGTGAAACCATATGATAATTGACTCTCCCTGCTTGACTTATTTCACTCAGCATAATCTCTTCCAGTCCCGTCCATGTTGCTACAAAAGTTGGGTATTCGTCCTTTCTGATGGAGGCATAATACTCCATAGTGTATATGGACCACATCTTCCTTATCCATTCGTCTGTTGAAGGGCATCTTGGTTCTTTCCATAGTTTGGCGACCGTGGCCATTGCTGCTATAAACATTGGGGTACAGATGGCCCTTCTTTTCACGACATCTGTATCTTTGGGGTAAATACCCAGGAGTGCAATTGCAGGGTCATAGGGAAGCTCTATTTTTAATTTCTTGAGGAATCTCCACACTGTTCTCCAAAGAGGCTGCACCAACTTGCATTCCCACCAACAGTGGAAGAGGATTCCCCTTTCTCCACACCCTCTCCAACACATGTTGTTTCCTGTTTTGTTAATTTTGGCCATTCTAACTGGTGTAAGGTGATATCTCAATGTGGTTTTAATTTGAATCTCCCTGAGGGCTAGTGATGATGAACATTTTTTCATGTGTCTGATAGCCATTTGTAGGTCTTCATTGGAGAAGTGTCTGTTCATATCTTCTGCCCATTTTTTGATGTGTTTGCCTGTTTCGTGTGTGTTGAGTTTGAGGAGTTCATTATAGATCCTGGATATCAACCTTTTGTCTGTACTGTCATTTGCAAATATCTTCTCCCATTCCGTGGGTTGCCTCTTTGTTTTTTTGACTGTTTCCTTTGCTGTGCAGAAACTTTTGATTTTGATGAAGTCCCAAAAGTTTATTTTCGCTTTTGTTTCCTTTGCCTAAGGCTGGTTTCTTATAAATTTTAAGGTTTTTTTTGTTGTTGTTCTAGTTCTGTGAAAAATGCTGTTGGCATTCTTATAGGAATTACATTAAATCTGTAGATTGCTTTGTGCAGTATAGACAGTTTTTTCCTTTTCTTAAGAAACATTTTTTAAAGTTTTTTTTTTTACTTATTTGAGATAGACTGAGAGAGAGAGAGAGAGTGCACATGAGAGGAGAGACAGTCAGAGGGAGAAGCAGAGTCCCTGCTTATTAGCAGGGAGCCTGATGCAGGACTCGATCCTGGGACTCCAGGATTATGTTGCTTAACCAACTGAGCCACCCAGGCAACCCCTTTTTTTATCCCAAAAATTTTGTTTAAATTCTAGTTAGTTAATATATATTGTATTATTGGTTTCAGGAATAGATTTTAGTGATTCATCATAGGTGGTATAAACATTTTAACAATATTTGTTCTTCCAGTCCTTGAGCATGGAATGTCTTTCCATTTCTTTGTGTTGTCTTTAATTTCTTTCATCAGTGTTTTATAGTTTTCAGAGTACATGTCTTTGACCTCTTTGATTAGGTTTATTTGTAGGTATCTTATTATTTTTGGTGCATTTGTAAATGGAATTATTTTTCTTAATTTTTCTTCTGTCGCTTCATTATTAATGTATAAAATGCAGCTGGTTTCTGCACATTTATTTTGAATCCTGTGACTCTACTGAATTTATCAGTTCTAGTAGTTTTTTGGCGGAGTCTTTAGGGTATTCTATATATAATATCATGTCATCTGAAAATAGTGAAAGCTCTACTTCATTTGGATGTCTTTTATTATTTCTTTTTGTTGTCTAATTGCTGTGGCTAGGAATTCCAGTACCATGTTGAATAAATTGGTGAGAATGGAGATTTTTGTTTTATTACTAACCTTAGGGGGAAAGCTCTCAGTTTTTCCCCATTGACTATGATGCTTGTCGTGAGTTTTTCACATATAGCCTTTATTATATTGAGGTATGTTCCCTGTAAACCTACTATCTTGAGGGATTTTCTCATGAATGGGTGTTGTACTTCATCTAAAATCCTTTTTCTGTGTCTACTGAAATGATCATATGGTTTTTTTCCTTTCTCTTATTGATGTGCTGTATCACTTCGATTGATTTGCAAATATTGAACCATCTTTGCATCCCAGGAATAAATTCCACTTGATCATGGTGAATGATTTATTTAATGTATAGTTAGATTTGGTTTGCTAGTATTTCGTTGAGGGCTTTTGCACTTATATTCATCAGAGATATTGGTGTGTAGTGCTCTTTTTGTCGTGTCTTTATGTGGTTTGGGTATCAGGGTGATACTGGCTTCATAGAATGAATTCGGAGGTTTTCCTTCTATTTTTTGGAATAATTGGAGAATTAATAGTTTTTTCCTATTTTTATTTTATTTTTTGACATTAAAAAAATTAATTCCAGTAGAATTAATAGGTATTAACTCTTCTGTAAATGTTTGATAGAATTTGCCTGTGAAGCCATCTGATCCTAGACTTTTGTTTCTTGGGAGTTTTTTGATTACTGATTCAATCTCCTTGCTGGTAATTGGTCTGTTCAAATTTTCTGTTTCTCCCTGTTTCAGTTTTGGTCGGTTATGTTTCTAGGAATTTATCCAGTTCTTCTAGTTCGTCTAATTCATTGGACTATAGGCTTTTTGGGGGGTTCAATCTAAACATTTTTTATTTAAATTCAATTAATTAACTTATAATGCATTTTTGGTTTCAGAGTACAGGTCTGTGATTCATCAGTCTTCTATAATACCCAGTGCTCATTACATCACATGCCTTCCTTAATATCCATCACCCAGTTACCCTATCCCTATACCCTTTTCCCTCCAACAACCCTCAGTTTGTTTCCTGTGGTTATGAGTCTCTTATGGTTTGTCTCCCTCCCTGGTTTTGTCTTCTTTTATTTTTACTTCTCTTCTCTTATGATCCTCTGCTTTGTTCCACATATCAGTGAGATTCTATGATAATTATCTTTCTCTGATTGACTTATTTTACTTGGCATAATACCTTCTAGTTCCATCCCCATTACAAATGGAAAGAGTTCATTTTTTGATGGCTGAGTAGTATTCCATTGTGTGTGTGTATACACACACACACACACACACACACTACATCTTCTTTATTCATTCATCTGTCAATAGGCTCTTTCCATAGTTTGGCTATTGTGGACGTTGCTGCTATAAACATTGGGGTGCAGGGACCCCTTCAGATCACTACATTTGTATCTTTGGGGTAAATACCCAGTAGTATTTACTTTTTGAGGAACCTCCATACTGTTTTCCAGAGTGGCTGCACCAGCTTGCATTCCCACCAACAGTGTAGGAGGGTTCCCCTTTCTCCACATCCTCGTCAACACCTGTCGTTTCCTGACTGGTTAATTTTAACCATTCTGCCTGGTTAAAGTGAGATGGTATCTCACTGTAGTTTTGATTTGTATTTCCCTAATGCTCAGTGATGTGGAGCACTTTTTTCATGTGTCTGTTGGCCATTTGGATGTCTTCTTTGGAGAAATGTCTTTTCATGTCTTCTGCCCATTTCTTGATTGGATTATTTGTTCTTTGGTTGTGAAGTTTGGTAAGTTCTTTACAGATTTTGGATACTAGCCCTTTATCTGATATGTCATTTGCAAATATCTTCTCCATTCTGTCACTTGTCTTTTGGTTTTGCCAGCTGTTTCCTTTCCTGTGCAAAAGCTTTTTACCTTGATGAGGTCCTAATAGTTCATTTTTGCCTTTGTTTCCCTGGCCTTTGGAGATGTGTCTAGGAAGAAGTTGCTGCAGTTGAGGTCACAGAGATTGCTGCCTGTGTTCTCCTCAAGGATTTTGATGGATTCCTGTCTCATATTTAGGGATTTCATCCATTTTGAGTCTATTTTTGTGTGTGGTATAAGGAAATGGTCCAGTTTCATTCTT
The DNA here is from genome assembly GCF_020171115.1 of Neogale vison. Taxonomy (NCBI): domain Eukaryota; kingdom Metazoa; phylum Chordata; class Mammalia; order Carnivora; family Mustelidae; genus Neogale; species Neogale vison. The sequence goes on from NC_058099.1 coordinate 36,580,062, forward strand.
TTGCATGTGGCTGTCCAATTTTCCCAACACCATTTATTGAAGGGACAGTCTTTTTTCCATTGGGTATTCTTTCCTGCTTTGTCAAAAATTAGTTGACCATAGAGTTGTGGGTCCACTTCTGGGTTCTCTATTCTGTACCACTGATCTATGTGTCTGTTTTTGTGCCAGTAACTTACTGTATTGCACTCTACTGTATTGATTGATTACTATGCTGTACTGATGATTACAACTTTGCAATAGAGCCTGAAGTTTGGAATTGTGATGCCACCAGCTTTCATTTTCTTTTTTTTATTTTTATTTATTTTTTTTAAAGATTTTATTTATTTATTTGTCAGAGAGAGAGGGAGAGAGAGTGAGCACAGGCAGGCAGAGAGGCAGGCAGAGAGAGAAGCAGGCTCCCTGCCGAGCAAGGAGCCCGATGTGGGACTCGATCCCAGGACGCTGGGATCATGACCTGAGCCGAAGGCAGCTGCTTAACCAACTGAGCCACCCAGGCGTCCCTATTTTCTTTTTTTTTTAAAAATAAATAAATATTTTTTTAAATTTATTTTCAGCATAACAGTTTTCATTGTTTTTGCACCACATCCGTTGCTCCATGCAATCCGTACTCTCTCTAATACCCACCACCTGGCTCCCCCAACCTCCCACCCTCTGCCCCTTCAAACCCCTCAGATTGTTTTTCAGAGTCCATAGTTTCTCATGGTTCACCTCCCCTTCCAATTTCCCCCAACTCCCTTCTCCTCTCTAACTCCCCTTGTCCTCCATGCTATGTGTTATGCACCACAAATAAGTGAAACCATATGATAATTGACTCTCTCTGCTTGACTTATTTCACTTAGCATAATCTCTTCCAGTCCCATCCATGTTGCTACAAAAGTTGGGTATTAATCCTTTCTGATGGAGTCATAATAGTCCATAATGTATATGAACCACATCTTCCTTATCCATTTGTCCGTTGAAGGGCATCTTGGTTCTTTCCACAGTTTGGTGACCATGGCCACTGCTGCTATAAACATTGGGGTACAGATGGCCCTTCTTTTCACTTCATCTGTATCTTTGGGGTAAATACCCAGTAACGCAATTGCAGGGTCATAGGACAGCTCTATTTTTAATTTTTTGAGGAATCTCCACATTGTTCTCCAAAGTGGCTGCACCAACTTGCATTCCCACCAACAGTGTAAGAGGGTTCCCTGTTCTCCACATCCCCTCCAACACATGTTGTTTCCTGTCTTGCTAATTTTGACCATTCTAAACAGGATCCAACAGCACATTAAAAAGATTATCCACCATGAGAGACTATGGACTCTGAAAAACAATCTGAGGGGTTTGAAGTGGCGGGGGGGGGAGGTTGGGGTACCAGGTGGTGGGTATTATAGAGGGCACGGCTTGCATGGAGCACTGGGTGTGGTGAAAAAATAATGAATACTGTTTTTCTGAAAATAAATAAATTGGAAAAAAAATCAAATAAATCTTTAAAAAAAAAAAAGATTATTCACCATGGCCAGGTGGGATTCATTCCTGGGTTACAAGGATGGTTCAACATTCGCAAATCAATCAATGTGATAGAACAAATTAATATGAGAAGAGAGAAGAACCACATGGTCCTCTCAATTGATGCAGAAAAAGCATTTGACAAAATCCAGCATCCGTTCCTGATTAAAACGCTTCAAAGTATAGGGATAGAGGAAACATTCCTCAACTTCATCAGATCTATCTATGAAAGACCCACAGCAAATATCATCCTCAATGAGAAAAAGCTTGCAGCCTTCCTGTTGAGATCAGGAACATGACAAGGATGCCCACTCTCATCACTCTTGTTCAACAGACTAGAAGTCCTAGCAACAGCAATCAGACAACAAAGAGAAATAAAAGGTATCCAAATTGACAATGAAGAAGTCAAACTCTCTCTCTTCGCAGATGACATGATTCTTTATATGGAAAACCCAAAAGCCTCCACCCCCAAACTACTAGAACTCATACAGCAATTCAGTAACGTGGCAGGATACAAAGTCAATGTACAGAAATCAGTGGCTTTCTTATACACTAACAATGAAAATACAGAAAGGGAAATTAGAGAATCGATTCCATTTACTATAGCACCAAGAACCATAAGATACCTGGGAATAAACCTAACCAAAGAGGTAAAGGATCTGTACTCGAGGAACTACAGAACACTCATGAAAGAAATTGAAGAAGACACAAAAAGATGGAAGACCATTCCATGCTCTTGGATTGGAAGAATAAACATTGTTAAAATGTTTATTTATCTATACTGCCTAGAACAATATAATTTAAATTAAATTATTAAATTATTTATTACTAATTTAAATTAAATTTTATTAATTACATTAAATTATTAAATTAAAATATAAATATAAAAATATTTATCTATACTGCCTAGAGCAATCTATACTTTTAATGCCATTCTGATCAAATTCCACCGGTATTTTTCAAAGAGCTGAGCAAATAATCCAAAAATTTGTATGGAATCAGAAGAGACCCTGAATCACTAAGGAAATGTTGAAAAACAAAAATAAAACTGGGGGCATCACGTTACCTGATTTCAAGCTTTATTACAAAGCTGTGATCACCAAGACAGCATGGTACTGGCATAAAAACAGACACATCGACTAGTGGAACAGAGTAGAGAGCCCAGATATGGACCCTCAAGTCTATGGTCAAATAATCTTCGACAAAACAGGAAAAAATATACAGTGGAAAAAAGACAGTCTCTTCAATAAATGGTGCTGGGAAAACTGGGCAGCTATATGTAGAAGAATGAAACTCGACCATTCTCTTACACCATAGACAAAGATAAACTCATTTTCTTTTTCAACATTCCTTTGGCTCTTTGCGGTCTTTTCTGGTTCCATATAACTTTTAGGATTATTTTTTAAGCTCTGTGAAAAAAAGTTCATGCTATTTTGATAGGGATTGCATTGAATGCTTAGATTGCTCTGATAGTATAGACATTGTTTCAGTATTTGTTCTTTCAATCCATGAGCATAGAAAGTTTTTCTATTTGTTTGTTTCTACCTCAATTTTTTTCATGAATATCCTATAGTTTTCTGAGTATAGATTCTTTGCCTCTTTGGTTAGGTTTATTCCTAAGTATTTTATGGTTTGGGGTGCAATTGTAAATAAGATTTGTTCCTTAATTTCTGTTTCTTCTGTCTCATTGTTAGTGTATAGAAATGCAACTGGTTTCTATGCATTTATTTTTTATCCTGTCACTTTGCTGAATTCCTATGTGAGTTCTAGTACTTTGGGGGTGGAGTCTTTTGGTTTTCCCACATAGAACATCATGTCATCTGCAAAGAGTGAGAGTTTGACTACTTCTTTGCCAATTCAGATGCCTTTTATTTCTTTTTGTTGTCTGATTGCTGAGCCTAGGACTTCTAGTACTATGTTGAATGGTGTGGTGAAAGTGGACATCCCTGGTCAGTTCCTGACCTTCAGGGAAAAGCTCTCAGTTTTTCCCCATTGAGAATAATACTTGCTGTGGACTTTTCATATATGGCTTTTATAATATTGAGGTATGTTCCCTCTATCCCTACACTGTGAAGAGTTTAAATCAAGAAAGGGTGCTGTACTTTGTCAGATGCTTTTTCTGCATCTATTGAGAAGATATTATGGTTCTTGTCCTTTCTTTGATTAATGTGATGTATCACATTGATTTGCAGATGTTGAACCACCCTTGCAGCCCAGGACTAAATCCCACTTGGTCATGGTGAGTAATCCTTCTGAATTTTTTTCTTTAATTTTATTTATTTATTTGACAGACAGAGATCATAAGTAGGCAGAGAGAGAGAGAGAGAGAGAGAGAGAGAGAGAGAGAGAGGAGAAAGCAGGCTCCCTGCAGAGCAGAGAGCCTGGTGTGGGGCTCGATCCCAGGGCCCTGGGATCATGACCTGAGCTGAAGGCAGAGGCTTTAACCCACTGAGCCACCCAGGTGCCCCGTGAGTAATCCTTCTAATGTACTGTTGGATCCTACTGACTGGTATTTTGGTGAGAATTTTTGCATCCGTGTTCATTAGGGATATTGGTCTGTAATTTTCCTTTTTGGTGGGGTCTTTGTCTGGTTTTGAGATCAAGGTAACGATGACCTTATGGAAAGAGTTTGGAAGTTTTCTTTCTATTTCTGTTTTTCGAGCATGTGTTGTGATGAGCACTGGGTATTGTATGCAACTAATGAATCATTGAACACAACATGAAAAACTAATTATGTACTATACAGTGTCTAACTAAACATAATAATTAAAAATGCAACAGCTTCAGAAGAACAGATATTAATCCTTCTTTAAATCTTTGGTAGAATTCCCCTGGGAAGCCATCTGGCCCTGGGCTCTTGTTTTTTGGGAGATTTTTGATTACTGCTTCAATTTCCTTGCTGGTTTTGGGTCTGTTCAGGTTTCTGTTTCAGTTTTGGTAGTTTATATGTCTCTAGGAATGCATTTATTTCTTCCAGATTGCCTAATTTGTTGGCATATATGTTCTTACGTGTTTTTATAATATATTCTTATAATTGTATTCCTTCAGTGTCAGTTGTGATCACTTCTCTTTCATTCATGATTTTATTTATCTGGATCCTTTCCCTTTTCTTTTTGTTAAGTCTGGGCAGGGGTCTATCAGTCTTATTAATTCTTTCAAAGAACCAGCTCCTAGTTTTGTTGATCTGTTGTTTTGGTTTCTGTTCATTAGTTTCTGCTCTAATCTTTATTATTTCTCTTCTCCTCCTCGGTTTAGGCTTTATTTGCTGTTCTTTCTTCAGCTCTTTTAGGTGTAAGGTTAGGATGTATATTTGAGACCTTTCTTGTTTCTTGAGAAAGGCTTGTATTGCTATATACTTTCCTCTTACAACCACCTTTGCTGCATCCCAAAGATTTTGAACAGTTTTGTTTTCATTTTGTTTCCATGAATTTTTAAAATTCTTCTTTAATTCCCTGGTTGACCCATTCATTCTTTAGTAGCATACTCTTTAATCTCCATGTATTTGAGTTCTTTCCAAATTTCCTCTTGTGGTTGAGTTCCAGTTTCAAAGCATTGTGGTCTGAAAATATTCAGGGAATTATCCCAGTCTTTTGGTACAGGTTGAGACCTGATTTGTGACCCAATATGTGATTTATTCTGGAGACTGTTCCACGTGAACTTGAGAAAGTGTGTATTCTGTTGCTTTAGGATGGAATATTCTGAATACATCTGTTAAGTCCATCTGGCCCGGTGTGTCATTCAAAACCTTTATTTCCTTGTTGATCTTCTGCTTACATGATCTGTCCTTTGCAGTGAGGGGTGGGTGTTAAAGTTCCCTATTATTGTTGTTTCATTATCAATGTGTTTGTTTAATTTTGTTATTAATTGCCTTATATAATTGGCTGCTCCCACATTAGGGGCATAAATACTTATAATTCTTAGATCTTCTTGTTGGATAGAACTTTTAATTATGATATAGTGTCCTTTGTCATCTCTTATTACAGTCTTTGGTTTAAAATCTAGTTTGTCTTATATAAGGATTGCCACCTCAGCTTTCTTTTGATGTCCATTAGCATGATAAGTGGTTTCTACCCCCTCACTTTAAATCTGGATGTGTTTTGGGGTCTAAAATGAGTGTCTTGCAGACAGCATATTGATGGTCTTGATTTTCTATCCAATCTGATACCCTGTGTCTTTTGATTGGGGCATTTAGCCCCTTACATTTACAATTTACAATTTACATTCAGAGTAACTATTGAAAGATATGAATTTAGTGCTGTTGTATTACCTGTAAAGTGACTGTTACTGTATATTGTCTCTGCTCCTTTCTGGTCTTTGTTACTCTTGGGCTCTCTCTTTGCTTGAAGGATCCCTTTTAATATTTCTTGCAGGGCTGGTTTCATGATCATAAATTCTTTTAGTTTCTGTTTATCACTCCTTCTATTTTAAATGACATGTGGCTGGATAAAGTATTCTTGGCTGCATACTTTTCTTATCAACACCCTGAATAGGGGCACCTGGGTGGCTCAGTGGGTTAAAGCCTCTGCCTTCAGCTCGGGTTGTGATCCCAGGGTCCTGGGATTGAGCTCCACATGGGGGCTCTCTGCTCAGTGGGGAGCCTGCTTCCTTCTCTCTCTCTGCCTGCCTCTGTGCCTACTTGTGATCTCTGTATGTCAATTAAATAAATAAAGTCTTTACACACACACACACACACGCACAACACCTTGAGTATATCATCAGGACATCAGTCCTTTTTGGCCTGCCAGGTCTCTCTGGATAGCTCTGCTGCCAATCTAGTATTCTGCCCTTGTAGGTTACTGACCTCTTGTCCTGAGCTGATTTCAGGATTTTCTCTTTGTCTCTGAGATTTGTAAATTTCACTATTATATGTTGGGTTATTGACCTATTTTATTGATTTTGAGGGGGGTTCTCTGTGCCTCCTGTATTTTGATGCCTGTTTCCTTCCCCAAATTAGGGAAGTTCTCTGTCATGATTTGCTCCAGTATACCTTTTGCCCCCTCTCTCTTTCCTCTTCTTCTGGGATCCCAATTATTCTAATATACATATTAGGTATACAAAATATATAAAACATATTCTAATGTGTTTTGCTTTATGGTATTACTTATCTCTCAATTTCTCCCCTCCTGATCCAGTAGTTTATCTCTCATTTTCTCAGCTTCTTTATTCTCCATCATTTGCTCTTCTATATCACTAATTCTCCCTTCTGCCTCATTTATCCTAGCAGTTAGAGTATCCATTTTTTATTGCATTTCATTAATAGCCTTTTGATTTTGACTTGGTTAGATTTTAGTTCTTTTATTTCTCCAGAAAGGGAATCTAGTGTCTTCTATGCTTTTTCAGTCCCAGCTAATCATTATTCTGAACTCTAGTTCCAACAATTTACTTATATCCTTACTGGTTAGGTATCTGGCAGTCAGTACTGCCTCTTGTTTTCTTTTTTGAGGTGAGTTTTTCCATCTTGTAATTCTTGCAGAAAGTAGTCACTTTTCTATTAGTAGAGTTGCAGCTATTATTTTCTTAGATCTCCAGTTGAGTTCACAGGTGTTCAGAATGATTTGATTGTTATCTAGCTGAATTCCTAGAACCAGATGAAATTAAGTCTCCATTTCCTTCACCATCTTGGACTCCTCCCTGGAACCTATACTTTTAAATGTGTCAGTTTTCTCCTGGGGCACTGCCCCTCTTGATCTTGCTCCCCCAGCAGCCAGCAGAGCCTGCCTAGAGTGCAGGGGCCATGGCACCACCAAGAGTCTGTTATTATATATTCATTAAAGAAATAGCTAATATGCAATAAAAATGGAAGATGACCTGTGTCATCTTTCTCTCCAAACCCCATAACTTCAGTATATTCATGAGAACAACAATAGACAAATTCCAGTAGATGTATATCTCACAGTGTACCTGACCAATGCTTCTCAAAACCGTCAAGGCCATTTGGGATGCCAGGTGGCTCAGTTGGTTAAGCATTTGCTTTCAGCTCAGGTCATGATCCCAGGGTCCTGGGATTAAGCCCCACATCGGGCTCCCTGCTCAGAGGGAGCTGGATTCTTCCTCTACCTGCTGCTCCCTCTGCTTGTGCTCTCTCTCTCTGTCTGACAAATAAATAAAATCTTAAAAAAAAAACCCTGTTAAGGCCATCAAAAACAAGGGAAGTCTGAGGAACTGCTGCAGAGGAGTCTAAAGGAGACATGACAACTAAATGTGATGTGGTATCCTGGATAGCATCCAGAAATAGGAAAGGAGCATTAGTTAGAAATTATCGAAATTTGACTAAAATGTGGACCTTAATTAATAATAATGTATTACTATTGATTCATTAATTGTAACAAGTGTGCCACTTTAATATAATAATAATAAGTGACAAGGGAAAATGTGTGAGGGGGGTGAGGAAGGGAAGGGACTTTTAGCACTGTCACTTCAATTTTTCTGTATATCCAAAACTTCCAAAAAATAGTTTGTTAAGAAAGATAGTTAAACTACATTTTAAAAGTGAAATTAAAACCAACACTTGTGAAATGTTTGAAAGTCCTGGAACACTTTGCTAGAACCCAGGATTTTTCAGAGCACAATATGAAAACTACTAGTCTAATCAATATAAATGATTCTTTTTTTTTTCAATATAAATGATTCTTAAGGTAATTCAGTTTCCAGCGCAAGCAGTTCTTACTTTGCATAGTAGCCTGGGGCCATAAAAAGGACTGTGTAAGCTGAAACCATGTAAAGTGATCTTAAATAATCAATGGGGAAAATTACAATTGTTTAGCAACCTTTAAATTTTTTCTTTCAAAATATTAAAAAACCTCTTATTGCTGTTAATAAAGAAATACTGAGATTTCAAGTGTTTTATTTTTTATTTTTATAAAGAAACTTAACAAAGTAAGGATTTTCCCTATGTCTGTCTCTAAACTCAGAACCGATATCTTAAGGCTTTCAGACTAGTCTTTCCTACTTATAGGAGACATTTTAAAGGATATGTTTTATATCTTTTTTTTCAACACTGAAGAATTTTATAGGTGTGAACACTTCAGTAACTTTGTAAACAAAAAATCCCCCATGCTTTTTGTTCATCCATATTCTAGTATTCAAAAGCTTGTAAGCTTTTTTAAAGCTTTTTTTAAAAAAAGATTTTATTTATTTATTTATTTGTCAGAGAGAGAGATCACAAGTAAGCAGAAAGGCAGGCAGAGAGAGAGAGAGAGAGGAGGACGCAGTCTCCCTACAGAGCAGAGAGCCTGATGCGGGGCTCGATCCCAGGACCCTGAGATCATGACCTGAGCCAAAGGCAGAGACTTAACCCCCTGAGCCACCCAGGCGCCCCTAAATCTTAATTTTTTTTTAAAGATTTATTTATTTAAGAGAAATAGAGCACTAGCATGAGCATGCAAACAGGGGGTGGTATAAAGGGAGAAAGAGAGGGAAAGAATCTCAAGCACACTGCCTGCTGAGTGTGGAGCCTGATGTGGAGCTTGATCTCACAACCCCAAGACAATGACCTGAGCCGAAATTGAGTCAGATGCTCCACCAACCAGGAGCCCAACCTTGCAAATTTTCGAACTATTCAGTGATATTTTAAATTTTTCAAAGATAAAGAATAATTTATAAAGGAAAATAGGATTTTTACTTTTAGTATATTATTGCTCATGTACATGGAAAGTATGTATTTCTCTTTGAAAACCTATCCTTTTGTAAAACCAATGCACAGAAATCAGTTGCATTTCTTTTTTTTATGGTAAAATTTTTTAAAATTTATTTTTTGTTTTCAGCATAACAGTATTCATTATTTTTGCACCACACCCAGTGCTCCATGCAATCCATGCCCTCTATAATACCCACCACCTGGTACCCCAACCTCCCACCCCCCGCCCCTTCAAAACCCTCAGATTGTTTTTCAGAGTCCACGGTCTCTCATGGTTCACCTCCCCTTCCAATTTCCCCCAACTCCCTTCTCCTCTCTATCTCCCCATGTCCTCCATGCTATTTGTTATGCTCCACAAATAAGTGAAACCATATGATAATTGACTCTCTCTGCTTGACTTATTTCACTCAGCATAATCTCTTCCAGTCCTGTCCATGTTGCTACAAAAGTTGGGTATTCGTCCTTTCTGATGGAGGCATAATACTCCATAGTGTATATGGACCACATCTTCCTTATCCATTCGTCCGTTGAAGGGCATCTTGGTTCTTTCCATAGTTTGGCGACCGTGGCCATTGCTGCTATAAACATTGGGGTACAGATGGCCCTTCTTTTCACGACATCTGTATCTTTGGGGTAAATACCCAGGAGTGCAATTGCAGGGTCATAGGGAAGCTCTATTTTTAATTTCTTGAGGAATCTCCACACTGTTCTCCAAAGAGGCTGCACCAACTTGCATTCCCACCAACAGTGGAAGAGGGTTCCCCTTTCTCCACACCCTCTCCAACACATGTTGTTTCCTGTTTTGTTAATTTTGGCCATTCTAACTGGTGTAAGGTGATATCTCAATGTGGTTTTAATTTGAATCTCCCTGAGGGCTAGTGATGATGAACATTTTTTCATGTGTCTGATAGCCATTTGTAGGTCTTCATTGGAGAAGTGTCTGTCCATATCTTCTGCCCATTTTTTGATATGATTGTCTGTTTTGTGTGTGTTGAGTTTGAGGAGTTCTTTATAGATCCTGGATATCAACCTTTTGTCTGTACTGTCATTTGCAAATATCTTTTCCCATTCTGTGGGTTGCCTCTTTGTTTTTTTGACTGTTTCCTTTGCTGTGCAGAAGCTTTTGATTTTGATGAAGTCCCAAAAGTTCACCTTCGCTTTTGTTTCCTTTGCCTTTGGAGACATATCTTGAATCAGTTGCATTTCTTTACACCAACAAGACAGAAGAAAGAGAAATTAAGGAGTCAGTCCCATTTACAATTGCACCCAAAACCATAAGATACCTAGGAATAAACCTAACCAAAGAAGCAAAGAATCTATACTCAGAAAACTATAAAGTACTCATGAAAGAAATTGAGGAAGACACAAAGAAATGGGAAAATGTTCCATGCTCCTGGATTGGAAGAACAAACATTGTGAAAATGTCTATGCTACCTAAAGCAATCTACACATTTAATGCAATCCCTATCAAAATCCCATCCATTTTTTTTCAAAGAAATGGAATAAATAATTCTAAAATTTATATGGAACCAGAAAAGACCTCAAATAGCCAAAGGAATATTGAAAAAGAAAGCCAAAGTTGGTGGCATCACAATTCCAGACTTCAAACTCTATTGCAAAGCTGTCATCAAGATAGTATGGTACTGGCACAAAAACAGACACATAGATCAATGGAACAGAATAGAGAGCTCAGAAATAGATCCTCAACTCTATGGTCAACTAATCTTTGACAAAGCAGGAAAGAATGTCCAATGGAAAAAAGACAGCCTCTTCAACAAATGGTGTTGGGAAAATTGGACAGTCACATGCAAAGAAATGAAATTGGACCTTTTCCTTACACCACGCATGAAAATAGACTAAAAATGTATGAAGGACCTCAGTGTGAGAAAGGAATCCATCAAAATCCTTGAGGAGAACACAGTCATCAACCTCTTTGACCTCAGCCGCAGCAACTTCTTCCTAGGAACAACGCCAAAGGCAAGGGAAGCAAGGGCAAAAATGAACTATTGGGATTTCATCAAGATCAAAAGCTTTTGCACAGCAAAGGAAACAGTTAACAAAACCAAAATACAACTGACAGGATGGGAGAAGATATTTGCAAATGACATATCAGATAAAGGGCTAGTATCCAAAATCTATAAAGAACTTATCAAACTCAACACCCAAAGAAAAAATAATCCAATCAAGAAATGGGAAGAGGACATTAACAGACATTTCTGCAAAGAAGACATGCAGATGGCCAACAGACACATGAAAAAGTGCTCCACATCACTCAGCATCAGGGAAATACAAATCAAAACCACAATGAGATACCACCTCACACCAGTCAGAATGGCTAAAATTAACAAGTCAGGAAATGACAGATGCTGGTGAGGATGTGGAGAAAGGGGAACCCTCCTACACTGTTGGTGGGAATGCAAGCTGGCGCAACCACTCTGGAAAACAGCATGGAGGTTCCTCAAAAAGTTGAAAATAGAGCTACCTTACAACCCAGCAATTGCACTACTGGGTATTTACCCTAAAGATACAAACATAGTGATCCGAAGAGGCACATGCACCCGCATGTTTATAGCAGCAGTGTCCACAATAGCCAAACTGTGGAAAGAACCTAGATGTCCATCAACAGATGAATGGATAAAGAAGATGTGATATATATATGATATATATATATATTTATATTTATATTTATATTTATAGTATAGCATAGTATTCCATTGTATGTATATATATACAATGGAATACTATGCAGCCATCAAAAGAAATGAAATCTTGCCATTTGTGATGACATGGAATGAACTAGAGGGTATTATGCTGAATGAAACAAGTCAATTGGAGAAAGACAACTATCATATGATCTCCCTGATATGAGGAAGTGGAGATGCAGCGGTGGGGGGGAGCGGTTAAGGGCGTAGGAAAAGAATAAATGAAACAAGATGGGATCAGGAGGGAGACAAACCAAAAGAGACTCTTAATGTCACAAAACAAACTGAGGGTTGCCGGGGGGGTTGTAGGGAGAGGGTGGCGGGGTTATGGACATCAGGGAGGGTATGTGCTATGGTGAGTGCTGTGATGTGTGTAAACCTGGCGATTCACAGACCTGTATACCTGGGGCTAATAATACATTATATGTTTATAAAAAAAAAAGAAAAAAGAAAAAAACCTATCCTTTTAACAAGGTTGCATAGTTTAACTGTGTGATAATGCTTTCTGAACTGTCTTCCTAAGATTTAATAAAATACTTTCAAACCAAAAAAATTTATCAAGAATGATTTGAATCATGTTTGCCTTCTTATAATGTAACTTAGGGTATAGAGTGAGTATCTTTTCTGTGCTTTTGCAGATTATCATACTCCTAAGTCTGGATCGGCTTCCAACATTTTATCCTTTGCACTTTCAGTGTTACAAAGTATTTCCAACCGTTACTTTAATGTGGGGTATTTTGCTGGCATCACTTTTTCTGGGACATGATCATTCTTTCCCTATTTATGTTAAGTTCACCTTTACTACATTCCTCTTTGCTACATATCTAAGGTCTCTTGAATGAGGGCAGTGTCACTCATGGTCATTGGTTTCTTTTCTAACTCCATTTACTTTACATTTGATTCAGATTTCACCCCTAGTATTATTATTTTTTGTTTCTTTGCTGTACTCTCCTCTGTCAAACATCTATTTTTAGTAAAGTGTGTGTGGTTTATCACCATGAGATAAGGAGGCAACACAACTGTACTTTCTTTGTTATCTCTCTGTAAACTGATTAATCACAGGTGATCAATCACTGACAGACTTTGAAAGAAGTGATGCATTGGCCACTGACCCATACTTATCTGTTATTTACATAGGGATTAGTGGACTAAAAGGTTAGTATAAAGTTTGTACTTCATGCAATTATTCGCAGTTAACATACTGTTGTAACTGAAATCTCAACTATGCTGTTTGGGGACTGGTGTTATTTAACTGACTGTGGTAACTGAAATTTGTGCATTTGGGAACTATGCCAGGTAAGTTCTGCCTATAACGTACATGTCTACAAAATTTGCCTTAATCCTTTTACTGTCTTAAAATTTGGTTAGCTGTTAGAAAGAAGGGGTTTGGGGTAAATTGGAAGGGGAGGTGAATCATGAGAGACTATGGACTCTGAAAAACAATCTGAGGGGTTTGAAGTGGCGGGGGGGGTGGGAGATTGGGGTACAAGGTGGTCGGTATTATAGAGGGCACGGATTGCATGGAGCACTGGGTGTGGTGAAAAAATAATGATACTGTTATGCTGAAAATAAATAAATGAAAAAAATTTGGTTAGCTGTTAGAAGGAGACTATGACTTATTGAGATGATTTATACTCATTTTATAGGGATACTGAAGAATGAGAGGATTCATTTTGTCTCAACCCTGTATTCATTGCTAACACTTAAAAATTCAGAGCACAAGTGTAGGGCGATGAAAGTCATCATCAAATAAATTTATTTTTAAGAGCTGGAGCTACATGGTACTGATGAAAACATGGAAGATTAAAGGCTAGAAGACAGAACCTTCAGATCATAAGAGCTTGAACTGTGTGTGGAGCAAGATATTTCCCTGCATCTACCACACAATCTTTTGGTTCTTATAGAGGCTGAACCTTGCTCAAAAGAGGGACTTGGGCTAATAATGTTTTGGAATTCTCTCAAATCCCTATAACTCCAAAATAGAAAAACCCCCAAATTTATTATTTCAACGATTAGGTTTATTTAGTATGTTTAAAAATGTTCCCCTTCCCAATATACTTTAAGTTCCAAATTGGTAGAAGCAAGCATTTCCCCATTTCCTTCTCTCTGGGGGATGAATTACTAGCTAAGATGGTCATGGATAAGTTGGTTCCATGCCCATCCACCTACCTGTATTGTAATCACTTTCACTCAAGCACATACAAAATCATACAACCAATTGTTCTATGCCACCCAGGAAGGGCAAGACTGGGTGGCTCAGTCAGTTAAGCATTTGCCTTGGGCTCCGGTCATAAGCCTAGGGTCCTGGGATCAAGTCCTGCATGGGGCTCCTTGCTCAGGGAGGAGTCTGCTTCTCCCTCCACCTGCTGCTCCCCCTGCTTGTTTGTACCCTCTCTCTCTGACAAATAAATAAATCTTAAAAAAAAAAAAAAAGATACCTCACTGGCTGTAGAGCCAAGTTCATTTATAAATACCCTTCCTTAGGGGCACCTGGGTGGCTCAGTGGGTTAAACCTCTGCCTTCAGCTCAGGTCATGATCTCAGGGTCCTGGGACTGAGCACTGCATTGGGGTCTCTGCTCAGCGGGAAGCTTGCTTTCCTCTCTCTCTCTCTGCCTGCCTCTCTGCCTACTTGTGGTCTCTCTCTGTCAAATAAATAAATAAATAAATAAATAAATAAATAAAATCTTTAAAATAGATAGATAGATAGATAAATAAATACCCTTCCTTAGGGCATTTTTAAGGTTAAAATGTTTTTGCCACCTATGCAGCAAGATTCCCACAGAGGCTGCTCGGGTGCTAACTTACACAGAATAAACAGTTGTCAAGTCCACTTACTGCTAGTTTCTTGGAGACAGTGTTCAAAAGATGTCTGAAAGAATGGTATACTCAAGGTACAGACTTAAAAATAGAGGTTATTGTGCTAAGCAAAATAAGTCAATCAGAGGAAGACAATTATCATATGATCTCACTGATATGAGAATTTGAGAAACCAGACAGAGGAGCATAGGGGAAAGGAGGGAAAAATGAAACAGGCGAAACCAAAGAGGGAGACAAACCATAATATCAATGTCAGGAAACAAACTGAGGGTTGCTGGAGTGGAGGGGAGTGGGAGGGATGGGGTGGCTGGGTGATGGACACTGGGGAGGGTATGTGCTACAGTGAGTCCTGTGAATTGTGTAAGGCTGATGACTCACAGACCTGTACCTCTGAAACAAATAATACATTATATGTTAATTAAAAAATTCAATGAGTGGATGAAGTTTGACTAATCTCAAAAGTTTTAATGGTACCTGAGGATAGTAAGTAGATTAGAAAAAGAAAAGCAATATTGAAGAGACTGCCTTTTTTCCACTGTATATTTTTTCCTGTTTCGTTGAAGATTATTTGACCATAGACTTGAGGGTCCCTATCTGGGCTTTCTACTCTGTTCCACTGGTCTATGTGTCTGTTTTTATGCCAGTACCATGCTGTCTTGGTGATCACAGCTTTGTAGTAAAGCTTGAAATCAGGTAGTGTGATGCCCCCAGTTTTATTTTTGTTTTTTTTAACATTTCCTTACCGATTCGGGGTCTCTTCTGATTCCATACAAATTTTTGGATTATTTGCTCCAGCTCTTTGAGGAATACCGGTGGAATTTTGATCGGAATGGCATTAAAAGTATAGATTGCTCTAGGCAGTATAGACATTTTAACAATGTTTATTCTTAATAAATTTATTCTTAATGTTTATTCTTAAGATTCCTTAAGAAATTAAAAATAGAGCTGCCCTATGACCCTGTAATTGCACTGCTGGATATTTACCCCAAAGATACAGATGTAGTGAAAAGAAGGGCCATATGTACCCCAATGCTCATAGCAGCAATGGCCACAGTCACCAAACTGTGGAAAGAGCCAAGAAGCCCTTCAACAGACAAATGGATAAAGAAGATATGGTCCATATATACAACAGAGTATTATGCCTCCATCAGAAAGGGTGAATACCCAATTTCTGAATCAACATTTACAGGACTGGAGGAGATTATGCTGAGTGAAATAAGTCAAGCAGAGAGAGTCAATTATCATATGGTTTCACTTACTTGTGGAGCAGAAGGAATAACACGGAGAACATTGGGAGAAGGAGAGGAGAAGTGAGTTGGGGGAAATCAGAGGGGGAGACAAAGCATGAGAGACTGTGGACTCTGAGAAACAAACTGAGGATTTTGGAGGGGAGGGGTGTCAGTGGTTGGGTGAGCCTGGTAGTGGGTATTAAGAAGGGCACTTATTGCAAGGAGCACTGGATGTGGTGCATAAACAATGAATCTTGGAACACTGAAAAAATAAAATAAAATTTTAAAAAATCTAAGAATTTCTATATTTTAATTTATATGTATAGACCACTCACATTTACTATGATAATTGAAATGATTGTGTTTAGGTGTACTACTATAGTATTTTTCTGTTTGTCTTCTCTGTTTTCTGCTCCTTTTTTCCTATGCCTGGCCTCTTGCAGTTTTTGCTACTTATTAGTATTCTATCTTATCTCTTTAATCTATCTATTGGCTTTTTGGGTATATAGCTTTGTATTATTTTTTAGTGGTTGCTCCAGTAATTATAAAATACATATCTAGCACTTGCAATCTATTTAGATTTAATATTTTATCACTTCAAGTGGAACACAGAAGCCTTATAACCACAAAGTTTTCTTATTTTCTCCCTGGAAGAAATTATGCTGAGTGAAATAAGTCAAGCAGAGAGAGTCAATTATCATATGGTTTCACTTATTTGTGGAGCATAACAAATAGCATGGAGGACAAGGGGAATTAGAGAGGAGAAGGGAGTTGGGGGAGATTGGAAGGGGAGGTGAACCATGAGAGACTGTGGACTCTGAAAAACAATTTGAGGGGTTTGAAGCGGCAGAGGGTGGGAGGTTGGGGGAACCAGGTGGTGGGTATTAGAGAGAGCATGGATTGCATGGAGCATTGGGTGTGGTGCAAAAACAATGAACACTGTTATGCTGAAAATAAATTTAAAAAAAAGAAAGAAAAAAGGTGTCTGTGTATTACATATAAACACAATGTTGTAATTATTGCTTTCAACATTATTATGTATTTTGATAGGAGTAGAAAAAGAGTCTATTTACCCTGATATTTACTCTTTCTGTTGCTCTTCTTTAATACCTGAAGTTCAGTTTCTTTCTGGGATCACATCTGAAGAACTTTTAGCATTTCTTTTAGAGCAGGTCTGCTGCCAGCAAATTCTCTTAGTTTTCTTTCATGTGAGAATGTTTCTAGTTCATCTTTATTTTAAAGGACATTTTAGCTAGCTATAACATTGTGGATTGATAGTGTGATTTTCTTAAAAAACAACTTTGAAGATGTTGTTACACTGCCTTCTGGCATATATGGTTTTTCATGAGAAATCCAGTCATCCTACCTGTAACATATTGTTTTTTTCTGGTTGTTTTCTAGATTTCTTTGGTTTTAAGAAGCTTGATTATGATGGGTCTAGGAACGGGTTTCTTTTAGTTTATCCTGTTTAGGCTTCACTGAGTTTTTGAATGTGTGAATTTATAACTTTCATTAAATTTGGGCAATTTTCAGCCATCATTTCTTTTTTTTTAAAGATTTTATTTATTTATTTGACAGAGAGAGAGATCACAAGCAGGCAGAGCAGCAGGCAGAGAGAGGTGGGGGAAGCTGGCTCCCTGCTGAGCAGAGAGCCTGACGTGGGCCTCGATCCCAGGACCCCGAGATCATGACCTGAGCTGAAGGCAGAGGCTTAACCCACTGAGCCACCCCGGTGCCCCAGCCATCATTTCTTGAAATATATTTTCTATACCAATGAAATACATATCATATAATGAATGTATAATAATGAATGTAATAATGAATGTATTTTCAGAGGAGTTTAATTTTATGGCATTCTAATCATTCTAGAAGTCATAAAGGTATAATGTATTAGCTAAAATTGTATTTTCAGATTCTTAAGTCTTTACTTTTTAAAAAGATTTTATTTATTTATTTGACACAGAGAGAGAGATCACAAGTAGACAGAGAAGCAGGAAGAGAGAGAGGGGGAAGCAGATTCCCTGCTGAGCAGAGAGCCTGATGCAGGGCTCGATCCCAGGCCTGAGATCATGACCTGGGTGGAAGGCAGAAGCTTAACCCACTGAGCCACTTAGGTCCCCTAGATTCTTAACTCTTTAAAACTTTAATCATTGAACAGACAATTAGGTTAATTAATAAAAAAAATTTTGAATCCCTGGAGTATATCCAAGAATCAAATGTAGAAATACTGCTCAGAAAACAATTTTGATTTGTCCTCATTTCCTAGAATGGCAATATATTAACAAATATGAAAAAATATGCAAATACACTGGATGATTATTTACTACCTCAATTTTCTTAAAATGATATATAATACATTTCTAAAAAAACTAGCTAAATCACTTTTGCATTTCTGTCTTTTAATTTTCTGCTATGTCTGGAAAAAAGAAAAGTTGGTTGCCCTCAATAAAGATGATAATTAATATAATTGGTTGGCATGCTAGGTAATTTTTTCTGTGTCTCCAGTAATCAGAACAGGCCTTTAACATGCACCAAAGTACCCAATTAAAGTTTGTTGAATCAATGAATGAACTGACTGTGGCAGTGACAGTAAAGACAAAAGGCTAAGACTGAGCCTAAAATATCTTTACAACAAGAGGGACCTACCCCTTTCCCAATTTAAAAACAATCAATTCTGGGATGTGGGTGGCGTATGGTATTAGCTCCATACATTAGAAGAGAAAGGGGAAAACAGAAAGAGAACATTTCAATGGAGAAAGGAAAAGAACTGGAAGGATAAGAAAGGAAAGGAAGAAATAAAACTTTATTTTTGACAACCAAAAAAAGGAAGGAAGGAAGAGGAAATTAAAAGAAAAAAACTCCAAAAAGAGAGTTAAATTGGATGAAAGGAAGGACAATGAAAAGAGACAGAATGTGATGGATAAAAACTGGCATTTTGAAACACTAATCTTTTACCAGTAAATGTTGTTTTATTAAAAAAGAGCTTCTGAGGCCTGTGTGATAATGAATTATCAACTACCTAAAATACTAATAATGTTTGGGGTGCCTGGGTGGCTCAGTGGGTTAAAGCCTCTGCCTTTGGCTTGGGTCATGATCCCAGGGTCCTGGGATCAAGCCCCATATTGGGGGCTCTCTGCTCAGCAGGGAGCCTGCTTCCTCCTCTCTCTGTCTGCCTCTCTGCCTACTTGTGATATCTGTCAAATAAATAAATAAATAAATCTTTTTTTAAAAAAGCTAATAATGTTTAACAGCTCCATATTTGGGCTTCAGACAGGTTCCTTTCAACAGCTCACTTTCTTCCCCTCTACCCTGCCACCCTTCTAATCCTTCCTCTGTCTTTCCTTCCTATCATCTCAGGACTGCATGTGCATACACCCACAAGGACCAAAATATCTGCAGAGAAAGGCACCCACACACGTTTATACCTAGAAACACATATGGTCAGATTCAGGAGACCTATCTCCAGAGTTTATGTCCACATCATGCAGAAAAATACAGCTGCAATGAGATATCTGCAACCTTGGTTTCCACACAAAGGCAAAATGAAGTCTAAACCTCACTGCACTGAGATAAAATATATACAAAATAAAATGTACCTGAGTAAAATAAATATTTCAAAAATCCTTCTGTTATCCCCACATATCATTACACAGAAACACTAGCAAACTCTATGTGCATACTGACTACTGCATTTGGATCACTTTCTCTTCCAATTCCACACATTATAATTTTCTCTCTGCTTCAAGCAGTAGATTAAATGCCATTTTCTACATGAAGCTTTCCCAGATCACTTCAGCCAAAAATAATCTCTCTCTTCTTTATAGGAGACTTATATAGCAGTTTGTCTGTATGAGGTACACTCTGAGATATTTTGAGTATTTTTGTATAACTACCTATTATTTCCTACCAAGCTGAAAACAAAACTTTAAAGTGATCTGGATTCACTTCCAGAAAACATTTACTACCTCTCATTCTTTATTCATTAAAATAGGCTTTAATAGATACTACTACTTTATACTAATAAGAGAAAACTGAGGCACACAAGAGGAAGGCAGCTTAGATTGAGAAACAGTGGCTCTCACTCTCCTCTGAGGATGCTGGAGATTGTGGTCATTGCAGTAGTGTGATGTTGAGGACCACTCTCCTTGCCTGTGCAGCTGGGTGGGAGGATGGAAACTACTAGCTAGGAAGAACAGACAGGAGGTTGAAGTAGGAGTACAGCATTCCTCAGCTTTACAAAGAGAAAGACTCCAACTTGTCAAAGTTCTGTGAGCCAATTGGTTTCTTCAGGATGGACTAACTGTAATTAAATGTAAAAGAATGTTGGGCACCTGGCTGGGTCAGTCACTGGAGCATGCAACTCTTGATCTCAGGGTGGTGAGTTAGAGCTTCATGTTGGGTGTAGAGATTACTTAAAATCTTAAAAAAAAATAAAGAATCTAAGACATAAATTATAATACTAATATACTAATTTATACTGGAAAATATAATCCCAAGAGACCTGACATACTCCCATTTGTTGGTCAGGGCATTCTCTTCTTACAAGTTTATTTATATTGAAAGTTACAACCTATAGTCAGAGTGATGAGCCTGTCATCAAGCCAGGAGTATGAATGGGACAATCTTAGAAAGTCTCCTCTTTCTTCCTTGCATTCTTGAATTCTTTCTTAAAATTAACATATAATGTATTATTTGTTTCAGGGGTACGGTCTGTGATTCATCAGTCTTACACAATTCACAGCACTCACCATAGTAAATACCCTCCCCAGTGTCCATTACTCAGCCACCCCATCCCTCCCACTCCCCTCCACTCCGGCAACCCTCAGTTTGTTTCCTGACATTAAGATTATGGTTTGTCTCCCTCTCTGGTTTTGTCCTGTTTCATTTGCCCTCCTTTCCCCTATGCTCCTCTGTCTTGTTTCTCAAATTCCTCATATCAGTGAGATCATATGATAATTCTCTTTCTCTGATTGACTTATTGTGCTTAGCATAGTACCCTCTAGTTCCATCCACATCATTGCAAATGGCAAGATTTCAGGGTTTTTTGATGGCTGCATATTTCATTGTATATACATACCACATTTTCTTTATCCATTCATCTGTTTATGGACATCTAGGCTCTTTCCATAATTTGGCTATTGTGCTGTAAATATTGGGGTGCAGGTGCCTCTTTGGATCACTACATTTGTATCTTAGGATTGAATACCCAGTAGTGCATTGCTGGGTCATAGGTTAGCTCTATTTTTAACTTTTTGAGGAACCTCCATACTGTTTGCATTCTTGACTTCTTAACCTCCATTAGTAGTTCACTGTCCACATTAGGTCATTCCTAGAGATAACCAAACTTATCTAATATAGGAGGGTATTTTACAGTATTATCACATAGATTTTATGACTCTTTTGCTGTCACCCCTTTCACTCCACCCTCCCCATGAGAACTCTTTCCTTTTTAACTGAAATCTGTCATAAATAGGAAGTAAATTTTCAGAATATTTAGAAGCATTTCTTTAAATGGGAAAAAAGGTATATTTTAAAAATCATTTTAATTTAAATTCAATGTAATTAACATAAAATGTATTATTAGTTTTAAGGGTAGAATTTAGTGATTCATCAGTTATACATAATAGCCAGTGCTCATTACATCAAGTGCCCACCTTAATGCCCATCATCCTGTTACCCCATCTCCTTCCCTCCCTCCTCCCCAGCAACCCTCAGTTTGTTTCCTATAGTTAAAACTCTCTTACTTACTCTTATGGTTTATCTCCATATTTGATTTCACCTCATTTTATTTTTCCTTCCCTTCCCCTATGTTCATCTGTTTTGTTTCTTAAATTCCACATATGAGTGAAATCATATGGTATTTGTCTTTCTCTGACAAACTTATTTCATTAACATAGTACACTCTAGTTCCATCCCCATAATTGCAAACGGCAAGATTTCATCTTTTTGATGGCTGAGCAATATTCCTCTGTGTGTGTGTGTGTGTGTGTGTGTAATTTTTCATAATATTCTTTTATGATTATTTATATTTCTGTGGTGTTGGCTGTTATCTTTCCTCTTTCATTCATGATTTTGTTTTTGGGGGTCCTTTCTCTTTTCTTTTTGATAAGTCTGTCTAGGGGTTTATTTATTAATTCAAGGACAAGCTCTTAGATCATTGATCTGTTCTACTTTTTTGTTTGTTTCTATATCATGTGTTTCTGCTCTAATCTTTATTCTTTTCTGCTGGCTTTAGGCTTTATGTGCTGTTCCTTTCTAGATCCTTTAGGTGTAAGGTTAGATTGTGTATTTGAAACTTTTCTTGCTTCTCGAGGTTGGCCTGTATTGCAATATACTTCCCTTGGGACTGCCTTTGCTGCATCCCAAAGGTTTTGGACTGTCGTGTATTCTCTCATTTGCTTCCATGTACTTTATTTTATTTATTTGTTTTTTATTAACATACCATGTATTATTTGCCCCAGGGGTACAGATCTGTGCCAGGCTTACACAATTCACAGCACTCACCATAGCACATACTCTCCCCAGTGTCCATAACCCAACCATCCTCTCCATATCCATGTACTTTCTTATTTCTTCTTTTTAAAGTTTTTTTTTAAAAGATTTTAATTTATTTTTGAGAGAGGAGAGAGAGAACGTGTATGAGTCGGGGGGAGGGCAGAGGGAGAAGGAGAAGCAGACTCCCTACCCAAGCAGGGAACCTGATGCAGAGCTTGATTCCAGAACATGAGGATCATGACCTGAGCCAAAGGCAGACGCTTAACTGACTGAACCACCCAGGCACCCCTTTATCTCTTCTTTAATTTCCTGGTTAACCCATTCATTTTTTAGTAGGATATTCTTTAACCTCCATGTATTTGTGGTCTTTCCAAATTCTTTCTTGTGGTTGACTTCAAGTTTCATAGTGTTGTCATATGATGATATGCATGGTCTGATCTTGATCTTGATCTTTTTGTACTTGTGGAGGGCTGATTTGTGACCCAGTATGTGATCTTTTCTAGAGAAGGTTCCTTTGCATTGAAAAGAATGCGTATTCCACTGTTTCAGGATGAAATCTTCTGACTATATCTGTTAAGTCCATCTGGTCCAGTGTGTCATTCAAAGCCATTGTTTCCTTGTTGATTTTCTGCTTAGATGATCTGTCCATTGCTCTAAGTACAGTGTTATAGTCCCCTACTATTATTGTATTATTATCAGCGAATTTCTTTATGTTTTTTAGTTTATTTATGTGTTTGGGTGCTCCCAGGTTGGGGGCATAAATATTTACAACTGTTAGATCTTCTTTATGGATAGACCCCTTAATTATGATATAATGCCCTTCTTTATATCTTGTTACAGTTTTTGTTTTAAAATCTAGTTTTTCTGATACTTGGGCTTCCTTTTGGCATCCATTAGCACAATATATGATTCTCCATCCCCTCATTTTCCATCTGCAGGTGTCTTTAGGTCTAAAATGAGTCTCTTATAGACAGCATATAGATGGGTCTTATTTTTTTTTATTCATTCTGATGCCCTCAGTCTTTTGATTGGAACATTTAGTCCATTTACATTAGTGATATGAATTTAGTGTCATTGTGCTACCTGTAAAGTTAGTATTTCTGGTGATGTTCTCTATTCCTTTCTAGTCTTTGTTGCCTTTGGTCTTTTTTACCCCAGAGAGTCCCCTTTACTATTTCTTGCAGGCTGGTTTAGTGGTCACAAACTCCTTTAGTTTTTGTCTGGGAAACTCTGTCTCTTCTTCTATTCTGAATGACAGCCTTGCTGGATAAAGTATTCTTGGCTGCATATTTTTCCATTTAGCATGTTGAAAACATCCTGCCACTCTCTTCTGGTCTGCCAGGTGGATGGATTTGCTGTGAACTTAAGTTGTCTTCCCTTGTAGGTTAAGGACTTTTTTCTCTTGCTGCTTTCAGGATTCTTTCCTTATCTGTGTATTTTGTGAGTTTGACTATGATATGTCTTGGTGATAGCCAGCTTTTGTTGAATTTAATGGGAGTTCTTTGTGCTTCTTGGATTTCAGTGTCTGTTTACTTCCCCAGATTAGGGAAGTTTTCAGCTATAATTTGCTGAAATAAACCTTCTGCCCCTTTTTCTTTCTCTTCTCCTGGGACTCACTTGAATGTTACAATGCTTTAAGGAGTTCCTTAGTTCTCTAAGTCTACATTTGTGATTCAGTAACTTTCTTTCACTCTTCTTTCAGTTTCATTATTTTCTCTAGTGTCTTCAATGCTTTTCTCAACCCCAATGTCCTTAGTGATTATTGTTTTAAATTCCATTTCAGACATCTTCTATATGTGTTGATTAAATCCTTTTCGGTGACTTCTTCCTTTTCTTTCATTTGGGGTGAATGCCTCCATCTTGTCATTTTGTCTGGATCATTTTGTGTGTGTGATTGTTAGGACAGTCTGCTGCATTGCTGCTCTTGAAAGTAATGGCTATATTAAGAGAAGAAAGAGAGAGAAGGAAGAAAGAAAAGAAAGAAAGAAGAGAAAGGGAGAAAGGGAGGGAATGAAAGAAGAAAGAGAGAGGGAAAGAAAAAGGAAGAAAGGAGGGAGGGAAGAAAAGAAAGAAGGAAGGAAGGAAAAAAAGAAGGAAAAAGAAAGAAAGTGGGGTGCCTGGGTGGCTCAGTCAGTTAAGCAGCTGCCTTCAACTTGGATCATGATCCCAGAGTCCTGGGATCGAGCCCCTCATCAGTCTTCCTTCTCAGTGGAGAGCCTGTTTCTCCCTCTCCCTCTGCCTGCCTTTCTGCCTACTTGTACTCTCTCTATCTCTCTGTCTAATAAATAAAATCTAGAAAGAGAGAGAGAGAGAGGAAGGAGGCTAGATCCTATTTCCCCTAGAGCTGAAGTTTTGCAGCACTCTATGATCAGTAGACTAGGTTCTTGCAGAGGTTTGTACTGGTCTTCTGGGGGTGGGCCCTGCTTCACTGATTCTCAGGTGGACTTGCCCTAGTGGAGATACACCTGCAGGGTGCAGGGTCCGGGGCAAGGCTTGGTGTAAGCAGCTCCAGCCTCCACTTGGTGGCACTGTTTTGCTCACTGAAGTTGGTCAGTGTTGATGGGCAGGTGGGAGGAAAATGGCATCACCCCACTCTCTCCTCCTAACTGTGGGCAGCTTACACCTGTCACTCTTCCGGAAGCCCTCACAGAAGAACAGTCACCCCTCCTGTGTCTCTGGCTTCTGTCAGATCTCTGCCTTCACTCTGTCTGTGTCTGAGCTGTCTGCCTGCCAGGCAGTACAGCATTCCCATGTTTTATCTCCAGCAAGGCTGGGTTTCAAAAATCCAAACTTCAGAGACCCCCCCAGCAGCATGGACCCACGCTGATCCTCTGGGGGAGGGTCGCCTTGCCATGGCCAGGTACTGGTTTGTCCCACAAAATAATCGTGCCTGAGCACCAGCTGGGAATTTATGGTAAAGCTTGTAGCAAAAAGCCAGCACCAAGGCTTGCTGCCCTCAGCCAGAGTCCCTGTTCCTATGCTATTGAATGGGACAGCTTAATGGCATCTGCTGGGTCTTTTGTCCCCAGAGAGGCTATGCCACCCCTCCCAAATGCACTTCCAAGAAGGGGAACTGTTTTTACCCATGTGACCTAGGGGATCTCCAGAATCCTTGGTCTCTACCCTCCTTCTGCTCCAGAGTACTGCTAAAACTGCTGGGTGCAACACTGGCAATGGCATGGACCTTTACAACTTCAGACTTTGCATTCCATTGCTTATAAAAACTTGTGGTAGTTGAGCCCTCCCCTTTTCCCAGTCAGTAGTTTTGGGGGAAAGTTTTTCTTGTGCGATCCCCTGCTCATTTTCCTGTTCTCTCTCTCCCTCTCTCCTTCCCACCTTTTTCTTCCTCCCTACCCCTCTGTCTGATTAGGGCTGTCTCCCCTCCATAGCACTGGCAGCACTTTACTCCCCCAAATCAACACTCTGTAATTCATAGCTTCCAGGATGTGGTCTTTTTTTTTTTTTTAATCTCTAGTTGTGCAGTTTGTTCTCTCAGATTGATTTCTTGGGTGTACAGAATGATTTGGTATTTATCTAGCTGTGTTTGAGGGACAAGGCAAACTTAGGATCCCCCCCCCACTCCTCTACCTCTTAAACTCCCCTTCTATTTCTTCTTGAGTAGGTTTTTTTTTTAAGATTTTTTTATTTATTTGTCAGAGAGAGAGAGAACACACACAAGCAGGCAGAGAGGCAGGAAGAGAGAGAGGAGAAAGCAGGCTCCCTGCTGAGCAAGGAGCCCGATGCGGGACTCAATCCCAGGACCTGAAGATCATGACCTGAGCCGAAGGCAGCTGCGCAACCAACTGAGCCACCCAGGCGTCCCTTCTTGAGTAGGTTTTGAAGGTTTGTGTCTTTTACAGAATTTGTTCATTTTATCTAAGTTGTTGATTTATATATGTTAAAATTTTCATATACTAATTTATCATTCTTTTAATATCTAGAATTTGTATGGAGTCACTTCTCTCATTCCTGATATTGATAATTTGTGTCTTCTCTGTTTTCCCCTTATTTTTCTTTTCTTTCTTTTTTTAAGCTTTTATTTATTTATTAGAGAGAGCATGTATGAGAGTGAGAGAGAGAGAGAGAGCAGGAGCAGGGGCAGAGGGAGAAGCAGACTCCTTAGTGAGTAGGGAACCTCATGCAAAGTGGGTCCTGATCCCTAGACCCTGAGATCTTGATTCCATGGGATCATGACCTGAGCTGAAGGCAGACACACAACCAACTGAGCCACCCAGGTGCCCCTGTTTTTCCCTTATTTTTCTATAACTTCTCAGAATATAAAGGACTCAGAGCTGTGGTCTTTGTCTTGGCATGTACTACACTCAAATTTCTTAATTTGAGTGTAGTACACTCAAATTAGTTTCCTTGGTTTTTTAGAGTGTTGATAAATGAAGTCTTGACCCTTTGATGTTGAATCAAATATTGAGAGTGAGGAAAGAGACAGTTTCATCAGACACTCACAAAGGTCTGTAACAATGTAAGAACTGTTGCTCTGACCTAAACAGACATACCAATCAATGGAACAGAATAGGGAGAGCCCAGAAAGAAACTCATGCATTTATGATCAATTAATTTATGACAAAAGAACCAGGGATATATGATGGAGGAAAGGATAATATCTTCAGTAAATGGTTTTGGGAAAACTGGAGAGCCATGTGCAACAGAAATAAAACTGGACCCCTATCTTACAACATATATAAAAATCAACTCAAAATGGATTAAAGACTTGGGTATAAGACCTTTAACTTGAGTATAAGTCCTAGAAGAAAATTAGGGGGTAAGTGCCTTGACATCAGCCTTTGCAATGATTTTTTGGATTTGACACCAAAAGCAAAGACAACACAAGCAAAAATAAACAAGTATGACTGCATCAAACTAAAAGGCTTCTGCACAGCAAAGGAAACCATCAACAAAATGAATAAGCAACTATAGAATGAGAGAAAATATTTGCAAATCATATATCTAATAAGTGGTTAATACACAAAATATATAAAGAACTCATACAACTGAGTAGCAAAAAAAAAAATCTGATTAAAAATTGGTCAGGGTGCCAGAGTGACTAAGTTAAAGCTAATGTCTTGATCTCAGGGTTATGAATTCAAGCCCCACATTGGGCTTCATGCTGGGCATGGAGCTTACTTTAAAAAAAAGAGCCTGGGTGGCTCAGTGGATTGAGCTGCTGCCTTCAGCTCGGGTCATGATCTCGGGGTCCTGGGATCGAGTCCCGCATGGGGTTCTCTGTTCAGCGGAGAGCCTGCTTCTCTCTCTCTCTGCCTGCCTCTCCACCTACTTGTGATCTCTCTCTGTCAAATAAATAAATAAAAATCTAAAAAAAAAAAAAAGAGCAGAGGAACTGAAGAAACACTCATCCAAAGAGGACATACAATTGGCTAGCAGATACATGAGAAGGTCCTCAATTTCACTAATCATCAGCAAAATGCAAATGGGAACCACAATGAAACATCATCTCAGATGTGTTAGGATGGCTGTCATCAACTGCAGACAAAGTACTGATATCCAAGATCTATAAAGAACTCCTCAAACTCAACACTCAAAAAACAGATAATCATGTCAAAAAATGGGCAGAAGACATGAACAGACACTTCTGCAAAGAAGACATACAAATGGCTCACAGACACATGAAAAAAATGTTCATCATCATTAGTCATCAGGGAGATTCAAATAAAAACCACATTGAGATACCACTTGACACCAGTTAGGATGGCCAAAATTAACAAGACAACAAACAACAAAATTTGGAGAGGATGTGGAGAAAGGGGAACCCTCTTATACTGTTGGTGGGAATGCAAGTTGGTGCGGCCAATTTGGAAAACAGTGTGGAGATTTCTTAAGCAATTAAAAATAGAGCTACCCTTTGACCCTGCAAATGCACTACTGGGTATTTATCCCAAAGATACAGATGCAGTGAAAAGAAGGGTCATCTGTACCCCAATGTTCACAGCAGCAATGGCCACAGTCACCAAACCGTGGTAAGAGCCAAGATGCCCTTCAACAGATGAATGGATAAAGAAGATATGGTGCATATATACAATGGAGTATTATGCCTCCATCAGAAAGGATGAATACCATGCTTAGCGAAATAAGTCAATCAGAGAAAGACAGTTATCATATGATCTCCCTGATATGAGGAGGTTGGAAGGCAACATGGGGGGCTTGGGGGTTAGGAAAGGAATAAATGAAACAAGGTGGGATCGGGAGGGAGATAAACCATAAGAGACTCTTAATCTCACAAAACAAACTGAGGGTTGTGGGGGGGAAAGGGGTAGGGTGAGGGTGGTTGGGTTATAGACATTGGGGAAGGTATGTGCTATGGTGAGTGCTGTGAAGTGTGTAAACCTGGTGACTCACAGACCTGTACTCTTGGGGCTAATAATACATTATATGTTAATAAAAAAATAAAAATTTAAAAAAAGTAAGGATGAATACCCAACTTTTATATCAACATGGATGGGACTGGAGGAGATTTTGCTAAGTAAAAGAAGTCAAGCAGAGAAAGTCAATTATATGGTTTCACTTGTAGAGGGTAAGGAATAACATGAGAAATGAGTTGGTGGAAATCGGAGGGCGAGATGAACTATGAGAGACTGTGGACTCTGAGAAACAAACTGAGGGTTTTGGAAGGGAGGGGGTATTGGGGGATAGGTGAGCCTGGTGGTGAGTATTAAGGAAGGCACGTGGAGCACTAGGTGTGGTGCATAAAAAATGAATCTTGGAACACTGAAAAATAAAATAAAACAAACAAACAAATAAATAAATAGAAAAGAAAGATATTGTGTAAAAAAAAAAAAAACCAACCCAGATTGACAATCTCTATCTTAATTGGACTTCTAATTGTTTTTTAATTGTTTAGTCCAACTATATATAATGCAATTATATATATATGGTTGAATTTGTGGTTTGTTTTCCATTTATTTTATTTATTTTCTCCTTTACAGCTTTGTTTTGATTATTCAAATGCTTATTTTCAGTATTCTTTTTATAGACTCTATTACTTTTTAACTGTATCACTGGGGGGTTTTTTGTTTATAAATTAGTACTGTAGAAATTGTACAACCACCCTGAAATTACCACAATCTGCCATGAATTAACATCATATCACTCTTTGTAGAATGAATAAAAATCTTAAAGTATTATTTAAAAAAAAGAATGGCTGTCACCAAAAAGACAAGAAATAAAAAATGCTTGTGAGAAAAAGGAACACTTGTGCCCTGCTGGTGGGTATGTAAATTGATGCAGCCACTATGGAAAACAGTATAGAGGTTCCTCAAAAAACTAAATATATAGCTACCATATAATCCAGTAGTCCTACTTCTGGGTATATAGCTGAAGGAAACAAAATCACTATATGTGAGTGAATATATACGAAAGAATAAAAAAAATGTGATACACACACACATATATACAATGGAATATTATGAGGTGTAAAAAAGTAGGAAATCTTGCTTTTTGCAACAACATAGAAATCTTGAGGGCATTATGTTGAGTGAAAAGAAAAGCAGTGGGAGACAAATACTGTATTATCTCATTTATATGTGTAATCTAAAAAAAAAATTCCTAAACTCACAGAAACAGAAAACAGATTGGTGGCTGTCAGTGGCAGGGGGTGGAGGGTGGAGGAAAGCAGGGGAAGGTGGTTAAAAGGTACCAAAAGGCTTTTCAGGTAGTTCATCTCCCTTGTTTGCTCTACTCTTCCAGTTAGAAGATTAATAAGTTCTGGGGATCTAATATACAGCATAGTGACTATAATTAACAATAATGTATTTTGTATATTTGAGAGCTGCTGAGAGAGCAGATTTAATTTAAAAGTTTTCATCACAAGAAAAAATTGTAACTGTGAGGAGATGGATGTTGAACTTACTTGGTAATCATTTTTCAATATATACATAAATCATTATGTTGTGCACCTAAAACTAATATAATGTTATATGTCAATTACATCTCAGTAAAACCGGAAGGAGGTTGGGGTGGCAGTTGCCCATATCTCCCAAATATACACCCAGACGTTGGTGCTTCATTTCTTGAGGATTATTTTTGATACTTCATATATAGATTGCGGGACCTGCCCCTAGATATTCTGACGCATTAAGTCTGGAATGAGGCCAGAAATCTGTATTTCTACAGGCTTCCCAGTGATTCTGATGTAAGGCTAGGATGGAGAGCCACTGGAACAGATGACCTTTTAAAGTTAGTCATTAAGGGGACACCTGAGTAGTTCAGTGGGTTCAGGGTCTGCCTTCAGGTCTGGTTATGGAATCAAGTCCCGTGTTGTGCTCCTTGCTCAGAAGCAAGGAGCTCCTTGCTTCTCCCTCTGCCTGCCACTTCCCCCTGCTTGTGCTTGTGCTCCCTCTCTCTGACAAATAAATTAATAAAATTTTTAATAAAAAAGAAAGTCACGGGACGCCTGGGTGGCGCAGTTGGTTGGACGACTGCCTTCGGCTCAGGGCGTGATCCTGGAGTCCCGGGATCGAGTCCCGCATCAGGCTCCCAACTCCATGGGGAGTCTGCTTCGCTCTCTGACCTTCTCCTCGCCTCGCTCGTGCTCTCTCTCACTGTCTCTCTCTCTCAAATAAATAAATAAAATCTTTAAAAAAAAAAAAAAAAAAAAAAAAGAAAGTCACTAAGAGGGCCCTGGACCAGGAGCATTGGGTGGGCAAGTGCTGCCCTCTAGTGTCGCCAGCTTCTTGCTGCACTTGATGCATACTGCAACCTGCTGCATGAGCCCTGGTGGTCTTGCTGGCTGACACAGCTATTGAGTTTCCTGTCCAGCTCCTGCAAATTTTAACTCTTAGGCATTAATAAAAACAAACCTTGCACCTGTATATTTATACACGTATATCATGTATAAAAAGGTTGCTGCTGAATAGCACACTGTGCTTCTCTATCCCCAGAACCTCAACACATCTTAGATGTTCAGCAATATTTTCTGATACCGAAACACAGCAGTCAGAGTCAACAACTCTGAAAAGAGTCAACAACACAGAGTCAACAACTCTGAACAGTTTCCTGAAGAAATTCTACTATTACAGTAATTGTGGCACTGTGGCACAATCATGGAAGCAGATTTTAGCTTTGGCAAGTTTTCTGGAAACAAATGAATGTGAATTTATGGTTGTGTATCCCTCCAGAGTCCATAGAGGCTTTTCAGGTAGTTCATCTCCCTTGTTTGCTCTTCACGATAAGCTGTGAAGCAGGAAGGGCAAATGTGAAGATCCATGCCCACATTCTTGATGTGTTCATCACATGAATGTGACTTTGTTTGGGAAGACTCTGATCCCACAGTCCTAACTACTTAAGCACCTTTCATCAATGAGTACCAGCTCAATAAACAAACCTGTACTAAAGGCCTACTCTGCAAAAAACACATAAGATTGTCTTTGGCTCTACCTCCTGAGTTTGGAGATAGGAACAAGGGTGAGTGAGTTGCTGCAGAGGGGTTCACAGCAGATGATTTTAACGGCTTAGTAGTGGGCTATCTGTGAGGTAAACAGTGCACTGGTTAGAGCAGGTGCAAGGTTTGCACAATCTGGTGGTTTTGTCATGGGCAGGAGGTTAGGAGGAGACTGAGAACTGTTTCAGCAGTGAGAAGGCAGCAGGAGCTGCAGGAAGCAGAGGTGGTTGGGTAGGAAATACAAAATTCTGCTCACCTTCTCTTCATCTCATTGGTGAGAGAGGGAGTGTCCTAGGGTTCTGGAGGTGGCTGAACTCATGACACCTGACACTGGACCTCTGAGACTGATTTGTTTGAGAAAGAGAATGTGAGAGAGAGAGAGAGAGAGAGAGAGCGCATGAGAAGGGGGAGGGTCAGAGGGAGAAGCAGACTCCCTGCCAAGCAGGGAGCCTGACTCAGGACTCTATCCCAGGACTCCAGGATCATGACCTAAGCTGAAAGCAGTTGTTTAACCAACTGAGCCACCCAGGTACCCCAAATCCTCATTTTTTAATAGTTAACAAGACAACGCATGTCCTAGCCTCTTGTGTG
The DNA here is from genome assembly GCF_020171115.1 of Neogale vison. Classification (NCBI taxonomy): domain Eukaryota; kingdom Metazoa; phylum Chordata; class Mammalia; order Carnivora; family Mustelidae; genus Neogale; species Neogale vison. The sequence continues at coordinate 36,612,433 of NC_058099.1, forward strand.
TTTTTTAGTTATCTTCCAGTATAGGTGATGTAATTCATAGGGCTCCTCTGACCTAACCACTCTCTCTCTCTTATAGGGCATGCTGTGTACATGAAGACTAACTTATCTTAGGATAGATGCCAGACTGTTGTCTTAAGAAGAGACCTAAGCCATCAGATTATAGGGAATACATGAAATGATATATGCTGCCGGTGACCTTGGCACCTCTAGGGCCCAAGCTCTGCAACTCATACAGACAACCAGATACTTCATCTGTACACTGCATCACATGAGCTTCTCCCAGACAAATAAAGGTCTGTGATGCTCTACATGCCTTTTGAAATAGGAGAGCTTTGTGATGTAGTCTAGTGATCTGGTTCCATCTTCTGTGAGGCAGAGATGACAAGGTCTAGAATTTGGAGGCATTAAGTTCCACGTCCCTGAAAGCCTAGGAAGAGAGATGGCTAGTGAGGTTTAGATTATGTTGACCCCTACCTTTCTTCTGTGGGATGTTGGATATCCCTTATACACTTATGGCTCCATCATTATTATTGCATTAATTATTTGGCAAGTGAAAAAGAGCCACCAAGAATTAAGGTTGGGACCTAACAGGAGCTGTTGCCGGGTAGGGAAACACAATTACCGTAACTAAACTGATTAAGCTTCAAACAAGATTTCATCCTCTTACTTTCTCCTGTTACCCTGACCCCTACATTTTTATGGGGGTTTCCTCATGGATCCCTTAATAGATCCAAATTTGGGTTGATTCTTCTGGTTGGGAGACATTCAGGACCTTGGGTAGCTAAAATCCTTTGGCTTCTAGACCTCTTATTCTTTAATCTGCTCATATTTTCTCCTGTCTCATTCTGATATCCCCACAGAACTTGTTCAGAGAGTGGGGGTAGAGGTATATAGTATAGTAGAGCCTTAAAATGAATTAGTAATAAGAGAAGGGAAATGATGGGTGAAAAAGATAGAGTAGGGAAAAGAATGGTAGGAGAGTATATAAAATTGGAATATAGAAAAAGTCTGGGAAATATTTACAGATTTTGTCTCATTTAGAGACAAAAAGTAAAAGGTACCCCAACTTAATACTCTAACTTTCTTGCTTTCAAGCGTCACCGGAGAGTCAAACAAAGGGCTAAAGATAGAACATCAAGAGGTAAAGTCCTAGTTTCTCCTTGGACTCCCCTTGCTATGGGCAAGATTCTCTGATTCCTGACACTCTCTGACCCCTGGAACAATAGCCAGGTGCTCTAACCAGCACCTATGAAGGCTCCTATTGCCCCAGCTGACAAATTCTCCCAGAAGACTTTCTTGGGTGGGAAATCAGAGCCTAGGAATGTCCTGAAATTCTCTACCTTACACCTGCCCCTGGGAATGAAGAATGAGGAAGTAGGACAGAAGCCTTTTTTTTTTTTTAATAGTTTTACCACCCTGTGGAAGTCACTTCATGTCTCAGTCCATGATCCAGAAAATGGGCGTCTCATGATCCTGCCTCACTCACAGTGTGGTTGTGATGATCAAGTGAAATTGGGTCCAGGACAGCATGTTGCAATGGGTTAAGTTGTACACAGACATGCCTTCAGCTTCCTATAGGATATCCCTGCATCCTCTCATTTCTTGTAACACTGTTGTGTTTTTTCAGCTAGGAAACATTCCCGAGAAGAAACTGAGAAGCCGTGGGAGCTGCTCTCTATCATGAAAAGGTGATCACTTCTCCTTTGTGGTCTCCAAACTCTCAGCCTGGCCTATGATGATTTCTCTGCTTGGCCTGGGGCAGGGAGGAGAAGAGGGATAATGTCTGGGAGGGAGTCAGACACAGTGGATGGTGAAGACTGGTTGAGAGGGTTGCCAGGGCAGAGGGGGATCAGGTGTCTCAGGTAGGAGGAGTCTCCCAGTTCTGCTCTGGCTAGGTTCACGGTGGTCCTGAAATTCAGGATTTCACTACTATGTAATTCACTGAAGATGCTACATGAGTTTGCACCCAGCCACAGACAAGTTATCCAGTCAAGAGAATAGGCAAATGCCTGCACAAATAAATGACCATGCCATATTCCATTTATAGTTACAACTATCCAAGGGCAGACCCCTGGAACCTGCTGATATTAGCTCCATGGTTTTGTCTTCAGGGAGGCCAACTCCTGGGACAGCCCTCAGAAATGAGCCTGTCATCCTCTTAAAAGCCCCAGGAATGGGATTGGCTCTCAAGAGATGCTATGTATAGGAGCTAGGACACTCCATAATCCCCAGAATGTGGAGTTCCCACAAAGACCTCATTTTCCACAGCTTAGGAATATGAATGCCAGACGAAGGCCCTCTTAATCCCAGATGAGTCTGACTCTCCGTTCTCCCTGGTAATGTTCCTGGTGATGCCCCATCAGCTAACCATTGGCTCCCCACTTCTGCCTTGTTCCTTTTTCCTGGTTCAGCTTCTCAACCTAGATCAACAGAGAATGTACCTCACCTCCTAGTCTCTCATGGCCCTGCATTCCCATGGATTGTCTGAGACCTTGCCCAACAAGCTCCAGACCCTCAGCCCAGCCCAGCCAACATAACTATGGCATTTTCCTAGGAGGAAAAGAGGGGTGGATAAACACCCTGGGAGTATAGGCCCCAAGGCGCCCAGGACTAGGGGAGGGTGGACCAAATCTCCAGGCCACACATATTCAAAGAGGCAGGTGTTGGGATGCCTGGGTGGCTCAGACGGTTAAGTATCTCACTCTTGCTGTCAGCTTGGGTCTTAATCTCAGGGTTCTGAGTTCAAGCTCTGCTCTGAGCTCCATGCTAGGTGTGGAGCCTATTTAAAAAAGCAAACCAAGCCAAACAAACAAAGAGGCAGGTGTCACTCCATCAGTAACTGTTGCCATCTTCCCTTCCCAGCCAGGGCTGGCTTCCTAAGGAGGGAAGTGTGAGGCGGCTCCTGTGTGCAGATCCTTCCTGCCCCATCTGCAATGCTGTGGCTCTAGAGATTCAGCAGTTGCTGGCGGGTGAGAACACTCTGATCTCTCCCCCTTCATCGGGGCCATCGCAGGGCTCCTCTTGCCTGGAGATTTTGTCCATGTCTAGTCTCTCTTTGGAGCACAGTCAGGGTTCCCTGCTCTCCAAAGATCTTTCACTTCCATCTGTAACCCCCACAAAGTTACAATTAACGGATCAGAAATCCTTAACACAGTCAGCTGCCCAGTCAACCAGTGTCAGCCTCCAAGATCACCAGGCTGAACTCCTTCAGCGAAGGAAGGGATTTCAAGTGCCAGATGTGTCCAGGGATGCAGGAGCTCGGTCTTCTTCAAGTGAGGAGCCTAGGATTCCTGTGAATCAGGAGGACAAGAGGAAGAGCCACTCTGAATGTGTGCTGGAAAAACAAGGTCAGCTGCCCTTGAATATCTGATCCTCTTTCTTTCCCTGAATTCAGAACTCATGAACCTGAAACACCCCATTGCCTTGCATGTGCCTATTTCCCCAATCCTTAAGTACACGTATATAAATGCATGCATTTATATACCTGAGGGCTTCCAAGATCTTTAGAAGAGTTCCTCTGACAGCTTATAACACATAGCCTCAGATACTTTCCAAGCCTGGGAGGAAAAACCCAACCATTTCTTTAATCATAATGCTACCTCTAAGGCCGCTATTGAAAATATGGGGTATCTTCCTGATCCTGGGTTCATGAGAGTTGAGCCATTCCACCCAAACTTTCTGGTTTATAGAAGGATCCACTATGAACCCAGAGCAAATACCACTGCAAGCAAATCCCAAACTCCATAGCTCTGGCTCTACCCTCTACTACATTTCAACTTCTAAGTGGTCTCTATCCATTGCCTGGAGGACCCACCGTGTGCTATCTGCAGCAGAAACATAGCTACTTTTCTGTGGTTCCTCTTTTCTGCACAATGAGTCCTCAGTCTCCCCATAAAGATCTCTCCACAAAAGGGAAGCCCAGTCCCCTTATTCTTCAAGAATTTCTTCATAATCTCTCTACTGTCTAAAATTTCCTTCACCTAAGTTAGCCCCACCTTTCCACATTCCCAAATTTGGGCTTCTCCATCTGACTAACAATGAACCCATTTCAATATCTCATTTCCTCCTCCGGCCAAATGTGAAGACTTAAAGCAGCATCAGCTGCAAAGGCAGCTATATCTTCAGTGGGGCTTGCCAGCTGTTGCCCAGAAATCTCTGTAAGTGCAGAGAACCATACAAAATAAGCCCTGAGACATGGTTCCACTTGTCCCCAGGGGCCTACCTGTTAGTCTACCCTTTCAGTCTGCAAGAGGGAGGTGGTGTTTCCCTGGAACATGCCCAAAGCTGCTTGAGTTCTACTTTCAGAAGTTGTTGATTTAGCAAATTGATTCACTATTGCAAGGGCCTGCCCCAGAAGATCCAGCAGTCCAAACAGTTGCTCCTATCTCCTCCTGACCAGCAGCCCCTGCCCCAGAGCAGCACACTGACCAGTGTGAGTGTCCCCTAGCTTGCAGACCTAGAGGCCAGTGGAGATAGCTGTTTTGATCCACTGTGGCAGCACGGCCAGTCCACAGTTGCTTGCCCAGGCTAAGGCACTGTTGCAGAGGTACGGTGACTACAGGTGTGGGGAAAACTGCTGGGGCATTATTACTGTTCACATTTGCAGCTTTGGGACTAGAAATCATTGGGCCTGCAGCATTCCAAGGGCCCTGACAATAGCTTGGTTCCCTTGTGCTCAGAAAGAAAGTCTCTAGATGTAGTGGTAGCTGTCAGCCCCTACATGGATCAGGAAGCCACATTCTCAACACTGATAGGCCTTGACCAGCAGCAACAAGCCCCACTTGATGCTGTCACTGATCATTCTGGTCAGCACCTGCCTGGGTATCTTCCCATGGGGCCACTGAGAAACTGGAGACAAGTTTTGGCCTTACTGTCAGGGCTGCCAGCTTTTTATTATGTGGCTTTCTCCAAGGCCATGACCACAGAAATCACTGGCCAATCTGCATTCACAGAGATGTGCCTGGGGCTTTTGAGGACCCAGTATAACCTATGGCTCAATATCATCTAAACATCAATGCATAAGTCCTGGGCCAGGTTTTCAAGATGCCAGTGAGACTTGTTCTGATAATATATAAGCATTCCAGGTTGAAGTATAGGTGAATGGAGATGGTGCCTCTAGAGAGCCAGACATATTGCTGACCCCTGTTCACTCAAGATATCCATCTTGACCAAACTTAATTTTAATCTGAAAAATTCCTGTAGATACATTTGGGAAGTCTTATAAAGAAAAAGGAATCCAGGAACAAATTGTGGCTGTCCCAAGGAATATCTAGAAGTCCTTTCAGAGTCTAAACAAGCAAGGAAAAACATTGCTCCAAGATCTCCCCATCCCACCAGGCATCATCCCATGTGCTCTAGAATGTTCCACCTTAAAGAATAGCTTGCGGATAAACTAAGGCAGTGCAGGAGAACCAAAAGCAAGCTAGTCCCACCGGGCTTCCAAGATCTCACAACCCGCTGGCGGCATAACAGGGGCCCAGATGCTTTGCATTCACCTGGAGGCCATGTGAACAAGCTCAGCCTGGAGGAGCCCTGGAACACTTATCCCTGCAAAGGTGAGCACAACTCCCTACCCCAGCAGAGAGAAGAAAGGATCCAGGAAGACTTAAAGCAACAGAGAATCACAGACAAGGGGGGTTCAGTTTTGAAGCTCTCCCTAGCCAGAAAGAACATCTACTCTGCTGAGGCCAGGAGGGACACTTATAAATAGAACTCTTAGTGCCCCTGACTTCCCAAATGTATCTCCAGGATCCTTCTCAGGTAGGATTTTAGTTAGGTCAAGATGGTTCCCTTGAGTGAGTTGGAACTAGTAAGGATCTGTCTGGATCTGCAGAGCCACTATTTCTATCCTCTCAGCTGACTGATCCCTGTCAGAACCTTCACAAGTTTCTCCTTCACTTTGAATTCCTAGAGTATCCCCTAGGATTCCTTGGTTCAAAAGACCAGATGAGAGTGGTCTGCAAGGCTGTTTAAGCAGGCTGAGGGGCGCCTGGGTGGCTCAGTGGGTTAAGGCCTCTGCCTTCAGCTCGGGTCATGATCCCAAGGTCCCGGGATCGAGCCCCACGTCGGGCTCTCTGCTCTGCAGGGAGCCTGCTTCCTCCTCCTCTCTGCCTGCCTCTCTACCTACTTGTGATTTCTCTCTCTCTGTCAAATAAATAAAATCTTTTAAAAAAAAAAAAAAGCAGGCTGAATGACCTCATCCAAATAAGGATTCCTCAGAATGCCAAAACTAGAGTCCCAGAGCTTAATGGGCCAGACCTTACATGGCCAATTTACTGGGTAATTATTTGCTGGAGCAAACTGTAAGTCCAGCATTTAAAGTGATCACATTTTTGAGATCCTAACTTTGCAGGGCCAAAATTTATAGGGCCACATTTTCTAGGGTCAAAAGCTACAGGGTCTAGTAAAAGCAGCCCATATTCACAAGATCTCATTCTTCCAGAAGCTGCAGAAGCTGGCTTGGAAAATAAGGTGAAGCACTTTCCACACTGGATTAATCCTGAGATGAAAGGTCAAGGGCATAAAGAATCCATTCTCCTCTCTAAGGATAAAACAGTGCCCAAAACCATGACAAAAAAAGTTGAGAAGACTCCACCCCCGACTGGACACCCTGTGAGAGGAGCCAAGTTGGAGAAGAAAACAGAGGAGGAGGGCATGACCTTCTTTGATGCCCCCCAGTCTCTAGACAATGAACTCAAGGAACAATCCCTTCAGCCCAGACACTCCTGGTTCCTGTGCCTTTCCCAAGATGGCTCCAAACATTGTCCTCAGCTGACTTGTGCCACTCAACTAGAAAATCCATCCCACTTCTCAGCTCTCACTTCAGCAGAAGGCACTGGTCTTCACAAAGAGAATACCCAGTCCAGGAAAAAGGAGTTCATAGGTTCCCAATCCTCTGCATGCCCATGAAAAAGGCTGTCATCATTTCTGTTAATGTGCAGGTGAGGCAGGACCCTCTCCAAATATACTCTATACCTCTAAGCAAAGAACCCTCTGTTTCTGCTTCCTTATTTCTAAGGTTGTGTGTGATATAGAGAGTAAAGAAGGTATATAATACTTGACATACAGAATAGGAGCTTAAATATGTATTTCAAATAGATCAGCATTTTCCATACAACTCTTTCAGTCCCAGTCTGAACTATGGATTGGGAGACTTCAGCAAAGAAGGAAGACCCTTGTCCAAGGTGCATGGAAGGTGCACCAGGCTTGATTTCTATCATGTCTTCCTGTGGCATCTATGAGCCCTAGAGGAGCAATGTGGACATGAGAATAGTATAAGAAGTAACAGCCAGGAATCTAGTGCATTTTTGGCCCATAGGCACAATTCACCAATTATTTCTTTATATGCCCAGAGTCTGAAGGGAGGTTTTTTACAGGAGTGTCACATTGCTCATCCTTGATAAACACAAAAGCATACAGGTAATGTGACATGTGTCAGAAGCAAATGATAGACTCTCCCCTCTCTGAACACTGTTATTACTGATTAGATCTTTAAAAGGGCTAATCATCTGGGAGTCTGCTGCAGCCTGTTGCCAGTTTGACCCCCATTGCCTTTCAGCTGCATGGAATAAATGCCTCCTAGAATGAAGATCAGTTGAAGAGAAGGTTCCCAAAAAGATCACAATAAAAATGACTTTGACCTGAGTCTTAACATTCAATAGTTCAAATATTCAACCACATGTGCCAGTACTATGCCAGATACTAGGAGCACAACAATGAACAACAGGCCTTCCTCCATTGAGCTTATGGACTCATGGAGTAGACAGTCAAATAAAAAGCTACTAAAGCACTTTGATAAGGACGGGTTAGAGGAAGTAGGTGAAAATACACAGGAGGGCACTTAAACTAATGTGGCAGGGGGAGGGGGTTCATGGAAATTTTCTTAGAAGTGGTGATATGTAGACTGAATTTCAAAGGATAAGAAGTTTCCAGGAAGGAAGTGGAGAGTCTCTGGGTTTCCCGCAGCCTGAGTGTACAAATTGTGCAAATGTATGGTGTCAAACAAATGGACTGCTATGTAAGAGAACAGTAACTTGCTGGAGAAGTGCTTACAATAATCAAAAGCATATTAAAACTTTTGAGGGATCAGAATGAGATTGCCAAGCTGGGGAATGGATGGCATTCACTCATGCATTTTTTTTTATTTCTTCAACTAATACTGAACACCTACTATAGGCCACACACTTGTATAAGCACTGAGTATACAGCAATGGACAAAAGAGGAAAAAACAATGTCTTCAATGAGCTTACGTTGATGGTACACTAGGGAGGGAGAGAAAAGAAGCATAAGTAGGGGCTTCTGGGTGACTCAATCGGTTAAGCATCTGCCTTTGGCTCAGGTCATGATCCCAGATATAGATAGAGCCCCACATTGGGCTCACTGCTCAGCAGGAGGCCTGCTTCTCCCTCTTCCTCTCCCTCTGCTGCTCCCCCTGCTTGTGCTCTCTCTCTCTCTCTGTCAAATAAATAAAATAGTTTTTAAAAGAAGCATAAGTAAAATATGCAATATGTAGAAGGTGACCAAATACGTAAGAGGTAAGAAGTTTAGGGAAGATTTAAGTGGGGTGCAGTTTAAAATAGGGATTTCAGGGCAAGTCTCACGAAAAAATGTGGGCATGGGTGTACCTGTGTGTCCTTTGGCTCAGGTCATGATCCCAGGCTCCTGGGATCGAGCCCCTAGATGCATTGGACTCCCTGCTCAGTGGAGAGCCTTTTACTCCCTCTCTTCTCCACTCATGCTGTCGCTATCTGCCCTTCTCTCAAATAAATAAATAAAATATTTTTTTTCTTCCAAAATGTGGGCATATGGGATGCTTGGGTGGCTCAGTCAGCTAAGCACTTGCCTTTGGCTCAAGTCATGATCCCGGGATCCTGGGATTGAGTCACTCATCAGATTCCTTGCTCACAGGGAGTCCGCTTCTCCCTCTGCCTGCTGTTCCCCCTGCTTGCGCGCTCACACACTCTCTCTTTCTCTCTGACAAATAAACACCATTTTTAAAAATATAGGCATGGACTAGAGAGAGATGAGAGAGTAAATCACATAGGTAACTGAGGAAATTTCATGTCAGACATGGATAACTGAGGAACTTTCATGTCAAACATGAATAGTCTGGAGGCTGGAATATGTCTGAGCTATTCCAAGGAAGAAGCACAGTGAGCCCAAAGCAGAGTTAGGGGGAAAGTAATGGTGGACAAAGTCAGAGCAGTAAAGGAGCCAAATGGGGTAAGGCCTAGAAGGTCACTGCAAAGTCTTTTGATTTTTGAGTAAATGGAGGTTGCTGTTAGAGGATCTGCTTAGATCTCCCTTGTGTTTTAAAAAGTCACTTAGGCTGAGTTGCTAACAGCAGTGTTGGGGATATAGAGTTGGAGAGACGCAAGGAGATTAGTTATGAGATTATTCCAGTAATCTTAGCAGAAGAGGCTAGAAGTGTTTAGATGCTGGATTCATTTTGAGGTACAGACAATAGGATACTGATATCCACTTGCTGATACATTGGATGTGGATAGTTAGGAAAAATTAAAAATCAAGGATAATGCCAATGTTTCTGGCCCAAACTTCTGGCAATATGGAGTTACCATTAACTGATATGAGAAATGCTAGGACTGGAGCAGAGTGATATGTGTGATTGGATAGGGGGAGTGGTAATCAGGACTTCACTTTCTTTTAATTTTTTAAAATTGTGTTCAATTAGGAGTTCACATTTACATAGAGATAGATACTGAACATTCAAGTGTATATATTGATTAGACAATTTGAGCATATGATCCTGGAATTCATGGAAGTGCCCAGGTTTTAGGCAGACAGACAGCTAGATAAATAGATATACATAGATGATGATGATGATGATGATGATGGTGGTGGTGGTGGTGATGGTGATGATACAGATAGATAGGTAGATAGATAGATGTATTTAAAACCATAAACCATGTGTCTAGGCTAGAGAGACAGAAAAATTATTACATTGGTATGATGAGTGCTATGATACATGGGGTCCTGCCCCAGAAGGAGGTACTTAGCAGATAAAGAGAACCCTGAGGTCTCAAAAAAGTTGTCACAATAAAAGTGACCTTGAAAGATATCTTACATTCAACAATTAAAATATTTGAGTATGTACTGTGTTACAGAAACTATGGCAAGCATAACAGTCACCAAGACACAAGCCTTGCCTTTATGCAGATCATGATCTCCTGGGTGGATAGTCTCACATGCCCAAATTGGCTAATCAAAATAAATACATGGATGTGCAACATTCATCTCATAAGTGAACTTCTGATTCCCTGTGTCCCTCTCCCACAGAATCACACATACCAGACATACCACACATAGAAAGACAGAAGCTGCCCTGAGTGGAAGATATGGATCTATGTTTTGGACAGAAGGTGGTACCTCTGCATTCCCACCTTCTGACCTACCACACAGGAGCCAAGAGCTAAAGGAAGTGCAGGAAGTGCTCTAATCTCCCTATGATGTGGTATGGGGGACTATGGGACACTCCTGCTCCACTGATTGGTAAGGAAATCCAGGATGACTCAGTATCCCATCAAACCAAGAGGTGGTGGCAGGACTGTCTTCCACTGACAGGACCTAATGTGTCCACTGCTCACAAGATGCAGAAAAGCCAGGATGGGAAGAAGCATGAATGTGTCCCTCCTCTGAATGATGATTTTGTGCCTAATGGATGGCCTAATGGATGCCTAATGTTGTGGCCCTCAGGGTGAGGAGGCACAAGGCCCAAGCCTGCTGAGTTAACACCCTCCAGGTGTTTTCCTAAAGCATCCCCAGAGATCATAGGAGGTCCTGTGACAGGCACATCCTCACGGCCTGGTAGGAGTTAGGCAGAGAGCCATGTAGGAGGATGCCCAGGAGAAGGAATGTGACTCAGAAGGGTCACAGCAGCATCAGGAGAAAAGCCAAGGTTAATGTGCACACATCCTGGCTTAAGTGGAGCAGGTCCTTCCCATGGTCCCCCTCAGTCTCCTACCTGCCCCCAGTAGATTCCTATCACAGAAGTTTCAAACAGCTGACCATAGCAGCTAGACTTTTGTTCCTGCTTCCCTCCACTGTGGCAGGGAGGTCACAGAATATTCTGAGCACAGGAGTAAGTGTGTGAGACTTCATTTCCTTGCTCTTGCTCAGTTCTGTCTTGTTATGAACATGAGCTGAAACTCCTGCCCTACTCAAATTCCTAACCTGTTGGAGATGCTTAGAGGCAAGGACTCAGTTATCTTTGCTCATCCACTCAAAATTCTAGTCTCCCTACTCTGTAGGTCTTTGGGTAAAATGTGCCTTGTCCCTAAATTCTCACATCCTCTGAATCTCATCCTCCTTTCCACAGCCTCATCTCTATTTTGGCCTAACTTCCCATTGCCACCTTATACTTGCTCTTCTGTGTCCAGGCTGAATCCCTGGCAGGATGGTAGTAATATATGAACATAGTAGTGAAAAAAAGCAAGTTATAAAAATAATCATATTACAATCTCATTTTTTTAAAATTACATATTTTATTTTTATTTTTTAACTTTATTTTTTCTGTGTTCCAAGATTCATTGTTTATACATCACACCCAGTTTTTATTTTTAGAGCAGTTTTATGTTTGCAGAAATATTGAGCAGCAGGTACAGGGAATTCCCATATTTCTCTTTCCACCCTTGACCACATACAGTTGCCCTTCTTTTAACATTTTGCATTTAGTGTGGTAAATTAAAATTGATGAGCCAATATTGATACATTATTATTAACCAAGGTTCATAGTTTACATTAGGTTTCAGTCTTTGTATTATACATGCTATGGGTTTTAACCAATGTATAATGATGTGTATCTACCATTAAGGTATCATACAGAATAGTTTCTGTGCCCTAAGAATTCTGTGTATTCCACTTATTCATTCCTTTTTCCCTTCCTCCAAACCCTTGGCAACCTCTGATCCTTTTATTTTTTTAATGTTTCTTTTTTTAAAAAATTTTTGTTTCTTTTCAGAGTTAACAGTATTCATTGTTTTTGCACCACACCCAGTGCTCCATGCAATCCATGCCCTCCATAATACCCACCACCTGGTTCCCCCAACCTCCCACCCCTTGCCCCTTCAAACCCCTCAGATTGTTTTTCAGAGTCCACGGTCTCTCATGGTTCATCTCCCCTTCCAATTTCCCCTAACTCCCTTCTCCTCTCCATCTCCCCATGTCCTCCATGCTATTTGTTATGCTCCACAAATAAGTGAAACCATATGATAATTGACTCTTTCTGCTTGACTTATTTCACTCAGCATAATCTCTTCAGTCCCATCCATGTTGCTACAAAAGTTGGGTATTCGTCATTTCTGATGTAGGCATAATACTCTGTAGTGTATATGGACATCTTCCTTATCCATTTGTCTGTTGAAGGGCATCTTGGTTCTTTCCACAGTATGGTCACCATGGCCATTGCTGCTCCTTTTTAAAAACTGCGGTAAAATATACATATAACATGAAATTTACTATTTTAATCATTTAAAAAAATTTAAAAAGATTTTATTTATTTGAAAGATGCCGTGAGAGAGGGAACACAAGCAGGGGGAGTGGGAGAGGGAGAAGCAGGCTTCTCACCAAGCAGGGAGCCCAATGCAGGGCTCAATCACAGGACCCTGGGACGATGACCTGAGCTAAAGGCAGAGGCTTTAACCCACTGAGCCACCCAGGCCCCTATTTTAACCATTTTTTAAAAAATTTTATTTATTTATTTGACAGATCACAAGTAGACAGAGAGGCAGGCAGAGAGAGAGAGGAGGAAGCAGGCTCCCCACTGAGCAGAGAGCCCAACTCGGGGCTCAATCCCAGGACCCTGGGATCATGACCCGAGCTGAAGGCAGAGGCTTTAACCCACTGAGCCACCCAGGTGCCCCTATTTTAACCATTTTTAAGTGTATAATTCAGTAGCATTAAGTACATTCAGTGTTGTATAACCATCATCACTATTTCTAAAACTTTTTCATCAACCCAAACAGAAACTCTGTACTCATTAAACAATAACCCCCAACTTCCTCCCCACCCACCCCAGTGCCTGGTAACTTCTATTTTCTGTCTCTATCAATTTCCTTATTTTAGTTACTTCATGTAAGAGAAATCATGCAATATCTGTCCTTTTGTGTCTGGCTTATTTTTTTTAATTTATTTTTTATTTTCAGCATAACAGTATTCATTATTTTTGCACCACACCCAGTGCTCCATGCAATCCGTGCCCTCTATAATACTCACCACCTGGTACCCCGACCTCCCACCCCCCGCCCCTTCAAACCCCTCAGATTGTTTTTCAGAGTCCATAGTCTCTCATGGTTCACCTCCCCTTCCAATTTCCCCTAACTCCCTTCTCCTCTCTATCTCCCCATGTCCTCCATGCTATTTGTTATGCTCCACAAATAAGTAAAACCATATGATAATTGACTCTCTCTGCTTGAATTATTTCACTCAGCATCATCTCTTCCAGTCCCGTCCATGTTGCTACAAAAGTTGGGTATTCGTCCTTTCTGATGGAGGCATAATACTCCATAGTGTATATGGACCACATCTTCCTTATCCATTTGTCCATTGAAGGGCATCTTGGTTCTTTCCACAGTTTGGCGACTGTGGCCATTGCTGCTATAAACATTTTTTTAAAGATTTTTTTTATTTATTTGACACAGAGAGAAATCACAAGTAGGCAGAAAGGCAGCCAGAAAGAGAGAGAGAGGGAAGCAGACTCCCCGCTGAGCAGAGAGCCTGATGCGGGGCTCGATCCCAGGACCCTGAGATCATGACTGGAGCCAAAGGCAAAGGCCCAAACCACTGAGCCAATCAGGCACCCCTGTGTCTGGCTTATTTGCATCTGACATAATGTGTTCAAGTTTCATCTATATTGTACGTGTATCAGAATTTAATTTCTTTTTATTGCTAAATATTCCACATTGTGTTTATGTTATATTTTGCTTATCCATTTACCCATTGATGGGCAACTTGGATTGTTTCCTCTTGTAGCTACTGTGAGAAAAGCTGCTAGGAACATTTGTGTTCCGGCTTTCTATTTCTTTGGATAGAAGTGGAAGTGGAATTGTTGAATCATATGGTAATTCTGTGTTTAACTTTTAGAGAAACTGCTACCAAATTGTTTTCTACAACAGCATTTTGCATTTCCACCAACAATGAATGAGAGATCTTATTGGTTCACATCCTTACTAGGATTCATGGTTAGTGTTCTGGATTTTGGCCATTCTAATAGCTGTGTAGTGGTATCTCATAGAGGTTTTAATTTTCAATTCTCTAATGACATATAATGTTGAATATCTTTCTGCATCTTTTTTTGGTGAAGGGCTCAAGTCTTTTGACCATTTTTAAAATTCTTATTGTTGAGTTTTAATAATTTTTTTGTATATTTTGGATATCAGTCCTTTATCAGTTATGTCTTTTACACAAATTTTCTCCAAGTGTGGCTTGCTTTTTCATTCTCTTAGCAGTGTCTTTTGGAAAGAAGTTTTTAGTTTTAATGAAGTCCAGTTTAATTTTTTTCGCAGATTTTGCTCTTGATGATGCATCTAAGAAGTCATCATCAAGTTCATATGGATTTTCTCATAATCTCATTCTTGAAAGAAAAAAATATATGTTTCCATTTTTCATCTTTTGTTAATTTGTATTTTCTGATTTTTACATTGCAAATTAATTACAAACTTTACTATATAATTTTAAAATCCCAGATTTGGCAACAAGGGAGCTTCTTTTAGTTTTACATATAGCACTCTGTGACCCAGAAGACAAAATTTTACCACTTTGAGTTTCAGTTTCCCTATCTATCAGTGAATACTGAAACAGAGATATCACAGGGTTCCCGTTTTGTCATAACATCTAGCATACTCATACTTTTTTTCAACTGGTTTAAAACATCCATGGACTTAATCGGAGCATGCAGCCAGGATTCTCTCTAGAATCCAGTCATGGGGCAGGGGAGGACTGTGTGCATATGTGTAAACATTTTCTAGGCTATTCACCTAGGATTTTATTGAAGTAAGAAGGTGGGTCTATAGTTTCCAGACACTGTCCACATGCCTCATGAGCACCAGCTGTGCTCTATGGTTAGGTGGGAAAGCAGGTCCCTATGAGAGGAATAGGCACACCACACCAGAGAGGAGAATGTGAAACTGACATACAATCTGGAACATAAATTAGTACAGCCACTGTGGAAAACAGTATGGAAGATCCTCACAAATTAAAAATAGAAATACTATAAGATCCAATAATTCCTACTATTGGGTATTTACCCAAAGAAAATGAAAACATTAATCCAAAAAGAAATATGCACCCCTTTATTTATTGCAGCATTATCTCCAATAGCCAAGAAACGGAAGCAACCTAAATGTCTATCAATAGATGAATGGATAAGGAAGATGCAGCACACACACACCCCTTATGTATATAATGGAATATTATACAGCCATAAAAAGGATGATACCATGCCATTTGAGACAATGAATGGATCTAGAGGGCATAATGCTATGTGAAATATTTACTGCTAAATATTCCACTTTGTGTATATGTTATATTTTGCTTATCTGAATGCCATATGATTTCACTAATATGTGGAATCGAAAAAAATGAATAAACAAAAAAGCAGAATCAGATCTATAAATACAGAGAACAAACTGATAGTTTCCTGAGGGCAACAGGTGGGGTTGTTGGGCAAAATGGGTAAAAGGAGAGGGAGATACAGAGTAAAGAATACAGTCAGTGATATTGTAATAGTGATGTATATGGACAGATGGTACCTATACTTGCGATCATTGCATAAACTTGAATCACTATACTATACACTGGAAACTAATATAGTATTTTGTGTCAACTATACACAAAAAAATTAATTTAAAAATCTGCTCTGCCTCTCTCCCCTGCACTCTCTCACACACACTCTCTCTCAAATAAAGAAATCTTAAAAAAAAAAAAAAAGGCAGGGTGGTTTAATGGGTTAAGCCTCTGCCTTCAGCTCATGGATGGAGCCCTGCATCAGGCTCTCTGCTCAGCAAGGAGCCTGCTTCCCCTCCCCCTCTCTTCCTGCCCTCTCTGCCTACTTGTGATCTCTCTCTCTGTCAAATAAATAAAATCTTAAAAAAAAAAAAAAAGGCAGGGTGGAGCACCTAGGTGATGCAGTCAGTTAAGCATCTGACTTGTTTCAGCTCAGGTTGTGATCTCAGGGCATGAGATCGAATTCCCAGTCAGGCTCCCTGCTCAGTGTAGAGTGTGCTTGAGACTCCCTCTGCCTCTCCATGCTGTGCACTCTCCTGTGTGTGTTCTCTCTCTCTCTCTCTTTCTCTTTAAAGAAATTAAATTTATTTAAATTAATTTATTTCTCTAAAATAAATAAATCTTTAAAAAGAAGGGGAGGGGCACCTGGGTGGCTCAGTCTGTTGAGCCACTAAGTCTTGGCTTTGACTCAGGTCATGATCTCAAGGTCCTAGCATTGAGCCCCATGATGGGCTCCTCACTCATCTTGCAGTTGGCTTGGGATTCTCTCTCCCTCTTCCTCTGCCCCTCCCTCCACTTGGTCTCTCTCTCAAAAAAACAAAAACAAAAAGCTGACAAACAATCCTTCATTGTGGACCTTCCTCATGATCAATTATTATTTCCAAGGCCACACTTTTTCTCAGAAGCCTTTTGTGGTAAGCCTTTCAGATTTTTATTTCAGGCTTTTTTTTTTTTTTTTTTTTTGAGAGAGCGAGTGAATAAGCAAGCACAAGTGGAGGGCAGAAGGAGAGGGGGAGAGAGAATTATTTTTGTATAGGTATGTTCACAGCAGCTTTATTTACAATAGCAAAAAATGAAAACCTTAGTGTTAACATTCACACAACGGATTACTATTCAGCAATAACAAAAAAGAACACTCTAGAGAAGAAAAACTAAGGTGAAAAAAATCATAAATTATTATTACTTATAGGCTAGGCACTGGCTGAAAAAGGATACAAGGGAATATTCTGGGGTGTTGGAAATGTTCTATACTGTAATATCCTTTTGTCAAAAGTATACAGTTAAAAATTATACACTTTAGTGTATGTAAATATTACCAAAAAAGAACCATATATTAATGATGACAATGATGATGATGATAGAATGAAAGTGGTAGAGAATGGGTGAAAGTATAAATGATATAAAAATGGCAGAATATTGAGGTACCTGGGCGGTGTGGTTAGTTAAGCGTATGACTTATCTCAGGTCATGGTCTGAGATGGTTTCATCTTTGTCATGGTCTGAGATGGTTTCATCTCAGGTCATGGTCTTGGGGTCCTGGGATTGAGACACCCCCCTACATCGTACCCTCAGCATAGTGTCTGCTTGGGATTCCCTCTCCCTCTCCCTCTGCCCCTCCCACTCTCTCTCTCTCTCTCACTCTTTCTCTCTTGAGAATCTTAAGCAGTCTTTACACCCAGCACAGAGCCCGATGTGGGGTTTAATCTCACGACCCTGCGATCATGACCTGAGCTGAAATCAGGAGTCAGATACTTAATCAACTGAGCCACAAAGGTGTCCTATCATTTTTTTTATTGTGACCTATAGCAAGAAATATAGCTGTAATACAGAGTTATAAACATGTGTTCATAGATCTGGAACTGAACCCAAAGTTTTGTGAAATAATCCTACTTTTACTACATGTGATGTTCCCTGATATTTTATTTTTTTCTTTAATTTATTATTTTTTTTCTTTTTAAAAAAACTTTTTATAAACATATAATATATTTTTATCCCCAGGGGTACAGGTCTGTGAATCGCCAGGTTTACATACTTCACAGCACTCACTATAGCACATACCCTCCCCAATGTCCATAACCCTACCCCCCCTCTCCCAATCCTCCTCCCCTCAGCAACCCTCAGTTTGTTTTGTGAGATTAAGAGTCACTTATGGTTTATCTCCCTCCCAATCCCATCTTGTTTCATTTATTCTTCTCCTACCCCCTTAACCCCCCATGTTGCATCTCCACTTCCTCATATCAGGGAGATCATATGATAGTTGTCTTTCTCTGATTGACTTATTTCGCTAAGCATGATACCCTCTAGTTCCATCCATGTCGTCGCAAATGGCAAGATTTCATTTCTTTTGATGGCTGCATTCCCTGATATTTTCTATCCTTTTTTATCTATTCCATTAAAACAATCCTGATAGTGACTCTCTCAGATGATTTTGTGACTTCCCAATGAGTCTGGACCTACAATTTGAGAAACACAGCCTTAGGATAATTTTACATTTTTGATTACAGAACCACATGTTTATCTTGATTTAAAGATGGTTACCTCTAAAAGACAAGGACAACATTGTAGAGTATAAGGTAAGCTTTCCCCTTGACTTCTGCTGTGCAAGAACAGAATTCTCAAGCTTGTCTTAAGAGTCTGTGTGGTTGGAAGGTCTAACAGAGCTGGACAGCTACTAATATATCTTTGACTGAAAAAAAACCTGTACTCTATGAAAGGCTGATCCTTTTAGACCTGTGAATATATATAAAAAAAGAATATTTATTGGAGCACTGTTTTTAGTGATTTAAATATGGAAATAAGGGCACCTGGGTGGCTCAGTTGGTTAAGCATCTGCCTTTGGCTCAGGTTGTGATCCCAGGGTCCTGGGATTAAGCCCCACGTTGGGCTCCCTGCTCAGCGGGGAGCCTGCTTCTCCCTCTCCTCCCTGCCCCTACTCTCTTGCTCTCTCTCTCCAGTAAATAAAATCTTTTTTTTTTTTAATGTGGAAACAATCTCAACAGGAATATAAAGTCTAGAGCAACAATTCTTAAATGGTGGAACTGGATGGATCCTGGGCAGGTGGGAAGGGTCTATAAGAATCTCCAAGAAGAGGGAGAAAATGAGTGGATTGAAAAAGCATATTAATTAGAATATACATATTTATATTTGTAAGACAAATATTAAAACACGTTCTCCCCCCCTTTTTTTTGGTAATATAAACCAAAAAGAAGCAGAGCTTTATAGTATCTTCTTTGTTCTTGGGAAGACGCAAAGTACCAGCTTTTTAAATAGTTTGGGGAAGCCCCCTCCAAAAAGCTATGTCAGAAGTTTTAGGGAGCAGTCATAAAATGTTTATATCTTAAAAACTGGAAACACTTGTTCAAAGACCTAGAACAAACATACTTGAAATTTTAATTTCAAGAATTATTACTGGGACACCTGGGTGTGTCAGTTGGTTAAGTCGCTGCCTTTGGCTCAGGTCATGATCCCAGAGTCCTGGGATCGAGTCCCACATCAGGCTCCTTGCTCAGTGGGGAGCCTGCTTCTCTCTCTGCCTCTGCCTGCCACTCTGCCTGCTTGTGCTCTCCCTCTCTCTCTCTCTCTGACAAACAAATAAATAAATAAATAAAATCTCTTTTTTTTTAACAGAATTATTCCTTGGAGGAAAATCAGTGGTAACCATTTAATTCTTATAGGCTTTTTCAGGGGCACCTAGGTGGCTCCGTGGGTTAAATCCTCTGCATTCCACTCAGGTCATGATCCCAGGGTCCTGGGATCAAGCCCCGCATAGGGCTCTCTGCTTGGCGGGGAACCTGTTTCTCCCTCTCTCTCTGTCTGTTTCTCTGCCTGCTTGTGATCTCTGTCTGTCAAATAAATAAATAAACTCTTTAAAAAAAAAAAAAGCTCTTATAGGCTTTTTCAGACAACATAGTAAGAGTTGTTGAACAAAGGCCAACCAATTAGGAGAGTTACACTTTAAGTGAACTTACTCATTAATATTGTATCAGCAAATTAACCACAGGCACCTCTTAATACACTGTAGTCCTGCTACCACTGTTATTCTCTATAAGGATAACAAGAATCACTATTAAGTTATCTCAATTGTTAATCATGTCATTATAGTGGCTTTGGGGAGACTGTCTTTGAAGGAATTTTAATGAACTAAAGTGGACATCTACCAGTAAAAGAAATACTAATTTTAAAAAAAACCACATCTCCCTCCCAGAAAAAACACCCAAATACCCCAATGCTTTCCAACCCTGACCACAGACTCTAAGAGGACTTCTGCTCCTTTTACCTGAGATGGCTCCTTTCTTAATAACCCTTTTCCCTCTCTAAAGGCAGAAAATATAAAATAGAACCTTGAAAAGAAAACAGGAAAATCCAAACAAGATCCCAAGTCATTTTGAATTTATATGGCTTTGATTTTTGAGAGTAAACTGTGAGTTCTCACAAGAGAACTAGGATTAGCGAATGAGGCCAAAGTTTTTAATAGTTAATGGAAGAGAGGTTCAAATTTTTTTTTAAGATTTTATTTATTTATTTGACAGATGGAGATTGCAAGTAGGCAGAGAGGCAGGCAGAGAGAGAGGAGGAAGCAGGCTCCCCATGGAGCAGAGAGCCCGATGTGGGGCTCAATCCCAGCACCCTGGGATCATGGCCTGAGCCGAAGGCAGAGGCTTTAACCCACTGAGCCACCAGGTGCCCCAAAAGAGGTTCAAACCTATAAACAAAAGATAAGTTGGTCTCTTCATCAGATGGTGTTGGGCAAATTGGACAGCTACATGCAAAATAATAAAACTGCACCCATACAAAAATAAATTCAAAATAGATTAAAGACCTGAAAATGAGAGCTGAAACCATAAAAATCCTACAAGAGAACACAGGCAGTAATTTCTCTGATATCTTTCTAAATATGCCTCCTGAGGCAAGGAAAACAAAAGCAAAAATGAACTACTGTTCTACACCAAAATAAAAAGCTTCTTCACAGTAAAGGAAACAACCAAAATTAAAAGACACTCTACTGAATAGAGAAGATATTTGCAAATGACATATTCAATAAAGGGCTAGTATTTAAAATATATAGTGAATTTATATAACTTAACAGCAAAAAATAATAATCCAATTTAAAAACAGGCAGAAGACATGAACAGACATTTCTCCAAAGAAAACACACAGATGGCCAACAGACACATGAAAAGGTGTTCAACATCATTCATCATTGAGGAAATGCTAATAAAAACCACAATAAAGTATAACCTCACACCTGTCAGAATGGCTAAAATAAAAAACACAAGAAACAAGTGCTGGCAAAGAATGAGAGTTTTGAAAGTGAGCCCTCTTGCACTATTGGTGGGAAGGTAAACTGGTACAGTCACTAGAGAAAACAGCAAGGAGATTCTTCAAAAAGATAAAAATACACTATGGAGTATTATGCCTCCATCAGAAATGACGAATACCCAACTTTTGTAGCAACATGGATGGGACTGGAAGAGATTATGGTGAGTGAAATAAGTCAAGCAGAGAGAGTCAATTATCATATGATTTCACTCATTTGTGGAGCATAACAAATAGCATGGAGGACATGGGGAGTTAGAGAGGAGAAGGGAGTTGGGGGAAATTGGAAGGGGAGGTGAACCATGAGAGACTATGGACTCTGAAAAACAATCTGAGGGGTTTGAAGGGGCGGGGGGTGGGAGGTCGGGGTACCAGGTGGTGGGTATTATAGAGGGCACGGATTGCATGGAGCACTGAGTGTGGTGCAAAAATAATGAATACTGTTATGCTGAAAATAAAAAATAAATTTAAAAAAAGATAAAAATAGATCTATCCTATGAAATCACACTACTGGGTATTTACCCAAAGAATACAAAAACTAATTCAAAGGGATACATGCGCCACTATATTTACAGCTGCATTATTTACAAGAACCAAATTACAGAAGCAACCTAAATGTCCATCAACTGAGGAATGGATAAAAAAGATGTCATAAGGGATGCCTGGGTGGCTCAGTTGGTTAAGCAGCTGCCTTCGGCTCAGGTCATGATCTCAGCGTCCTGGGATCGAGTCCCACATCGGGCTCCTTGCTCAGCAGGGAGCCTGCTTCTCCCTCTGCCTCTGCCTGCCTCTCTGTCTGCCTGTGCTCGCTCTCTCTCCCTCTCTCTCTGACAAATAAATAAATTTTTAAAAAAAGATGTCATAAACATATACATATATACATACATCACATACATACACAATGGAATATTATTCAGCCATAAAAAGAGTGAAATCTTGCCATTTGCAACAACATGGATGAATTTAGAGAATATAATCCTGAGGGAAATAAACCAGTCAGAAATAACAAATACTATTGGTTTCATTTATATGTGGAATTTAAGAAGCAAAACAAATGAACAAAGGAAAAGCAAAAGAGACAAACCAAAAACCAGAATCTTAAGTGTATAGAACAAATAGTTACCAGAAGGGAGGTGGGTGGGGGAATGGATGAAATAGGTGAAGGGGATTAAGAGTATACTTATCTTGATAAGCACTGAGTAATATATGGAATTATTGAATCACTATACTGTACACCTGAAATGAATATACAATGTAAATTATGTTAACTACACTGGGATTAAAATTTTAAAAGTAAAACTTAAAAAAAATTTTAAATGGATAAAAAAGACACCTTGATTAAAAGTGAGTGTTCTCAAATATCCAACATGTGCACATGAAATATTTGAGAAATTAACAAAATCAGCTTGAATTTCCAGAGAACTAAGTGGTTCTCTGGTAAAAACAAATGTCTGGAGAGTTCCAGCTAATGTAATAAGACACAAAAAGGAAATGAAAGGTATACAGACTGGGAAGGAAGAAATCAAACTATCTTTGCTCAAAAATGACATGAATGTGTATGTAGAAAAACCAAAAGAACTGACAAAACTGTAATAATTATAGCAAGGTTGTAGGATATAAGGATAATATACAAAAGTCCAGGGACGCCTGGGTGGCTCAGTTGGTTAAGCGGCTACCTTCGGCTCAGGTCATGATCCCGGCGTTCTGGGATCGAGTCCCACATCAGGCTCCTTACTCAGCGGAGAGCCTGCTTCTCCCTCTGCCTCTGCCTGCCTCTCTGCCTGTGCTCACTCACTCTCTCTCCCTCTATCCCCTGACAAATAAATAAATAAAATCATAAAAAAAAAGAAAAAAAAATATATATACACACACACACACACACAAAAGTCCATTGCCTTCCTAGGTACCAGTTATATAAGGAAGACTACAAAATTCTAATGAACAATATTTTTTTAAAAAAACTAAATAGATATTCCATTTTTAAAGAAAAGGAAGGCTCAACATTCTCAAGATAATCAGTTCTTCCCAGATGATCTAAAGATTCAATGCAATTCCAATCAAAATCCCAGCAAGTTATTTTATAGATATCAATACAACTGATTCTAGCATCAAGGAGGGCACCTGAGGGAACAAGTACTGGGTGTCATATATAACTGATGAATTACTAAATTCTACCTCTGAAACTAGTAATATACTACATGTTAATTAAATTGAATTTAAATTTTTTTTAAATCCCCCCAAAAACCTGATTTTAAAGTTTATATAGTAAATTCAATTTTGAAGGAGAAGAGTAAAAGAGAGACAAAAATGTATAAAGGTATAAGACCATCTAGTTGTTTGAACCAGAGGAAATGAAAGCAGATGACAGCCTGAATCTTTCCTTGGTACTGTGGCAGCCAAGAAGTCTGTCTAGATGTCTTTCTAAAGTACTAAGATATACATGGCAACTTGGGTTGTATGTTTATGTGTGTACAAAATATATCTATTCTCTGCAGAGAATTTGCTTATTTGTAAGTGCAAAGTGGGAGGAGGGGTGCTGCTTTGCATCAGGAGACTGGAAAGAGGGAATTGGAAGGCAGTTTAGGAACCTCTCTCTGTAAGGCTAAATAACTGAGAAAGTAAATAATAGCGATCTCCTGAAAAGTGAGAGGGCTTCGTTAGGCAAAAACAAACCAAAAGAAACCTCTGAAAGGGGAGACCGTTGGAAACAGCCAAAGAGAGCTCAAAAGGTGGAAAAGAAAGCCCTAACTTTTCATTAAGATCAGAAGAGAGGTAAACAAATCTAGATGATTCTTGCTGCCTTCCAGAGAGCATGTATTTTTATATCTTTGTTGAATGAATGCTGTATCAATGAATGGGCGATAGAAAATGTGTGAGGTTATGGTATCAGTACCTTTTTTCCCCTCAAAATGGACCACAGAGACTGAACAGACAAATCTTCAAAATTCAATTCTAGAAAATACACAGTTACAAGGCTCATCACATCTACTTTGCTTCCCCAGAGGTAGAGCCTGAATAACAATTCAGGGCTAGCAGGGATGAGAATAGGCAATTATATAGTAGCTATAAGTGGTTTCTCTGACTACAGAGGAGAGCTACAAAAATGTGGTATTTAGCCAGTTTCTATAACTGCAATGATAAAAGAGAGACCAAAGTCAAAAGTTTGCTGCAATTATTCTGTGTCCTGGGGCACTGTGACCTGGCCCACAGGGGGGCAGCTGGCCTAAAGGCATGTGTAGGGATCTTCAAAATGCATCTCTTGTGTCCTGGGTTTGAACTGGAGAAATTGAGCACAAGCAGCATCTGCACATAACAGTGAAAATTTTCAGAGTGGTTGATAATTGGCTTCTGGAAGCATGAGCCTGAATGATTGTATTGTGAGAGCCTCAGGGAAAGCCATATACCTAACATAGAAAGTGGAAAACCAACAGAACTCGGGTTTGTAAAAAAAAAAAAAAAAATGTAGAAGGCACGTAACAACACCCAGAACTCACACATAACTGCACATCTGGCTGTTATTAACACTGATGAAGCTCTAAACATAACCAAAACAACAACAAAAAGTCTCTTTATGCAACTAATAATGAATTGTTGAACACTGCAACAAAAACTTACAATGTACATTTTAAAATGCTGGCAAACTGAACATAATTTTAAAAGTGTGAATTTATTGGGGAAAGAAAAGTCTTTTTACCCTTCCATGAGACTCCTGCTCTTTGAGGAAATCCAAGTCCTAAGGATTTGCCTGTTCTCCAGTCACTGGCTGTTGCTTTAGGAATGGAGCACTTCCCCACAGTGCTTTTGGAGCCTATTCTTAGCCAGAGAGACTTGGCATGCTATTTTTAGTTTCTATCTCTGTAGATTCAGTGTCCTTCCATTCCCCTCGTTTATCCAGTACAGCAACACTAGCTTCAGCCAACCCAGAAAATATGGCCACCCTAAATTAACTGAGTTATTTTGGGGTTTCCAAGGACGGAAACTGAGTCTTCCTGGACTCAGCTCAAGAGAATGAGGCATCTGTGAGATCCTACTGGTGCTTAATATTTACTGAAAGCCCATAAAGCTCTAATATATATGGAGACAAAATTATGACATGATCTTTAGCCTCTGGGGCCCTTGCGTGCATCTTCATGAAAAGCTACAGTGCTGGCTTCCCACAGAAGCAGAACAATAGTTAAGGAATATCCCATATCAATGACTGGTATGACTGTATTTAGCAGGCAGAACTCTCTAGCATGATGCAGAGGCACTCCCTGTTCTCTGCTCTGGACCCATGTAATAGATTTAGTCCTATTTAATGCACTCATTATACCGTTTGTCACCATTTACTTATTTGCTGATACTACAAACATTTGCAGAGTGCAACCTTGTATGTATCAAGCACACATCAGCCTCATAATAAATGTGGTAAAATGAACAAATGGAACTTCGCTCAGCCTGTAGAATGCAGTATGAGTATGTGTGTGTAGGGTGCTGCCGCTTCCAGCCGCCTATGGCAGAAGAATTAGGCACAAACAAGTCAGCAGCAAAGAGATTGGGAGCCCGGGACAACAGTCGAAAAGGACTGCTGCCGCAGGCAACTCCACAGTCTCACTTTTATTGGATGCAAACAATATCCAACAGAAGGACTGATGAAGGTCAAATGTTAATCCCATCTTGCAAACAAGCAAGGAGCAGGATAGAGTTTATAGTTAAACAAGCACATTCATGGGGTGCCTGGGTGGCTCAGTGGGTTAAAGCCTCTGCCTTCAGCTCGGGTCATGATCCCAGAGTCCTGGGATCGAGTCCCGCATCGGGCTTTCTGCTCGGCAGGGAGCCTGCTTCCTCCTCTCTCTCTCTCTGCCTGCCTCTCTGCCTACTTGTAATCTATGCCTGTCAAATAAATAAATAAAATCTTAAAAAAAAAACAAAAAAAACAAGCACATTCAAAGGACTTATCTAACTAACAACAGGCGCTCTGAGAAGAGAAAGGAGCAATAATGGAAAAGGGAAGCAGGCGGGTTTTCGTTCCACCCTGGGTGGGCCGGGCGTTCCCGTCTGCCGGGCTTCTGTGAAGGGGCGGCCTTCCGCCCTGAGCAAGCCAGGTATCCCCAGCTGCCCAGCTTCACGGCTGTACATCGTCCTTCTCCCCAAAGACCTGCTGCCAGTATATGTACTTCTTAAGGCCATATCTAAATGTGCTTGGTAACTAGTAAAATCCTCCAGGGGTTATAGTTTAAGTAACAAATTGTTCCGAGAGGCAGCAGCAGGGTGCATACGTGGAAGACTTTTTGAGAAGATGCTGCTTAAACTTAATCTTGAAAGATAAGTAAGAGTTTCTGCAATGGATAAAGAACAGTCAATCCAGAAAGAAGTAAAAGCACACAGAAAGGCAGGCACACAGACTGCCCCCCCAACACCCCTGCATTGTGGCTCAGGTAGTATGAAACCAGACTGGGTGCTGGGAAGAAATATATTGGCAAGGAAACATGCTTTCACATAGAATTATCATTAGCTCAAAGAATTGATCAGAAATAATACGGTTAAAGTAATAAGAAGGAAATATGTCCTTGGATTTCAGAAATTAAAAATAAACTAACCTAGAGAACTGGATTTCCTGTGGCTAGTGGGGTAGGCAGTCTCTCAAATGGCTCCTGTTCAGCCCTGCTTCCTGATATTCATGGCATTATATAAACCCCTCCTGAGTACCATGCTTCTGGCCAACAGAAGGGTTGGCAACATTGAGGGGTATCATCTTTCATGACTAGGTGACAAAATATTACTTATATCTTGCTAGCCAAACTCTTTCTTTTGCCTTCTTAATGTGCACACTTTTATGAATTAAGCTGTCATACTGGAAAGGCCCACCCCACTGAGGATGGCCTATGGCAAACAACTAGTAAGGAACTAAAGCTCTCAGTCCAAAAGAGCCTGATGAACTGAATTCTGCCAACATCTATGGAGTGAGCTTGGAAACAGAGTCCCAGTTGAAACTTTGGATGAGACTGCAGACTGCTGGCTGATGCCTTGATTTTGACCTTATGAGACACCATGAGGTAGAAGATCCAGCTAAGCTATGTCTGGATTCCTGACCCATAGACACCATGAGATAATAAATATGTGTTGGTGTGCCTAAATTTTACAGTAATTTGTTATGCAGCAATAGTAATACAGACAGGAAGTGGGGCAACTCTGTTAAAGTTCCAGGGCTTTCAATGTATGTACTACAGTCTAGCAAAGGCCTTGGGATGCAATATTCCTGTGCCTCATCAATTCTCTGGTGAAGTGTGTGTTTAAATCCTTTCCTGCTTTTAAAATTGTGTTGTTTGGAGAAAAAAATGTGTTGTTTTCTTTCATATTGTTGAATCTTGGGAGTTCTTTATATATTCTGGGTATGAGTCCTTTTCCAGATAGATGACATCCAAACATTTTCTCCCACTATATGACTTGTATTCTCTTAACATTGTCTTTCAGAGGCAGAAGTTTTAAAATTTTGATGAAATACAGTTTACCCACTTTGTCTTGTATGAATCATACTTTTGGAATTATATCTGAGAAATCTTTGCCTAACTCATGTTCATAAGTTTTCTTCTATGTTTTCTATAAATTTTATAGTTTTAGGCTCTACATTTGATCTGTAATCCATTTTGAATAAGGTTTTGTATACATTATGAAGTAGGAGCTGAAATTCATTTTCTTGGATATTGATAACCAGTTATTCCAGCACCATTTGTTGAAAAGACTTTCTCCTTTGTTGAAAATTTGCTGTCCATACATGAGTGGGTCTATTCTATTCTCTATTCTTTTTTTTTAAGATTTTATTTATTTATTTGACAGACAGAGATCACAAGTAGGCAGAGAGGCAGGCAGAGAGAGGGAGAAGCAGGCTCCCCACTGAGCAGAGACCCTGATGTGGCGCTCGATCCCAGGACCCTGAGACCATGACCTGAGCAGAAGGCAGAGGCTTAACCCCCTGAGCCACCCAGGCACCCTATTCTCTATTCTATTCCATTGATCAATTTGTCTATATTTATACTAATAACACATCATCCTAATTTCTGTCACTTTATAAGTCTTCAAGTAATTTATCAAGTAATCCTCAAACTTTACTCTTTTGCAAAATTGTTTTGGCTATTGTGGGTTCTGTGTATTCTCACAAGAATTTATATTTATTTATTTATTTATTTATTTATTATTTTGGTGCAAAAAGTGGTTTTATTAAGGCACAGGGACAGGACCTGTGGCAGAAAGAGCTGCCCTGGGATCATGAGGAGTGGCCCATTATACACTTTCAAGTTTGGAGGAAGTTAGAGATAGCTAAGTCCCTAAGGAATTTTTTTCATTGTTCCAAGATTTATTATTTATGCACCACACCCGGTGCTCAATGCAATACATGCCCTCCTTAATACCCAGCACCAGGCTCACCCATTTCCCTACCCCCATCCCCTCCAAAACCCTCAGTTTGTTTCTCAGAGTCCACAGTCTCTCACAGTTCATCTCCCCTCTGATTTCCCCCAATTCACTTTTCTTTCCTTCTCCTAATGTCCTCCATGTTACTCCTTATGTTCCACAAGTAAATGAAACCAGTGATAATTGACTTTCTCTGCCTGACTTATTTCACTCAGCATAATCTCCTCCAGTCCAATATTGATATAAAACTCCAATGTTGATATAAAGCTGGGTATTCATCCTTTCTGATGCCGAAGTAATATTCCATTGTATATATGGACCACATCTTTATCCATTCATCTGGTTTTTTTTTTTATCCATTCATCTGTTGAAGGGCATCTTGGCTCTTTCCACAGTTTGGTGACTGTGCTCATTGCTGCTATGAACACTGGGGTACATATGGCCCTTCTTTTCACTACATTTGTATCTTTGGGGTGAATACCCAGTAGTGTAATTGCTGGGTCATAGGGTAGCTCTATTTTCAATTTTTTAGGAATCTCCACACTGTTTTCCAAAGTGGCTACACCAACCTGCATTCCCACCAACAGTGTAAGAGGGTTCCCCTTTCTTCACAACCTCCCCAATACTTGTTGTTTATGGTCTTGTTATTTTTGGCCATTCTAACTGGTGAAAGTTGGTATCTCAATGTAATTTTGATTTGAATCTCCCTGATGGCTAATGATGATGAACAGTTTTTCATGTGTCTGTTAGCCATTTGTATGTCTTCTTTGGAGAAGTGTCTGTTCATGTCTTCTGCCCATTTTTTGACATGATTATCTGTTTATTGAATGTTGAGTTTGAGGAGTTCTTTATAGATCTTGGATATCAGCCCTTAGTCTGTAGTATTATTTGTGAATATCTTCTCCCATTCCATGGGTTGCCTCTTTCTTTTGTTGACTGTTTCCTTTGCTGTGCAGTTGCTTTTGATCTTGATGAAGTCCCAAAAGTTCATTTTTGCTTTTGTTTCCTTTGCCTTTGGAGACATGTCTTGAAAGAAGTTGCTGTGGCCAATGTTGAAGAGGTATTATGGGCATGTATTGCATGAAGCACTGGATATGGTGCATAAACAATGAATCTTGGAACACTGAAAAAATAAAATTAAATTTTTAAAAATCCATTAAATGCACTGGCCCTCCATCAAGGGACCTCATCCCTGCTACTCCAATATTTTGTCACGAGTTCTCTCCAATCTACCCATCACCATCTCTGCTAGAGATAGACTACATTTCTTACTGCCAAATTCACTCCATGGCCCATTGCTCTGTGTTCTGCATTTATCATAAGTTTCTCTTCCACCTGGAATATGCTCCATCCCCCACAGCCTGCACTTTTAGACCCAATTCCTATGTCACTCTACCCAGGAGCCCTCTTGACCACCTTGATCCTCACTATGGTTTCTCTCCTCTGAAATGGAATATTCATAACCTGGACTTTGCAAGTGAGTATGTAATTCTATTTGTTCTAGATTATTACCTCATGCTTTGTGTGAATTATCCTTTTTAAAAAATTTTTTTAAATTTCTTTTTGGTGTAACAGTATTCATTGTTTTTGCACCACACCCAGTGCTCCATGCAATCTGTGCCCTCATTAATACCCACCACCTTGTTCCCTCAACCTCCCACTCCCCCCACCCCTTCAAGACCCTCAGGTTGTTTTGCAGAGTCCATAGTCTCTCATGGTTTACCTCCCCTTCCAATTTCCCTCAACTCCCTTCTCCTCTCCTTCTCCCCATGTCCTCCATGTTATTTGTTATGCTCCACAAATAAGTGAAACCATATGATAATTGACTCTCTCTGTTTGATTTATTTCACTCAGCATAATCTCTTCCAGTCCTGTCCACGTTGCTACAAAAGTTGGGTATGCATCCTTTCTGATAGAGGCATAATACTCCATAGTGTATATGGACCACATTTTCCTTGTCCATTTGTCCGTTGAAGGGCATCTTGGTTCTTTCCACAGTTTGGCAACCATGGTCATTGCTGCTATAAACATTGGGGTACAGATGGCCCTTCTTTTCACTACATCTGTATCTTTTCACTACATCTGTAAATATCTGCAGTAGTGCAATTGCAAGGTCATAGGGAAGCTCTATTTTTAATTTCTAGAGGAATCTCCACACTGTTCTCCAAAGTGGCTGCACTAACTTGCATTCCCACCAACAGTGGAAGAGGGTTCCCCTTTCTCTACATCCTCTCCAACACATGTTGTTTCCTGTCTTGCTAATTTTGGCTATTCTAACTGGTTTAAGGTGGTATCTCAATGTAGTTTTAATTTGAATCTCCCTGATGGCTAGTGATGATGAACATTTTTTCATGTATCTGATAGCCATTTGTATGTCTTCATTGGAGAAGTGTCCATATCTTCTGCCCATTTTTTGATATGATTGTCTGTTTTGTGTGTGCTGAGTTTGAGGAGTTCTTTATAGATCCTGTATTAGTCTTATCTTGGTAACCAGATATTTAAGTGTCTTGAGAGCTGGAAGACAAAACAACTCAAATGTCTTTGTACCCTTGACACTGCCCCGATTAGGGATGAGCAGAAGAGGGCTCACCATGCCAGGTGGGTGAAGGACTGGATGCTAGAGACGGGACCAAAATAGCCTCTTCACAGATTTTGAGCAGAAGGATTTTTTTGGCTGTGAGACTGCTGTCCACCAGGGTAATATTCTCAAGGAAATTCAGAAGTTCAAAGTTGGAGAAATATGACAATAACCACAGATACCAATCAGGTAACATAAATGCATAAATAAATGGGCAGAGAATAGACTTGGGCCCCAGGAATCAATTAGAAAGTTATCAAAAATCCAAGTTTTAAAAAAATAACAAACAAAACTAAAAACCCTCCTGCAGGCAAATAGCATAGATACAGAGTAGATAAGTAGATTTAACCATGATCACCAACTAGTTTATGACCTTAAGTCAGAAGTGGCCACTAACCCCTCTCTGGAGGTAGTCATATCCATGAGCAGACAGAATTCTATAACATGGTAAAAACAGCTCTAGAAAACTAACTTTTAAGAGCTCAGTAAGTGAATCTCATTACTATATCTCCGTGGAAGGCAGTGTTTATATCTCTTTCCACCTATCTGTAAGCTTGAGGTCACACAGACCAGGAGGTATTCCTCCCTGCTTCCCACAATGTCTTTTAAAGATGTCGCCTTGCCCTTTTCCTCCTATTAAGCCACGGTCCCCTTGATACACTTCTGATTCCCCATCACCCAATGCCTGTAAAATCAAAGCTCTCCATTCTCAAGCCATAACCAGAATCCGCCCTCCCTAAGCTCAGAGTGCTTCACAGATATATTTCTAGTACAGGTAGGGGAGTTAATGGAGATTCCTCTGTCCAAGCCACTCTTCCTAAAAAGGTTCCCTATGTCCCTAAACATTGTTTTCTGGGGACAGGTCATCAGATAGTTATAAAGGAGAGAGCCAAGACATCAGGCCGATATAGAGTGGGCTGAGTAAAGATCAAGTGGAGGCAAAGACACTGCCTATGAGTAGACACCTTTAGTCCCAGGCTCTGTAGCCCTTATAGACAACTGAACACTATTTCCAGATTAAGTCACCATATAAGCTTCCCTAAGACAGATAAAAGTCTTTGACACTACACCTGCCTCGTGAAACAGTAGGGCTTTGTGATGCAGTCTGGTGACCTGGTTCCATCATCTATGAGGCGGAGATGACAAGGCATAGCACTGGAAGTCATTAGGCACCAGGACACTGAATGTCTAGATATAGGAGTGGTTGGTCTCCTCATGCTAATGAGGTTTAGACCATGTTGAGCCATAATGTTGTTCTGTGGGATTTCAAGTATCCCTTATATACCTATGGCTTCATCTTCATTATTCTTCTAATTATCTGGCAAGTAACAAGGAGTTACTGTGGATTGAGGTTGGAACCTAAAAGGATCTGCTGCCAGGTAGGGAAATATTATGACCATGATTGAACTAATTATGCTTTACATAAGAAGCTTTTAAGATCTCAGAGTCTCTCCTTTTATCACCCCCCCTAATTTTTATATCATGCATTCAGTAACTCTTACATGTTACTTCTCAGAGACTAGAAATAATTCTTTTCCAGGCCACCCTACAGTGTATACTAGTTGAAAAATAAAGAACCTTTCAATCTGGTTTGGGTTGGGACCTAGATGAAATGGAATCTACATCCTGGATCTCAGACTACCTCCCAATAAGTGTAATTTTTCTGGTTGGTGGTTTCTATAGGCATTTGTTAACAGAAAATCTTTGGCTATTACACCTACACACCCTTTAATCTGTTCTACTTTTTCTCTTGCTTCATCACAAACTTCATGCATAACTTCTCCTGGAAAATAAATGAGAGGTATTGAGTATGGGAAAGCCTTAAAATAAATAAAAAACAAGCAGATAAGGGAAACTTTAAGGTGAAAAGAAATGGGTATGGAAAGAAAAGTTAGGGAAGTAAATAAAATATAGACACATAGAAAGGGATTAGGAAATGTGTATTAGCTTTGTCATGTTTTAAACATGAAAATAAAAATGGTGTCCCAGCTTCATACTTTAACATTTTGTCTTTAAGCGTCACCGAAGAGTCAAGATAAGAGATGCAGCAACAAGAGGTAAGATCTCCATCTCTGTTCTGACTCCCCTCACTATGGACAATATTCCCCTAACTCCTGTCCCTCTATGACCCCTGAAACAAGTAGCCAGGTGCTCTAACAACTGAAGGCTCCTATTGCCCCAGCTGACAAATTCTCCCAGAAGACTTTCTTGGGTGGGAAATCAGAGCCTAGGAATGTCCTGAAATTCTCTGCCTTACACCTGCCCCTGGGAATGAAGAATGAGGAAGTAGGACAGAAGCCTTTTTTTTTTTTTAATAGTTTTACCACCCTGTGGAAGTCACTTCATGTCTCAGTCCATGATCCAGAAAATGGGCGTCTCATGATCCTGCCTCACTCACAGTGTGGTTGTGATGATCAAGTGAAATTGGGTCCAGGACAGCATGTTGCAATGGGTTAAGTTGTACACAGACATGCCTTAGAGCATTGACTCTTGGGGTTTTCAACCTCCTCTTACTCAAGGCCTCCAGCTTCCTACAGGATATCCCTGCATCCTCTCATTTCTTGTAACACTGTCCTGGTTTTTCAGCTAGGAGATTTTGCCAGAAAGAAGCTGAGAAACCATGGGAGCTGCTCTCTGTCATGAA
The DNA here is from genome assembly GCF_020171115.1 of Neogale vison. Classification (NCBI taxonomy): domain Eukaryota; kingdom Metazoa; phylum Chordata; class Mammalia; order Carnivora; family Mustelidae; genus Neogale; species Neogale vison. The sequence goes on from NC_058099.1 coordinate 36,646,099, forward strand.
AAGGTGATCCCTTCTTCTTTGTGGTCTCCAAACTCTCAGCCTGGCCTGTGATGATTTCTCTGCTTGGCCTGGGGCAGGGAGGAGAAGAGGGATAATGTCTGGGAGGGAGTCAGACACAGTGGATGGTGAAGACTGGTTGAGAGGGTTGCCAGGGCAGAGGGGGATCAGGTGTCTCAGGTAGGAGGAGTCTCCCAGTTCTGCTCTGGGTAGGTTCACAGTGGTCCTGAAATTCAGGATTTCACTACTATGTAATTCACTGAAGATGCTACATGAGTTTGCACCCAGCCACAGACAAGTTATCCAGTCAAGAGAATAGGCAAATGCCTGCACAAATAAATGACCATGCCATATTCCCTTTACAGTTACAGCTATTCAAGGGAAGACCCCTGGAACCTGCTGATATTAGCTCCATGGTTTTGTCTTCAGGGAGGCCAACTCCTGGGACAGCCCTCAGAAATGAGCCTGTCATCCTCTTAAAAGCCCCAGGAATGGGATTGGCTCTCAAGAGATGCTATGTATAGGAGCTAGGACACTCCATAATCCCCAGAATGTGGAGTTCCCACAAAGACCTCATTTTCCACAGTTTAGGAATATGAATGCCAGACTATGGCCTTCTTAATCCCAGATGAGTCTGACTCTCCGTTCTCCCTGGTAATGTTCCTGGTGATGCCCCATCAGCTAACCATTGGCTCCCCGCTTCTGCCTTGTTCCTTTTTCCTGGTTCAGCTTCTCAACATAGATCAACAGAGAATGTACCCCACCTCCTAGTCTCTCGTGGCCCTGCATTCCCATGGATTGTCTGAGACCTTGCCCAACAAGCTTCAGACCCTCAGCCCAGCCCAGCCAACATAACTTAACTATGGCATTTTCCTAGGAGGAAAAGAGGGGTGGATAAACACCCTGGGAGTATAGGCCCCAAGGCTCCCAGGACTAGGGGTGGGTGGACCAAATCTCCAGGCCACGCTCAAAGAGGCAGGTGTTGGGGTGCCTGGGTGGCTCAGTCGGTTAAGCGTTCCACTCTTGATGTCAGCTTGGGTCTTTATCTCAGAGTTCTGAGTTCGAGCCCTGCTCTGGGCTCCATGCTACGTAAGGAGACTATTTAAAAAAGCAAACAAGCCAAACAAACAAACAAAGAGGCAGGTGTCACTCCATCAGTAACTGTTGTCATCTTCCCTCCCAGCCAGGGCTGGCTTCCTCAGGAGGGAAGTGTGAGGCGGGTCCTGTGTGCAGATACCTGCTGCGAAACCTGCAATGCCATGGCTCTGGAAATTCAGCAGCTGTTGGTGGGTGAGAACACCCTGATCTCTCCCCCTTCATCGGGACCATTGCAGGATTCCTCTTGCCTGGAGATTGTGTCTATGTCTACTGTGTCTTTTGACCAGAGTCTGCAGCAACACTCCCTACACTCCAAAGCACTTGCACTTCGATCTACAACCCCCCCAGTGTTGCAATTAGTGGATCAGAAATCCTTAACACAGTCGACTGTCCCGTCAGCTGGTACAGTCAAGATCCATGATTGCTGGACTGAACATCTCCAGCTGGGGCAGGGATTTCAAATACAGGAGGTGCCCACGGACCCAGAGACTTTATGTTGTTCAAGACTTGAGGAGCCCAGGGTTCTAGTGAACCAGCAGGAGATGGTGCAGAGTAGCCCCACCCTTGACTGTGGAAATCAAGGGCCACAGCCCTTGAACTCCCAGGTCTCTCTGCAGACCCTGAACGAAGAAATCACTACCCTGACACACCCTATGGCCTTGCATGTGGTTACTGTCCTCCCTGCCCACCTGCCATTCCTCAGTCCTGAAGTACTGAGACTTCTTGAGGTACATGTGAAAAAATGGATGCATTTCCAGAGGTGGGGGCTACCCAGACGTGTGGAGGAGTCCCTGAGGCAGCTTATGCCAAATCCGCCATTGTGTTACCAACCTGTAAACAACCAACCAGTTTCTTTCATCCAGAAGAACAATTCTAAGTTCCCCATTGAAAAATTTGGGACCTGTTCCTACCAGACCTGGGGTTCATGTATGGCCAGCCAGCCTACCCAGGCCTTCTGGGTTTCTGAATGGTCCATTATGGATCCAGAACAAAGACACCACCACCAGCAAATCCCAAACAATATGGCTGTGGCCTTGCACTCTCCAGGCCTTGAAGACTCAAGTGGTCTCTATGCACTTCCTGGGCACCAGGATCATGACTCAGTGGGCCATCTGCAGCAGAAATACAGCCAGCTATTCTGTGGACTCCCTTCCCTGCACAGTGAATCATTGGTTAACACCTTCCTAGGCTCTCAAAGTTTCTATATGAATGGGAGCATGTCCAAGCATCCCTTGAAGGATCCTTTTCTTTTCAAGGAACTCTCCATTCTCCCTCTGTTACCTAAAACTCCACCCCAGCCAACCACACCCTCTTCCCCATCCTCCCCAAATTGGGTCATTCCATCTGACTACCAACAACCTCAAATAAGTGTCCCATTTCTGACCCTGGCCGAGTGTGATGCCTTGGAGTGGCACCTGCTGCAGAGGCAGCTCCAGCTTCAGTGGGGCTTGCCAGCTGTTTTCCAGAGACCTCAGCACTCCCAGAACCCCATGCAATATAGGCCATGTGGCAAAGCCCAGTCTCCTGAGACAGTGAAAACTTCCTGGCCAGTGAAGCCCATCACAGTCTTCACTAGGGAATTAGTCTTCTTCCCGGAGCATGCCCGGAGGCTGCTAGAATTCCACCTCCAGCGTCAGTTAATTCACCATCGCTGGGGCCTGCCCCAAAAGATCCAGGAATCCATCCAGTTACTTCTGTCCCCCACTGATCAGTCAACTCTGTCCTGGAGCAGCACAGCCCTAGCCACCGTGCATGATCCCCAACCTACAGCCATAGAGGTCACTGAGGCCGGTGACCCATTCTCACCCATCACAGACCAAGTGTCTATTCCCATGCCACACTTGTTTGACCAGGCCAAGGCAATATTGCAGAGCCACATCAACTCCAAATGTGGGCAGATTCAGCAGGGCAAGGTCCCTGCTCGTGTATGTAGCTCTTGGCAGTGCACAATTCCTGGGGGCCTGCAAGAGGCTCCCTTCACTTGCATCCCAGAAAACAAGCCCTTGGAGCTACAGGCAGCAACTGACCCTGCCCTACAGCAGAAAGCTATGCCCTGGATACCAATGGCCCTTGACCAACAGCAACAGGCCTCACCAGATGCTGTCCCTGAACACCCTAAGCTGCCCCAAGCCCTGTCCGAGGGAGCCATTGAGAAACTGGAGACAACACTGCGGCACAAGTACCTGGCCTTCTTGTCAGGGCTGCCAGCTCTTTATTATGTGGCTCTCTCTAGGGCCATGGCACCGGCAATCTCTACCCAAGCTGTAATCACAGGAATGGTGCCTGGACCTGGTGAATTCCCAACTGAACCTCTGACTCAGATGATCTCATCTGAAGAGCAGTCTCTGAGTCCTGGGCCAAGCTTTCAAGATGCCAATGAGACTTGTGCAGACATTGAAGATGAGCTCCAGGTTGAAGAGCGGGTGGAAGAAATGATCAAGATGGTGAATTTAGAAAGCCAGGCAGAGGCCTCTGGGCCCTATACACTCAAGAAACCCATCTTAGCCAAACTAAATTTCCATCTAAGAAAGAAGATCCTAGAGATACAACTGGGAATTCCCATAAAGGCTAGGCTGTCCAGAGAACAAACAGTAGCAAACTCAGACAACACATCCACACAGGATTCTCTAGAGAGTCTAGAGAACCTAGGAGAAACATTGCTCCAGGATCTCCCCATCCCACCAGACACTCCTCGTGTCCCAGATCCAGAATGGCTCCACCTTAAAGAACAGCTGGCCCTTGAGTTAAAGGCGGTGCAGCAGAACCAGAAGCAACCTAGTTCTGCCCACTGGGCCTCTAAGATATCACAACCCAGTGGGGACATGACAGAGGCCCAGGTGCTCTGTGTTCAGTTGGAGGCCAGTGTGAACAGCCCCAGCCTGGAGGAGCCCTGGAGTCCTGAGTCCCAAAGCCCTGGCCACAGCAAGGACTCAGCCCAAGTCCCCATGCTGGCAGAAAAGAGAGAGGACCCAGGGAAACCCAAATTGGCAGGGGACCATGGAGAAGGGGATGCAGGGTTTGCACACTCCTCAACAAGAGACGTAAGCCACCCTGATGAAGCCCAGAGGCCAAAAGGGATGCTTCTGAACAGGACACCTCACAGCCCCTGGCGACGGAGCCATAGCTTTCATCTTGATGCTCCCTGTGAACACAGTACCCAACATCACCCTCAGATTAAGCTTCCAGAGCCACCTCCAGGAATCCCTGGGGTGAAGTTACCTGAGAAGAATGACCTGCACAGCAGTCAAACCAAGCTTAATGTATTCCTCAAACCAGCAAGGATTCCTAAGAATGCCCAGCCTGTGGTGCCCCAGGCATCACAGGGCCAGCTTTTCCTGGGCCAACTTGTTCAGGGTAAGCCTTTGCAGGGCCAAACTTTGAAAGGTCAGGTTTTGCAGGGACAGGTGATGCCAGTCCATACTCACAAGAGGCCCAGCCTTCCAGAATCAGGCTTGAGAAGTAAGATGAAATCCTTTCTGCACTGTTTTAACTCCAAGGCAAAAGGCAAAGTGCATGAGGAATCCATGTCCTCTACAGCTGGGAAAGGGGCCAACACCAGAAAAGAAAATGCAGAAAAGGGCCTGGCTCCAGCCAAAAGTTCCATGGGGCAAACCAAGTCAGAGAGGACAAGAGGGGACTCCAAGGCCCAATATTCCCCCACTGAGAAGAAGGAGGGCCTGGCCTTCTTGGATGGTCCCCATTCCCCTGACAGTAAGCTCCGGCACCGCTCCCGCTCTCACCAGCTCCATTCTGCCTCAGTCCTGGGCCACCCCCGCCACTGCCCTCGGCACTGTCCTCGAGTGGCTTGTGCCACACAACCAGGGAATGTACCCTAGATCTCACCTCCCACCTCAGAGAGAAACGCTGGTCTGCTCAAGAAGACCCAACACAATCAAAAGTCATTGTAGGCTCTCATCTGTGTCCCTTGAAGAGGATTGCTACTGTCATTTTCATTTAATGGTGCATGGGGGGCCGAGTGTCACCGAAAATACACTCTATGTCTCTAAGCAAAGCACTGTCTGTCTCCTCCTTCTCTCCACTGTGGTGTTTTAAGGAAAGGCATTAGGGGAGGCTGAAGTGTCCTTCCCATATAGAGAAGGAACTTTAATCCACTCTTAAGATGGGTCAGCTTTCCACACAACTCCTCCTGGTCCACGCTGGACTATGGATAAAGGGGCTTGAGCAGAGAAGGAAGGTAAGGTAAATAAAGGTCAGGCTTGAATTCTATCATGGCTTCCCATTGGTGTCTTTAGGCCCAGAGGAGCAATGTGGACTTGAGGATAGTAGTGATGAGGAGGATTGGCCACGAATCCCATAGGCAGAATTACTCATGACTTCCATAGAGGCCCACAGTCTGCAGGGGAGGTTTTTAGAGGAGTGCCATAGTGCTCCAACCTTGAGGAGGTATGTTGTGTTTATCAAAAACATGTAGCTAACATGACAGGATGTCAAAAGCAAATGATAGAATCTCCCCCTCCTCTGCTCCCTGTTGGTTATTGGCAAGATCTTTCTGGAGAGCTCATCTGGGAAGCTGCTGTAACTCTCTTGCCTATATCTTGCCCACTGCCTGCCAGCTGCATGGACTCTTGGAATGAAGATCAGAGTAGGTCATGAAAAGGGACTTGTCCCCCACTCCCTAGGGCAGGCAGGGAGAGAATCAGGGAGGGGGAGCATGTAGATGGGAGATCAGAGTACCTGGGACAGAGGCTGACTGTTGCTGACCAGGGTATGATAAGGAAGCAAAGCCAATTTACTTTGCACTCAAAAGAGCCTGGAGCCAGGAAGGCAACCCAAGATTCAAGTGTTTTGAGGAGAAGTAGGTGAGTAAATCTGAGCTTCAATCTATTTGTTTTTAGTGTGATTAAGAGTGACTGGCGGGGCACCTGGGTGGCTCAGTGGGTTAAGCCCCTGCCTTCAGCTCGGGTCATGATCCCAGGGTGTTGGGATCGAGCCCTACATCGGGCTCTCTGCCCAGCGGGGAGCCTGTTTCTCCCTCTCTATCTGTCTGCCTCTCTGCCTACTTCTGCCTACTTGTGATTTCTCTCTCTGTCAAATGAATAAATAAATAATCTTTAAAAAAAAAAAAGAGTGACTGGCTAAGTCACTCTTGAAGCTTCTGGGAAAGAACCATAAACACGAGTGGTTTTCCAAACACATCCAGTCTTATGCTTGTGCTATGAGTTATTTGTATACCACCTACAACTGCGATCCTTCTCTACTTTCCTTCTTTCCACCAGTCTTGCCTTCCTGAATATACACACACATATAAGTGTATTATGTTCATTTTTATATGTTCATGCATGTTGTATGGTGTTGAAATCAGCTATATCCTCTCCCAGGATCTGCCTGGTATCTTCCCCTCAGAGGAGGACTCTTCTCTCCCCAGCCAAATTAGTCTGCCTACTCCCGCCTTTGATGCCTGTCATCTTTCCCCATTTCTTATATCCCCCTATATTTCAGAAAACACCAGAACCATTCACTTTGACTCTCAAAACAAACAAAACAAACAAAAAATCTTTTAGGCTTTTGTAGTGTGCTGTTCCTTTAAAAGTCATGGAAAATGGACAGGGATCCAGAATTTAATGCCACACATGAGGCTCCAAAGCAGATAAGCTGCTCAGAACTGAACAGGGACTGTGGTCCTTTCAATTTTTCTGAAATGTGCAATAATTGGCTATTTCATAGTAATATCTGTTTCTCATTAATGGAAAGATGACATGAAGTTCTCTGAAACCCCTGGAATGTAATGGAGAAACCATCTCAGGCAAGCTGAGATCTGACCATATCTTGTCTATACACTCCCTCACACATAGACTAAATGAAGTCCCTCATACAGACCTGTTTTATGAGGACTCTCCAATACCTTGCCATACTAAGGCAATATTAGAACTCTTTCCCACTTCCACTTCAGTCAACCTACTCTCCCACCTTCACCCCCAGCAGCACTAGCAGCCTCTGTAGCCCTGGCCACAAAGTGAATCTCTTAACAGTGGCCATCAGACTCATATATTCTCTGACCTCCCAAGGAGGTGTGATTGGATCTGTCCTACCTTTCCCCATTAACTGGGTTGGGGCAGGCATGGTGTCCTTGGAAGGAAGACTGGAATCTGGCCCTTAAGGAGGCTACAGCGAAACAGCATAGCTGAAAGTTGTGCTTATTCCACTCAATATAAGTTTAAGTATGAATAAAAGATTTGGGTCACCATGGGAGGCCTGGGTGGCTCAGTGGGTTAAGCATCTGCCTTTGGCTCAGGTCATGATTCCAGGGTCCCGAGATCCAGCCCCACATTGAGCCCCGCATCACATCGCATCCGGCTCTCTGCTCAGCAGGGAGCCTGCTTCCCTTCCTCTCTCTGCCTGCCTGTCTGCCTACTTGTGACTCTTGTCAGGCAAATAAAATCTTAAAAAAAAAAAAAAAGGTTTAGGTCACCTTCAGAAGGAAACTTCTGATTAAAATGACCAGAGAATGACTTCAGAGAAAGATGACAAGCATGAATAAAGGGCACCAAAACTACAACACAAGGAAAACATTACAAAATCCTTGAGCATGTGTTTTTACAATTTTCATGCCAAATGTGTGACCCTTGGACAAAATGCAGATTTTAAGGTCAAAGTCACAAGAATGGAATGTGAAAAAAATCAGAGTTAGAATCCTAACTCTGACATTTGGCAAGTTTCTGAGTCCCAATTCCTTTATCTGGAAAGGGGGACAACTGTACATCCATATCCCAAACCTCAATTACTGCTAATATACTGGTGATTCCCAAAGTCACTTTGTTGTTCTAGTCTTTCCTCTGAGCTCCAACTATATAGCCAGCCAATAGATAGGAAGAAGCTCCATCTTGCTCCAAACACAATGCAGATTAATTCAAAGTTTCTAAACATCTTCTACCCCTCCAAACTGCTTTCTAATGTCACGGAATGGTATCACTATACATCCACTTTATTTGCTTGGACCATACATCAAGTTAGTCACTGGGTTCTAATTTTGATATCTTTGATATCTCTCAGATTTGCCTCTGCTTTCAGTTCAGTTTCACATCCTTTCTTTCCTAAAAAAAATTACAGTAGTATCTCATATCCTCAGGGCTTATGATAGGGGCTGGCATATGGTAATACCTTAATAGACTTGACTCTAAAGTCTGGTCTGAGGAAGCAGATAAATTATTACATCAATGTGATGAGTACTATGGTCTATGAGGTCCTGCCACAGGAGTAAGTACTCAACTGATGATGAGAACCTTAGGGTAACATAAAAGGCTCACAAAAAAAAAATGACCTTGAGAGGTATCTTGCATTTGACAATTAAAATATTTGTGTACTTAATATGTGCCAGGAACTATGCCAGACAAAATAATCACCAAGACACAGGCCTTGCCTTCAAGGGGATCATTACTCTATGGGGTAGTCTCATGCCTCCAAACTGTCTAATCAACATAAACAGAAGTGCCTGGGTAGCTCAGTTGGTTAAGCATCTGCCTTTGGCTCAGTTCATGATCCCAGGGTCCAGGGATCGAGTCTCACATTAGGCTCCCTGCTCAGTAGGGAGCCTGCTTATCCCTTTCCCCCTGCAGTTCCCCCTACTTGTGCTGTCTGTCAAATAAATAAAGTCTTAATGAAAATAAAAAATTTAAAAATAAGCACAAAAACATGATGGTCCTCAGAGAGAGATGACTGATTGGATTGACTGACTAATTGATTGATGTACATGAAACCATGAGACTAGAAAAGATCACCAAAGGAATCAGTGAAATTAAGGAAGAACTAAGGACTGGGCTTTGGAATATTCTAACAGTAATAAATTGGAGGAAAAAAGTGATATAAGAGAGGAGACTGAGAATCTGTAGCCAGGGAGGAAGGAAAAGCAGAAGAGTGTGGTATATCATAACCAAGAGGAGAAAAGTATTGCAAGGAGATATGAGCACCTGTGTCAAAAGTTGCAAATGGGCCAAAGAAAATGAGGACTCAGAATTGACCATTAGATTCAGCAACACAGATCACTTATGGCACTGAAAATAGTTTGGTGAATGGTGGACATTAAGGCATGACTGGAATGTATTCAAGAAAGAATGGAAGCAGAATAACGCTGATTGCAAGTGTAGTCATTCTTTCAAGGACGTTTGTTTCATAGAAGTGCAGAAAAATGAGGAAATAGCAGTAGAAAAAAGAGGGACCCAGAGATGATTTTTTTAAAAGGTGAGTGACATCAGGGATGTCTGTGTGTCTCAGTCGTTTAAGCGTCTTGACTTTGGCTCAGGTCATGATCTCGGGATCTTGGGATTGGGAGTCTTCACATGGGGCTCCACATTCAGTGGGGAGTCTGCTTCCTCTCCCTCTCCCTCTCTGCTCTTTTCCCTGCTCGAGCCCTCTCTTTCTCACAAATAAATCTTAAAAATGGGGAGGGGGAGGTTCATGACATCAATGACAACAATAAAGTCTGATTTAATGCCAAATTATGGAAACTGCACAAGTGTCCATCAACTGACAAATGGATAAAGAAGATATGGAATATATGGAACTAGAGAATATTATGCAAAGGAAAATTAAAGAAAAACACCATGTGATTTCACTCATTTGTGGAATTTAAGAGACAAAACAAACAAAAGGAAAAAAGAGACAGAGGGGTAAACCAAGAAACAGACTCTTTTTTTTTTTTAATTAACATATAATGTATTTTTGTTTCAAGCATCCAGGTCTGTGATTCTTACACAATCCACAATGCTTACCATAGCACATACCCTCCCCAGTGTCCATCACCTAGCCACCCCATCCCTCCCACCCACCTCTACTCCAGCAACCCTCAGTCTGTTTCCTGAGATTGAGTCTCTTATGGTTTGTCTCCTTCTCTGGTTTTGTCTTGTTTCATTTTTTTCCTCTCTATCCTTTTATGAAATTCCACGTATCACTGAGATCCTATAATTGTCTTTCTCTGATTGACTTATTTCATTTAACATAATACCCTCTAGCTCCACCCACATCATTGCAAAAGGCAAGATTTTAATTTTTTGATGGCTGCATAATATCCCACTGTGTATATATACCACATCTTCTTTATCCATTCATCTGTTGATGGACATCTAGGCTCTTTCCATAGTTTGACTATTGTGGACATTGTTACTATTAACAATGAGGTGCACATGCCCCTTTGGATGACTAAATTTGTATCTTTGGGGTAAATACCCCTAGTGCAATTGCTAGGTTGTAGGGCAGCTCTATTTTCAACTTTTTGAGGAAACTCCACACTGTTTTCCAGAGTGGCTGCACCAGTTTGCATTCCTACCAACAGGGTAGGAGGGCTCCCCTAAGAAACAGACTCTTAACTATTAAGAATAAAGTGATTGTTACCAGAGGAGGTGGGAGGGGATGGGTTAAATAGGTGATGGGGATTAAGGAGTAGACTTGTGATGAGCACTGGGTGTTGTATGGAAGTGTTGAATCACTATATTGTATACCTGAAACTCATATTATACTGTATGTTAACTAACTGAAATTTAAATAAAAACCTAAATAGATTAAAATAAAATAAAAATGGGCAGAGCAACTGATTAGACTATTTTTCCAAACAAGACATTTGAATGTCAAACAGGTGCCTGAGGAGATGTTCAACATCACTAATCATCAGGGAAATGCAAATCAAAACCACAATGAGATGTCATCTCACACCTGTTACAATGGCGATACTCAAGAAGACAAGAGATGAATGTTGGTGAGGATGCAGAGAAAAGTAAACATTTGTGTACTATTGGTGGGAATTTAAATTGGTGCAGCCACTATGGCAAACAGTAAGGGGAAAAAAATGAGAGACATAACATGTTGGATGTTGACTGAAATGATGCAATCAGGAGGGACAGATTGATAAGGGAGAGCAAGAAAAGAACTGCTGCAGTAATGAGGCAGTGTAGAAGTAGGGGATAGGACCAAATGCACATGTCCTAAAGATGACTTTGTCTAAAAGGACAACAAGAAAGATTCCCTCATGTGTTGTGCCTGGGTGGCTCAGTCAATTACGCATCTGCCTTCAGCTCAGGTCATGATCCCAAAGTCCTGAGATCAAGCCCAGCTTCAGCTTCCCTCAGTAGGGAGCCTGCTTCTCCTTCTCCCTCTGCCCCTCACCCCAGCTTATGCACTGTGTCTGTCTTGCGCTCTCTCAAATAAAATCTAGAAAGAGAGAGGAAGGAAGGAGGGTAGGAAGGAAGGAAGGAAGGAGAGAAGGAAGGCAGAGAGGGAGGGAGTAAGATTCCCTCACATGTAACAAAGTGTAAGCAAATGCCCAAAAGGATAAGGGAAAAGCAAGGAAGAGACCATGGCTGGGGATGGAGAGAGGGGAATGAAATATCAAAACCAAAAACTGGAGGTAGAGATAGATTCTGGAAGTTACCATGGCAAATAACTATTAGAGTCTATGGAGTAGGTATACAACAGAGAGACCAGGTGGGCATAAAAAGGTGTTTCCACTGCTTATTGTGTGTATAAAGATGCTCTCAGATGACTGGAGAGGGAGAGATTTCGAGAAGTTTTAGATGTGTGGAGCCTAGTGCATTAAGTTAGAGACCAAGAGGGCAGGTATTCCATCCTAGTGTTCAGAGATTAGGGATGTTTAGCGGTGGGAGGACAGAACTGGAAGGCAGAAAAAAAATATATTGTCCTGGGGCGCCTGGGTGGCTCAGTGGGTTAAAGCCTCTGCCTTCCGCTCAGGTCATGATCCCTGGGATCGAGCTCCACATCTGGTGCTCTGCTCAGGAGGGAGCCTGCTTCCCTTCCTCTCTCTGTCTGCCTCTCTGCCTACTTGTGATCTGTCAAATAAATAAATAAAATCTTTAAAAAAATATATTGTCCTGAGTGGATGGGATGAACCTCTGTTTTGGATACCTCACATTTCTCAGAAGGTGAAACCTCTGCATTCCCACTTCTGACCTACAACATAAGAGCCAAGAGCTACAGGAAGTGCATGAAGTGCTGTAGTCCCCCTATGAAATCCAACATCCCATCAAACCAAGAAGTGGTGGCAGGACTCCCTTCCACGATAGGACCCCAGTACTTACCACAAGGTGTCCACTGCTAACAGGATGCAGAAAAGCCAGAATCAGAAGCAGCATGAATGTGTCCCTCCTCTCAATGGTGACTCTGTGCCTAATAGATGAGGGACCAGCCCCTGCTGTGGCCCCCGAGATGAGAAGATACAAGGTCCAGGCCTGTTGAGCCAACACCCTCCAGGTGTTTTCCTAAAGCATCCCCAAATATCAAAGGAGATCTTCTGACAAACACATCCTCCCTGTCAGGTGGCAGTTGGGCAGAAAGCCACAGAGCAAGGAGATAAGAGGGGAGCCCAGCATGAAGGGAATGACCCAGAGTGGTCACAGCAGCATCATGTGGGAAGCCAAGGTTAATGTGCACACATCCTGACTTAGGTAGAATGGGTCCTTCCCATGGTCCCCTCAGGCTTCTACCTATCCCAGAACAGTGTGAGTTCATAGTGCTGACCAAAGTCCTACAACAAAGGTCAAAAAGCATAAAGATGAGCTGGAACAAACACCTTCAGGATTCTCAGTTTCAGCAAAGCCAAGAGCTGAGAGAAGATAGGGTCAGAGCCTGTGATTCACACAGGATGTTGTTGAGAGATGAAGCCTTGTTCATCCCATCCCATTACCCTAGCACAGCCCCCACCCTCCAGCTTTCCCTAGTCTCAACAGAGGTAAAATCAGAATAAAAGGCCTCATGGAGGATAGAAACTCAAGCATTTACACCTCCAGAGTTGGTGGCAGGTGCTAGGAATATATCAGTGCTTGCTTGGGAACTTTGGAGTACACCTCTGGCCCCCACAAGTAACATGGCCTGGTGAAAGGTTCGGACCTTCTGGAGCCCTTCCCGACTTCTGCGGAGGACACCTAAGAATTCTATGGAGAGAATTTCAGGCACCTGACTACCTGCGGTGGAGGAAAGTGGCTTCTCCACAAAATCACTTCTGTCAAATATTGAATCCTAGAGGATAGAGACCATGACTGCTTCATTTTTGTACCTGCTTACCACAGCCCATCCAGGGAGAACAGTGAACACAGAATGGGAACAGGAGTAAACCCCACAGATGCTACTTTCTGTACCATGTGAGAGGGGCCTGGGCTTCTGCTCCTTCCCAGCCATCCAAAGCCTAATGTTCCACCTGGGTCAGGGGCCCATGGCAGAGGCCAGTTCTGTCACAGAACAAGGAACAAGAGTGGTTACTGCGTCCAACATAGGAAGAGGAAAGAAGAGAAGACAGCCTGGGCTTCAGGTACAGAGATGAGGAACGGACACGATGCAGGCATGGAAGGTACTGGGGGACACAGAAGACCAGATCCCTGTGGCTCTGGCAGGGCCTGCAGAGGAATGTTCATTCCTATCCCCAGAGATACTGAGGCCAGGACCCTGAATACTTGGTCTGGATGAGAGCATAGCGAGGGAAAGGGGGCCTGGGAAGGGGCCAGAGGGAGATCTCTGTTTCCAGAAGGAGGGGTGGGCTCTGCCAACTGCCCCCCCTTTTCTGCCTTCCCCCTCTTCTCCACTGTAACTTCTCTGGGTCCATGGCCATGCAAGGAGCATGTTGGGGGCTTTCCAGAGTATATCGCTCTCAAGGTCGAGTCTGCTACAGAGGCCACAGGGGCAGGACCCTGGGCAGACAGCTGGTCTCGTGGGAATCCAGACAGCGGGAAGGGAAAGGAAGCCATTCCTTGCGGTAAATGATGCTGGCAGCTGGGGAGTGTCAGGGAAGAGGGGCAGGGTAAAGTGAGAGGCCAGAGCAGAATCCCACACATAGTCAAAGACACATGGACACAGACATCCAGCCACACACATGCATAAACACAAAGACACAAAGTCAATGTTGCCACTGCAAAACTAATTCAGAGAACACAGAGACATGTCCAGGAAACACACCTAGCTAGACTCAAGAACACCCTGAGTCAGACATGCAGGAGCAGATGCTGGCACAAGCACCATGCAGTCACAAAGACAGCCTCCCCATTGTGTCTGCAAACAGATACAGACCACTTTGCAGACCTACAAACACAAATGCAGTCCAAATTCGTCCCTCAACATTGCTCTCCTCCATAAAGCTCCTAGGTCACCTTAAAGCAGGCCTGTCTTTCCCTCCTCTAAACTCTGCTTTCTGATTTCTGTCTCATTGCTTCTCCTTTAATAAGGACAGTCTTGGATTCACATGCACACCCTGGTCTCAACAACATGGCCGTGGGCTTTCAAAGAAATGACAAGGTCAGCAAGTGAGTCCACTGCCCTCTTCAGCAGCCCCATCCTTCACCTATACACCCATCCCCATCCCCAGGAGTGTCCCCAGTTTACTGCAGGGTCCTGACCCCCAGCCTCTCAGCAGACACAGACCTAAAGGAAGAATAAACCAGACCTTTCAAGATAATGCTGGTGGGTATTGCCTCCCAAAATCTTTACCTTGCCCTATGCTTAACACTGTCTACCTCGAATCTATAACCAACTAAATCAATGCTATTCCAAGCAGTTACCTAACCCTAGATGGCTACACACTGAGAAATGTCTGTGCCTCCACTAGGCCCATGAATATCACACACTTATGACAGTATGGGTCATCTGTACTCCAGGAGATCAGTAGCCCCTTCATTAATACCTGCAGAGTCATCAGAGCAGGATGTCCCTGGAGGGCTCAGTGCTCAGCTGTGACCCAAGAGCACCAAATGCCCAGGCCATTTGACCCTTGCTAGACAGAAAAGCCTGCAGGGGCTCAGCCCACTCGAAGCCCTGTTCTGGGACTAGCCAAGGCTTTGAGCTCAAATTTCCACCATACCCTTCCCTGGCTCCTTCCTGTCAAACAGGGAACATCTGTTGCCCTGGAACTTCACCCAGGCAGAAGTAAATATGCCTCCCACCTGGGGATGAAGGATGTGGGGATTTCCAGACTCTTGCAACAATCATACCTAGGAGTTTCAAGCAGACTCTGTGCTGGGCATGGACCCTGACACAGGACTCAATCTCATGACTCTGAGATCATGACCTCAGTCAAAATCAAGAGCCAAATGCCCAACCAACTGAGCCACCCATGCATCCCTAGATTTTACTGTGTTTTTAAGTTAACAAGATATCCTATTACTGCTTCAAGAATGCTGGCAGAAGACACAAGACTCCTAGGTGAGATATCAAGGATTTTACTACTCACAGTACAACCATAGCAAGAGATTTAGCATGGTTTTTCTGTATTAGTTCTCCATGTCTACCAAATGCCTTGGGTGTAGCACAGGATCTATGACTGATACAGTGGGCTGTGTTACAGGAGAGGAATGCTAAGGTTTGGGGTTTCACACCTTTTACAGGAAGAAAAAGCAAGCCTGATCATTGTCCAGGGAGAGATGTTGCTTTATTTTTCAAGGTTGCTTGTTGTAAATACAATTCTAAGAAATGGCCTGGAAAACAGTCAGTGTCGTACATTGTTGACCTACCCAGTAAAAACATTCAAGGATGCTAAGAGCCCATGCTAGGTTGTCGCTCCCAACCATAACTAACAATGGTTAAAAACAAATGAATGGTGAAGGGGAAAAGTGTTTTCCATGTCCTGGAAGAAGTCCTAGGAGAGATACCCAGGTTAAAAAGAAAATCAAGGGGCGCCTGGGTGGCTCAGTGGGTTAAAGCCTCTGCCTTCAGCTCAGGTCATGATTCCAGGGTCCTAGGATCAAGCCCTGCATCGGGCTCTCTGCTTGTCAGGGAGCCTGCTTCCCCTCCTCTCTCTCTGCCTGCCTCTCTGCCTATTAAAATAAATAAATAAATAAATAAATAATAAAAAAGAAAATCAAATTTTGATTTGGCCCACAAATTATGCTTAATGATTATTTCTTTAGCAGATAACTAGAATTATGGTTTTCTGTGTCCTTATCGAAGAAGAAAAGAGAGAGAGAAGATATTATCATAGAGACAACATGAATGTTGAAGAACCTGTGGTAACTTGAGACGGGCTTGAAAAAAAAATTCAAGGGTCCAGGGCAAGTGGTGGTAAATCCCAATGGGACAAGAAAGTAGAATAGACCCATTTAGTCAAACAAAATGGAAGAAATGAGATGACAACCTAAACCTTGCCTTGGTACTCTTTGTGGGGAAAGTCTCTAAGCTGGTTTCCCCCATGTTCCCAACCCCTGGTGTTCATGCTTTGTGTCATTCCATCCTCTTGAGTGTTAACAGACCTGCAATTTGGTTGTAATTAACAGAATGATGGCAGAAGTAATAAGATGTTACTTTTGTACTTATATTACATTATATAAGACTGTCTTCTAGCATACTTATTCTAAGTCTCTCCTTTCTGGCTTGATAAAATGGCTATTTTGGGAAAGTCCATGTACCCTCTAGGAACTGTAAGTGGCCTTTAGATGCTGACCATGGCCTCCAGCTAAGAGACACCAAGAATCCAGTGCTCTTGGTCATATGACTGCAAAGAAATGAATTCTGGAAACAACGTGACTAAGCTTGGATGATTCTTCCCCATTCAGGCCTCCAGTGAGAACACAGCCCAGCCAATATTTTACAGACTTCTCAGTAGTTGGAATTCTTCTCACTAAGTTGGAATTCTGACTCACAGAGGTTATGAGATCATAAATTGTGTATTATCTTAAGCCACCACATTTGTGGTAACTTGTTGCAGAGTTAACAGGAAACTAATACACTGTTGTAGCCATGAAAGTAAAAGTGTCTGACAGAAAGATATATGTGGGCAGCATGCAGCTTGTATGTGTCCAAGGCACACGCATTCTCTGTAGAGCATCTGCTTAAAGTTCAGTGAGATTATTTACAAGGGCAAGTGGAGTTAGGATGAAGAAGGAGCTGTTCCACAGTACGAGTTTGGGAAGAAAGAGAGAAGGAGAAGGTATCTAGGTAGATCTTCTCCCTCAGCTCATTCTATAAAGACACATAGCTATAGAGAGTGTGCTGCTCTCCTAATAGGTTGGAACCATCTCATCCCACATATTAAATGTAAATTACCCTTTTGTGCTTTCATCTGATTTTTTGATATGGGAATAGCGAATATCTGTGAAAGGCTCAAAGATGTAACTAGCAGTGATCTTGTAGAAAATGGGGAGGAATGTCACCCAGGAAGTAATAGAGTAAAAGAAACCTCTGAAAAGGAAAGTGGAAGAAACAACCCAAATCAGTAAGTTTCACAGGTAGAAATAGGAACTCCAGATTTTCTTTGAGTTCAGGAAGGAGGAACAATCAGAATAGTTTCCACTGCTTTACACAGAACAAATGTTGAATAAATCTTTCTTAAAGAAATGCTGCAAAGATGGTTGGAGGAAGCAAAGAGTTTATTTGAGATCACAGTGTCAGTATCCTCTCTGTAGTTCAAAGGGGGCCAGAAGGGTCTGAGAAGACCACTTCTTCAGAACTTGTTTCTAGAAACAATGTAATCAAGAAGTCATCATATCCACTGTGCTTCCTCAGAGATGGAACCTGATTGGTGAGTTGGAGTTAGCAGGGATGATGATAGGTAACCAATAATACAGAAATGGGTCATTTCTTTGATCACAGAAGAGAGCTACCAAATTTGTAATTTGGCCAGTTTCCATATCATATCACATTTCTTTTGGATATATAATAAAGAGTAGAAACACTGGGTCATATGAAAATTCTTTTTAAAATTTTTGAGGAACCATGAAACATTTCCACAGCAGCCACACAATTTTACACTTCTACCAACAATGTACCAGCATTCTAATCTCTCCACATCCTTCCATTATTTTTCATTTTTTTGAGAATAGTGCTGGTTAGCCATTTATGTGTCTTCTATGAAGAAATGGCTATTCACATCCTCTCCATTTTTGAATCGAGTGTAGTTTTTGTTGTCATTGACTTGTAGGAGTTCGTTATACACAGTAGATATTAGGTGTTTAGCAGATATATGATTTACAGATATTTTCTCCTATTCCATGGGTGTCCTTTCACTCTCCAGTGAATCCTTTGATGCACATATTTAAATTTTGAGGAGGTCCAATTTTTCTATTTTTTCTCTCATGTCTGTGCTTTTGATGTTATACTTAAGAAACTACTGGCAAATCCAAGGCTGTGGAGATATTTCCCTTAGTGTTTTATATAGTTTTACCTCTTAAAATTAGGCAAACATACATTCTTGCTTGTCTCTCTGATATCTCTTCCCAAATAAAATCTGAAAAACAGAATTCATGATTTCAAGCTTTGTGACCTTGGACAAATTGCTTAAAATCTCTGAGTCTCAGTTTAATGATCACTGAAGGGATAATTTCACAAGGTTGTTAAGAGTCATATGTTTAAACATAGTATAGTGCCTAGCACACTGGAGCTCGATAATCCCATGCATTCTTCTTCTTTCCTTCAAAGGACTTTCTCTTCCAGGACCTGCCAGCATCAATTATTCCACCTGATCTTCACTGCTTGCTTGTGGATAGTCAAGCCCAGGGCCCCAAGTCTCCTATCTTTGCTTCAGAGGCCTCACTGGTCCTCCCTTCCCTTTTGCCCTTTGCTCTAATAGAAGTTCCTGCCTCCACAAAAATCTGGAGCTTGGAGCCAACCTGGGCTACCACGGAGAATAAAATTTCTAATGGCGTGGGGGTTGGAATGGACAAAGGCAGCAGTCCCGCAGGGCCCCAGCCTCTCTACCACCGTGGAGGGACTCAATTAAGGGCACACAGAGACTGAGAAAGGTCAAGGCCAAAGTGGGCATATGGGGAGTTACTCCTGGGCTAGATCCATGGCAGGCTCCTCTCCTTCCAGTCAGGTTCCTTCCAGGCAGTTCTAAGAAGCAGTCTAAAGTATGCCTTTATTACAGGGGTCCTCTGTGGGGTCCATCTCCACCGCGCAGGCTCCTGAGGCTCCCGAGGC
Source organism: Neogale vison (assembly GCF_020171115.1). NCBI lineage: Eukaryota > Metazoa > Chordata > Mammalia > Carnivora > Mustelidae > Neogale > Neogale vison. The sequence continues at coordinate 36,665,050 of NC_058099.1, forward strand.
TCCCCTCTGTTCTCAAATGGTCTTCCACTGAGACACCACCAGAGACCACCCTTGCCCTCCGGTAGTCATACAGACGGTCTCTCTGCGGGGACAGTGCCTCCACACTGCGCCTCCCCACGGCAGCAAATGCAGAGAGAGCCCTGGGAGTCTCCATTCACACAGGGGTCCTCCTGGGGGGCGGCTCCCCGCACCGCCTCCGGGGCTCTCCCAAGGGGCAGAAGCAGGGACACTCGGGGTTTATCCACTTACTCAAGGAGTCCCTTCGGGGCGGCTCCCACACAACACCTCAGAGTCCCCACAGGGTTGTCCGAGGCCCGCAGACCCGTCCCTTAGGGTGCCTGCGGGTCCCCGCCGCCCCCGCCCCCGCTTACCGGGACCGTCAGGGTGCGGGACCGGGTCCGGGACTGGCGGACTCTACACCGTGAACCCCGCGCAGCCCATGGCCGCTCGGGAGCCGGCGTGCTGGGGCCAAGCGCCGGGAGCAGGCGGCGCGGGCGGAGCAGCAGGCTGAGGCGGCAGCGGCGGCGACGCGCGCGCCCCAAGCACACCCACCCTCCCCACCCCCCGCCCCGCGCGACTGCGGCGCGTGCGCCCGCGCGAGACGACCTCCGCGGGCGGGTGGGCCAGCGCCCCGCCCCGCCCTCCTGCGCGGCGCGGCGCGGCCCTCTGGGCTCAGCTGGCGACCTCGCGTGGGACTGAGGCGCTGAGGAACCGCAGGAGGGCGGCGGCCGGCTCCGACGACCGGTGGGTCCGGGTGCCAGTGGGCGGCCCCGACGGCAAGGTCACTGCCGGCCCGGAGGAGGCGTCCCTAGAGGGGACTCCGCGGCGGCTCGCGGCTCTCGTCGCCCGCCCGCCGAAGCGAAGCGTCCTGCCACCCGCACCTGCCTGGGGAGGTGAGAATGACTCATCCAAGCGGCCTCGGCTGGAGCCCTTCCCTTTCTCACCAAACCCAGGTGCCCCGTCAAGGCTTCCGGGTCGACGGCCCGCGCGTTAGGGCACTCACCTTGGCGGTACCCCACTGCGGAGTGTCCAAATGAGCCCTCACAAAGTGCTCTGCTGGCCCAGCTGCTCCTGTGCGCTGTTTTCTGAGGTTATTGGTCCCCCATCTCCAGCAGCCACTCTTTGCAGGGGCAGCAAACTACCTCAGCATTCCTCAAACTACCCCGTTAGCGGTTCTGAAGGCTGTTCTGACATTACACCATAACTAGATGGCTTTGAAGAAAGTGAGGGTAACAAAAAGAACGTCAGAAGTCATGAAGTCCCTAACAGCTAATTATAAAGCAGTAACTGAAGAAATACAGATGATATGCTGAGGATTTTTATTTAAACTATTTTTAAATGTTTAATATTTTGTTTACATTTTTAATATACTTCCTGTTTACAGGTAAATTCAGAAATACAATTCAGTTCATCCTGTGGGGGATACAAAGACAAACTTATTTTGTTTTTACCATCATGAAACTTAACAATACGGAATATAAAGTAAGTACAGTACTATATACAGCTATCCACCTTTAAACAAAATGCCAACTACTAAACACTGTATATGTATTAAGTAATTTAAACTTTACAACATCACCATAAAGTATTGTATTTCATTGCTTAGATTATACAGATGCAGAGAGGCACAGAGAGGTTAAATCGCCTGCTTAAGATCACATAGCTAATACATGGAATCTAGGTATTCAGACCCCAGATCCCATTCTCCTAACCATTTGTTTTGCTGCACTGCCTCCAGAACCACCTTGAGGATATGCATCATCCCAGAAAAACATTTTTTCAAGGTCACTTATTATGTAAATAATACTGTTAAAAGGTTTGTTATAAAATTCATGATCCTATGTGGGGTATAATGTTTTATTAATGAAGTTTGAGATAGTGGGTATAAAAGTGGTACTTACATATTTGTTTGCAGTTATATCAGTGCACGTAAAGATTCTTGATACTGTCTATATACCATCTCTTTCTGTCTTTATTTCATATTCACCATTTTTGGCAATTTTTAAAAAAAATTTTTAAGATTTTATTTATTTATTTATTTATTTGACAGAAATCACAAGTAGGCTGAGAGGCAGGCAGAGAGAGAGGAAGGGAAGCAAACTCCCTGCCGAGCACAGAGCCTGATAAGGGGCTCAATCCCAGAACCCTGGGATCATGAACTGAGCCAGAGGCAGTGGCTTAAACCACTGAGCCACCCAGGCGCCCCTATTGTTGGCAAATTTTACATCTCACATGAGAAAAATGTAATGACAGTATTATTACTCACAAGACCATTACTTCTCATTACGTCTTGAAATAAAGTAGGTCTTCTTGCCTCTTCAGTTTCCTAATACCATTTTTTTAATGCTAGTTGTATCATTACTTATAACACCACATCATCTTGCCACCTGTGAATACTAGTTTCTAATGCTCTCTCAAAACTTAATAGAATCAAAAAGAATAAAATATCTGGAAATAAATTCAACAAAAGAAATATAAAACTAATACTCTGAGAACTATGAAAAATTGTTGAAAAGAAATTAAAGATCTAAGTAAAGATTTTTTTAAATCCCATGTTCATGAATCTGAAGACAACATTAAGATGACAGTATTCTCTAGATTGATGTATAGATTCAACACAATACCTACCAGAATCCCAGCTGACTTCTTTTTTAGAAATTGACAAGCTGATTCTAAAATTCATATAGAATTACAAAGGATCTTGAATAGCTAAAATAATCCTGGAAAAGAAGAATAAAGTAGGAGGACTCACACTTCCTAATTTCAAAATTTGCTATAACGCAGTAGTCAGTGTGTTACTTTGTAAACAAGGATAGACATTTGTATCAATGAGACAAAATTGGGAGTCCAGAAATAAACCCACACATCTATGACCAACTGATTTTCAACAAGAGTGCCAAAACTATTCAGTGAGATAAGGATAGTTTCTTCAACAGATAACAGGTAACAGACAACTGGATATCCACATGCAAAACAATGAAGTTACCTTATACCATATACCATATACAAAAATTAACTCAAAATAATCAAATACATAAACATAAAAGCTAAATTATAAAACTCTTAGAAGAAAACAAGGGGAAAATCTTCATTACACTAGACTTAGCAAAGATTTCTTGGATATGACACCAAAGACACAGGCAACAAAAGGAAAGACAGGTAACTGGACTTCACCAAAATCAAAAACTTCTGTGCATCAAGGTACACTATCAAGATTGTGAAAATACAGCCCATGGGATGGGATAAAAAGTATTTATAAATCATATATTTAATAATTTGCATCTATAATATGTAACTTAATAACAAAAAGATAATCATATTCTAAATGGGCAATGGATCTAAAAGACATTTCTTCAAAGATATACATATAGCCAGAAAGTACATGAAATGATGTTCAATATCATTAATCATGAAAGGAATGCAAATCAATAACACTATAAGATGTCACTTCATACCCGCTAGAATGGCTTAAATCAAAAAGTCAGATAACAACAAGTTTAGCAAAGATTGGAAAAATGAAATCTTCCTACACTGCTGATGAGAATATGAAGTGGTGCAGTCACTTTGGAACACAGTCTAGCAGTCCCTCAAATTATTAAACATAGCATTACCATATGACCCAATAATTCTACTCTTAGGTATATTTTCAAGAGTAATGAAACATATCCACACAGTAACTTGCATATAAATATATATAGCAGCACTATTTATAATAGCCAAAAGGTGGAAATAACATAAATATTCACCAATGGATATCTGGATAAGTAAAATGTGATATCTCTAAAGGAATAGTATCCAGCCATAAAAAATGAAGTGCTGAGGGGCACCTGGGTGGCTCAGTCAGTTCAGGCTTCTGACTTCAGCTCAGATCATGATTTCAGGATGGTGAGATCCAGCCCCATCGCAGGCTGTGTGCTCAGCAGGGAGTCTGCTTGTCCCTCTGCCCCTCCCCTCTCATGTTCTCTCTCTCAAAGAAATAAATAAAATCTTTTAAAAAAATAATGATAGGTGAAAGAAGCCAATCACAAAAGATAACACACTCTATGATTCCATTTATATGAAAGTCCAGAACAGGGAAATCTATACAGACAGAAAGTAGATTAGTGGTTGCTTAAGGTGGAAGGTTGGGGAGGACATAGGATTGATAGCTAAAAGGTATGATGTTTCTTTTTTAAGTGATTAAAATGTTTGAAAAATATAGTAATGGTTGTACATATCTGTGAATATACCAAAAATTGAATTGCATACTATAAGTGGATGAATTTGGTATGTATCATATGATATGTGAATTAAATCTCAATAAAACTTTTTTTGAAGTGCATGCATTCAGGAATAGATAGATCTATGTTCAGATCCTGAAAGTGTAATTAGTAGATATCTGTCCTTGGAATAGGTCTTAATATCTTAATATCTCTGAGTCTATGAAATGGAAATTAAAATAATGCATATCAGACACTTAGCATGCCTAGAATAAAGTATATTTCTAGTAAGTGTCAGCTACTATATTGCCCAGTCTTGCAAAACTGTTCAGTTCTGGAATCCCAATTTCACAAACATTGCTATGCCATTTATAGAATACTCCCTTTAAGCCTACAGCCCTGAGGACACAGTAAGAATGGTATATAGGAAGTTTGTATGTTGCGTATGATGATGTGTTAGCTGAGAAATGTATATTTTCTTATTTTGCCATTGACTCACTGCTTTTAATCATCTACCCATCACCTCGAACTTACTCATCAAATCAATCCTCTTTTCATATTAATGAGCTCTCTTCCATTTGCTCCCTTCCATCTAATTCAAATAAATTTGAAGAACAAAAGTAAAGTTATTGGTTCATATAACAGGAAGTTGGAAAATCCAGGGGTGGAGCTGAGCTCACATACTCAAAAATTATCATTTCTTTCCAATCTTGGATCTTATATCCAATCTTGGATCAGTGACTCCTTTTATTGGCAGAGTTTTTTTTTTTTTTTTTTAAAGATTTTTTTTTTATTTTTATTATTTATTTGAGAGAGACAGTGAGAGAGAGCATGAGCGAGGAGAAGGTCAGAGAGCGAAGCAGACTCCCCATGGAGCTGGGAGCCTGATGTGGGACTCGATCCCGGGACTCCAGGATCACGCCCTGAGCCGAAGGCAGTCGTCCAACCAACTGCGCCACCCAGGCGTCCCTATTGGCAGAGTTTTTAAACAAAGTTTAGTCAGGCTCCTCTGAACTCTACTCAACCAAGCCCTGACTTTTGACCTTTTGTGTTATCTCTGCATTGTCCAATTTTAGCAAGAATCCTACTGAGTCCATTCAACCAGAATCCCCCATCCTTGATATCTGATCACACTCAATATCTGATAGGGTTCATCTTCCACCATTCCTCAGGTGAGGTCGATCTCCCTGGCCTGCCTTCAACAAGAATCTTGTTAGGCTGGGCACCTGGGTGGCTCAGTTGGTTAAGCAGCTGCCTTCAGCTCAGGTCATGATCCTGGAGTCCCTGGATTGAGTCCCACATCAGGCTTCCTGCTCAGCAGGGAGTCTGCTTCTCCCTGGGACCCTCCCCCTTCTCATGTTCTCTCTCTCATTCTCTCAAATAAATAAAATCTTAAAAAAAAAAAAAAAGAATCTTGTTAGGTTGTTTTTCTAGACTCCTCCCTTAGTTTTGATGTTTCCTTTTAACTTTCCATCTACTGACCACCCCCTCTACTCCTTGGCTATATACTCCCACTTTTCCTTGTTATATTTGGGGTTGAGCCCAATCTCTCTCTTCTACTGCAAAACCCATTGTAGTGGTCCCTATATCTATTGTGATAGTCACCTGAGTCAAGTCTGCCTTATTATTCTTTAACAAGTATCACTAATAATTTTTCTCTTTAACATCACACCTACTGAGCCATACTGGGACAGTAGGATCATAGCTGCAAGCAGTTTCAGGATTCTGTCATTCCAGTTTAGCAGGCCCAGAGGAAAGAGAAAACATCTTTCTCAGCATCTCTATTTTTAAAAATCTAAGGGATACTTGGGTGGTTGGTTAAGCACCGGACTCTTGGTTTCAGCTCAGGTTGTGATCTCGTGGGTCTGTGATTAGCAGAATCTCCTTGAAGATTCTCTCCCTCTGTCCCTGCCCCTACTTGTTCTCTCTTTCTCTTTCTCTCAAATAAATACATTAAATCTTTCAAAAAATCTAAGAGATTTCTCAGAGCAGCTCCGTGAAGGATGGATTTTCTAAGCTTAAGGGAATGCATATTAATACCACATATTATGTATTATGTCCCTTTCCAGCATTAAATGTGTATTTTGCTTTAGTACTTAAAAGGGTCTACAAGGAGCTAATCTTTATTGACCAAGGAAGAGCAAAAATGGTGCCTATTTTAACTGAAAATGGCATGCTGGTCATCTCTTCCATAAAGATTTTCTTGAGGAAGACTCTTAGAACATTAGTCTGATGAATTGTTGGACCAGGATTGATACACCCAGTAGAATAATGGAACCATTCAGGCTGCATGCTACCAAGCTGCTGAATTTCAAAGGAAATAGATCCTGGCCTTCTCTTCAGCCTCTGTCTTTATACTCCATACCTTACCCTTTTTCTTTTTTCTTTTCCTTTTTTCTTTAATTTAAGTTTTGTTAATCAATATACAGTGCAATATTGGTTTCTGGAGTAGAATTCAGTGATTCGTAAGTTACATACCATACCCAGTGCTCATCACAACAAATGCCTTCTTTAATACCCATCACCCATCTACTTCCCTCCATCTCCTATTGCTTTTTTCTGACCTAACTCTGGCCTCCGGACAGATTCAGAACATGCTGGGTCCAGGATTCTGGTGGTCTACTGCTTTTAAAATTTTTAATTTTAATAGACTTCATTTTTTTTAAAGATTTTATTTATTTATTTACTTACTTGTCAGAGAGAGAGCAAGTGCACATGAGCATGAGCAGGGGGAGGGGCAGAAGAAGAGGCAGGCTCTTGCTGAGCTAGGAGCCGCATGCAGGACTGGATCCCAGGACTCTGGGATCATGACCCGAACTGAAGGCAGACGCTTAACTGACTGAGCCATCCAGGCATCCCTAGACTTTATTTTTTAAAGCCATTTTGGTTCACAGAAAATTGAGTGGAAGGTACAGAGATTTCCCATATACCCCTGGTCCCCCCAACACACACAGCCACCTCCATTATCAATATCCCCTCATCACAGTGGTACATTTATTAACAACTGATGAGCCTACATCAGGTCATCATCAGAGTCCATAATCTACATAAAGTCTTGGTGTTGTACATTATATGGATTTGGGCAAATGTATAATGATGTGTATATATCATTACAGTGTCACGCAGAATACTTTCACTGCCCTAAAAATCCTCTGTGTTCTGCCTATTGATTCCTCCCTTCCCCCAACCCCTGACAATCACTGATCTTTCTACTATCTCCATAGTTTTAACCTTTTCTGGAATGTCATATAATTAGAATCATGTAGTATGTCACCTATTCAGATTGGTTTCTTTCACTCAGTGATACACATTTGTGTTTCTTCCATATATTTTCCTTTTGGAATTTAGTAAGTTATAGCTTCCCCACTAAAAAGTTTGAACTTTGTTTTGTTAATATTTTTAAACTCTATTTTAATTTCAATATAAATAATATACAATATTATATTTGTTTTAGGTGTACAATGTAATGATTAAACAGTTCCAGACTTCACCCAGTGCTCATCCCGACAAGTGCACTCCTTAATCCCCATCACCTATTTCACCTATCCCTCCGGTCCCCACCCCCTCTGGTAACCAACATTTTGTTTTCTAAACTTTTTTTTTTTTTAAGATTTTATTTTATTTATTTGACAGAGAGAGATCACAAGCAGGCACACAGAGAGAGAGAAGGAAGCAGGCTCCCTGCTGAGCAGAAAGCCCGATGCGGGACTCGATCCCAGGACCCTGAGATCATGACCTGAGCCGAAGGCAGCGGCTTAACCCACTGAGCCACCCAGGCGCCCAGTTTTCTATAGATAAAAGTCTGTATTTTGGTTTGTCTCCCTCTCTTTTGATCCTTTGTTGATTTTTTTAAATTTTATTTTCTCAGTGTTCCAAGATTCATTGTCCATACACCACACCAAGTGCTCCATGCAATACATGCCCCCCCTTATTACCCACGACCAGGCTCACCCATCCCCCCACCCCCCTCCCCTCCAAAACCCTGTTTGTTTCTCAGAGTCCACAGTCTCTCATGGTTTACCTCCCCCTCCAATTTCCCCCAATTCACTTTTCCTTTCCTTCTCCTAATGTCCTCCATGTTATTCTTTTTTTTTAAGATTTTTTTAAAGATTTTATTTATTTATTTGACAGAGAGAGAGAGAGATCACAAGTAGGTAGAGCAGCAGGCAGAGAGAGAGGGAGAAGCAGGCTCCCTGCTGAGCAGAGAGCCCGTGGGGCTCCATCCCAGGACCCTGAGATCATGACCTGAGCTGAAGACAAAGGCTTAACCCACTGAGCCACCCAGGTGCCCCTTTTTTTTAGATTTTATTTATTTATTTATTTATTTATTATTTATTTTCAGCATAACAGTATTCATTATTTTTGTACCACACCCAATGCTCCATGCAATCCGTGCCCTCTATAATACCCACCACCTGGTACCCCAACCTCCCACCCCCCGCCCCTTCAAAACCCTCAGATTGTTTTTCAGAGTCCATAGTCTCTCATGGTTCACCTCCCCTTCCAATTTCCCCCAACTCCCTTCTCCTCTCTAACTCCCCATGTCCTCCATGCTATTTGTTATGCTCCACAAACAAGTGAAATCATATGATAATTGACTCTCTCTGCTTGACTTATTTCACTCAGCATAATCTCTTCCAATCCCGTCCATGTTGCTACAAAAGTTGGGTATTCATCCTTTCTGATGGAGGCATAATACTCTGTAGTGTATATGGACTACATCTTCCTTATCCATTTGTCCGTTGAAGGGCATCATGGTTCTTTCCACAGTTTGGCGACTGTGGCCATTGCTGCTATAAACATTGGGGTACCATGACCAGGTGGGATTCATCCCTGGGCTACAAGGATGGTTCTACATTCGCAAATCAATCAATGTGATAGAACAAATTAATATGAGAAGAGAGAAGAACCACATGGTCCTCTCAATCGATGCAGAAAAAGCATTTGACAAAATCCAGCATCCGTTCCTGATTAAAACGCTTCAAAGTATAGGGATAGAGGGAGCATTCCTGAACTTCGTAAAATCTATCTATGAAAGACCCACAGCAAATATCATCCTCAATGGGAAAAGCTTGCAGCCTTCCTGTTGAGATCAGGAACACAAGGATGCCCACTCTCACCACTCTTGTTCAACAGAGTATTAGAAGTCCTAGCAACAGCAATCAGACAACAAAGAGAAATAAAAGGTATCCAAATTGACAATGAAGAAGTCAAACTCTCTCTCTTCGCAGATGACATGATTCTTTCTATGGAAAACCCAAAAGACTCCACCCCCAAACTACTAGAACTCATACAGCAATTCAGCAACGTGGCAGGATACAAAGTCCATGTACAGAAATCAGTGGTTTTCTTATCACTAACAATGAAAATACAGAAAGGGAAATTAGAGAATCGATTCCATTTACTATAGCATCAAGAACCATAAGATACCTGGGAATAAGCCTAACCAAAGAGGAACTATTTGTTTGACAGATCACAAGTAGGCAGAGAGACAGGGGGGGGGGAGGCTCCCCGCTGAGCAGAGAGCCTGATTTGGGGCTCTATCCCAGGACCCTGAGATCATGACCTGAGCTGAAGGCAGAGGTCTAACCCACTGAGCCACCCAGGGCCCCCCTCCTTGTTATTCTTTGTGCTCCACAAGTAAGTGAAACTCTATGATAATTGACTTTCTCTGCTTGACTTATTTCACTCAGCATAATCTCCTCCAGATCCATTCATGTTGATACAAAGGGTATTCATCCTTTCTGATGGAGGCGTAATATTCCATAGTATATATAGACCATATCTTCTTTATCCATTTGTCTGTTGAAGGGCATCTTGGCTCTTTCCACAGTTTGGCGATTGTAGCCATTGCTGTTATGAACACTGGGGTATAGATGGCCCTTCTTTTCACTGCATCTGTATCTTTTGACTGAATATCTCTTGGTTTATCAAAAAGGTATTCATCTGGGATATGTTCTAAAGGATTTGTTCCTTACTCCAGTTTTCTTTAGGGTTTTTTTTTAAGATTTTATTTATTTACTTGACAGAGATCACAAGTAGGAAGAGAGGCAGGCAGAGAGAGAGAAGGGGAAGCAGGCTCCCCGCTGAGCAGAGAACCCGATGTGGGGCTCAATCCCAGGACCCTGGGATCATGACCTGAGCTGAAGGCAGAAGCTTTACCCACTGAGCCACCCAGGCACCCCTCCTTAGAGTATTTTTGACAGGGAGTCTTTAAAAGACCCCAAATTCCTCTTTTGTAACCCAGTTTATGCTTGGAAAATAGATCATATTTTTAGATGGTTCACTGCTTAGGCATGGGATATGCATACCCCTTGAGGTATAGTGTGAGAGGTGTGAGAGTGAGACAAGTCAGTGAGAGGACAAGATTTATTCATGTTGAATCAGGGCCTGTCAGAATTCTGACGGCAGGTAGTCTGAAGACCATCTGAGAAGGCCATTTGAGAAGAAGGGTTTTTAGATGAAGTTAATAAAGGTCAAAGTAAAACAGAAAAGCTAACTCATTCTCAAGACAGTGAGTTTATTTTGAGGCAAAGTTTGACGTTTTATAGTGGTAATCAAATCAAACAGAAAGCCCACAGAGTCAGCCTCCTTAACATTTAATGTTATTATTGATATGGTCAGATTTATGTCTGCCATTTTGATTTTTGTTTTCTATACATCTCATGTCTTTTTTGTTCTTTTCCCCCTTATTGCCTTCTTTTACATTAAGTGAATATATTATATTATATCCTTTAATGATTTCTTATGATGACCATAGTAGGTAATAAAGTTTTTTACATATGCTTGTTTCCTCAAGACAGATTTCTAGAAGTCAAATTACTGAGTCAAGAAAAAATGGCACATTGTTTTTTTTTTTTTTTTAATTTATTTGACAGAGATCACAAATAGACAGAGAGGCAGGCAGAGAGAAAGAGGGGGAAGCAGATTCCCTGCTGAGCAGAGAGTCTGATGCAGGGCTTGATCCCAGGAACCCAAGATCATGACCTGAGCTGAAGGCAAAGGCTTAACCCACTGAGCCACCCAGGCACTCCAAAAGGGCACATTGTTAAGCCTTTGATATCTAGAGCCAGATCTCTCTCCAGAACAGTTGCTGCAGTTTACATTCCCATCAGCAAGGCTTTTATGTATTGTTGACTGATCCTAGGTATCTGTCATTCTCTTGGAGAGTTTTAACTTAATTCATTGTAACTGGCTCTTATATAGGTAGTGAAATTTATCTCAAGTCCTAGCATGTCTCAGCCAATCTCAGAATGAGAATGAGAACAAGGCCATGTTGATCTGTTTGACTACAGCCTCAGCCAAACTTAACATTGGAGAGATGTAACACAAATGCATGCTTGTTTGCTTGCCTTTATAAAAAATTTTATTTATGGGACGCCTGGGTGGCTCAGTGGGTTAAGCCTCTGCCTTTGGCTCAAGTCATGATCTCGGTGTCCTGGGATCAAGCCCCGCATTGGGCTCTCTGCTCATCGGAGAGCCTGCTTCCCCCTCTCTCTCTGCCTGCCTCTCTGACTACTTGTGATTTCTCTCTCTGTGTGTCAAATAAATAAGTAAAATCTTTAAAAATTAAAAAAAAATTAAAAATTTTTATTTATTTATTTGACAGAGAGCGAAAGAGGGAACACAAGCAGGGGGAGTGGGAGAGGCGAAGAGGGAGCATGACGTGGAGCTCAATCCCTGGTCCCCAGACCCTGAATCCTGGGATCATGACCTGGACCAAAGGCAGACATTTTTCTTCTTTTTAAGATTTTATTTATTTATTTGACAGAGATCACGGGTAGGCAGAGAGGCAGGCGGTGGGGGCAGGTGGGGGGGCAGGCTCCCTGCTGAGCAGAGAGCCCCAGGCAGGGCTCAATCCCAGGGATCATGACCCTGGGCCAAAGGCAGAAGCTTTAACCCACTGAGCCACCCAGGCGCCCCCAAAGGCAGACACTTAACTGAACCAGACTGAGCCACCCAGCCACCCCCACAAGTGCTTTCTTTAAAGCAAGTCATTCTGAGTCTAAGCCATAGGCTTAGGCCTAAATTCTTAACACCCCAAGCTGACTGCTTTCCCTTTAGTATGTACTATCAAATTCTTTCTTCTTCTTGTGGTGATGGGATAATTCTGTATTTTGGTAGTAGTTGTGATTACACACATGTGAAAGAGTGGCTAAAATCATATACATATTGTGTCAATGTTAAATTCCAGTTTTGATATTTTACTATAATTATGTAAAATGTAGCCATTGGGAGAAATTGGGTAAGAGTACATGGGACCTCTGCAATTACTCAATAAAAAATTTACAGAAATTCTCCAAGAGCCTTTTATTTTTTGCATAGATGAATTCACATGGATTCAAAACTCCCACTCTCTCCTATTTCTCCACCCAACCCATTACCACCATTTCTATTGCTTCCCTTACTTCTTTGCTTCTATATACTTCTAATGTATTTTATATAAATACTTGAAAATATGAATATACTTATTATTCCAGCTTTCCCACAAAAAGGATATGTGTTAGTCTGAGCCCTCAGAAAAGCTGTTGCCAAGACAGAATTAAATGTAAGAATAATTCTAGAGTTGTAATTGTTGAGTCAAGGGAAAATGTACCTGCAATTTATAACAAATATTTCTTAAATTTTTCTCCTTAGTGATTGCACCATTTTACACTCCCATCAGAAAAATATGAGATTGTTACTTTCTCCTCACTTTGCCAAAAGAGTGTGCTATTGAACTTTTGAATTTTCAAACTGCTGCAGTGATTTTAATTTGCATTTATCTTATTAAGAGTAAGTTTGAATGTCTTTTTAAAAGATTTTTATTTATTTCAGAGAGAGAAAGCACAAGTGTGAGAGACAGGCCAAGGGAGAGGGAGAAGCAGACTCCCTGCTAGGCAGGGCTCTATCCCAGGATCCTGGCATCATAACCTGAATCAAAGGCAGCCGATTAACTGACCAAGCCACCCAGTCACTCTTTTCATGTTTTTAAGAGTCATTAGTATTTCTTTTTCTATGGACTGTTTCTGTCCTTTACAAATACTTCTACTGGCTTACTAAGTGCTTTTTATATGTAAGAGGAGATTAGGCTTTGAAAAAAGATTTGCAATTCAGGTTGTAATTTGTCTTTTGGATTTTTTGTGGTGTGTTCTGACATATGTAGATATGGCAGAAGATATTCTATCCAGAATAAATTAATCACTTATTTTATGGTTTCACAGTTACAAGAAAGGCTTTCCTTTCTCCAAGGTTCTAAAACAATTATTCCATGTATTCTTCTAGTACTTTAATCTATAAACTTTTTGTATGATTTTTAAAATTAAATCTGTTGATTGGAAGTTTAAGTGTATAGTACAAAATATGAATTCACCTATCTTTCTTTAAAAAGCTATCCAGCTGTCCTAAAACCATTTATTTGAAAGATACACGTGTTTAGCAGGGCCTGGCTGGCTCAAATAGAAGAGCAGGAAACTCTTGGCCCCATATTCGTGATTTGGAGCCCCACATTGGGAGTAGAGATTACTTAAATAAACAAACAAACAGACTTTTAAAAAATTTTAAAAAAAGATACATATTTACTGTACTGATTTGAAATGACACCTCTATCATATAGTATATGATATGTGTTTGTTCTATTCTTGAACATTTTCATTAGTTCCATTTATCTGTCAGTCTATTCATGCACAAGTACCATCATGTTTTAATAATTAAGGTTATATAATTTTTTAAATTATTTGATATCACTGATCTCAGTTCTATCATAGTTCTTCCTGTTGAGAGTTTTGCTATTTTTGCTTACTTCCAACCATAAATTTAGAAATCAGCCTAGTTGGGGCACCTGGGTGGCTCAGTGGGTTAAAGCCTCTGCCTTCAGCTCAGGTCATGATCCCAGGGTCCTAGGATCAAGCCCCGCATGGGGCTTTCTGCTCAGCAGGGAGCCTGCTTCCTCCTCTCTCTCTGCCTGTTTCTCTGCCTACTTGTGAATAAAATCTTATTGAGATCACATTAAAATAGGAGCATCTGGGTGGCTCAGTTGGTTAAGCATGGAACTCTTGGTTTTGGCTCAAGTTACGATTTCTGGGTGGTGAGATCAAGCCCCTATAGGGCTCAGAGGGAGTCTGCTTGGGATTCTCTCTCCCTCTGCCCCTCCTCCCACTTGCCCATGCTCTCTCTCTCTCTCTCTCTCTCTCTCAAATAAATAATTTTAGAGAGAGAGAAAGAAAGAGCAGACAGGGAGAGGCAGTGGGAGAGAATCTCAAACAGACTTTCTGCTGAGCCAGGAGCCTACCGGTGACCCATGTGATCATGACCTGAGTTGAAATCACAAGTCCCACACTTAACTGAACAAGACAACCAGGTGCCCCAATAAGTAAATATTTTTTAAAAAACATTAACTTATAAATTAACTTTGGGATTTTTTTAGTGTTCCTATCTCTAAGAATATGGTATGTCTTTTTTGTTGTTGTTCAAGACTGCATTTATACATTTGAAAATGTTTTAATGTTTTTCTCAAAAAAATTTTGCTGTTTTATTCCTAAGTATTTATTATTTGGGGTTGCTATTGGAAAGGGGATTTTCTTCTCCAATATATCTTCCAATCGTATATTTGTATATACAAAGGCTTTTGATTTCAGCATGTTAATTTTTGTATTCAACTACCTAGTGAATTCTCTGTCTCTCTTTCCATTACTCTCTCTCTCTCTCTTTCGGTGGTAGTAGTAATAACACTAGTGGTAGTAGTAGTAGTAGTAATTTTTGAGTCAATTATCTTCTGTTTTTCAGACACAATCATATCACCTTCCAATAATGACAGTTTACTTTCATCTTACTAATTTTTTATGCTTTCAACTTATTTTCATTTTTTTATTGTGTTAGCCACTCTATCCTCTACCAAGTGGAGAGACAAGGAGAAGACAGGTAAGCAGGTATTCAGAGATTCTAGAAGAGGCCTTCAGTGAGGGTGCATCTTAGATTGGTGTTTGTCAGATTTTTTTTTCTTTCATTATAGCTATCAGTTGTGCCAGGCACTGTGCTAAACTCTCTTGTTTTACAAAACCCCCCATAAGCCTACAAGCACTCTATGATGTTTATACAATTATCATCTTCATTTTACAGATAAAAGATCTAAAACGCGGAAAAGAAGGAACTTACCAAGATAAAACTGAGATTCAAATCCCGTTGTAATTCCAAAGAAACTACTCTTTTAAAAAAATTATTCATTTGACACAGTGAGAGATCACAAGTAGGCAGCGTTGCAGGCAGAGAGGGGGCAGGGAAGCAGGCTCCCTGCTGAGCAGAGAGTCCCATGCGGGGCTCTATCCCAGGACCCTGAGATCATGACCTGAGCTGAAGGGATAGGCTTAACCCACTGAGCCACCCAGGCACCCCCAAAGAAACTACTCTTAATTGCCAGGCTAATTGGGTACATCTAAGAATACCATAAGGCTGTCTTTGCTGTAACTTTTCCAGACTATAAGGAGTCTGACTTTGCTAAAGACCCCTACATCTGAGCTATGGTCTGTGGTTTTGGCAGGATCCATTCTCATTTCTTTTTTTTTTTTAAAGATTTTATTTATTTATTTGACAGACAGAGATCACAAGTAGGCGGAGAGGCAGGCAGAGAGAGAGGAAGGGAAGCAGGCTCCCTGCTGAGCAGAGAGCCTGATGCAGGGCTCGATCCCAGGGCCCTGAGATCATGACCTGAGCCGAAGGCAGAGGCTTTAACCCACTGAGCCACCCAGGCGCCCTCCATTCTCATTTCTTGATGAGGTTCTTGATTGGGCTCCCTAGGATGTCTTTGAATGGATTTCTAATTGCCCATAGCCTCTGAAATAGAGTAAATTTTTTTGTGGAGTGTATTTTATTTTGTATTTTGTAAGTGGTGTCTAATGAGATAATGCAGTATTCATGAATAAAGACACAGGGTCATGTATGACTGCCATTCCTTGCTGTTCCATTCACATGGAACATTTGCATGTCCCCATAAACAGAAATCTTGTGGACCCATGTTGTTGGGAATTGTTCAAGACCCAGAGTGAATACAAGGTAAGCATAGTAGGAAAGTCACTGACTTCCATGAAGTGTTAATAAATGTACATTTATCAAGAAGTAAAATAAAAAATAGAGTTAATTTTGTTTAGTGTTTCCATGTTTTGGTAAGATTGAAGTACATAGGGGTGCCTGGGTGGCTCAGTGGGCTAAAGCCTCTGCCTTCAGCTCAGGTCATGGTCCCAGGGTCCTGGGATTGAGCCCCGCATCCGGCTCTCTGCTCAGCGCAGAGCCTGCTTCCCTTCTTCTCTCTCTCTGCCTGCCTCTCTGCCTACTTGTGATCTCTGTCTGTCACATAAATAACTAAAATCTTTAACAACAACAAAAAAAAGTACATATGCACGAGTTAGTTACAAAATATGAATTGTGTAATGTTGGTGATCCTGCGTAAAGGTTAAAGGATCTGAAATTTACACTTAAAACTGGCATTGTATAATACAATGATTAACAGTAAAATTCAGGGTTATTATTTAAAGTTCTAAATGTTTATTTAGAGTAACACTAGACAAGTAAAAAACAAACAACAAAACACCAGGACAAGTCAGGAGAGGGGGAAGGAGGGACTGTAGCAAAAAGGGAAAAGTTTAATATTTTAGTACCTTTAAACACATTTTTTCCTAATTTTTAATATAGTGTCACCATTTTCATTTTACTCTAGACCCCACAAATAATGTGACCAGCCACTTTTTTTTTGTAATTTTATTTTTTTCAGTGTTCCAAGATTCATTGTTTATGCACCACACCCAGTGCTCCAAGCAATACCTGTCCTCCTTAATACCTACCACCAGGCTTACCCAAACACACCCTCACCCCACTGCCCTCCAAAACCCTCAGTTTGTTTCTCAGAGTCCACAGTCTCTCATGGTTTGTTTCCCCCTCCGATTTCTCCCAACTCACTTCTCCTCTCCTTCTCCTAGTGTTCTCCCACACAAAACAGATAATCACGTCAAAAAATGGGCAATAGACATGAATAGACACTTCTCCAAAGAAGACATACAAATGGCTAACAGACACAGGAAAAAATATTCATCATCATTAGCCATCAGGGAGATTCAAATCAAAACAATTCAAATCAAAAAACATTGAGAAACCAGCCACTTTAAAAAAAAATTATTTTATTTATTTATTTATTTGACAGAGATCACAAGTAGGCAGAGAGGAAGGCAGAGAGAGAGAGAGGAGGAAGCAGGCTCCCTGCTGAGAAGAGAACCCGACTCGGGGCTTGATCCCAGTACCCTGGGACCATGACCGGAGCAGAAGGCAGAGGTTTTAACCCACTGAGCCACCCAGGTGCCCCAACCAGCCACTTTTTAAAAATATTTTACTTATTTATTTATTTATTTATTGGAGAGAGAGAGTTGGTGATGGGGAGCAGCATAGAAAGGTGCATGCAGCCTCACACAAAGCTCCATCCCATGACCCCAAGACCATGACCTGAGCCCAAAACAAGAGTCAGATGCCCAACCAACTGAGCCACCCCAGGTCCCCCTGTAACCAGCCATTTTTAACAAGCCTTCCAGTGATTCTGAAATAAGGGCAGGATTGAGAACCACAAGAGCAAATAATCTTTTTTAAATTTTTAATTGTTTATTAACATATAATGTATTATTAGCCCCAGGGGGAGCAAATTATCTTTTAAAAGTTCTGGTCACTGATTCTGCAGAACCAGGAACACTGGGTGGGTGGGTGCTGCCCTCTAGTGTCTCTGGCTGCCATCTAGTAATACTACATTTTTACGTCAGCTACGAAGGGCTTGTGGTCCTGCTGCCTGATACTATTGTGCAAAGATTTCCAAGGAAATCTTAGCTCTTGGGCATTAATAAACATGGTCATGTATAAAAATGTTATGTAAACACACAAAAATATGAAAATAAAACTAACTGAATAGAAAATTAAGAAAACAATTCCAATTACAATAGCATGAAAAGGGATAAAACACTTAGGAATAATTTAACCAAGGAGGCAGAGTTGTTCAATAATTAGGGTGTCTCCGTTTTGTCAGAAGAAAAGTTTCTAGACATATATTGAACACCACTGTGAATGCAATTCACAGTAGTGAGCTATACACTTAAAAATTGTTACAATGGTAAATTTTAGGAACTGAAGCCATAAAACTGGAAGAAAACATGGGCAGTAAACTCCTTGACATGGGTCTCAGCAATGAGTTTTTTTTATCTGACCCCAAAAGCAAAGATAACAAGAGCAAAAATATATAAATGGGAATACATCAAACTAAAAAGCTTCTGCACAGCTAAGAAAATCATCAACAAAATGAAAAGGCAGAAAGGGAGAAAATATTTGCTGATTATATAGCTGCTAAGGGGTTAATATCAAAAATATTTCAAGAGGGGTCCCTGGGTGGCTCAGTCAGTTAAACATCCAACTCTTGATTTTGGCTTAGGTCATAACCTCAGGGTTGTGAGATGGAGCCCTAATTGGGGCTCTGTGCTGGGCATGGAGCTTGCTTAAGATTTTCTTTCTCCTTCTCCCTCTGTCCTCCCTGCTCCAAAAAAAAAAAAAAAAAAGAAGAAGAAGAAGAAGAAAAGACCAGAAATAACAAGTATTGGCAGGGATGCAAAGAAAAGGGAACCATCATACATTGTTGGTGGGAATGCAAGTTGTTGGTACAGGCACTGTGGAATACAGTATGAAGGTTCCTCAAAAATTAAAAATAGGGGCGCCTGGGTGCCTCAGTTAGTAGAGAGTCTGCCTTCGGCTCAGGTCATGATCCCAGGGTGCTGGTATCGAGTCCCACGTCAGGCTCCCTACTCAGCATGGACTCTCTCCTCCCTCTGCCTGCCACTCCCCCTGCTCTCTCTGACAAATAAATAAATAAATTTTAAAAATCTTTTAAAAATTAAAAATAGAACTACCATATGATTGATCAGTTCTAATTCTAGGTATTATCTGAAGAAAATGAAAACACTAACTTGAAAAGATAAAGGCATTTCCATGTTGCAGCATTATTTATAATAACTAAGATAGGAAACAACCTAAATATCCACTGATAGATGAATATGTAAAGAAAATGTGATATACATACACAAATGGAATAATATTCAGCCATTAAAAAGAATGAAATCTTGCCATTTGTGACAACATGAATGGACATCAAGGGCATTATGTTAAGTAAAATAAGTCAGACAGAGAACAACAAATACTGCATGATCCCACTCGCATATGGAATTTAAAACAACAAAACCAAGCTCACAGAGAACAGATTGGTGGTTGCCACAGGTAAGAGGTAAGGGGTGAGAGAAATGGGTGAAGGGAGTCAAAAGGTACAAACTTCCAGTTATAAAATATTTATGTCATGGTGATTCAATGTACAGCATGGTGACTATCATTAACAATACTGTGTTGCATATTTGAAAGTTGCACAGAATATATCTTAAAAACCCTCCTTACACTGTTGGTGGGAATGCAAGCTGGTGCAACCACTCCGGAAAACAGCATGGAGGTTCCTCAAAAAGTTGAAAATAGAGCTACCCTATGGTCCAACAATTGCACTATTGGATATTTACCCTAAAGATACAAATGTAGTGATCTGAAGGGGCACGTGCACCTGCATGTTTATAGCAGCAATGTCCACAATAGCCAAACTATGGAAAGAACCTAGATGTCCATCAACAGATGAATGGATAAAGAAGATGTGGTATATATATATATACAATGGAATACTTGCAGCCATCAAAAGAAATGAAATCTTGCCATTTGCTATGGTGTGGATGGAACTAGAGCTTATTATGCTTAGCGAAATAAGTCAATCAGAGAAAGACAATTATTGTATGATCTCCCTGATATGAGGAAGTAGAGAGGCAACATGGGGTATTTGGGGGGTAGGAAAAGAATAAATGAAACAAGATGGGATCAGGAGGAAGACAAAACAGTGTGGTGAAAAAATAATGATACTGTTATGCTGAAAATAAATAAATAAATAAAAAACACAAGAGACTCTTAATCTCACAAAACAAACTGAGGGTTGCTGGGGGGAGAGGGGAGGGAGAACATGGTGGGGTTATGGACATTGGGGAAGGTAAGTGCTATGAAGTGTGTAAACCTGGCGATTCACAGACCTGTACCCCTGAGGCTAATAATACATTATATGTCAATTTAAAAAGATCCTCATCATGAGAAAAAAAATTTTTTGGCAAACTTGTCAGGTGATGGATGGTAACTAGAATTGTGGTGATCTTTTTGCAATATATACAAATGCTGAATCATGTTGTATACCTGAAACTAATATAATGTTATATCAATTATACCTCAAATTTTTAAAAATGATACATTTCATGTTACATGTTTCTTTTAAAATATCATTTGTTTATTTATTTGAGAAAGAGAGAGAAGGAGAGAGAGAAAGTACATGAAAGAGAGCACAAGTGGTGGAGAGGGAAAAGCAGGCTGCCTTGAAGACCCTGGGATCATGACCTGAGATGAAGGCAGACACTTAACTGACTGAGTCAGCCACTGTCCCCCTATGTTACATGTTTCTTAACATAATTTAAAATTTAAAAAAATTTTAATGTTGCTGTTAAATAGCAGCAACTATGTTTTTCTGTCTCCAGTACCTAATATAATGCTGGGCAAATCTTAGGTATTCAGTAATATTTTCTGAGAATAAAACATAGCAGCACAGCAGCTCTTCATACGGTTTGTCTAGAGAGACAAACTCACATCAGTGGCATGTCTTTCAGGATTTTTCTCTACAGGGCTCTGATATGACCCATGGTACATATGAGTCAACAACTCTGAACAGTTTCCTGGAGAAATCCTACTATTACAGTAATTGTGACACTGTGGCACAATCATGGAAGCAGATTCTAGCTTTGGCAAGTTTTCTGGAAACAAATGATGAAATGTGAATTTATGGTTGTGTAGAGTCCATAGAGGCTCCAGAATCCATAGAGGCTTTTCAGGTACTTCATCTCCTTTGTTTGCTCTTCACGATAATCTGTGAAGCAGGAAGGGCAAATGTGAAGATCCATGCCCACATCCTTGATGTGTTCATCACATGAATGAGCCTTTGTTTGGGAAGACTCTGATCCCACAGTCCTAACTACTTAAGCACCTTTCATCAATGAGTACCAGCTCAATAAACAAACCTGTACTAAAGGCCTACTCTGCAAAAAACACATAAGATTGTCTTTGGCTCTACCTCCTGAGTTTGGAGATAGGAACAAGGGTGAGTGAGTTGCTGCAGAGGGGTTCACAGCAGATGGTTTTAACGGCTTAGTAGTGGGCTATCTGTAAGGTAAACAGTGCACTGCTTAGAACAGGTGCAAGGTTTGCACAATCTGGTGGTTTTGTCATGGGCAGGAGGTTAGGAGGAGACTGAGAACTGTTTCAGCAGTGAGAAGGCAGCAGGAGCTGCAGGAAGCAGAGGTGGTTGGGTAGGAAATACAAAATTCTGCTCACCTTCTCTTCATCCCATTGGTGAGAGAGGGAGTGTCCTAGGGTTCTGGAGGTGGCTGAACTCAACAGCACTGGACACTGAACCTGTGAGATTGACATCAGTTTATTTATCACATATATTCACAGCCCAGGGAAGGAGGACACCAAACACCATGCAACATCACACTGGGCTGCTTTCAGGAGTAGAGTGAACAAATGGGGAGTTTGGGTGGTAGGCTTTGTAGTAACAAGAAGATGGGGTTTCCACGGGAGGATGTTATTGGCAAATAATTCCACAGACTGCAGGGTAAGCCCACTAGGTTGAGGAAGAGTTAGGTGCAACTGGTCCAGCTGATAGGGAAACTAGCAAAGTAGGGGGTTTTCCTGCTGGGTGAGGGGTGTATCTGAGAAGAGTTGAACTCATAGTTAGACCTTTGGGACCTCATAAGGCTCAAAGATGCAGGACAGCACATTAAATTTTAGGCCTCATAATAAATACAGGACAATAATAAAAGATTAAGCTACTTTGTAGGTTTCCTGACACAACCTGCTTTTTATTTGTATATTCACCATATTTTATTTGCATTAAATAATCATTCATTGTTCTTTGTTAGAAAGAGTCTTCTTGTTCTTGTATTCTGGGATTTTTAAGTTCAAAAAAGTTACTGAAGGATCTCAGATTCATCCCATGTTTAGGTAGGAATACTCCTAAACTATCTTAAATGTAAGGATCTATTTTGGTTTGAAGATATAATAAGGTCTCTAAAAAATAACATATAGTAATTTGTTTCTTTATCTTAAAAATAATTTCCCAAATATTCTTACCTGGGGGAGGGAAACATGCATACTAATGGGTTTTTTATTACAGCCTTATAGAGATATAATTCACATACCATACATTTAGACAACTTAAAGTGTACAATTCAGTGCTTTTTTATATATATTTACAGAGTTAGGCAACCATCACTACTCTTAATTTAAGAATATTTTCATCAGGGGCGCCTGGGTGGCTCAGTGGGTTAAGCCACTGCCTTTGGCTCAGGTCATGATCTCAGGGTCCTGGGATCTGCCCAGTGGGGAGTCTGCGTCCCCCTCTCTCTCTGCCTGCCTCTCTGCCTGCTTGTGATCGATCTCTCTCTCTCTCCTCGCTCTCTCTGTCAAATAAATAAATAAAACCTTAAAAAAAAAAAAAGAATCTTTTCATCAGGGGCGCCTGGGTGGCTCAGTCAGTTAAGCATCTGCCTTCGGCTCAGGTCATGATCCGAGAGTCCCGGGACCAAGCCTCACATCAAGCCCCGCATCGGGCTCCCTGTTCAGTGGGGAGCCTTATTCTCCTCTCCCTCTGCCTGCTGCTCCCCCTGCTTGTGCCCTTTCTCACTCTGTCAAATAAATAAATAAAAATCTTTTTAAAAAAATAAAAAAGAATATTTTCATCTCTTGAAAAACCTAAATGTGAGTCAGGAATCTATCAAAATCCTTGAGGAGAACACAAGCAGCAAACTCTTTGACTTCAGCCACAGCAGCTTCTTCCTAGACACATAGGTAAAGGCAAGGAAAACAAGGGCAAAAATGAACTATTGGGATTTTATCAAGATAAAAAGCTTTTGCACAGCAAGGAAACAGTCAACAAAACCAAAAGACAACTGACAAACGGCAGAAGATATTTGCAAATGACATATCAGATAAAGGGCTAGTATCCAAAATCTATAAAGAACTTATCAAACTCAACACCCAAAGAACAAATAATCCAATCAAGAAATGGGTGGAAGACATGAACAGACACTCTGTCAAAGAAGACATCTGCTCAACATCACTCTGCATCAGGAAAATACAAACCAAAACCACAGTTAAGATACCACCTCACACCAATCAGAATGGCTAAAGTTAACAAGGCAGGAAAGGACAGATGTTGGTGAGGATGCAGAGAAAGGGGAACCCCCTACACTATTGGTGGGAATGCAAACTGGTGCAGCCACACTGGAAAACAGTTTGGAGGTTCCTCAAAAAGTTGAAAATAGAGCAGCTACCCTATGGCCCAACAATTGCACTACTGGGTATTTACTCCAAAGATACAAATGTAGTGATCCAAAGGGGCATGTGTACCCCAATATTTATAGCAGCAATTTCCACAATAGCCAAACTATGGAAAGAGCCTAGATGTCCATCGACAGATGAATGGATAAAAAAATGTGGTGTGTGTATATATATATACCATGGAATATTATGCAGCCACCAAAAAGTGAAATCTTGCCATTTGCAATGGCATGGATGGAACTAGAGGGTATTATGCTAAGTGAAATAAGTCAATCAGAGAAGGAAAATTATCTTGGGATCTCATTGATATGTGGAATATGAGAAACAAGGCAGAGGATCATGGGGGAAGAGAGGAAAAAATGAAACAGATGAAACCAGAGAGGGAGACAAACCATAAGAGACTCTTAATCTTAGGAAACAAACTGAGGGTTGCTGGAGTGGAGGGGAGTGGGAGGGATGGGGTGGCTGGGTGATGGACATTGGGGAGGTTATGTGCTATGCTGAGTGCTATGAATTGTGTAAGACTGATGAATCACAGGCCTGTACCCTTGAAACAAATAATACATTTAGGTTAATTTTTTTTTAAAGAATATTTTTGTCACCTCAGAAGAAAACCCATATCCTTTAATCATTGCCTCTCAATCTTCCCATATCCCAACCCTAGGCATTCACTAATTTACTTTTTGTCCTTCCTTATAGATTTGCCTACTCTGGACATTTCATGTAAATAGAATCATACAACATTGGTCTTTTGATACTGGCTTCTTTCCACTAAGAAGAATGTTTTAAAGGTTCATCCGTGTTGTAGCATATATCAATATTTCATTTATTTTTGTGGCTGAAAAATATTCAATTATATGGATATACCATATTTGGGTTTTTTAAATTTAACTTATTTTTTTCAGTGTTCCAAGGTTCATTGTTTATGCACCACACCAAGTGCTCCATGCAATACGTGCCCTCTTTAATACCCACCACCAGACTCATCCATCCCCCCACCCCCTTCTCCTCCAAAACCCTGTTTGTTTCTCAGAGTCCACAGTCTCTCATGGTTCACCTCCCCCTCCAGTTTCCCCCAATTCACATCTCCTTTCCGTCTCCTGATATCCTCCATGTTATTCCTTATGCTCCACAAGTAAGTGAAACCATATGATAATTTACTCTCTCTGCTTGACTTACTTCACCCAGCATAATCTCCTCCAGTCCTGTCCATGTTGCTACAAAAGTTGGGTATTCGTCCTTTCTGATGGAGGCATAATACTCCATTGTATATATGGACCATATCTTCTTTATCCATTCGTCTGTTGAAGGGCATCTTGGTTCTTTCCACAGTTTGGCAACTGTGGCCATTGCTGCTATGAACATTGGGGTACAGATGGCCCTTCTTTTCACTACATCTATATCTTTGGGGTAAATACCCAGTAGTGCAATTGCAGGTCATAGGGTAGCTCTATTTTTAATTTGTTAAGGAATCTCCACACTGTTTTCTAAAGTGGCTACACCAACTTGCATTCCTACCAAGAGTGTAAGAGGGTTCCCCTTTCTCCACATCCTCTCTGCACTTGTTGTTTACTGTCTTGTTAATTTTGGCCATTCTAACTGGTGTAAGGTGATATCCCAATGTGGTTTTGACTATCTTTTTTCTTTAAAGATTTTATTTATTTATTTGACAGAGAGAGAGAGATCACAAGTAGGCAAGAGGCAGGCAGAAAGAGAGGGGAAAGCAGGCTCCCTGCTGAACAGAGAGCCCAACTCGGGACTCGATCCCAGGACCCTGAGATCATGACCTGAGCCGAAGGCAGAGACTTAACCCACTGAGCTACCCAGGTGCCCCTCAATGTGGTTTTGATTTGAATCTCCCTGATGGCTAATGATGATGAATATTATCATTCTGTTAGCCATTTGTATGTCTTCTTTGGAGAAGTATCTGTTCATGTCTTCTGCCCATTTTTTGACGTGATTATGTTTTTTGAGTGTTGAGTTTAAGGAGTTCTTTATAGATCTTGGATATACCACATTTGTCAATCCATTCATCAGTTGATAGGCATTTGGGTTGGTTATGCCTTTTGGCTGTTATCAATAGTGCTGTTATGAACATTCATGTACAGATTTTTGTGTGGATATATTTTCATTTCTCTTTGGGTACATGCTTTGGAATATAGGTCATATGGTAACTCTACATTTGCCCTTGAGGAACTGCTAAACTGTTTTCCAAAGTGGCTATATGTGAGGAGTGAGGAGTGAGAGTTTAAATTCTTCTTTGCCAACTTGGATGCTTTTTATTTATTTTTGTTGTCTGATTGCTGAGGCCAGCACTTCCAGTACTATGTTGAACAGTGGTAAGAGTGGACATCCCTGTCGTGTTCCTGACCTTAGAGGAAAAGCTCTCAGTTTTTCTCTGTTGAAGATGATATTCACTGTGGGTTTTTGTGTATTACTTTTATGATAATTGAGGTATGTTCCTTCTAGTTTTCATCAAGAAGCATTTCATCAAATGATTCTTGTCCTTTCATTTATTAATGTGGTATCACATTGGTTGATTTTCAGATGTTGAACCACCTTTGCAGCCCAGGAATAAATCTCACTTGTTTGTATTGAATAATTCTTTTAGTGTACTGTTGGACCCTATTATCTAGTATCATGGTGAGAATTTCTGCATCCATGTTCATCAGGGGTATTGGTCTGTAATTCTCCTTTTTGGTGGTGTCTTTATCTGGTTTTGGAATCAAGGTAATGCTGGCCTCATAGGATGAATTTGGAAGTTTCCTTCCATTTCTATTTTTTGAAGTAGTCTCAGATCTATTGATTTTTATGTATTGATCTTATATCTTCTATTTATTGATCTTCTATCTTGTTAAATTCTCTTATTTATTCTAACAGTTTTTATCTGAAGATTCTCTCAGATTTTCAACATATAAATCAAGTAATCTGTGAAGTATGGCTGTTCTATTTCCTTCTTTCCAATCTGTATTACCCCTTCCTTCTTTTCATGTCTTAGTACATTGGTTAGAACCTCTGGTATATGATTAATTATAAAGAATAATAGTAAGCATACCTCTCTCATTCCTTATCTCAGGGGAAAAACCTTCAACATTTCCTTTTTAAATATAATATTTGCTTAATAGATATTCTTTATCAGATTTCTTCTATTCCTCATTTGAGAAAATGTTGTTATGAATGATGTTTAATTTTATATAAACTTCTTTTTCTACATCCATCAATATGGTCACTTAATTTTTCTTCCTAATTCTTTTAATATGAATTGCAGTGATTGTATTTTCAGTCATAAATTTGCCTTGCACTCCCTAAATCCATTTCAGTCATAGTGGGTTCTTGTTTTTATAGATTTTTTTATTTAGTTGGGTAATATTTTGTTTAGGCTCATAAGACCTCTGCTCATAAATTAGATTAGCTTGTAATATTCTTTTCTCATTCTGTCTTTTTTTTAAGATTTTATTTATTTATTTATTTGACAGATATCACAAGTAGGCAGAGAGGCAGGCAGAGAGAGAGAGGAAGGGAAGGATGCTCCCCACTGAGCAGAGAGCCCGATATGGGGCTTGATCCCAAGACCTGGGATCATGACCCGAGCCAAAGGCAGAAGCCCCAACCCACTGAGCCACCCAGGCACCCCCTCATTCTGTCTTTATCATGTTTTGGTATTTTATGGCTGGAAGGTAAGCTAGAGGCACTGGTGATCCCAGATCATCTAGTTAAATCAGAGACTGAGAGGATTCAACATGGATTCCATCTCGGGGGGCGGGGGCGGTTTAGTCTCTTTACAATTTATACTTACTGATATGGGCCCTCCCAGGTCTCAGTCAAAAGTCTTTGGTGTTTACCAGAGCCTCTCCTCCTTAATCAGACCCTGACTCCAATTCTTGTTACCTCTATCCTGTGAATCTGTGAAATTTTCTGCTCATTTCAGCCTCTTGGTCATTGTCATTGACAATAGCCTTAAGGGAAAGGACAGCACTAAATGTCACACTAATCTCTGAAATCTTTCCTTCTTGCCTCAGTCTTGGACCCATAAATCCTCACTGTTTCGGTAATGCCTTCAAACAGATTTTTTAGAAGTTTTTATTTAAATTCTAGTTAGCTGACATACAGTATTATATTAGTTTCAGGTGTATAGTAAAGTGATTCAATACTTCCATACAACACCTAGTGCTTGTCACAACATGCACTCCTTAATCTCCATCACCCATCTAATCCATCCTCCCACCCACCTCCCCTCTGGTCACCATTAGTTTGTTCTCTATAGTTAAGAGTCTATTTCTTGGCTTGGCCTCTCTCTTTTTTTCCCCCATGCTTGTTTTGTTTCTTAACTTCCACACATGAATAAAATCATATGGTATTTGTCTTTCTCTGACTTATTTCACTTAGCATAACACTCTCTAAACTCTATCCATGTCACTGAAAATGGCAAAGATTTTGTTATTTTGTATGGCTAATATGAATATCACATATTAAATATATACACGTATATGTATGCATACATATATATATCTCACATCTTCTTTATCCATTCATCAGTTGATGGACACTTGGGTTGTTTCTATAATTTGGCTATTGTAGACAATGCTGCTATAAACATTGGGTGCATGTATCCCTTTGAATTAGTATTTTTTTTAATTCTTTGGGTAAATACTTCAATTGCTGGATCATAGAGTAATTCTATTTATAACTTTTTGAGGAACCTCTATATTGTTCTCCAGAGTGGCTGCTCCAGTTTGTATTCCTGCCAACAGTGCAAGAGTGTTCTCTTTCTCACATCCCCAGCCAACACCTGTTGTTTCTTGTGTTGTTGATTTTAGCCATTCTGACAGGTGTGAGGTAATATCTCATTATACTTTTAGTTTGTATTTCCCTGTTGATGAATTATGTTGAGCATTTCTTCATCCAAATCAGATGTCTAAAATTTTTTTTATTTTTTATTAACATATAATGTATTATTAGCCCCAGGGGTATAGGTCTATGAATCGCCAGGTTTACATACTTCACAGCACTAATCATCAAATCAGATTTTTAAGTAAACTTTATTTTTTAGAGCAGTTTGAGGTTCATATCAAAATTTGGAGAAAGAGGCACAGATTTTCCATATATCCCTCTCCCAACATATGCACAGCCTTCCCCCCTATCAACATCCTCCACCATAAGTGGTATATTTGTTACAATAGATTAATCTACATGAACACATCATTATAACCTAGAGGCTATAGCTGACCTTAAGGTTCACCCTTGTTGATGTACATTCTATGGGTTTGAACACATGTATAATGACATGTATCCACCACTGTGCATCACACAAGAATAGTTTCATTGCCCTAAAAATCCTCTGTGCTCCACTTACTCATCCTTCCCTCCTCCCTAATCTCTGGCAACTACTGACCTTTTAACTGTCTCCACAGTTTTGCCTTTTCCAGAATGTCATATAGATGGAATCATATGATATATAGCCTTATCAGTATGACTTCTTTCTTAGTAATAAATATTTACATTTCCTTCATGGCTATTTGCGGCTTGATAGCTCATTTCTTCTTAGTGCTGAATAATAATATTCCATTGTCTGAATGTACCAGTTTATTTTCCATTCACCTATTGAAGGACATCTGGGTTACCTCCAAATTTTGGCATTATGAATAAAACTGCTATACACATTTCTGTGCTGTTTTTTGTATGGGCATGAGTTTTCAACTTCTTTGCATAAATATCAAGGACAATGATTGCTGGATTGTATAATAAGAGTATGTTTTGCTTTATAAGAAACCACCAAACTGTCTTCCAGAGTGGCTGCAACATTTTGCATTCCCATCAATGGTGTCTGAAAGTTCCTGTTGCTACACATTCTCATCAACATTTGTTGTTGTCAGTGTTCTGGATTTGGGCCATTTTAACAGATGTGTAGTGGTATCTCACAGTTTTAATTTGCATTTCCCTGATAACATATGATGTGGAGCATCTTTTCATGTGCTTATTTGTCATCCTTCTATCTTTTTTGGTAAGGTGTCTGTTAAGGTATTTGGCCCATTTTTTTTCCCAATTTATTTATTTTCAGAAAAACAGTATTCATTATTTTTTCACCACACCCAGTGCTCCATGCAAGCCGTGCCCTCTATAATACCCACCACCTGGTACCCCAACCTCCCACCCCCCCGCCACTTCAAACCCCTCAGACTGTTTTTTAGAGCTTACACCGTACACAAAGATCAACTCAAAATGGATAAAAGACCTCAACGTGAGACAGGAATCCATCAGAATCTTAGAGGAGAACATAGGCAGTAATCTCTTTGATATCAGCCACAGCAACTTCTTTCAAGATACGTCTCCAAAGGCAAAGGAAACAAAAGCGAAAATAAACTTCTGGGACTTCATCAAAATCAAAAGCTTCTGCACAGCAAAGGAAACAGTCAAAAAAACAAAGAGGCAACCCACGGAATGGGAGAAGATATTTGGCCCATTTTTAAATGGGGTTGCTTGTGTTTTTTTTGTTGAGTATTTGTTTGTTTTTGCATATATTGGAAAACACCCCTTTATCAGATGTGTCTTTTGCAAATATTTTCTCCCAGTCTCTGTCTTCAAGGATCATGCCTCAAACAACATTTTTAAACATTTGCCAGTCTTTTCTGGTTGTTCTTAGCAGGAGGGATGGTCTGAATAAACAATCTATCATTAGATTGGCAGCCCTCTAATTATTTACTTTGACATGCTTTTTAAGACTGTAGAAGTAGGGACTCCTGGGTGGCTCAGTTGGTTAAGCGGCTGCCTTTGGCTCAGGTCATGATCCCAGCGTGCTGGGATTGAGTCGCACATCAGGCTCCCTGCTGAGCAAGGAGCCTGCTTCTCCCTCTGCCTTTGCCTGCCTGCCATTCTGTCTCCTGTGCTCACTCTCTCTTTCTGACAAATAAATAAAATCTTAAAAAAAAAATTTAAAAAAAACTGTAGAAGTAAAGTGACATATTCAGAAAATGAAAAAGTATATACTTAACAATTTTACCTCCCTAATAATCACTGCCAACAGTCTGGGCTATTTCTTTCTGATCTTTTTTCTTATGGGTACATTTTTACACAATTACACTTGTGATGCTCAAATAATTACACATGCTTGCTTCTTTACCTAACTTTATCACATCAGTATTCTACGTAGCTACTTCTCATTGTAAATACCATTTTTCCAAAAGATTAATTAAACACCATTTTTTTCATTCTCTCAAGAGAATACCTATAGCTCTTTCTTACACCCCAGTGAACCAGCTAGCCTATGCAAAAGAAACTAATGGTGGATGGAAAATACAGTAGCCCACTCTGTTCAACCTCTTGGTCATGGCTCACCAAGTTTGGCCAGTGTAGCTGTTAAGCAAAGAAGCCAGGTACTGGGGAGGAAGAATAGGAGGTTTGATCAGAATTAGTAATACCTTAGCTATGGAAACCTGATATTCAGCCTATTTCAGCTTCCTCCTGCCCCCTCCTCTGCTATGAGTCCTGGAAATTAGTCTGTCAGTTGTCCACTCTTTTGTCTAATCTCTCCTTTACTTCAGTGTGCTCAGAATACCCACACTACTCCTTCAGCATCCAACCCACCAATAGTACTAGCTTCTGCCTAAGCCTGCTACTAAGGAGATGGCCTTGTCTCCTTTGCGTTGTGCTAAGGTATTCCTGTTGAGTTGTACTTAAGCCATGTCTTCTTCTTCCAACACCTGTCGGCTAGTGGAGCAGGCAATTAATGAGTATGTTATGGTCCTGGATATATGTGTAAAAAGAAAGAAAACCACTCTAACATTTGATACTCTCTCTTCTACCTACTAGGAATATTCCTGTGCCAAAGATTATCTGATTTTGGCAGGACATGTTGTTTAGAGAAGTGGCTCTCACACTTTTTTTCTGCCCCAACACATTTGACAAATGATATTCAAATGCTCAGTATATTCCTGGGCACAATTTCTAGCATACATGTTGTAACTTCACCCCTTTCTCTCCCACACAGCCAAGAACATCTGAAGGAAGGTGAGAAAAAGCAGTGTATTAGAGAGATAAACTTAAATCATGTTTATTTTTCATTGGATAAAACATTCCATAGATTTTGCATGATATTATTTGGTGAAAAATCATCAAGGTTGAAAAACACTGCTTTGGAGGAAAGTAGTTATTCTTCTCATTGGAAAATAATTACTGAGAACCTTCTGATACACAGCACAGATCTGTGTTGCAACCCAATATGTGGTTGGTCATAAAAAAGCTACTTTTGTTATAACTTTTAGGCTGAACACAAACTTACAGGTCCATGATTAAGCATTATACCTTTCTTACTCTAATAAACAGGTAGTTTATTGGTTCTTCAAAATCCCAAACCTATTTATTCTCCAATGAAGTCACTGATACAATACTGAGAATCAGGTATCTGACTATACTTTGGCTCCCCACTGGCAGCCATTCTTGTCTCTAGCCCCTAATCGTGGGTACTTTTGTCAGCTTAGAATTAAGGTTGTTTAGGAGAAATAGGGAAAGAGTAAGGAGAGGGGACACCTGGGTGGCTCAGTTGATTAAGCAGCTGCCTTCGGCTCAGGTCATGATCCCAGCGTCCTGGGATCGAGTCCCACATCGGGCTCCTTGCTCTGCAGGGAGCCTGCTTCTCCCTCTGCCTCTGCCTGCCACTCTGTCTGCCTGTGCTTGCTCTCCCTCTCTCTCTCTCTCTCTGACAAATAAATAAATAAAATCTTTAAAAAAAAAAAAAAAGAGTAAGGAGAGGACCAGCCATCTTCTGAAGGAAAAGAGGCAATGTTTTTTAGGCACGTCTACTGGACCCATTCAAAATTCTTTGCCCAAACTTAAGAAGAGCTGTAAATATAAAAAAAAAAAAAAAAGACACTCCTATGATACTTGAGGGATATTCCCTGACATAAGAATGCTGGCTAATGTCATGGGTCCTTCCCAAATCCCGGTAGTTAAATCAATTTGTGGTCCTCATATTTTCAAGGGATAGATGCAGATGAATAGAAATGGCTAAACAACCTAAAAATCTTTCTGCAGTTACCTGGAGAGTTAAGAACAAGAAACCAATGTCAACTTTAGGGTTTAGTATGGTTGTAAATAATCCTCCCAAATGGATACTCTAGAGGGATTTTATCCCTTTTGTGTTCAAAGTTCAATTTTTTCCATTCTATATTAAAATGTGTCCCTTTTTCAGTATAAAAACTGGTGCTAACCTAAAGGTGCTTTACAGAGTTTACTACTTTGTAGAAATGCAATGCAATATGCCATATAGGATTAAAATATTTATAAAAGATTTATAATTTTGATAAAGGAAAAATTTTTACATAGCATTTGTACCTAGAGAAGTCTTTGGGGGTAAGGTATATATACTTGCCCAAGGACTTGGGGAAAATATAATATAAAATAAAATATAGAAAGAGATATAAAGTCTTTGAGGGTAAGGTATATATACTTGCACAAGGGCTTGGGGAAAATGTGTGATACAAATGAGAGAATATACTGTTACTGAAACTGTTTCTCATTTAACTACTGGTATCATTTGACTACAGTGCTGTTGGAAGCCACATTTTTAGATAGTAAATATTTTAGAGTAGCGGTCTCTGTTGCAACTACCCAACTCACCCATTGTACTGAAAAACCAACCACAGACAATACATCAACAAATGGACATGACTGTATTCCAAAAAAACTTTATTTACAAAAATAGGCAACTTGATATCTGAATTGTACTACATTTTCATGAAGCAATCTTTACTATAGGTAATAGTTATGTTAAAATGTGACTTTTTGGGACACCTGGGTGGCTCATTAAGTTAAGCAACTGCCTTCGGCTCAGGTCATGATACCAGAGTCCTGGGATCGGGTCCCGTGTTGGGCTCCCTGCTCAATGGGGAACCTGCTTCTCCCTCTCCCTCTGCCTGCCTCTCTGCCTACTTGCTCTCTCTCTCTCTCTCTCTCTCTGTCAAATAAATAAATAAATAAATAATCTTTTAAAAGGTGTGATTTTTTAAAATGCAAGTGTTCAATGCAAATTCGTATAAATAGGGCACATAATTTTTCACCCTATGCAAAAAAAAAGAGCAGATCTACCATATTCACTGATGTCGTTAGTGGTCACTTTTTCTCTGTATTGGTTGTGACAACCAGAAGTCACCTTGGGGCGCCTGGGTGGCTCAGTGGGTTGAGGCCTCTGCCTTCAGCTCAGGTCGTGATCCCGGGGTCCTGGGATGGAGCCCCGCATCAGGCTCTCTGCTCCGTGGGGAGTCTGCTTCCTCCTCTCTCTGCCAGCCTCTCTGCCTACTTGTGATCTCAGTCTGTCAAATAAATAAACAAAATCTTTAAAAAAAAAAAAAAAAAAAAGAAGTCACCTGAAACACAACTCTTTGTTGGAGGACCTGCAGCAATGTTCCCAGAGGTGTCTACTATGTGGAAATGCTGAGAGTAAGGAGAGAGGTACTCCAGGACTAGGCCATGGGGGCAGTGTTCAAAGTCATTTGGTTCCCTCCCCCTACAGCCCACTCTCACTCATAAGTCTGTTGTTTTGATCGTGGATTTCTATATTCACGAAATTGAAAGCTGGTTAATGTGCCCTCAGTCCAGGTACATTTGCCCTATACGTTCCTGAAACTTCACAAAATATAAATGCCCTTCCAGTACAGAATTGGATTTTTTCCTATTTACTATATTTCCTTGGACAATTCAATAGTGATTTTGAAGAGAAAATAATTAAATGGAAAAATAAATCTAGTTAAATGAGTTCAGTGTTCATTGGCAGTTCTTTTATACCATGACATCTCTTTGCTCTGTACTTTCAAGAATTTTCTCAAGACGAGAATACATGGTTGCAACACAGTGAGCACTGCATATCTTTTTTTTTTAAGATTTTATTTATTTATTTGAGAGAGAGAGAGAGAATGAGCATGACAGGGGGAAGGTCAGAGGGAGAAGCACACCCCTTGCTGAGCAGGGAGCCCAATGCAGGACTTGATCCCAGGACTCCAGGATCAGGATCATGACCTGAGCTGAAGGCAGTTGCTCAGCCAACTGAGCGACCCAGTCACCCAGCCCTGCATATCTTAAGAGTATTCTCTTTTCCCTTTTTCCTCCCATTTAAAATATTTATCATGGACTATTTAAGCTATATTCTTGGTATTAGCCCCAGTTCCCAAGAAAACAGAGCCCAGGAAAAGCTTAAGTACCAATTATTTATAGAGAGAATGAAGGAAAAGGGAAGTGAGGTAGGAAAAGATGGAAAGCAATTACAGAGGCAGCCCAACTGTCACTTAGCCATGCAAGACATCTCTGAACAGGGAATACAGAAACAGTGTAATTTTGTAGCAATCTATTGGAGAGCAGAGAGAGATTTCATCTGCCTGTCTAATACCCAGCCTCCAAGATGGTCCTTTATTTATATTTATATACATTTATAAATATAAATATATTTATATAAATGTAAATATAATATAAAATATATTATTTATAAATACATGTTTATATTATGCATAATATAATATATAACATAAACATATGTAATATTATATATAATATAATAAATATTATAGATATATCATATATAATTATATATAATATATATATAATATAAATATATATTTGTGTGTTCCCATGGGTTTTTTTACAAAAATGAAAGGGTACTAGATATACTTGTTTCACTTACATGCAAGAGCATATATACTGATCTCATCCTTTTTAATGGTTGCATAGTATTTCATTGTGTGGCCAAATCATAATTTAATTAACCAGCCTCATGTTAAGTTGTTTCCACTCTTTCACTGTTACAAAGAATGATGCAGTAAATATCTTTACACATAAGTCTCTGTGAGTTTATATATTAGATAAATTCATAGAAGAGGAAATGCTAGGTCAAGGGGTATGTGCATTTTACATTTCCTATCCTTAA
This sequence comes from Neogale vison, assembly GCF_020171115.1. Classification (NCBI taxonomy): domain Eukaryota; kingdom Metazoa; phylum Chordata; class Mammalia; order Carnivora; family Mustelidae; genus Neogale; species Neogale vison. The sequence goes on from NC_058099.1 coordinate 36,700,615, forward strand.
TTGCACCCCAAAAGCTTGTTCCTTTTTATGTTTCAACCAGAAGTATGTAATAAAGCATTTTTCCCACATCTTTCCTAATATATCTTATAATCAAACTTTTTTTCAATCTGAGAAATATTTTCTTCTAGAAAATCACCTCAAAACAAGGAAGACACAATTGAAAACTACACCTTAGGTGAAACTAGGAAATAGCTAGCTATAACCCAGAACTATGGTACATGAAAATGAAAGGTAGTTCAAAGAAATATAAGTGCTGTGGCTCAAAAAATATAGTCAAACCCAAGAGGTTCCAGTTTCTTTTCAATTTATTGATACCATCAAACATCTAACCACTATCCATTCATCTCCATCATCCTCAGATAATGATATTTTAACCTAGAGATATCAACTCAGGATCATAAGATGGCAGCTCTAGATGTAAATATTACAGGAGTGCTTGGGTAGCTCAACTGGTTAAGCATCTGCCTTCAGCTTGGGTCATGATATGCAGGTCCTGGGATTGAGTCCCACACTGGGCTCCCTGCTCAGCGGGAAGTCAGATTCTCCCTCTTCCTCTGCCCCTCCCCAACACCCCTCTCCCGCTCATGTGTGTGCATGCTCTCTTGCTCTCCCTCTCTCTCAAATAAAAAAGTAAAAATCTTTACATTAAAAAAAAATGCAAACATTACACCTGCACTTCTTATTCAAGATAGGAAGCAACAGGTCATGGACTGGAGAAATAGAAGCAAGTTCTCATATCTTGTCTCTTTAATCCCAATGCAAATTCTTCCCCAGAAGCCCCCAGTAAATTTCATCATATATTGTATTAGGCAGAATTGGTCCATATGTCCATCTTTAGATACAAAGTAGTCTAGAAAATCCACCCCCAGTGACAGGTGATTCATCATCACTAGGGCTTGCCCCCAAGATATCCAGGAGTCCATCCAGTTACTTCTGTCCCCCACTGATCAGTCAACTCTGTCCTAGAGCAGCCCAGCCCTAGCCACCGTGCATGATTCCCAACCTACAGCCCTGGAGGCCACTGGGGCCTGTGACCCATTCTCACCCATCACAGACCCAGTGTCAATCCCCATGCCACACTCGTTTGACCAGGCCAAGGCAAAATTGCAGGGCCACATCAACTCCAAATGTGGGCAGATTCACCATGGCGAGGTCCTTGCTGGTGTATATAGCTCTTGGCAGTGCATAATTCCTGGGGGCCTGCAAGTGGCTCCCTTCACTTGCATCCCAGAAAACAAGCCCTTGGTGCTACAGGCAGCAACTGACCCTGCCTTACAGCAGAAAGCTATGCCCTGGATACCAATGGCCCTTGACCAACAGCAACAGGCCTCACCAGATGCTGTCCCTGAACACCCTAAGCTGCCCCAAGCCCTGTCCGAGGGAGCCATTGAGAAACTGGAGACAACATTGCGGCACAAGTACCTGGCCTTCTTGTCAGGGCTGCCAGCTCTTTATTATGTGGCTCTCTCTAGGGTCATGGCACCAGCAATCTCTACCCAAGCTGTAATCACAGGAATGGTGCCTGGACCTGGTAAATTCCCAACTGAACCTCTGACTCAAATGATCTCATCTGAAGAGCAGTCTCTGAGTCCTGGGCCAAGCTTTCAAGATGTCAATGAGACTTGTGCAGACATTGAAGATGAGCTCCAGGTTGAAGAGCTGGTAGAAGAAATGATCAAGACGGTGCCTTTAGAAAGCCAGGCAGACATCAAAAGAAATGAAATCATGCCATTTGCGACAATGTGGATGGAACTAGAGCGTATTATGCTTAGAGAAATAAGTCAATTGGAGAAAAATAGCTATCATATGATCTCTCTGATATGAGAAAGTGGAGATGCAACATGGGGATTTGGGGCGTAGGAAAAGAATAAATGAAACAAGATGGGATCGGGAGGGAGACAAACCATAAGAGACTCTTAATCTCACAAAACAAACTGAGGGTTGCCGGGGGGAGGTGGGTAGGGAGAGGGTGGTGGGGTTATAGACATTGGGGAAGGTATGTGCTATGGTGAGTGCTGTGAAGTATGTAAACCTGGCAATTCACAGATCTGTATCCCTGGGGCTAATAATACATTGTATGTGGATAAAAAGTTTTATTAAAAATAGATAAATAGACTGTCTTTTTTCCACTGTATATTTTTTCCTGTTTTGAAAAAAAATAGATAAATAAACAAATAATTTTTTTAAAAAAAGAAAGCCAGGCAGAGACCTCTGGGCCCGACACACTCAAGAAACCCATCTTAGCCAAACTAAATTTCCATCTAAGAAAGAAGATCCTAGAGATACAACTGGGAATTCCCATAAAGGTAAGGCTGTCCAGAGAACAAACTGTAGCAACCTTAGACAACACATCTACACAGGATTAGTCTAGAGAACCTAGGAGAAACATTGCTCCAGGATCTCCCCATCTCACCAGACACTCCTCATGTACCAGATCCAGAATGGCTCCACCTTAAGGAAAGCTGGCCCTTGAGTTAAAGGCGGTACAGCAGAACCAGAAGCAACCTAGTTCAAGAGCAGTATCTCATGGTTCTGCCCACTGGGCCTCTAAGATATCACAACCCAGTGGGGACATGACAGAGGCCCAGGTGCTCTGTGTTCAGTTGGAGGCCAATGTGAACAGCCACAGCCTGGGAGGAGCCCTGGAGTCCTGAGTCCCGAAACCCTGGCCACAGCAAGGACTCAGCCCAAGTCCCCATGCTGGCAGAAAAGAGAGAGGACCCAGGGAAACCCAAATTGGCAGGGGACCATGGAGAAGGGGATGCAGGGTTTGCACACTCCTCCACAAGAGACGTAAGCCACCCTGATGAAACCCAGAGGCCAAAAGGGATGCTTCTGAACAGGACACCTCACAGCCCCTGGCGACGGAGCCATAGCTTTCATCTTGATGCTCCCTGTGAACACAGTACCCGACATCACCCTCAGATTAAGCTTCCAGAGCCACCTCCAGGAATCTTTGGGGTGAAGGTACCTGAGAAGAATGACCTGCACAGCAGTCAAACCAAGCTTAATGTATTCCTCAACAGCAAGAATTCCTAAGAATGCCCAGCCTGTGGTGCCCCAGGCAACACAGGGCCAGCTTTTCCTGGGCCAACTTGTTCAGGGTAAGTAAGCCTTTGCAGGGCCAAACTTTGAAAGGTCAGGTTTTGCAGGGACAGGTGATGCCAGTCCACACTCACAAGAGGCCCAGCCTTCCAGAATCAGGCTTGAGAAGTAAGATGAAATCCTTTCTGCACTGTTTTAACTCCAAGGCAAAAGGCAAAGTGCATGAGGAATCCATGTCCTCTACAGCTGGGAAAGGGGCCAACACCAGAAAAGAAAATGCAGAAAAGGGCCTGGCTCCAGCCAAAAGTTCCATGGGACAAACCAAGACAGAGAGGACAAGAGGGGACTCCAAGGCCCAATATTCCCCCACTGAGAAGAAGGAGGGCCTGGCCTTCTTGGATGGTCCCCATTCCCCTGACAGTAAGCTCCGGCACCGCTCCTGCTCTCACCAGCTCCATTCTGCCTCAGTCCTGGGCCACCCCCGCCACTGCCCTCGGCACTGTCCTCGAGTGGCTTGTGCCACACAACCAGGGAATGTACCCTAGATCTCACCTCCCACCTCAGAGAGAAACGTTGGTCTGCTCAAGAAGACCCAACACAATCAAAAGTCATTGTAGGCTCTTATCTGTGTCCCTTGAAGAGGACTGCTACTGTCATTTCCATTTATGGTGCAGGTGGGGCAGAGTGCCACCCAAAATTCACTCTATGTCTCTAAGCAAAGCACTGTCTGTCTCCTCCTTCTCTCCACTGTGGTGTGTTAAGGGAAGGCATGAGGGGAGGCTGAAGTGTCCTTCCCATATAGAGAAGGAACTTTAATCCACTCTTAAGATGGGTCAGCTTTCCACACAACTCCTCCTGGCCCATGCTGGACTATGGATAAAGGGGCTTGAGCAGAGAAGAAAGGTAAGGTAAATAAAGGTCAGGCTTGAATTCTATCATGGCTTCCCATTGGTGTCTTTAGGCCCAGAGGAGCAATGTGGACTTGAGGATAGTAGTGATGAGGAGGATTGGCCACGAATCCCACAGGCAGAATCACTCATGACTTCCATAGAGGCCCACAGTCTGCGGGGGAGGTTTTTAGAGGAGTGCCATGTGCTCCAACCTTGAGGAGGTACGTTGTGTTTATCAAAAATATGTAGCTAACATGACAGGATGTCAAAAGCAAATGATAGAATCTCCCCCCTCCTCTGCTCCCTGATGGTTATTGGCAAGATCTTTCTGGAGAGCTCATCTGGGAAGCTGCTGTAACTCTCTTGCCTATATCTTGCCCACTGCCTGCCAGCTGCATGGACTCTTGGAATGAAGATCAGAGTAGGTCATGAAAAGGGACTTGTCCCCCACTCCCAAGGGCAAGCAGGGAGAGAATCAGGGAGGGGGAGCATGCAGATGGAGGTTCGAGTACCTGGGACAGAGGCTGACTGTTCCTGACCAGGGTATGATAAGGAAGCAAAGCCAATTTACTTTGCACTCAAAAGAGCATAGAGCCAGGAAGCCAATCCAAGGTTCAGATGCTCTTTGGGGGAAATGAATGAGTAAATCTGAGCTTCAATCTGCTTGCCCATGGTGTAATAAAGAGCAACCAGCTGAGCCTTGTTATCCAAAGATAATACAAATAAATTCAAAATCAGAACACTCTCCCTGTACCCTACCAAACTGTGACCCAATGTCTTGTAATGTTGTAACTAGAAGCACATTGTTTGCTTAGCCCAAATATGAAGTTAGTCACTGAGTTCTAAGCTTGATATCTGTCAAGTTGGCTCCTTTCCTCTACTATTATTGCCTATTTGTATTCCGTTTCCATCTATTCTTGACAGAATAGTTTAAATAATGGCTCGTATCCCCAGGGCTTAGAATAGTGGCTGATCCACAGTAATACATTAATACTACTTAAAATAAAATTCTGAGCTGGGAAGCAGACAAATCACATTAGTATGATAAGGTCTATGGAATGGGAGATCCTGTCACAGGAGGAAGAGGACCCCAGAAGGATCACAGTAAGAATGACTTTGAGAAGTGTCTTACATTCAACAGTAAAAATATTTGAGCACTTACTATATCCAAGGTACTATAGCAAACACAACAATGAAGAAAACAGAGGACTTACACAATGGAGCTCATGATCTCATGGGATAGAGTCTCACATGCCAATATTGTCTAATCACAGTATATGTTTGGATGTCCAATAGTCATCTCAAACTACAGAAAAGTGAACAACTGATTCCCCACCCATCACCATTACCCAATCACACATACAAAACACACTTCCTGGACAGTATTTACCATATCACTTAATGGCAATTCCATCTTATCATTTTCTCAGGACAAAAATATTGGTGTCATCTTTGGCCTTTTTTTCCATAATACATATCCAAGCCATCAGTAAATCCTGTCTCCACCTACAAAATGAATTGAGAAGGGGTACCTGGGTGGCTCAGTGGGTTAAGCCTCTGTCTTCGGCTCAGGTCATGGTCCCAGGGTCCTGGGATCAAGCCCCACATGGGGTTCTCTGCTCAGCGGGGAGCCTGCTTCTCCCTGTCTCTCTGCCTGCTTGTGATCTCTCTCTCTATGGCAAATAAATAAATAAAATCTTTTAAAAAAATGAATTGAGAACATTCTGTCTCTGCAGTAGCCACATAACTAATTTTCCAGTTTCTTTCTGAGACTATATCTCAACAGCCTGTTATCAACACAGAAGCTTGATAGTCCTCAAGGAGGGTCCTAGCAGGCTGTGGATGATTAGATAGATAGAGGGAGAGAGAGAGAAAGAGATAATAGATGATAGATAGGTAGGTATAAAACCATGAGATTGGATAGGATCACCAAAGAAACGAGTATAAACGAAGGAGAGTTCTAGGACTGCGCTCTGAGACATTCTAATATTAACAAATTAGGGGCAGAGGGGAATGCAGGAACCAATAAGTAAAGACTGCAAAGTAGTAGCCAGTGAGGTAGGAAGAAAAGCAGTAGAGTACAATATACCAGAAGCCAAGGAAAAGAGTATTACAAGGAGATAGTGAGAAACTGTATGAAAAGTTGCCAATCAGCCAAGTAAGATGAGGACTCAGATGATTTTTAGGTTTAGCAACATAGAGATCATTCATGCCTTGAGAAGAATAGAGTCAGGAGAGTAGTGGAAATGAAGGTGTGATTGGAGTGGATTCAAGAGAGAATGGAAGAGCAAGTGGTCATAGCAACTATAAGCAACTGTTCCAAGGAATTCTGTTCCATAGGCATGCTGAAAAATGAGGACATAGAGCAGGGTTTTTAAAGGTGGGAGACATAGTATGTTAGATGTTGATGGAAAAGACCCAACGGAGAGGAGTAAGTTGACAATGCAAGAGAACAAAGTAACAAAATAGGAGTGAGTCCCCCCAAAAAGGGGTTGGGGGGGGACTTGACTAAGCACAGACGATGCACTGGTGGTAAGTAAGGAGCAGGTGACATTAATGAGGGAGGAGTTTGTATATCAAGAGAAAAAAGTTTCCCCCACAATTAAGAGAGTGGGAACAAAAATCTAGAAGGGAGAAAGAGAAGCTGGGAAAGGATCATAGCAAATGGTGGAAAGGACAAAATGGAAAGCCAAAGTCATATGTGGAGGAGAATTCTAGAAAGTACCATGGTGAGTTATATTTAATGCCTAAGAAGTCGGTAGTAGCATGTGAGCCCAGGTGGTCAGAAAAACTGGTTGAAGTTGGTGATCATCTGTGTGGAACAGTTGCTCTTGGAACACAGTAGAAGAGATGGCAGAGAAAGCTCTAAATGCATGGAACATAAGGAAGAGGAGAGGACTTGAGACAGAGAAATAGGGCAGCTGTTGTGTCCTGGTGTCCTCCCAGGGACTATGGTAGTTTGGAGGGGGGAAGAGAGAAATGGAAGGCAAAAGACAAAAAGCCTCTGAGGGCTCGCCTGAGAGGATGGAAAGAATCTGTTTTGGACACTCTGTATCTCTCAAAAGGTGGCATCTCGGGCGCCTGGGTGGCTCAGTGGGTTAAGCCACTGCCTTTGGCTCAGGTCATGATCTCAGGGTCCTGGGATCGAGTCCCACATCGGGCTCTCTGCTTAGCAGGGAGCCTGCTTCCTCCTCTCTCTCTGCCTGCCTCTCTGCCTATTTGTGATCTCTCTCTGTCAAGTAAATAAATAAAATCTTTAAAAAAAAAAAAAAGGTGGCATCTCTGCATTCCCACCTTCTGGCCTACCTCACAGGAGCCAAGAGCTCAAGGAAGTGGAAGAAGTGTTATAGTTTCCCTATAATGTGGTATGGGGACTATTAGATGCCCCTGCCTTACTAATTCCTAAGGAAATCCAGGATGACTCAATATCCCATTAAACCAAGAGGTGGTGGCAGGACTTTCTTCCTCTGATAGGACCTAATGTGTCCACTGCTAGCAGGATGCAGAAAAGCCAGGATGGAAAGAAGCATGAATGTGTCCCTCCTCTGAATGGTGACTCTGCCTAAGGGATGGGAGCCCAGCCCCTTTGTGACCCTCAGGATGAGGAGGCACAAGGCTCAAGCCTGCTGAGCCAACACCCTCCAGGTGTTTTCCTAAAGCATCCCCAGAGATCATAGGAGGTCTTGTGACAGACACATCCTCCCTGTCAGGTAGCAATTAGGCAGAGAGCCATGGAGCAAGGATGTGGGGTGGGGGAGAGGGGACAGCATGAAGGGAATGACCCAGAAAGGTCACAGCAGCATCATGTGGGAAGCCAAGGTTAATGTGCACACATCCTGACTTAGGTGGAATGGGTCCTTCCCATGGTCCCCTCAGGCTTCTACCTGTCCCAGAACAGTGTGAGTTCATAGTGCTGACCAAAGCCCTACAACAAAGGGTCAAAAGGCATAAAGATGAGCTGGAACAAACACCTTCAGGATTCTCAGTTTTCAGCAAAGCCAAGAGCTGAGAGAAGATAGGGTCAGAGCCTGTGATTCACACAGGATGTTGTTGAGAGATGAAGCCTTGTTCATCCCATCCCATTACCCTAGCACAGCCCCCACCCTCCAGCTTTCCCTAGTCTCAACAGAAGTAAAATCAGAATAAAAGGCCTCATGGAGGATAGAAACTCAAGCATTTATACCTCCAGAGTTGGTGGCAGGTGCTAGGAATATATCAGTGCTTGCTTGGGAACCTTGGAGTACACCTCTGGCCCCCACAAGTAACATGGCCTGGTGAAAGGTTCGGACCTTCTGGAGCCCTTCCCGACTTCTGCGGAGGACACCTAAGAATTTTATGGAGAGAATTTCAGGCACCTGACTACCTGCGGTGGAGGAAAGTGGCTTCTCCACAAAATCACTTCTGTCAAACATTGAATCCTAGAGGATAGAGACCATGACTGCTTCATTTTTGTACCTGCTTACCACAGCCCATCCAGGGAGAACAGTGAACACAGAATGGGAACAGGAGTAAACCCCACAGATGCTACTTTCTGTACCATGTGAGAGGGGCCTGGGCTTCTGCTCCTTCCCAGCCATCCAAAGCCTAATGTTCCACCTGGGTCAGGGGCCCATGGCAGAGGCCAGTTCTGTCACAGAACAAGGAACAAGAGTGGTTACTGCGTCCAACATAGGAAGAGGAAAGAAGAGAAGACAGCCTGGGCTTCAGGTACAGAGATGAGGAACGGACACGATGCAGGCATGGAAGGTACTGGGGGACACAGAAGACCAGATCCCTGTGGCTCTGGCAGGGCCTGCAGAGGAATGTTCATTCCTATCCCCAGAGATACTGAGGCCAGGACCCTGAATACTTGGTCTAGATGAGAGCATAGCGAGGGAAAGGGGGCCTGGGAAGGGGCCAGAGGGAGATCTCTGTTTCCAGAAGGAGGGGTGGGCTCTGCCAACTGCCCCCCCTTTTCTGCCTTCCCCCTCTTCTCCACTGTAACTTCTCTGGGTCCATGGCCATGCAAGGAGCATGTTGGGGGCTTTCCAGAGTATATCGCTCTCAAGGTCGAGTCTGCTACAGAGGCCACAGGGGCAGGACCCTGGGCAGACAGCTGGTCTCGTGGGAATCCAGACAGCGGGAAGGGAAAGGAAGCCATTCCTTGCGGTAAATGATGCTGGCAGCTGGGGAGTGTCAGGGAAGAGGGGCAGGGTAAAGTGAGAGGCCAGAGCAGAATCCCACACATAGTCAAAGACACATGGACACAGACATCCAGCCACACAGATGCATAAACACAAAGACACAAAGTCAATGTTGCCACTGCAAAACTAATTCAGAGAACACAGAGACATGTCCAGGAAACACACCTAGCTAGACTCAAGAACACCCTGAGTCAGACATGCAGGAGCAGATGCTGGCACAAGCACCATGCAGTCACAAAGACAGCCTCCCCATTGTGTCTGCAAACAGATACAGACCACTTTGCAGACCTACAAACACAAATGCAGTCCAAATTCGTCCCTCAACATTGCTCTCCTCCATAAAGCTCCTAGGTCACCTTAAAGCAGGCCTGTCTTTCCCTCCTCTAAACTCTGCTTTCTGATTTCTGTCTCATTGCTTCTCCTTTAATAAGGACAGTCTTGGATTCACATGCACACCCTGGTCTCAACAACATGGCCGTGGGCTTTCAAAGAAATGACAAGGTCAGCAAGTGAGTCCACTGCCCTCTTCAGCAGCCCCATCCTTCACCTATACACCCATCACCATCCCCAGGAGTGTCCCCAGTTTACTGCAGGGTCCTGACCCCCAGCCTCTCAGCAGACACAGACCTAAAGGAAGAATAAACCAGACCTTTCAAGATAATGCTGGTGGGTATTGCCTCCCAAAATCTTTACCTTGCCCTATGCTTAACACTGTCTACCTCGAATCTGTAACCAACTAAATCAATGCTATTCCAAGCAGTTACCTAACCCTAGATGGCTACACACTGAGAAATGTCTGTGCCTCCACTAGGCCCACAAATATCACACACTTATGACAGTATAAGTCATCTGCACTCCAGGAGATCAGTAGCCCCTTCATTAACACCTGCAGAGTCATCAGAGCAGGATGTCCCTGGAGGGCTCAGTGCTCAGCTGGGAACCTAGGAGCACCAAGGTACCCAGGCCATTTGATCCTTGTTAAACAGAAATTCATCCAAGTCTCTGTGTTCTGTTCTCCAATGTCTACATTCCAGCCTATCCTGAGGATCAAATGAGGGGCTTGGTTCAGGGCTGCAAGTTCCAGACTGCCACACCAAGCTTAAGGCAAGTGGAACTATGAGTGGAATGAGCCAAGGCTAGCAGCTGAGTGCTCAGGAATGGCTGTGTGGCCAACTTGTGTTCCCAGAGAAGGATAACAACTCCTTCTATTGTCTCAACCCCTGTCCTGTGGACTGTATCTATACCAGGTGTCCACTATCTTCCAGACTCTCACTGTCTCCCTGCCATGTCTCCCACCTCCACCTCATAGGCTCAGTCACCTGCAGCCCTGTATGTGGAAGAGACTTGCTGTCACCTTCCTGCTCTGACAGCAGCTCTTTTCAGTTCTAGCTTTTTGTCCAGCCAAGTATCTACCTCCAGCAAAGTCTTTAGTCTTTCCCTTGCTTTTCCCGGGGCCCCTATTAGGTTCTAAGTCCTAGGAATAAGCATGGATGAAACATCCACCTCCAAGATGAAACATCTCTCAATAACTGATCTACCACTATAAGCTTAAGTCCAGCAGTAGGGACTTATAGTAGACCCTAGAAAAAGCCTCCTGAGTAGAGGAAATTCAGTCAAGGATGGGACCTAAGGGGGCTTTGGACCATTTGACAAAAAAGAGCCTCCCTCCATGATGGTATAAACAAGGGGAAGGACAAGATGTCTTGGGAGACAGAGGGAAGCCAGGATTTGAGGAGAGGAAATAGACTGTCCCCAATTCTTCCCAGCCATCTCTCCCTTTTTCTATACATTGTGCCAGGACAGAAAGTCCTTTCTCTCAGGAAGGTTGGGGGTGTATTACTCTAGCTTCCTCTTCTCCCAGACCATCTTTGTTACCTACTACAGGTTCTGTGCCCATCTGGAGTTTGGGATGGGGTGCAAAACAGACCAGGTGGATCTTCCAGCCCCACCCCACCAAATGTTTGAAAGTGTATGGAGAACTTTAAAAAAACACAAATCCTTTGACTCTATTCTAAGATTCTATTTAAGATGGTCTGGTGGGGGGGTAGGGGGAGGCAGGGAGGCACCCAGATGACTCAGTTGGTTGGGCATCAGACTCTTGATTTTGGCTTGGGTCATGATCTTGGGGTCATAGAACCGAGCCCCAGGTCAGGTTCCACATTCAGAGCAGAGTTTGCTTCTCCTTCTCTCTCTGCTCCTACCCCTGATTGCTTGCTTGCTCACTCTCTCAAATAAATAAATAAATAAAATGTTAAAAAAAAAAAAGTTGGTCTAGAGTGGTGTCTCTAATTCTATATTTCCAATGAGCTCCTCATGTGATTCTGAAGTACAGCCAAATTTGGAAAGAGTAGAAACAATTTAATATGATATACCTCTGGAATCATCTACATGCCCCCACCACCACCCCAGACACAAGCTATCCTACCTTTCTGGGAACTCTTCAGAAACAGGCTGCTCACTCCTTACTTAGTCACTTCCACAGAGGGTGGGGGTAGATGGGGAAGGAGAGATTGAAGATATGGGAATTAAAAGCTTTCTCATGCCAGGATTTACCATCAGACCAGGTAAATGACCCAAGAAATCTTATCTCCTTGTTTTTGCCCAGTCCTGTCCCAAAAATGCCAGGCTCTTGCCAGCTGAGTCAATCCCTGCTCTGCTTAAAGTCTCAGCCTGTTGTAAAACCTCAAGCTCAAAAACAACAACAACAACAACACCTCAAGTTCAAGAGCTCAATTATCTCTCCTTTAATTCATTCAGATTCCAGTCTCTCCACTCAGTGGATGGGATAAAACACCACATCCTCATCCCCAACCAACAATATCCCCATCTCCAATCCCCATCCCTGCTGAATCCCACAAAAACACCCCAATCAAAGGCACAATCTTTCTGTCACTATCTTGTACTTGAACCACCCTGTCCTGATTTTATTCCTCTCAGTTCTTATCCTCTCCACATTTCTCTGTGGTCTCCCTATCCCAATACAAACTGTCTTTCAGAAATCTGGGATAAGCCTAGGGAAGAGAAGGCATGGTGCTGAGTTTAGCACTCTGGGAACTAGATGAATTTTCCAGTCCTAACCTGATAATCACAACTCTGAGGTCCCAAGCTGGTTAAACACTGTCTACCAACAGTGTAAGAGGATTCCCCTTTTATATCCATTGTATTTTCTCCACAATTTCTCCAACATGGGTGTTATACACAATGAATCAAGGAACACTACATCAAAATATAACGTAATAAATATATATATATATAGATTCTATGATATAACCTAATAATATACCATATACCAGCATAAATTTCAAATGGATTAAAGTCTTAAAATGTTAAAAACTAATCTAAAGTAATGACAGCATGCAAAATGGCAGAGCAGGAAGCTCTAGGAGTTGGTCCCCCCAATGAAGCAACCATTGAGCTGGAAAGAGCAATTGGAAGCACCTATTTCAGAACTCTGTAACTTGATTAGACACTTATAACAATCAGGGGTATGCTTGATGAAGGGAGAGGATGCTTGATCTTTCATAAGAGAACATCATGCATCAACTAGCTACTAGCTAATGCTGTAGGGAAAGCAGCCCACATTCCTGGAGTGTCTGGCTGGTAGCAGAGAATCTTGTCCTCCAAGAGTTGGGGATTATGCATTTTGGTTGGTCTGGCGGTTCCCTGAAGGACAGGTGCAAATGCTTGCCTTGGTTGCAGACCTCTTGGGCTACAGCAGCTTCCACAGTGGCATAAATCACAATATTAAAAGGGACAGAACCAGGAGCATCTGGGTGGCTCAATGGGTTAAGCTTCTGCCTTCGGTTCAGGTCATGATCTCAGGGTCCTGGGATCAAGCCCCACATTGGGCTCTCTGCTCTTCGGGGAGCCTGCTTCCTCCTCTCTCTCTCTCTCTGCCTGCCTCTCTGCCTACTTGTGATCTCTGTCTGTCAAATAAATAAATAAATAATCATTTAAAAAATGAACCAAACAAAAATTCTAGAACCAAAAAAGCAATAATTTAATTTTTAAAGACTATGTATTTGAGAGAGAGGGAGAGGTGGGGCAGAGGGAGAGGAAGAGTGAGCACAGAGTCCAATGCAAGGCTTGATCTCAAGACCCTAAGATTATGATCTGAGCCAAAACCCAGAGTCAGATGTTTAAACAACCAAGCCATCCAGGTGCCCCAAGCCAAAAATATAATAACTTAAGTGAAAAAATTCGCTGGCAGAATTCAACGAAACTTGAGAAGGTAGAAGGAAGGATCAGATACTTGAAGATAAGGCAATCAAAATTATTGAGTCTGACTTGATTATAAAATCTGAAACCATAAAACTCTTAGAAGAAAACGTAGACAGTAAACTTTTTGACATCAGTCTTAGTAATATATTTGGGGGGGAGGCAATCTCCTTAGGCAAGGACAACAAAAGCTAAAATAAACAAATGGGATTACATCAGACTAGAAGGCTTTTGCACAGTAAAGGAAACCATCAACAAAATGAAAAGCAACCTGTTGAATCAGAGGAGAAATTTTCAAATCACACATCCAAGAACAGGTTAATATCCAAAATATATAAAGAACTCATATTTAAACCTAATATTACATTTATTAATATTAATAACTTAATATTTTAAAACCTCAATTTAAAAATAAGTAGAGGATTTGAATAAACATTTTTTCAAAGAAGACATACAGATGGCCAAGAGGCACATGAAAAGATGCTCAACATCACTAATGATCAGGGAAATGCAAATCAAAACAATGAGATATCACCTCACACCTGTCAGATTGGCTATTACCAAAAAGACAAAAAATAACAAGTATTGGTGGAGAAAAGGGAACCACAATACACGTTGGTAGGGATGTAAATTCATGCAGCAATGGAAACAGCTGGAGGTTTCTACTGGAAAATAAAATCATAATTGAAAAAGAAGACATTCTAGCATATACCATACAAATACAAAGGATCATAAGAGACCACAATGAACAATTATACACCAACAAATTGGATAATCTAGAAGATAGGGATAAATTCCTAAGAACATACAACCTACCAAGTCTGAATCACGAAGAAATAGAAAATCTAAATAGACCTATAACTAATTAGGACATTAAATCTGCAATTAAAAAGTCTCTCAACAAAGAAAAGCCCATGACCAGATAGATGGTCCTGGTAAATTCTACCAGGTGAATCCTTCCCTGGTGAATTCTACCAAACATTTAAAGAAGAATTAATACTAATCCTTCTGAAACTCTTCCTCAAAACTGAAGATGAAGGAACACTTCCAAACTCATTTTATGAGGCCAGCCTTACTCTGATACCAAAGCCAGACAAGAACACTGCAAGATAATAAAATTACAGGCCAATATCCCTGATTAACATACATGCAAAAATCCTCAACAAAATACTTACAAATATGATTTGTATCATGCACTATGATAAAATGGTATTTATCCCTGGGATCCCAGGATGGGTCATATACTCAAATCAACAAATCTGAAACACCACATTAACAGAATGAAGGATAAAAATTATATGATCATCTCAGCAGATGCAGTAAAGCATTTGACAAAATTCAACATCATGTCATGATAAAAAAAACTCTCAATAAATTAGGTATACAAGGAACATATCTCAATATAAATAAGGTCATAGATGACAAGCTTTCAGCTAACATCATCCTCAAGAGTGAAAGGTTGAAAGCTTTTCCTGTAAGATTAGGAACAAAACTGGAGTACCTGCTGTCTCAGTCAGTAGAGCTTGAGACTCTTGATCTAGGGGTCTGAGTTCAAGCCCCACATTGGGCATAGAGTTTACTTAAAAAAATATTTGGGGCACCTGGCCAGCTCAGTTGGTAAAACATGTGACTCTTGATCTCAAGGTTGTGAGCTGGAGCCTCATATTGGGGAAGATTAGGAAAAACATGAGGGTGCTTACTATCATCACTTCTATTCAACTCAGTTCTAGAAGTCCTGGCCAGAGCAATTAGGCAAAGAAAGAAAGGAAGGAAGGAAGGAAGGAAGGAAGGAAGGAAGGAAGGGAGGGAAAAGATAAAAAGAAATAAAAAGCATGCCGATCAGAAAGGAAGAAGTAAAACTGTCTCTGCTTGTAGATATCATGATCTTACATATAGAAAATCCCAAGGACTTCACCAAAAAAACCTGTTAGAACTAATAAACAAATTCAGTAAAGTTGCAGGATACAAAATCAACATACAAAAATCAGTTGCATTTCTATATACTAATAACAAACTAGAAGAGAAATTAAGAAATAATCCTACTTACAATATCATCAAAAATAATAAAATACTTAGGAATAAATTTAACCAAGGAGGTAAAGACTTATAAACTGAAAAATATAAGACACTGATGAAAGAAATTGAGAGAAGACACAAATAAATGGAAAGATATCCTGTGTTCTTTGATTGGAATATTAATAGTGTTAAAATGTCCATACTACTTAAAGTGAGCTACAGATTCAAAGCAATCTTATCACAATCCCAATGGCATTCTTCCACAGAAATATAAAAATGAAAATGTAAAATTCATATTGAACCACAGAAGATCCCAAATAGCCAGAATCTTGAAAAAGAAAAACTAAGCTGGAAGCATCATACTTCCTGATTTCAAACTATAGTAAAATGCTATACAATCCAGGCACCTGAGCAGCTCAGTCAGTTAAGGATCCAACTTGATTTCAGCGAGGCTCCACACTGGGCAAGGAGGTGTGGAGAGTCACCAGAGAAATGCAAACAAAAACCACAATGACATATCACCTCATTCCTGTTAGAATGCCTAGTATCAAAAAGACAAGAGTGAGGTGCCTAGGTGGCTCAGTTGGTTAAACATTAGTCTTCTGCTCAGATCCTGATCTCAGGGTTCTGGGATCTAGCCCTGCATCAAGGGGAGTCTGCTTCTACCTCTCTCTCTCCCTCTGCCCCTCACCCCTCTCACTCTGGTCCTCCCCCTCAACCCCCTCACCCCGCTCATGTTCATACTTGTGCTCTTGCGCTCTCTTTCTCTCTCTCTCTCAAATAAATAAATTATAAAGAAAGACAAGAGATATCAAATGTTGGAGATGATGTGGATCAAAAGGAACCCTGTACCTTATTGATGAGAATGTAAATTGGTGCATCCATTATGAAAAACAGTATAGATTTTCCTCAAATAATTAAAAATAGAACTATTGTATGATCCAGCAATCCCTCTTTTGGGTATATATCCAAAGGATATTTGTCCTCCCTTGTTCATTGTATCATTATCCACAATAACCAAGACATGGAAACAACTTAAGTGTCTATTGATGGATGAATGGATAAAGAAGATGTGGTATATACATACAATGGAATACTATTCAGCCATTTAAAAAAAGAAAGAAACTGCACTTTGAGACAACATGGATGAACCTAGATATCCTTTTACTAAGAGAAATAAGCCAGACAGATAAACAGAAATACTACACAGTATCACTTATATATGCAATTTAAAAAAAAAATTCAAACACACAGAAGAAGAGTGGTGGTTGCCAGGGGTTCAGGGCAGAGAGAGAATGGGAAAATGTTGGTCAAAGGGTACAAACTTTGTTAGAAGATGAATAAGTTCTAAGGAATGAATGTACAACATGGTCACTTTAGTTAATAATACTATAGTATACACTTGAAGTTTGCTAAGAAAGTATATCTTAAACATTCTCACCACAAAAAAAGAAAAAAGTCACTATGTGAAGTGATGGAGTTGTTCATTAACTTGATTGTGGTAATTATTTTACAATGTATACCTACATGAAATCATCACATTATAATGCTTAAAATAAACACAAATTTGTACTTTTTAGTTATACCTCAATAAAGCTGGGGGAAAAACAAGTGGAAATCTTCATGGCCTTGGATTGGCAATGGTTTCTTAAAATAGGATACCAGGGCACCTGGTGAGTAGCTCAGTGAGTTAAGCCTCTGCCTTCAGCTTAGGTCATGATCTCGGGATCCTGGGATCAAGGCCTGCATCGGGCTTTCTGCTCAGCAGGGAGTCTGCTTCTCCCTTCCTCTGCCTGCCTCTCTGCCTACTTGTGATCTCTCTCTGTCAAGTAAATAAATAAAATCTTTTTTATTTTTTATTTATTTTATTTTTAATAATTTATTTTATTTTATTTTATTTATTTTATTTATTTATTTTTTATTTATTTATTTTTTTTGGTTAACTGAACATAATTAGATTAATTAATTATTTTTTTTCAGCATAACAGTATTCATTATTTTTGCACCACACCCAGTGCTCCATGCAATCCGTGCCCTCTCCAATACCCACCACCTGGATCCCCCAACCTCCCACCCCCTGCCCTTCAAAACCCTCAGATTGTTTTTCAGAGTCCATAGTCTCTCATGGTTCACCTCCCCTTCCAATTTCCCTCAACTCCCTTATCCTCTCCATCTCCCCTTGTCCTCCATGCTATTTGTTATGCTCCACAAATAAGTGAAACCATATGATAATTGACTTTCTCTGCTTGACTTATTTCACTCAGCATAATCTCTTCCAGTCCTGTCCATGTTGCTACAAAAGTTGGGTATTCATCCTTTCTGATGGAGGCATAATACTCCATAGTGTACATGGACCACATCTTCCTTATCCATTAGTCTGTTGAAGGGCATCTTGGTTCTTAAAATCTTTTTTAAAAATATGACACCAAAAGCACAGGAAACAGAAAAATAAATAGGTAAGTTGGACTTCAACAAAATTTTAAAATTCTGTATGTTAAAGGACACTATCAAGAGAGTGAAAACCCACAGAATGGGAGGAAATATATGCAAATCATATATCTGACAAAGGTTTATTATCCAGAACATAGAAAGAACTCTTACAATACAGTAATCAGATGTGCATTTTAGGGGCGCCTGGGTGGCTCAGTGGGTTAAGCCGCTGCCTTCGGCTCAGGTCATGATCTCTGGGTCCTGGGATCGAGCCCCACATCAGGCTCTCAGCTCAGCAGGGGGCCTGCTTCCATTCCTCTCTCTCTCTGCCTGCTTCTCTGCCTACTTGTAATCTCTGTCTGTCAAATAAATAAATAAAATCTTAAAAAAAAAAAAAAGATGTGCATTTTAGGAACAGTCCTCAGCCTGCTAGAAGGATGGGGAGAGTATGGAACCTGGAATGCAGTGAAGAGGCAGTCTTCCTGGGGAACATTCCAGGGGAGAGGTGGTGAGGCCTGCACCAAGACAATGGTCAAAGGTAGGAAGAGGGTCTGACAGATTCACCTGATATTGAGGGGAAAGACTCGGGCGGCTTAGGACCCCGATGAGCCGTGTGCAGTTTTTGTTTCCACATACTAGTGAGGCTGGGTGCCAAGACAGGATCTGCCTTTCAGGAAGGAAAGGAGGGAGATCCCTCTTCTTGCCTGGACAGAGTGACTGGGGGTGGAGGAAGGGTAAGTGCCTGGCTGCATAAATAGGCAACAGACCAGTGCGAGCCGACACTCGGACCCCCAACTTGCAGCTGTCCACCTCGCGCACTACTCTGGCCTCGCCCTCACCCTCCACCACAGCCATGGCTCAGTTACTGACTCCTAGCCTTCTTGTCCTAGTCCTGGCTTTCTGCATCCCCTGGACCCAAGGTACCGAGGAGGGAGTTACCAAGGATGGGGACAATGGTAGGCCTGGGTGGGAGCCTACAAGAAGCCCTGGCTCCCTGTAAACCCCACCCTGCAGGCAGTGATGGAGGAGCCCAGGACTGTTGCCTCAAGTACAGCCTAAGGAAGATTCCTGCCCGCGTTGTCCGCAGCTACAGGAAGCAGGAGCCAAGTTTGGGCTGCCCCATCCCGGCTATCCTGTGAGTGAATGCAAGAAGGTGGGTGCCACTGAGTGGGAGGGTGTGGTGGGCAAGACTGGACAGGCTTGCTAATGCCCAACCCCCAGGTTCTCACCTCGGAAGCGCTCTCAACCAGAGCTGTGTGCAGACCCTAAAGAGCCTTGGGTGCAGCAGCTGATGCAGCGTCTGGACCAGCCGCCAGCCCCGCAGAAACAAGTCCAGGGCTGTAAGAAGGACAAAGGGACTCCTAAGTCTGGCAAGAAGGGAAAGGGCTCCAAAGGCTGTAAGAGGTGAGGAAGCTAAAGGAACGGGGGTGGGGAGGGGGGAGTGAAGGGGAGCCTCGCCCCTCAAGCCCCTCCCCTCTTCTGCCCTCCCAGGACTGAACCGCCACAGACCCCAAAAAGGTCCACAGCCCAGTGATCAGCCTCCCAGTGACCAGGAGGCCCCCAAACCTCACCAGGGCTTGGAGCCCCGATCCAAGGAGCAAGAAGTGGGCTAGGAGAAAGGATGGGGTCCTCTTGCTCAGGGGTCCCAGAGCAACCACCTCATGCTGGCCTTGCCTCACCCCTTCTCCTGCTTCAACTATCCCTTCTATATTCCCAGCCCTACCCTGCATGGCTGAGTTGCCCACACCAGGCCAGGCCCAGAAACACAGAGGAGGGAGAATCTCCCAGAAAGCATGAGAGGAGACAGCAGGACTGTCCTCTCTGAGGAAAGGTCACCCAGGACCCTCTGGACCTGACCCTGTTCCCGCTGCACCCTACTGCTTCCTTGTAAACATGATTTCTACCTAACAATAAAAAACTGTTCCAGCCTCCCACCCAAATATCTGTTCCTGTGTGTTTGTGTCCTGGGGGAAGCCAGTGTCGCTACAGGGTGAGGTCACACACTCTGGGGTCCCAGCCAAGAGCTAAACCTGGAAAATCCTATTTTCTCACCTAGTCCAAGAGTTTCTCTGCCCCCCAGGTACCCTGGCAGTAGAAGGGACCTGGGATGCCCCTGGTCTCTGAGAAATTCCTATTGATAAGAGACGTTGGACCCATAGCACATATCCCCAAAGGCTCTGCAGGCCTCTGAGACCTTGAAGAGAGCCCTTTCCTGATTCTATCCAGCATTCTCTCACTCCAGGAGTGACCTCCAGATCTTTTCCTAGCTCTACTGGGACTAACTCCACTTTCCCTGGGGCCTTCTGAATGCGAACTCCCAAGTCCTCCTTTGGAAGGGTCCCCAGGAGACCTGTAACACGGGCAAACTCAAGTTCTACTAGACCCTACCCTATTGCACAGCTCCAGCCCTGGGACCCCTTCAGAGCCCCATCTCTTCTCAAACATCCAAGAGGATTCCCTTCTGCCCTAATCAGTGAAGTTGGGCCCCTCTTTGTTTAATAGGGCTGTGTGCTTTCTCTATCCCTATCTGGGCTTCTTGACTCCCTCAGCTCCCTTCCAGTTGGGAAAGCCTCCTCCCCTTCCCTTCTTTTCTCCCCTAGGGTTCTTTAGCCCCTCTAACCTCTGGACACCAAGCCCCTCTAACCTCTGGACACCAAGCCCCTTTAACCTCCAGCAGTGATTTAGAACCCCAGAATTCAGATGTAAATCAGTGTCCTGAGCAAGAAAGACTCTTGCCTGGGTCTTCTCTATCTCTTTCTCCCTAGAGCAGAGATCCTCTTACTCCCTCCTTCACTCGTATATAGGGAGAGGGATGACCATCAGGTGGGCCAGGCCATGTGAGAAAGAAGGAAATAGATCCTGGAGGAGCAAGAAGCTAGAGGTGACTGCCCCACCAGCCTTTCCTTCAGTGGGAGCCTGAGCACACCATCTCATTTACTACCTATCATGAAGTCATTAAGTACTTGCTGTTGACTCCTCCTGCAACCAGTGAAAACAGGGACTCTGCCTCGCTCTCCTTGTGCAGCAAATGTGATCTTAGTCTGTAAAGTCAGGTGTGCAAGAATTATTGCATGTTTAAGAAGTTCTTCCAGGGGCGCCTGGGTGGCTCAGTGGGTTAAGCCGCTGCCTTCGGCTCAGGTCCTGATCTCAGGGTCCTGGGATCGAGTCCCGCTTCGGGCTCTCTGCTCAGCAGGGAGCCTGCTTCCTCCTCTCTCTCTGCCTGCCTCTCTGCCTGCTTGTCATCTCTCTCTGTCAAATAAATAAATAAAATCTTTTAAAAAAATAAGTAAAATAAAATAAAAAGTTCTTCCAATGACCTCAATCCTACTCCAAGTCTCTGTACTAGGGTGCTAGTGAGGAATTCAGCATCTGGCAGTCCTGAGCTCCCACCTACCAAGAGCTGTGCAAAAGGTCAGAGAAACACCAAGGCACAAAGGAGACTTCCTACCCGCCCCACACACACACCATCCCATCACTGGACATCAGTCTTACCAGTGATTGCTAAGGTCCCTATAATACTAGTTGATATGGCTTTTCAGGTGCTGGACTCTCAAACTCTTAGCTCTGTGCCATATTCGAGATACGGAAACTCAGCTATGAGAGCCTCTAGGCTTGTACCTGGCTTCCCCAGACACCCCCAGAGCCATGTACTCACGTTCTGCCACTTGCTTCAACACAACCCACTGCTGAACCTACACACCAATCCCCTCCCAGTCATGAAAGCCTCTCTTCAAAATCCTCTTCCCAGGCCCTCCAGGACATAACCTTTCCCCAGGTTTACTTTGGACTTTTACAAAGGCAGAAGGTCCTTTGACATCAGGATGCCTCTGTTCTGAGCCCTGCCAAAACTCTTGCTTGCTCCAGAGAGAAAAGAAACACATAGGCAGAACAAACAAAACTTCCTACTTTGCTAAATTATCCTGCCACGTTGCATGCTGCATCTGTCTCTCAAGCCCTGCCCTGAGCAGATGTGCAATATGCTCTCTATTCCGTCAGAAAAAGAGTGACCGCTTTCCTTGTCTGCCATCATCTCTGACAATGTTATCCTGTTCTTCCTTTTTCCTGTAAGATGCATAATTTTTACAAGATCAAATAATACATATTCATGGTTTTTTAAAAATATTGAAATGTACCAAATGGCTTATTCTGAAAACCATTTCCTGCAAATCTTAACTCTTAAGGTACTTCTTCTAGGAGTTGGTGCCATACATCTAAATATTTTGTTCCTACTTCTGTTTCTTGGTTTATTTATTTTAAATATGGCCAACTGACTTCCTATTATAAAAAGTGGAGATTTGGGGCGCCTGAGCAGCTCAGCCAGTTAAGCATCTGCCTTTGGCTCAGGTCATGATCTCAGGGTCCTGGGATCAAGCCCCAGGGGCCTGCTTCTCCCTCTCTCTCTCTGCCTGCCTCTATCTGCCTCTCTCTGCCTCTGCACCTACTCCGTCTGTCAAATAAATAAAATCTTTAAAAAAAAATTTTTTTAAATTAGGGGCACCTGGGTGGCGCAGTGGGTTAAAGACTCTGCCTTCAGTTCAGGTCATGATCCCAGAGTCCTGGGATCGAGCCCTACATCAGGCTCTCTGCTCAGCAGGGAGCCCGCTTCCCCTCCTCTCTCTCTGCCTGCCTCTCTGCCTACTTGTGATCTCTGTCAAATAAATAAACAAGATCCTTTAAAAAAAAATTAAAATTAGAGGTGCTTGGGTGGCTTAGTCAGTTAAGCCACTGCCTTCAGCTTAGGGTATGGTCCCAGGGTTCTGGGATCGAGCCTCGCATCAGGCTCCCTGCTCAGTGGAGAGCCTGGTTCTTCCTTTCCCTCTGCCTGCTGTTCTACCTACTTGTACTCTCTAATACTGTGTCAAATAAATTTTTTAAAAACCTTAAAAATTGGGGCGCCTGGGTGGCTCAGTGGGTTGAGGCCTCTGCTTTCGGCTCAGGTCATGATCCCAAGGTCCTGGGGTCGAGCCCCACATTGGGCTCTCTGCTCAGCAGGGAGCCTGCTTCCTCCTCTCTCTCTGCCTGCCTCTCTGCCTGCTTGTGATTTCTCTCTGTCAAATAAATAAATAAAATCTTTTAAAAAATAAATAAATAAAACCTTAAAAATTTTTAAATTAAAAACGCAACAATATGGGGCTAACAACACAGCACCACTGACACACTTGGCATCTTCTACTTTGCATTATGGTACAGGAAGGTCAGAGGGACTAGGTCTATAACTGCTATTTATGAAGCTCAAAATCAATTTGTTTCCTTGACAAAATCAATTTGTCACTTACCTGTGAAAATGTCTTCAGCTTCACTGGCTTCTCATGTGAAGTTCTTTTTCTTTCCCATATCCAAGTGTTATTTTTCCTTATATTTGGGACAAAATGATGCTATACTGTTTTAATAAAATCATTAATGCTTCTGTACTTTGGCATCAGTCTTAACCAATGATTATCAATGCTGAAGTTGCCAAGCCTTGTTTCCTAACACCTATATTTGTATTTCTTCTATTGGTGTCTACAGCTCCCCTACAGACAATGTGTTAGCTATGCCAAGAAGCTGAAGACTTTGTTTTCTTAAAGACATCCCTTTCTCGGTTGGTGGCAAACCAAAACATCCCAGGCAAACTCTGATGCCGTGTTCTTGAAGACTTTGCTTTAGAGCTATGGAGTGTGGTAATAATAAATGCCAGTATAATATTAAAATAACCAAACTCCGCTTTTGGTCACCTGGGCAGCCAGAACCTATTTTGGTTCAGAATCCCCGTCACCACCATCACCACAACCGCGCGAAACTCCACTTGGCTGTGTAGCGTCATCGCCCTGTTCCGCCACCAGGAGGCAGCATCGTCGCCGCGATCCTCGGTTTGCTAAAGGCAAACAGGCAGAGTTTAATTTTCTATTCTCATTTCCTTCATCTTTCTGCGATGTGTTGTTTGGGTTTTGGTTTTTGTTTTTTTTTCCGGGATCAGTTTTTTTAATTATTTTTTTTAGTTGTCCTCAAGTGCGTCTCATGATAGGCCAGAGGCCTAGAGTTTTCCCGTGTCCACTGACAAGTAGGACAAACTGCTTTTCTGCTCTGCCCGTATTAAAGCCCTTCATCTTCTGGCGCCCGGTACAGTTAGGCTTTCCATAAACCCCCGCTGCCTAAAGAAACCTTTTCTTAGAGTTGGTACCGTAGTTATGTGGCGTAAGGAGTCGATCGGGTGCAGGTTATTCTGTGAAGGAAGTGCAGGAGGGGGTGTGAAATTCCTTTAGCGTTTAAGGCAAACATTATGTCAAGTCTTCTAAGTTGGGTGCCTTGGACTCAGGGTAGGTTGCAGTGGGGGTGGGAGAGAGAAATATTCGTAGCCAAATACGGGACTTCGCCCGCCCACGCGTCTCCGCCAGCCCGCCTGGTACCTGACGGATTCAGGACCTGAGTGGCGGGGATGTGGGGGAGTGCTGTTGTCCGAAGCCTGGGGCAACCGCCTCCCGGGAACATCCGAGACCCACGCTAGTCCACGTCCTCGGGGGTGGGATCCCACCTACAGTCCGAGTCTCCCCGCCGTGCCTCCGGCCCGCTCTCCGGACCCCGGGGCGGGCTAGGATACTCGGCCTCGGGGCCCGCGGGTGCCTGGAGCCGGGAGGGCACCAGAAGCGGTTCCGGGCCCAGGGACTTTGGGTCCAACGCCCTCCTCAGCCTCTGAGGGGCCCGCAGAGTCAAGGCCTCCACGCGTTCCTGCTAGAGCACCCCCAACCAGCCACAGCTTCCCCTCACCACTCCACCAGAGCCCTACCCTACTCCAGGGCTCCCTTCCGGGGCTGGAGCGCCCTCTGCAGGCCTGGGAGGGGTGATACACAGCCACACACAGCCACACAGCCACACAGCCACACACACACACACACACACACACACACACACACAGACACACACACACACACACACAGACACACACACACACACAGACACACACACACACACACACACCCCACCACCACCACCACCACCACCACCACCACCACCCACCCCTCCCTCCCTCCCTCCCTCCAGGAAACATTCATCCACTCAAAAAACACTAAGCACCTAATAGAGGTCCTCTCCCTACACTCATTCACTCCCCTGTACTCTCACCCCTACCAAGGTTGACTTCCCAGGCCCAGGTACTACCTCCCCTGCCCCAATAGCTAAGATACCCACCATCCAAGATCTCTGCTCCTGGAACAGGGATTCTGGTAGGACCAGGAAGCATGAAGACTGTGTGGGATCCTTGGAGGAGTGTGGGTCTAGGCTGGAATGGGATGCCCTGAGCTGTAAGGTGACTGCTCCAGGGCTCGCAATGAACCAAGAACCCCACAAAGACGACTTGACTGGGAAGAGTGAACTAGGTGAAGCATGCAGCCTACTTAGGGTTCTGTGTGTGTGGTCAGAAACTGTTTCAAACCCACCTCCTTGACATCCAATCTCCCACTGCCACCCCCATGAGATCATCTAAACCAAAGGCTAGGAAGTGGGTGCTTTAACCTTCCATGGGCCCTGTGTCCTTTCACTTTTTTCCATGATAATGGGTACCATCATCACACTGACAGCTCCCCTCCTTCCCTGATTCCTCTTCATATCCCTGATCTGTCAAACTTGGGAGCTTCAGGACTTAGAACAGGAACCTCTTCTATCTATCCTCACTCTCTTGGAGATTTCAAAGTCTTATGGCCTTATATACCATTCATATGCTCTCAACTTTGTATCTTCAGCTAAAATCTCTCCCCTGATCTTCAGACTCGTATTACCAGCTGCCTACGTAACATCTCCACTTATATGTTCAAAATGTAGCCTCGTCTTAACAAGTCCGAAGAGGCCCCTGATCTTCCCACAAACCCACTCCTCGGTACTCATCCACATTGTGATAAATACAACTCTGGCCATCACCCAGCTCAAGCCAAAAATATTGCAGTATTCTTGCCTCTTCTTTCTCTCTCATCCTATTCTGAACCCCTTAGCAAAGCCATGACTTTACCTTCAAAATATTCCAGAATCTAACCACTTCTCACCAACTCCCAGTAACATCATGTCCCCTTTCAGTTATTGCAGGAGACTCTACCTGGTCTCTGTGCTTCCCTTCTTGCATTACTTTGGTCTGTTCTCCATCAGACAGCCAGAGGAGCCTTTAAAACAAGTCATATCATGTCACACCTCTGTCAATTCTCCATTGATTCCCAATCTCACTTACAGTAATACATAAACCTTACGATGGCCTCCAAACCCTTACATCATTTGGCCCCTGTTATTATCTAACTATATCTCCTACCACTCTATTCTTTGCTCACTTCCCTTCCAAACACGGGGCTCCTTTCTATTCCTCAAACACACTCTCATCTCAAAATCTTCTCACTTGTTATTTTTTTTAAAGATTTTATTTATATATTTGACAGACAGAGATCACAAGTAGGCAGAGAGGCAGGCAGAGAGAGAGGGGGAAGCAGGCTCGATGCGGGGCTCAATCCCAGGACCCTAGGATCATGACCTGAGCTGAAGACAGAGACTTTAACCCCACTGAGCCACCCAGGCACCACTCACTTGCTATTTTCTTCACCTGGAACTTCTTCCCCAGATCTCTGCAAGGCTCTCTCCCTCACCTTCTTCACACAAGCTTTCTTCTCAAATGTTGTCAGTTAAGTTTTCCCTGACCATCCTCCCCAGTGCTCCCTATCCCTCTCGCCTTCTTTATTTTTCTTCATAGCACTTACTGTCATCTGAAATACTATATGTTTTGCTTGTTTGCTTATTGCCTGTCTCCTTCATTAGATTAAGTACTCCACAAGAGCAGAAATGTCTGTCTTGTTTACTGCTATATCCCAGTGCCAAGAACAGTGTCTGGAACATAGGGGGCTTTCAGTAAATATTTATTGAATGAATGTGTTACAAATCCCTTGTTTATTATTATTTCATTATTTCACTCTTTCCTGCTGATTCTTTGGATCTTTCCCAACAGGCATTCCAGGCAGACAGCATTAAAATTTAATTGAAACTTCTATGTCAGCTTCGGCACTATACTCTTATATCATTCAGGATCTTGGTGGGAAATAAATTGCATGTTCAAAAAGGTTTAATGGGGAAAAAATGTGAGGGAAACTTTTACAAAAGTGGGGCAGAGTTGTTGTAGGCAGCCATTGCTGGTGGCACCTCCAAACCTCAGGCCATCTCTCCTTCCAGACAATGTTCACATTCAGTGTACTGCCTGAAATTCTGCCCACTGAAAGGACTTGCTTTCATCACCATCTTTCAGGGCCAGCCTGCCTTAAAGACCCATCTGGGGCACCTGGGTGGCTCAGTGGGTTAAAGCCTCTGCCTTCAGCTCAGGTCATGATCCCAGGGTCCTGGAATGGAGCCCTACATCGGGCTCTCTGCTCAGCAGGGAGTCTGCTTCCCTTCCTCTCTCTGCCTGCCTCTCTGCCTACTTGTGATCTCTGTCTGTCAAATATATAAATAAAATCTTTAAAAAAAAAAACACCCATCTAAAAATCAAGACCATGCATTTTCTCTCTCTGTTGACTGTAGAAAACTTCTCCATGAAGGCGTGAGCGTAATCAGAGGAAGACACTATACAGATAGGCATCTGAGCCACCTGCCCATGCTTTTACTCGCACCTTCTGAAACTTCTGAGGCCTGATCTCGTATGTTCAATGACCATTTAACAATGGAGTGCTGTTCTGCACCTCCAACTATATGATCTGCTATAGGTAACACTCTTAGACCACATTGTCACTGAGGGATTTAGAGCCTGAACTTTAGACCAGGGCCCAGTGGCAAATCTGTCACTTGACCTCTATAAAGCCTCACTCCGACTGGTGGATCCCAGTGGGATTTTGGGTCTCCAAGATTAGTACTAACATAAGACAGACGGCATCTAATAACGTCCCAAAGTTCTGAGTTCCACATTCAGATTCACCCTAGCAAATGGCTACAGATCTCTCTGAAGAGAAGCCTTGGAGTAGTTATTCTCAAATTTTAGCATGCATCTGAATCACGAGAAAGGCTTGTTCAAGTACAGATTGCTGGACCAGTTGCAGAGTTTTTGATCCAGTCAAGTTAGGCCAGAGCCCAATAATTTACATTTCTGGCAAGTTCTTAGGTGATGCAGATGCTGTTGGAGATGTACTAGGAGAACTGCTAACTGGGAGAAAGATTTATAGAATCCACCTATCAAAGAGACTCGATCCGTCCCACCTCCCACCTCCCATCTGATTAAAGGGCTTTGAGTCTGGCAAAATGACTTAAGTAGAGGAACTGGGTAAAAGACTGTAAATCCCCAATACAATTTGGATCAAATTTCTTCCCACCAGGTCTAGCTGTTTCCACTTACACAGGTCAAGTAACACATCAGTAAGCTATCCATCTATTTCATTACTAGGAACACTATGATCAATTAGCTAGCACCGCAGATCCCTCTGGGCAAAGCACATAAATTACCACTTGTCCCTACAGTTTATATAGTAATCTCATTTACCTTATTGCTCATGGTCATGTGCCAATATCTGACCTCTTCCACTTATGGATTCCATTATTCCGCTTGAAATAAGATTGCCCAGTCCCAAGAAGGTATCCCCTAACCCTATCTCTTGCCTATTAAGGAAGCCACAACAGTGCTTTTCCAAGAAGCTACTGTTCCCCTCATTAATGCACTTCTTGTTGCCTTGGAAAAGGAAGCATTTTGGGGGGCCTTCAGAGGTGTACAGTTAGTGGTTGCACACCACAGGTACAGTCTAACATTCCCACCTCTCTAAACTTTGCACTCCTTCCTCTACTTTGCTCCTTAAAGTATATAGTCTGAGAACCAGCAACACCAGCATCACTTAGAAGTTTGTTAGGAATGCGACATTTTGGGTTTCATCTCAGACCTAGTGAATCAGAATCTGGAGTTTAACAAGACTCCTAACATCTCTCTCCTATCACCGACACATTGCCTGCTGCTGCTCTTGTGGACCAAACGCAAATAGAAACTGGAGGGCAAGGGATCCTGAGTAATTCAGTCTATAGAGGTCAGTCTTCCAGAGAACAGAGCAGGGGAGAGATGAGTGGGAGGGTGAATGAGGGTGGGACAATGGGGAATAATCAGAACCACCAGAGGCAGGAGGATGCATAGGTCAATGAAAAATGGATAGATAGATGAACTGACATATACCTGAATGAAAGGATAGAACAGTAACACTAGTCAACATTTGATAGGTATTTACTACATGTCAACCTCTGAACTAAGGGCTTTGCTCGGATTACCTCACTTAATCCTAAGAAGTAGTTCTTATACCATTCCTACTTTATAGATAAGGTCAGTAAGACACAGGAACTGGATAACTTGCACAGGGTGACACAGTAAACAAGTGATGGAATTGGAATCCTAAGCAAGGCATTCTATCTGTAGAGTTTCACTCATCTGTACTGTTCTGTGATCAATGGACGTTTGGCAGACAGGCAGCCTGGGATAGCGGCAAAGAGTGCAAACCTTAGAGTGAAAGACACCTAGGTATACGACGCTTACTCACCGTATGGTCTTGTGCTCTGAACCTCATGCTCTTTATGCATAAAATAGAAACAATAATATGTTAATGATAAAAATTACAGGCGCCTGGGTGGGTCAATCAGTTAAGAGTCTGCCTTCGGGGGCGCCTGGGTGGCTCAGTGGGTTAAAGCCTCTGCCTTTGGCTCAGGTCATGATTTCAGGGTCCTGGGATGGAGCCCCACATCCTACCAGAGAGCTTGCTTCTTCCTCTCTCTCTCTGCCTGCCTCTTTGCCTACTTATGATCTCTGTCAAGTAAATAAATTAAAAAAAAAAAAGAGTCTGGGGACGCCTGGGTGGCTCAGTTGGTTAAGCAGCTGCCTTCGGCTCAGGTCATGGTCCCAGGGTCCTGGGATCGAGTCCCACATCGGGCTCCTTGCTCGGCGGGGAGCCTGTTTCCCCCTCTGCCTCTGCCTGCCATTCTGTCTGCCTGTGCTCGCTCTCTCTCCCTCTCTCTCTCTCTGATAAATGAATAAAATCTTTAAAAAAAAAAAAAAAAAGAGTCTGCCTTCGGCTCAGGTCAGGTCCCAGGGTCCTGGGATTGAATCTCACACTGGGCTCCCTCTTCAGCAGGGAGTCTGCTTCCCCCTGTGCCCCTCCTCCACTCTTGCACAAGCACGCACTTGAGCACTCTCTCTTTCTCACAAATAAATAAATAAAAATAAATTACTTCATAGTTTTGTTGGGAAAGTTAGTAAAGTGGCATTCTTGATACAGAGCCTAGTACAGAGTAAACAATATGAAATAATAATAATATTACTATTATTATTAATTATTATTATTAATGGATGGAAAGAAAGATAAGAGATGAAATAGATAAAGATAAAGAAAGGTAAAAGATGCGAGAAACACCACCCCATCCAAAAGAGGATCCAGAGCTTGGGCGGGTTTGTTGAACGGGTGTTCCACATATTAATTTCCCTTTTGAGTCCTGGGTCTTTCTCATAAGGGTGGGAAATCAGTTGTCCCCTCCTCCATCTGTCAATTCCTTGAAATTTGGGGATTGTCTGAGTATAAGCTGACCAGCCCCTCTCCTTAAAAATCCCCTCTTGGTTCCCAGGATTGAGAGTAGGGGAAAGATGAAGGGAGCTATTCTAGGCCAGCCTCCCTCCAGCTGTTCTGCTGACCCAGGTGTTAGACATATGAATATGGCAAATAGAGAACAGGGCAGTGCTCGCTGAGCCAAGAGACTGAATCCCAGAGGCCTGAGATGTGGGATGGGTGCCGGGCCTCTTCCCAAGGGACATTCCCTTTCAACTCTGCTTATCCCAAGTAAGGGACTGGTTCCCAGATAACAGATGGGCAGTGCTGAGAGGGTACCTCAGGCTTCACGATTGTTCTGAGGACCAGAGACCCGTCCTCACCACCACCCACACCACAGAGAAGAGAAGAACCACATATACAAGACTGAGAATGAGGCATAAACTTAGGGAAGCACATGCAAGTCCTCACTCTGACCCCCGAGTCCTGAACATCACCTCTGAAAGCCAGCTCTACGGTTAATGACGCAAATACCACCTAGAAGGTGATAGTGCAGACACCCTATCTTTGGCTGAGGGGACGAGGTCCCTTCTCTTGGCTAGATTGCCAACTGCTTGGATTCTCAGAGATGAAGCCAAAAAAAGCAGAAAAGCAGTAAACTATTGAGAGAGGAAGGGGGGGGCAGGGGCAGTTTCCCTCAGAAAATGAGGGGAGGGGAATCCATGGAATGGACGTGGAGGGGAATTTCTGAGCGGGGGAAAGTGAAAGCTTTGAGCCATAAATAAGAGGCAGTTGCAGCCTCACGCAGGCGTTCACACACATTCCCAGAGCCCCTCACACCCCACAAGGACGCCTGGGCGCTTCCCACTGCTCCCTCCCACTGCCAGCCAAGTGTCAGCCTCGCAAGACTCCAGCACACCCCCAGGGATTCACCCGCGCTCACGCTCAGCTCACTGTCGCTCTGCCTCTGTCCGCCCTCCATGGCATCCCGAGCTGGAACACTACTGACCCTCAGCCTGCTGGCTCTCTGCACCTCCCCTGGTAAGGCTGAGGGAAGGCTTGTGGTGGGCGTAGGGGAGGGGGTGTCTAAATCTCAGGGTGCTGGCCATGAGGGACACTGAGTTAGGTCTGCACATTTGGGTCAACCTGGGGGTGCCCTGAGCCCTGTGTGTGTACCTGTGAGTGTGGGTATACCTGGGACCCTGAATGCCAATGTCTGTCTCTTGGTGTCTGTATCCCAGGGGTCTGTGGCTACCCCTCCCTCAGGAGCCTGTTTCCTGCTGCCTCTGTTTCCCAGACTGGAGAGAACAGTACGCATTTGTTTACGGTGGGGAGGATGGGAGATGCTGAGACAGGGCTAATAGTCCAAATATTTAACAATTCATAAGTCCTCTAATCTCGGTCTCCTACTACCCCTACCCCTCACCCCCCAGCCCCATGCTGTGAGCAGCATCAACTCTGCATTTATGTGGCAGTTGAGAGATCCTGGGAGAGAGCTTGGGGTGATCAGGGCAGGAGGAAGGCATTTGTGGGGCTCAGGGCAGTGGTGGTTTACCAAATACTCAGAAGTACTCCAGTATTTATAGCAACAATTAGGGCCATATGGGTATATACCAGCTAAACAACAGATTTAACTGCTCCCCTCCACGACACCCCCACACACACACACACACATGCACAAGCACAGGCATGTGTGTGTCCTTAATCCCTATAGGGCTCTGGCCTCCCCTCCTCAGGGTCCCTGTGTCCTGACACCCCCCTCTTCCCACCCCAGCTCTGGGTGGTGCCAACGATGCGGAAGACTGCTGCCTGTCTGTAACTCAGCGCCCCATCCCAGGGAATATCATCAGAGCCTTTCGCTACCTCCTCATCAAGGATGGCTGCAGAGTGCCTGCTGTTGTGTGAGTTGTGGGGAGGAGCTCGTCTAGCCTCATCCCCCCCATCAGCCACTGGTTTTGCCCCCACCTTCTTATCTGTCTTCTCCTTGCCAAGCCCAACCTCTTCAAGGAAGCCCCTGAAACAGGTTCCCATATGTGGTCCCCAGCCTCTGCCAGGGCCTGCCAGGAAGCTGGGTTCCTGGGCTCCAGCCTCTCTGACCTCTGACCTATGACTCCAGGTTCACCACACTGAGGGGTCACCAGCTCTGTGCTCCCCCAGACCAGCCCTGGGTGGACCGCATCATCCGGAGACTGCAGAAGAACTCTGCAAAGGCAAGCCCAGCCCTCCCCAGCCCTGCCTCTTCCCTCAGAGCCCCTGCCCAAAACCCCAGCTCATGACCCTGCCTTTCCTTCCTGCCCTAGAAGAAGCGCCACGGCAGTTAGCCCCTGAAAGCCCCAGAGAGAACCCTGTGTCTGAGTGAAGGAATGTGATTCACTGCAGTCTTGAGGAACCAAGGATCAGAAGGGAGGACAAGGCTTCCAGCAGCTCTGCGCCAGACCTGACCCAGCAGGTTCAGGACCTGGAGTGTCAATGGGAGTGTGAGTGTGAGCAGGGGTGAGTGTGGCAGGAACGCAGCTTCTCCTCCACACCCAGACCGCAATGCTTCCAATAAAGCCCAGCTGGTACCCACGGACCTGTCTGTCTGCTGTTTGTTGTCTGTCTGAGAGGACCAGAATGGGAAAGGGGGAGATGCAACAGCAGGATCTCACTTTCCCTCTGCAACCTGAGCAACCTTCTCATGGACCCGTACTTCACACCCAGCGTTCTGGGGATGAGTTCCCACGATCAGAGCCCCACCTGGTCTACTCACGGCCCTCTTACTCTCCACGGTTCAGCAACACCAAACCTGTGTCTTTTCTCTGATTGAGTCAACTCTTTTATGCCTCCCAGTCTTCTTCTCAAAGTATCCAGGTGTCTCAGGGATCAGGTGTCACCAGCAGGAGGGGAGATGTCAGGAACCAGCTTTCCTGGCCAAGGGCAAGAAGAGGCCCAGCTCTGTTTGTGGGTGGGGGTTGAGGGGGAGATTCCCCATCCATATTCCCCCACACCCCCGCCTTTCCCTCTGTCTGGAACACTTCTCTCTCAGCAGCTCACCTGCCTTCCCTTCTGGGGCTTAATGACTCTTAATCCAGGAAGCTTCCCCTGACTTCAGGCTAGATTAAGTAGCCCCCCCCCGCCCCCGTTCCTCCCAAGCTCCCAGGGCCCTCGCCCCCTCCCCTTGCAGCACCATCCCATTGAGTTCTTTCTAACTGATAGTTTGTCAGCCTTCCTCAAGAGATCTCATGTCTCTTTTGGTTTCCACTGTCTCCCTGGTGGTGGTGTCACTGCCTGGCAAGAGGTAGTCACTCAATAAATATTTATCTAGAAAATGAATACATATGTGAGGAAAAGCTCAACAGCCAGCTTTGTGGGCCCATCTGTCCACACAGAATCTGACCTTCAGGATAGCCTCCTCTCTCCTCAGGCTGGGCCAGGTCTAGCCCTGTCTGAGCAATCGGGGTGTCACATTTCTGAGGGATATTGACAGAGAAACCTGGGAGCCAGAAGTCAGAGTGGAAGAGGGCTTAGAGGGTGGAAGAAGGAGCAACCAGGAAGCCAGGGAGATTGAGCAAGGAGGAACTTCCCCACCACCCCTGCAACCTCCAGGACGGAGGCAACCCCAAGACCAGGGAGTTACAGAGCAGGAGTCTCCTCTTGGGGACATGAAAGCACTGTGATTCTTGGAGCATATGAAGGGCTTCTCTGGAAGGAGTGACCTCCTCATGCCCAGGAAGTCTCTGGGGAAGCTGCTGCTCTCCAACTTGGGTCTCTAAGGGCCTGTCCCACTGAGGGCAGTCAGGCTGTGGCACTGGGGTTGGATGACAGCCATGACCGCAGACTGGGCATCGTTTCCTGGGAAGGGGGTCATCCTTAAAGTAGACATACCTCATCTGGTAACAAAACCAGGCCTGGGCAGCCTAGGAAGGGGAACAGTGGTGAGGGGGTTGTGCCAGCCCCTCCTCGCTGAGCTGAGTACACAGCAGCCTTTTTCCCCCCCTCTACTCCCAGAAGGAAGGTATTCAAGATCTCAGATATCCCATCTCTTAGAGTCACAGGAGTGGGTGGTGAAAGGTCCCCCACTAATGGGTCCGTGATTAAAGGAGAGAGACTGATATAAAGCGAAGGTCAAGCAAAGCTTTATTCCACACCAAGCATCAAGAATGGAACCAACCGGCTGGGGCTGCGCCTCTTACAGAGAGGGCGACTCCTCTCTGCTTTACAGATTAGCTTTTAAGGGCAAAGGCCATGTGGTTGGGCCTGGCCATGCACAGGTGGCCAATGAAATTGTAACACACAGAGAAAGCTGCATAGTCATGCTAGGTCACATACGGGTGGCCAACTGAATTACAATTTACCCTATAGTAGATATTTGAACTAGCCTATCACCTTGGTAAGAATTGGCACCCAAAAGGCGGGACCCACACTCCTTGGTAGCTAGGGAGACAGTATGCGCCCCCACTGACTGGATACCTCCACCTGGCCTGACCCACCCTTGTATTGGGGCTTTGTTACCTGGGACTGGTTTCCCGGGCTTGCTTTTAAGTAAGTCCGTGGTTGGGGGTGGGGGGGCAGGGTCAGTTTAAGTTTTACTGCATAAACAACAAAATCACTGTTTAACCCAAGATGGAATTCCTCTGGCCAAATAGGCCCTTACAGGTGGGATGAGTATAGTTTGCAAGACAACTGCTGTAGCTGGGAAGTGTGGTTTTGCTGCCTGGAAGAAATTAGCTGTCCAACTCATGCCCCCATGAGTCCATCCATTGAGCCATCTCTGTACCCATTAAACTGCTGTCCATCCCTCCCCTCCTCTACCCATGTACTCATTCATCCATTGATCCATCCCTGAAGGCAGTCAAACGTGGAGCTCCAGGGGTCCCAGCTACATACAGACACCTTCTGGACCCCGTGCCCTGTACTCCAGCAAGCAAAGGACAAACACAGGTGTGAGGGGAGCACATTGCTTCAAATCCTTCTCAGTTCCCAGGGAAGCCAAGCAGAAGTCAGCCTGCCACAGAGGAAGACATAAAGCCTCCCCTTTGGACTCTTGGGGGAAAATCCCAGATAGAATAGAGGAAGTGAGGGCAGGAGACCTGAGGAAAATGCTGCTATGACGGAGGTTCTGGACACTCCCTCCCTCCCATTGCCACTGAGGGGAGGGACACGAACAAGTCCTGAGCTCAGTGCCCAGCCCACAGTTCTGCTTCAGTGCTTCCTTGTGCCACTCCAGTCAAGTCTCTTCCTTAACTCCCATCTCTAAAACCTCAGTTCCCCATCAGTCAGGTGTATGGGGAGAGGTGCTTAATTTCTCCAAAGGTTTGACTCATGAATCTTTGGGTCTCAGGCTAAACCCCTAGCATTCACACAGGCTCCCTCAAAGTCATTTTCAGAAATGTCCCTACTTCTTGGGGCCCCAGAGGCCACCCTCTGGGAACAAAGAAAGAGCTGAGACTCAGCAAAAGAGGAAATAATTCAGGAGCTAGTGAAGGAGCTTGAATTGAACAGTGTCTGGCCAGACCCTGGAGGACTGAGGAATAAAGAATTTCAAGAAAGTCTAAGGGCGTAGACACCAGAGTACCACAGAGAGCAGGCATGCAGCCCTCCCTAACCCTTCCCCAGCCCATGCCTCCCCATCCCCAGCCACCAACCTCTCCTGGGCACTGAGTCCTAGCCTCTTATCTCCCTGCCAGATACATGAGGGCTTAGCCCAGCCACCTGTGACTTGTCCCGACCACCCAAACATTCTCAGCACTGTGATTTCATCTAATCACACCTGCTCCCTGTTTTACTATGATTTAATGACAAGTATTATGTCGCTATCCTGAGTTCTGGCAGGCCAGAAACCTCCTGCCTGCCAGACAATGCTGTCTGTGTCTCCAAGGGACAGTGTGGACTAGTTCCCCCACCAGAATATAGGGGTCTTGCTGCCTGCCTCTGAGTAGACACCTTCCTGTCTAGGACTCATGGCTCCTACTACCAGTTTAAGGCCAACAGCAGAGGGAAAACTCCCTACCCTGAAAGCCCAAGACCCCAGCAGCCAACACCTCCCTAAAGGGACCTGACATTCCTGCTCAGAGAATTCCCAGCTCCCATCTACATGATAGACAAAAAGCTCCCTGCCCTTTCTGTGGATAGGCTTCCCAGAGAACGGGATTGAACCTATTCGTCTCCATTGCCAACATTGCTCTGTTCAGGGGCTGGCCCAGAACAAGCCCCAGAACTCATTTAATTAACAAAAAATGTAACTGAAAATGGCCCTTTCCCACGATGCCCCGCCCAACTCCTACCTGGAGCACATCCAGTTCTTAAGAGCTGGGGCTCTCTGTTGCATGGGTAAATGTTTGGTAAGAGCCAGCCCCATACGGTTTTGATCATGTTTTCATCAGCTCATGTTCGATTTCTCGGTAAGCCCCCACCCCCAGGCTCCCCTTTTCTGGCCTCCGGGAAACTCAGAAACAGCCAGAAAAATCTTGGAAATAACAGTCTCACAAAGGAGCAGGACTCCCAAGTGGGGAATTTCCTCAAGAACCCCTCTGTAAGAACAAGCCGGCGCTTCTCTGGTCAGAGGACTTCCTCAGTGACCACTGAGAGCGGGCCACATAGAAAGACCATCAGGAACACCATGCCTTCCAGGCAAGACATCAACATTGTATAACTCCGAGGACACCATGTTCCCTGTACTCCATGTAAATGCGCCCCTTGGCACCTCGGCACGGCAGCCCTAGGTGTCAGAGTATCTGTTAATGCAGGGCCCCCAGTAGTCTCAGGGCTGCCATGATCTAGGGTCCTAACCCTGGCAAATCCTTGTGTCCAAAGGGATGCCACATTACTGGAACCCAGAACATTTATTCCTACCAGGCACTGTTCTCAGAGCTCGTGATACCATCGTGAACAAGACAGATATGGTTTCGGGCTTCATGAAGCTGAATGAAAGCCTCTAATGAAGGTTACACTACCTGCCCCCACACACAAAAAAGTGAATAGACAAATCTATTAACAAGGATTCTTCGTTGCAAGCTTCTAAACCTCATTAGCTAATTTTTTTTCTTTTATTTGTTTTAAGATTTTATTTATTTATTTGACAGAGAATACAGCAGGCAGAGCAGTAGGCAGAGGAAGAGGGAGAAGCAGGCTCCCCACGAGGCAGGGAGCCCAATGTGGGACTCGATCCCATGACCCTGGGATCATGACCTGAGCCAAAGGCAGACTCTTAACTGACTGAGCCACCCAAGCGCCCCTTGTTAGCTGATTTAAGCAGAAAAGTAATTTGTTGAAAAGACCCTGAAAAATTGGAAAGAATGGAAGAGCAAGAGAGCCCGAGCAGCTGGAACAGCTTGCAAATCTTGTATAGAGCCAGGCCAGGCCAGACAGCCCTTCAGACAGCATCCCTAGAAGGGATGCCAAATGCCAACACCACCTTCATGCCCAGACAGCTGGAGCCCCTGCCCTGCCTCCCACGTTTCAGTGGGCTCTGCTCCGGC
Source organism: Neogale vison (assembly GCF_020171115.1). NCBI lineage: Eukaryota > Metazoa > Chordata > Mammalia > Carnivora > Mustelidae > Neogale > Neogale vison. The sequence goes on from NC_058099.1 coordinate 36,738,351, forward strand.
TCTTCGCCAGTCATCTATCTGGGCACAGAGCAAAGAGTACACAGGGCTAAGGGGACATATCCACCCGGAGCTTGTCTTCTCCTTCTAGAGCACATTTCAGGAACCAGAGAACTCCCTGCCTAAGTGGCCCCAAGCAGCTTCCAGAGTCCGTGCAAGCCTCTTCCTGAGAGTCATCCTTCCTAGAATGGACTGTGTCACTCCCAGCATCCAGAGGGTTGCCAAGAGGTAGATATTTCCAGGGAAATGTATGTATGGGGCCAGAGTGTCTACACCAGGCACAGGAGGCCTTTCATGGTTCATGATGAAACCGAGGCTAGAAGAGGAGCTGGTGAAAGAGAAGGGGACAAGTAGAGCGCGAGAGCTTGGCTCTCCTCTTACCACCTCATTCCATCATAGAACTCCAAGGAGTCCAAGAATTCTAAATTTGAACCTCGCCTTTGAATTGCTCTAAAGCCATATTTTTCAAGGCAGTAAGAGAGAGACATTTTTATCTGACAACGTGTTAGCTCGATTTATAGCTTCTAAATAACTTTTTTAAAGATTTTATTTACTGGGACTTCTGGGTGGCTCAGTCTGTAAGATTTTATTTATTTATTTGAGAGAGAGACAGAGAGCACAAGTCGGGGGAAGGGTTACAGACAGAGGGAGAAGAGAATCCCTGCCAAGGAGGGAGCCCAACCCCAGGCTCGATTCCAAAACCCCCAGATCATGAGCTGAGCCAAAGGCAGATGTTTAACCGCCTAACTGGGGACGCCTGGGTGGCTCAGTTGGTTGGACGACTGCCTTCGGCTCAGGGCGTGATCCTGGAGTCCTGGGATCGAGTCCCACATCAGGCTCCCAGCTCCATGGGGAGTCTGCTTCGCTCTCTGACCTTCTCCTCGCTCACGCTCTCTTTCACTGTCTCTCTCTCTCAAATAACCGCCTAACTGGCTGAGCCACCCAGGCGCCCCGTAACTTTTAAATATTTAGATCCATGGTATGCTGCCCTTCATTTGTACCATTGCTCCAAACCCCGAAAATGTTAGGTGATCAGCTCGCCAGATTCTACCTCTGGGATCACAGCTTCCGTGCTCCTGGAAAACACACATCACTTCTGCCACCACTCCTGTCACCATCAATATAGACTCTCTACTAATCCTGCTACTTTGCATCACTGCTAACTACCTACTCACAATCATTGGAAGGTGCTTCTGATGGGCTAAATCCAAGTCATACGTCCAAGGTCAAACAGCAAAGGGGGGCAGGAATTAGTATGTGACCGTGGGGCATTTTATGATGGAAGATAACTATTGGGAACTAAGACTAATATAATAGGAAATTCCTCAAATACTGTAAGGGGTTAAGGATGTGGGCAGTGAAAATAATAATAAATACCTCTATAGCCTACCCTCTGACTAGCCAACATCAAAATACACCCTTTGTCTCAAACCCTAGGCCTCTTAAAAATTTAAGGCTATCACCTAATATAATAATCACTTTTGCTTATACAACCAAAAAACTTCACTCCTCCTCAAAGAGAGACTTCAGAGTTTTAGCAATTACCACATCTGTCTTAGCTTGGGCTGCCAAAATGAAATATCATAGTCTGGGTGGCTTAAACAACAGACATTTATTTTCTCACAGTTCTGCAGATTACAAGTTCAAGATCAAGGTGCCAGCATGGTCAGTTTCTGGTGAGAGCTCCCCACCTGTCTTGCAGATGGCCGTCGCCTTACTCTGTCCCACAACAGAGAGAAAAAGATCTCTCTCTCTCTCTCTCTTTTTTTTTTTTAACATTGCATTTATTTATTTAACAGAGAGAGATCACAAGTAGGCAGAGAGGCAGGCAGACAGAGAGAGAGGAGGAAGTAGGCTCCCCGCCAAGCAGAGAGCCCGATGTGAGGCTCAATGTGGGGCTTGATCCAGGATCCCCAGGATCATGACCTGAGCTGAAGGCAGAGGCCTTAACCCACTGAACCACCCAGGCACACCTCTCTTTCTTTTCTTATAAGGCCACAGTCCTAGCAGATTAGGGCCCTACCTTTATGACCTCATTTACTTTAAATTACTTCCTAAAGATCTTATTTCCAGATACGGTCACACAGAAACAATTCGGCCCACAGCAAAATCCAATTCTAAATCCAAGATCTCAGGGTGACATCCATTCTTCTTCTAGTTTGTTATAATCCCATCTCTGTTGCACAATGCCTGGTAACCACCAACGACACACCTGATTGGTCAGGATAGGCTAGTTATGTTGCAATAACAGATGACACCAAATCTGAGTGCCTTAACACAACAAAACTCTAACCCCATGCATTCCAAGCCCGCTTTGGGTCTAGGCGGGTCTTTAGCACAGCTGTTTTCCATGTGGCGGCTCAACATTCTAGGCTGCCTTGATCTTCTGGCATGCTCCTTCATCTCAACACATATTTCCAACATCATTGCAGCCAGGAAAGATGGGCATCTCTTGTTTAAACACGTCTATCCACAAATGACACATGCCATTTCTATACACATTTTATTGGCCAAAGTGTGTCATACAACCACACTTAACATTTTTTTAAAAGATTTTATTTATTTATTTGAGAGAGAGAGATCATGAGTGAGAGAGCATGAGCAGGGGGAGGGGCAGACAGAGAGGGACAAGCAGACTTCCCACTGAGCAGGGAGCCCGATGTAGGACTGGATCCCAGGACCCTGGGATCATGACCTGAACCGAAGGCAGACGCTTAACTGATTAAGCCACCCAGGTGCCCCCAGCCATACTTAACTTGAAGGAAACAATGGCTGGGAGGAGAAGTAGATCAAAGTCTTGGTGAGTAGTAATAATATCCGCACAAAAATCTATCTTCAAGAATGGAATAGGGGCACCTGGGTGATTCAGTTGGTTAAGCATCTGCTTCTGGCTCAGGTCATGATCCCGGGGTCCTGGGACCAAGCGCCAGCCCCCTCCTCAACTCCTGCTCGGCAGGGAGTCTGTTTCTCCCTCTCCCTCTGGTCTCACCATCATGCTCTCTATTTTTTCAAATAAATAAATAAAGTCTTTTTTAAAAAATGGAATAAAGGAGGATGAAAGAAAAGGGGAGTCAGTTAAAGAAAGAAGGGCATTTCAAAGCTAGGAGGAAAACATGGTTAAAAGCTATAGTCTGGGGGTGCTTGGGTGGCTCAGTGGGTTAGAGCCTCTGCCTTTGGCTGAGGTCATGATCCCAGGGTCCTGGGATCGAGCCTGGCATCGGGTCCTCTGCGTGGCAGGGAGCCTGCTTCCTCCTCTCTCTCTGCCTGTCTCTCTGCCTATTTGTGATCTCTGTCTGTCAAATAAATAAATAAATAATCTTTTAAAAAAGAAAAAAAAAAGCTATAGTCTGTTGTTATGAAACTACCCCTGGGGCTTAACTAACATTTATTGTCTTCTTCCTTCTCATACTCATTTTCTATTGCTATGTAACAAATCACCACAAACTTAGTAGCTTCAAAAAATCCAGATTTACTATTTCACAGTTTCTATGGGTCAAGAGTCCAGGGACATGCTGACTGGGTCCTCTCTGCTCGGGGTCTCACCAGACTGAACTTAGACTCAGTCCGGGCTGCAGTTGCATTTCAGATTCAGATTCGTCTTTCAGACTCATGGGGTATTGGCAGCTGTGCTTGTAGGACTGAGGTCCTGAGTTCCTGTAGCTGCCCGCCACATGGCCCCTTCTACAACATGGCAGTTTGCTTCTTCACAACCAACATGACAGCATCTGCTGCTGCTTATTTCTCTTTTTTTCTTCCTTTCTTTCTTTTTTCTAAGTAAACCCTATGCCACACATGGGGCTTGAACTCATGACCCCAAGATCAAGGGTCACAAGCTCTATCAAATGAGTCATCCAGACACATTCCCCTTTTTTTAAGAGAGAGACAGAGAGAGAGATTGAACACATGAGTCGGGGAGAGGGGGACAGCAGTGTGTGTGCAGAGGGAGAATCCTAAGAAGGTTTCACACCCAGCATGGAGCCTGGCTGCAGGGCTCAATCTCACAACACTGAAATCATGACCTGAGCCAAAATCAAGAGTCAGGTGCTTAACCAACTAGCCATTCTGATGCCCCAAGGCACCCCCTTTTTAAAAAAAAATTTTAGGGGCGCCTGAGTGGCTCAGTGGGTTAAGCCTCTGCCTTCGGCTCAGGACATGATCTCAAGGTCATGGGATGGAGCCCCACATCGGGCTCTCTGCTCAGCATGGAGCCTTCTTCCCCCACCTCCTCTGTCTGCCTCTCTGAGAGCTTGTGATTTCTGTCAAATAAATAAATAAAATCTTTAAAAAAAAATTTAAGGCTACTGCTTATTTCTAATCTCTATATACTTTTTTAAAGGACCCACCTGATTAGGTCAGGCCCATCCAAGGTAACCTCTCTTTTGATTAACTCAAAGTCAACTGATCAGGGACTTTATTAATTTTTTTAAAATTTTGGCATCACCAAGAGGAAGTGCCCCAAGTACCCCAGGTATTACCCACACACATAGAGCCTCTCACCACTTGTCCTTCCCCTTCCTTGCCCACACTGGGATTAATCCCAAACCCCTCTCCCTCCTCTGAGCCTCGGTGCTTACTGTTCATTCTACTTGGAATGTCCTCCCTCCTGCCTCACCCACCCTCGAGGCTCTGCAGAGGTCCTTCCTCCATGTAGCCTCCTCTCTGACCTTCAAGGGTTTGAAAGGTCCCCCAATAATGGGTCCGTGATTAAAGGAGCAAGACTGATACAAGCGAAGGTCAAGCAAAGCTTTATTTCGTGCCAAGCATCGAGCATCAAACCAACTGGTCAGGGCTGTCTCTTACAAAGAGGCGACCTCTCCCTGCCTTACAGACTAGCTTTTAAGGGCAAAGGCCATGTGGTTGGGCCTGGCCATGCACAGGTGGCCAATGACATTGTAACACAGAGGGAAAGCTGCACAGTCATGCTAGGTCACACATAAGTGACCAATTGAATTACAATTTACCCTATAGTAGATATTTGAACCAGCCTATCACCTTGGTCAGAATTGGCGCCCAAAAGGCACCCAAAAGGCGGGGCCCATACTCCTTGGTAGCTAGGGAGACAGTATGCGCCCTCACTGACTGAATACCCCCACCTGGCCTGACCCACCCTTGTATTTGGGCTTTGTTACCTGGGACTGGATTCCGGGACTTGCTTCTAAGTAAATCCCTGATTGGGGGCAGGGTCAGATTAAGTTTTACTGCATAAACAACAAAATCACTGTTTAACCGGATGGCATCCCTCTGGCTAAATAGGCCCTTACAGATTCTTCATCTCCAGCCTTACAGATACTTCATCTCCAGCTACGTATATCACTTTCTTTTTTTTTTTTTTTTAAGGTTTTATTTATTTATTTGACAGACAGAAATCACAAGTAAGCAGAGAGGCAGGCAGATAGAGAGGGGGAGGCAGGCTCCCTACTGAGCAGAGAGCCCGATGCGGGGCTCGATCCCAGGACCCTGAGATCATGACCTGAGCCGAAGGCAGAGGCTTTAACCCACTGAGCCACCCAGGTGCCCCTGTATATCACTTTCTATTTTGGGTTCAGGGACCCCTGTTTCTTGCACTTCTCCCAGCAAGGAACCTTGGGGCCTGGAGTAGCCCGAATTGCAGGAAACGAAGGAGAGGGGATATTAGAAAATCCTGGCAGTGGTGTTATTTCAAGCTCCAGAGGGCAGAAAGCAGGAAGGGGGGGGTGTACTATTGCTCAAGATTTCTCCCCATCCTGATGTCCTGTCATCTCTGGAAGTCCTGTGCAATGTTCTACCCACACCCTGAGACCAAAGGGCCAAGCTCTGCCCTTCTGGCTGGGCCAGGAGCCTCTGAATATGGAAGAAGGTTTAGAAAAGGATGGGATGTGAAGCAGACCCCTTCCCACGATCAGGGACTTTCGGGGACTGAGTCATTTGGTTTCTTGTTCATTTCCAGCTCCTTTCTGGAACAAGACAGCCCAGCATCCTCAGGCCAAAGCCCCCACTCCACAAGCTAGGAGCCACACATTCTCATTTTCTGCATACCCTGGACGCCCTCTACAGGCTCTGTGAGGTTGAGAGCCCAAGCCGGAAGCCTCCTATCCCCTTTCCCTGTGCTGCCTGCAGGTGCTGTGAGGTTGGGAATCACAAAGGGATGGACTGAACAACAACCAGAATACACACACACACACACACAAAGTGCCGACACCCTCACCCACTACATATGTCCTACCCACGTACGCATACACAGTCCATCACTCATATACATCAAAGGACACACCGTAGACATTTAATCTTAAAATCACAATATGGACGGACACAAGGGCATATCAGACACACATGATTCATGCACATGTCACAGACACACAGACACACGAACACACATGGATGTAATCTTTTCTCCTAAAGAGGAGTATTTGTTTGGAAGAAATGGGTTGAAAAGCCACCAGGGGAACAGGGTAGTATTCTGAGTGATGTAAAAGGAGGCTGAACCGCTTCTAGGTCTAATAGAACTTATTGACTAGAGAGACAATTTTGTGTTTTGCTGGGTGCTAGAGGGGTTTTCCGTTTGGAACAGCACAGATAAGAGATGGGTTAGAGCTATTAAAAAGAAATTTGGAAACAAAAAAAGAAATTTGGAGTTTGCAAGAGCTTAATCTATATAACTCGTACAAAATCTCATTCTTAGAAGCTGGTTTCCTGAACTCAGCCAGCGGGGCTGAGCTGTCCTCACTGTATCCAGAGTACCATATGGAGAAGTCTCTTGATACTGGCGATACGTGCCAGGTGATAAATGAGAACGGCGATGGACCTGACCTTCACTGATTTCCCATCGTGAGTCAGGCACATGAACTACCTCATAGGATATACATTAGTTCTGTTTTACAGATAAGGAAACGGTCATCTCTCTCCTCATTTGTCCAAGATCATAAAGCCAGATTCAAACATGAGTTTGAATATTAAAATCCTGTTGTTTTCCTTCATTGGTAAGGACAAATGCAAGGCATACATGCTCCCACTCCCAAATCATGTTCCCAAAAATATTGATCCAGACTAAGGATTGGCAAACTATGGCCCGTGGGAGAGATCCAGCCTGCCACCTGTTTTGTAAACAAAGCTTTATGGAAATGCTGCCATACCTGTTCATTTATATGTTGTCTGTGGTTGCTTTGGGGCTACAACAGCAAAGCTGAGTAGTCACTACAGAGACGGTTTAGCCAGCAAAATCTTAAATATATACTGTCTGGCCCTTTACAGATAAAAGTTTGCCAGCCCCTGATCCAAACTCCGTCTCAGAACTGGAGTTAGCAAGTGAGACAAGGCTTATTGTCTTCAGAGTCTTAGTCCTGAAGGGTTAGTCAAGTAAATAAATGAAAGGGATAGAGCAAGGATGATTGCACAGGTAGATGGATACTATAGGTAATATACCAGAGTTTGCATTCTAAATACCAATGTTCTGCCATTTATATGCTAGAAAACCTTGGGAAATTTTCTGTGTCTTAGGTTCCTCGTCTGTAAAATGGGAATAATAGTAATCATTATTCAGAGCTCCTCCCATGGCAAATGACAAAAACCCAACTTAAAGTGCTTAAACAAAAAGTTAAAATTGTTGTATCACAGAACTAGGAGCATTAAAAATAGATTTTGGGGGCACCTGTGTGGCTCAGTTAGGGAAGCATCTGCCTATTGATTTTGGTTCAGCTCAGGATCTCAGGGTTGTGAGATTGAGCCCCACATTGGACTCTACAGCTGGGTGTGGAGCCTGCTTAGGATTCTCTTTCCTGCTCCCTCTGCCCATCCCCCCAACTCATGCTCACTCATGCACCTGCACGCTCTCTCTCTCAAAAAAAAAACAAACTTTTTTTTAATACATTTTCGTCTACTTCTGCCCTAGGGGTCCAAATGATGTTAACTCCTCTTAACTTCTTATTCTTTTTAGGGAGGTTCATTCTTCTTGTAGATAGGTACTGTTCTAACAGCAGGAAATATGGACCCTAGAAGCCTCAAGTCTACATTTTAAAGATTTTATTTATTTATTTGTCAGAGAGATAGAGAGAGTATAGGCAGGCAGAGTGGCAGGTAGAGGCAGAGGGAGAAGCAGGCTCCCTGTGGAGCAAGGAACCCAATGTGGGACTCGATCCCAGGACCCTGAGATCATGACTTGAGCCAGAGGCAGCCGCTTAACCGACTGAGCCACCCAGGCATCCCCTCAAGTCTACATTTTATAGTGAGCCATCTAAAACAGGTTGTCTGGGATACCTGGCTAGTTCAGTGGATACAGCATATGAATTTTGTTCTCAGAATTGTGAGTTCAAGCCCCATGTTGTGTGTAGAGATTACTTAAGAATAAAATACTTAAAAAATAGGGGCACTTAGGTGTCTCAGTCAGTTAATCATCTGCCTTTGGCTCAGGTCATGATCCCAGAGTCCCAGGATGGAGTCCTGCATTGGGCTCCCTGCTCAGTAGGGAGTCTGCTTCTCCCTCTGACCTTCTCCCCTCTCATGCTCTTTCATTCTCTCCCTCTCTCAAATAAATAAATACAGTCTAAAAAAAAAAAAAAGTTTCTGCATGAACAAAAGCATAGCCTACAGCACTCTACTTCATAGATTTGCCATGAGACAATGAATTTAAAGAATTTAGCATGGTACCTGGCACTCAAGTACCAACAAATATGAATTATTAACATAATAGATGGATAAACAATACATTAATAGATGATGACTGGATTAAAATGGTTGAACATATGCATGTACAAATGGAAATGAAGATATGAAAAGATGTATGAAAGATGGAAGAAGGAAGAATAGACAGATAGACAAAGAAGGGTGGACATGGACCCGAGAATGGGTGATAGACAAGGTAGAAAAATTTGGGTCTGCAGTTAAGTTTGTCACATCATATGCTCTAGGGCTGGAAAAGGAAACAGAGGAGCGCTCCACAATTCGTCTGTTAGGGGAGGTCTCCTCCTCTGGTCTGTCTCTTGATCCTCTTATCAGGTAAGGAAAGCACTTGCTCCTCTTCCTCCTACCTAGTTTCCTTGTTGCTGTAAGCTGACCAGCCTCTCTCAGAAATTCTCTCTTCATTCCCACGATAGGGAAAGCACGGTAGGAGGGGCATTCTAGGCCAGATTCCCCTCAAGCTATTCCTCTGACTCAGCTTGGGGCATAGGAAAATGGGTCAACAGGGCAAAGGGTCAGTGCTGGCTGGGTCAGGAGGGTGAAGCCCTAGAGTCCTCAGATGTGAGATACAGGAATTGTATCTGCTTCCAGAAAACTTTCCCTTTAGCAAAACTTGTCTGAGGGAAGACCAGGTCTCAAATGACAGAAGCATAGACACTGTGATGGGCCTAGGGAGACTTGTGAACCTGAGAAGGGAACTTCTCCAGGTTTTGTTTTGTTTTTGTTTTGTTTTTGCTTTTTAAAGACTTTATATTATTTGAGTGAGTGAGAGAGAGCATGCACCTGCACATGGGCAGGGGGGCAGGGGTTGGCATAGAAGCAGAGGCAGAGGCAGACCACCCACTGAGCAGAGCCCCACCCATCCAGAGCTCCATTCCAGGATTCCAGGATCATGACCTGAGCTGAAGGGACACACTTAACTGAGCCACCCAGGTGCTCCACCTTCTCTAGTTTTATCTTGCTACTTTGTCATTGTTCTAGGAAATCTGGAGAACCAGCTGACTCCCAATTTTCCCACTCCTCCCATCCCCCAGTATCTTTTTTTTTTTTCCTTTCTTTCTTTCTTTTTTTTTTTAAAGAGTTTATTTATTTGAAACACAGAGAGAGAGAGTGCACGCACAAGCAGGGGAAGCAACAGGTAGAGTCTCCCAGCCTGAGTAGGAAGTCTGACTCAGGACTCTGGGACTGTGACCTGAGCAGAAGACAGATGCTTAACTGACTGAGCCACCTAAGTGCCCCCCATTCCCAAGTGTCTTAGAACCACAAAGAAGAGGTAAGCTGAGAAGCCTGAGAAAGGGAGGTACTCCTTACTCTGACCTCTAATCTGGAACCAAGCCTTGAGACTGATTGTTCAAATTCCTCCAGGAGAGGACACTGTAAAGATTCCCCTAAGGGTGACAGTGCCAACAGGTCCCACACACATACCTTGTCTTGTACAAACTGCTGATTTACTAAGATTCTCAGAGGTAAAAGATAAAGAACGGGAAATGGGTATGGGGAGGCTACTGAGGAGTTATGAAAGGAATAGGAGGTTCTTCTAGATAGATAGTGGGTAAAATATTCAGTGGAGCCTGGGTGGCTCAGTTGGCTGGGCAACAGCCTTTGGCTCAGGTCATGATTCCAGGGTCTTGGAATCGAGTCCTGCATCAGGCTCCCTGCTCAGCGGGGAGTCTGCTTCTCCCTCTCCCATTCCCCCCCCCCGCCACACACACAACTATCATGTGCTCTCTGGCTCTATCTCTATCAAATAAATAAAATCTTAAAAAAATATATTCAGTGGAAAGGTATTCTACCAACTCACGTACTCCAATTCAGGTCACACACTAACCACTCTGCATTGTACTCCATAAGCTTAAGGGCACAGTCCCCAACACGTCTGCCCCTACTTGTGGGGTTCCCCACAAGACGTGCATTTCTGACCAACTGGCTATAAGCCCAGGGAGATCCCATGATCCTTCAGCTTCAGTATGTCACGAGAATGACTCGCGAAAGTCGGGAGGGCTATATTTACAGTTTTTTGTAAAGAATATAAATCAGGAAGAGCCAAATGAAGATACACACAGGGCAAGGTCTGGGAAGGTCTCAAATACAGAGCTTCATGCTCTAAACCTCATGGACACATCACCCTCCTGGCACATCAATGTGTCCACCAACCAGGAAGTTCTACAAGTTCTGGTGTCCAGAATTTTTATTGAAATTTCGTTATGTAGGCATGACTGAATTGGCTGAACTCAATCTCCAGTGCCCCTCAAAGCCCCAACTCTTCAGTGACATGGATGGTTTTCTTGTGACCATCCCTCAGATGATCCTAAATCATCCCATCTCTTAGCATAAACTCAGGTGTGACTATCCAAGGGGCTCATAAATAACAAAGATATTCCTATTACATGGGAAATTAAAAGATTTAAAATCTCCCTTTCAGAAATCAGAGACAAAGACCAGTCAAATTCTTTATTATACAACAGAAAGGAAGAAATTTTTGGATATATATAAAAAAAATGAAGGCTTCAGGAGGCCATAAACAAGACAGCAAGAGCCTCACATACATATCACAGAACCATCATGGATCCCTCCCCCTTACCGTCTTCCACTCAATCTCTGCCATCCAGCATCACAGTCTCCCAAAGACTGCACACAAGCAGGACTCCTGCAACCCACACACTTGCTGCTTGCAAAGAGTCTACCATCTGTCCATCTCCCTCCATCTTTCGTGGCCACCTGCACAGCACCACTCCTCTTCTCAGCATACTGCTTTCTTGGTCTCCCCTGGGAAGGGGAAGGGGTAAAATGGTAAGATGAGGGGCAGAGGAGGGATCGGGGAGTCTGTGGAGGACACTGTGAGTTCAGGTCCAAGTGAGTCTGTGAATCTGAGAGCGTACACGTGCCAAATGGTGTGCCCTTGTGATTGCGTTCTTGTGTACTGTCGGGTGTACCCGACATTCATGTGCACATTCATGTGCCATGTATACACAGACTTGTGTGTGGGTGTGCCTGTGACCCAGGTGTGCACCTGTGTGATACAGATGTGCCTGTGCCCCTGCTATTCCTTAATGTGTCAACAGCTGGATGGGTCCTGGGGCCTCTGGCTGCCCTGCTCTGTAGAGGGTCTATCTCCTTTAGCCTGGGCTTCCAGAGGAAGAGGAGGCTAGTGCACGTGGACGGAAAAGAAAGGAACACTAAAGCTATGGTGCAGCAGATAGGCATCCTGAATTCCAGTCAGTGCTGTGGTCTTCCCATGTAAAAGTCCCTCAAACCCTAACCCTTACACCCACACCCCAGCTCTGAGTGATGCCAACAACTCGGAGGACACTGTCTCTTGGTGAACCAATACCCGATTTCCAGGAACATTTCTGGTGCCTTTTTGTTCCTATCTCCTTCTCAATGATGGCTGTAGGGTACCACTGTCTTTGTGGGGGAGGCGGTGAAAATGAACTGGTCTCTTCCTCTTCCAATCACCTCCTCTGTCACCTGGGCCTCCACTCATCATTTTACTTCCCTTCTCCTTGCCAAGCTCCTCACCACAAGGAAGCCCTGAAACAGGGTCCCAGATGCGGTCCTCAGTTTCTGCCCCTCACACCAGGGCCTGCCAGGAAGCTGGGTTCCAGGACTCTTTTCCATTCCTTCTTATTCCAGGTTCACTGCACTGAGAAATCACCACCTTTATGCCCCTCCAGACCAGTCCTGGGTGGACTGCATCATCTGGAGACTGCAGAAGAACTCTGCAAAGGCAACCCCAACCCTCCCCAGTCCTGCCTCCTCCCTCACAGCCCCTGCTCAAGACCCCAACCCATGCCCCTGCCTCTCCTTCCTGCCCTCGGAGCACCACTGTAGTTAACCCATGGCAGCCCCAGAGGGAGCCCTGTGTCCAAGTGAAGGGATGTGACTCACTGCAGTCCTGGGGAACCAAGGATCAGAAGAGAGGACCAGGACTCCAGCAGCTCTGCACCAGACCTGACCCAGCAGAGACAGGGCCTGGAGTGTCAATGGGAGTGTGAGTGTGAGCAGGAGTGAGTGTGGCAGGAGCGCAGCTTCTCCTCTACACTCAAGACAGCAATGCTTCCAGTAGAAACCCAACCGGTACCCACGGACCTGTCTACAATCTTGTTTGTGGCCCAGGCAGGGGAAGAGAGGTATGAGAGGGAGAAAAACGGTGGGATGGGGGAAAAGAGTAGTGTACCCATTTGCCACACTAAAGCCTGAATGACTCTGGTCACTCCCCTACAGTCCAGCCAGAAGGGTCTCTTCCTCCCTCCCCAGATGATCCTAAGTCATCCCATCTCTTAGCATAAACTCAGGTGTGACTATCCAAGGGGCTCATAAAAAAAAAAAAAAAAAAAAAGACATTGCTATTACATGGGAAATTCAAAGAGACAGCTATTCCCAACCTCCCATGCTTGGTTAATTGCGCTCTCTAGGTTCTACTGCAACACGCTCTATTGCCTCCAACCACTGTGCTATGTTTCCTGTAATAATCTGGCTGCTCTACTGCTGTATACCCATTCCTAGCATGATATATTTGCTGACCGAATGACTGACTGTAGGAACAAAAAAATCAGAGGAAGATAAATTTCAGCTCAGAGAGGAAGGGCTGTGACCCCCTGGCCATCAAGTGACTTGGACAAAGCCACTCACACATCAAGGACTTCTGTAGTCTGCTTCATCTAAGCTGAGACCTCTCTGGAGACCTATTCCTTCTCAGACCACAGCCAAACAAGTGGCAGGGTAGAGGGCAGAGCAGGACGAGAGAAGACTGGGAAAACAGTACTGGATAGAGTCCCAAAGCTCTCATTTTGCTGCCTGGGCCTGAGGTCTCCAGGGAGGGAGTTCCACAATCTGACACTATCCCTGACAAAAGACAGTCCCACACTCCGTCCGCAACCTAGGTAATAGGGCCCGACTCCGCCCCTTTAGTGATAGAAGGACCCTGGCTCCACCTCCCGCGTGACACTTTAACTCCTCCTCCTCTGAAGAAACGCTCAGACTTCGCCCCTTCCGGGTAATAGGCAAACCCCACCCCTGGAGCGCGACGGAGTCCCTATGACGTAACGGTAACGGTCTGTTTCCGGGGTGGAGCCAGGGAGGGCGGGAGTTTAGGCTGCGCCGACCCCTCAGCCCCCCTCCAGGTGATGCCAGCCCCCGAAATCCTCACCTAGGGCCCCAAATATCCCAGGTCCATGACCGAAAAATCTTTCGTCCTGACCCCCTGGATGCACCAGGCCCCCGCGGTGACCGACCTCCTAATTCCTTAACGTCTGATGCCTCCCAATTCTTCAGTCCCACCCTGTCCCAATGTGGCAATTGAGGCTTCCCGGGGGCACCTGCCTCAGATTATCTGAGAACAGGTCAGACTGGTCCCGAGAATGACAGAGGGGACCTGGGGTTGGAGTATTCTTGATCCAATCATGCCGCTCCCCAGGAGACGTTCGGAGCCCAGGACATGTCGGGATTGAGGAGATACGAGGTGGCGCTGGAGGCGGAGGAGGAGTGAGTGGAGGCGGGTTCTGCGGAGGAGGAACCTAGCCGCTCCGGGGTTGGGGGAGGGCGCGAGTTCTCCGCGGGCGGGAGGCGTGGGGCCCATCAGGGGGCGTGGGCTGCGGAGGGAACCGCCTCCAAAGGGCGGGGCCTTCCAAGGGAGGGGCGAGGCGTCTGAACGGCGGAGTCCGTGGGGTCAGCCCCGCCCCGCCCCGCCCGGCCCGGCCTTCTCTCTGCAGGATCTACTGGGGTTGCTTCTACTTTTTTCCCTGGCTGCGCATGTGGCGGAGGGACAGGAGGTGAGGGGGCTGCGACACCGCGGACCCGCCCGGGGCATACGAGGCTCAGCCTCAGGAGGACGGATGGGGGGAATCCGGGAGTCCCCTCCCTGCCTCATGCCACTGTCGGGTTGCCCCACAGCTCGGCGCATCCCCGGGAGCAGAAGCTGGAGCCTCTACGAGGCCTGATGAGCTGTCTGTCAAGCGGCCTGGGCCCTGCACCCCAGCGCTCCGGTCGCGGCCTCCCCCGCCGCACCCCCACCGCCACTGCCCAGCCAGCCGGTGCATTAAAGATTTAAACCGAAGCCACCGTGCTGCCCTCCTGACTCTGCCGCCGCTGCCGCCATTCGGGCTGGGAGCCCCTCTACACGCCTGCTTTTCGTTACTGACAGGGCTTCCCTCCCTGATAGGGTGCCCTTCCATATCCTGGCCCCGGTTACTACTAAGGATCCCTTCTCAGTGTCACTGCCCTGCGCCACCTAACCCCCACCCCCACCCCCCGCCACACACACACACACACACTCTTAACTGTAAATAGCCTATATGCTGGGAACTAAGTAACCCTGTCCCTGTCTTCCTCCCAGCCTATCCCCACATTGATGTGTTCCACCTTCCTTCTAGACAGGACTTGGCCAGGTGTCTGGAGAATCTTCTTCTGAGAGTGAATCTAAACTACTGTAAGCCCAGAGTTGTAGGAAGTGGGCTGTGAGAGAAGATTTCTAGACGCGGACTCCCTCAGCCCGCCACAGGGGAGTGACTTGGGATGGTTGGAGATCTTTCCTACAATTAATACCGCAACTTCTGGCTCCCCCAGTGTTTCCCAGGTTAAAGATACTTGGCATCAGCTTACATAGCAGTTCTTGCTTTATCCCTAGGAGAACCCAAAGGACACAGCTCCCTGCCACCCCTGTCTTGTCACCTAGTTGACCTGAGACTCTCTAGCTCCTGAAGTGCTGAGGGTGAGGGACTCCTAGTGGGCCTGCTTTCAGTTAGGGAGGAGACCCAGCACCAGAAAAGGTACAGGGAAGATTAAGTTAAAAGAGACGGCCCAATTTATGGGGCAAAGCTAACTTTCAGCCTGGGGCTCCCCCCATCATAGCAGACTGTGGCTAGGGAGAAGACTTGGCCCTATCTTTGGAAGAGCCAAAGGGGAGAGATGGGTGCATACCTGGAAGAATTCATTTCTTGTCTTCCCAGGTATCTGGACCGATTGGTCCAGGAAAGACCACAAAGTATGTGGCAGACAACCAGCTGATGGAGATCTGGGATAAGTAAATGGCCTCCCAAGAGCTGCACCCAAGTCCAGACTGGAGGGTGGGAGAGAGACTCCAAGGCCTCTAGGTACTAGCAGTTCAAGATGAGTGACCTCTGGGTTGTGGCCACGTTCAAGAACGGACCCAGGTTCCTGAGCCATTTCCTCAGAACGTCTACATCAGGAACCCTGTCAAAAGTGGAGTGCCCTGTCCCGCCCCGGGCCAACACCTCACCAGGACACTTTCAGAATTCCTGAGTATCAATAAGACAAACTCCAGGAAAGGGCCTTCAGGCCTTATCCTAGACAGGAAGGAGGAGAAGCTTGAGTTAGTCAGCATGGGACGGGGACTAGTTCTTACTCTTGTAACGGATGGTCCCTCCCACTTGTTTCAGCAGCCCTGCAGCAGCAAGATGCCCAGGATAGGTCTGCATCCCTATCCTGGGAGAAGGCCTGCCCCTTAGAGGAGAGTTGGCCACAGAGCAGAAGGCTGCAGAAGGCACCCTTACAACAACCAGATAAGGTCTGGATTACTAGGTTATGACTCAGTTTATGTTTCAAAAAGAAAGCAGGACTTGAGGATTGAAATCCCCAGACCAGGAGTGGGAAATTCAAGGTGCCAGAGGCACTAAACTTAGCAGCTTGTCCCCACCACAGGCAGTCCCTGGCTTCCTGGAAAGGACAAGAGGAGGAGAAGGACTTTTGCTTTAGGGGGTAAGGGGAAGAAGGGAGTGGGGGCTGGAAATGCAATTAGGAGAAAAGAGACAGGAAGGAGAGGAGAAGTTAGGGTTTTAGCAAGACGATGGGATGCAGGGATGCAAAATGTATAAGGTTTGGGGGGGTGAATTACTGGATCTGGGTGGGCAGCAGGGAGAGGCTGGAATTTGAATAGAACAAAAGAGAAGTAATTGAGCTCTTGAGTCTGATGTCTCAATAAGCCAGGACTGAGTCTGGAACCCCCAGGCCCCTGCTGGTAAGAGGCTGCTATTTCTGGGACAAGACCAGGCAAAAACAGGATGGTAAGATTTCTTGGGTCTTTTTCTTGTTTGACAGCAGCAACCTGGCACCAAAGAACTTTATCTTCTCTTATCTTTCCGCCTTATCCACCCCATCCTTCCGCCCTGTCTCATCTCCCTGGGTAAAGCAGCCCTCACCTGAGCATCCCAAAGGTACCCCAGTAGCACCCAGCTCCTCACTCTGGATGTGACTGTCCCAGCCAAGACTCATCCTCAGCCAGCAGAGCTTGCTTTAAGGATCCATACCCATCAATTTTTCCTGATAAGACAGGCAGGCTAGGGCAGGAAGGAGAGAGGGGAAGATGAAGGCAAGTTGGTGCTGGCCTGCCATCTGCTCCCACCCCACCCACAATCCCTATGAGAATTTGTGTGTGATTGAATGATTGTGAAGACACAACTATGTGGGAGTGGGACTTCGAGTACAACTGGGGCTATGTGATTCTGTCTCTGGACATAAGGTTGACTGAGTGATTGAGGTGTGACTATGACTGTGGGTTTGTGAGTGTGAATGTCCATCCCTGAACATGTGGATACTTAGGTGCCCTTACTCAGTCACTGTACCATCAGTCTTCACATCAGGCACTACCCCTCTCTCCAGCTTCTCTGTCCAGGGCTTAGAAGCCAAGCGAAATGGCAGCCCTGGAAGAGGAAGGGGTCTGTGGCAATTAGGGCCCAGGAATGTCACAGGATGAGCAATACATCTTCATCTGCCTCTGACTCACCTGGTGCCCCAGGTAAAAGGCACCAGATAAAAGGTAGGGGAGAAGGAGGAGGAGAGAGAGAAGTACCCAGGCTGAGCAGCATGAAGGGGCCCTCATCCACAAGCAGCCTCCAGCTGCTGCTGCTGTTGCTGCTGCTGAGCCCAGACCCTGGAGCAGGTGAGCATTTGGGGAGTCTAGAAGGGCATTTCCTCAGAATGCCTCTGGGTGAATGGGATGGAGGGAAAGGGACCAAGGAAGTCTATCCTCCAGGTGTCTGATGGAAGGGTTTTGGGTCAGGAGCCCTCTGAACATATGGCCCCATTGTCCCCTAGCACTGCCACTGCCAACCAGCATTACCTGCTGTACTCAGCTCTACCGCCAGCCACTCTCGAACAAGCTACTGAGGAGGGTCATCCGGGTGGAAGTGCAGGAAGCTGATGGGGACTGTCACCTCCAGGCCTTCGTGTGAGCTCTGACCCTCTCCCTTATACAGACCCCTGACCTCAGTCCCATCCCCTGATGCTGATGCCAACCCCAACCCCAACTGCTAATTCTGATGCTGACTTGGGTTTTCATCTAGCCTTTGTCCTAACCCCTGGACTCTAACCTCATCGCCAAGCTATGACTATGGCTTTGCACCTTTCCTTTCCTAGGCTTCATCTGTCTCGACGCAGTGTCTGCATCCACCCTCAGAACCGCAGCCTGGCTCGGTGGTTCGAGCGCCAAGGGAGGAGGCTCCAGGGGACTCTGCCTAACCTGAATTTGGGGCTGATAGGGAAAATGGGCCAGGGGCCCCAGGAGCTGGAACAATAAAGCAGCACTGGACAACAGTCTCTGACTGTGGTTTCCAAATTCTGTGCATTCTCCTGTGGGCCCCGAATCTGAATCTGGGAGACGTGTTAATAAACAGAAGAACCTCCTCGTTCTCTTTATTCACATCTTCACAAACCCCTCCAGGGGCAAAGCCAAGTGCCAAGGAGTCACAGATATTCCCCAGGCACCTACATGCATACATTGAGAGAAAACATGTTCCCTACCTCACATACACATGGGCACACATGGGCACGAACACACATCTACACACATTCCTCAGGTGGACCTCCAGCTCTGAGATGAAATGAGAGGTCCAGGCACCTTTCAGCTGGCAAGTCTGGAACAAAGTCTGACAGAACTGGGTTCCAAACAGAATCTCCAGCTGAGACCACTCCCCGCCCTCCTGCCTCCGTGGGGATCTACTATCCTGCCTGGATTCCATCTGTCCATCCACACCAGCAAGACAGAGTTATAGGTGAAATCAGCTGAAGCCCTCCTGGGTCATCTACAGGTTTGGGGCTCCTAGAAGAAGCAGGAGGCAAATCAAGGAAGATAAAAGGACTAGATTTTGGCCCAGACACCCTGAAAATGAGGGAGGGGAAGAAGGTCTGAGCCCAACACCAAGAATGAGTAGGGGAACCCAGCTCTGAACCCCAACACCCTGAAGATGAAGTGTTCCTAGTTCTGGACCCAGATACATTGAGAATAAGGGAGAGGACCCAGCTCTGATCTAAGACACCCCAGAATCAAGATAGATATCCAGCTCTTAGCTTAACACCCTGAAAATGAGGGGGGGCCCAATCAAAGAACCCAAATACCATGTGAGGGAAGGAAGAGACCCAACTCTGAGCTCAAGGACTCAAGAATGAAAGGTCCATCCCTGAGCTCAGACTTTGTATGAATGAGGTGACCCAACTCTGATTGCCTTAAAGTGACAAGAGCATCCGCCTATTAATCCAGACACTCAAAATGAGGGTACACTCCTCTGAGTCCAAACCTCCTAGATGACCTACTCACCTGGAATCTTGTCTACTGGAATCACTGGAGCCAAGAACCCAGGCTTTTGGGGTCCATCCTTCCCATCTGGTCTCAGTCTCAGCCTGGAGCACAAAAAGGTAGTGGGCATCTTTGTCTCCTCCAAAACAGTGTATAAATACAACGTCAGGAGAGAAATCAGTGCCAATAATGAAGTGGGGGTTGGAGGGAGAAGGGGGGAGTTGTTCCAGAATCAGAGTTTCCCTGGGAAATCATGAAGGGTGGGAACGGGTGTAGTCTGTGGGTATCAGAACATCTGTGTGGGATCCAAATTTGAGGGACTACTGGCAGTTACTTACCAGAGCCCCAGTGCCAGGGCCCCAGCTGCCAGTCCCAGGAAAGAGAAGATTCCCAAAGATGCCAACACTGCTACCTGCTCCAGGGGGTCTCTGTGGTCTGAGGGGGGAGGGTCACAGGCCACAGTCACAGTGAGGCTGCCTGACCAAACCCTTTCCCATACTATACAACCTTTGTTCACTGCCCAAGCTTACCAAGTGGCCGTGGGTCCGGCAGGAGGGAGGGCCTGGGGGGAGCGGGGCTGTCTGCCTGAGGCTCTTTCTCCAGGGGCTTCTGTAGCTGTCCCTCAGCTGGCATCTCCTTCAGCAAAGGCCCTGAATGGAAGCGAGACTTGGAAGAGAACTCTCCACACGGGGTGGCGGTGGAAGACAGGGTCTGCGAGGGGAGGCCAGGGCCTGGCTTGGACATGGGGGGAGCCCAGGAGGTGGAAGCTGAAAGGGTAGAGCCAGCTTCTGGGGACCTAACGGAGGTGGAGGCTGAGGGGCAGGGCTTAAACTGGGGAAGGGCTGAAGAGAGCGAAGGCTGAAGACTGGGACCTCAATTGCCACTGGCAGGGCATGTGCGTGCAGCCCACTTGCACACCAATCCAGCCAACAGATGCTGCAGGACGGGCTTGGTGCCTGTGCCCTGGGCTGTCTCTCACCGGTGCTCGGAGTTCCCCAGGCCTCAGGACTCCAAGCACTCCATGTGCCAGCATCCAGAAAGTCCCGGGCACTGACTCGTACAGCGTGGGGCAGCCCAGCCACGGCGTCCGTGATCACTTCCTCCAATCCAGCTGGTTCCACCTGGGAATGAAGATGGCTCCTCGGCCAGTTATCTAGGTTGTTAATGCCAAGCCCATCTCCCCCCAGTCTTAGTTAGCAAAGAGCACCCCTTCCTCCCAGTTCCATCCCTGTCAGATTGCGGGAGCTGTCTGGGCCTCATGTGGGGTGGCTGGTGGCGTCAGGTGTACACCAAGTGTGTGGAAGATGAAAGTGCATAGTGGTTACACAGGCAGCCTGCCTGGGTTCAAATCCTTGCTGTAGCACTTACTGAGTGACCTTGGGCCACTCTGTGCCTTGGTTTCTTCATTTGTAAAATAGCGGAGAATATACCCAAATAAGACAATGCATACTAAATGTGTAGTATGCCCTGGTGGGCAGGCAGCGCCCAATAAATACTGGGCATTATCTGAAGCCGCTGCTCCCCAGACTTGCTGCCTGCCAATTTTTAATATCTTCAGAGGTGGAAATTCACTACTGTCCTCATCTGGATATATGAATGTTTGTATGAGAATGTGCCTCTGGGTGAAAGGCACTCCTTTTTCTAGAAAAGTCATTTGCAAAAAGCCACTCCTGTCCTCCTACAGATGGGCTGGCATCAGAGTTACAGCCCCCACAGGGCAGAGACTGGGCCTTTCACACCCAGCGGCAACCCCAACACCCGGCACAAAGGATCACCCAGGGACAGTACTCTACTGGGGGAGGTGACAGGGCTCTGGTCACCTGCCAGTACGCTACGTAGAATAGCCAGGCACATGAAACCAGAGGCAGAAGCCATAGCCCCAGAATGGGGCACATTCCAGGCCTCACCATGGACCAGGCTGGATGCTGCGCTGGACGGTACTGCAGTCGGAACTTGAGCAGAAAGTGGGGCTGACGGGGCCAAGAGTCAGGGTATGTCCAGCTGGCATGCAGACGGCGGGGGTAGCCAGGAACCGACTCTACCCGAAGCCCCTGGGGTGGGTCAGGGCGCACTGAGGGTAGTGGAGACACAAAGTCAGGACAGGACAAAGGTATATACCCATCAAGGGAAGGTGGGTATATGCCTAAAGGTACCTGAAGGAGGCATTTCCAAGGGGTTTGGGGAAATCTTGAGCTTGATCATCCTCTGGGCTCAGGACCTGTCTGTTATCCCTGTCATAAAATGAGCTGGGGCGCCTAGGTGGCTCAGCCAGTTGGGCGTCCTACTCTTAGTTTCAGCTCGGGTCAGGATCTCAGGGTTATGGGATTGAGCACACGTCAGGCTCCATGCTCAGCATGGGGTCTGCTTGTCTCTCTCTAGCTCTTAACTAGAGCTTTAGTTCCCCCTCCCACATACGGATCAAAAGAAAGAGAGGCCAGCAAGGGCTTACACTGGGCAGGGAGGACACAAGGCATGGTTGCCTTTAGCACAGGGCCTGGAACCAGAGGCAGTCTGGGGCTAGGCACCCAGGAAGGACTTGTGCATTAGAAGCCAGGAGGAGCTAGGGGTAGCAATCCCTAGAGGCTGAGGTAACCCTGCCTCCTGGGCTGATCTCTTCGGCTTCTTAGTCTCCACGGTAGCTACCTGTGTGCTAAAATGGGGTCTCCATCGGGAGGGAACTGTTTGGGAGCTCTGGCAGGTGGAGGTTCGGTGTTGGGGTATCTGTGCCCTGAAGTCCATCTGGGGTCCCTGAGGTGCAGCGGGAATGGGTACTCACAGATGCTCTGCAAGCTCACATCCAGCAGGCGTGTGCTGGCCCCCAGCGGGTTCACCTCAGTCACATTTATTCGGTACTGGCTCCAGAACTCTGCCCCATGGACTACACAGCGGGCAGCCCCTGGAGGATCCTGTGGGCATGGCCAGGGCCCTGTGGATGGACTCATCCTAGGAGGGACAATGTGGTTGTGGGTTTTGGAAATGCTCATTAGGGGATCCAGCTGGAGTCCCCAGCCTCTCCTTTATGTCCTACCTCATGCCATCAGCTCCTGGTACGGTCTTCTTCCTGGCAGGAAGGGGACCACCTGAGGTCAGGAAGGAAAAGAGGATCCTCCCTCCCTCTGAGGCCTTCTGCCTCCCACGCACACCCAAATGTATAGGCTTACACACCCAATCATGCACACACCTGTAGGAGGTGAGGTAGCGGGTGGGTAAACCGCTGACCTGACTGGGACTCCAAGTGCAAGAGAAGTTCTCATAGTCAGCTGCTTGGCAGGAGACAACAGGGCGGGCTGGGGGGTCTAGAGGCAGAAGGTGCAACTGGAGTCTGAGAAGTCCCCAGGTCCTTCCCATCCTAGAGGGCCTACTCAGGGCCTGGATGCCCTCAGCAGCCCCTTGCCTCATCACGGCCACCCAATACTCCCTCCCCAACTCACAGCCCAGCTGTAGGGTCACAATTCCCCCAAGTGCACCATCCAGGGTCCGGCAGATGTAGGTGCCTTCGTCGGTGCTGTCTGCCCGGGCCAAGACCAGTTCATGCCCTAGCCCAGAGTCAGGTCCCTGGAGCTGTCTCGTCTCCCCGTCCCGAAACCAGGACACCGGGGCCCTGGGGGTGAGACGAGATGATGATAGAGGGAAGATTTAAAGTGTTAACCCAAGCCACAGCTCT
This sequence comes from Neogale vison, assembly GCF_020171115.1. Classification (NCBI taxonomy): domain Eukaryota; kingdom Metazoa; phylum Chordata; class Mammalia; order Carnivora; family Mustelidae; genus Neogale; species Neogale vison. The sequence goes on from NC_058099.1 coordinate 36,761,189, forward strand.
CCATTGGCTTCTCACTGCACTTGCAATAAAACCCTTTTAGGTCCTTTTAATCCAGGGGCTTACAAAGCCCCTGGTGATCTAGCCCTTGCCTTCCTTTCCTTCTTCAGCTCCTCCCTCTCGCCCCCTAACCCACTACACTTCAGTCACATTGGTCTTCTTTCTGTTCAAGAGTATTGAACTCATTCACACCTCAGGGCATTTGCACTAGCTATTCCCTCAGTCAGGAATGCCTAACACGTGCATGGCTGCCTATTTCTTGACTTTCAGAAATTAGCTTCAGTGTCACCTCCTCAGAGAAGCCTTCCCTTATTACCAATAAAAAGTAATCAATCAGAGGCGCCTGGGTGGCTCAGTGGGTTAAGCCTCTGCCTTCAGCTCCAGTCATGATCTTGGGGTCCTGGGATCGAGCCCCGCATCGGGCTCTCTGCTGGGCAGGGAGCCTACTTCCCCCCCTCTCTCTGTCTGCCTCTCAGCCTACTTGTGATCTCTCTCTCTGTCAAATAAATAATAAAATCTTTTTTAAAAAAAAAAAGAAGAAGAAGAAGAGAAGAAGTAACCAATCGGTTATCCTCTTCCACATCACTTTCTTCTGATTTTCTGCCCTGCAGGTACCACTCCCTAGCAAGATTTATATTTGCTTATTATCTGTCTGGCCTACTAGAATCTAACCTCTACACAGGCAGGCATCTTGCCAGGCATGTGCACTGCTAGATCCCAAAGCCTAGAACAGACCAGGGACTGAGCAGGTGCTCAATACATGTTGGTTCAAATTTTCCATTAAATAAGGATGGTCTGAGGGTTAGCATAGCTAAAGAGATAAGGATTAAAGACACGGGGCAAAGGTGGGAGGGGCATGAGGACTGGAGAGAGTCAAGAAAGGGTCATGACTGTCAGCCCGGTGGGCAGGGGTGGGGGACTTACCCAGCAGTCACTCCAGGGCAACACAGTGTCATGGACCTGCCAGCCTGCCCATACTGGACCCCTGTGGAGGGCATTTCTGAGGAAAGGCTCTTTCTGTCCCTCTCTCCCATCCCAGCCCCCTCTTAGTGCGCACGACGGGGTAAACAGCAGACTTTTAAGGCTGGGTGGGGTCACTGGCTCAAAGCATCATGTTATAATCTAGAGACAGAGGTCAGAAGACAGGGCAGAGAAGGAATGTTGCCTGGTTGGATGTCAGGGGTTGGGGGTCACAAACTAGGCAAGAAAAGGGTTCACAGGGAGGATGGCAAGTCGTAAGTCAGAGTTGGAGGCATACAGCAGGATTCTTCTCACCTGGGGGGCCCCAGGCCTCGGGACAGGGGGAGGCAGCGGACACCAAGGCTACAGCCAAGGCAAGCAGGACCCTGCTCAACCCTGAGCAGCTGCTGCTCATCTGTGGAGAGAGAGGCAGGGTCAGCAATCCCCCATGCCCAGATGCAAGGCTAAAGCCTGCCTCCTCCTCTTCTAAACTGGGAACTTCTAGAAGAAAACTGGTCCCAAATGGGATCAGGGTATCAGAAAACAGCAAGAGATCTGATCTAAGGTCCCCCTTTCCACCATACACCCATACACATACATGCAAACACACAACACACAACACACAACACACACACACACACACACCCTCCATCTCAGTCCTGGGCCTAAGGCCCAGAACAAAAGCCGGAGGCGACAGACTGTGCCAGCAGTACCCCCCCACACACACACACACCACCCTTGGCGCCCACCCCTGGCACCAAGTGCTGGCACCAGCTCAGTCACTCCCATTAACTCCTCCAACCCAGCTGTTGGGAATTCCAGGGTCTACCCCGACCTGGCCCAGGGCGACTCACTGCCTCTGGTTAACCTGAGACAGCCTTCATCAAACTTGGGTGGGGGTGCTGTCGTGGTGGGTCTGAGCCCACGCTGTCTTCCTACCACGAGCCTAGCCTGCTCTGGCTGCCAGGCCTCTTCTCTCCTGAGCCCAGTTCCCTGGGCCACTCATCTAGGCCTAACTCTGGAATCTTGTTGGTCCCGAGCCTGTGAGGCTGGATGGGGCTGGGGTGCAGGCTGAGGCTGCAGAGTTAAGCAGATCCAGATGCCTTGGCTGCTGCCAGAGGCTGGAGGTGGGCAAGGAGCCAGGAGATGGAGACAGGGTGTCGGGGAGGGGAGAGAAGGCTGAGAGGAGGGAGAAGCCTGCAGGGAAGGGGCCTGGGGTGGAGGCTACAGGACCAAAAGATGCTCCGACATCAAAACCAGGAGGTGGTGGGGTTCAGGGACGCAAGGGCTGGGCTAGGGCAGAGGGAACTAGAAAAGCAAAGGAGGTGTATGATAACCACTGCCCGTGGGAGTGCTGGGAGAGAGGGATTTTGGATGGGAGACGAGCAGGATGAGAAAGGCAGTGGGGAAGTGGCCATGGGCACAGGAGGAGCACATCGGGAGAGGGCCCAAGCAAGCAAGGGCTCCAAAAGAGGAAGAGCACTGAGCCCTCTCAAGCAGAGCAGAACAAGGGCCTCCACATGTCTGTGTATCGGTCTGAATGTGTCTAGTGGCTCACACTCCCCCCCACCCCCACCCCAGCTACATTCACCCTGCTCAGCCCCGCCCTACCTCGGTGATCCCAGTAGCTGACTGTCCATGGCCTCCAGGACTTCCTCGCACCAGCTACAGCACCCGTCCCAGCTCCACTCAGTTCTGGGACCCCAGAATCATCCCCTCCTTCCCTTTCCCTCCTCCGCCCTTCTGGGCCCTAGAGCTCAGCCGCCCTGAGCGAGGCCCCCACCTCCCTCATTCCTCCTCCCTCCTCCCCTTTTGCCCCCCCTCCCAACCGAGGCCCTGGGAAGGGAAGAGGCCTCCCCCCAGTCTGGAAAGGAAGCCACAGGCACAGCCAGGGCCAGCAAGAGGGAAAGGAGGGCTGCTTATGTCCCTGTCAGGGAGAGATTCCCTGTGTTTTCACCCAGCCACATTCATGCGTGGACTCAACTAAGCACAGTCAACAAAAAGACACTCCCTTGAACACACAGGGGCATAACCAAATGAAAAATCAGACACAGACTCCGGCCCCCACTCTTTTCACTCCCCAGCAAATATTTCCTTGGGGCACAGCTAGCTGTTTTTTGAGGGGAAGGGAGGCCCCAGGTTGGGAGGTATAAAGAAAACCCAGAGTCCAGTCCCTCTGCCCCTGGACGTTCCAGCCATTTCTCACCTCCCCCTCCACTCTTTGGGCCCCAGCACCAGGAAATGCCTTTGGTCCCTTGGTGCCAGATACACAAGACCCACACTTACCCTCAGACACACACTCTCAGATATAGCCACTCACAGTCACATGAACACACTCAGACACCCCCACTCAGACTCATACCCATACCCTCACACACAGACACATAGGCACTTAGCACTCTGCCCCTGGGATGGGGATGCAGCACTCCCTAAAAGCAAATCCTCATGATGGTTTCAGCCCTTCTTTCAGGGAGCTCTTAGCATGGCAGATCCCACATCTCATCACCGCTCAGGCCCCCATGTACCCAAAGAGACAAAGGTGAGCAAGGGAGCTAGGCACAGGGGTACAGAGAGAGAGAGAGACAGAGATGCAGAGGATGTGAGAGGCAGATACACAAGAGATACCTGGGCAGACAAAATTGTGAGGAGGAGACACAAATGACTGACAGCTCTAGAAAGACGATAGTAAGGAGAGAAAAAGAAATAAAAGGAAACTGGGACAGGGAAACAGAAAATAAGCAGTAGACCAATGAGAGGGATTCCAGGGCACAGAAAGGAAGGGAAGATAAATATGCTGGCGTGGGTCTGTCTTTGCTGGGCGTTAAGCAGAAAGGTCAGTCGTCCCACTGACTGATGAAGTTGGTCCCCAAGATACAACACAGCTCCACTCTCACGCAGTCTAACACAGCACACAGGACACACACATAATACACGGTCTGACACAGGACACACACATACTACAAGTCTCCCTCTCGCTCTGCTACTGCTCAAGTCACACAGTGCACACATAAACCCAGCCACCCACTCTCACATAGTCTTAAACCCCACAGAGACCTTCCCCAAACCCATTCCCCATGCTGTGACAGGCCCTCTCACACACCAACACACAACCCAGTCTCTCACCAAAAACTGCACATGGACAGAACACATAATCCCACACTCACACAGCCGCATGCACACTCGACCACACGCGCACTGACACACGCCGTCATGTAACTGACAGCTGCACCAAGCGGTACTCAGTTCCAGGTCCACACGCTGACATCGTCACACACAGCCTAAGAGTCACACGCACACACAGACAGTCCGTCAGCCGGTCCATGCCCTTCAGATCGTTCACTACTCTGCCCCGCCCTCTCCTGGCAGGCCTTCCCCGGGGACTCCCGCCGCCGCCACCACTCCCCCGCCCGCGCCAAGGCCTCACCTTCTGCGGCCTCCGCCGCCTGCGCCCTCCGCCCTCGCCCTCTGCCCCGGCCTCTGCTCCCTCCCGCCCTGGGGCCCCAGCAGAGGGGGCGGCTCCGCCCAGGCACCAATGGAAGGACAGGGGTGAGAAGGGAGGGGGTCTGGGCCCATTGGAGCCTCCAACTGCCAATCACCTCCACCCCACCTCTGCCGGACACTTCCTGTCCCGTCCGGGACTGAGGAGACTGCTGTGGGACAGAGTGTGGAGCTGGGTTCCTGGGTCCTCGTCCACAGCACTACCCTGCTGGAACAGCAGGACTGGAAGTTTTCAGGCCCCTCCTCCTTCCAGCAGTCCAAAAACAAAGCCACAAGTTCAGTGGCTCGGGAGCCATTGGGCAGGTGACTGGAGAAGCTGAAGTTGCCCCAGACTCCAGATAAGGACTATTGTGGGGCAATGGTTCTCAAACTTTGCTGGACCTTGTGGTTTTAAAACTGGCAAGTCACACTCCAAACCAATTAAATTCGAATCTTTGGAAGCTGGCCTTGGCATCGGTGTTGAAAACTCTCAAATGATTCCAAAATGCAGCCAAGTCAAGGGTGTAGGATCAGGTGTTTGTAGGTGTATGCCTTAAGAAACCAGCCACCCCCCTTCAGGGTTCACATCACTCCCCAGTCACTGCGGTCTCAAGGGAGATGTGTACCATGTCTGTCTGAGCTCCCTCCAGACGCTCTAAGTCCCAGGTCCTACCCCTGCAGGGTCTGAAGGAAAAAAAAAAAGAAACAAAAACCCCGGGACTAGAAGGCAGGCAGCCAAGGTACTCCTGGGCCAAGTCATCACTGCCTAGCCTTGGCATGAGAGCCCCTCCTGAACTGTTACCTTGAGATAAGAATGAAGATGAAAATCCTCAGGTACTCCTGGGCCAAGTCATCACTGCCTAGCCTTGGCATGAGAGCCCCTCCCGAACTGTTACATTGAGAAAAGAATTGAGATGAAAAGCCTCAGGCCATCCTTGCATTGCTCACAGGCCCTATCCTCCCCTGAAGTTTGGAGGGCACTAGGTGGCATCAGGTCTCCTGGGTCGCATGCCCTATTATTGCCACACACTCTCATAATCTTACCAAGGGAACAGGTGCAGAGAAGAGGGAGCAGACTCAAGGGTCCCTTCTTCCCAGGCTGGGGCTCCTAACTCTCACAGGCCCTTTCCTGCCAAAGCTGTTTTCTTGCTTTCCTTCCCTGCAATGATGGGGGCCCATGGGCAATACAAGTGGGCAGAGCCTGCCCATATATGCTGCACGTGAAAGTCTAGACAAGTCAAGGACACAAAGCCACGTGCACGTTCCCTACCCACCCCTTCAGCCCCTGTGGGCTGGGGCAGAGCCAAGCTGCAGCCACTCACAAAGCCAGGATTCTGGCCAGCAGCCCAGTGTCTGGCCACTGACCACTGGGACCAGGATCCTGTTCACCAGCTCCCCACCAAAGCCTCAGGCCTAGGCCTAATGAGCTGACGTATCATCCTAGGGGTGGTGGTGAAAGGGGCTCTGGGCTTCCCAAAGCCTTAGCCACAGACAAGAACTCAGGATTTTAAACATTTCTTGAAACTATGATGCCTCTGTTACTCCAGAAATACGAGAATCTATAGGCCAGATATAGCAATGAATCTTCACTTGGATTGAGATTTGGGGTGGAAATTTTGTACTCTAAGTTTTTGAGTATCAGCAGGCAAAAGAAGTTGTGGCTGGTGCTGTGCCATCGGCCTTTAACCCAGATCCCTGAGGATTATAGTTCATACTCCTCTGTCATTAGAATATGTGATTAAAGTTTGAGAAACACAGTTTAGTTTTATTGATCCCACATCTTCCCAACCCCAGTCCCTGGTTCCCTCAAGCAGAAGGCCCTGTGGTCAGTGTGGTCAGGCGATGGTTGCTGTCTCCCTATCCTTCTGCCCCAGGCGGTAATGAACCTCAGGAAGTGTCCTTAGTCTCTCCGCAGCCTGGAAGGGAACAGGGGACAATCAGGGAGGATAAGGGCTGCCCAGAATGGTGATATGGAGTCGTATGAGCGGAACAGTAGTAACGACTGCCTAGCAGACACTGGGGGGAAGGCTTGTAGGACCAGGAGGCTGGTGATAGGACTGCCAGAATAACCAGAGGTAGAGATGAGCAGCTTGAGTCCTTAGGAATGTCTAGGTTATGAGGTTTTCAGGGTTATGATTTTTAGACTCCCTTGGAGAAATGGGAGAGAAAAGGATCCCAAGAACCCAGGGTGCTCTGAAATCTGACCTGCTCGGGAGTGAGGTCCCTCTGGGCCTGGGCAAGCATTTCATAGCCAACCATGAATTTCCGGATGGTGGCAGAGCGCAGGAGTGGAGGGTAGTAATGAGCATGCAGCTGCCAGTGATCCCAGTTGGCTCCAGCATCTGATCCTGTGGGAGCCCCTAACAGGAAGAAGAGAAAACTGGAGAGCCCATTTTTAATTCTTCCGCCTAGCCTCTACCCCCAAACCAGGTTGGGTACCTGAAAACTACATCTCCCAGCATTCCTTGCCAGTAAGTAAACCAGGCATTGGAAAACCCTGGGAAACATAGTTTCACCAAGTTTGTTCTTCCACTTTCAGTCCCAGTATCCCTGCTCAGGACACACCCCACAAAAAGTATTTCAAAGCCTGCTGGGAGCTACAGTCCACTAATCTCGGCCTCAGGACCACAAAAATGACACTGGGGATAGGTATGGATGCTCAAAGTCTTACCATGCCAGCCCATGGAGTAGGGAAAGGACGTCTCAAAAAGGTTGTCATACTTGGTCAAGAGCTTCTTCATGATAGAGGCTAGATCTGGAATCAGAGCCTGACTCTCAGCTGGAGCCAAGATGTTGGCCCTACCAGAGCCATCCCCATCCTGTACGTGGCCCCTGGGTCAGTTGGGAGACTCACCATCACGCTCAGCAGGGGTCAGCTCAGGCAGGCGCCGCACATGCCTACGGGGCAGCAGCAGTGTCTGGTAGGGCCACACTGCCCAAAAGGGGACCAGTACCAACCAGTGCTCACTGGTTAAGACCAAACGTTCCTGGGCAGACCGAGTGGACATGAAGTCATCAAAGTGGGGGAGAGGTGAGACAGGGGAGGAGTTGTCAGCAAATAGGAGAAAAAACGTACTCAGAATCTGATGGCTTCTCGCCACCTCCACCACTACCACCCAATGTAAGCCACCATCCTCTTTCTTTTAGATAACTGCTATGGCTTCCCATCAAGTCTCCTGCTATTTCCCTTCTACCCTTCTCCTTCACAGACCTTTCTCTTCTGTGGTGAGATTAGGGGTTCCTTGGGAAAACAGGGTCTGGGTTTTTCCCACCTTTCTGAGCAGCTCCTGGTGGCCATATTCCATTAGCAGGGGCTCTCCACGTTGACTCTGATAGGCCCGCTGAGTTCGCTCCTCACGCTGGGCAATATCCGGCAGAAAACTACTGGCCCACACCTGTCAAGGGGCAGGAGGAGTGAAGAGCTGGCAGATCCTTCACCCCCAAGCCTCCACATTACTTAGTCTCTCCCTCCAGTTCCTTTCCCCACAATACTGCCTTGGACTCAGCCCAGAAATCCACTGGAGCCCCTGGCACACTTACCTGGCAGTGGGGATGGGGGTTGGAACAACCCATCATAGCTCCTTTGTTTTCAAAGATCTATCAGGTAGAGGTAGGGAGCTTTAGTGGCCAGAGAGACACCAAATCAACCTCTCCTGACCACACCCTTTGAGAACAGGAATACCGCTTCCCAGCACCAAAGCTGTGTCACCCCCTCCCTGTCCATCCAAGGGAGGAGGCAACCTCACAGACCTGCACCCAAGGATACCGGGCTCCCAGCTCCTCTGTCACTGAGGCCCATGCATCAATGACAGTGCGGATCTCAGGCACCGACATGAGTGGTAGTGTTACATCCGACCAGGGGTGGAAGCACATGACCTTACTAGGTAGTGTGGGAGAAGAAATGAGAGATACAGGGCTTAGCTGTTGCTAGGCGCAGAGCCCAACCCTAGCACTCAGTCTAAGCCCTGGGTTGAAAAAAGGAAATCTATAGTTACCAAACTCCTCGAGCAGCCTCTGCTTGGAAAAGGGGATGATCACTGGGTCCTGAGGTAAAAGGTTGTGGTCTGACAACAGAAGTCCCCTAAGAGGTCCAGCCTCCTCTCCCCTTCCCCCCTTCCCCACCCCTTCCCCCCCTCCCCCGCCAACAGCAGCTACAGCCAGATTACCTGGATTGGGGGCATCAGGCTGCAGCGCTGGGAAGTCGTTGTCAAACACAAAGGTACCGTCATAGTTGGGATTCACCTACTGACAAGGTTTTGGTAGAAGCATTTGCTGCTCCCTACCCACCAGTCACGTGGGCTTCAGGGCTGGACAGACTACAAGGGGGTGTGGAAGATGGGCTGTGGGGTCAAAGACTCCGTGGGACCTAACAGAAGGTCGTCTACTCCCTTGTGGGTGAGGGGCAGCTTTAAGAGGGAGCTACTACTCCTGTTCCGGTTGCAGAAGTAGGTTCTAAAGGCTTACCTCTCCATTGGCCCGTGTGGCCCCGGGACACAGAGGGTTGTGGGGGTCATGGCGGGGAACTGTCGTCAGGAGAGGCGGCTCTACTTGCCCCTGCCAGGGCCGCTTCATGCGGTGAGCTGACACCAGCACCCACTCATCTTGAAGCGGGTTGTAGCGGATATGCTGATGTTCTGGGGACAGAGAGACAAGATCAGTCGGCAAAACTCTCTGACCCTCTCTGCCCTGGGTCTCACCCACCAGCAGGCCCAACCTCAGAAGCACCCTCTCAGCCCTGTCCGGCTCAGGAGCCAATGGCCCGAGCTTGAGCTTTCCCAGCTTCCATTAGCCTGGGACCACAACTCAGTCGCGCCAGCTTGGAGGGGTGGGCGCGCCGACCTGGGAGGGAAAGGACGATAACTTTCTAAGCAAAGGGAGGGCTCGGCTCCGCGTTCCAGCGAGTCCCAGACGCCCTGCAGTTACCGCTAGCCCGGAAGGTGGTGGCGGCGGCGTCTGCTTCTGACGCCTGCCGGCGCTGCTCAGGAATTGATCCGCCGCGCGACATTAGACCACTTGTGTGGGTGGGGATCGTCTGGAACTGTACAGAGCCGACTCTCACTCACCTCCGGGTCTGCCCCGCCCCGCCCGGGTGACTGGCCAGTAGCCAGCACGTGACTGCCAAAGGGCCCGCCCACGCACCCGCCCAATCGCGAGCCGGATTCAGGAAAGCCTAGCACTTTGGAGGGGCGGCTTTGGTCATCCCAGTACACCTTTGGGCAAAGTCACTACCTTAGAAGACTCTCTGTAAAAGCCACGTATTGCAGATCCCTCAGCTCCATGACATTTCCAAGATTTCTTTGCTGCATGCAGTGGTCCATTCGGTCATTCATTTAGCAAATATTTACTGAATATTTGTGTGCCAGGCCCCTAGCCTAGGCTCCATGTGGGGCAAAGGGATGCCCCTGCACCAGTCAGGCATGGTCTCTGCTCTCCCGCAGCTTACAGTCTAGGGCCAAGTAGGGGTATAACCCTGGCTCCATAGCTACCTCACTTACTTGCTCAATAGCTTTAGTGGAGGAGAAGCAAAATAGTATGGGGTTGAGGGTGGGAGTGATCTGCTTTAGCTGAACCCTGGCCTCCAGTTAGTACCTGGAGGAGTGGATAGCTCTCCAAAATCACAGCCCACCCCCTCCAGGCAGGAGAAACAGGTTTGGAAAAAAAGGCTAAGTAACCATACTCTCTCACACACGCTCGTGCCGAAAGCACAAGAAGTAAGCAGTGTAAGGGGACTATAAGAAATCTGGAAGTGGGGCGCCTGGGTGGCCCAGTGGTTTAAAGCCTCTGCCTTCCCACGGGTCATGGTCCTGGGGTCCTGAGATATAGCCGCCCATGGGGCTCTCTGCTCAGCGGGGAGCCTGCTTCCCCCTCTTTCTCTGCCTGCCTCTCTGCCTACTTGTGATCTCTGTCAAATAAATGTAAAAAAAAAAATCTTAAGAAAAAAAAAGAAAGAAAGAAACCTGGAAGTAAATGGGGGCACCAGAGTGGATTAGTCCGCCAGGCTCTGCCTTTGGCTCAGGTCCTGATCCCAGGGTTTGGGGATCAAGCCCTGCATTGGGCTTCCTGCTCCCTCTCACTCCCCTTGCTTGTGCTCTCTGTCAAATAGTAAATAAAATCTTTTTTTAAAGAGAGAAAGAAAAGAAAGCACACCTTCTTGTTTAAAAAAAAACAAAAGAGGGGCGCCTGGGTGGCTCAGTTGGTTAAGCCACTGTCTTCGGCTCAGGTCATAATCCCAGGGTCCTGGGATGGAGTCCCACATCAGGCTCCTTGCTCAGCAGGGAGCCTGTTTCTCTCTCTCTCTCTCTCTCTCTCTCTCTGCCTCTGCCTGGCACTCTGCCAGCTTGTGCGTGTGCTCGCACTCTCTCTCTCTCTCTCTTTCACAAATAAATAAATAAATCAAATCTTTAAAAATATAAAATAAATTTTAAAAGAAGAAGAAGAAGAAAAGAAAAGAAAAATCATGAAAGTGTGAAGAGGACCCCATGGCCAGTAGCTCCAGCCACCACCTAGGTGGGATCAGGGGTGTTTCCTTTACACTAAGTTAAAATCCAAATTAATTCCTCCCCTGACACTTTCAAAAAGACATCTAAATATTGTTTCAACCTCCTCCGTATTCCACAGTGAAGGACAGAAGCCTAAGGTCAGCCAGAGGATTAGTGGCCTAAGATTTGAACCCAGGTTTCCAGGCTCTTCTCACTGCTCTAAAATGCCTCTGAGATTTCTGTGAGACTCAAGACAGAAATCTAGTGAGCTAGGAACCCTACAGTAGCAGGGAGGCCCCTTCCCCCAACCCAGGCCAGGCCAACCGGTGTTTTGCAGCTCAGATGCAAAAACTGGGTCTTTGGTCATTGACCTAATCTCTGCCCTAGGTCTTCAGACTGGAATCTAAAGAGGCTATTAGGTAGGGGGCAGGGAACTGAGAAATGAGGCTTTTACATATACCACTGGCTTTTCATTCTTTGGAGTGGGGTGAGGGGAGCTGAGATAGAAGATTTGTTTTCCTCCTCTCTCAGCCATCTTTGTTGTTGGGAGTGACTGGATTTTGTAGGCAGCCCCATTTTCCCAAGAACACCAGTGCTTTGGTGCCACTTCTTGGATTGTGATGATGTAGTTTTGAATGTAGGTGAGGTCCAGAGCCCATGGCCAAGAAGGAATTTTAAGATGTCTTTGGTGGAAAAAGGTGATTTTATTAAAGCAAAGGGACAGGACCCTGGACAGAAAGAGGGGCTGCACCAGAGTTGTGAGGAGTGGTTGATTATATACTTGGGAGTTGGGGGTAAGGAAAAAGGGTTTTTTTTGTTTTTGTTTTTTCCAAGATTTTATTTATTTATTCATTTGACAGAGAGAGACACAGTGAGAGAGGGAACACAAGCAGGGGGAGTGGCAGAGGGAGAAGCAGGGCTCCTGCAGAGCAGGGAGTCTAATGTGGGGCTCACCCTCAGGACCCTGGGATTATGAATTGGACCAAAGGCAGACGCTTAATGACTGAGCCACCCAGGCGCGGGTAAAAGTGAGATTTTTAAGAAACTTTCATATGGTAAAGAGGACCTTCTAGAGATTGGAGGCCCTGTCCTCTAGTAAAGCATTAACCTGAAGACAGTTGGGAGCTTCCTTCTGGAAGTTGGGTTATTGATAAGAATTTTTTTTCTTGCAAATATCACTAAAACATTTGTAAATTGAGGGAGGCCGCTGTCTAGTTGGACTGTGATCTCTGTAAGTTAAGCATTTGTTTTTCCGTAGCTGTCCCGCAGCCAGCAGGGCCTGAGGAATGTCACACTTGTCCCACCAGTGTGACATTGCCCCCTGTGGGGGGGGAGGGGCTTGCTTGCATGGTGTCAGCTTGTGCTTTGTCCTTGCTTGCCTTCTGACCCCTCATCAATGCCAGCTAACTCCTTACCCCCTTCAGAAACATCTCCAAACTTTCCAAACTTCTCTTCTGTCTCCCCACCATCACTTTTTGGGGGAAGAGTAAAATGGCTGAGATGGGGCCTACCGAGCCCTTCTCCTCCAAGATCTCTTCTACAATGTTGTTAAAAAGAACATTATAGGGGCACCTGAGTGTCTCAGTGGGTTAAAGCCTCTGCCTTCGGCTCAGGTCATGATCCCAGGGTCTTAGGATCGAGCCCTGCATCAGGCTCTCTGCTCAGCAGGGAGCCTGCTTACCCCCCTCATCCGCTCCCCCGTCTGCCTCTCTGCCTCCTTGTGATCTCTGTCAAGTAAATAAATAAAATCTTAAAAAAAAAAACAAAAAAAAAACTGTAGGCCCAAACTGGCGTCACATATGACAAGTTTTCAAACAGAGGCTTAATGCCTCATCTAACTATGGTTTCAACTTCCCCAGAAATACAGTCTTCCCTGGTCAACCAGAATTTTCTGATTAGCACCAATGATTCCCTACCTGGGTCCTCTCCCCCAAAGGAAGACAAGGTAATCTGCATAATAAGAGTCCCTGCTTTTCCCCTTAAGGCAAAAGGAACAGGCCTGGAGCAATCCTTTTCTCTTTCTAATCTTCCTGTCCCAGACTGCTTCCTTTAAAAAAAAAAAAAAAACTTCCACTTCCGGGGCACCTTAAGCATCAAACTCTTGATTCTGGCTTATGTCACAAGGTCTATCTTGAGATAGAGCCCTGAGTCAGCACCCCACTCAGCCGGGAATCTGCTGGGAGATTCTCTCCCTCTTCCTCTGCCACTCCCCATTCCGTGCACAGGGGGCATGCTCTCCCTCTCTCTCAAAATAAATATTTTTAAACTTTAAAAAAATATATATTTATTTATTTGGCAGAGACAGCAAGAGAGAGAGAGAAGTGGGGAGTGGGAGAGGGAGAAGCAGGCTTCCTGGCGAGCAGGGAGCCCTATGCAGGGCTTGATCCCAGGACCCTGGGATCATGACCTGAGCCAAAGGCAGATGCTCAACAACTGAGCTACCCAGGCACTCCTCAAAATAAATAAATCTTTAAGAAATAAAAATAAAAACCTTCCATTTTATATACCTCCTCCTCGGAGTTCCCTTCTACTTGCTAGATGGGGTGCCGCCTGATTCATGAATTGTTTAATAAAGCCAATTAGGCCTTCAGATTTACTTGGTTGAATTTTGTTTTGTAATATCTAAATATGGCTGTGACTAATTTTTTTATAAAACAGTTTGTGCTAGAGAAGCCTTCTGAAAGACCAGGGAAACTGTAGACCTAAAGAGTCCCAGAGAGTTCTGCCTGAACAGGGGCACAGAGGCCAGATTTTGGGGTTAGTCCCTGGTTCTCAGGGCTCTTAAGAGAATGGTCAGCTCAGGAGTGTCACAGAAGCCAGAGCCAATATAAAAAACGTTTCCACCATAGGGGCGCCTGGGTAGCTCAGTGGGTTAAAGCCTCTGCCTTCATCTCGGGTCATGATCCTGGGGTCCTGGGATCGAGCCCCACATTGGGCTCTGTTGGGTCCATGGTCAAAGGAGCGAGACTGATACAAAGCTGAAGGTCAAGCAAAGCTTTATTTTGCGCCAAGCATCGAGAATCAAACTAACCAGCCAGGGCCGTCTCTTACAAAGAGGCAACCTCTCTCTGCCTTACAGACTAGCTTTTAAGGGCAAAGGCCATGTGGTTGGGCCTGGCCACACACAGGTGGCCAATGAGATTGTAACACGAGAAAGCTGCACAGTCATGCTAGGTCACACAAAAGTGACCAATTGAATTACAATTTACCCTATAGTAGATATTTGAACTAGCCTATCACCTTGGTCAGAATTGGCACCCAAAAGGCACCCAAAAAGGCGGGGCCCATATTCCTTGATAGCTAGGGAGACAGTATGTGCCCCCACTGATTGAATACCTCCACCTGGCCTGACCCACCCTTGTATTTGGGCTTTGTTACCTGGAACTGGTTTCCGGGACTTGTTTTTTTTTTTTTTTTTTTTTTTTAAAGATTTATTTATTTGACAGAGAGAAATCACAAGTAGGCAGAGAGGCAGGCAAAGAGAGAGGAGGAAGCAGGCTCCCTGCTGAGCAGAGAGCCCGATTCGGGACTCGATACCAGGACCCTGAGATCATGACCTGAGCCAAAGGCAGTGGCTTAACCCACTGAGCCACCCAGGCGCCCCCGGGACTTATTTTTAAGTAGGTCCCCTGGGGAGAGAAGGGGCAGGGACAGTTTAAGATTTACTGCATAAACAACAAAATCACTGTTTAACCTGATTGCATCCCTCTGGCTAAATAGGCCCTTACAGCTCTCTGCTCAGTGGGGAGCCTGCTTCCTCCTCTCTCTCTGCCTGCCTCACTGCCTACTTGTGATCTCTATCTGTCAAATAAATAAATAAATAAATAATTTTCCCACCATCATGCAGTCTCCTCTAGATAATCCCTTCTTCTTTTTTTTTAAAAGATTATTTATTTATTTATTTATTTATTTGACAGAGAGAGAGAGAGATCACAAGTAGGCATAGAGGCAGGCAGAGAGAGAGAGGAGGAAGCAGGCTCCCTGCTGAGCAGAGTGCCTGATGCGGGACTCAATCCCAGGACCCCGAGATCCTGACCTGAGCCGAAGGCAGCGGCTTAACCCACTGAGCCACCCAGGTGCCCCTAGATAATCCCTTCTTTACCTTAACCTTCTTGGCCAAGTTTCTCAAAAAATAGTCCATCTTCCCAGCCTTTACTCTTACCTGTACAATACACTGTAACATGTCTAATGGTCTGTATTAGATTAAGTAATCTTAGCTGCTGTAGCAAATGACACCCCCCCCAAACTCAGTGGCTTAGCAACACAGTCCATTGTGGGGGGATAGGGAAAGCAGCATTCAGAATTCTCCACTACTTAATTCTCTGTAATTAAGATAATAAATGAGAAAAGAGTGAAAATGTAAAGAATTTCACAGGTTTTAGGAGCTAGATCTGAAAGTGACATACATGGTTTCTGGCTATACTTCATTGGCCAGAACACAATCATATGGCCTCATCAACTACAGAGTATACTGTGGAATGTAATCTGACTGCCCAAGAGCAAAAGGAAATAGATTTGTGAATGTATATATTATCATCTGTGCTACATGTCCCTACTAAGAAACCTACTGACCATTTCCCATTATTTTATTGAAACTCTCAACTACATTTGACTGTGTTGACCCTTCATTCCATCACAATCATGTATGATGCTATGCTCTTCCAGTTCTCTTCTCCTTTGTGTTTTATTTATAAAACAAACACGTATGTCACCACTTGCCAGGCACTAATTGCTTTATAAATATTAACTCATTTAAACTTCATCACAACGAAGGTATGTACTATGAGGTAGGTACTTTTATTCATCCCATTTCACAGATGAGAAAACTGAGTCACAGGGTTTAAATAACTTACCCAAGATCACACAACTAGTAGGTATCCAGAGCCAGGCTTATTAACCCAGTCCAGCTCCAGTCTAGTCTATCTATCTGTCTATCTATCTATCTATCATCTATCTATCTATCTATCTATCTATTTATTTATTTATTTGACAGAGCTCGCAAGTAGGCAGAGAGACAGGCAGTGAGTGGGGGAAGCAGGCTTCCTGCCAAGCAGGACCCAAGACCCTGAGAACATGACCTGAGCCAAAGGCAGAGGCTTAACACACCGAGTCACCCAGGCACCCCTCCAGAGTTTCTTTCTTAATCACTGCACTTTGCTGCCTTTTTTCTCCTTTGCTCCTCTTCCTTTATCATACCCTCCCTGTAACCCTGTTGGTTTACAATGCCCTCTTCTCACATTTTGTGCTTCAAAACAAAGAATGAATCGTAGGCTCCAAAAAACCCCCATGCTGTCTCTTCATGGCATCTTTTACTTGGAATAGGCCTCATTCCGCCTCCCCCATTTCCCTTAGATACATAGCTCAGGCGTCACCGCCTCTGGAAAGCCTTCCCTAACATTCCCAGGCAAAAGCGCCTTCTACTTTCTGTGCTAGCAAAGGTGACAATCACAAGTCCCAGGAAGCTCTACTTCCGGGCTCGCCTTATTCACCTGGGAGCCCAAACAGGCCAGTCCATTCTGAGTGTCACGGCCACCTAGCCCCACCCACACTCACACCCCCACCCACACCTGGTTTGGCACTGGAAAGCTACCCAGCCTGTGGACCCTAAACGAGGCCGCCGGGATGGCTTAGCCCCGCCCCTTCGCATCACGCGCGAGGCTCCGCCCCACCCCTTCGCGCTCCCCGCTTCCCGAGAAGGAATGGTTCAACCCGAGGGGCGGTACCCGGGTGCCCGGACTGTTCTGATTGGCCAAGGCAAGCCGTACCACGGCGATGGCGGGGGAACGATAGTGGACAGCGCTCCGCAGGTTTGGAGGAAGTGGGAGTCACAGCTCCAGGCCTCAGTTCGGTCCTTCGCTTCTCTGTGCCAGGCCGCCCGCCGGGATGCAGTGGGCACTGGGCCGGCGGTGGGTGTGGGCCGCGCTGCTCCTGGCTGCCGCGGCTGTGCTGACCCAGGTGGTCTGGCTCTGGCTGGGCACGCAAAGCTTCGTCTTCCAGCACGAAGAGATCGCGCAGCTGGCCAGGCAGTACGCGGGTGAGCCGACGGATGACCGGGCGAGTGAGCGGGTGGAGGGCAGGGGCCTGGGGAGGCCCGAACTGAGCTGGGAGTTTCAGAAGCGCCTTTC
This sequence comes from Neogale vison, assembly GCF_020171115.1. Classification (NCBI taxonomy): domain Eukaryota; kingdom Metazoa; phylum Chordata; class Mammalia; order Carnivora; family Mustelidae; genus Neogale; species Neogale vison. The sequence goes on from NC_058099.1 coordinate 36,778,227, forward strand.
CAGTTCGCAGTGGTTTTGGCTCTGACTTTGTTGTTCTTCTGACCCCGCCAGGGCTGGACCACGAGCTGGCCTTCTCTCGGCTGATCGTGGAACTACGGCGGCTGCACCCAGGCCACGTGTTGCCGGACGAGGAGCTGCAGTGGGTGTTCGTAAACGCGGGCGGCTGGATGGGCGCCATGTGCCTTCTGCACGCCTCACTGTCCGAGTACGTGCTGCTCTTCGGCACCGCCCTAGGCTCTCGCGGCCACTCGGGTCAGTGCTGGCGGCGGGCCGAACTGGGAGGCTGGGGCTGTGCAGGGGCTCATGCCTTCCTTTCTGATGTTTGGCCAAGCCATGTATTGGCGCTGATACCCTGATCTTCGGTGTCCATCTGATTGTCCCTCAGGACGCTATTGGGCTGAGATCTCGGACACCATCATCTCTGGCACCTTCCACCAGTGGAGAGAGGGCACTACCAAAAGTGAGGTCTTCTACCCAGGTGGGTAGGGGGGCTCTGTTATGTGGGTCCGTTCGTTCTGGGGTGCCCATAGTTGGAGTAGAGCCATATCCTGGAAGGGGGGTGGGGTGGGGGCTCTTTTCTGGTTCCCTTACCGCCCGCCGGTGCACCACAGGCCCTCGATTGAAGCAGGTCCAAACGCCCCTGTTGCTTCCCACTGTCAAAAGGAAACAAAACAAAACAGCTTCCTGTTAAGACACTGTTCTGTTCATCCAACATTCCAGCAGTTGTTGGGGAGACAGTTGGGTAATCAGGTATGTTCTCATACCTCCAAAGACAAGACAGATTATCGTCTTCTTTGTTTCTGTGGTTAAAGCACTTTACATAAAAAGTAGAGCTTTGGACTTCCATATAAGTTTGAGGTTGAGTGTTAACAGGCATGACACATGACAGCGGCATTTTTCAGAAAGCCACACAAGTCTTATTATCACTCCCTCCCTATCTAACAGGCCCAGCCCAAGTTTAGCTAAATTTCTGCCTGACATGAGTGAGGTTTGGGAATGCAGACTTCCAGGACTCCCATTCAATGGCCCATGGCCTGGTGAGGTGGCCCTCCCTGGCTTCCCCCCAAAGAGGACATGAGCCAGGTGATGGCACAGAGGAAAACTTAGGAGTGGCTATCTTGGCTTCTTACTCTTCCAGATGGGCGACAAGGCCAGTGAGGTAAGGCCTTTTCCTTCCCTGAAGCTCCTGCTCTGTTCCCTGCCCCTAGATAGCCCGTGGGCTAGGGAAGTGGCAGCAATGGAAGGACAGGGCTAGGCTTCTTATGTGCACGCTCCCTGTTCCCCAGGAGAGACCGTGGTGCATGGGCCTGGTGAGGCAACGGCTGTGGAATGGGGGCCAAACACGTGGATGGTGGAGTATGGTCGGGGTGTCATCCCATCCACCCTGGCCTTCGCGCTGGCTGACACGATCTTCAGCACCCAGGACTTCCTCACACTCTTCTATACTCTTCGCGCCTATGCCCGGGGCCTCCGGCTTGAGTTTACCACCTACCTCTTCGGCCAGGACCCCTGACCAGCCAGGCGTGAAGGAGGACCTGTGGATAGAAAGGAGCGGGCAGGCCCGCATGCATCCTCTTTCTGGAGCTCACGTGAAAAGACAGGGACATATTCACAACATGCAACTATTCCAGTTCCTGGTGTACGAGCAAGGACATACATGCTTATACAAACAAACATAGACTCATGGGAACATATGGGACATACATGCAGATACAGTTCCATGCATTCACACCTGCCCAGAGAGGGAGCCCCACATATACCCAGGGGGCCAGTCATATTGAGACACACATACTATAGGCTTGACTCAGTAACTCAGGCCTTTCAGAGCTTCCCTGCCAGCAGTCAGGGCTCTGGAATTAGGGATGGGTGTGGGTATCACACTCTTGTCTGGGCCTGACCCCTTAATCTAGCAGCAGTTGAGGGGGGAGAAAGATGAAGGGTTGCCTGTGGTGGCCCCCATCATCTCCCTGTCCTCACCATATGCCTTACCCCCATTCTCTTCCCCTGCTATGCAAGTGCTCTCGTGGCCTGTCCCCCACCCTCCCAGCAACCAAGTCAACTGGGGAACCATAAGAATGGAGAATGCTGAGGTCAGGGTCCTCTTATCCTGAAAGACCCTGCCCCCAACCCCATTCATCCCTCAGGAGTATGATGGGGAGGCTGGCCTCAGCTCAGGACCCACTGCTGGGCAGGGGACCTAGAGAGGTTAGCCTAGGTCCAGGGAACCATCCCTTGCCTAGAGAAGGTCTGCACACATATACCCCCATCACAGCTTTCAGACACTGCCTTTGGTGCACTGTCTGTCCATCTGTCTCTGTTAATAAAGACCTGTTGAGCAGTTTCACTTCTTCGTGTGTCTCAGCAGCAGGAAAACCTGCTAATGTGAAGAAATTAAGGCCTGGGTGAGGTAGTGTGTGACTTGTTCTTGCCTTAACCTTTGCCTGAGCCATTCTGGAAATAGTCCTGGGACTTCAACCCTGGATGGCCACTGGGTGGCAGTGTATACCCACTTTTGAGCTGAAGGAGGCACAATCATTTTTGTTTGTTTTCTAGGATGATAATGCCCACCCAGAGTAGGAGTTCTTCCTCTCCAGTCTGTCTTCTAGAACACCTGACTTCGTAGAAGCCCCCAGGGGTGGAGAGCAAGAGTACTCCTGGTACTACCTGGTGGTGTCCGAGGTGTCCTGGTGCTAGGGTGGGGTAAAAGAGGTGCCTAAGGTGCTGTCACTCCCAGGGACACCACCTTTGACCTCTTAAATTTTGCACCCTGGCATCTGGCTGGACTCACCTTCCTCCTGGCCTTGTTCTGAGGTTGAGTAAGAGCCAAGCCACTGTCACTTCTTACGCCTCCTGCTATATTAAGAACAGAAGGAAACTGGTTATAAAAATACACAATTTTTTAAAAGATTTTGTTTGAGATGGAGAGAGAGCACTAGTGGTGGGGAGGGTCAGGGAGAGGGAAAAGCAGACTCCCCACTGAGCACAGAGCCTGAAATGGGGCTTGATCCCAGGACCCTGAGATACGACCTGAGCCCAAGGCAGACGCTTAACCAACTGAGCCACCCAGGTGCCCCCAAAATACTCAGTTTTTATATACAAACTCAACAGTATATACAATCTTTTGAGAGAGCAGCAAGCAAAGGGAGAAGTAGAGTCCCCACTGAGCAAGGAGCCCAGTGCTGGACTAGATCCAGGACTCTGGGATTATGAGCTGAAGACAGACACCCAACTGACCCACTCAGGCATCCCCAAATAACATCCTAATGAACAACAACGCAAAAGACTACATATAAAACCATTGGGAAACCAAGTTTCGGTTTGTACCTCAGTGAATGTGAGGCCCAGGCAAGATGGCCATTCTCACTACCACAGCTGTGTTGGCTATGACAGGTCTTGGCTGGGGCTTCTCCACTGGGTTGCAAAGCCATTCCTCTAAGGATTTCTTCCATCCTGTAACCCAGCTCTGCCTCAGCTCAGAGACCACATCTATCAGGAATGCCCTAGCTCTGCTTGTCCTCTTTCCTCTTTTCCACGTGGGGCTAGGCTCCCAGACTCCTCCCTGAGTTGCGAGACCCAATGGGTATTTCTTAACTTTCTTTTGATGCAGTTAATTCCTCATAAAACACTCAAGTTTCCTGGACTCCACTCGCCCTAAATTGGCTCCTTACCTTGCTCTTACCTCCATAAATCCTAGATTGGCTCCTTTGACTTCCCAAGAGTTAATGCTCAAACTTCTCTCTATATAACCCTCCCAGGTGTTTTCAACCATCTTTGTCTTTTTTTTTTTAACAGTTTCGTCAAACTATATTGACCTATAACATTCTGTTCATTTAAGGTGTTCAGTATAATGATTTGATACGTGTATGGTGGAATGATTACCGCAGTAAGTTAGCATCCATCGTCTCACATAGTTCCTTTTTTTTCTTGAGGTGAGAACTTCCAATATCTACTCCCAGCAACTTTTCAATTCTATATGTAGTTGTTTTTTTTTTTTTTTCCAAGATTTTATATCTTTCTTTGTCAGAGTATAAGCAGTGGGAGTGACAGGAAGAGGAGGAGCAGGGAAGCCAATGGAGGGCTGGATCCCAGGACCCTGGGATCATGACCTGAGCTGAAGGCAAACACTTAACCGACTGAGGCACCCAGGTGTCCCTCTCTGTATGGTGTTTCATATACTCTTAAATAATACAGTATTAGAGCACTAAGCTTCACATTACATCCACAGGACTTATTTTACAGCTGGAAGTTTGTGCCTCTTAACTACCTTCCCTCATTCCTCCACTACCCCCCAACCCTGCCCTCATGCCCACCTACCCCCACCGCTGGCAACTATCAGTCTGTTCTCCGTTTCTGTGGGTTTGGATATTTGTAGAGTTCACATATAAATGAGAACATAGAGTATTTGTCTTCATCTGACTTAACCTCACTTAGCATAATGTCTGCAAAGATGAATGTATAAAGAAAATGTATATATGTATGAAGGTCCATATGAACATACCACGGAATATTATTCAGCCATTAAAAAAGGAAAACCTGCCATTTATAACAACATGGATGGGTCTTGAGGACCATCTGTATGCCTTAACTCCTGTGTTGTGTGTGTGTATGTGTGTGTATGTGTATGGGGTGGTGGGGGGTTTGTTTTGTCTTAACCTAGACCTCTGAGCTCAGGGTTCAGATACCAGACGGTCTTCTCCACTTGACTGTTTCATTGGCATCGCAAACTTAAAATGGCAGGGAGGGGCTCCTGGGCGGTTCAGTTGGCTGGCTAAGCATCTGCCTCTCCCACTCCCTGTGCCTGCCACTCTGCCTGTTTGTGCTCTCTCTCCCAAACAAATAAAACTTTAAAAAAAAAAAAATAGGGGCGCCAGGGTGGCTCAGTGGGTTAAAGCCTCTGCCTTCGGCTCGAGTCATGATCCCAGGGTCCTGGGATTGAGCCCTGCATTGGGCTCTCTGCTCAGCAGGGAGCCTGCTTCCTCCTCTCTCTTTCTCTGCCTGCCTCTCTCCTACTTGCGATCTCTATCTGTCAAATAAATAAATAAAATCTTTTTTAAAAAGTTAAAAAAATAAAATAAAATGGCAGCACAAACTGATTTCGCTCCTAGCCCAGCACCTCTTACAGTCTTTACTGTCTGAGTTCAGGGTACCTACATTTACTCAGCTGCCAAGAACCTTGGCGTCATCTTGAGTACCTTTTTTTTTGCCTTAAGATTTTATTTTTGGGTGCCTGGGTGGCTCAGTCAGTTAAGCATCTGCCTTCAGCTCAGGTCATGATCCCAGGGTCCTGGGATCATTTCCCATATCGGTCTTCTTGCTTGGCAAGGAGCCTGTTTCTCCCTCCACCTGCCTCTCCCCCTGTTCTTGTGTGCTCACTCTCTCCAACAAACAAAATCTAAAGGAAAAAGATTTTATTATTTTTTTAATGTATTTTTTTAAGATTTTATTTTTAGGGGCACCTGGATGGCTCAGTGGTTGAATGGCCAGCTCTTGATTTTGGCTTAGGTTGTGATCTCAGGGTTGTTGGATCAGGCTCTGCCCAGTGCGGAGTCTGTTTGTCCCTCTCCCTCTGCTCCTTCCCCCATCTGCTCTCTCTTTCTCTCTCTGTCAAGTGAATAAATGAATAAAATTTTTTAAAAGATTTTAATTTTAAGTAATCTTTACACCCAACATGGGGCTTGAACTCACAACCCCAAGATCAAGAGTCACATACTGTACTAACTCAGCCAACCAGGCGTCCCATCTTGAAGACCTTTCATTCTCACATCCGATATCCATCAACAGATCCTGTTTTTGTTTTTGTTTTTGTTTTAAGATTTTATTAATTTATTTGACAGAGATCACAAGTAGGCAGAGGCAGGCAGAGAGATGGGGAAGCAGGCTCCTTGCTGAGCAGGGATCCCAGGACCCCCAGATCACAAACTGGGCCAAAGGTAGATGCTTAACCATCTGAGCCACCCAGGTGCCCCGTACAGATCCTGTTTTTTGTTTGTTTGTTTGTTTGTTTGTTTGTTTTAAAGATTTTGTTTATTTATTTGATAGGGATCACAAGTAGGCAGAGAGAGAGGGGGAAGCAAGCTCCCCATCGAGCGGAGAGCCTGATGCAGGGCTCGACCCCAGGACCCTGAGATCATGACCTGAGCCGAAGGCAGAGGCCCAACCCACTGAGCCACCCAGGCACCCCCAGATCCTGTTTTAAAGATAAAACATATCAGAATCTACCCATGTCTTGCCACTTTCACTGTTACCATTTGGTCCAGGGCATCTTGGACCTGGATTACTGCAACAGCTTCTTAATCCTCATGTTTGTTTCCTGTGTGGATGATTCTCCACACAGTAGCCTGAGTCAGACTTCTATCTTCTCTCTGCTCAGACATTTCTTTGTCTTTCCTTATGCTCAGACATTTCTAATGGTTTCCATCTCATTTAGTCCTTTCACTGCCTCCAGGTACCTACCAACTCTAAGGCCCATGTTAGCTGTGACCAAACGTCTAATCATTTACCCTGGCTACCTTATTTTAGCACAGTGTCTTCCTTGCTTTCCTCCAATACACCAAGCAAACTTCCACCACAGGATATTTGCACCTGCTGTTCTGGCTGCTGTGCTCTTCCCTATGCCTGTGGCTCTTTCCTTCCACTCCTTCAATACTTGGTTCTTCCCTTAACATTTCTGTAAACACAAAAGGGTGTTTGTTTGTTTTAATTTATTATTTGTTTAAGTAGACCCACACTCAACATGGGGATCAAACTCACAATCCTGATAACATGAGTTGCATGCTCTGGGGTGCCTAGGTGGCTCAGTTGGTTAAGCATCCAACTCTATTTGGGCTCAGACCATGATCTCATGGTCATGAGATTGAGCCCTGTATTGGGTTCCACGCTTAGTGGGGAGTCTGCTTGAGATTCTCTCTCCCGCTCCCTCTGTCCATCCCACTACACACTCCTTCTCTCTCTAGAATAAATAAAATAAATCTTTAAAAAAAAAAAAAAGTCATATGCTTTGCCGACTGAGCCAGCCAGGCACTGTCCCTCTCCCTGTTCTGTGGTGGTTTTATTTTTATTTCTTTCTTTATGTTTTAAAGATTTTATTTATTTGTTTGATAGAGCACAGCAGGGGAGCAGCAGAGGGAAAGGGAGAGGGAGAAGCAGGCTCACTGAGCAGGACTTGATCTCTGGGATCTTGACATGAGCTGAAGGCAGACAGTTAACGACTAAGCCACCCAGGCGCCCCAGTTGTTTTTTGTTTTTTGTTTTTTAAGATTTTTTATTTATTCATTTGAGAGAGAGCACAAGCAGGGGCAGGGGGAGAAGCAGACTCCCCACTGAGCTGCAAGCCCAATGCAGGGCAGATGCTGAACCATTTGAGCCACCCAGGCACCCTTCTATGGTGGTTTTAAAATGCCTCCATAAAATTTTTGATACTCCTCCCTTTAAGAGATGAAGACTAATTCCCTTCCCCTTGAATATGGCCTGGACTTCGTTATGTAATTTTAACAAATACATGTCAGAAGTGACTGTGATTTCCAGGATTAGCCCATAAAAAAGCATTGCAGCCTCTTTAGTCTCTCTTGGGTCAATCTGGGGGAAACCAACTCCATGTTAGGAAGACACTGAGGCACAAGGCCCTGTCCTCTGGAGAGGTCCATCAAGGAGAACAGCTTCCCACCAACAGCCATGGGAGTGAGCCATCCTGGAGGTGAATCCTCCAATTTCAGTCCAGTCTTCATGGAGCTGTAGCTACAGCCAGTATTTGCACTACAACCTCATGAGAAGTGAGCCAGAACCACCCAGCTACGCCACTCTCAAATTCCTGATCCACTGAATTGTGAGAAAATAAATGTTGTTTTAAGCTTGCTACGTTTAAGTGTAGTTTGTTACAATGTAATGGGTAGCATGTATCCTTTCCTTTCTATTCCCCTCAACCCAGATTTATTTTTCCCCACTTTAATTATTGCCATCTGATATACTGTGTATTTCCCCCACTGGAATTATACCATTATAATATGTTTTATTCATTCCCATGTCCAACAGCATCTAGCATAAAGGTGCTCAGTAAATATGTGTTGGATAAATGGAGGTCTGTGTCTTTCTGTCTTTGTCTCTGTGAAGTGGTTTAGGATCAGATGGGAGTTCAGTGAGGGTGTAAGAGACAGCGTCTCCTCTTTACAGATGAAGAGAGAGGTAAACCAGGTCCCAGTGATGCTTATTGCTTCCTCTCAGCCCTTCTCAGTTGTAGCCCTCCTGGCCCAGACCCCAAGGACAGGTTTACTATGCTTGATTCAAGATTGATTTCCTTCCTTTTGGGATTAGTTGCCCAATCCCTTGCCCCTGTCCTCCTCCACCCTCTGCAAAGCAGTCTCCAAACTCTCAGAACTGGAATTAACCTAAGCCAGTTTCTGTCTTTCCAAGAAAAATCTTAATCATCTCTCTCTCCAGGTACCCCCTCTTTTCAAAGCAGGGGTTTGGGTATGGGGTAGGGCTTAAGGGGAGCAAGGTGGGCACAGGAGTTCTTCAGAGCTCTACCCTCTGTCCTCATTCCCCAGGAGCCCCTAAGACATGTCTGCCAGCTTCTGCACCTTCAGATTCTCCCCTCTGGGTCCCAAAGAGGGAGCAGGACTCTTCAGGAGAACTCACAGCACACAAAGCTATGGGGGAGCAGGCATCAGTACTGAAGGCAGTTGGATCACCAAGGCTGCTGCTTGGGAGGTTGGGGTTGTCTGGCTGTCAGGTCTGAAATGTAAGCAGGAGAACACTGGAGTGAGCCAAAGGTATGAGCAGTACTGAGTTTCAGTATGACCAGGGATGGGGCAAAGAGAACAAGGACTTAGTGCTGCAGTGGAATCTGGACGAGGGACAAAGGTGGAGGTTAGAGGACAAGAAGAGTGGCAAGGTGGGGCGCCTGGGTGGCTCAGTGGGTTAAGCCTCTGCCTTCAGCTCAGGTCATGATCTCAGGGTGCTGGGATTGAGCCCCACATGGGACTTTCTGCTCAGTGGGGAGCCTCCTTCCCCCTCTCTCTCTGCCTGCCTCTCTGCCTACTTGTGATCTCTCTCTGTGTGTCAAATAAATAAATAAAGTCTTTCAAAAAAAAAAAAAAAAAAGACCTGCAAGGTGTTACACAAGAAGAGAAGTAGGAGGGGCGCCTGAGTGGCTCAGTGGGTTAAGCCTCTGCCTTCAACTCAGGTCATGATCTCGGGGTCCTGGGATCGAGCCCCACATCAGGCTCTCTGCTCAGCGGGGAGCCTGCTTTCCCCTCTCTCTGCCTGCCTTCTGCCTACTTGTGATCTTTCTCTATCAAATAAATAAATAAATAAAATTTAAAAAAAAAAAAAAGAAGAGAAGTAGGAAGAGCTAGTGATCCAGGCCAGGACAAGCTGGGTCTGAGAGGAGGGAGGGCAGGGGAGACAAAGTCACACCTGGATTTCTGCCTCCTCGAGGAATCTTGGCCCTGGGAACAGTGTGCCTCACTGGGTGTGAGGTCAGAGGATGGTCCCTGGTGCTGGCTCTGACATAGCTGAGTTTCATACTCAAGCCAGGTGTCAAACCAACAGATACAGGTTGTTCACTCACATACTTCGAATCATTTCTGGATGGCTGTCATGCTTTTGGTAGGTCCATCCCATTGGGCACAGGAAGAAACTGGAGAAGTTATGAGGGTGCCTAGGAAAGGGAGGGGGTATCCAAGCCTCTCAGAGGAAAAATCAAATCGTGGCCTGCCACTCAGTGCCCCCAAATAAGATAAAGAATCTCAGTCTCTGGGGGATCACAGGGGGTAGAGTGGGCCTGGAACGGTTGGCTGAAGGGGTCTGGAAATACAGACTGTGGAGTCACACACAAAATGGTTGAGGAAGCATGTGAAGATTGGCAAAATGATAAGAATGACAGTTGAAATGTCGGATGGATACCAGAGGTTCATAATACTATTCTCCTTGGGTATATGTTTGAAAATGTCCATAACAGAAGGTTACAAAAGCTTTAAAACAAAACAACAACAACAAAGTGTGAATGTGTCTGCGCGTGGCGTGTGTAGCCTGCTGATGTGGGTGCCGAAGCAGTTCATTGACTGCGTGTCTGTGCAGATGTGTGCCTTCACCACCGTGGGCACGGACTGCGCAAGCTGCAGCGTGCATGCGTTTGGGAACAGCGCTTGAGCAGGGCAGAGGGAAAGCTTTTGCTCTGTGCAGGCCCTCCACATTCACCTAGCATCTTGCCGAGAGAGTCCCCTCATGATCACAACCTGCCCAGGCCACTGGTGCTGTAATGTCCGTGTAACCAGATATGTGAGACAGGGCGGCTGTGTGCCTGAACTTGTGACAGGGTAGGAACACGGTTATCTGTGTGTGAATGCCAGGCACTGAGTGTGGATTTGGGGGGTACGACTTGGTGTGACGGAGCACTGGTCCAGAGTCCAGTGGTGTGAGACTCCTCACTCTCCTTTGAACGATCCCCGGCAGCTCTCCAGCGCCCTCTCCGCCCCCGTCTGATAGTACGAAGGGGGAAACACCTGTTGGGGGGCTGGGATCGGCAGAGGCCCCCGGGGCCTCTCCCCCCGCGCCCCCTCCCGCCCTGCCCCTGTCGGGTCCCGCCCCCGCGGCCGCGCCGGCAGAGCCGCTTGTGAGCGCACCGCGGCCAGAAGAGCGCACGGCGGCAGGAGCGCACGGCGGGGGACCCCGCGCAGGGAAGCGAGCGGAGCAAGTGGCTGCCCGAGAGGCGGGCGGAGCAGAGGGAGCGCCGTGGAGACGCCGGGGGCACCGGGCCGCTCCAGGCTGGTGAGTGCGCCGCGGGCCGTGGGAAGCCAGAGAGCGGGCGTCGAGACCCCGCGGTCGTGGTCCCTAGCCCGCCCGGTCCCAGGCTCTGTCCCCACCGCCCTCTGTTCCCGCGCCTCCTCAGTGCTGGTCCTCAGCGTCTCTGCCCCGTCTCTCCGTCTGTTTCCTTGCCTCTGTCTCTGTTTTCCCGTATTTACTGTCTCCCCCTGTTTCCTTCTAATCTCTTCTCTCTCTTCAGTCTCTGTCTCTTTCATGCTGCGTCGCTATTTCCCGGTCCCTCTCAACCACTGTCTCACTATTTGTCTCTCCAGCTCTGTCTCTGTCCCTGTCCCTCTCTGGACTGCCTGCCACTCAGGTCTTGTTATTTATCTCTTGCTTCTCTATGTCTCTTACCTTCCCTCTTTACCCAGCATCTCTATCAATCTCATCTGTCCCCACTTCTGTCTCTCCGTTCTTGTCTTTGCTGGATATCTCTGTCTCTTCCCACCTCTATCTCTCATTGTCTCTCAGTCTCATCTCTATTTCTATTTCTGTACCTCTCCTTTCATTGTCTCTCCCTTGGATCTCTCTTTTGCTCTCGCCTTCTCTCCCCCCTCCCCTCTTCTCTCTGTTTCTTAGTCCTTGTCACCCTCTCTGATCTGCTGTCTCTACCTGTCCTCTGTCAATGTCTCTTTCCATCTCTTTGGGTCTCGTTTCTTGTCTCTCCTGCTCTTTCTACCCGTGTCTGTCAATCTCTGGAAAAGCTATCTTTCTGCTTTTTTTCTTGTGGCCCCCTTACACTTCCCGGCATCAGTGACCAGCTCCTCTTGTGCTGAGGGTTGTGGGGGCAGCAGGGCCCAACACTCATAATTCCCACCCCCACAGGCGGCCCTTTCCTCGGGGCCCCGCCTGGTGCCAGCCCCCTCACCAGCGGGGGGACTGCGCCTGGAAGCTGTAATGGAGGCCCTGCAGAGGCAGCAGGCAGCCCGCCTGGCCCAAGGGGTGGGGCCATTGGCCCCCCCACGCTCACTGCCACCACCACTACCTCCTTTGCCTGGCCCCCGGTCCCTGCAGGCCCCTGAGGGGGCCTTGGGGGAGGTTGGGACTGAAGAAGAGGAGGATGCTGAAGAGGATGAGGAAGGGGAGGAAGCCGGGGCAGAGGAGGAGGCAGCCGAGGAGAGCCGTCCAGGGACACGGGGCCCCAGCTCACCTTCCAGCCAACCCCCTGGACCTCATCCCCATGAATGGACCTACGAGGAACAGTTCAAGCAGGTAGGACCCCCTCGATGTCGGGCCCTCTCCCCTTTCTCTGGGCAAAGGCAAAACCAGGGGATTTTTAGCCCAACCACCCCCACTGCCCTCTTCAGGATGGAAAGACAGAGACACAGAGACTTGGAGAGAGGGGGAAGACTGAAAGATAGAAAATGACAGGAAGGGAGAAACAGACACCCAGAGACATGGAAAGAAGTGCATAGGCACACACTGAAAGGTGCAGGAGACGCCCAGAAACATGGAGGCATGACAGACTAGAGGCTTTTGGTGAGGCTGGAAGGAAAAGTGGGAGGGGTGAGGAGCTTCAAGAATTCTTCTGAGGGAGTGGGATCTGAGGAATGAGGATTCCAGTGCCAGAACCATCATACCCTACCTTCTCCCACATCAAGTCACAAGGTCATATTCCAGCAACCAGTGGGGGTTTCCTGGGCTGCCTATTTCTGTCTTTCGAAGCAGGCTGGAGGTTGCTAGTTCTCTGGCAAGCTGATAGCCGCCTCATCTCTTCCCTGGTGCACTGCCCTCATCCAAACCTCTCCATGGCCTGAAGTCTGTGGGTGACAGTTCCTAGTCTGTGATGGCCACTACAGCCGCAGTGTGACTAAAGGACTCCTGCACAGCTGGGAATGACAAGATCTTACTCATAGAGCCTTAATTTGAGGTTCTTCCTCTCTGTGGAATGCATCTGGTTGTTATTCTAAGGCACTGCTTCAGGTTGTCACTATGAGGGTATTATGAGGGACTCTGACTCTAGCTGTGTTGTCCTGGTAATGTTACTTGTAGGATGTTGGTCTTGGGTATTTTCCAGAAGTATTCATCTGTGCCTAGTACTCTGTGGCATTAGCGTCAAACTGGAAGAGTTATTCAGAGCTCTGTGGTTCTAGCGACTGTCTCTTCTGGCTATAATTCTGGGAATTATTACTTGGAGAGCATGTGTGTTATTTGTGTGTATCCATCTAATACTTAGGGCTCAGTTCTTATGGGAGTGTAGTGGAACTCTAGGGTTTGTTACTTATGGGTGTTTTTTGTTGTTGTTCTGAGAATTCTTCTTGGGGAATGGAGTGTTACCTATTGGTGTTACTCAGGGACTGTTATTCTGGGTAAATGACTGTTACTCTTGGGATTGTTTGTCCTGGGTGGTATTTGGGAGGTGAAACTGGAGATGAGGCTTCAGGTGACTGGAAATGTGTGGAATGACCTCTGGGCCTTCCAAGTTCTGACCCCAAATGTCCTGAGTGGTGCAGGGCCATTACCTCTGTGGCAGCCTCTATAGTGGAGAGGTCACTGTTGCTGGTAAGAGACCAGAAGGTGGGCTCAGGGGCCCCAAGTTTCAATCCAGGAGCTTCTGAGCATCCACTCTGCCTGAGGAATGGTTTAGAGGTATCTCTGCCCTTCGTCCCCAGCCTTGATACATGGAGATGTGAAAAGCAAGAAGCCTTTGCAGGAATGAGCAAGAGTAAATGAGCGCCTCAGAGACATCTGTCAGTTTCTTCAATGTGATGCACTCTCCTAGCCTGACTTCCTCCCTAGGGCTCTGTGCATGCCCTAGAGGGCAGCTAAGCTTCCTCTCAGTCCCCTATTCCCCAGAGGGAGCGTTTGAGTTTCCCAGGGCCTTCCTGGCCAATGGAGGGTCTCTGTGTATATTAGAAAAAAGTGCCCCTACCTACCCTCATGGGGAGAGAGAGTCTAATGCCAGGGAGTCCATATTTCAGACCCTACTCACCCTTTCAGCTAAGAACCCTTATTCAGGGTATAACCTGAGTTGGGGTCCCAGGGGGAGGGGGAAGTCAGTGGAGCTGAAAAATGACCTCAGTCCTTCCCCAGCTGTACGAGCTTGATGCAGACCCCAAGAGGAAGGAATTTCTGGATGACCTGTTTAGCTTCATGCAGAAGAGGGGTGAGTGGGATGATGTAAGGGAAGGACCCCTACCTACCAGTTCTGAGGAAGGGAGACACCAGGGTTTAGTCCCTAGATTGGGTCCTCTCTGCAGAGGCCTGAGCTTGGCAACACCTATCCTTTGGGCCCTCAATAGCGTCTTTAACCTCTGACCCTGCCCCCCTCCTCCACCCAGGGATTAATTAGTGGCCAGCCCACTGGCAGGTTAATGAGTGTGGGATCAATTGGGAGGGTGGGAGGGGGAACTGGTAGGGGGTTGGCTTGGGGGTGGTTCCCAGGATTGGGGGGCTGGGAATGCCTTGTTCCTCTTTTAGTGGCCCTTTGTCCAGCCTTGTCTCTCCTCAGTTTCCCCTTGCTTTAGGCAGGGGACACCCAATGTGCTCCACAGCAGGAAGGACTGGGATTAGACTGAAGGAAGGACTTCCCAAGGGGTAGGCTGGGGACCATGTGATTTGAGGTTGTGGAGGAGGAGGAATTCCTTTCCAGGAATCTCAGTGCTAGAAGAAAATGCAAGGGTCTAGGAGATCAGGGTGGGCGGCAGTCCATCACTTAGGCTTCTCCCCAGATTCATGGGTCCGAAGACTGACTCATTATCTCTCTCTACAAAGCTAATTAACTCACTCGGAGCTTGGCCTGATAAGCCACTAATTAACTAGCTGCACCGCACCCCCCCCTTCCTTATTGCAGCTGCTGGTCAAAGTCCCCCAGGCTCCCACTGCAGGCCCAGCATCCCCTTTTGGGATCCTTTATAGCCAGGGAGCATCAGTGGGACCCCAGGTCTTTTTTGCTTCCCAGGGAGGCCCAGTCATTCTGGTCCCAATGTCCCCTCCCTTCCTTTCCTCGAGGTCTGCCTCCGCTGAGGCAGTGGGGTAGGGTGGTCTGAGCAGGTCCCAGTATTCCCTCGCATCACCCTCTGGCCGGGAGCTCTGCCTCCCTCCGGTCCCTGCCTCCCGCCGCTCCCTCTGCTGGGGGAGGAGGTCCCGCGGGACCGATAATTTCCCCCCATTAATCAGGCCGCAGCTAATTGTTCGGGTCCAAAGGCGGCGGCGGAAGGGGACGGGATCGGTAAGGAATTAACTGGGGCCCATCGCTCAGCGCAGACAGGCCCCTTTGTCAGGACTGGCCAGCGGGGGCGGTGTGAGCTGCGGAGTTGGCGAGCCGAGCCGGGGGGCCGCTGCTTCTCCTATCAGCCATCCCCCGGTCTCGGGCAGCCATCCTGGGGCCCCTGCTTAGGGGAGTCCAGCTCTAAAGCACTATCAGGAAGTCCTTACTACAGTCTACCCCAGGGGTCTACCCCAGGGGTCGGCAAACTTAAGCCTGCTGGCCAAATCTAGCAGGATAAGAATGGTTTTTACATTTTTAAATAGTGGGAAAAATTTAAAAGACGAATGACATTTAAGGACATGTGAAATTCGAATTTCAGGGTCTGTAAATAAAGTTTTTATTGCAACACAGCCGGGCCCATTCCTCTAAATATTATCTATACCTGCTTTCAATCTATGGCAGAGTGGAGTAGTTCGGACAGAAGAGGTTTGACCCTCAAAGCCTGTAATATTTACCGTCTGGACCTTTACAGAGTTTGCTGACCCCTGATCTAGCTTCCTGTCCTTCCTGCTACAATGCAGGACTTGGGGGCTCTGTGGACTCTGCCTGGAATCCCACCTCCCTATCCCTCCCTATTCCCTTTTCTCAGAGGTCTTGCCCTGTACCCTGGCCCCACCCAGGTAACTGACTCCTTCAGTCTTTGAGCTTGTCCGCAGACAGGATCTCAGTCTTAATGTCCTGACGCTCTGTCCACCTCCCACCAGGGACGCCAGTGAACCGTGTGCCCATCATGGCAAAACAGGTGCTGGACCTGTACGCGCTCTTCCGTCTGGTGACAGCCAAAGGCGGCCTGGTGGAAGTCATCAACCGCAAGGTGTGGCGGGAGGTCACGCGCGGCCTCAGCCTGCCCACCACCATCACGTCGGCAGCCTTCACTCTACGCACCCAGTGAGGCCAGGCGCGCGAGCGTATTGGGGAAGGCGCTGGAAGGCGCGCGCGGGAAGGGGACCACAGGGCGTGGAGGACCTAGGGGTACTTTCGCGGTGGGCTTGATCAGTTGGGTCCAGCCTCCCACCCACCCTGCCTTGTTCGTCCGTCCCTAGGTACATGAAGTACCTGTACCCCTACGAGTGCGAGACGCGGGCGCTTAGCTCCCCGGGGGAGCTCCAGGCAGCCATCGACAGCAACCGACGCGAGGGCCGTCGTCAAGCTTATACCGCCGCTCCGCTCTACGGCTTAGCTGGGCCTACCCCTCGGGGAACCCCGGGCCACCTCTCGGGTCCCGGTGCAGCCCAGCTGACGCCTACGCCCAGCCCCGGTACAGCCCAGGGCTCCGCCTCAGGCCTGCCGGCCCACGCCTGCGCGCAGCTGAGCCCGAGCCCCATTAAGAAAGGTGTGAGGGGAGAGGGGCTGAGGTTTGGGCGTCTCTGAGACCTAGGGGGTGTGCTGAAATATAGAGAACATTAAAATGTGGCGACTCTGAAGTCTGGGAGGCATTGAGGTATGAGGGCAGTAAGGACTGACAGGGCACTGGGGTTTGCCGATCGCTAAGGTTCAGGCGTACTGAGGTTTGGGGTCAATGAAGCTGTGGGAGGTCTGGGGTACAGGTTACTGCGATGTGGGCCTGAAGCTCAGAAAAAGGCCATTTATCTAGAGGAGCTCCATTCCATACCTGTCCAACTTGGGCTCCTGTTTGCATGTAGTTTTTGCCACCTGTGACCTGTATTATTTAATAAATAAGAACAAGAAAAGCCCCCACATTATCTTGGACCAACCTAGGCATATACTGGCCCTTTGGGCACGCCAGCTTCAGAGCCTTGAGGCTGAGACTCTGGATGGGGCGGGGCGGGGGCGGGGCGGATCACACTTGGTGCTTCAGCTTGGGTAACTTCCATTGGTCCCAGGCCTGGGAGGTGAACCAAATGCAGAGGCAGAGTTGGTTGGTCCAGAGAGTTGAATGACCTGTTCTTCCAGAGGAAAGCGGAATTCCAACCCCTCGACTGGCACTGCCTGTGGGCCTGGCTTTGGGAACTGCAAGGGAGAAGTTGGCACCAGAGGAGCCACCAGAGAAGAGGGCTGTGCTGATGGGGCACATGGACCCACCTCGACCTGGAGTTCCCCCCAGTTTCCTGCCCCGTGGCAAGGTTCCCCTAAGGGGTGAGGAGGGGTCTGTGCACTGAGGGAGAACATAGGTGTTGGAGGTGGGGCAGAAAGATCCCTCAATAGACAACTGTGTGATTATAGGTGTCGGGCAGAAGTGGAATGGGGGTTGTCTATAAGGATGGAGGGGGGAGCTTATAAGTCTGAAGCCTGATTCTCCAAAATGTGACTCCCTGCCCCTCCTGGACAGAAGAGCGGCTGGATGGGCCTCTCAATCTGGCAGGCAGTGGTATCAGCAGTATCAACATGGCACTAGAGATCAACGGGGTGGTCTACACTGGTATGGGTACTGCAGGCTGTCTATACTGGCATGAGGTCAGGGGTATTTGCTCTGGCATGGGGATTTTAGAATTTCTCAGCTAGCATGAGGTTCAGGGATATCCAAACTTGCATGGGTAATGTGGTGGTCAGGGGATTGCTACAATGGCATGGGTTAAAGGGGTGTCTACAATGGCATGGGGTCTAAGGCATGACCTCTCTGGCATGGGTACCATGGGATGTCTGCCTTGTCATGGGCCTATGTATGAGTGTAAATATTTCTTGTTTACCTGTTTGAGGGTATCTATATTGGCACAGGAGTCTCCACTGACCTAAGGGGTTTGTCCTCATTGGTTTGTGGCAGGGATATGTGTGTGGTATTCTAACAATCAGGACATTGACTTTTGTTTTCCTCTTCTGTTTCTGTGCCCACCCCTTCCTGCCTGTGTTTTCCCTCTAACCATCTCCTCACCCCTTTGTCAGGTGTCCTCTTTGCCCGTCGCCAGCCTGTGCCAGCTTCCCAGGGTCCAACCAACCCTGCACCTCTTCTCCCTACAGGACCCCCTTCCAGCACCTCACCATGAGAACTCCCACTTGGAATTAAGAGTCCCAGCTCCAATGCTGAGGGGAGGGGAGGAGACATCCCCCACACCTTGATTCTTTCAGGGTGCCCACTCTAGGACCCAGCCCTGGGATATGCCCCCCGCCCCCGCAAGATGCCATGTGGGATTGAAGCCAAAGAGTTTTCTTTCAGTGTTACATCTACCTCATTGTAAAGGGAGAGCATCTCCTCCCTGCCTGCCTCAGCAGCATCAGCATCTACCAAAGAGTTCTGCCCCCAGTAACCCCAATCATCTCCTCATGTGCTTCCCTGTATCAATGTCATCTCTAGGACCCCACCTCTTCAAATCATACCTGCTTCTCTTCAGAAGCCATGTGAAGGGTTAGGTTGGGGTGTTGTGAAGGAGTCGTCCCTCAGGTCACATCTGAATAATAAAGCTGCAGTCCCTCCCTCTCCAGTGCCTCCTCTCCTTTTTCTTTGGGTCTGGGGGTTGAGGCCAGAGGTTCTCAGAGGGGACGAGAGAACAGCAAAGGTCCATGAAAGTAGAGGGGCTGGAGGGGTGCCTGGGTGGCTTAGTAAGTTAAGCCTCTGCCTTTGGCTCAGGTCGTGGTCTCAGGGTCCCGGGATCGAGCCCCCTCATCAGGCTCTCTGCTCCGGAGAGCCCCCTCTCTCTGCCTACCTCTCTGCCTACTTGTGATTTGTCAAATAAATAAATAAAATCTTTTTTTAAAAAGGAAGAAGGAAGGAAAATAGAGGGGCTGGATTTCATGACTCGGACTGCCTGAGTTCAAATCCTGATTCTACTACTAGAGTGTGGGGTGGCCTTGGGCAAGACATTTAATCGCTTGAACCTCTAAGACTCTTGATTGTGGTATCCCAGGGAGTCCCCTACTGATCTTTGGGAAAGGATCAATCCTTTAAAAATAGGTGTATTTATATGGGCAATCTCGGGGAATAGGGTGGGAAACCTCTCCGGCTCCCTGGAATTAGAAGACCGGCAAAACCTTGTCTTGACAAGCAGAAGCAGGAAGCTAAGGTAGGGCTTGACAACTTGGCTAGGGTAACCGTTGCCTAGGTAACCAGACAGCTTTTGACATCTTTCACCCGCCCAGTCGGTCACTTCCGGCATCGGAGGGCTGAATCGTGACGCCACTTCCCGTATCGTGGTTCACCCTCGCAGTCGGATTAGCCAACCTTCTCTATTTGGCCGGATGTCCCGCCTTCTGGCTGATCCCCGGTTGAGGCGGGGTGGCAGTAGCTATGGCGGCTGTGACCGATGTGCAGCGGCTACAGGCCCGTGTGGAGGAACTGGAGCGCTGGGTGTACGGGTCGGGCGGGCCGCGGGGCTCGCGGAAGGTGAGCGATCTGTTTTCCAGTGCTCTCTTTTTGGGGTAGAGCAAGAGCGGTCTACTGGCCTGGTCCCTGGGATGGATGCTACCACTCCAGTTTCATCTCCCTCAGCCTGGCTTTTGACATAATAAAGGTTCGAAGCCTTCCAGAGTTTATCGGATCCTCGGGGTCCATTTTCATATGGCGTGCACTTCGGGTTATTAGGACCAATTGCAATGGGCTCGGTGTGAACTGTGACTAAGACTCCTCCTCTGTCCTCGCGGACTAGCTTGGGGAGACCTAACACACTCGAGAAAACTGACTAGAGAGAGTATCGTGAAGAGCTGGAGTCCGCAGTGGAAGGGCCGTCACAGAGCGCCGTGTCATTAATTGCTAAATACTGTACAGAAAGAAGGCCATGGAACGCCAGAGGAGGCAGAGCAAAGGTGGATAAGGAAGGCCCCCGGGATGGGAGGCGAGGTCTGAAAGAGCTAGGACTAGGAGGGGAAGAGATTGGGTACCGGGTGTTGAGATATGGACCCGGACTCCTTCACACCAGTGACTGGATTTTGACAACCGTGAAGCTTAGTTCTCTCAACCCCCACCCCCTCATTCCCTTTTTACTATGAGAAGATCTTTTACTGAAGGCGGAGTGTCAGGCATTCCCTGGCGTTAAGTGCATCAGAGGTAATGATGTCTTTTTGTACATTTCTTCTGGAATAAGTTGTCAGTAACAGATTATGTCCCATTTGAGAACTGATTTCTCAAAACATGTGCTTCAGTTGACATCTATGACACTAAATCCTAATTTCCCTCCTTCCTCTATAGCTGTTGCTGCTTAGTCCTATTTGCCTCCCCATATATTTGACCCTTGCATATTGGCGTTCTTTATCTTGTATTCTAAAATACAGGTTTTAGAAACCTGAGTGAGATCATTCACTCCTATAGCCTCTCCCTTTGTTTAACACTTTAATATTGGGACTCCACACCCTCTACCCCTAAAGTCTATGTAGGTTCAGCTAGAGAGGTAGGAACCAGGGAATATAATATATAGGATATACTAATGCCCTATGAACGCAATTATAGTTAATTATCTCCCTAATCAGATTTGAAGCTTCCCAAGGACTACATGATTATCGTCCCCTTCACACTGAGGATTCCCGGAAGGTGGGGTTGCATCTCCTTTAAGGCAAAAGAAGGGGCCAGCCTACTTTGCTGGGACAAGGAGATTTGGGAGTCTGAGGGAATGAGTGTTTTTTACCCCTTTCAAGCCTTGAGTCAAGAGGTGAGTCTTGGAATTAACTTTCAATCCCCTTACAGGTGGCTGATGGCCTAGTCAAGGTACAGGTGGCTTTGGGGAACATTGCCAGCAAGAGGGAGAGAGTGAAGATTCTGTACAAAAAGAGTAAGTGATTGCCTGACCTTCCTATGCCTGTGCTTCGTGGGATGTGGTCTTTGCCCTCCAGGCCAGCAAGGTCACTGGAATTGCCCTATAGGGATAGAATGTGAACATGTTTTCCTGCTGAAACGGTAAAGTGGGGTGTTGTGCTTAAACTCCAAGCCCATGATAGTGTCCTAAATTATGGGGTAAGACCTCTGCCTCAAAGATCCTCTTGGTAGAGTAAGGAGGAGAGATATGGGATTTCCATAGGCAAGGTTCAAAGGCAGGAAAAGAAATTAGACCCTGAGAGCCCCATGGTGTAAATTTATTTTTTTTTCCCATACCTTATTTTTTTTTTATCCATGTCTTTTTGCTATGTCAAAGCAAGCAACCTAAAAATTGGAAAAAGCTCTGACTTGTCTTGGTGGTACTAAGGGGCAAGGGAACTTCCACCTTTGTTGAAGATAGGTCAGTGGGAAAGGTGAGGGCCCCAGAATAGTGGAGGCAATTGTGTTCCCAGCTGTAAAGGCTGAGGTTAACCAGGAGGTGGTCAGAGGGGAGAGAAAGGGAGGTGGGGCCTGATGGAGGTCTGCTGATGGGCACTGTCGATGTCATCTTCCCACTCAGGGCTCTCCCCAAGGTTGACCACTGATATCCTTCTAATATCCCCTAATATCCTTCATAAGACAGATTCCCCACTCCCCAGCCCCATTCCATTTTCCATCTTGCTTCTTTTCTAGTTGAAGACCTGATCAAATATCTGGATCCTGAATACATTGACCGCATTGCCATACCTGATGCCTCTAAGCTGCAGTTCATATTAGCAGGTAGTGCTGGACAATGTGTGCACATGCATCTGGGGATTTTGGTTTGTGGGGGAAGCTGGGCACCGAGATGGCCACCCTGCCAGTCCTTTCATGGATAACAGCTCTGGAATCTGCTGTCTGGAATTCTGGCCTAGCTCTGGGCTGAGGCCTGAGGTCATCCTGTAGTCCTCTAGTAGGCTTTGGGTGTGGTATCATTCTGAGCCAGCTGCAGGCCATAGTGCCAGCAATAGTGGGAACTACTTCAGTGTTCTAGGATTTTCCTTCAGAACCTTCCTCACTTCCATTCACTAGACAGGAGAGCTTCTAGGAAAGGGTGGGAGCAGAACATTGCATTTGGGAGAGGCGAGAATATTGGTATGAGTTTCAACATTTTTCTTTCATGTGAGAAAGCACTGGGATTTCATAGTTCTAGACCTGGCAATGTCTGCTACCCAGTTTAGTCAGCCACTCCATGAGGTAGGGCTTGCCAAGTATCTGTGTTTGTTCATTCATTCAAAAGATGTTTAGTGACTGATCATCTGCTGTGATCCAGACCATCCTTGGTGTGAGGTATATGGTGGTGAACCAGGACATCCCTAAACCATTGCCATGGCTCAGGTACCAAGTTCAGGAGATCTTCTCCTACACCGACTATGGAGTCCAGCCTCTGCATCCCTCCCTGTCCACTGCCTCAGTGTCTGTCCCCTCATACATAAATAGTTACAGTCGAGTCCTCTTCCTGACCCTAGTCTTTCTCTCCATGCATGTGATCCAGTATCCTTTTCCCCAAACACATCAATATGCTACTTTGTCTACTTTGGAACCTCAGCATCTCCATCTCTCTCCTTGCTAGAGTAAAATCCTAATTCCTTAGCCTGCCATTCAGAGCCTTCTATAGTCTGTGGATCCACCTTCCCATGCAGTTCTGTTTCCTGTGCTCTCCTTGCACCAGTTCAGCCAATTGAATTCTTTTTCCTCTGTTAATTGATAAGCATCCTTGCCTCCTAACATTTGACATAATAGTCATTTCTTCTTGAATGTGCTTCCTACTCGCTGCAGCCATTGAAATCACCTGTTCCAGGTCCAGTCCAGATCCTGCTCTTCTCACTGGGCTCTGTTGTTAACTGCCCGAGCTCTCCAGAAGCTTGTAATTGTCCCTGCATCTCAGGGCCACTGAGCAGAACCTGCCTGGTAGTCTGGCGCATGTCTCCTCTTTCATACCATCCCAGGAGTCCTTAGGCATGGAGACCTAAGTCTGAAGTACTCTGTCTCCTGTGGTGTCAGAAGGACTTACTGAGTTTGATAATAGGAGGCTAGAGGAAGAGGCCCTAGAGTTAAAACTTGAAGACCGGTGGGATTTGGAGAAACGTTGAGGCTCCTTGGGCTCAAGATGGCTCATACTGGAGGCATCTAGGAGAGGTGGGGGCAGAATAGGGGAATATGCACCTAGAGAAGGGGCAGTGGGCAGAGTAGCTGCCCCATGCTCCAGGACTCAGCCATCTCCCCTGCCATGTTCTCAGCCCCTCACATAGGAGTAGCAGTGCCCAGGCTTACCTCACTGTCTTGTCTGTTTTTGCCTCAGAGGAGCAGTTTATCTTATCCCAGATTGCACTCCTGGAGCAGGTGGAGGCTTTGGTGCCCATGCTGGACAGCGCTCACATCAAAGGTACCTCTTTGGGGCTGCAGCTCTACTATTCTGCTTGGGGAGGTGGGTGGATGGCCAGGACTTCCCTGTGCCTCAGGTGCCCTGGGTTCAAGCTAAGTCTGTTCCTTATCTTTACCCTCATCCTGCTACCTGAATTGGGATTAAAATGGCCAGAGCAGAGTCAGTTTCAGAACCTCAGGCAGTTTGGACGTAAGGACACTAGTTTAAGTCCAGCAGCCCCCAACTCTGGGTATTCCTTATACCTTCTTCCTCACCCTCTCAGCATCTGTTCTGCATGGTGCTGTGAAGCCCGAGTTCCTGCCAGGCTTGTGAACGTGTGTAAATTCTTCTCACCGCACTTCCCAGAGCAGTCCCTGGGCCTGTTTTTACAGGCAGACAGTGACTTTAATTGAATCCAGATATCCATCTTGTCTGTCTCTGGAGGTGTTTTTTCCTAGTTCCCTATCCCCACCCCTGATCAGCTATCTGCTGAGGGTCTGACAGCCTTAAGCTGAGGGCCAGCATGGTGGCCAAGGCTCTGGTGTTGGATTCTAGGTGTCCAGCATAGGAACCTGGCATTCATCTTCAACCCACCTGCAGGCTCCCTGTTCCAGGCAGACCTGGTCCCACTGGATTGAGAGCAAAGGGAGAGATCCTATGATAGGCAAAGCTTTCTTTACTTCATCCTGCTTACAGCACTGGGGTGGGGACATGGGGCAACTCTGGGGACCCCCTCCTTGTTTTCTCCTAGGAGCCTGTATCTTCACCCCCTCTGGGTCCTAGAGTAAGACTGGGGTGGGCAGGGAGCCCCGCCACCTTTAGCTGCAGTGGTCGATGAAGCCTGGCGTTTGCTTAGCTTCTCCACTCAATACTCTAATCCTGCTGAAGACCTAATAGACTATTGAGCAGTCCCAGGGGAAGGCACAAGCATCATCAGGCAGTGTGTGTTGTGTTTTACAGCCGTTCCTGAGCATGCTGCCCGCCTGCAGCGCTTGGCCCAGATCCACATCCAGCAGCAGGTATGGGATGGGAGAGGACTGGAAGGGAAAGTAGAGGTGGCGAGGCTCCTAGTCCCCACCCGTGCTACCTGGGGAAGCAGCCTCAGGCTACCCTCATGTCAGCTCCAGGGGAAACTTGAAGATTTATCCTTTATCTTCCATCTGCCTTAGGTCTCTTGCCTCTGAGTAGGACTGTTCTGAGACACCAGAAGGTTGATAATGGGAGGTGCCCAAGAATTTCTGGGGATGGTGTGTCTTTGACTATGAGTGGAGGAGCTGTTTTCTGTTTTGTTTTGTTTTACCATTCCCAGGCCTTAGATTAATCCTTCAGAGAGGATTCAAACGTAGGGGACAGGGAAGGAGGTATATATATGTCTATAAACTAGCAGGAATATTTCCTTAAATGAGTGGTCCACTCCCCCTTAGGACTGCTGTTAAGGTACCCATCTTGGAGCTTGATTGTGCCTTGCTAGAAATTTGTTCCTTTTGGCTCTGGAGTTAAACACTACCTTTTCTAGGCTTTATGGGGAGTGAGGGCCCCTTATAAGGCAGAAAAGTTAGTGGGAAGTGGGGACTTTATCCAGCTCCTTTGTCATACGTTGGCCCCATAGGACCAGTGTGTGGAGATCACTGAGGAGTCGAAGGCTCTCCTGGAGGAATACAACAAGACTGTATCCTTTCTGCTCGGCCAGGCCCCTAAAAGAATGCTGTCCAAAGCCCTGTCCTTTTGTTCCATCTCCAGCTCTGGCTGTTTTACCCCATCCCAATGACCCTGTCTATTCCCCTCCTCCCCAACCCTTTGGCAGATGGAAGATCTCTCCACTCCCTCATTCAAGCTCTTGTTCTCACCTTGACCTGCCACCAGACGATGCTTCTCTCCAAGCAGTTTGTGCAGTGGGATGAGCTACTTTGCCAGCTAGAGGCCGCCAAGCAAGTGAAGCCAGCAGAGGAATGATGGCTGCTTCCCATTGCTGGGTGGACCAGGACAGCCAGGCTCCAGGGCCATGTGCTAAACTGCCTTTGTAACAGGGCAGAGGCAGCTCTATATTTACTGGATTCTCAGCCTACCTGCATTCAGGTGGGGCTCTGAGGTCAGAGCTCTAGCTACTTGACATTTGCTATTTGCACCCTTTCCCCACATCAGTGTCCTATTCCAGTGACAATAAACTATAGAAATCACTGGAGGTGTGTGCCAACTTCCTGGTCTATGATGGGAATGATGGTGAAGATGAGGGTGGTAGAGGGCAGAATTGTCAGCCTTGCTAGTGGTTGGACCGGGAGCTATACTCATCC
This sequence comes from Neogale vison, assembly GCF_020171115.1. Lineage (NCBI taxonomy): Eukaryota > Metazoa > Chordata > Mammalia > Carnivora > Mustelidae > Neogale > Neogale vison. Next base: position 36,803,609 of record NC_058099.1, read on the forward strand.
TGGTCTGGCTTTCTGGGGGATGTAGAGCTCTCAGCACAGATACTCTCATTTGATTAATATGAGTGGAAGATTTGTTTGTGCATTCATTTATTTCACATTTATCAAGTATCCTCCAAATGTCAGATACCATGCTAGGTGGGGAGGATGTGATCCCTGCCCTGCACGGATTAGCTGCAGAGATGATCAAGGAAAAGACCCATCCCACCTGTTGGGCACTGGGTCCTTTGGAGCACTAAAGAAAAAGGGATGGGGGAGGCAGCCTTGGAAGGTGATATGCAGGGTATTCGGGAGCTGGGGAGCAGCATGTGCAAAGGCAAGATCCTTGAGGTTTCTCTCTTAGGAGCTTACTTGGTGCTGTTAAGCGGGAAGCGGAGCCCAGAATAGGTTTGGTTGCAGGGCTTTGGGCTCTTTGGTGGGCATGGGCTGTTTTTGGAGTGGTGGCTGGGATAGAGACGGAGGGAGCTTGATGGAGCCTAGATGGAGATTGGTGCCTCACTCCACCAAGTGTTTGCTGCCCCCTTGTGGTCTCAGGGAGCGCTGGGGCCCCAAACCCCTTTAGAGCTGCCTGCCCGCCCGCCACCCCACCTGCATCGTTTCGCTAGCATCTCAAATTCAGCATGTCCTAAGATGGAAACTTGGGAGACATCCTAGATTTTAACCTTCTTCTCAGTACAGTCACCAACTCACCAAACCTACCTCCTATTATCTCCCAACTTAATCTACTTTTCTCTATTCCAACTATTTGTTTCATTCTCTTAAATCATTTAACAAATATTTGAGCTTCTACTATGCGCTAGGCACCATACGAGTCTCCGTGGGCGCGCCCCCGGCACCCAGCCGACTGTTCACCCGAGGTTGCAGACCAGTTTCCCCGCTCCCACCCCCTTTGGCGGCAGCCAGAGTGAGCTGTGCACACAAACTGGTTTGACTGGCCCCTGATGAAAAGCCACCGTGGCTCGCCATGCCCACAGGATGAGGTCGAAGCTCAGAACTCGGTGACCAATGCTCTCCCCCGCGCAGCAGCAGCCACTTCAAACGGAACCTCTTGCCCCGTCAAGTGAAACCCACTGCTTCGTCTTTGCTATTGCAGGCGCTCTACTGGTGACGCCCCCGGCCATCTTCTCAGGGCCGGATCCTCCCCATTTTTGGGACGCGAGTCTCTGATGGTGGCTCCTCTCCGCGGGGCTCTTCTGCGCCCCGGTAGGGGTGCCCCTTCCCCAGGGCGTAACAGCGGAAACTGCCTGTATGTTCATGGTCTCAGGTTGCCCTGGCTCAGCTCACTCCTAGACGTCCAGGCCATACTCCGTTTTACCAATGAGGCACGCGGGCTACGGCCGGGTAGGTCACGGCCCCGTAGGCCCCGCCTCTACCCGGCGTGCGCGGCCCCGCGGCTTCGGCGCGCTCCCAGCGTGCGCGCCATCTTGGCTCCATATCTAATCGGAGGTGTGCGCAGCCGTGGCGGTGAGAGCTGGAGCGAGGCGGGTTTGGGGTCGGTGATACGGGTGTCTGGATGTACAGGGAGGAGAGCTGAGGCAGGCTCCTTGGTGTCTGAGGCATGCTGGGCTTTGGACCGCTCGTGGCGATGGAGCGGGCCGTGCTGTGGACCCCGCTCTAGGAGTAGCCCACGCAGCGCTCCGCGTCAAGCCTCTGAGTTTCTGAGTGACCTGGGTTGGGAGCATCAACACTGGGAATCTCAGGGTGAGAGGTGCTTGGCCCTATTCTTAGGATCCCGGAATGGGGGGAGGGGTTCAGTTCTGTTTGAGGAGCATGTGGAGGAGGGTTCTTTGCTCTTGCCAGGCAGCTTGGAGTGTAGGAACCTCTCCGAGCGGAGTGAGGGGTCCTTGGCCCTATCTTAAAGAGCTGTGGGTGAGGGGCGCTTAGTCTTGTTTTCAAAAGTCTACGGCAAGGTTGTAACCGGGGCACAGGGACGCAAAAGCACCTGGCTCTGGGGGTCCCGAACAGAACAGATTCTGCCACTCCCGGCTGACAAAATCCAAAGGCAGAGAGATGAGTGTTGATAAAACAAGAAAGGACTTTATTTCAGTGGATCCAGCACTGAGAAGACAGCGGACTCAGTGCTGTCTCAAAAACTCAAAAACTGTCTTCAAAGTGCTGACAGTGCTTCTGTGTTTATACAGGGAGAACGTGGGGCAACGGTCAGTCTGTAGGTGCAATGGGCAGTAAAAGGCAGGTCCATCATTGTCTTGAGGCCAAAGAGGGTCTTGCTGGCCTTAACACAGCCCTTACTGCTTGAGGAGTAGTTTTGGTTCGCATCAGGGGATGCTTTGCTTGCAGGGTCTTTTTTGCCCGAGTTAAAAGATAGCTAAAGGGGTGCGTTGCTGGCTCAGTAGAGCATGCAACTCTTGATCTTGGGGGTTGTAGGTTGGAGCCCCATGTTGGGTGTAGAGCTTTTTAAAAAAAAAAAAAGGATGGAAGAAAGATAAACTGGAAAGAACTTTATTAGAAAGTACAAGTTGAGGTAAAAATGGAGGTACTCGAAGTCCATGTTCAAGGGCACAGCCCTGTCCCAAGTAACTCAAGGTGAACGAGGCTCAGTCCCAGTCCTAGGGAGCTTAGGATGAGGGGGCTTGGCCTATCCTAAAGAGACCAGTTTTTGATGAATTTGGCCGTGTGTCAGGGACTGCACGGTGGAGGGAGGCTTATGGCTATGTCCAGAAGAATGGGACATTTGGGATACTGCCCTTTCCCAGGATAAAGTAGGCATGGCACCTGTGCTGAGAAGCCAGGGATGAGGGGATGCAGTCCTGTTCCTGGGAAGTCTGGGATGAGGAGCGGGACCATTTACTGGAGAGCTGGGGTTAGAGGATGGCTTGGGGCATATTGCCCAGCATTCATCTGACACTTCCCTGCAGTGGACCGTGAAATTCAGACACAACAGCAAGAGGAATGGAGCACTACCGGAAAGCTGGCTCTGTGGAACTCCCAGCACCTTCTCCGATGCCGCGGCTACCTCCTGATACCCTGGAGATGCGGGTCCGAGATGGCAGCAAAATCCGCAACCTACTGGGGCTGGCACTGGGTCGATTGGAGGGTGGTGGTGCACGGCATGTGGTGTTCTCAGGTTCTGGTCGGGCTGCAGGGAAGGCAGTCAGCTGTGCTGAGATTGTCAAGCGGCGTGTACCGGGCCTGCACCAGCTTACCAAGCTGCGCTTCCTGCAGACCGAGGACAGCTGGGTGCCAGTCTCACCTGACACAGGCCTGGATCCCCTCACGGTACGCCGCCATGTACCTGCAGTGTGGGTACTGCTCAGCCGGGACCCCTTGGACCCCAATGAGTGTGGCTACCAGCCTCCAGGAGCACCCCCTGGCCTGGGCCCCACATCAAGCTCCAGCTGTGGTCCACGACCCCGAAGAAGGGTTCGAGACACCTGGTCCTAAAGATGTGCCAAGCAAGCTGTTTTCCACGCATGAATGTCTAGGATGGCTTTGCCTCCTCAGGAAAGCCTCTTGTAACTGTTCAACATCCCCAACAAGACTTGAATTCACAGCCTCCCTGTCCTGCTTCCTTCTTTCTGCAGTGTGAAAAGGGACTGCTATGAAGAGTTAAAAGGTGTGCGGTCTCAGCTGGGGTCTGGATTGCTTAAGAAGGGTTTACTTGGCATTCTACCTACTGTGCCTCTGTCCTTTCTTCTGACAGAGATCCAGGGAGTGGGTTAGGAAATAAACGTTCTGCCCATTTGTTTGATGAGCCTCTGCTTGATCTGCTATGTGGAGGTGGGAGTAAAGGAGGGGGAGTCCCTGTACCCTTCCATCCCACCCCTAGTTTAGGGACATTTTTCTTTTGCAGATTTTTTACATTGTAGTGATTTACAAAGTAGTGATTAAGGTCATGGTCTCAATTTGAATCCTAGTTCTGCCATTTGCTAGTAAGTTACTGCTTTGTGAACTTGGGCAAGTAGTACTCTGAGCCTTAGTGATCCCATCCATAACACAGGATATATGTGGGTTTTACCTCATAGGGTTGTTATGAGGATTAAATGTAGAAATATACACATACAACTCTTAGATACCACCTGGGTGTATAGTGTTATATAAATGTTAATTGCTATCATTATTAATAACTCCACTTACATATTTTTTCCTATCTTAAAAATAACTCACAGGGCACCTGGCTGGCTCAGTTGGAATATCATGTGGCTCTTGATCTCAGGGTCATGAGTTCAAGCCCCATGTTAGGTGTAGAGACTACTTAAATAGATAGACTTTAAAAAACAAAAAACCTATAGCTTGGGGCGCCTGGGTGGCTCAGTGGGTTAAGCCTCTGCCTTCAGCTCAGGTCATGATCTCAGGTCCTGGGATTGAGCCCCACATCAGGCTCTGCTCAGCAGAGAGCCTGCTTCCCCCTCTCTCTGCCTACTTGTCCTCTCTGTCAAATAAATAAATAAAATCTTGTAAAAAAAATAGCTCAGGGGCGCCTGGGTGGCTCAGTGGGTTAAGCCGCTGCCTTCGGCTCAGGTCATGATCCCAGGATCCTGGGATCGAGTCCCGCATCAGGCTCTCTGCTCAGCAGGAAGCCTGCTTCCCTCTCTCTCTGCCTGCCTCTCCATCTATTTGTGATTTCTCTCTGTCAAATAAATAAAATCTTAAAAAAAAAATAGCTCAATTTCATATCTCCTCTCCAGGTTTCATCCTTCCTTTTTATCCCTTGCTGCTCCTTTTTTGTCTCAACTTGGCCATAGACTCTTACATTCACCATGGTAAGGCAGGGGCATGAGGAGAGGTGAAGATTGCAGTAGTAGCCAGGAGTCTGCAGGAACAGAGCAGGATTGTGGGCAGTGTAGATTCAGTGAAGAGTTAAGTCAGGTGAGTCTCCCACTGGATTTTGAGGTCTCCAATGTATCCAGTAGACTGAGTGTCCATTCACCAGGAAAGCACGAACTTGGGGCTCTTCTGGGCTCACATTGTGGCATGGAGGGCCCAGCAATTTGAGAGTCGTGAAATGATATTTGGCTGAGTCTAGGTGGGAGGGGTTAGGAGGTTGGGAGAAATGGAGGACAGAGGCCTCAATAAGAGGTTTAGGGCAGGGATTAGGAGACCAAGTGTAAGGCCAGAAGGCTGTGATCAAGCTTTGAATGCTGATTCTGTGCTTTTCAAGGAGGTTGCCCAGCGTAATAGAGAAGACTCTGAGGAGAGGCAAGTGATGCAGATTCAGGGTATACTAGAGACGTGAAATCCTCTGAGCAGCTCCCCAGCCAGGCCTCTCAAACACAGAAGGTCAAGGAGCATCTAACACACCCCTAGAAGCTCTGGCAGGCACTCTGGTGTCTTGCTAGCAGCAACTGCCTGACTTCTCCCTATTCTCTTTGTGGCTAACTCGGGTTTTTGCTCCTTCCCAACTTCTGCATATTGACTTTTCTCTAAGCATCACTTGGTGTTTTCTACCATGAACAGCTTTCCGAGTGTTCCTAGTCCCCAGAACTTCAGGACCAGCCTCTTGAAGACTTCTGTTACGTACCTCAACATCCCTTCCTGATCCAGTCTGCTCTAGCCATGGTGTATGGGCAAGTGGAATAAACATGGTGACTGGTACTGAATGAATGCTTCAGTAAGGTGGTATCACAAGCCCTGGGAGTCCTAGGAGGGGCTCCCATTTGGGCAGCACACTGAGGCACCACCTGGCAACTCCAGGATGATGGCAGGGGTATGTGTGAGGGAAACAGCTGGGGTCAAAATTGGGAGGAACAGGATCTGCAGTTCCAAGAATCAGGAAATAGGCCAGAAGTTTAGAGAGGGATGACTAGTGATTCTGGGGTATTTTTCCTCCTGGGTTTCTGTGGGGCCCTATTGGAACCTAGAGGAGGAATTATAGGGAGGGAGCCAGAGAGAAGATAGACCTTTAGAACCAGAAATCTTGACCCAACTTAGGAGGGACATAAGAGTTGTGTGTAACTGCTGATTCAGTTTCTTCCCACATTCTCAATCCACTCCAGTGTGGCTTCTGCCTCCATAATTTCTTAGGAAAGGTTATGCTTTGGTATGAAAGGTAAGAAAGTAGAGATAGCTCTTTCCAGAAGTAGGTTTGTGAATGGGAGGAGAGGTGGTAAATGTAGAGGAATGTGAGATACAGAGAGTTTTTTATTTTAATGACTTAGAAATTTGAGCATACTTGTAGGTTGGTGGAAGAAGCTAGTAGAGAAAGAGAAAGATTCAAGAGACTGTGGTTAACTCAGAATGAGACTCTGTAAGAGGTAAAAGGGAATGGGAGCCAGAACCATGGAGGTATGGGCCTCCCAAAGGGGACAGGAGAGAGGACTCCCTGTAAGTTCCCAGAGAAGGAGTTGAAGATGGGTGTGCATGAGGAAGCATGTGGAGGTGAAGGTGGGATATAAGGGAGTTCAGAAGGTTTCTATTTCTTCTTGAAGCAGGAATCTAGCTCTGCTGCTGAGAGTGGAATGAGGAGGCTGGTGGGAAAGTAGAGCGAGATAGTTGTTGCAGGAGAGAGAACCAGAGAGGTACAGGAGGATGACCAGGCAGGTCTAAAAGCCCAGGTGAGGCTGGTGACCATGAACTTGTAGTGTTATCAGAGTGTGTGAGCTTCAGTAGCATCCATAGGATAGGTGAGGACTCAAGAGAAATCACTGTTGCATTCTTCCAGACTGTGGTTGAGACTGGCAGAAATGATGAAAGAAGAGTGGGGAGAATAGCAAGATGTAGTGAAGAGTCAAGGAATCCAAAGTGGGCCAGGAGACAAGTGAAGATAGAAAGGGGTAGAAGTCACTGTCCTGGAGATCCACATGAAGATGTCTGGGGTGGGGTGGAATGAAATGGAGTAGTCGAGAACTAGGACAGGGCACTGCCCTACTTCTAGGGCAGTCATACCAAAGTACCACAGAGTGGCCTAGAACAACAGAAATGTATTGCCTGACAGTGTTGGGAGACTAGAAGTCTCAAGTTGGCATCAGCAGGGCCATTTTCCCTCAGAAACCTTCCTTCCTTGACTTGTCCTAATTTGTTTGTTTGTTTGTTTGTTTTAAAAGATTTTATTTGACAGAGACCACAAGCTGGGGGAGTGGCAGGCAAGGGGGAAAGCAGGCTCCCCGCTGAGCAAGCAGCCTGACAATGCAGGGCTCCATCCTCAGGCCCTGGGACTCCATCCTCAGACTGGGATCACGACCTGAGCCCAAGGCGGACGCTTAACCAACTGAAGCACTCAGGCACCCCAGACTCATCCTAATTTCTGATTTGTCAGTCTTTGGCCTTCCTAGCTTTTAGATGTCATTCTAAAATGACTCCAGTCTTTCATCTTTACCCTTTCTTCCCTTGTGTCTGTTTCTATGTTCAGTTTTCTCCTTTTTATAAGGAAACTGATCATATTGGATTAGGGCCCACCCAAATAGCCTCATTTTAATTTGATTCCCTCTGTAAAGATCTTATTTACAAATAAAGTCACCTTTTCTCGTACTGGGGTTAGGACTTAAACATATCCTTTATAGAGGGACATAATTTAACATTAACTAAAGGATGAGATGGAAGAAGGTGGTTTTGAGAGTTTTAGGAGCTGACTGGACTTTGTTGTGGCCATGAGAGTGGATAGCTGGGTGGCCTGGAGGAAAAGTCACTGAAGATGAGGCTGAAGAATTAAGAAGCTGGGGAGGGTGGCAGTGTGTTGGGGGCAGGAGTTGGGCATCAGGATGGGCAATGGAGTCATCCAGGATGGAATGTGCTGAGCATTCTTGTTGCCTGGTTTGGAGGTGGCATGTCAGGTGATTTTGGTAGTCTTGGGATCAGGACTTAGAAACACAACATGACTGGAGGTGTTATATACCTTCCCCGTGCAAGCAGACACCAGGTCCTGCAAATTTTGCTTCCTAGGTGTCTCTCCATTCCCATGGCCTCTTGTTTTATGCCCCTCATTATCTTAGGACATTCTCCTTACTGGTCTCCTTGCTTTACACCCTTCTGAGCTCTCCTTCAAACCAAGTTTCCTTTATTCAGAATGCTCTTCTGCCAGATTCCTTCCTGGCTGTCTCCCTTCCTCCTTTAAGCCTTTGCTCAAATGTCACCTCAGCAAGGCCTTTTCTGACAGATCCATTTAAGATTGCAGTCAAACACTTCTGTACTTCTTCTTTTTTTTTTTTTAAGGGTTTAATTTGTTTAAAAAGAAATAAGAGAGAGGGCGCATGTGAGTGAGAATAAGCAGGCAGAGGAAACGAGAATCTGAAGCGGACTCCACACTGAGTATGGAGCTCAACACAGGGCTCAATCCCAGGACCAGGAGATCATGACCTGAGCTGAAACCAACAGTCAGATGCTTAACTGACTAAGCCACCCAGGTGCCCCATCAGTCCCTTACCCTGCCTTCCCCCGCACTTCTAATTTACTTCTCTAAAATAGTGTTTTTGTTTATTGTCTTGTCTCCTCTAGATGAGAATGTAAGCTTGGAAAAGGCAGGAATCTTTGTTTTTTTGATTAATCTTGAACATTGCTTGGTTATATAGTAGGTGCTTGATAAATATTTAGGCCATCTGTCATTCTCCCTCAACCTCCCCATGTCCAGATTATAAGACAAAATCCAAATTCATTCACTGGATAGTCTTTTTTTTTTTTTTTTAAGATTTCATTTATTTATTTGACAAGGAGAGAGAGATCACAAGTAGACAGAGAGGCAGGCAGAGAGAGGGGGAGGCAGGCTCCCAGCAAGCAGAGAGCCCAATGCGGGGCTCAGTCCCAGGACCCTGAGATCATGACCCGAGCAGAAGGCAGAGGCTTAACCCACTGAGCCACCCAGGTGCCCCCATTCACTGGGTAGTCTTAAAGGACCCCCTTGCTTAGTCACTGCCATTGCTCAGCTCATCTTTGGCCCACTGCTCTTGGACTTGGGCTCTGGCCACACATTAATGCCTTACTTTTCTCACATGCCATGATATTTTCTGCTTCTGAGCCATTCTGTCTGCTTGGAACTCATCAGAACTGTTCAAAGAACGCTAAGCTCTGGGCACTCTGCCCTGAGGACCTCCCTCCTCACCACTCCTCTCCCTGCCCCCTTCCTCCGCCATTTGGGATTTGGCCTGATTCTTTTTTTTTTTTTTTTTTAATTTATTTGACAGAGATCACAAGTAGGCAGAGAGGCTGGCAGAGAGAGAGGAGGAAGCAGGCTCCCTGCTGAGCAGAGAGCCCGATGCGGGGCTCCATCCCAAGACCCTGGGATCATGACCTGAGCCGAATGCAGAGGCTTTAACCCACTGAGCCACCCAGGCGCCCCGGGACTTGGCCTGATTCTGATGGGTACCTCCAACTCCCACTTTCGTCCTCCCCCTGGGAAGGTGATGTTTGGCTGCACTTCTGAACATGACCACAAGGTGGCAGCATTTACAAAGGGATGCCCCATCCTGTTTCAGGGTTTGGGCCGAGGTTCCAGGAGCCTCAAGACAGGATAGTTAGTCTAGGCTTACAAAGATTATTCGTTTGTTCAACAAACAGCCAATGGCTACACTTAATGTGACAAATGCAGCCACTGGCTTCAGAACTTCCCACCCCAAGAGGCCAATAGCCACATACGTAGATAGTTTCATTATTGGTATGATACACAGAGGGATTAGAGAATTTTGTTAGACTCCAAGAGTTCAGAGGCCCTCATCCAGCCTTTAGGGACAAAGCTTCAAAGAAGAGATGATGCCTGTGTAGAATCTCGAAAAAACTCCAGAAGTAGAAAGTGAAGAGGACATTCTAGGTAAAGGACAGGCATGAACTGGGGCGCCTGGGTGGTTCAGTTGGTTAAGCAACTGCCTTTGGCTCAGGTTGTGATCCTGGAGTCCCAGAATCAAGTCCCACATTGGGCTCCCTGCTCAGCGGGGAGTCTGCTTCTCCCTCTGACCTCTCCCTTCTCATGCTCACTCTCGCATTCTCTCTCTCAAATAAATTTTTAAAAAAATTTTTAAAGGACAGGCATGAACTAAGGCATAGAGGTGAGAAGAGCACAGAGATCATACTGGAGCATGAAGTTCAAGGCAGGGAATGTGAGGAAGGGCCTGAGTGCTGGGCCAAGGAGCCTGGATTTTTTCTTGAGGGTGATGGAGAGTCACTGAAGGCTTTTAGGAGGAAATGTGGCATATCAGATTCATGTCTTAGAGCTCTGGCTGCTCCAGTGTGGATAGTAGATTGGGGACACAGGTCAGAAAGGGCAGTGAAGAGGGTTCTGTAGGGGTCCAGGGAGAGATGGTAAAGCCAAAATGATGGGTGGAGCCTTAGAGAAGCCCCTCCCAGTCCACAAGAGCTTCCAAAGCCTGGCACTTTGAAAGAGTTCTTGGCCCTAGGCACCCTCTTCACCACCATTTAAGCCACCTCAGCCCTTCTGTTTCAGAGGCCCCTTTTGTCTCTGTCTTAGCTCTCCTGGTTATTCTGGTTGGAACCAGCGTCCTTTGTCAGTTTCCATTTGAGGCCCACAGTTCCTATGTCCCCATTCTTTTGGTAGATGTGTCAGCCTTCAGTTCACACTACATCCCAGCTTCCCGCAGCATGGTCCTTTCACCCACCTCCTTCTTTGACAGAAACAACAGACAGAAGTGTGACTGAGGGGCCTCCTCCTCTGCAGCTGTCACTCCCTGCCATGCCCCCCACCCCACCAATGTGTGTATGTGTGTGTGTGTGTGTGTTTGTACGAGTACATGTGTACCACTGGCAGGACTGATGCTGAGGGAAGGGCATCTCTGGCAGGCAGAGGGGCATCACCTAAAGAAAGGTCTGGAGATAGGAAAATACAAGGGAGTGTCGGGGAAAGAGGAGGAATGTTTTAACAAGGTCTGGCTAACCCTTGAGGTTGGGCCTGGAGACATGACCAAGTATTGCCGGCAGGGGGCACCACAGCCAGGTTTTGAGCAGGGTTTGGGAGAGTCACCTTCATTCACAGTCTCATGAATATGCACAGAAACCTGTTGAATTATGCAGACCGAAAGGATGTAAATGTATATGCAAATTTAGTGCTGCCCTCCCTGTTGCTATGGAAACCAAAGAATAGCAAAGGGGGGCCCAAACCCTGGGGAGGCCAGGCTGGAGAGACTGGAGACCAAGAGGCTCTCCTCTGTCGCCTGCTTTTCCCTTTCCTGCTGTTTTGATCATTTTCTTTGCCTCACTCTGTCTTTGTCTCCTTGCTCTCTCTCCATCTCTCTGCCTCCCTTGATCTTTCTGTCTCCACCTCTATTTCTCCCTCCTGTTTTTTCGTTTCTGTCTCTCAGTCTCTGAGTTCTGTCTGTCCCTGTCTGTATATATTTGACTCCATGTAACTGTTGCTCTATGACTCTGAGACAGTATTTCTCTGTGACTTCATGTCTTCCTTTATCTTTATGTCTTAAATTGCATGGCTCTCCCTCCTGCATCTCCCTTTCTCCATGTCTCTGACTCACATCTTTTTTTCTCTGCATCTCTATTTTTGTGT